>NC_137962.1:15381814-16581814 GCF_963924665.1 Micromys minutus
TTAACACAAGCTAAAGTCATCTGGGAAGGTGACGCCTCAAATGAAAACATGCCCCCATCAGACTGGCCTGTAGATGAGCCTGTGGGGCATTTTCTTGACTGATGGGTTATGGAGAGGGCTTAGCTCACTCTTGCTGTACCAGCTTTGGGCAGCGATTCTGGAGTAGATGAGAAAGCAAGCTGGAGCCAGTAAGAAGCATCCTTCCATGGTCTCTGCTTCAGCTCCTGCCTCGAGGTTCCTATCTTGAGTCCCTGCCCTGACTTCTATTGATGATGGTCTGTATTCTGTGAGGTAAAATAAACCCTTTCCTCCCTGAGATTTTCTGGGGTTATTTTTTGGGTGGGGATTGTTTTTTGTTTTGTTTATTTGTCTGTTTGTTGGTTGGTTGCTTTTGTTTTAATTAAGTGTATGAATATTTTGCTTGCTCATATGTTTAACACATCCATACCTAGTGCCTGTGAATGCCAGGAAAAGGAATCAGATCCCCTAGACCTGGAGTTACTGATGGTAATGAGGCATCATGTGGGTGCTGGGAATTGAACCTGGGTCCACTGAAAGAGCAGCTAGTGCTCTTAACTGTTGAGCTTAAGTCCTGCCACCCTGAGTCAGTTTTGATCAGCTTTATTACAGGAACACAAACCTAGATAAGACAGTATGTATTGTAATCTCAATGACCAGTCACCCTAGTCTATTTGGTATTTCAGGTCAGTGAAAGACCCTGCCTCAAAAAAAGGTGGATGAGCCAGGCATTGTGGTACACATCTTTATTCCAGCTCTCAGGAGGCAGAGGAGGGTGAATATCTATGAGTCCGAGGCCAGCTTGGTTTATTCAAGTTTCAGGCCAACAAAAGGCACATAGTGAGATCTTGTCTCAAAAAAATAAAAGCAAAAGTGGATGGCACCTCAGAAATAATACCCAAGATTATCCTCTGGTCTTTACATGAGTTCATACACACATGCACCCTCACACATAATATACTCTTAGGAGTTATTGATCCCAGTGTTAACCTTAATAGTACAATTACTGACATCAGCTTAAAAAGCACTTGAAGACACATTGTCCTCCCCCCACCACCGCTTTTTAGACCAGCATAGTGTGTGCATACTGCTAGAGCCCATGCCCATGACATAGGACATGTACACTCTCTCTTCTAACACCTCCTGGATCCTGGTGCTTGAGACTCACAGCCTTTGTGACACTCTCTCTCTAGCTGTGTTGCCAGCCCTCCAAATCTTCAGAAGCTTCGAGAAGATATCGAGAGCATAATACTTAATTTACTGTATCTTAGCAATTGATCTTGACTCTTGATTGCTGAGACTGGAGGCTCTGGACCTGAAAATCCTGGCTTCCATTTAATTACGTGAGAGTATAAAAACATGTTGTTCTGTCTGGTTTGGGCAGATTCTGCCTCTGTCAAAACCTCCAGTGATAATCAGATTTCCATTATTTCATAAATCACTTAGCATTTTGGTCTGAAGTCTAGTAATTGTGTTAGAGCGTCTCGGGCTCCCTGGGTCAGTGTTCTCACGCATACAGTATACTACTGTTCAATAAAGACGTCAAGGATTTACTTTCACTTTAGGAAGTTTTCTTGCAATCTGGTTAAGAGCCTGTGGCCCTTCTACTCTTGCATCTCATGGTGATCCACAAGGCTGTGTGCACACCTGTGCTGGGTCTTCTTTGTCTTCTCTCATTTCCCCTCCTCAGCTTTCCTCCTCTTTGTCTCTGAGTCGCCATCACTCACCCAAGACAAAAAGCTTTGCTTGAGTTTTGAGCTCCCTCCTACATTCTTTCTATTCCCAATGCTGAGATTTTTCTAACGTGGAATTATGTTCCTCTACAACTTGAATTGTGTCTTGGTGTCTTTTGACTAAATTGAAAGGACTTTACAAACCTTCTTCACTGTGTACCCCAACACACTGCACGATATACTGGCATGCTCAGCTCCCTGGGATTCCTCTGTCACACTGCATAGGACTTGACCTTGATCCTTCCTGTTGGCCATCTTTACTGAGCTGGTTGACAGTGACCATTAGGAGAGATAGTTCCAAGCTGCCCTGACTCTGGAAAACATACCCTTTTTTCTGTGCTCTGTGGTGTTCTGGCCATGAAAGTTCACATTCAACATGGTGACTACATACAGCAGCCATGTCTTTCTAGTCCTTCATTATGCTACCCCATATCAATTCCTACAGCATCTACTTAGTTGGGCTCTCATTCCTATTCTGGAAGAACTTTGCACTCATATGCTCCTGGAATACACAAGAGCCCTGTACATAACATGTTCCAGTTGCTATTCTGGCTCTGACCAAACAAATGGCCTCAGGCTATTTAGGGCCGGCTGGTCTGTCACTGTCAGCTACCAAGTTCCCATTTCCTCTCATGTGATACTGAAACCTCTCAGCTGCTATTGGTTTGGATGCACTTGCTCATGTTTTGGAGTCTCCAAGGAACCCTGACATATGCTTTAGCTACACATTTTGCCTAAGGGTATTTGGCTCCCCTGTATTTGTTTGGTCTCCTTTATTAGGCAACCTAGAGACACACAATAACCAAGACAGCTGACCACCATCCATTCACTCCATTGTAAACATAACATTCCAAGAAATCAGAAATCTCTGGTTGTTGTAAAGTATTGTCTGGTTGTAAGGTTGACTTCTACCCTGGAGGAAGATAAATGCTGCCCCAGAATCCACACTCAGGAGGCCACTGGCTCTGAGAATTTACTTTAAAAATCAAGACATAATCAACCAAAGCAGTACTCTGCGGCAGCAACTTTTCCTCTCTGCTTTTGTTTGGTTGGGTTTTTGTTGTTGTTGTGTTGGTTTGGTTTTTGGTTTTTGTTTGTCTGTTTGTTTAAATACCAAACCTACAGAAAAGCTGCAAGATGAAAATAAAGAACCATAGCCCCTTCATCAGAAGCACTATTATTCAATAATCTGATGCGTTTACTTTCTCTATTCATACCTTTTCTGCCCTAAACCATATGAAAGAAAATGTAAGCATAATTACTCTACCTGTAGTAGTTCTGAATGTGCTTCCTAGGACATGGTTCATTCTGCTGTTGCCTCATTATCGCTTTCAATGCCCCTGTCACTGAAACAACAGCATTGCCTAATATGTGTACACATCCAATTTCCCCACTGTCTGAGAACTGAGACACAATAAAAAATTACACAAAGCCTTTGACTACTGCATTTCCTCTGCCTCCGCTGACAAGGAATAGCTTTCCTGATTCCCTTTACGAAATCAGGAATTGTGATAAAACTTACTTAGAGAATTGTTGGAAATTTTAAACAGAAACAGATACGATGGCACAAGCCTATAGCCACAGTAACTTGGGTAGCTGAGGCAGAGGAATCACAAAGTCAAGCACACCTGCCTAGGCAACTTAGTGAGCCCTTGTCTCAAAATTTTTAAAGAGAATGTTGTTCAATGACTAGGGATATAGTCCTCAGTGAGGCAACTCTTACCTAACATGCACAGGCCTTACTACAGTCAATCCCTAGTAGCTCCAGCCCGCTAAAAAGCAAATGAGTAACAGCAGCAATCACCATCCGGAAAGCCCAGCATCCACACGCAGAACTATCGGATCGTGTTCAAGAGCTAATATGCCTCTTCCCATCTGTCTGTAGCCCATGCCAAACCCAGTATCCCAACCATGCAACAGCTATACTGCTGTAAGCTCACAAAGTGGCATCTAATTTCAGTAGCCATGGCTAATGCAAGCTCAGGCCTGAGAAAGAAACAGTCCCATTCCAAGTTTCTGAGACAGTCCAGTTAGGAGCCACAGGGATTCCTTTCCCAGCTCCCATGGGTATCAAATAAGCTACAAATTCATAGCTGTCTTCAAACAAAGGCTGAATGATATCCAGGTAACTTCTCAGAACTCAACAGAGTGTCATATGTCCTACTTGCTGGGTAAGGGTCTCTGCCCTGTTCTATGACTGCTGTGTAAACAGCCTGAGCAGCCACTGACAGGCATTGACAAAAGATGTGGCCTTGTTGATAACTGTGTTGCTACATCTAACTGACCAGGTATTAAGTCAGCCCACATTTATAAACCCCTAGGAAACCATAATTCTGGTGCTGATTTAATTCTATTTTATGAGATCAAAGCAGTTTTCCCAAATGATAAATTCCAACCTGCCTTACCCTATGGTGAACAGGAATAATCTGTGAGACAAGTAAATTCAGGAAACCAGCAAAACACAAGGAGTTTCCACCAAGAGGCCTTTCTCCTCCCAAGTGGCAACCTGACACCAGTGGACAGTGGCAGAGGGCCACTCCAGTGCCCTACTGTGAGTCTCAGGTAGAAGACATTGCTGGGTGGATTCCAGAGACTACGTCTGAGAAAACACACCAGCGCTAGGGATCTGAATGGAGTCTCGGGGCTAAGTAACATTCACTCTGAATTCCTTCCCTTTGGGGGGAAAAGTTGACTATAGATAACCCTCTGTCTACAGACTGAGAAACTCTGGGGTGAAGCAAGTTACAAAAAGACAAAAAATAGAGAAAAGGCCAATCCATCAGATTTGGCTTAGGTGGTGACTCTAAAAATCAAGCCTGTGACTCTCTGCCCTCTGGACAAGTTCTCTGTACTGAGCTACACCCCCAGCCCAAAGTGGGTTCTCCTGGTCCCCTACATGATATCTAATATTTTTCATGTCATGATATGTTAAATCCGCTGGGCTTTTTCCATTTCTAGCATATCCAGTATTTATTTTCCTGCCCTCCATAATGATATAAAGGGACTATTACAGAATTTCAGAAATGGCATTTCAACCCGGGGGGGCAAACTTCAGGAAGGGAACAATAGACTCAGCTCCCAGCCAAAGTCCTTACTGCTTACTGAGGCTATAGGACATGAAGTCCTGGTGGAAGCAGTGGCCTCCCAGCATGAGATACACAGCAGAGTTCTCATCTCCAGTGCCAGGGGACACATCAGGAAGATAAATGTCTGCAGCCCAGGAAGAAAACCCTCACCAGGAACCAAATCTTCTGGAACCCTGATGTGAATTTCCAAGCCGCCGACTAGAAGAAATGTCTATGGTGAATGCTGTCTATGGTATTTTGTTAAGGTGACCTGAGCCAAGACAGAGTAACAAGGTGAATTTTTACATATCGACTGTATCAACAAAACCACAAGGCAGCTAATTTCTATATACTCCACACATGGACTTGAGAGCATCAGCAGTTCCTTAAAGATGTCTTTTGGGGGACAGTCTTCACAAGAATAAACACAAGTACAACCAGGAACCCCACCATGAGGAAACACCCTTGACCCCTTCACAGCCAAGATGCAGGGCTGAAGAAGTCAAGGCCTTTGGTTCCTATTCCAAAGCAGAGAGACAGAAGATGAGTGGGTGACAGACAGGGTAAGAAGGGAGAGAAGAGTGGGAACTGTCTCTGCCCAGGTAGATGCAGCGACGTAGGCCCTGCTGCAAGATGATGCCCAGCCTACAAGGACAATACAATTCAGGTCATGCAAAGCTGGGAGCAGGGCCACTGGGTAAGCCAGTATAGTTGCAGAGGCCCTGTAGAAGCAGGCGGGTAGTCATGGGCCGGGGCCAGGAAGCTGGAGACTGCTCACAGAAGGCAAGATATGATGGTAATTTCCCACGAGAGAAGAATAAACTCGTAACTCATCTTCTGCTTGCTCTCATCTAACACAAGAATATTAATATGCAGAGATGCTGGAAGAGACTGACCTCAAAACAGAGTCCCAGGGCTGAGGAGATGGCTCTGTGGGTGAGAGTCTTGCCGTGTAAACATGACAACCTGAGTCCCAATCCCAGCCCAGTTCTAGCTTCAGTTCTAGCATTGAAGGCAGAGGCAGGAGGACATCAGAGATCAAGTTGCTAACATGGCAACATTCAGTTCCAATGAGAGACTCTTTCTCAGGAGACCAAGGCAGAGAGAGAAAGAGGAGGTCACCTGAAGTTCTGCTCTGGTCTTGTATATACATATGTATGTGCATGTGTGTGCACAGATATACACATGTGCACATGCAAGCACATACACAGAGGAGTGAAAAGTCCATTTCCAGAGAAACAGATATAAAAGACATATAGCCTCTGGACCACTGTACCTGCTACCACCCTTGGGAATTTGGGGCTCATGCCTTTGATTTCACCTACAGGGTCCTCCTAACTAAAGCAAGCTTTAGGATCCCAATCACTCATTCCTGTAAAAGATGCTGAGAACTCTTACAGTCCCAATTCCTCGTGGCCCTAGAGATAGGACTGTGACCACTCACAAGTTAGGAGCTGCAGACACAGACTTCAGGCAGCCATCCAAGTTCTGGGGTCAGAGTCCACCATTCCTAGTAGCAATCACGTTGAGGACTGAGTATCTGTGACTTCTTCCAAAATCCCCATGCTGAAGCCCTTCTACCCAAAACAACTGTATTAAAGGCATTACATGAGCAGGTGGCAGTGGGTAATAAATCATAAAGCCAGGGACGTCATCCAGGGGAGCAGCCTTTTTACAAAGAGGAAAGGAGCATGAGAGATACTCTCTCCACGATGTGTGGTCACAGCCAGAAGATGGCCATCTATGGACCAAGGAAAGAGCCCAAAACCCTGACGTCAGGCCTCAGGTCCATAAAGAGCAAGGGGCTGGTATGAGCCACGTCATCCAGGATCTTTGCAACAGTAGCCTGAACAAATTCATACACCCAACCAGGCCCCCAGTGTCTGGAGCCAGGCTTCGTAACTTGGTGTAAGGAATCTACCAGGTCTAGTCAGTCTGAGCTCACGCTGTGAGAAATTCCCACTGTCCCAAATTGCTAGACAAGCCACAGGCTCTGAGGGAACACCTTAGCACAGAAGCTGCAGTTACACTGAAAACTGGCAATGCTTACATTCCACACATTTCAGTTGACCTCCCTGCAAATGACAACAAAATGGTGGGGGGGGGGGTGTGGATTAAGAAACCATTTTGCTGAAATGCAGACTCATTCCTTCAGATACACACAGTAACTCACTACTAACAGCATGGCCACAGATCCGGGCAACTGGAGCTAATGACAAATGTGTGCCTTGGGCAAGCTCACCATCACTCAGGTCCTGGAGAAGATTCTCCTGGGAAGAGAAGTCCAGCTTCGCCTTGATGTTGATGGTGAAAGTAGCCACCTTCCCGGGCTGCAGGGGGAACTGGGCCAGCGTTTCTTCCAATTTCCAGCTCAAGAAGTCACCGTACAGCTTCTCTGCAATGAGAAGATAGAAGTGAGGAGGCGTACCTGTCCCCCAGGAGAAACAAAGGCGAACGAAAAGCCGGGCACTGCATGGTGGATGATCAAAGGGCCAAGGCCTTCAAGAATCAGAAAACCATGAGGTGCTGCAAAGCTACATGATACCATCTCAAACAGAAAGACGGGTGGGGGGGGTTGGGGGGATGGGGAGGAAGAAGAAGGGGGGGAGGGAGAAGATGGACAAGAAAACTCAGAGCAATACCAGGTGAGAACAATGCCCTTTCCACTTTACTGTACCCTCTCCCCTTACCTGAGACAGAAACCTAACTAGCATTAAAACTGAAGCTCAGGGGATACCCTAGGAGAACCCCATAGAAGGTAGGTAGGTGTATATATATATATATATATATATATCAAGCCTGTGAGCTCTGAGGTCATAGCCCTGAACTTGTACCCCAACACACATCCCCTCAGATCTTTGAATGAGTAGTCACACATCCTCTGTCACTCCCAAGAGGGCCTGTCAGTAGATGGGACCAGAGTTGAATTTTGAGACTATGTAACATCTCAGTACAGTGGCCTAGAACCTGGAAAGCACTTAGGTGTAGGACATAAAAGCGGCTCCAAACCACTACACCCAACCCACTCAACTGATGAACTGTCAGCACACAGAAATGGACAGCCTTGGCTCAGGGGACACAGAAATGAGGAAGACGTGGCCTCTGCTCTGGAAAGGATAAGGACCTGATAGGGAACAGGATTGGACAAAAGCAGAAGGGTTTCTAAATGCTCCTGACGACATGTTACTCCACAAACAGGTTTGACAGTTGTCTGCTGATTAAAGTACCTAGAACTAAAATTAAGTCACTATCCTCTTAGAGTCCCAGTTCTCCCAACCGTCCATCCTCTTGATCAGGACGTATAACTAACAAGGCAGAGGGAACACCTCGGAACACTATAAACACAGTCCTCTTGTCTGCTTGGTGCCTTTTGTAGGTGGCTTTTTGTTTCTTAAAAGGGTGTCCTCTGAGATCACAGTTGTGTTTAAATGAACTATAAAGGTCCCGGGGCTTTCACACCCTGGCTGGGCACTGTCTGAGGACACAGCCTGTGCGCACTGCAACAGGTGCATCCATGAACAGGAGACCTTAGACCGTGTGACCGAGTCCACATGGTTCCTGTCTGAATAGGTCCCCACCAACTTTCATACTTCAGGCAACAGAAACGGGGATAGCCAGGCTCCCACCAGCAGCTGCGCAGTGGGCTCCCCCCTATGTTCACTTGTTGAATGCTACACAAAGCCTGGGAAATGGTGCCGACTTCAGCCTTCAGTGGTGGGCTCGTTTCCTCATTTCAGCTTCCTGGCAGAGACACAACACACCAAGTATGCAAACGACCTGGAAATGTAACATAAAGGCTTCTCCAACCCTAACTTCTGTGCCCCACCATCTCATTTCCTTCCAATCTGCATCCCCCAGTGAGCCAACCACACGGTTTGCGAGGCATGTCACCCTGTCTAGAGATCAGCTTGTATTGCAGACCTCTCCCACATGACCCTAGAATTTGCTATTAAAATGCCAAACTAGACAAAACAACAGTGCCATCCTGTCGGTGTGCAAGTGGGCACCAGGCTGAACGTCTTTGAGTCATTTGTGAGTTTTGACATCTCCCGAGCAAGCACAGCTGCAGGTCTATTCTCTGTGGTCAGTCACACGGAGCTAAAACAACACAGGGTATTCAGCCTAAGCTCAGTGAACACATGCCTGACTCCCATGCTGAACTGTGAGCTCCCGAGGACAGAACCCATGCATTATTCATGTGCTGGCGCAGCCTCTGCACCGAATGTAAATAAATGGCTGACTGTTGAAGAACAGAAAATCAAGCAAGGTAAGTGTAAGCTGCCAGGTATGGTGGGAACAGCATGTCCAGTCCTTCTGGAAGGGGCTGGGAAAATCCTCAGCAAAAGGTAACAAGCACTGTAATCAGGAATGGGGGCCAGAGCTGTGGATCCAGGAAGGCATCAGGGGTCTGCAAGATTCACGGGGGATGTGTTCAAAGACAGGCAGGTGGAGGCCTGGGTCAGACTCACATGGGACCCCCGAGAACAACATGAGCCAAGGTGGGAACATGCTGCTTGACACAGGCTTGAGGAGCTGGGTGAGAAGAGAAACTGGTAGACAGAGAACAGACAGGCACCCAGCAGAGGCAGCAGAAAAGGCAAGAGTGAGATTTCCCTATGGCCTCTGCTTTTGTGACATGATGTGCCTGCTCACAGTCCACTGTGCTGCCACACTGCAAGCTCCTTGGTGCCAACCTGCTCCCTAAAGCACAACATCCAAGATACAGGAGGTACCAGATAAAGATCATACGTAAACCAGAAACAAAGAAACAAACAGGTCTGCAGCAAGTAACAGGTAAATCCAAAAGAAGTCCCCCAAGCTGAAATAAAGCAAAAGGGTTAGCCAGGTATAATGGTTCACACTAACACCCCCTGACACCAGGCACGGGAGGCTGACAGCAGGAGGATTGCCAAATGAGGCTAGCCTGGGCTATGTCGTGAGTTCTAGGCTAGTCTGGATAGTAGAATAAGACTATGTCTCAATAATAATAAGAAAGAAGGAATGAAGGTGTTAGGAGTGTATCCTAGGGTTAGAGCACTTGTCGGTCCTGGGCCCAACACTAGCAACACACACACACACACACACACACACAGAGAGAGAGAGAGAGAGAGAGAGAGAGAGAGAGAGAGAGAGAGAGAAAGAAGGTGGTAAAGATCAGGAAACAGAATGAACAGATGTGTGGACCTCAGTGATAAAATGCATGCTTTGCATGGTCAAGGGTCTAAGTTTGATCCTTAGCACCGTAAATTGACGACAACAGCTGAGTACTGGGCTAAGAGATGCTGGGGAAGGCAGCAAGCAAAGTGGTGTTTCCTCAGACAGCAGTGACAGCAGCAGCCTGTGGGAAGCACTCCTGTTCCCCGAGCACATGACAGTGCCGGGCTTTGCCCGCTGCCTCCTCCTGTGTCACCACAAGCAGACGAGTGGCACAGAACCATCTCAAATGTGAGGGAAGGCCGCCACCAGAGCAAGGACGCTTGAAACCCAATCAGGTGGGACTCTGTCGGCTAAGGCTAGTCCGACCTTGGGGGCTTCCTGCTTGCCCACACTGAATGGCAGCCTGCAGCCTGCTCTCAGTAACACATCTACCCACAAGCAGCAGGCACGCAGGGCCCTCCTCACTTCCCATGACACTCGGCTCCCTGATGACACGAAGCCGAAACCGGCCTACAATATTGATTTTTAAAACCTCACCCTGCGAGGCCATAATGTTAAAAACAGTAATTGTATAAAAATAGCTTAACGACTCAAACACGAGCTGGGCCTAAAAGACAGGAAATCAGTGGGGTGACTGACGTCTGTATGACTTCTGGGTCCTGTGACTGTTCTGGCCCCAGGTTCCACGTGGACAGGAACAGGGGTCGGGGGAGGGCTGCCCGCTCCGCTCCTTGGTGGAGGAGCTGTTCTTCTCTACTTCCCACTGCTGTTGTTTCAAGGCTCCATACTGTCTTACACACCCAGAAGTGTTCAATTTCACCATCCTAGAAATTTACTTTCTAAAGACAAGGAGGGAGGACCACCACCTTAGGAAAAAGAGCTCGAGCCAGAAAACCTGTACAGACTCTTGCCTGCCTCAAGTGTGGCACACGCAATGGCTTTTCTGAAGTCTGCCTGACAAGCCCTTGCGTGGGTCACTAGACCTGGCCGACCATGCACACATTATACACTGTCATGGTGGTGGCCACTGCTTGCCTGAGAGGTACCAGGCCAGGCTTCGGCTACTCCCAAGATGTGGGCATCTGCTCTGGAAACTTGAGAAGAGAGAGTACCCAGAGGAGATCACTAAACTGCCTTGCTGAACAAAGGGCACGTCAGTCAACAGTGAGGAGGATCAACCAGAGTGGGGAAAGTGCACAAGCTGGACTGTCACCCACACGCTCCAACAGGGGATCCCATGGGGAGAGTGGGAGCAACCGCCCACACCCCATGCCCCGCACAACTGAAAGCCAATAACCAAGTTCCATGAGCAGCCCTGCGTGCAGCCCTGCCCTTCCTTACCAAGCATGTGGCTTATTTGAGAGGTAACTTAATGCACTACTGACTTCTGTATGAAGTTCTACAGATTAAAGTGACGAGCAAACCCATGTGTAGGGAACAGCTGATTTCCTTCTGGTGCCAAATGACAAAAGTACTTCTAAGACACAGCCCAGGGGTAATTCAGAGTGAAAAGAAGGCTCTGTGGCCACAGCATCACAGAAGCTGAGTGGCTCGGGCACTGGAGACGACACTGATTTCATGCTCTACAAGTGCGCCTTTCTGTTTCCATCTCTTCCCTGCATTACTGGCTGCAGAATGGAATGACCAAAGGGGTTTTTCAAGGTCGAACAGGGTGGTCTGCATTTTAGGAGCAACACATGATGGAAGTCGGTCACACAGTCTGCACCCCTTGCTGGTCCCCGCTGCAACGTCTGGAATGGTGCTCATGATCTCAGCGCTGGGGCTTCACTTAGTGTAGCAGTGAAGCCGGGAATTTCACACTGAGAACGGAACAGACACTGCTCTAAACCTTTACCATCTGAGCAGCTTCTTATGGCAAGAACACTGCGCTATGCAGGGGACACAGCATCTCACCCACCAAGGCCCAACAGAGACTTCCTGATATCCGACTCCCAGCATGCATGTCTACTGCAGCGTCGGCATGGCAGAATGGAATTCTTGTATATTTTAGAAAGCAATCTATTGTATGGAGCTTCTAAATTTTCCTCTGTGAAGGTCAATTTTTAAAGTTACATAGGCAGGTGTCCTTGCACTTGTGAACTAAAGAATGTCAGCGGTCACCTGGACGGCATGGCCGAGCAGTCCAAGCTCCGTGATAAGAGCGTGGAAGGGACTGTCCGGTTCTGTTTGTCCTGGAAGTGCCATCTGTTTGTGGCTGTAGTGTTTACTAAGTGTCACAAGGATTGTTCATGGATGATTAGTCAACATAACTCAACACATCAGAGCTTCAAAGATGGGAAAGAGTGAGATTAAGTATAAGCACGTTTGGCTTAAGTAAAAGTGAACTGATAATTTTATTAACTTCTGACTGTTTAAAGTATTACAGGAAACTAGGCTACCTTTGTATTTACGATTAAAGCATCAGATGTGATGTCAGGAGATGGCATGTGGAGATGTTTTTGTTAATGTTAAAAAAATAAGTATTCAAAGAATCAGGATTCTGGGTTTTCGATTTTGATAAGTCTAAGAGTCTAGGTGATAAACGTGGCTCATCCCTGAATTTAAACTAAATTCTGCCTTTTGACTGTCTTAGTAACTACTTCTAAATTACAAACATATGTTGCTTGACACGATTTGATATGCTATTTATGCTCTGCATTATAAAGCAGACACATTAAAATAATGCTGAACATTAGCAGGAATTTCCACATATTTGACTTGGGTGCTTAAGCATTACTTGGGAACTAGAAACTGGCCTCTACTTTTAAATAATTTGTCATAAAACTTGGCAATAAGAAATAAATAAGTTGATGCTGCATGAAAAAAAAAATAAATTCAAAGAGTGAAGAAACTGTGCCAGGGAGATGACTCTATGAGAAAAACATGTGCCACAAAGCATGGGGACCTCAGTGCAAATCTGCAGAGCCCATGCAAAGCCAGGCGCGGTAGCATGCGTGCATATAACCCTGGTGTTCCTGCAGAGCAGCGGGAGGCGGACACAAAGGTGGGAGGCAGGCAGGGAGGTGGGAGGCAGGCAGGGAGGTGGGAGGCAGGCACGGAGGTGGGAGGCAGGCAGGGAGGTGGGAGGCAGGCACTCAGGTGGGAAGGCAGGCACTCAGGTGGGAGGCAGGCAGGGAGGTGGGAGGCAGGCATGGAGGTGGGAGGCAGGCACTCAGGTGGAAGGCAGGCACTCAGGTGGGAGGCAGGCAGGGAGGTGGGAGGCAGGCAGGGAGGTGGGAGGCAGGCATGGAGGTGGGAGGCAGGCACTCAGGTGGGAAGGCAGGCACTCAGGTGGGAGGCAGGCACTCAGGTGGGAAGGCAGGCACTCAGGTGGGAGGCAGGCAGGGAGGTGAGAGGCAGGCATGGAGGTGGGAGGCAGGCATGGAGGTGGGAGGCAGGCATGGAGGTGGGAGGCAGGCAGGGAGGTGGGAGGCAGGCACCGAGGTAGGAGGCAGGCACCAAGGTGGGAGGCAGGCACCGAGATGGGAGACAGGCACCGAGGTGGGAGACAGGCACCGAGGTGGGAGGCAGGCAGAGAGTTCTTAGAAGCTCACAGGCCAGCTAGCACAGTGTACACAATAGCAGACAATGTAAGAGTGGAAGGAAGGCTAGAACCAACACTTGAGGTTGTCCTCTGACCCATCACACCTGTGCCCACATGAACACATGTCCATATGCACATATATATAAATACAGACATATGCACATTATATGTGCACAAAAATAAAAAATTTTAATTAAAAAAAAAGAACCTGTAGATTAGTTCAGTGGTCAAGAGCACTTGTTGCTTTTACAGGGGATGAGGGTTTGGCTACCAGCACCAGTATCAAGTTGCTTACAGCTGCCAATGACTCTGGCCAGGGTACCTGGTCTTCCCTTCTGGCCTCCATAGGTACAAACACACTACACACTCATCCACACACTTGCAGGTGTACACACACACACACACACATACACACACACACACACAAATGAATTTTAAAGTGAAAAAGAAAAAAGCTGGCTAGGATGTGTATTCATGTGCTGTGTTCAAACCTGTTTTGTTTTGTTGTGTTCTATGTTTTGTGGTGCTGGGGATCAAACCCACGGAGCCATGGAGCTACAACCCTGGTCTACATCAAATTTGTATATATGGTATTCTGAGAATTCTTACGCCATCTGCAAAAAAAAAAAAAAAAAAAATACATATTTCCTGATTTTTTTCTTCATCATAATGAATCAGTGGCACTTTAAGCAAAGATCGTAAAACCTTTAACAACCTAGGAAGATTCTGTGACAAGTGAGTCGGGATCAGAAGAGTGTATCAGAAGTGAGATAACCCTTGTCTTCAAACAGGGCAGCTACACTACATCTGGATGGTCGGAACCTGTGAACAAGGACCCTAGACCCACTAAAGCCCAAAAGACAATGTAGGCCCAAGAAAGGTTACACATCCCTTACATCCCTGACCCTCACCACACACTCAGGAAACAAAAGGCCCTTTTCACAGGGCCTGTGATGCACATCTCAGGACAGAAGAGCCAAGAGTAGAAAGACAGCTCAAAAGGCTAATGGCTGGAGGCAGTGGGCTTGGCTAGAAAGGAACACAGGCAGAGATGGTGGTTATAAATGGGCTCCCCGTTATCTTCCGGGCATCACAGACAGACAAAAGCAGACCAAGGGCCTGGCTCCTGCAATGCTAGGCTCCAGGTAAGCAAGTGTGGTCCTACAAAGACAAAGGTATGCAGAGGACTTACAAACAGGAGTGCACGTGGTGCATGCATGCTCCCTCCAGCCTGCCTCCTGAGGGTTTCCAGGTCCTGCATGACTCACAGTCCCCAGAATATCCCACTCCCATGCTCACACTTATTGTCACTACACACCAGCTCTCCTGTATGGAAGCCACAGCAGTGAAAGGCCCGATCCTTACCCTGACCTGAGCATGAGAAGCCATCCATCTGCTACTGGGAGATAGGGGCCAGGAATGGCTGTTGCTACTCTTAAGGAAGAGAACGAAGCTACCTCAGAGCAAGGAGAGTAGCATGGGGACCCAGAGAAGGCAAAATTTCACAGTTGGACATTAAAGAAGCAGGATGCACAGGACTGCCAATAAAGACAGCACGCCTGCAGGACCAGAGGCTTCTTATTAGGCACGGCTGCATCTCAGCCCCCAACCCCGCTCAACCAACTCCTGGCCCCAGGCCACAGCCAGTTCCCCAGCTCCTCACATCAGGCGGGTCATCTGCTGATACTGAAAGCTTTGCTGCACTGCAGAAGCAAGCCGCAGGGATTGTTCCCTCTGTATATTTTGAAAGCAGATGGCCTGTTTTCATTAATTTAATTCTACATGTAAATGTACCGCTGCTTGGGACGGTAATTAAAAAATGAATGATGGCTTTAATCTTTCGATTGTAACTGCTTTGCTTCGGAAATGGTTACACGATGCCTGGCGTTACACGTCTGCATGTCCTCCTCCCCTGTGATAAGGAAGAAGGACAGCAGAGCTGAGAATAGGGCCTGGAGAAGCACCCACATGTATATGGGGTTCTGAAATAAAACTTCCTTCTGACGATGAAAATTAAAAGTGAAGTATTGGAGCAGCTGAGAGCACTGACTGCTCTTGTACAGGATCTGGGTTCAGTTTCTGGCACCCACACATATGCCTACAACCATCCACAATTCCAGTTCCAGACAACAGGGGAACCTACAACACCTCCTTCTGAACCTCCTAGGCACCAGGCATACACGTGGTACACAGATATGCATGCAATATCCAATCCCTTGAAATAAAACTAATAACAAAAAACCTAGTCACTGTTTTTTTTGTTTGTTTGTTTTTACTTTTGGGGAGGGGTGATTGGTTGGCTTGGGGTTTTGGTTTTTGGTTAGTTGGTTGGTTGGTTTGGGGGATGTGATATGTATGTATTTATGTATGTATGTGTGTATGTATGTATTTATTTATTTATTTATTTATGACCACTGCCCCCATTCCCAGTCACCCCTCCCACAATCTCTTCCTCACTTCCTCCCTTCTCCTCTGACAGGGGGGAAGCCCCCATAGGTATCCCCTCCCCTGGCACATCAAGTCTCTGTGGGGCTAGGCACATCCTCCCCCACTGAAGCCAGACAAGGCAGCCCAGCTAGAAGAACACATCCCACAGTCAACAGCGTATGGGATAGCTCCTGCTCCAGTTGTTCAGGACCCACATGAAGACTGAGGAGCACATCTGCTACATCTGTTCGGAGATCCCAGGTCCAGCCCATGTCTGTCCTTGGGTTGGTGGTTCAGTCTCTTGAGAGTCCCAGAGGCCCAGGATGGTTGACTCTGGGTCTTCCTGTGGAGTTTCTACCCACATTCAGGCCCTCAGTCCTTCCAACTCTCCCATGAGTCCCCAAGCTCTATCCACCACTGTTTGGCTGTCAGAGCCCAGCTGGAGAGAGTCAGCCAAGAGTACTCTCACACGACAGGGGAAACCTAACACCCCAGTGTAGGGAAGGTTTTCAGGGGGTAGAGATAGGATAGAGAAGACAGCTGAGTCCAGGAGAGGAATGGCTGATCCAACAGCCTAAAGGGTTAAGTGTAATGTTTATAACAGGGAATTGTGGGTTTGGGATGGGGTTCTTTGTTGTTATTTATGGATTTTTTGAGACAGGGTCTCACTACATAGCTCTGGCTATTTGGAACTCACTGTGTAGAAAAGGCTGGCCTAGAAATTATAGAGATCCACCTTCCTCTGCCTCCCAACTGTTGGGATTAAAGATGTGTGTCACCATGGCCGGCCTGGGGTTATACTCTTAATGGCAGCCAATGTTTCCTTTGAAAGAGAGAGGCACACAGGACTGTGTTTCAGAAAGAACACAGGATCTGAGTAAAACCAGTCACATGATTATCACCTGGGTTTATTTTAGGAAACAAAAGATATTTTCCAGTTTCAAATTGGGAAGACAAGGTAAGTTACAGGGGATATAAAAGGTTTCACCATAGGAAACCCTATTCCTAAAGACATCACATACCTGAGTCATAAAATATAAAGAAATCTACCTGGTGCTGACCTGGAAGCTTCATCCCAGCTGACTAGCTTTCATGATGAAAGACGTTGTATACATTATCAGAGGAGAGAAGAGATCATCAGTCTGACCCAGCTATGAACCTTGTAAGCTACAATAACAGCGGGCCTTAGTGCATTATTAGCCTATTACTGCAACGTTGGCATCCATGTCAAGGAAGCAACCAAACACTTTATGATTGAATTTAAGACCTGTTCCACAAGAGAAAACCCATGTCTGTCACCACTGTCAGGGACAAGAACCTATGGCTAGACAGGGCTTAGGGAGAACCTAACACTAATCCTATTATTCTGCTAAATGGGCATGTTAAACAGATGGCTGATGCTTTTGTGATGCTGACAGATCAGTGTGCTTCTCAGTCCTCGACAGATAGCAGTACTGACTAACACAAGGACCACAACGGGTCAAGGCAGGAAGAATGAGAGACTTCGGAGCACTAAGCCCCGAAGAGGGCTTCTATATCACACTCCCTTCTCGGGGAGCTGAGAGATCAGTGGGGAAGAGAAGGTGGAAAGGTTCTAAGAAGCAGAGGTGGAGGATGACTACAAGGAAACTGTTTTCTACACACAGGAACTCACAGTGACTGTGACAGCACACAGGAACTCACAGTGACTGTGACAGCATGCAGAAGACCTGTGGAGAGATGGACAGAAAGTCCCACCCCAGCCATAGAGATATTGGCAACTGACAGCTGCTGAAAGAAGGCAGCCCATTTTCTTAGAGTGCTTGTTGCCCTTTGTAGGCTGATCATTTTCCAGATGAAGGCCACACACCCAATAATGTACAGACAGAAGAGATTAGACTCAATGAGTTTAAAGTGAACAAGACGACAAAAATCTGGGTGGGTTGAAGGTGGGGTTGGATCTAGGAAGAGTTGGAGTGAATAGAAATACATTGCAAAAGACAAATAATTAATAATAATGCTGTTTTTAAGAGTTCCGTCCTATGGACTGCAGCTTTCTGTCACTCACAAACACAAACAATTTCTTCAAGCATCAACAAAGGTCCCATAACTGGCTTACTTAAGTTCCAAGAACCAGGGGAAGGACTTGGCGCCCAGGGGCACTATGGAAAGAGTCGTCACATTTCCTGGTGGCTCGGTTGCACTTTGGGTGACCAGCTTCAGTTCTCTATAGTGTGTCCTCTGCACAGCACACAGACAGTCCCCGTTGCACCTACCCTTGGTGGTGAGAAGCTTTGAGGTGACCTCCAGCTGCTCCAGAGGCTCCAGTCCAATGTTCTCCAAGGTGACGGCCAGCTGCTGAGTTTCTCCGTTGTAAAGCTGAACAGACACGTTGGTGGCTCTCTCGTCACCGGCAGAGGGCTGCAGGGAGTGTGCAGACCTGAAATCACAGAGATGACAGGGCGAAGAGTGAGGGGGGAAGAAGGGAAGACACTGGCAGTGTACTGGGACCGCTCGCACAGGAACACACTTCAGAAGCAGCCTAGATGCCCTTTACACTCAGAAGCTGAGGCTCCGTTGTGACAAACGCACAAAACTGGGGGCTGTTATAGAAGGAGTTGGCAAGTCAGGCGATTACTTTCTAATGCAGTAAATCACCTCAGAAAAGTTACAGGTATATATATATATATATATATATATATATATATATATATATTTTTTTTTTTTTTTTTTTTTTTAATTAACTCCAAGTCATTCCGATGGGAATTTCTCCCCCAGCCCATACCCTCTTCTCTAAAGGAGGAAACCCCCAGTCTGTAGACAGATCTCCTTCTCGGCCCTTGGCTCCTGGCTTTCTAAGAACAGGCTATCCAGGTCATCCCACCAGGAGCTCAGAGACACCGGAGAGTATCTACGTGCTTTATTAACGCGCCACAGGATACTAAGGCAAGAAAGGCGAGGCAGATGCCACCTCTGGGAGCTGCTGTGAGAGTAAGCTGAGTCTGACGTGAAGACAGCCGAAGGGACACTTGAAATAGCAAGTCCTCCTGTGTGACGGCAGAGGTAAGCAGGTGAGATGGCCCAATTAGTGGGCAGGGGACATGGGGCCTTTGATCCTTCTCCTGAACTGAACATTGAGGGCCTTCAAGTGTCTGTCTCCTTTCCCACTTCTCTCTGTGGCTCACCCTGTGGTCAGGGGATAAAGGACAGTGGGGACTAAGGCCAGGCCTTGGAGCTATCTGCTGGGAGCACCCAGGGAACAAAGACAGAACACCTTCCTGGAGCTGCATATGCTAAGCTGAGATGGGTTGTCCATCCTTCACTGTGGCCAAACTGAAATGACAGACCTGATGACATACTGCACCAAGCGCAAGTGTCCACGGCTGTTCACCTGCTCTTCACCTAGACAGCTTAGGAAACTTACAGAGATGCACTTGATATGCTATGTAAGACCAAACTCCACACTCACCCCTGCTGACACTGGCAGCATCTCTCCACGGGCCTGGGTGCCTCCCAAACAGTCTATAGAAGAGGAGTCAGACACTATGGCTTCCTTCCCTCAGCATAGTGCTTCTGAGATGCACCTATGGCAAAGCTCTACCAGGGGCTAAGATGTTTTCACTCCTGGGGGAGCAGGGCTCCTTTTATGCCTTCGGTAGCTGATGGGCATGTAGGTCCTTGCCACTGTTTAACTCTCAGGTGCACTGTAAATGGTCTCTCTCATCTTAGGTACAAGAGGGTCATTAAACTGATGTTTGATCTTTTATAAAACTTCCGGATGGGCACAGCATTTTACATTCCCATCAGCCATACATGAGAGAGAGCTCTTGCTCTTGCAACCCCTTCCCAGCCTGGCTGGTGTCTGTCTTCTGATCACAGCCACCCAGTGGAGAGACTAATGGCTCTGTACTCTCCCAGGCTACTTATGCTCTGTGTGTGCATCTTTCAGGCTGAAAGACTTATTGAGATCATTTGCTGATTTTTTTTTAAATTAGGTTGTTTGTCTTCTTTACACTGCGCTTTTAAAGTTCTTCATATAGATACCACTCTATCAGATATGTGCTGGGCAAGTTCTCCCTTTCAACCTGTGGGCTGTCTTTTCATTTTCCTAATGGCATCTTTGGACACACAACCGTTTCTTTATTGTGATGAGGTCCCAGTTATCAAGGTTTTATCTTATGGATGCTAACCCAAGGTCAAGAGCCTGTCTTCTTCTGCAAATATAGAACTTCCAGCTCTTGCAATCAGACCCATGGTCCCTTCTGCATTATTGTTTTCTATTTTGCTTTATGCCCCTTCCTCCTCCCTGCTCTCCCTCCATCGCCCACACATACCCCACACCCCACACACATCCCCTGTGATCCACAGCTGCTGCCTCCTCCCGGCCCAACTCGTAGCTCTGGATTGGGCAAGACGGCTGCCTGTCATTCTCTCCCATTTGACAAGCAGGAGGCCAGGGCAGCCATGTTCACTGTTATAGCCCTGTGGCCAAGAACACTGCTGGACAAGGGGAAATATTCCCGAATCATTGGGGAAATCATACGATGCATTTTACATCAGTGGATATCCATCATTATGAGTCAACAAATGAGTCGGCTGTTCAGTTCTGAGACACTTGAGATGTACAATTTTGAATCATTTAAAATTACACTTTCTGATGCTGTGCTCTGGTCCAGCCTGGTAAGGGTCACTCCCACCCCTCATCAAAGAAACTTTTCTGCAGCAGACTGGCAGACTGAGATCTTCACAGAAAGTCACAACAGGCTGTGGGGTGCCTGGCCCCAACTGATTCATCTATAACACAACCCCTTGACCTAGAGCTCATGAAATACCTCAGAGGAGGGGGTAGAAAGATCCCACGAGCCTCAGGACCAATAAGTTGGCTATGAGATTGTATTGTCCAGGTATGACACTGTGATATCAGCACCCAACAAGACCTGAGCAATGACACTAGCTGACATAGCAGAGTAGGGCCAGGGGACCTCACTGGGCCCCGCAGCTAGGTGAGGAGCTCTGAGGACTGACTGCTGAAACAGGGACAACCAGCCTCTCCCAGGGAGGAGTCTGCTAAACAGTTACCCAGTGCCAAGTGATCAACCCTAAAGACAAACACTTACAAACATCTCTAAATGGACTCAGCAGGTTGCGTTCATACATTTATTCATCTATATAACAGTGACAACTAAAGAAAAAGAAGCCATGAAATTGGGGTGGGGGATGGGACATAGGAGGGACAGGAGAGAGGCGAGGGAACGGGAGAGAGAATGTAAGATTTTTAACTTAAAATTAGAATTTTTTAATGTGTAAAAAGCTTCTGTTACATATGTGGCTACAAAATAAGCAGAAGCTACGTCATCCAACTCAGGGGTGCAGTTTTTAAAGACAGGCTGGCTAAGACACTGCAAGGCAAGACCATAGAGCCCTCGGCAGCGAGCTGATCTGGCCAGCTAGGCTTAGTCCCTTTTAGCTTCTATAGAATGCTAAAAACAAACAAAAGAGAAGAACTTTAAAAAAAAAGAAAGAAAGAAAGAAAGAAAGAAAACCATATTTTAAAGTCATAAGAACCTCTAATCTACTCCTCTCCCACTGTGTGTGTGTGTGTGTGTGTGTGTGTGTGTGTGTGTGTGTGTGTGTGTGTGTGTAGGTCAGAGGTCAACTTCAGATGTCTTCCTCTACAGCTGTACACTTTTTTATTATTATTATTTATCATTATTATTATTATTATTTTATTATTATTATTATCATCATCATCATCATCATCATCATCATCATCATCATCATCATCATCATTATTATTATTTTGGTAGGGCTCTCAGTAAAGATGGAACTAGCTATTTCAGCTAGGATGACAGTGACCCCCAGGGTCCTGTCTCTGGTGTTACAGGCATGTGCAACCAGGCCTGGCTTTTTACACGGGTGCTGGGAATCCAAACTCAGGTTTGTGGGGCAAGCACCTTACCCACTGAGCCATATCTCTAGGCCCTAAGAGTTTTCTTAAATGGCCATAAAACTAAACCGGTCTTTGTGACTCTAAAGGCTAATTGTACCTTTGCTCTGGTGAGAAAGGTTTCAACTGTGATCTTCTACTTTTTCAGGAACATGTTAACTCTCTGGTCCCTTAAGGTCCCTCTGCTGTTTTCTGCCTTACCCAAGTCAGATGATCCCCAACCTTTTGTGCTATTTTTAAGAAAAGTATAACCAAAGAGTGTTGTAAGCTTGACTCCTTCCAGCCACTGACCCCTCAGGCTCCTACCTGGGCAGCGATGTGCTGATCTGCAGTCTTGGCAAGGCAGGGATGACTTCCACAGTGGAGCCACTGGTCTTCAGTCCCGGCAGGTTGTCCAGAAGACAGTCACTGAAGACCCCAAAGACCGTAGTGTGGTAGCCTGCAACACAGATGCTGGTGTTTCTCATACCTCCTGACAAGGTTTGGCCCTACTAAGGCCACAAAAAAGCACTAAAATCCCCCCTACTCCCTCACCAGGTCCCCCTACTGCTCCCTGTACACCAAAGACCCTGGCTGAGTTGGACAAAATGAAGCAAAGGACACTGTGCCCTGCTTCCCAAGGTTGGACAGGCCTAAACAGAGAGTCCTAAGTACTCCCAATCCTCACGGCTCAGCAGTCACCGTCTCTGCTCTTTGCTAATATGTCTTTTGGGTTTCGTATCTCTAACATGATAGTGATGCTTAATATTCCTTTCCAAGGTATAATGTGACTTAATGAGCATTTGAAAGTGACTTTAGAACCTTCTGTTGAGAGATGAAGGTTCAAGAGCCAATTACTGTCATTACGGCTGCTTCATGACTTGGCAGCTCGACCGCATGGGTGTGAGGACCACAATTTAAAATCAGCACAGGGTCCTCGCAAGAAGAAAGAGGAGCACTTGAAATT
This sequence comes from Micromys minutus, assembly GCF_963924665.1. Taxonomy (NCBI): domain Eukaryota; kingdom Metazoa; phylum Chordata; class Mammalia; order Rodentia; family Muridae; genus Micromys; species Micromys minutus. Next base: position 15,404,631 of record NC_137962.1, read on the forward strand.
GTTTAAGCAAAGCTTTAAAATGGCTTTTGAGATCTCAAAGATGATTCTGTACACAGTACTTGGCTTTGTAACAAATGTAAGTGATGGCCAGTAGCTAGAAGCCTAGATTGATAACTTCTGTGCATTACATCCCTGAGGGACAAGAAAGTTATTCCCTAAGGAGGAGCCATTCTCCTTCCCTGTATTCCCTAAGGAGGAGCCATTCATCTTCCCTGTCGGCACCATTTAGTTGGTGGAACAACTCTAGACATCTCCTCCCAGCCACTGCAGCCACACCCACTTCCTTGCATAGCCACGCCCACTCCCAGGTACAGCTACACCCCTCCTTGGTACAACAACCACATACACTCTATCACAGCAGCCACACTCCCTCTGACACAGCAGCTCAGCAGCTGCATTCTTCCCTGACACAGCAGCCACACCAATCTCCAACAGAGAAGGCCCCTCTGACACAGCAGCCACTTGCTTCCTTCCCACTCAGAGCCTCTCAAAGTCTTTCTATGGTGTTTATTTTCTTCCCAGGGACTCCCTTGGGCACTAATATCCCCGTGCTTTCCTCTGTGTAGAACCTGATATGATTTTGTATATTAAGCACTTGTTACTTTATAATTCTTAATTACAATCAGTCACTTTGTTTCACTTAAGACATAGCCAGTGCTAAAACCATGGCCACATAAACTCTAGTCTGAGGACAATATTTAGTGTAAGTCAGGATGATATAGGCTATCCAGGCAGCCAATGCTCACCAAAAGTAGGAACTGAAGCCAAGGATAACCCCAGGAGGTCCTGCTCCTAGGCTCTTACTCTGAGGTACACTAGCTTCTCTCTTGTCCCTGGACCACCCATTCGTGCCTTACTCTCCCTATTCACAGCTCTGCCTGTGTCCATCCTACCTGGACTCTGAGGGCAGATGCCAGTCTTTTACGATCTACCTGACAACCTGTGGTCAGGTAGCTCTGAAGCCTGTCTGACAAGGTTCTCCTCTGTACAAATATGGCAGCTAACACCAAAGCCCCACTAGACAGTAGGTGAGCTTCAGGATGATTCTCAAGGCCTCCATGATGCCCATCTCCTTCCCACCCCATTACTACCTACCCCACCCTGACTACCTCCATCCAACCACCCCACCCCAGATATGCCAGCCTCAGACTGGAGAAGCTGCTCTCTCTGCCTGGAGCCCATCTATACATTGGTTCTGTCCTGCTTCCAGTGGCCCACTTCTGGTGGACCTTCTAAGATCAGGTGACCAGCTAAGGCGGGCCTCCACTGTCCACCTCCCTGCTGGGTCCCCAGCATCACCTAGCTCTCACATCTCCAGCCACCTCAGCACTTACTGAACTATATCTAACTGTCTAGCAAGCAACATCATTCCCAGATAACACATTTGCTGCTGGGCAACAGTTAAGGCTGCCAAGGCACAGGAAGAAGCCACCCCTGGTGCCATGGAAACTAAGATATTAGTGAGTGTCGTGGGAACATCATGGGGACCAAATCAGGATGACAGGCTAAGAAGAATGTTTGAGAACTGGTTGAGGCTCAGATGCCCTTGAAGACAATCCATATAAGGTTCAGAGGACAGGTGTACTATGGGTACCATCAGGAATCCTGTGACATTCAAGTCTCTCCAAGAGAGAAGATAAGGATACTGAGAAGAGATGCTCCGGGTCAGGATATGCCTTGAAGCAAGACCTATGAGCGTTGATGGGGCCCTGGATGGGAGGAGCACATCAGCAAGGACACTGAAGGCAGAAAAGGCCAGTCCTGCGCTCTGTGATAAACCCTTCAAAAGAACCATGACATGAGACCAGCCATGAAGACAGCAGGAAATAGCGAGTCTTGATTGTAGTGAGAATTGTGGTGTCTTTAAAAGCCCAGTTATGTTATGTGAATGTTTTGTCTTAATCCCAGGTGTGAGACATAGGACTGCTTCAGATTGTTCATAGCCACTGACTATGATCGCCTCATACTCTAGGAGGGGCATGAGTTTAGCCAGCTGCAGACAGCTTATGTTTGGATTTTGGGGACTCGGGGAGGGTATGAATGGGCGAGCCCCAAGTGGGCCTGTGGCAGCTGCTGCTCCCTTCCTGCTCCTGGCTGCTGTTTGCCAAGTGGTTCTGAGCAAAGACAGGAGAAGAAATTGGGTATCCTGAAGATGAAGATTAGAGTTGACACCCCTAATCAGCAGGAAGTATCTAAAGAGGTTTACATCCCCTTACCCCTCTGACCGTTCTTGACTACCCAGTGTTGGAAAGGATTGGAATAGAGAAAGGTAATAGAGATAAGAACCCAATAAAGTAGCTGAGGGGGCGGGGTGGAGCATGCCTACATTACACAGTATTGACAATGAGGTTTGCAAAACAGGATAAATGGTGCATAAAGACACTTCACTGAGATGCGAGCCTCTAGGAGAAAGGCTACTTTAGGGAGGAGAGGTGGGGTCCTGGTGTGACATGGTGTATATAAAGAGTTCACAGGACTCCCAATGAGATGGCAAGCAGTGGGGGCTGTCCCTAACGAACACCAGAAGCATGCATGGACAGGAAGCCGTCCCAACTTGGTAGGGTTGTGAAGTAAGAAGAGGAAAGGGAAAGAAATAAAAGGTAGACTGAAGACTCCAGGGAAGGGTCCAGGGAAGTAGCTTGGCAGGTAAAGGTGCTTAGCCTGCAAACCAGGAGCCTGAGTTTAATGCAGAACACACGGAAGTGAATAGGAGAGGACTGTCATCTGACCTCCGCGTGCATGCCATGGCTTGTGTGCTACTCCATACACACGCACACATCATGCAAACTGGGAAGAAAGAAGGATGGGGGCCAGGGAGGGCAGGGAGGAGGAAGGGGTAAGATAATGGAGGAAGGAAGCCAGGAATACAGCATGCAGAAACCGAGACTGAACAAGACCAGGAAGGAGGTACCGTGCCAAGGCTGTACAAAATTTGGAAAAGACTAGACAGTAGGCCCAGCTTCAGCCAGGAGAGAACTGCTCTTGACCCTGGTGACAGTTTTGATGGGTGTCAAGAGTTAGACAGAGAATGCAAGGCATTAAGAAACCACTGTGGCAGTGGACGGTAGAGTCTGCACTGACACTCAAAACTCTGAGGGGCACAGTGGCACTGGAGAGGAGTTGGTGGCAGTGAGAGAAGCTGAGTCCATGTTGTCCTAAAGGAGCAAAGCCAAGATGGCGTGAGGGAAACCAGATGAGCCAAGGCACAGGACTGACCCTGTCCCCACTGCAGCACATCAGGTACCTGGCACATCATAAAATCAATTTTTTCCCCATCATTTAACGTTGAAAATAGATGTCATCGTCTCATTGTCATTTCTGGTTAGGATCACAGGTCGGGTGACCAGCTCCAGTGATTCAGAAACCACAGAGGAACTCTCCTTACCGTTCACGGTGATCGTCCCTGTAGTCTGTGGGACCCCAACCAGTGTCACCGGGTACAAACCAGATTCCGCAGGAAGGGAGAGAGCTGCAGGAAGAGATTCAAACTCCACTCCACTGGTGAGCAGCCCCTGCAGGAAGGGAAGGAACACTGTGAGGAAGCACAGCCCAGACCCCTGCTGGATGGCCACCTCCTAATGGACTCTGTGGCATTCAGTGCAGAAACTAGGGGAATTAAAGGCCAGCTGCTTTTCAAAACCCCAAAGAGAGCTTCAAGGGAGACTAGCGTGATCTGAACACCTAGAGCAGGATGACAAGCAACCCCCCCCACCCGAGGCTAGGTCCACATATCATTATCTGATTCGTCAAATGAGAATGCAGACCCAAAGAAGAGTAAATAAATCGTGTTTCACACACAAACAAGAAGGAGAGTGTGGAAGTTCTCAGAAGCTGACTTCACACCAGGGCATCTGTGAATTATTTGTTCGGCTCAGTGTAGAGCAGGCACTGAGCTTACTAGTGAACACACAAGTCCCCAGCCTCAGGAAGCTGCTCCTTGACAGGCCATAGCCAGAGACAGCAGTCCTTAGGAGGTTCCAGTCAGTGCGACAGGGATATCTGTTCACAAAGACAAAGTCTTATCACTGCCACCCCTTGGAATCCATGTTGAACCCTGAATAAGCAAGTATGGTCAGCAAAGAGGCAAAGGCCAGAGGAAGTGTAAACAGCACTGGCATTATTATGAGCTAGGAAAAAAAAATTTTTTTAACCTAAAAGCAAAAAGAAGAAAATAGCATTAACAAAGACCATAAACATCTTGGGGTAAATTCCAAGATGTTGGGCAAGATTTTGTGGCAGCTACTGAATATAACCAGAACAAAGAGGACCTTAATAGGGAAAGAATTTCGAGATTCTCCCAAGTGGGATTCTTCTCCACAGGACAGTGGTCAAAACAGTGGAAGCTGTTTTAGATTCATTGACCAGGAGTGAATGTGCAAACTCTGTGAGCATTACTCACAATAGAAGAAAGTACCCCAACATCAAAATGAGGGAGGCAGGGAGGGACTCTGAGGAAACAGGCTGGGCTGGCAGAAATGTAAACCACACACATATGTGCACACATATATGTGCATGTGCACAGAAAAATGAAAACATGTGTATGTATGGACACACTGGCACGTCCTTTCCCAACTCTGTCTACAGAGAACACCAGAAGCAAAAGCACTCTAATGACATCCAATGATGTATGTAAGGCATGGACAGATGTCATGGGTAAATGTAGAAGAAAAGCCCATTACATGGATGTTGTCCCTAAGCAAAACACATGGATACTTACCTTATGTTTAAACTAACTAAAGCCAAATGCCAGTTACTAATCTTCAGGGTGGTAAATATGTAAGGGCTTATGCCTAAAATGCTTCACAGTAATTTAAGTTTCTGACCCCAAGGGGTGAGCTATCGATCTCCAAGTAGAGCTTTAAGTTATCATTTTTTACTCTTAAATTTTTTTACAATAAGCATATTTTTAATGTGCTTATCATAAAAACAATGAAAGCTACTTTTAAAGATTTGTCTTTTAAATAAGCCAGGCATGCTAAACATGCCTTGAATCCCAGCACTTGGAGGCAGAGGCAGGTATAGTGCTGGGAGTTCAAGGCCAGCCAGTTACATAGTGAGACTCTGTCTCTACAAAAGGGGGGTGGGTAGAAAACATATGGAGAGCAGCAGGAGCCCTCAGACAGCAGCAAGAGATTCTCACAGAGGGCAGGACAGACAGCTCAACAGTTAATGAGTTCATCAAGCAAGAAAGAAGACCAGAGTTTGGATACCCAGAACCCACATAAGTGCCAGGTGAGTGTGAAAACTGACCTTTAACTCCAGCCTCAGAAGGAGCAGGAAGAATCCCTGGAGCAAGCTGCTAGTAAAACCAGCCACATTGGCAAGCTCTGGATTTAATGGGGAGATCCTGCCTCAAAAAATTAAGGTGGCCGGGCAGTGGTGGCACACAGCTTTAGTCCCAGCCCTCAGGAGGGAGAGGCAGGTGGATCTCTGAGTTTAAGGCCAGCCTGATCTACAGAATGAGTTCTAGGACAGCCATGGCTGCACAAAGAAATCCTGTCTCTAAAAACCAAAAAGAAACAAAATTGAGGTGAAAGAACAACGGGGAAGAGCCCCAACATCAAACTGGAGCGTCCACACGCACACGTGCACATATACCTGCACATACAAGGGATGTACCTCAAGGATGGATCTGTAAGACAGTGTTCACAGGGGTCTAGCCTGAGTCCCATACGACAAGGCTACATACATCTCCTTCCGTGACCACACAAGTGAGCTGTTCTGAGAGGCTTGAATGACTACAAACTGAGTGAGCATCAAGAGGGCTCGAAATCCGAACAGCGGGGTCAGAGCCATGTAGTGCAAACATTCTTTTCTTACTAACCCAATACCTGTATTAAACCCTGAGCCCTGACCACCAAGTGACTATTTCAAATCTATATTCAGTTAAGATCAGTGTGTACAAAAACTGAAGGCACGCTTGTAGATGAGCGCCAAGCAGACACTGAGATGACAAAGCAGTGTCTGCACACAGAGTGTTCAGAAGCCTTACCTACCCGGAAGTAAAATCAAGTGGATGTCAGTGGATGTATACACCCAATGTTAAGCAAAAAGGTGTTTTCAGTGGAAATATATCTAGGCCAAATGTCTAGTTACACATACCATGTTTTCCACGCGGAGCTCAAACGGCATCGGGTTGTACACCATCAGCTGAACTTCACACACATCTCCTTGAACCCACTGGAAATCTACAAAACACATACAGAAGGTCTCCAAGGTGAGTTGGTGCCATTGCTATTCTTGGTTTGTTGCTGTGTTGGTTTACCTGTGGAGCAGAGCAATGGGCCATACTTTTGCCTTGGCACGAACAGTTCACACTGAGTTCTCTCCACAGCTATGAAACCCAGCAGACCAGTGACACCAGTGACACCAGTGATGATGGCTATGGTGGTGACCTGTGCTTCTCTGGCAGGTACAGGGGCCTCTTACAAGAGGCTCAGAGCATGTTTTCTCTATGTTCCCTAAAACCTTGTCAGACATACTCCTGATTTATTGCAACAACCTGCTTTGGGGTACACACAACTGCCCCAAGTGTCTGAATATCCACCAATGAGAAACATTCTCACTTGATCCAGAACAATCTTGAGTCAGGTTCTAAAGTCCAATTCCACAGATGACACAACTGGAGCCCAGGGTGGCACTGTCAGTATCCAAAGCCACCTAATAGGAAGTAAGAGCTTCAGGGCCAGGCTACAGTAACACCCAAAATGACTGATGACATCCCTGGCCTGTCCAGGCCACTACTTTGCCCCTGGGGCACAGGTTGATACCAGCACAAGACCTTGCAAGGACATGAAGTCCTATGGCAAATCACATCAGCCCCAAGAAGGTGTGGTGGCTCTGGTCTGAAATGTCAGTCTTCAAGGGAGCTAGAGCAGGGGCATAAAGAGTGAAGATAAAGTAGAAGAAAGAAGACCTTGTCTCAAAACAAAGAAACCAGGAGACTCTGCGCCCTGTTGTGCTCCAGCCCTGCACATAGACAGTCTAGCTTCCTCTCTTGGATCTTCTAGCTTAGACCTTTGGGGTGCCGTCTGGACCAGTGGTAAGCTTTTTTCCCTTAAGAACTGGTTAGAAAAAGCATCAGCCCCATTTGTTTACATAAAATGTCAGAGGGAAAGCTGGGGTAGTGCTGGATCCGATGAGCTATGGGAACATTTACCCAGAGATGAGTAAGAATCTGGACACAGCACAGGGCACATCACCATTGGCTGCCTAGGTTGTACATTATTGAAGCCAGTTCAGCTGCACTTTCCCTGATTCAGTCATAGGAAGTTGTTGAAGCTTCCTTTTATGAAAATAGTCTACATTTGCAGAAGAGACTGAAGCAAACACAGTCTAGCCAGCAAGCTTGTCTAAATCACATGCAGCCCAACACAGCAGCATAAGCTTACTTAAAATATTAGGAGATTTTTGTTTGGCTGGTTGGTTTGGTTTGGTTTGGCTTAGGTTCTTGTTTTGGTTTGTTTGGAATAGAGAGCTCAGTTGGGAGGCTCTCAAGTGTGAACTGTGTAGATAACACCGTTGAGTGTCAGGAAACTAGACAGGCTGACCAACTCCAGCGGTGTGCACAGCTGTAGGGTGCTGAGGCCACAGGTGCCAGCGTCCTTGTCTTCAGGCACAGGACATGAACCCTGCTCATGAGTGCCAAGGAAGCACTCTGACAAACGAGCTCCATTTCAACTCTAAATGTACACTTTTGAGTGGAAGATGTAATTTATGTTATATTGCTTCTAGTGTCCTTTCTGGAACTCTCCTGATTACTGAGCCCATGCTGGAGGCCTGAAGACTATGCATCTTTGGATTAAATTTCAAATGTTTCTAAGTGGCTCTCCAAGTGGGTCTTGGAGATGTCCTTGGGGGTTGGAGGGAAGGGGTCCTGAGAACATTGTCCAGCTTCTTGCCTGCCTCTGCGTCAGTGGGCCAGTGTGGCTGCTTCATGAGCACTGCACTTTACAGAGTATCAGTGGTGCATGGTAAGATTAAGAGTCTCGTGGGATTTGTTGGTTTTGAGACAGGATCTTATTTATAAGTTATCCAGTTACATGGGGTAATTGAGAACTCAGTGAGCCAGTGTAGGAGGATGCCATCCTCTGCCTCCAATAAGATGAAGGGAGCCACTCCCATCAGAGGTTTCACTAGGGCCCAATGCAGTGCAAAGAGACCACTGCCTCTCTCCTCCTTAACAGTGTATGCTGAGTGAGAAATGCCATCTTCCCTCCTCGTTATCAAGTACACCTGACTAGACACTTCCTGTCACCACCATATGTCCTTTCTCCAGAGCAAAGGAGCAATGGTAAGAGACTTATGCCTGGAGCTGACTTTCTTTGGGGAGGGGAGAACAGGGTTTCACTGTGTAGCCCTGGCTGTCCTGAACTTACTCTGTAGAGCAGACTGGCTCTAAACTCAGAAATATGTCTATCTCTGCCTCCCAAGTGCTGAAACTAAAGGCATGTGCCACCATGTCTGGCTTAGGGCTGACTTTCAAAACCAAATATCAAGATGGAATTTGGAGACCCAACATACATTTGCAGGAATTCACCAGCACTCAGTATCAGCTGTCTTCTCTTGAAACATTAGCCTTTAGCTCTCTTTACTTCCTCCTTAGTTCCTCTCACGCTCTCTATGGGACAACCGCTCTTGCAGCACAGACTATCCTCCAACTCACTATGTCGCCAAGGAAGGCTTCAAACTTCCGACCCACCTATGCCCTCCTCCCAAGAGCTGGGGTTACCTATGTGAATGACCATACACAGTACAGTCAGTGCTTGGGCTCCAACCCCAGCTCTGTGAATGCTAGGTGAGCACTCTGCCAATGAGCCACACACCAGCTCCTTCTCTGTCATCTTCACAGTGAACAGATATAGACCATGCAGAGCCAAACCAGGGCAGGCCACCCTGCCCCAACTTCCTGAAAGTCCATGGGCTCTGCTCTGGGATTACTGGAAATACCATGAACAACTTTTAATGGCCCTACAATTTTCAAGAACTTACTTATATCTTACCCCGATCTTTGTTTTTCATAGATTTGTATTCTACCTACATATACTAGACAGGAAAATGTGTTGGAGGTAGAGACTTGTTCTCATATAGACAGTACCCAAACCAACAGTTGAAAATATCCTAAGTCAAAATAAAAAATTTCAAGTAGCCAGGAATGTTGAGATATGTCTATAATATTGGCTCAAAAGAGACAGAGAGATCTAGAGTCCAAGGCTAGCCTAGACTACATGAATTTGAGATAAGCTTGGGCTACATGGTAAGACTCTATCTAATTCAAGAAAATGTAAGAGTATTTCTCATGCTCCACCAATCAAATATCACAGCCTTACCCTAACCTCCTTAAGGTGGTCATAATGTTTATAACAGCTTACACTGGAGCAGATCCATCCAACACAAAGTCTATTTCAGAACAAAGTGCTTAACGCACTAATACTGCAATGGTTTTGACATGAAGTGGGTATGCCTACATGTTCAACTCTAGTTACCACTGGATGACTGTGACCTTTAAAGGCAGTGACAAGGACCAGTGTGGAGCCCCTGTGACTGGACCACAGGATGGTAACCAGTAAACAAACACACAGATGTTCCCTATCGTTAACATGTGATACCCCAGGTCTTCATGGCTTCTAGATCATCCATGTATCGTCTTCCATAAAATAAGTTTCTAAAAACTAGATCAGTGAGCAGCTGCCTGCTTAAGGCAACACATGATATAAATTTCCAGGAGAGCATATACACAAGTATGTACATAAGTGTATGCATACACAGGAAAACTGGCCAGAAGCAGACTGTGGCCTACCTATTTTTTTGTTGCGTTCTTCTCCACGGTTGTGTGCGATGATTGGCGAATAGATGAAGGGGCTCTTGGTGGACATGCTCTGCCCCAGCAAGCTTTTAACCTTCTGTGGCCGGAGGCTGGTGGGGAGACTCAGCAGCTTCACGCACCTATCATTGTGAACGGAACACAGGACACTCACTCACTCTGGGCCACATATGAGAAACTGCTGACCATGAAGGAAGGGACGAGCTCCCACACTGTAGGACCAGGGAGCAGAAGAATAATCCCAACCCAGAAGGCCAGGAAGGGGAGGTCCCTTCCGGACTGGGGATCAGTACAGCTTTTTCTCACCTTCTCCACACAAGGTTCCTTCTATAAAATGAAAATCAGTCAGGCCTTGCTTAAGGGACTGAGGTGAGGTTGGAGTTCCAGATCCCTTCTGGGGCTCACTGCTCTGCTATCTGCTGCTCATGCCTGTGACAGGCTCACCCACAGTAAGTAGCTGCTATCTCTTCTGCTATCTGCTGCTCATGCCTGTGACAGGCCCACCCACAGTAAGTAGAAGCCAAAGTCTATCCAAGGGCTCAGAAGACAGAGCAGGAGAAGGAGCCAAGGTGCACACCATGCTGTTCTCCATCCACTGACCCCACGCTTGTGTTCACAAGTTAGAAGCATTAATAATAACTTTAGAATCAATGAAACGAATCAATGTCACATTAAGGAAATTGGGCAGTTCCCCCAGATTAGTCGAGTTTGTTTTCTCTGCTTCGTCCCATGCTTTCTGTCATCTGAATTTGTGGTTTCTGACCTATCTGCGGTCTGTCTGATATGGAAGTCTGATCTGTCCCATTTGCCTGTGTCCCTAAAGAAGGTCTTTGCTCTGTACTTATTGAACAGCATGAAAAGCATCATTTGGGGAAGGAATGAGGGATACTTCATAGAAACCTTCAACAGAGTTTATAACAGAAGAAATCATTGACTCCAACTGAACCCCAACCGGCTCAGATAACAAAGAGCAAACAAGCCACCAAGTCATATCCACGCAGCTTTCAACAGGCTGGTTCACAAATGACAAACCACAATATATACACACCCCTGAGTAGGGGCATGTAACAATACATAATTTAAGATAAATGTTAGCATTAGATTCGGTGTAGACGCTGATTGCATGGGAAATCCAAAGCAAGTGGCATTGGCTGTTACTGTGCTCTCTCAAAGACTGAGTACACAGCAGGACAGCAGTCTTAAGTATCTCAAGGTATATTATTAACTCAGTTATGAAGTCCCACAAAGGTTCCAGTCTCTTTGAATGAAGGAGACATTTGCATAAAAACAGACTACCCATTATGCTCAGCATCATCCAAGTCAACCATGAATCAGTTTCTGTTAAAGGCTGAGTCCATGCAGTCCCTGCACTACCCGCTCCCTAAGACCGTCTCAAACACCTCAGAATTCACCTTGGTGCCTAGGGTGCCACCCACTCATACCAGCCTGAGTGGTCAGGACATGATACGCTGTATTCAGTAAGTCACTGTAGTCTGAGTACCCACACTGACTAGTAAGAACTACCTTACAAAGCTGATTTCTCTTAGAAGGGATGGGCCCCTAGGCTTCTAGGGGACTCCAACCTACCCTGTGCCAAGAGCACATACAGTACTTAGCACCCAGGCCCTGACAGGGTTCAGGTCACATGCAAGGGATACATCGGCCACTCACACTAACCTGCGTGTAGATGGTACCTAGAAGATGAGGTTTCCTCTCTGAGATTCTTTCTCTGTATGAATTCCTCTACCATATTGTCATCTGGGACCAGAGTGGCCTCACAGCTCTGTTTTGGATCAAGCTGTGGGCTGGTGAAGGACCAAGGCCTCGTCTAGCACTTGAACCTGCTGCTTTCAGTAAATGCAGTGAATGTGTTCCCAAAAGCTGAGCTTCGAACTCAGTGTCCAAGTCTTTCCAAGCTGAGCACTTGGTGAAAACTCATTGCTGACTGCAGGAAACCCATTCTTCACAGGCACACACCCTCATTACAAGGAACCTGCCTTAGGCTAGTGACCCTCTCAGACAGACAGGTACCTTGAGGTGGATAGAAAGACTTTCATTGCAATGGGACAACACACACTGATGGCTTTGAGGTCCAATGGCCTGAACCTCACTCAGCTTTTGCTCATTAAACCAGCAAAGGGGAGGTACTCTGGTAATACCTGTGGCTGGAAAGACGTTTCCTTTCTTTGCCCCCCAGTTTTCATAGGCAGGGATGATTCTTTGAAAACAGAGCCAACCTGACCCTGCCCTCCCTCAACACCCACCCAGAGGGATGGAAGTTGAGAAGCCTGCACACATACTTCTTGGTCTAGCTCTCTGGGCAGCCTGCACGCTACAGACAGTGTATAATCTGTATTGATCTGTATGTGTTAATCCATGCCATCCCATGAAAGAGACTTATAGCTAGGGACAGCTCACACACTTGACCTGACTCATGCCTACCACCCTCTTTCCCATCTGAAGACAGAAAGGGGAGGGTGGCCTTCAGATCTCTTGCAGGGCATCATGGGACTGCCTGAGGTAACATGTTGGTTCTTGCCATGGCACCTGCACACAGTAGGTCAGCAAAGCCTTCCCTCCTTTCCCAGTCTTAAGATAATGACTGTTTGACAACAGAGAATGGCTGCTGGTCAAAATGGCAGTGCTGGACACAGGAAAAGAGATGCTAAGTCTTGATGCTTGATGCTCGCTATGACCACACTGCTGGGTGCCATACCAGGCAACGCCCACCAACTTGAGTGTATACTTGAGGGTGAGACAACTCAGGGCTCTCAGAACGAGGGACACTTTCTATGTCATATCATAGTCCCATATGGGTGGGAATTTTCAGGAGTCCTTCAATTAAACTGACAAATGGTTGGTTTGTAGCATATGTCAAAGAATTCTGAGGATACGGTCAGCCAGAAAAGTGACCCTGTAACTAATCACGTGTACACTCATGACTCAACCTTTTGCATTTTATAAGATGTGCCTTCAAGAAAAACCATCAAAGGAGGCACCTGACTTGAAGCTCACGTCATTCATTTAGCCTGAATCTCTGCTGAGCAAATGATGCTGGATTTGCCAGACAAAGCTCCTGTGACCAAAGCAGCATCCGAGAGATGAGTGTCCAGGATGAGATTCTCTTCATACATTCCATTTGGAGACGGCTGACATTTCAGAATCCTGACTCTCCTTGGCATCCTGTGGCTAATGGGGATCACGCTGAGCAACAGTGGAATGCTAACTAGGGCAGTGGTTGACAGCACGCCACTTGAGCAGGAAGGCACGGGAACTAATGGAGCCCTTCCTCTTTGCCTTCTCATTCTCCACTCTATACCCAGGGGAAACGCAGGTCAGCTCTCTCACAGCTTCTGGCCCATGCTCCAGTGCAAAGCTCAAGCTAAACACTCCCAAGCCACTCTTGTGGGGACAGGTAGTCGTTGGCTGATAGCCAGCTACAAACACTCATGAACCCTATGCTAAGTTCTTCTTGGATAATCTACAACATGCTAGGTGTGGTAGTGCAGGCCTATAAATCCCAACACTGGCCAGTAGAGACAGAAGGACCAGAAGTTTAAGGTCATCTTGGCTGCCCTTTATTCCCCCTGTGCAGAGTTCTACAGGAATGCTTTGGTCTTCACTGGCTACCCTCTGCTGCACCCACACACTGTGGCAGTGATGTCATTAGAAGATGACATCATTCCTGATCATTGCTGAACCCCATAGGTGGCCAGAGACCTGCTCATCTTGACTACTGAGTACACATTTTCATTAAATGAATTTCGGTTCAGAATTAAACAGGAATGTGTTTGGCTCTTATTAACCTGCATCATAATTACTTGACATTTGGGGTATGCCTCGTTCATGCTTTCAAGTAACCCTTTTCATTTTATCATCAAGAACCAAGAAAGGTCTCTGGAGAAAGGCATTAACTATTGTAAAACCAAGAGATAGTAGTTTTGAGGTGTCTCTGATAGCTTGTAACTATCTACACAACACCCCTAAAATCTTACTCACTGAAATGACTACTTGTTAAACAACCTACTGTGAAGCAGTATTGCAGAGCAGGGAACTGTGGTTCTCAGTATTCACACCACCAAGCTCTTCCCCAACTCCAGGGGTCACTCTCACTCCCTTCCCCTAAAGTTCTCAGTACTAAACTGATGAAGTCTGCTTTGATGTAGAGTTTAGTACGGTTCCAACAGGAAGCATCCAAAGGCTCCTGTGCTGAAGACTTGGTTCTGCCGCCCTGTTGGGAGGCTACACTAAAAAATTCCACACTTGTTCCACTGGTGTGTTAATCCAATGATGAATTCACAGTGGAACAGCCTGCTAGAGCTGGGACCTAGACAGAGGAAACAGGCCCAAAGGGATGTGTCCTTAAAGTGTGTATGTTGTCCCAAGACCCTGTCCCCCACATGCCCACCTCTCTCTGCTTTCCAGCTACCAGGTGAACAACTCTCTTCTCCACATGCCTCTGCTATGCTGCACTGTCTGGCACAGAGCTAAGGGACCACAAACCAAAACCTGAAGCAATGAAGCAGAATAAACCCTTTCTACTCTAAATGCTTTGTCTCAGGTACTTTGTCACAGTAACAGAAAACTGACTCATGTTTCATATATTCTAGTAGCCCCCAGTTCATTTCTATGGAAATGCTGGCCAAGTTCACAGCTTTTGCACTGTCTTTTTCATCGAGTGGAGATGGGGATGTCATCAAGGGGACCAGGGGTTTCAAAAGTGACAACTCCACCTACAGGGGCTATCTATGACTCTACACAGATTTGCTGGGGAAAGACTCTTGATGAAGGTTTGTCTAGAACAGGTTCTACTGTGAGCATGTCTGAGAAGGACTATGCTGTTTTTAGTAAATAACCTGGGAAGAGCCAGCCTAGAAGAGGGCAACACCATTCCCTGAGCTTGGGTCCTGAGTGGCTGAAGAGTAGAAAACCCAGCTTGAACAGGAAACACGCATGCACTCTCTCTACTCTTGACTCTGAATATAACTAGGTGCTGCATTTCCCTCCTTGACTTTCCCAAAATGATGGTCTGTAACCTGAAAATGCCAAACATGCACAACATGAAGTTGAAGCCAAAAGACCCTTTTCTCCCTTAAATTTTTTTGCACCAGTTGTCATATTATAGCAACAGAACAGAAGCAAGGGCACCTGCCAGAGGCCAGATACAGATACAGAGAGTGCCAGTAAGATGGGTCCCCCATTTGTGTTGAGGCCTGAGAACACAGCTCCGGATTCTGTTGCCTAATCCCTGCAGGAGCACACTCGTGGAAGGAGTCAGTCATGAAGGAACACTTGATGCCTCAACATGACATCTGTCATTCTTAGTGTCCTCAACTGTGTGGCTGAGCATCCAGGTGACCAAGAGCTAAACTGCTTCATTCCCTGGAGTCCCCAGGAATGAGTGGCCCAGGCCAAAGACCAAGGTGCCAGTCTGAAGTGGCTCCGAGAACTACACCACAGTCTGAATATCAGATGGGGATAAAATAGACTCTATGGTGAGACATAAGAGAGGACCTGAGCTCATAGCTATATTGATGGGTAAGCAGACTGACAGATGAGCAGACAGTGGGTGTGTAGGTAAGTGGATGGGTTCGTGATTGGTTAGTGGGTATGTGGGTAAGTGAGCAGATGGATGAATGAGTGGATGGGTAGATATGTAAGTGGATGGATGGATGGACAGAACCACCTTTTCTTTCTAACTGCTGTCAGATTAAAGACAACACACCCTAGAGAGGAACAGTGTGCCCTGCCTCCGGCCTGCAGGTGAGATCCTTTTAACAGAAACAGAACCCCATTATGGAGTGAGAATCTAGCCTAAGGAAGCCCCAGAGCCTGCTTACAGTCTTCTGCTGAGAAGAAGACTCAGTAATCAACCAATTGCCTAGTATGTGAAAGGTTCTAGATTTCACTCAAACAACACAGAAAGGAAAATTAAGTTGTTATTGGATTTTTGTTATTGTTTTGGGTTTTCAAGGGAGGTTTGGGGGAGTTGTTTGTTTGTTTGTTTGGGTTTTTTTTTATAGTCCTGGCTATCTTGGAACTCACTATGTAGACCAGGCTGGCCTTGAACCCAGGGATCCACCTGTCTCTGCCTCCTGAGTGCTGGGATTAAAGGTGTGTTTCACAATGCCTGGCTAGAAAGTTAATTTGTAACTCTACCATTCAAGGAGGTAGAAGCAAAATTCATGTGGTGCTTCCCTGAAATCTATTATCAGTAACAGACACCCAGAGAGGGCTGAGTACGTACTCCTAGAACACCACAGGTTGCAAGGGGAGCCCAGGCTCCTCCACAGCAAGGCCCAGGGCATATACCAACAGATGAAAGGTGTGCCCACAGAGGGGAACCCCAGAACGGTACACTTCTGCTCCACAGCAAAACGCTACCCTGTGACTGCCTTCTGACAAATCCTTCTGATGTGGACGTTCCTCTGTAAGATCTGTGTGTGTTGGAGGCCCATGGGTCCAGGTTCACACTGGTGCAACAGCGCATGGCCTGGATATCCCAAGGTACTGATGGGCCCTGACGGCAGCAAAGACGCCGGAAGGAGAAACGCTTCTGTTCCTGAATAGTAGCGGAAGTCAACCCACACCTGTGAGCAGGAGATGCCCAGGTCTGGGCGCTTTTCATCTTGGACTAGAAGTCAGCAGGGTGCCATCTGCCCACTCAATGGGCATGGACCACAGCAGCTACAGAACACCACTGCCTCAGTTCGATAAGCTCCTGTCACTAAGACCTGAGGTCAATCTTAAGCAGGTTATAAGCCATAAAGATGGGGGTGAGGGTTAAGGGAGAGGAATATGAGCAGAGTTAGAAAAGAAAAAGAGGGTAGATGTTTTCTTTTAAGATGTATTTATTTTATATATGTGAGTACACGGTCGCTGTCTTCAGACACACAGAAAAGGGCATCGGATCCTATCACAGATGGTTGTGAGCCATCATGTGGGTGCTGGGGTTCGAACTCAGAACCTCTGGAAGAGCAGTCAGTACTCTTAACCACTGAGCCAGGGTAGATATTTTCATATTGCATTGCATACATGTATAGAATTATCAAAAATAAAGAACAACTTTTTAAAACCTGAAGTCATGAGCCAACAGCAAGACTCTTCTGAAGGCCTGAACGTGAGCAACCTTGAGGCTTACCCCACACCCTGCCCACCACCTCACCTGACAATGGGCAGCTTGGTAAAGGGCACAGGAGGAAGCGTGAGGCCATCCGGGAGGCTGATGGGCTCCATTGTCCCGGGACACTTGGCGGTATAGTTCTCCAGGCTTTGAGTCACATCTTTCTTTTCTGAGGATGAAGCAAAATAGAATGTGGACTTAGCAGACAAAGCGGAAGAGGGTGGCTATTGTTTAGCTTGGTCTGGAGCAATCGGGGCTGGTCCGCAAGGGAGGCTCCCATCACAAGTGAAGAACATGATGGTTCTTTGAGGTACTCCAGCAGCTGCCTCCTTGAGGAACATAGCTGGGGCTTAAACACAGAAACATGCTGAGGGTACAGAGAACAGCAAACTCCGCTGCACTGCTGACGGGCTTCCAGCCTGACACAGTAACACAGAAAATAACAAGGTGCCTCTTAAAGAAGCCACAGTCACATCCACATGAGACTCCCCGAGTGACATCAGCACCTGCTCAGTATACAAACAACCTAAAGATCTGCTGGTGTGAAGAGTATATATGGACAGTGTGGTGTGCATACCAGGCATGCTGAGGAGGGGGTGGGAGGTGCCGTGAGGACCAGGATTCAGATTCCTAGCACCCATGTTCACACTTGGCCTGGCCTGCACATGGGCACTATACACAACACACATTACATACACAGATGTACATACAAATACAAAAAGAAAATTAAAAAAAAAAAAGGAATGGCAGAGTGCTCCTGTGATCCTGGCACTGGGGAGACGGAGCTAAGAGGATCCCTGGGAGACGATCCCAGCCAGTCAGACAACTCCAGACTCAGTGAGATCTCCTAGCCCCCAATATAATTATGGCGGAAGACAACGTCCCCCTTTAGTTTCTGTGTATACACACGCATGTGCATGTATCCACATACACCACACACATTAAACACATACATGTGCATGTATCCATACATACACCACACACACTAAAGAAGTAAGCAAATAAGTAATAAGAGCATACTAGAATATTATTTGGCTTGTAAAAGGACAATGTGCCACCTGCTAAAATATGGACGGACCCAGACACTATGCTGAAGGAAACATGGCAGAATCAGAAGGGAAATGCTACATAATTGAAGGGAAGAAAAACAACTCAGTGGTTCTAGCCGTGGGCTGGTGAGGGAATGAAGGGTGAAGAATGCAAACAGAAGTATAACAAACAGTCTGGAGAGCCATGGCACCCATGAGGAGGGAATTGAAATGGTGTATTAGAGATTTTTCATTAAGCTGGTTTTAACTGTTCTGTCTCAAGAAGTCAGTACGTAAATTGGCTGATATATTCACCTGCTTGACTACTGTAAGCACTTTACTGCCTATAGCGTCCCTTAGCACCCATTACAAGCCTCAAATATACACAATAAAAAATAAGGGAGATTTTGCAATTGTCCTAAACTTTGCAGTTATAATCATCCCTTTAAAATAATGAACAGAAACCATCATCTTCTCTGAACTGACGTTTATGGAGCACCACAGCCATCACTGGAGAAGCCAGACCCTTCTTAGCACTTGTGGGCCATTCACCAAGATGTACCACATACCCTGCCATAAATGAATCTCAGTAAAATTAAAAGACTGAAGTCATACAGAGTATATTCTCTAACCATGACAATATTGAAACAGAAATCCATAACACCAGATCTTAAAGTCCCTAAATGCCCAAAGTCAAGCAGAAATGCTGTACAAATCCTCAAGATACACACACACTCCAACATGCATACATACACACACACACACACACACACACACATACACAAGACACACACATGGCATACACACAAACATACATACCTATAAGACATATACATCCACTGCCAGACAAAACAGAAGTGACATTTTTCAAATCCTCTGGATGTAAATTGAAACACATTGTGGTAGTTTGAACAAAAATGACCCCCATAGGCTTGTATATTTGTATATTTGAATACTGAAAATTGAAGGCTGAGAGACAGTGGACCTGACATGGCTTTTGAAAACTCAAGGCCCCAGTTGGTGGAACTGTTTGGGAAGGATTGGGAGCTATAACCTTCTTGAAGTAGGTGTGGCCTTGTGGGAAGAGGTGTGTCAATGGGGCTGGGCTACCAATGCCAAAAATGCTATGAGGGTAACTTAACACTTTCTGATTAAATTGAAACTCCACAGGAGGAAAAATGAATGGCATAGTAAATCTAGTCAAGAACCCATGGCTGGATAGTTCACAGGCCCTAGAGTGAACCTACTACTATTATTTTGCTGAATAAACATATCAAACTACCTTTTAAACAGGAAGATTAATGCAGCATGCAGCCTTTGTCACTGTTCTACTGCTGTGAAGAGACACCATGACCAATGTAATTCATATTAAAGAAAGCATTTAATTGGAAGCTTGCTTATAGTTTCAGAAGCTTAGTTCATTTTTGTCATAGCAGGACATGGCAGCATGTAAACAGGGACAGGAGTAGTAGCTGAGAGCTAAATTCTGATCTGTAGGCTGAGAGACAGTGGACCTGACATGGCTTTTGAAAACTCAAGGCCCACCCCCAGCGACACAGCTCCTCTAACAAGGTTACACCTACTCCAACAGGGCCACACCTCCCAATCCTTCTCAAATAGTGCTACTCTGGGATGACTAAGCTATTCTAATATACAAGCTTATAGAAGTCATTGTTATTCAAACTACACAGGTCTCATCAGAGAAGCTCTGCTATGCAGTGGATGACAGTTGATACCAAAACTCGCAACTGGTCGAAACACAGAGAATACATGTCAATGGCTTTTGCTCAGCCACGAATGGGCCACCTCTGCTACACCTGCACACACCAAGGCTTAAGTGTCATCACAGAAGAGGGGTGGCAAAATTGTAAGGGTCAAAGGTCAGGGAAGACCAGAGCAAAACGGTGACATCTGGACATGCCAGGCCACTGCACTCATGAACTCACAGCAGCTATGTTGACTTGCACAATTTCTATCATGGAGCAGGGAAGGCTTTATGAATCTCCACCCCTGAGAAGCTATTGTCAACTGATGGCCTCAGGGGAGGGGGGAGTCCGTTTTAAGAATTTGGCCCTTAGTAGGTAAACCGACTTCCAGCAGATGGCCCCACACCCAGAAGTATACGGGCCATACGTATTGAACTCAGTGGGTGGGGCGTTTGAGTGGATCTGGGAGGCGTTAGGGAGAGGACTGGAGAAGAATAAGTAAAGATCATCAAAACATTATAAATCTCTTAATTAATTAGATATTATACTTTAAAATGATTCTTAGGAAAACATAAGAGTCTAAAGCCAACTATTTAGCTGTCCACTGTAAAATTTAGGAAGTAAATAAAATTATACTCAAAGTAAGTACAGAAGGAAAAAATCAATAAATTATAAAAGAAGGAGCTCAACAGCAAAGTCAGTTTCTGTGCCAGTAAGACACTTGCCACCAAGCCTGAAGATCTAGGCTATACCAGTATGGTGAAGGAAAAACCTGGCTCACAAAGCTCCCTCTGACTTCTACACACACGCTTTGGCATGAAAGCATGTGCATATATGCAAACAACTAATTGATTAATTAATGTAAAAAAACTGATTCGTAAAATTATCAATAAACCTTCGGGACAGAAATTCCAATCAGCTCCCCAGGAATAAAGGATGGGGACACACACATGAGCGCGTGTACGCGTGCACACACACACAGAGTCTCAACACATAGTCCAGGTTGTCCTTAAATCCACAATCCTGCCTCAGCTTAAGAAAATGCCACCAGCCCTGACTTCAACAACCCACATGGCAAGAGAAATGAACTCAGCTTTTCTCCCTTCTGCAGGACAGGCCACCTTTAGAGGAGGAAAAAGTCATCTGTCACCGTGACAAAGATTAATAACACACAGCCATGGATGCACCTAAGCCCTGTCAGGAAAACAAGGAAACAAGCCTTTTCCTAAGCGAATCCTGATGTGATGTGATAAGCACATGGCCACGTGAGCCGCCTCCCACAGACATTTCCCTACATCTGCTCCTGACTTATCTACTTGGCAACAGGCTGGAGTCCCTGATAAGCAATCATTCAAGCTACCGAGAGATTCACTACTCCTCTATGTTCCTTTCAAGTACACAAACAGATTCCACCAAAAAGAAAGACAATTATGTTAAGCTGTCAGCTTATTACATAATTATCCATTTAAACTGCTACCTAGAAAAACTTTTAAGTTCCCCAGGGGTTTTAATATAGCACTGGAAAGGAGGAAATGCCTGACAAAGACTTGGTAGATAACCGGGAATGTGCACATCTGCAGTGGAGTGCTGGTCAGGTAAAACTAGCTGTGACTAACTGTGAACTGACTCAGCCACGTACGACAGCAATTATTAAAGATTTAGTAACACAGAGCACCTCAGTTATGCTATGTTTTAGTCATGTGTGCTGGTTTGAGTGTCCCCGGAGGCTTGCTTGAACACTTATCTCCAGATGTGGTTATTTAGGGAAGTTGTGAAAATTCTAGGACATGCAGCCTTGCTGGAGGAAGTAAATTCATAGCCTTGCCCCACTCCCAGTTTCCTGTTTCCTGTGTGCAGTTGAGATGTAATCCCTCTGCTTCCTGTTCCTGTCTGCATACCAGGCTCTGTGCTTAACACCCTGTGCACATCACTGACTCCTCCGGCTGTCTCCAAAACTTTGTCAAAAGTAAAGGTCTCCCTCCCTTTCTCTCTGTCTCTCTCTCTCGGTCTCTCTCCCTTTCTCTCTGTGTCTCTGTCTCTCTCCCCCGCCGCCACCACCACCATGTGTTCCCATGTTCAAAATAAACTTAATGCCACATTATAGAGGGGAAAAAAGTAAAGTTCATTGTCTCTGTTAGAGCAAGGCTAAGGAAAGCCAAAGCTATTCCTGGTCTGTGGAGGAAGGACATGAAGTATAAAAAGTTCCTCCTGGGCTAGAGAGATGGCTCAAGGGTTAAGAGCTCCGACTGCTCTTCCAAAGGTCCTGAGTTCAAATCCCAGCAACCACATAGTGGCTCACAACCATCTGCAATGAGATCTGATGACCTCTTCTGGTGTGCCTAGCTACAGTATACTCATATGTAATAAATAAATAAATCTTTTTTTAAAAAAAGTTCCTGCCAACACCACATGCCTTCCACCTCCCCACAACCTCTTTCTTTGCATCACTCAACACTATGTCGATGCTGAGCATTGTCTGAGGCAGGTCCCACCTGGGTTCTTCAAGAACAGCACACTGTCCGGCTGCCTTTGTCTCGCTGCTGCTGGAGTCTCACTTAATTCAGTCTAAGACACAGCTTAAAGAACGACAATGTTCAGTTAACTTAGTTCTGTAAATCTTGGCCACTTTCTAGGTAAAATCACTGCCAAATGAGGGGTAAGCGTGGTCCCTGTCCCCAGAAAGCCTGTAACCTCGTGAGTAAATTAGATGGGATGTGACAAAATGATGAGAACTACCAAAACCAAGGACACGGAGAGGAAGACACTATGGGCTTCTTAACAGAAGGGGGCCCACTACCACAGGAGCAACATGCAAACCACACAGCACGCTTTGAGAATCAAAGACTGCCTGAGATGCATACAGTAGCCAAGGGATGGCTGGGAACACAAGAGACCAGGCTAAGATGATAGTGTCAATCATGATGCCTTTGAGATGGCACTGAACCAGTGAGGGGCTGTTGCTGCAGCGTGCTCAGCTCACACGTCAAGGAGAGGGACCCAGCGTCACTGTGAACAGTGACGAGAAAGAGCAGACCCAGGAGACTGAAGCAGATATTTGAGGCTTCTGCTCTGAACCAAGTAACAGGGACGAGTGTCTGACTGAGGGCTGTGACTACAAAGTGGAAGAGAGGCATCCCAGAGGACAGAAGCTGGAGCATCCGAATAGCCAACAGAGGACACAAAAGAGCGAGACAAAGTGACTCTAAGAACAGGACAGTGATGGCATCCTTGGTGAAAAGCAGAAACACAGGGTGACAAGGTAAGACACTGGGGGTTGACCCTCAAAGGTCATGAACCATGATCTAATGTCACAAAAACACCAGCAAATATTTTGCTTTAAATCACAAAGTATAATTTGAGCAGAGCAGGAGCTCTACTCTTAAACCCCTGCAATAAATCTTCAAAGATGTTTTTAATTTATGCCTCCGTTGACCTTCTCTATAATTACCGTTGTTAATAAGCTTTTTCAAAACAAATCATTGTCTTTGATGTATAACTAATTTTGTGATGTTTCTTGAACCAAAACTTCTCTTGCAACTGCTTGGTTTTCTTCCCCAAGGTGACACAGGTGATCTAAAAATGATGGCCCTGAGTCACATCCCGAGGGCACTCAGCTCCTTTTGGATTTTAGGACAGGGAGACCACATGCTGCAACAAACTGTCCAGCAGTGTGGACTGCTGGGGCTCCCTGGCCTCCGCTGCACTGTGCTATAGCCCAGCAAAGTGGAGCAGATGAAACCTCTGGGGCCACTTAGAAAAGTAACGTCTACATTCAAACCCTGCCTTCCCCAGCCCCAAGAAGCCTGAGGCTGAGGTCTGGCTCAAGACCTAGGATGGATGACAAACTTTTAATGCATTCTCTTTGGGCTCCATAGCATGAGTGGAATGAAGGGTGGTTGGATGAATTAAATCTGAATCTCACCCAACTCTTCTCTCGAACCACTACTGGGTCCGAGTTGACAGACCATCTCCTCATGGGGACACAGCAGAGATAGCAGGCACACACTGAGTCCTTTCTGCTCTGTCACATCCAGTGAGTGCAGCTCATTGACAATGTGGCCACACCAAAGGCTACTTAATCCCTCTGTGGGGCAGAATGGCCAAGCTGTAATTCCAGGGTCCTCCAGGCCCTACCAGAAGAGCTGATCTCTATCTCTCTCCTTCTCTCCCTCCCTCTTTCCCTCCCTCCCTCCCTCCCCCCTTTCACTCCCTCCATCCCCCTCCCCCCACCCCCCACCCCCGCATCTCAATGCCTACCTTGTAAAAGAGGACTCTCGAGCTGAAGTGGCCTGGGAGCATGACGGTGCACACAGAGCCCGGCACATAGAGTGCCTGATAACCACCACCACAGACACGCTTTGAGCACTGAGGCTCTGGCAAGACAAGGGTGGATCACCTCCTCCTGGCTACGCTTGAGCCAAGACAGAGGGGTCTATCAATAGATAAACACTAAGCAGGTGAGAAAACTAATTAGAGCCAGGGCCATGGCACACCAACAGGGTGGGTGTACCTAGCAGCTGATCAACCTTGACCCTAGAGGCAGACAAGGAGAGTATGGTGTGGGGCCTGTGCCCACATACTGGCTACAGACGCAGGCATGGGGTTCAAAAACCCACCTGCTAGGCTTCTTGGAGATAGGACAGGGCTGAACATTTGGGTGCTCACACTATAAACTTTGTCAACATCAGAACACAGGGATCAGATCGCGAAGCCCCAGAGCACAGAGTAAGTCACCACCACTCAAATCACTGGGTCACCTCAGAGGTAAAAGAGCTGGTCTCTGCTGCCACCTCAGATGCCCAGCCCTGTTCCTAGGCTCACCTACAACCTTATGGCTTCTGGAAGGTCAGTGACCCAGGACATGAGATCTCTCTGCTTTGGCCTGTGGTGGTCCTCATCACAAGCTCCACACTGTCAACTTTCACAGGGTTGGTCTGTGGACTCCAAATTCTCAGAGCCCAGGCAAACACCGTGCTCCAAGCTGTAGCACTGGGCACACACACTCACAAGTGCCTGGATATCTGTGGCCTCCCTGGTGCCACTCAAAGCTCCCTGAAAATAGATAAAATAAGATTAAAATGTTAGGAGAGCCCCTGGATAGCAATGGGTAGGGAAGAATGGCCACCTGTTCAAGTGTGGGCACAGGAAACCAGTCCCTCACCCGCTGTGGGACCCTTTTCCAAACCAGCCTTCTGTGGAGACTGGCATTTCTTAGGTGGCATGCACCTTAGGGCTGCTGGTGGACAAGTGGCACATGAGTTCTGCTGCACCCTGCAGCTCAGAACACAGGTTCTTAGAAGCCCTGGCAGGAGCTGTGAGGCTCCTGAGACCTCACTGGAAGAGGCTGCCTGGACAGCCAGCCAGGAAATGAACCCTCGGCTTTCTGAAGACAATTGGCTCTGTGTGCTTTTTACCAGCTAAAATCGATACTTACCACTTAGAGTTCACTTAATAAGCACTATTAATTTTAAGTTACTTCGATCCCTTTGTAAAATGGTTTCCAAATAAGCCTCCGCTGATAACTCCTTCCTGAGACCACTGAAGGAGGGCACCAGCAACAGCTGAGAGTCATGACCCAAGCTAACTGCACTTGTCCGGGGGGCTCAGGTGTGTACAAAAATGGCGCCGGTCACTGGACATGCTGGGTTGTACAAGACATTCCTCTAATGTATGGACTCTGTGTCTACACCACCGCCACTCCAAAACCAGCGACAAAGCAGTGTGTGACACCCTAAGCTACAATAACTTCTTTAGGAGATATGAAAACTAGTTTGGTGGGTAGTGACTGGCACCCTAAGAATGGATGGGATGGCGCGGGCTAGGACAGCAAGGACAAACTGGAACAGGAAAAGACGGATCATAACACATGCTATGGATTGAATCCTCATGCGGCCCAACCTCCAGAATCTCAGAACGGAACGGTATTTGGTAATAGGCTGTTTCTGGTTTTTATTTATGTTTATGGGTATCTTGCCTACGTGTGTGTATACAAAGCAAGTTTTGTCTGATGCCCATGGAGCTCAGAAGAGGGAATCAGATCCCTTAGAACTAAGACACATATGGCTGTGATCTGCCATGTGGGTGGGTGGAACCCAAGCCAGGTCCTCTTCACCGCTGAGCCAGCTCTCTAGCTCTGAAGACAGGTTTGTAAAGAAGTTAATTAAGTAAAATAAGGTTGCTAGAACAAGCTATTGTCAAATGTGACTGTCACCCTTATGAAGAGCAATAATAAGGACGCAGACACACAGAACACACGAGGGGCCAACTGTTTGCAAGCCAAGGAGGAAGACCTCACAGAAAACTAGTCCTGGTCATGGCTTGATCCCTAACCTCTAGAAACCGGAAAAGGAAGTGTGTGAAGCCTGTGAAGGCCACCAGCATGTGGCACTTTTTCAGCAGCCTGGGCAGGCTGGCATGGTATGTCACATACAGGTGACAGCCAATGCCCACACAGCCAGTGCCCACACAGCCAGTGACCACACAGCCAGTGCCCACACAGCCAGTGCCCACACAGCCAGTGCCCACACAGCCAGTGACCACACAGTCAGTGCCCACACAGCCAGTGCCCACACAGCCAGTGACCACACAGCCAGTGCCCACACAGCCAGTGCCCACACAGCCAGTGACCACACAGCCAGTGCCCACACAGCCAGTGACCACACAGCCAGTGCCCACACAGCCAGTGACCACACAGCCAGTGCCCACACAGCCAGTGCCCACACAGCCAGTGACCACACAGTCAGTGCCCACACAGCCAGTGACCACACAGCCAGTGACCACACAGTCAGTGCCCACACAGTCAGTGCCCACACAGCCAGTGCCCACACAGCCAGTGCCCACACAGCCAGTGACCACACAGTCAGTGCCCACACAGCCAGTGCCCACACAGCCAGTGCCCACACAGCCAGTGCCCACACAGCCAGTGACCACACAGTCAGTGCCCACACAGCCAGTGACCACACAGCCAGTGACCACACAGTCAGTGCCCACACAGTCAGTGCCCACACAGCCAGTGACCACACAGCCAATGCCCACACAGCCAATGCCCACACAGCCAATGCCCACACAGCCTGTTCTTATTGCATTCATTGTTTCGGAACCACAATGTCAAGTGAAGACCCTACCTCTAAATTTAACTTCACGTTTCTTACTTTTACAGAGCCCATATTCTGATGACTTACATCACACTGAGCATTAAGTATGTGCTGAGAAAGATGCTTTTGAAAGAAAGCAAGTTAGAGGTCTGGAGAGATGACTCGGTTGGCAAAGTGCTTGTCATACAAGCATAAGGACCTTAGTCTAGTCTCCAGCATCCATGTAGAAAGCAAGGGG
Organism: Micromys minutus; assembly: GCF_963924665.1. NCBI lineage: Eukaryota > Metazoa > Chordata > Mammalia > Rodentia > Muridae > Micromys > Micromys minutus. Next base: position 15,431,643 of record NC_137962.1, read on the forward strand.
TAGTGGTGTGGACTTGTAATCCGAGGACTGAGGAGGCAGACGAAGATCCTTCAGGTGCTCACTGGCCAACAAGGCAAGTCTACTGGTGGGCCCCGCAGTTAAGAACAAGATCTGCTCTTCAAGACGACCCAGTTTCATTCCCAGCACCCACATCAGATAGCTCACAACCACTGTCAAACTCCAGCTCCAGGGGATCCAAACCCACTTCTGGCCTCTGAAGACACTGCACTTGAGAACACATAATTAAACATAAATCTTGTTTTAAATGACTAATTGGTAAGGTCCAGGTCCCAGTGAGAGATTCTGTCTCAAAACAGGGTGAATAAAAGGTTCCTGAGAAGTGACCTCAGATTTCCACAAGCACACATGTATACACACATGCATTTGGACATGTGCACATTAACACACACACACACACACACACACACACACACACACACACACACACCACACTAAAAAAAGAAAGAAAAAAATCAGTTAAAGATTTAAAGATAAGAGTCAGGAAGAGCTAAAAATAAAGGATTCCCATCTGTCCCCACCTGAGAAAATCCAGCACAGACCAGGTCTGTGGTGATCCCCTTAGCTGGGTAGGTCTTTGAGCTAGAGAAGCATGAGCCACTGTAGGGACAACTGATACCCATTGGGGGTAAAGTACAAGACCACTGAGATTCAAAGCTGATGTGCACTGCTCTGCTGGCCCTTCAGCTAACCTGACATTGACTTTTTAATTCTACACCCTGAAATATCAGGCTAGCAGAGCTGAAAAATACTACAGGCAGAAGAGCCAGGAAAAAGTCACTTGCCAACGACAAAGACCACAGCTGACACATCCTCCCATGGAAATCAAGTTTCCTTCCTCATCTTTGTTAGGATTCTACTGCTGTGATAAAGATCATGACCAAAAGTAGTTTGGGGAGGAAAGGGTTTATTTCACCTTATAGTCCATCATGAAGAGAAGAACTCAAAGAAGCTGGAGGTGGGAACTGGTTCAGAGACTGGAGAGTTCTGCTCACAGGCTTATTCCCCATGGCTAGCTCAGAAACCCCCATGGTTTTCTTGAAAGATCCAAGACCACCTCACAGTGGGCTGGGCCTTCCCACATCAATCATCGATCAAGACCACACCCCTCAGAACTGCCTACAGACCATACAGATTGAGGCATTTTCTCAACTGAGGTTCCCTCTTCCCAGATGACTCTAGCTTGTACTGAAGTGGAGCAAACAAAACAAAACAAAAGCCCTAACCAGGATACGGTCCCTCTTTACACACTCAGAGATACCATGAGCAACATGGACGGCCATCAGAACATAGAACTGGAAGGTGTCTGCAGTCTGAGAGCAGCACGAACTGTCACTTTCCTGGAAGTCAGAAAGAGATCTGGCCAGCAGTGCCTTGCTCCTGTTGTCCCTCTGCTCTAACTGTCACAGCTGAATAACCACAAGACGGGTTCTGATGAAGAAACAAAGCCAGGAAGAAAAAAAAAAAAAAGAAGGCAGCCAACTTAACAAGCATTTCCTGAGCCCAGATGAGCCATGTTGGGCTGAGCAGGGATTCCAGCCACCCGGGGTTCACACAGAGCTCAGCTGTGGAGAATCATTAGTGATACATGACAAGGCAACACCCATTACCCCTCAGATATCCCTCTCTGTAACTGCTGGGTGGGACAATTCTCTGACAGAAAGAACAGAAAAAAACATCCTTCTAGAAGGATATTCTGGACAAGAGGAGGCCGGGTGCCCCGCCTGCACTATGGGAAACCTGGAGCCATACACAGGGGCCAGAGGTAGAACAGCAGCTGCTCCAGCTGGCTTAGGCCAGCCTGAGAACACTCCAGAACATGCAGTATCTCATCTGCATGTGATTTCTGTAGCCACAGAGACCCTGAACTTTAACTTCCCATTGGTTTGAATGGAAGACTGCCTTAAACTGTGTCTATGTCATGGGGAACTGAGGATGTCAGGGTGCCGTAGGATGGCTGGTCATGTTCTAGACCTCCGTAGGATGGCTGGCCATATTCTAGACCTACAGCTGGGTTTGAGGCATAGGACTCAGTACCTTGTAGCCCAGACAGTGAACCAGTGTGCAGAACCATGGGACTGTGTTAGAGGCTGCAAGCACACACCTCGGCAGCCCCTCTCCCACAGGGACCAGACTCCTTGAAAGCGCAGGAGGCCCTTTTGGCCCTACCCTGGAACACTCTAGTTTGGTCTACCTAGAACTTGACAACTTATTATTCCCATCACTGTTAAGTCACTAAACATTTGAGATTTTTGACATCCCAGTGTTTTTCCTCAGCTTGGTATTTTGCATTTCTGGTTTCCCCACTAAGAATATACTTTATTAGAAGGTACCTATTATGTCAAACTACACGGCATTTATCTCTTCAACATAGAAATCACAGGAAGCCTGTGGCCAGTCCCTCCTGCCTGCTTCTGAACAAACAAAGGGGAGCTTATCAATTGCAGAGGAAACACATGATAGCCCTTGGCTGGGGAACTCCCACCAGGATTCTTTACAACGTTGCAATTCATATGTACATCTTCCTTCCCTTCTCCCCTACCCAGGTGAAAATGGAAATATAGCAAATGAAAACTTTTGAAGAATCCACATCCACCGCACGGAGAAAGCATGAGGGTGAGGGGCAGGTGCTGGGGCAGTGTGGTCTGCAGCGGCAGTCGAAAAGGTTTGCCCTTTGTCTCCAGCCACAGTTCATACTGCAGATTGCCAGATGAAGCTAAGGGTCAGCACTCCTGTGGGAAGTCAGAACCCAACCAAAGTACAGCCTGCGGGGCTCCGGTCCACACCATCAGCAAGAGGCTTACAATCACTCGGGCCACACTGCCTTACCCTGAACTCAGAAACCAAAATGTCATAAAGGCAACATATTCCTGCTTCAACACTGCTAAAATAAATTTTTAAGCACATAAATTAAAATAGCCAGAATCATAACAGAAAAGGACACCAAGTCCACACAGCTACTTGGAATCCAGGCACATGGAGGTAGGTGGGAGACAGCCGTATCTGGGTCTGGTGATGCTCAGCTGGTGGCCGTGCTGTCTGGATGCCCAAAGCATCAGTAATTTCAAGACTGCATGGCCGCCTCCTCTTCACTAAACACTGTGTCCCTCACTGTGTGTATCACAACACAGCTCTTCTTACGGAGCTTAAGTAAGTATGAGTGACCTCAAGGGGCCATTGGGACACCACTGAGTTAATGGGACACCAAGACCACACACAGAGGCCGAGCCATGAAAGGGTGAATAATTTCTCTACAAGTAGCCAGGGCAATGGTGACAACTGTAGACATTTTACATCCTAAACAGTGACTGAGGGGCAGGAAAGAAGCTGGCTTTTAGAAATGGGCAAGACTCAAACAAGGCCTCAGCTGGAATGGCCCCTCTAGCACCTTCTGCTCTCCAGAGCCTGTTCCTCAGGCCTCAGACTGCCTGCTTCCCTGAGGTCTTACCTGGACACGTCCACTCCATAGGTCGGGAGCAATGGTATGGTGTCAGAATGGTGTCTTTAAAAGGTAAGTGCTGTTCCTCAAAACTAAGTCTTTCTTGAGCAAAATAACAAAAGCAGGCTGGAGAGGGAAATAGCGGCCTTGGCTCCCCAGTATGAATCGGAGAGGGGAGGGTGTGGGAAGGCAGGGGTGACTATCCTCATGCTCAAACACACCCCATGAGGCTCCAGATGTGGCATCTACAGGTGAAGCCTGTGGAGATGAAGAAGTTCCAAAAGTGAGGCAGAACATGTCCCCTCTGTCATCCTGACAACCCCAAGGGAAGGTGGGATGGCCCTGGGGGAGAAAACCAACTAGTCACTCCCATGAGCCTAGGAGAGGTAAAGAAAGCAGACCAGTCAGGTACAGTCCACGAGCTGAAGCCCAGGTCTCCCCACCCAGGTCCACTGGTAGACACAGACAGGAAAACAAATGTTGACCTATCTGGTTAACTGAGGAGCCTAAGCACTGTTGGGCCTACCTATCACTTCAGATGTGTCGGAGAGGAACGGGCAAAGTCCCAAACAATGGTCTCTCCATGCTGCCCTGGCTCCCTGTCCCAAAAAGGACCCAGGCTCACCCCTGAGATCCGGACTCTAGCCTTTCCTCCCGACTCCTTCCTTCCCACACCCCTGCAGGCTGAGATAACCCCAGGGCCAGTTCCCATTCTTGGCCCAGCATGAAGGCCAGCCCACCGCTCCCAGATGTCTCCCACCAAGCACAAAGCCCACAGACCTGGGAACATCAGAGGTTCTGTGGAATCCATGCTTCAGCCAAGAACACACCAGAAGCACATATCACATGTTGCCCAAGGTCACATGTAACACAGCCCCCAGCTCAGGAGAGGAAAGGAGAACAAGGGAGCAGGCCCTGCTGGTTCCTCCTCCTACCCCTCACGGGGAACCTGTGCACCCCAGCTGAGCCCAAAGGACTCCTCCTGGGGCTACACTCAAGACTTAGAATCCCCACCTTCTGTGAGGGCCAGCATACAACATCACCATGTGATTCCCGGTCTCCCAGAAGTGCTGGACTGTGGTCTGTGGTCCAAAGGGAGGATGGTCACCATGGCCAGTCCCTGTGACTCATCTACATCTGCAATCACAGACTAGCCAGAGAGAAATCAAACTAAAAGCTGCCTGCTAAAAAGCAAGTTTATCAAATACACTAGAGAGGAGGGAAAATGCTGCTTCTTAGTGTGGATTTATCTCCTGCTTCCAGACTTGAGACTCAGGACAGAAGTTAAAATCTTTACCACCATGTCCACCTAGCTCCACTGGAACAAGTCACCTCCCTGGATGCTCTGCAGCATAGGCTGTGTGATGGGGGTGGGGGACAGTCGGTGAGAGCACACCCACTGACACTGAGGAGGGAACAGCTTTTCCTACATAGCTCCTCCTTCCTCCCAGGAGACCCAGCTGGCTCACAGAACCCAACAGTTTAGGCTAGAGCCAGCAAGGCTTCCCTGGGACCCCAAACAGCCAGGTCAGTCTTCATGGTGGCTACTGTCATGGACCCCAGGGAGACATGGCTACATCAGTGACTTTGACTTCTCCACCAACACTGTAGGATGAGGAAGACATTTCTTCTCCCAGGTAGTTCAGACCCATGCCCTGTCACTTGATCTTGCTGGCCCTAACCAACCTGACTCCTAACGTCTCAGGAAGTAATTGTGGGACTGGCCATCAAGGATATGCCTATCCTTCCAAACTGCCTTTCTGGAAGAAAAGGAAGGATATTCTTAGGGAGAAAGATGAGAACGAGGACAGGACTGAATACATATTAGCGCAGCCAGTGTCCACCAGTGCAGGGCCAGGTAAGAGCTGCCATGGGCCCACAGCGTGAGGAAACCATGGTCTCGGTGGACAAAGGAAAGCAAGGCCGGGGTAAATCAAGAACAGTGAACTCAGCATAGATGTGGACTGAAAGCCTGTCTCCTATGCTACTGGTAACTCAGGACTAGAAGTTAATCTTTCAGGGAAATCATTTCTCAGGGATCCAGCAACAGTTTTCATATCTAAATCATGCTAAGAAGACATATCCTAACATGGTCAACACTGATTTTCATCATGTGGCAGCTTCTGGCTAGAACACAGCAGACTCTCAGAGATGGCCTAACCCTCCCAAGCTTCTCTGTAACTGTCCGGGCCTTCTGTGCCCGGGCAGGTGACACACAGATCATTAGCAAACTGGGGTCTTTTATTTCAACACTATCCTAGGTTAGAGCTTGGGGCTAGCTCAGTCCTGGAGAACAGGGCAGTGTGCATCTCACTGTACAACAGGCAGGATGCTGCTCTCTGACCAAACCCAACAAGGTCTCAGTGAAAACCCAATGGGGTTCAAGCAGGAGCACTTAAAAGGGCTCACATGAAAGAGATTCAATTGCAAACACTGAGAAAATAATCAGCCTTAGAACAACCAAGAACATGCAAATTAAACAGTAAGGCGCTCGGTAACTGATGGATTAGGGCGCTGCTGACAGCATGCAATCAATCCTATCAGAAAGCAATTTGGCAACACGTCTAAAGAGCAGACAAATGTTCAGAACCGATGACCTAAAAAGCCCTTGGTGGGTAAACCTCTCTCTCCTGCTGCGACACCGGAGACAGAAATACGGCCACCATGCTGTCACGTACGATAGTGAAAGGAGATCCACACCCCACCTCCCAAAAAGCAAACGAAATGATAGCCATGGCTTGGGGCACAGCTCGGCAGTGTGCCCTGTGCAAACATAAAGACCTGGATGTTCTGGACTCGGGTGAGGAGCTGACGTGCTGTGTACACTAGCAGTCTCAGCACCGGGGAGGCGGCAACAGAGGGATACCTGGGATTATCTGGCCAGACTGTCTGGCCTAACTGGCAAGTCCCAAATCCCAGTGAGAGACCCCGTCTCACAAAAACCCAAGAGGAAGCCTTTACCCCCTGCAGGCTGCGTAACACAGTCCACTAGGACTGTATTTAAATAGTTCATACACAAGTGTTAAAAAAAAAAAAAAAAGCCTTCGATAATAGGACACTAAATACCTGAGTACTCCTGTGCAAACATGGCCTCTTTCTAGAAAAATCACATGAGGAATAAGTACAGCAAACACAGTGTGGGAGGAGGGGTAAGAGGGAACTGCTTAGGCAGGACTTTCCACATGGCCTCTCTGAGATTTCCTTAGCCACCCGAGGAAAGGTTCCAAGCAGATGCTAGCAAACACACCCCGGCACCCAGGCACAGGACATGAGCGGCAGCCATCAGTCAACATCACTGACCAGGTGTGGTGTCGGGGGAGTGCGTGCAGTTGGTCATGTGTGCACCTGAGTATGACAGAAACACCGAGCTCTTCCTGTCAATGCAGAGGCAGCTGTGAGGCTGTCGGGCCTGCCTGCGCTCCGGGCTGTCTTGTAATTCGGGGACAAAGTCCCTGTCTCGGGAGAGAAGAAGGTCAAGCTCATCATCCTGACTAGGAAAGTGGAGAGATCAGTCCACTTAATGGCCCCTTGTCCAAGCTCAGACAGTTAACAAGCACTAACTGCTTCAATGTCCTGTATAATCCACAGGGCACCTGAAGGGGATGACAAGGCTCCCGCCCTTGAGAAACACGATAGCCAAGTAAAACAAAACAGAGCAGAGCTGCTTCTGAGGAGAAGGCACTGGTGACAAATACAGGACACATACCGGATGACACCTGTTGCATGCATTAGGGACAAAAAGGAAAAAAGAGGCGGGGACACCATCTATTGGGAACAAGTGAAAGACCTCGGGGAAGACAAAGCAAGAAGTCCTGGGGTATGGGGAGGTGCTGCTGTAGAAGGAAGCTATGGACTGTCAAGAAGAACAGCTCAAGACCCAGCAAGTGGCAGGTAAAGTCCTAGCTGCACAAGAGAAGGAAGTCACGTGAACACCACCTTGGGACACATGACTCTGCAAGATATGGGGGGGGGAGTCCTGACTAAGTAAAGGGGAAGAGGCAGGACTACAGATTCTAGCCTGGAGCAGACCTGTCTCTCCAGGTTGTTGGGTCAGGGGTTCAATCACAAAATCCCAGGGGAGTTGGGGTGGTCAGTGGCCAGCTAGAGGGGGGGATAGGCAGAAAGGAAGAGACCCTGGCTCTGTCATCCCACTTAGAGGCCTAGACATTCTGGGAGCTCACCCTAACTGTCTCTCCGTGTCACAAAATCTCCCAGCAATAAGTTATTCACTGGGCAGCTTCCAGGATACCCAATGATTGACAGCTGCAAGAGATGAATGATCGCAAATGCCAGCATGTCGGCATGAAGTCAAAGGAGACTGCCCAGAGCTGAGAAGCTCCCCTGTTGTCTATGTCCAGCAGATCTTTCCCAACCTTCCTCACCACTCCTCCCAGTGTCCTGGTCCCCAACTCCAGCAGGCATTTCTCTGAGAATGCACCAGCCAAGCCAGCAGGAGTAGCAAGTAGGCCAGTGAAGCAGGTCGGTGAGCTTCAGATTTCCACTCACCCTCCTCTCATCCATGTCCAATCCCCAGCCTCATTCCCAGCTCTGTAAGCAGACTTCCTGTTGTGGCCTCTCTACATATTCTGCCTTGCCCCAAACCATTCACAGGGGACTAAGCAGATCCTAGTGGAATGCCCTGCTTTCCTCCCTCCTGTGAACCCCCTTAACCATCCCCTATATTATTCCCATTCCTAAGTGTCAGCTTCCAATAAGTAGATACACACTTTACCCATAACCCCCAGTGGCCATACTATCAGGAGAACTCCCTAACAGGCAACACACAGCCAGCACTCTCTCCTAAGAAAAGAGAGGGCAACAGAAAGCAAGGAAAAGGAGGAGGAGTAAGAGCAGGAGCAGCAGCAGGAAGAGGAAGAAAAGGAAGAAGGAGGAGGAGGAGGAAGAGGAAGAAAAGGAAGAAGGAGAAGGAGAAGAATGGGGAGGAGGGAATAAAAACTTTCTAGAACTGAATGAAAATGAAAACACAACATGCTCAAACTTCTGAGACACAAACTAAGGCAGTTCTAAGAGGCAAGTTCCTAACACTAATCACCTACATGAAAATACTGCAGAGATCTAACACTTTAACTTAGCAGCACACCCAAAAGACCTAAAGCAAAAGGAAGAAATGACATACACAGGTAGAAATAATCAAATTCAGGACTGAAATCATTAAATAGAAAAAATATATATAATCAATGAAATAAAGAGTTGGCTCTTTGAGAAAAATTGGTAAGATTGACCAACCCTTATCCAAATTAAGTAAAAGTTGGAGAGAAAATTTCCAAATTAACAAAATTAGAGATGAAACTGCAAATATAACAGCAAGTAAAGGTAATCCAGAGAATCATAAGAACATGTACTCCACCAAGTTAAAAGATCTAAAAGAAATTTGTTATTTTCTCAATTGATACCACTTAACAAAGCAATTTAAACAGACCTAGAATCCCTAGTGAAGTAAAAGCAGTCATTAAAAGTCACTGAACCAAAGAACAAAAATATGCCCAGGGCAACATAGTTTTAGCACAAAATTCTACCATATTTTCAAAGAAGAGTTAATGCCAATACTCCTCAAATAGTAACAGACAGGACATTGCCCAGTTTATTATACAAGGCCTTAGTCACCCTGGTACCCAAACCACAATAAGGACCCAACAAAGAAAGAGAATTATGGACCAATATCTCTTATGAACACAGATGCATAAACACTGAATAAAATACAAAACAAATCAAGAACACATCCAAAAGAAAAAATCACTCACCATGATCAAGAAGTCTTCACCCCAGGAATCCCAGGATGGTTGAATATATAAATGAATAAATGTAACCCACCATATAAACAAAAGACACATGATCATCTCATTAGATGGAGGAAAGGCCTTTAACAAAATCCAACAATCCTGCACAATAAAAGTCCTAGAGAGATCAGGGATACAAGGGGACATCCCTCAACATAATGAAGGTAGTTTACAGCCAGCCCATAGCCAATGTTTTAGTCAGGGTTTCTAATGCTGCAACAAAACACCACAACCAAAAAGCAACTTGGGGAGGAAAGGATTTACTCAGCTTACACTTCCACATTGCTGTTTATCACCAACAAAGTCAGGACAGGAACTCAAGCAGGGCAGGAAGCAGGAGCTGATGCAGAGGCCATGGCAAAGTGCTGCTTGCTGGCTTGATCAGCCTGCTTTCTTATAGAGTCCCAAGCCAAAACGGGTTGGGCCCTCCCCATTGATCACTAGTTGAGAAAATGTCTTACAGCTGGATAGCATAGAGTCATTTCCTCAACTGAGGCTCCTTTCTCCCTGATGACTATGTCTTATGTTAAACTGACACAAAACCAGTCAGGACAGCCATCATCAACTTAAATAAGAGAAACTCTGAGCAGTTCTGCTAAATTCACCAACAAGACAAGGTTGTCACAAGGCTGTCTATACTATTCAACATAGTACTTGAAGTCAACTGCTGGAGATCCAGGGGATACAAACTGGAAAGGAAGAAGCTGATCTATCATTATTTGCAGATGACATGATAGTATACATAAGTGACCCTGAAAAAAAAATCCCGCTGGGAAATTCCTACAGCAGACAAACACAAAGTAGCTAGATACAAAATGAACTCACAAAAATCAGTAGCACTCCTATACAAATGACAGACTGAGAAAGACATCAGGAAAACAAACACTTTCTCAAATAATATAAAATATCTTGGGCTAACTCTAACCAAGCTATTGAAAGACGTGCATGATTTTAAAAAAAAAAAAAAAAAAAAACCTTTAATAAAGTGAAGAAAGAAATTTAAGAACATATCAGAAGATTAAAAAATACTCCATGTTCATGGACTGGTAGGATTAACAGAGTAAAAATGGCCATCCTTACCAAAAGCAATCTACAGATTCATTGCAGTTCTCATAAAATTTCAACACAATTCTCCACAGATCTTAAAGGGATGATATACGACTTCGTATGGAAACAAACACACAAAACAGATAAGATATAAACATGTCTGAATAATAAAAGGAAGGTATCAACACCCCCAACCTCAGGTTATAATACAGAGCCACAGTAATGAAATTTGCATGATACTGTCACTAAAACAGACGTGTCAATAAACAGAATTGAACTGAAGACCCAGACATACATCCACACACCCTCAGACACCTCATTTTTGATAAAGAAGCCAGAGATACACACTGGAAAAGAAGACAGCTTCTTCAACAAATGGCAATAGTCAAACTGGATGGCTGCCTGTGGAAGAATTCACTCAGATTCATACTTGTCACCCTGCACAAAACTCAACTCCCAAAGGATCAAAGACCTCAACATAAAACTAGATACACTGAACTTGACAAGAGACAGTGGGGAATAGCCTCAAACTCATTGGCACATGAAAAGACTTTCTCAACAGAACACCATTAGCACAGGCACTAAGATCAACAGTCAATAGGTCCCCATGAAACTGAAAAGCTTCCTAAGGCAAAGGACATCTGGCAAAAGATTTTACTAACTACATATCCAACAGAGGGCTAATATCCAAAATGTATTAAGAACTCAAAAAACTAGATATAAAGAAAACAACCTACTGGGAGTGGTGGTGTACACCTTTAACCCCAGCACTCAGGAGGCAGAGGCAGGCAGATCTCTGAGTTCAAGACCAGCTTGGTCTATAGGGTGAGTTCCAGGACAGTCAGTGCTACACAGAGAAATCCTGTCTTTAAAAAAAAGAGGAAAGAAGAAAGGAAAAAAGGAAGGAAAAGGGAAGGAAGAAAGGAAGAAAGGAAGGAAGGAAGGAAGGAAGGGAGGAAGGAAGGAAGGAAGGAAAAAGATGGACAGAGGGAAGAGGGAAGGAGAGAAAAAAGAGGAATGGAGAGGAAAAAAGGGAGAAAGGGAGAGAGACAGAGGGGGGGAAAGAAAAGAAACAACCCAATTCTTAAAATGGGGTACATAACTAAACAGAGAATTCTCAAAAGAGGAAACTCAAGTGGCCAAGAAACACATAAAGAAATTTTCAACATCCTTAGTTCATCAGAGAAATGTAAATCATAGCTACTGTGAGATTTCATCATACAACCATTAGAATGTAGGAGACAGCTCATGCTGACAAGGAAGTAGGGTACGGAAAACATCTATCCATTCTGGTGCGAGTATGAACTTGTACAGCCACTATGGGAATCAGTGTGGTGGGTCCTTAGAAAGACAGAACTCAATTCACATTAAGATCCAGCTATATCACTCTTGGGCATATTTCCAAAGGATGCTTCATCCTAGCACAGGGCCACTTGCTCAACTATTATCGCTGCTGCTCTATTTACAATAGCCAGAAATCTAAAACTTACATGTCCCTCAACAGAAGTATGAATGAAGAAAATGTGGTGTATTTACACAATAGAATATTACTTAGCCATTAAAAAAATGACACCATGAATTTCAGAAATAAATGGATAGAACTATAAAAAAAAAAAATCACCCTGAGTGAGGAGGTACCCCAGACCCAGAAAGATAAATGTGGTATGTGTAGACTTATATATAGATATTAGCTGTTAGGTCAATGATAACCAAGCAATGGTCCATTTAATGAACTCCAACCTCACAGCAGGGACATCATCCTGTACACCTACATCACAGATGTGCCCCAGAGCATCAGGGGCTGAGGATATAGGTGGAAAGGCAGGTCTGATGGGGAAGCCACAGAGCCCTCTTCTGCTGACTTGACTCTCCAGGGCCGAGGGAGCACCACAGTGAACTATCTCACAAGCTGCAAAGAGAGCATACCTGGGCTGAATTACACAGGTGACAACTGAACCCCAGAAATGAGGCAACACCCAGTATCAGTGAGTAAAGATACTTGGGGAGAAAGTTCAATAAAAGCAACTTGGGAAGGTAGACAGACGGATACTGGGCCCCTAGAACAGCATGGCACCCTTGTGTGTGGTTCTGAAAGTCAGACAGAAGGCTCCAGGAGGCGACAATAACCAGAAGAGCACTTAGGGGCTGTCAACCTCTGCTTGTTCCCCTTCCATCTAGAGGACAGTTATAGGGAGGCATATATCCAGGCATGTCCAGGCAGGGAGAACCCACAGAGCTGTGATCGGAGGACTTGAATACAAGTTCCCATGCATATACCACATGTTAGCACTCACATTTTACACAGTGTCCCCCAAGGACAAGGAACCTACTATGGTTTGACTGCAAAATTTACCCATAGGCACTGAGTTGGAAGATTGTGGAACCTTTAAAAGATGGGAGTCACTGGAGGAGTGGTCCTTGAGACTTATAGCCTGACTCTACTCTCTGTCCTGTCTGTTTCCTGCACTGTGGAGATGTACCGCCTGCCACCATGTCTCCCCAGCCATGACAGACTGAACCCCCCTCATACCATGAGGAAAAAGAAAAACCCTTCCTCCCTCAAGTTGTGTCATGTCAGGTATGAGGTCAGGAGATAAAGCAACAAACACAGCACCTAGACTGGAGGGGAAGAAGAGGAAGGACCTGTTAACAGAAGGATAAACAAAAGAAAACCAGAAGAGGTGTGGGTAAGGAAGAGGGAACGTGAGAGGAATGGCTAAGAGCAGAAACAGGTACCTGCCATCAGCACCAGAAATGAAGGCCTGTACCCTCAAGCCACACCCAAGGCTCCCAGGAAAGAAAAAAGTACAAACTGACTCACCCTGGTCAGACAGGAAGTCCAGCATGGTCTGCAAAAGGAAGGACAGGTGCCGCACAGACAGTGCGGGGTTTCCCATCCTGCGGGAGGCATAGACCAGCTCATGTAGCAGGCGCATCTGAACAGCAGCCCAGCCTCGGTGTGTGCCTGTGGTAAAGGTCACAAAGCAGGCAGTCAAGGTCATTACCACCATCGCCACAACCCTTGCCCCGCTGCTACCACCCCCACCCCAACACCCAGCACCACCCCCATCCCCACGTATAGTGTTGCCAGAGAAGAACATTGTTCAAACATTAAGGATGTCTCTGCCTGGGGGACAGAGCTCAGTGGTAGCACATTTGCCTAACATGGGCATTGTCCCAGGTTCCAACCCCAGTATAGAAAGAAAACTAAAACAGCCTTACACTATACTTTCTCTCTCCTATGAAGACATGACTTCAAAGTATCCCACTAAAATAACCATGATATATTTCCAGGAAAAGATTGCTCCCAGTGCATTTCAGTAATGGGGAGACATTTTCTCAAGAAGAGATGGCCCTGGATAAACCATCACGATCAACAATCAAGATTACTCTGAAAGTCATACTGCTCTGAAGCATAGGAAAAGTGGAGAGATAAATACATAATGAGATCACCCAGGGACCTGAAGGCCCTCCTTCCCGAACAGCCCAGCACATCTGAAAGTAAAGGGAGGAAGACTAGTTACACAGCCTACTTGAAAGTGTTTCCTCAAGAATGCAGAATCCTGAGTCTGGCTCCTTTTGGCAACAGTTACTAACTCAACAGACTTTCCATCCTAAAGCCTTTCAGAAAGAAGATGTGGACACAGGGTCCCTCATAATATCATGAGATTCCGACAGCCTCTGTCAACCCGTCTAGAGACTGTTTCACTAGCAGATGGTTCACAGGGAGCCTGAATCACACTGTTACACACACACACACACACACACACACACACACACACTCACATGTGCAACTCATACCAGGAATCCACACTGGGATATAAGAACTTCCACATAAAGAATTTTTAAATTAGCATACATAGTAATAAAGTTCCTTGTAACATTTTTAATTTTGTTTTTAGATGTGTTATCTTATAGCATGTACCATGTGCATGCTGGTGACCACTGAGGTGAGAGAAGGACATTCAATTCTCCTGAATTACAGATAGTTTTGAGACCCCACATGGACACTGGGAACCAAACCAGGATCCTCTACAAGAGCAGCGAGCACTCTCAACTGCCGAGCCATCTCCCCAGCCCCCATGACACTGCCTCTCTTCCCTGCTCCTCTCCCCTATCTCTCTGCCTCTTCACTTGTGTGTTCCAGCCTCAGTACCCCATTTTCCATGTCACGTGTGTTCTTTTATCTCGCTATTTGACGTCCTAAAAAAACCTCCTTTTCCCCTTACTTTGGCCTTTGTAGTTTCCTGAACTCTACCTACACTCCTGCATGTGTACATATATGTAGTAGATAGAAGGCAGGGTATACATACAAAAAAGAACACGTGCTGGGTGTCTTCTGAGCCTGGGTTTCTTCCTTTAATAATTTCTAATTCCATCCATTTTCTTGCAAATGATATGATTGTATTATTCTTTCCAGCTGAATAGAAGGAAACTGTGTGTGTGTGCGACTTTTCCTTATCTGTCATCAGGTGATGGGTATCTAGGCTGCTCTGTTTCCTTGACAGTGAATAGAGAGTAAGCACAGATGTGCAACTCTATAGTAAGATATCTTACATATATGCCAGGAGTGACAAATCTGGCTTATACGGTAGTTCCTCTTCTATTATTTTGAGAATTTCCACAGTGGCTACACCTATTCACAGCCCTACCAAAGAGTTCCTCTTTTCCCACACCGCCCCCAGCATTTTCTGTCACCTTTCCTGAGTAGCGTGACATGGAGTGTCAAAGTGGCTTTGGTTTGCACTGCCCTTCTGAAATATGGATGTTGCACACTTTCCAAAATATTTTCTGGCCATCTGTGTTTTTTCTAGCAACCTTGCTGAGCTCATCAGCCTGTTTCTGACTGGTTGCTTGGGTTTGCCGTTTAATTTTTGAACCTTACATATTCCAGATCCTACGCGCTCTCTAAAGCATAGCCAGCAAGGTTTTCTCCCATTCCGTAGCCTGTTTGTTCACCCTGATGACAGTTTTGTTTGCTATACGAAGCCTTTTAATTTCATGTTATCCATTTGCCAACTTTTGGGGTAACTCCCTCTGAGCTGGGGTTCTATTCACGAAGGTCTTGCTTACACCGATATCTTAACATATTTTTTTCTGTTTTCTTCTAGCAGTCTCAGTGACTCATTCTTTAAGATATGTGGTCCACTATGAATTAATTTTTGTGCAGAACAAGATGCATCCCTAACCTCATTCTTCTGAGGATGGTCACCGAGTCTCTGCAGAATGATTTTTTAAGTGACCTCTTTTCTCAGTGTGTGTGTTTGACATCTTTGTCAAAAGTTAGACACCTGTGGCTGTTTTGGTTTATTTTTGGATCCTTTATTATGCTCCATTGGTCTACATGTCCATGTCTGTACAGAACCATACTGTCTGTCACTATGGCTCTGTAGCAGAATTTAAAGTCAGATATTGTAATGCCGGGTTCTTTTCGTTTGTTTTGTTTTGTTGTTTGCCTAGGATCACTTTGGCTGTCTTTTCTGTTCCTATGTGAGTTTTAAGGGTTTGTTCTTTCTTTCCTAGTTCTGTAAAGAATGTTATTGAAATTTTGATGGAAAAATATCACTGAATCTATAGAGACTTTAATATATACACTGAACTTGCCCTCTACAACCCAATGTGATCTCAGCACTTGAAAGAAGGTCAGGCACTCGGAGCCTTTAACACTGCCCGCCCCCCGCAGTGATTGTCATCAACCAGAGCGGTGACTCCCTGCTTAGCTGACACACAGGTCATAAAAACACAGGTGGATTCAGGCTCAGACAAGACGATGCTCACTGGAAACCTCCAACAGCTCGGATGAGTTGCAGGCAGCACACAGTTCCTGAGAACCTAATGCACCAGTGCATGAGAGAGTGTTGGGGGACAGTGGGGTGTACACTGTATGTGGAAGAGCCCATGGGAGGTGCAGATGCTGCTGAGTGCTGTGGAGACAATGGAGGGGTAAATGTGCCACACGAACTAGAGCAGGCAGGGGAGGAGGTTGCAACAGGGAAATAATAGTCCTACCTTGTCACAAAGCTGTGAGCAGCCCATTTAAAGTGCTTTAGCCATTTATCCTAACTTCCCAATAACTGCTAGCTGATAAATGCTAATATTATGACTCAATGAATATAATTTGTTTAACACACAGCATCAGCCTCTGACTCTGTGGGGTGATTAATGATCCAGACTGCTCCATTATTGCGCTGAGCACAAACCCTCCACATACCAGATCTCTACTGCTGAGATTATTGGGTAAAATTACCTTCTTGTACGTCAACACCCTCCCCCACACTCCTGCATCATAAGCCCCTGGACCTTATGTCTGGTGCTTATTATAATACCCCCCAAACAGAGGCTTGTATAGACTCAGGTGTCTGGTCAATGTCAACTGACAAGTGGAACAAAAGACACACACTGCCTATACTCGCTGGTGAGTATGGGCCACTGATTTGTGCATCCTAACCTCTGCCGGTTTGCCTAAGATGGTCCATGTCACTCCTGGCCCCTGCTACCTTGCCCTGCACAGAGGTCAACTGGTAACAGGCACAGTAGGGCCCCTGTATAGCTCATGATTCTGTTTCTTCCATCAGTTCCTCATTGCCTTGGCAGCAACAATGTGTCTTATTCATCCAAGAATCTTTAATGCCTGGCAAGAGGCCTGGTGCATGATGGGTACTTAAC
This sequence comes from Micromys minutus, assembly GCF_963924665.1. Lineage (NCBI taxonomy): Eukaryota > Metazoa > Chordata > Mammalia > Rodentia > Muridae > Micromys > Micromys minutus. Next base: position 15,448,611 of record NC_137962.1, read on the forward strand.
TAACATGTAGGTCAAGATGAGAGCCTTTTGCCAGAAAAATCCCCTTCTGTTTTAGATGTGCATATGCAAGTATGTGAGGCTGGGGTGGCATGGCTCCAGGGATTTGCTGAGGGCTGGGTTCTCTTCTGCTGTTTTCTCTAGTCCCTGTATATTTAGGATACTTCATAATAACATATCAATGGAAAACCTGGAAACCAACCCAACACCCACACAAACACCTCCACAGTACATCCCAGGATGTGACACGTCTTCCAGAACGTTTCTGGAATATACAATGGTGACAATACAATGGTGACAATGTCTTGCGTCCATAAGGAGAGTGGAAAATGAGACACATCCCTGCCATGTTGTCATCTGGTCAAAGGGGCTAGGACCAAACGCTGCAACAGAAGAGCATTTCTGGAGGGTGAAGAGTCCATGTCATGACTAAGCTAGACATACCTTCAAAAAGCCCCAATTCTCATTCATCGCAACCAAGAGTTCCTGCTCATGTAAGAAATCCTTGACTACCACTCGGTTGTTTTTCCAAACGGGTAATGGTCCAGTTACTACCATGGGCTCACAGGAGTGAGACCCCCCAAGGGGAGCGAGACTTGCTTAACAATGAGCCCTGCACACATGGTGCCTCCTCTGTGACCCGGAGTCCTCCCATAAAACACTAAAGCTCAGCAATATCTGACTTGGCTGTGACAGCTGCCATTCAGCAAATCAATCCCAAGACTTGCAGAAAAGTTCCTTGGCAACATTTACTCTCTCATTCAGGAAAAGGCAGAGGAAAGAGCAGGACGGAGAAATCCTCTCACAGAGTAGCACAAATAAGATTGAGATAGAAGACACAGTCCCGTAAGCCAGCAGATACACAGAGCTCGGAGCACTGAACTGGGTCCAGTCTCTACAGCCAGCCAGCGAGAACGCTCAGCTCGCAAACAAGACAGAACCTGAGAGATCTGACAACCTAGCTTTTATTCACAAGAACAGGGTTTTGGTAGATTTCCATTTAACTCTCTGAGAAATGTTTGAAGTGGAGATGGGGCTTAGAGTGGTTTCTATTGTCTAGAAATGCAGCCAGCTGGCATTTACCATTTTAACTCTATTGGTCCTCACTTCCTTCATGAAATAAAGGCAAATGCCCCCTCCAAAAACAAAAGTCCAAGTAAAAATGACAGAATCACCTGAATTTTCAAAATAAGTATGTTCCCCTTTTCAGACTTGCAAATGGCAAGGGACAAATACCATAAGTAACCATAGATAGCACTGTGATGAGTGCTTGCTGGGTCCAGCCCTACATCATGCGTCCACATGCACACCTACAGCAGGATGCAAAAGACAAAGGCACTGGCACAGTGCATCGGCAGCATGCTGGGGAGGTGGCATTGCATAATCGCCAAGAAGTGCCAGAGGAGGAAGGGCAGGCATTTGGGAGACAGGTAAAAAGGGAATTCCAGCTAGGTGGAAGCAGAAGCAGCATTGGGATTCTCAGAAGAAAACAGCATCTGGCTGGAGGGCACCCAGGAGCCTAGGCAGGTGAGAAAACGAGGTGTGCATCCCTGGGAAAAGGAAGAGCTACCAAAGACCTCAGACTCTTGTGTTTTCAGATAGGTCCTGCATAGAAAGACAGAATTAAGACAACTCTAAGTGTGGCTTTGCACAAAGCCCGAGTGCTTTCAGCCTGAAGCCAGCCCAGAATAAAGTTCAATGATGCCAAGGGAAATAACAAGCAGCCATTCCAGTCCCCTGAAAGCACACCAGATGAAGGTCTTGCTCACAGGGCATGTCTCAGCGTCTTAAAATCCCACCTCTCTAAAGTGATCACTTGGTGCTCCTAAAACTCCTTTATCTCTTTCCAGGCTCCACCCTTAATGCACCAAACTCCAGCATACACAAAGTCAGCCTGGACACTCAGCTCCCCCTCTTCTCTTCTGCCTGTACCTCCAGGTCTCTGATTGTCCAGACACCTCTGCTCTCGTCTCCAATCAACGCCATCAAGCCCACAGGAGGGCCACACCAGTAATGGACTTCTGCGCAGCTGGACGCTGGCTTTAAAGGCTCTTGATACTCAGCCCATCTCTTATCCCACTTCCATGCTATTCTGGGGAAGGTCAGACAACTTCACCTAACACTGACAGCATCCTGAGGGAGAATCCAACCCTCCCATAAGCCAGTGTCCCCACGATCCAGACACACAGAGAGCATGAGGTAACTTGGTCTAGCTTATGCTCTCGGTCACGGCATCCTGGGCCTCCTCCCTTCAGACGTGTGATGCTCATAGTATCTGCCACCGTCAGAAACAGGTTAGTCAAAACAATGTTTAATAACTATCAGACACAGGTTAGTTGCATCAAGGTATTTCCAAGAGGCCACAACCTGCGTTCATGTGGGCCGAACAGGTTCCCATAACATGTGCAGCCACAGGCATGAGACCCAGCGAGGCTGGAGATGGGCCGGACTCACCCAGCCCTGAAGTGGGCAGAAGCCAGGCAAGCACAGCCTAGAGGCCCTGCACAGACGTCACTCTGTGAGGCAGCTGCTCTAAATCCCACAGAAAGAACAGGAAATAGCACTTCAATGTGAACAGCTCCTTTTTGTAATATCCAAAAAGAGGGCAATTTTTTTTTCTCCACAAATAAAAAAAAAAAATCCCTGGCTGCCACACCTACCATGCAGCTGCAGTAACTAAGGCAGTGTGGCTCTGGCAAACGGACAAACGGAGCAACTGACAGAATGAAAGAGAGAATGCAGAAATGCACCCACGTGTGCACCGTCAACCCAGCTCTGACAGAGGGGTACAGAGGCCCAGCAGAGCAAAGAGGGGCCTCCCGGCAGACCAGCAGAGACACGCGACGGCCACCAACTGTCTCACTGGGGACTTCACAAACAGTACACCAAAATGGACCTCCAATGAAGCGAAAACCTCTCTAGAAGGTTCTATGTGTTTATACACCCTACAAGTCGGTAAGTGGAAATGTGGGTGGCATCTGGCATAGTAACGGAAGTTTACATACAGCTCCAAAGGCACTGCCCGTGGGGAAAAGAGCTGATGAAGTAGATGCCATTAAAACTGAAACCTGCTGTTTTGCAGATAAGCTACCAAGAGAATGAGAAAACAAGATGCATGCTGGGAGAAAATATTTGTCAAAGATATCACAAAAGGACTGTTCTGTATATGATAGAAGCAGAGAACAAAAAAAAAAATCTATTTTTTAAATGGTATCACCAGAGGAGACAATCCCATTACAGATAAGCACAGGAAGAAATGTTCAAGAATCATGGGAAGAATCAAGAAATACTTGCTAGTCAACTGTAAATTAAAACAAGATTCCAAGACACACCTTGGTCCAGAACACTAAGGGTACCAAATGCTGCCCAGGACTCGGAACAGTGGAAATTGTCACCCACTGCCTTTGGGGGTGAAAAGTGGTACAGCCACTTGGGAAAACAGTTTATCAGTCGCTTACAAAACCGCACAAACTTGTACCCTATGACACGGCCACTGTGCTCCTGGACAGTGGCCTGTCAGGTGAATGTATCCACAAAGAATCGTCACCTTGGCTGTTTACGGCTGCTGTGTTCATGAGAGGCCATGTCTCCCGTAACCAGGATGTGTGAGGTGACTGTACACATGTCTGAGACCATTCTGCGTATAAGAAAGGTGTGGAGATCGAGAAAGGGTACGTGGCAGCAGGGACCTGGGGTGAACAAAGTGCAGGAGATCTTCAGGACGGGACAACTACTCACATGACTCTGCAAGGACAGATCCACGTCACCAAGCACTGGCCAAAGCCCAAAGACTAAGCAACCCTGGCGTGAGCTGTGGACTTGGGGGCAGGATAGGCTGGGTCAGCGGTTACTGTAGCAGATGCTCCACCAGGTGAGGCCTGCTAGCTGGAGAGGAAAGCCATGCCTCTGTGGAGGAAGGAGATCCTGGAATTCTGCACTACACAATCAATTTTTCTGTGGATCAGAAACTGATTTTTAAAATAATGGGTTTTTTTTTAAGATTTACTTATTTTTATGTATGAAAGTGTTTGTCTGGATGTATAGATGTACACCATATGTGTGCCTGGTGCCTGCAGAGGATAGAGGGAGTATAGGATCCCTTGGGGCCAGAGTTACAGATGACTGGAGGCAATCATGTAGATGCTGAATAACCCGAATTTATTTGGTCTTCTGCAAGAACATCAAGTGCTTTTAACTGATGAGACATCTTGTCAGCCTCATGTCTATTTCTTTCTTAGTAAGACAAAATCAGGGGCTGGAGAGATGGCTCAGAGGTTAAGAACACTGTCTGTTCTCTCAGAGGTCCTGAGTTCAATTCCCAGCAACCATACGGTGATTCACAATCATCTGTAATGAGACCTAGTGCCCTCTTCTGGCCTGCAGGTGTACATGCAGGGAGAACGCTTATCTACATAATAAATAAATCTTTTTTAAAAGGCATATGGTTTTTTAAAAAGACAAAATCATACAGAGGAAAGTAAAATGATGGGAAATAATAAAAGTCTTCAGTGGTCCGTATTTGTTTAAGAAATGACAGGAGAAGGGCCAATGAGATGGCTCAGGAGGTGAGGAAGCCTGCTGCCAAACCTGCTGACCTATGCTCATCCCTAAGACCCATGGAGTGGGAGGAGACTGACTCCTGCAAGTCAGCCGTCCTCTGAACTCCAATGCAAGCTTTGGCACGTACACACACACACACACACAGAGAGAGAGAGAGAGAGAGAGAGAGAGAGAGAGAGAGAGAGAGAGAGAGAGAGAGAGAGAACACTAAATATATAATTAAAATTTCTTTAATTAAGAAGACTCACTTTCAGAGCTGCTACTAGTGAAAGAGACATAGAAATAACCCATTCTTCCACTGTAAAACTGCATACTAAAATATGGCAGAGGGCTCCAGGCAGCAGGAACCACTCCAGCCACCCTGGTGTTACCATCCACCAACTAGCTCTACATTTGCAAAGGGTCAAAGTCAGCTTGAAAACAGGCTGGAGAGCTGGTGCTAGCACTGGAGACTGGGACAGCGTCTCAGCCTACATCATCTGTTCTCAGTCCTGCTAGGAGGAACGCCAGAGTTGCAGAGGATAGCATTCCTTCACAGGCTTTCTTCTCTGTGTTTCTCTTCCAAAAAGAAAACTGCAGTCAACAAGCTGCCGAGGTGACTACAAAGAGGCCAGGAATTCAGGAATGGCTTGTCCTGGTCTCCGGTCCCTGGACTCTGGGTACACCTGGCTGAAGGAATCCAGATGTAACTGAGGGCTGCCAGGTGCTCGGAGCACCCATGTGTCCATCCCAACTCACACCACTGTGGGCTCTGCATGATCATCCTGCCTGCTCTCTGCTGCTTCCTCCAGCTCTTTCAGCACAGGAAGAAAATAGGTATCAGTCTAGAGGCTTCCTCTGTTCCAGTAGCAGGAACCATGAAATCTCTGCAGCATCTAAGACCTTCTGGAAAGAGTCCCAGATCCTCCTCTTGACCCTTTGCACACAATTCTAACAGCTAAGATGAAAAGCAAGGGACGAGAGCCATCAAGATGGCTCAGCAGGCAAAGCATTTGCCTCAAAGCAATGACGACCTAAACACCATCTCTGAAACCATGTTGCCGGAGAGACGCAATTCCTAAAACTTGCCCTCTGACCTCTGCATGCACATAATAAATAAATTTGCTAAAAGAATATATCTTTAAAGTCAAGGACAAATCTACTTCAAAGTGACACCACACAACAATGGGTTGGGTTGAGGGTTGAAAGTTCCAGGCTATCCTGAGCTATGAGTTCAAGGTTAGCCTGAGTTGCATCATGAGACCTTGTCTCAAAAAAGTTAAATCAATGAAAGACACTGTCTAGAGTGAATCACGGTCACTGATGATACTGAACACAGACAAATGCCAAGGTCCATGTTTAATGTTTTTAAAAATAACCCTCAGCAGGGGTGCAAGATGGAGATCTGACTAACAAGGTCATAGGAGAGACAAAATCTTCTGTGAACCTAACATGAAAGAACAACTCTGCAGGTCACATGAGTGGAAAGCAGCCCAGTAGACCCCAGCCTACCTACCTCACTCTCATGACCACAGGGAGGCAAGATTGTATCTGCTCTGAAGACAAAATTCCAGGGTTCAGGGTTGCTCTGTTCCCATGGAACTTTGCAGGGACTGGTGTTAGAGGAGAGGGGCAGCCTCTCCCTTCATGAGCCTGCTATACACCTGAGCACAGGTATCCCACCTGGCCACCCTGTGACCGCTCACCCAGGCCAGTCTCCCAACAGGCCATGGCCCCAGCCTCCTTCCCTCTGTTTACCAACCTGAAGAGCCCCTTGTTCCGTTGGGCTACAGCTTCTTTCCTCATCCAACCCTAGAACCCTGTTTACCTCCCAGGAAGAACCTTCTCCCCTCAGCAGTAAAGACATCTTCACACCACTGAAGTACAGTGATGGAGAGAACCACATCTGGACCAGGACTGCTGAATGATACAGACCTCCTGCCCCAGTTCTTCCTCTATATAAACCTAAAGCTCATCTCCACTTATAAGAAAACGGACTTGGGGGCCACTGGGCCCTTGATGTGATAAAACCCTTGTCTCTGCTTGCCGCAAAGATAGGAGCTCTCGGTGTGTGCTCTGCCAAAGGGTTTGGTCAAGTGCAGCAGTGCCCAACCTGGCCTGCCCCCACATACTCTTTGTCAGGGGAGGGGCTCAGACAGGCACTGCTTGGCTTGTTCTGACACAGGATCTCTGTAGCCCAGACTGGCCTCAAATTAATGCTCATCCTTCTTCCACCTGGGCCCCTCAAGTGCTGGGCTTTCAAATGGAGGCCACTATGCTGACCCTCCCAGCTACCCTTGCCCATGAAGTCCAATTGACTTGAGTGGGACCTATGCTGCTTTCACAGCTTGCCAGACAACAGAGACTGTAGCCCAAAAGGCCTTGAGAAGTTACCACTCTGCCCTTTGAAGAACAATGTGTCTCACCTCTTAGCCAAGCAACTCCCTTCTAAAGAGTCTGGTCTGCTGGGCATGGAGGTGTCGACAGGAAGTGCTGCTTAGGAAGGTTGGATGCTAAAGAGTCTGGGGAGGAGACGGCACACTATTTGTGTAAATGGAGGAATAAGATTGTGACCAAGAGTGAGAGCACTAGGGATCTGTCTGCATCCTAGTGGGATAATAGCACAGGTGATGACTCTGTTCTCTCTTATTGAAAGAGCCCACACTATCTCTAGCTCTGGGTCCTCATCTAAAGCAGTAACCAAGAGAAGGAATTTATGTCTAATTAGACTTTGGCCAAACTGAGCATTGCAGCATTTGTCTATAGTTATTAGACTTACAGCTATAATTAAACATTTATTACTACTACAGAATCAGAGTCTGCCACAAATGCATGGCCATGTGTATACACATACATCCGAGTATATTTATTTTGGAAAGACACATTGATTTTTGCTAAGCTAACAAAACTTCATGGGTAAAACCATTAGGGAATTAAAGCATTAGTTGATGACAGAGCATGCTGATGGCTTCAAGGGCAATTTCTGACCTCCACTAACAAAGACATAAAAACAAAGGCCACAAGGTGGGCTCCAGGACTTCACGTCAAGACACCACTGTTAGGAGTGGCTACTAAGAGGGCTTGGCCACTTTTGAACCACAGGTGCCCACCACAGTCTGCAACACTCAGCAGCTGCTCAAATGCACAAGCTAAATGGAAATAAAGCAACGTCCACCCCAGCCCCACGTCACCACGGGTACCTTTGTTGAAGTCCTTGGGGTCTAGGGACAGACTGTAGCCGGGCAATGTCTCCAAAAGAAGCTTGTAACAGGCCCTCCAGCCAGGCTCTGCAATGCTTGGGGCCACGCACTGCATGGCAGCCACTCGCTTGAAGAATGCTGACTTGCGGTGGAAGCCGATCAGCTCGTAGAGTTCAGACAGGATGCTGTAGCGCTGGATTTTCTCTTCTTCAGAAAGCTGAAGCATAAAGAGAAAGCAAGATGCTTTTGAAGGAACTTCCAAAGGGAAAAAAGAAATACTCCTGGAACCTCCTCTTCCATAAAGGAGAAGAGAGAAGACCATTGTGAAGCTCTAGGACCCCTGTGAGTATCCCCAGCACAGCCACCCATGAGCAGTGGCTGCAAGCACATCCAGCCTTTTGCTAAGGCCAGAATTCCCAGGAATGAGGAGGTTAACACACAACACATGCAATATCATTCATGAGAAGGACCAAGAGTGCATCATAACAGGAGGACTGGGGAATGGACTTTGCTCAGCCTCTCAGAGCATGACACGTGGAGCCACATAATTAGAAGATGATAATAGCACCTAACTTAGACTTGAGACTTCCTGGCTTACAGCATGTTTCCTTCTGTCAAGGCCTAGTAGATCCTAATGGTGATCAGCAATAACAGCTCTGGTGGGAAAGTCCCCCATCTATGCCCACAAACCACAGGTTTCTTTAGTCAACTTGCATTTCAGAACTAGACCCACTCACTCCCTTGACAAGGGCAGTTCCCCCAAGACTGAAACATTCCATGCTACAGAAAAGCTTTAAGGCAGAAAAAAGGTAAGCAACTCAAAACAGTTTCAGGAAGTCCCTGAAACTGACTAGATTCACTAGGCCCCTCAATGTCAAACTAAATAATAAAGCTGCTAAGAGTCACTCTTAGACAAGAAAATCTGCAAGAAGAATCAACCAGCCCAGCTGCCTGGAAGAAGTTTAAACCAACAGTCTCTTCAAAAGGACTCTCCCAACTGCTAAGATGCCTGCACGCTGTCCAGCTGAGGTGGGCTTTGGTGATACTCTGGCTTTGAGTCATTTCTGCACCTGTAAGCAACCCCAGGAAAACTCATTGGTTTACCAAGTTGGAGTTTGGTGGTATCTGTACTTTGTTCTTTTGACAGTTCCCTATCAGGGATGAGCAGCTGTGTGTTTTGTGTCTCCCCAGGAAGTTCTGTCACTCCACACAAGGATGCCTGACACTCTGAGAGGCACTGAGAGGCCCCAGAAGTCACACAGCCAGGAAGACCCAATGGCAGGCCAGGACTCTGCCAACCATGTGTTCCCCACCTCATTGCTACTTTGGGAGGAAAAGCTACCATAATCCACATAGCTCTCCTGGGAGGTGCCCCTTCATCCCCAGCCATGGCCCTGGCAATGGGCTTCTAGATATTTCTGATAACAAAGCTATATAAGAAAGCCCTGCACACTGGCCTTCTTTAACAACTCCCCGATGCCCCAGGCCTCAGTCCTGCCTGGACTCTTACTACATGACCAGAAGGTGCACCAAGGGGCCTCTGCAACTTTTCCTCTGCCTTCCACAAGCCACCCACACTCCTCACCACACCAGCGTTCCTGAATCCCAGCTCAGAGACATCACCCTGCAACAGACTGAATTATCTGTGGTCCTCAACCTTCTGAGAGATGATCGTGTCAGAAGTCCTTAAGGATGGGACGAGGGCCTTTACACATGAAACCTGCCATGGGAGACAAGACCCCTGTGCACTGGCAGCAGCCCTCACCAGCCCCAGTTCCCCAGTGCTGCTGGCCTTGGAAAATAAGCACGTGCTATTTGGAAGCCCCAGGTCTACAGTATCTTGCTGCAGCAGCCTAACAGACCTGAGATGACCATATGTGAACTGCTCAGGAGCCCCGCAGAACACAGGACACAGCCCAGGTGCCTCACAGCCAGGTTTTCCTGGCGGTCCCAACCACAACCATCCAGAGAAAGCAAGGCCATCCGTGTTTCTTTACTTGCAGGCACCCACTACACCCATGGGGAGGCCACAGGAAATGCAGGAAGCGAGGGCCCCTCCCTTGGGACCTGCGTACTAACAGACTTAGAACCTATGAGGAGCACTGCAGTAAACAGGAAGGCACAGAAACACAGTAAGTACTGCACTTGTCTGGACAAGAGTCTGCAAGTCCTGGGCATACACAGAGGCTCAGATTCACACACCTCCCAGAAGCTATCCCAATGGTGTGTTCTCATACCTAGCCTCCAACCCCACAGTGTCAGTCCCACCCTGCACTGCTCACACTGAGCCTCTTCCCCCCGCCCCAGGGCAGTCAGACTCTTCCAAAGCAGTGATGTCAGTTCCCACTCTTAGGGATGACACACGGGGTGACACACTGGGACTGTGGTGCTTCATGTACTCTCGGGTGTTGGATGTTACGGGTGCATGTGGCTTTTGTCATTCTGCTGAAGTTACTTCAAAGTTCCCTGATAACCGGGCACTGAGCACCCTTCCCTATGATTACTGGCCACACTTGTATCTCCCTTTGTGAAATATTTGTTCAAAGCTTCTGGCAGTTTTTTAAATTAGGTTGTTCGTCTTACTACAAAAGTAGGAACTAGGCTCATTCTTCAGGTTCCAAGTCTGAGTCTTTAATCATCCATGTTTGGAGAATATTTTCTCCCAATGTGATGCCATTTTTTCCCTAAGAGAATCATCTGATAAGCAGAGGCAATTCATGTGACAGAGCTCACATGATCAATTCCTTGTCTCTTGGTTAGTTCCCTGTGCCCTTGGTCTAAGAAACCTTAGGTCTCGAGAATATGCTGAATGCTTCCACACGTGCTTTGATCAGGTCTACAATACATGGACATTCAAACCTGCACAGGACACAGCCTTGCTTCAGAAGGACCCCTGTGCCATGGCAGAGGACAAGGAGAGTGGTAAAAAGAGGCAAACATGTCGGCTGCCTCCATCCCCCACTGGGAGACCCCTAGCCTCTCACCTAACATCCTGTATCCTGAACATGACAACAGATGCTAGTGATGGTGGCTTCAGCTGGGGCCCTTGTGGCCAAATACAAGTGACAGGAAAGTGAGGGCCCAAGCCTTGGCCACTGAGCTCCATGTTTCCCATGGGACCTATCGCAGATGGGCTGGCACAGTCCTGTAACCTAGCTTCTCCTGCATCCTGCCATAGGAGTATATAACATGGCAGCAAATGGTGGGCCTTCCCTATAGATGGAACTGAAATTACTCCAAACCCTAGAAAAGCTCCAAGTGGAGAAAGCATAGCACCACTGACTGGAAGTTTCCAGTTGACACAAGTGCTCAATCCTGGGGACAAAGCTGTGCAGGGCTAATGTGGGCAGCAACTGCCTGAGGATCTGAGGGAGTACAAAATGGCTCCAGGCAAAATCTTGAGATGCAATCAAGTCCCCACACTCATTTCTGAGCCCCCGTTCTGCGGAGGTGGGGTATTAATCAGCATATCCTTGTCCTGATTTTTTCAGCAGGCTGAGTAGTCACGACCTCTGAGTCCAGGGCCCAGATGTTTGTGCAAATTTCTAGCAGAAGCATCTCGAAGACACTCGAGATGAGAGGCCTTAGTCATAAGATGGGTCATTCTGGTCATCAGCTCACCGCTCCAGTTCCGACTGCAAAGTAGACTGAGGACCGCTTTGTTCTAACGTCAGAAGGAAAGTGGTGGCATTGCTGGAACATTCTGGCAGGGCAGAGGACAGCACAGTGCAGTACCAGGTCTGAGCCATAGTCCACTGAATCGCTAGCTTTGCCCTTTTGCTACTCTGAGAGCGCAGACTGCTGTTTTGGTGGCTGGAAAGGCTACCTGAAGTAATGTGGACATTCAGGAAAGGTATCCAGTTCTCACAGGGGGTGTTCAAAACAACGGGATACAGGACTGTCACCGAGGACATCTGAGATGGGTGTGTGAGTGTCCCAGCCTGTGCGAGAGCAGCAGGTACTCCTGACATTTGAGCTACTTCTCCAGCCCCACTGGATAGACTTTTAAAGTCACATGCTATATAAATCAGTCAGCCAGGAATGCCTTCAAAACTGTAAAAACTCACAGAGCTTTAAAGACCAAAGCATCATGGGAAGGAGCTTTGGGATACCGCTAGTCTGGATACTCCCCAGGACGCAAGACACAGACAGGCACATTGTGTTTTCTACACAATATCTGCAGCTATCATACAGAAAGACTACATATTCAAAACTACACATAATTTCCACTAAGCCTGACATATGGGACACACACATAGGCCCACCAAAGTACCTCAAGTCTAAAACAGAAGATCAACGTGGGCAGCATGAAGTGATGCCTACCTAAAAGACACTTCATTTAGTATAGAAAAATAAGTTTCAAGCTGCAGAGATGGCTCAGTGGTTAGAAGCACTGGCTGCTCTTCCAGAGCTCCTGAGTTCAATTCCCAGCAACCACATGGTGGCTCATAATCATCTGTGATGGGATCTGATGCCCTCTTCTGGTGTGTCTGAAGACAGCTACAGTGTACTTAATAAATAAATTAATTTTAAAAAAGAAAATTAAGTTTTCTTTATATACATTAAAAAAGAAAAAGCTAAAAAAGCTAAAAACCAACCACTTTCAAATTCTGGCTGCTTTATAAAGAATTCCTCACTGGGCTGAAATCCTTAAAAATTTTTTTTAAGCTTTAGCTCTAAATAAAACCTTGAAAGAACATCAAAAACTAAGAAAAGTGGTAAATTCAGAAAATGGGAAGACAATCTACCATCTACTGTAATGATGTCAACTAGAAATTCCCAAAACACAACATCTAAGCCAGGCAATGAGATGAAACAGAAAGTAAGCACACAAAACACGGATGAACTAAACATGAGAAACTGAAAGGAAAACTGAAATTGTCGCCGTAAGTCATGGAAGGCAGCTACTACTGCTCCTCTTGGGCTGACACTGCAGCTCATGGCTGGGGCTCTTTGCCTGCTTTGTGTGAATCCTAGGGTTCAATCCCCAGCACTGGGAAGAGGGAGAGAGGTGGAAAGGATGGGAAGAAAAGGTAGAGATGGAAGAGAAGAGGAGGGGGAAGGCAGGAGGGATGAGAAAAAGAGAAGAAAAGGAATGTGGGGGGATGTATTCGGCTCTTTAGTACAGACATTCTATAGTCATAAAATGAAAAGACAGTATTGTTTGTTTTGCTTTTTAGGGAGGTTGGGGAGGCCGGGGCCTTGCTATGCCACCGAGGCTAGTCGAGAACTCACTGTGTAACCAGTGGCCCTGAACGCTCCACCCCTCCTCCACACCCTGTAGGCTGTGGTCCTGGGGGCACAGACATCACTGTGATGGTCACTATGCTGAGCCCCAGACTCAGCCGCAGAGTCAACCAAATCTGCATCCAAAGCCTTGCTGGCTTCTTTGAAAAATCTAATGGGCTTATCCTAAACTTCATATGGAAATGCAAGAGACCCAGAATACCCAGGGGAAAAAAATCGTGAATAAGATAAATTTCCAACACTAAACTTTACTATAAAAGGATTGCATGCTTGCAATCCCAGCACTTGGTAGGCCGGAGCAGAAGGCCCAGAATTTGAGGAAAGCCTGATCTACAAAGCAAGTATCTAACCAGCCTGGGCTACATAGAAACATCCTGTCAAAAAGAAACCAGTGGAGCTGTGGGCTCAGTGGCCCCTCCTGAACCACACCAAAAGCATATGGAGTGCACTAACACAGAGGAAAACCGGATTTCATCAAAGAGAGAAAGACATGTCTGTGAAAGACATCACAGATGGGCGGGGCCAGAGCGGTAGATATTCTGGTGTCTTGGCCACCTGGAGGACGGTGTGTGGCCATCACTTGAGCACCTGATATTGAAGACCAGCCTGAGCAACAGAACAAGAGTGTTGTCTCTCAAAAGACAAATGAAAACAGCAAAATGAAGCATGCTCCTGCAGGGCAGAGACCTGACAAGAATACATACACCGTCCAGGTCACACAGAAGGCTCCTAGACCTGTACAACAGGAAGGGTTGGAGAAAGACTGACAGTCCAGGTGGTAACATTTGTGTTTGATGTGCATGAGACTCTGAGTTCAATCCCTGGCTCCAAAACTAGCTACGAGCTGGAAAGGACTGTAATAGAAATGTGAGGATGGCTGGTAAGCATAGGAAAAGGCACTCAGCAACACGGGCACGAGGGGAATGCAGATTAAACCAGAGCCACACATTCCTCCCTTCCCACCGCTACAGTAGCTGCATCCAAAGATGCAATCAGACAGGAGGCCGTGAAGAGGTGGGGAGAATGGAATTCTCGGATCCTGCTGGTAGCCATCCCCAGTAGTCTGGCGGTGCCTCAAAAAGTGGTATGTGGCCCAAGTGTACGTCCCACGAGGAGTGAAAACATGTTACACAAAACCTGCACATGCGTGTTCACAGTAGCATCTTTCAACAGCCAATAATAATAATAATAATAATAATAATAATAATAATAATAATAATAATAATAATAATAATAGGAAGCCCCTGCCATCCACTGGGGCATAAAAAAAAAAAGCTAGACCTGTAAACAAAGTGGCTATCATCTGGCCACAGAAAGGAAACAAATACTGACTTCCACTATGATGGGACAAACTTGAAAAGCTACGCCAGGCTAGCTAGTTGGGTGATGAGGACAGGCACCATCCTCTGGCTAGGGGGCATCTCAGTGTTGGCTGTCCTGCTCTAGCAAGCTTCCAGAGCCTTGAAGCTCTCTCAAATAAAAGTCAAGTCTGCTGTGCATAACAAATAGGAATTAATAAAAACAATTCCTCACAGGAGGGCCTTGAAGTGTTAAATGCAGAAAAGCTCGAAGTCTTCTTCGTGGGACAGCTTGCATCTCTACCAACGGTCGCCACTGTCATTGCTCTGAGCAGTGCCAGACGCTCGAGAGAGCAGCCGGATGAATCATTCGTCAGAGATTAATAAGTGTCTCGTCTCTGACAAGCACCGTGCCTGCACAGAGAGATGAATAAGCCCCCATCCCTTCTCCAGAGTCTGCGTGTACTACCAGACTCACCTACTGAAAACACGGTTTTAACATTCACCTCAGCTGTAACCTCCTAAGGTAAATACCCTGCAAGCTCTAAAAGCAGTGTGTCTGCAGAACTCTCTGTTTCTGCATCTGTTTACATTCTGCCTTGTTCTAAAGAAGACTCTAAAATCAATTTTTAAAATACACACAATTTAAGAGCAGTAACAATCATAAGATAAAACTCAAGGTGAAAAATCAGATTATAGTTATATAAAACCAGAGGAAGGTTCGATAAGAAGATGCCTGCCAGGAAGTAGGTGTCATTATTAAGGTAACTGTGGGTGTGATGCTAAGGTGCCTAACCACTAATGCAGAGAGGGAAACCAAAGATTCCCCAGGCCCATGAGACCACAGCGACTTTCAAGTCCCCAAAGGGGAATTCTCAAGTATTCCTCTCCACCCATGTTAAGCATCACAGCCGCCTCTGGTGCACGGAGGTCTGGCTTCTCTGTCACTTTTTCTGATCATAGTGGAGATCTGAAACTCAGCTCAGTGGGCAGTGCCTTGTCCAAGTGGGAAGCCGCGGTAGAGCAGAGCTGGGCCCCAAGGCTGCCTGAAGGTCTCTGAGGACCTCTGCTCCCTGACTGATCCCCATAGACTTTCACTCTCCTGAGGACTCTTAGTCAAGCCACAGGCCAGAATCCAGTTAGACCAGAAATGTCTCCGTTCCATTTCTCCTTCTCCCTTTGCAGTAAGGAATCTAGCAGACAGCCACTCCCCCCCCCCGCCCCCCCGCATTCAATGGTTTCCTTGTACAAATTGTGGGTTCTTCCACAGGCTGCTCCTGGAAGCCACTGGCCAGCTGGCCAGCTCTGACTTGTCACTGCACTGCCTCAGCCCCTTCCTTCCTTATGTGACACCCTTCCCCACTCTCCTACCCGTCTGACTCTGAGCTCAACCTGACTGGAGCACTCGGGCTGCAATCACTCCGGTGCAGACCGACCAGGCTCTTGCAGGGTTTCCTTAGCAACAGCTTCATTAAGGAAACCCATCAAAAAAGCAATGTGCGGAGGAGGCTGTTCTTGCATCTGAACATCGTAGCCTGCATAAAATCTGAACGGCTTTGGGAGGAAAATTAACCAAAGACAAAGAGGGTGAAAGTCCCCTCAAAAGTCTCATAAAGGAAAATGTTTTTAAAGGGCACCGATCATTCCGGAACTTAAAGATGTGAAGGAGGGAGGAATGGGCCTCCATGTGACCCTCAGATGCTGGTCTAGTTTTCCAAGCACTTCCTCACTAGTACTTTCTCTTAAGGTCACCTGTCATTTTCTGTTGAAGACAAAAATGTATTCAGTACCTTGTGCTGGTAGGGATGCGGGGGGGGGGGGGGGGGGGGGGGGGAGCCACAGGACTGCTCTGGTTTTCAGAGACAGGGGAATTTAAAGGACAATGGGAGACTTTGTGAGCTGAGCTGGGTGGGACCCTCAGCTTCCCCTAGCCCCCCTCGTCTTTAAAACTGGCTGCAAGTGGTGAGGAAGCGGTCCAGACCGGTCTGGTGTCTGTTTAGCACCAGATGGAGCTGCTGCAAGCCCTGTGAGCCAGCTGCTGTGGAGACAGGCCTTGCACGAAGCCTGCACATCCTTCTTTGTAGCGCCTGGTTCTGCGTTACAACCATGCTTGTGTCCCCGGGATGAATGCCTCCTGAGCTGCCCCGCAGAAGGTGTGCAGCGGGAGCGTGTTCTTCTTTCCTGTAGATTTACTCGCTTGGGAATTTTCTGCAGCCACATCTATTGTTTATCAGCCGATTCCACTACCACTCCTCAGCTCGGCCAGTATGAACTGTGACTGTCTGAAGCTCACTGGACCCTGGGAGCAGACAAGCAGGCAGGCAGACACACTTTGCCTAGTGTGGCTCCTGACCATCCCAGATGGAAGGGAGGGAAGGACCGGAAGGGTGCATGAACACATGTCCCAGAGACCCCTCACCTCTAAGCCACCATCTTATTTGGTGCCTGCACCATTTTTCCTAAGCGCCCCCTCTGTAGATATGGCTGGCTACATTTAGACCATAGAACCTCAAGGAACAGATTCATACTTCAAAAAGGCTGTGAGTGAATGCCAGTGAGGTTTGCAGCCCTCCTCACAACCTGCGGTTCCCGGCGGGTGTGTGGCACCAAGTATGAATTCCTGTAGCATCTGCAGTTTTTAAGGAGGGAGGTAACTGCTTGCTCTCCACAGAAGACAGGCTGAGAGGTGCACGGCTCCTCTCGTCACAAACAGTGGAAATGATGACTGCCGTCCCAGCCCCTCTGTTCTCATATGAACCTTGTCATTTGCCCGGGAAACCTTCATGGCCAGATCTGTACACAGCCAGCTATCTGCTGCCATTTGGGAGCGCCAGATAACTACCACAAACCACTCGCCTAAACCAACCAACACATGCAGGTCACCCTGTGCCTGCACGCGGAAGAGGGATCCTGCATCTATTCTGTAGAGCACCGTAAAGCCCAATGTGTTATTCTCCGGTTCTGAGTTTTTGTATTTCTGAGACAGGGTTTCTCTGTGTCATATCACTGGCTGTCCTGGACTCCCTTTGTAAACCACTGGCCTGAAACTCAAGAGATCTGCCTGCCTCTGCCTCCTGCCGGGATTAAAAGCGTGTGCCTTCACCGAATCATCCAAGGATTCTTAAAGACAGATGGAGCTTACACTATCAAATCTCCATTCCTCCCAACATGTCCGCTGTTCACTGAAGCCCTTCATTACCATCAGCTTCACGATGGAACACACTTGATTAAGAACCAGAAGCTTGTTCTACTTCAGAAGAACTACAGGTCCTTCTCTTTACTGTGATTATAAAATCCCCCCAGAACTCATTATTCTGCTGCCTTGTCAACTAGCAGACAAACATCAGGATGAGTCAAGGACCGCAAAGTGCCTTTCCTCTTCCGGCAGAACATGAAAGGCCGGTAACCGCCCAGTGCCGCAGGGCCACAGTTGCCACGGAGCATTGCTGCCCTCTAGCGTTTGCCTGATGCTGAGCGATTTGATAGCAAAGCGGGTCCAAACTACAGTGCCCAGCTGTGAATACGCTCTTGCAGCAAGTCCAAACCCCCTCCCTTTAATCTGCAAAGCTAAGTTCAGCAAGTGCAGAGAGTGAGGACCCACAGGTCTGCAGAGGAGGAGCAGGGCTGGGATGCCGGGCAGCCACCCAGTACTCCAGCACCAACTAAGCCCAACAGACACCATTCTCCAGACCTTCCAGGTCTGCTTGGAGCCTCTTCTGTGTTCAAAGCTGTCTTCTGAACCCCTGGGCCTGATGACAACAGCACTAACCCACTGCAGAGCTGTGGAGGGACAAAGGACCATCTAACCTAAACTCAACCTCCTGGCTAGTCTACCTGATGAGAAGGAGGCACAGCTTACATCAGGGTCCCACCCTCTTGCCCTTGAAGTATCCTTGCTCCCTGTCCACTGGCAAACCTACACCAGCCTGATGATCCCTGCTGGCTCTCCGTGTTCCGGGCCAGTGAGGCTCTAGCAGCCCACCTCTGCCCTTCAGCCACTTTGATGATCCCTTTCCCTCGTCCTGGGTCCATGCCCCGTGAGGCAGGCACTGGTGAGTCTTCAATGTCTCAGCCAATGCACAGTGCACTAAGTTTATATACACGTGGCATGGGGCATCTCGCCCTCTCATTCTCTACAAGGACTATAGCCTTAGTGTCCTTTAAAAACACAGTGTCAGGAGCACGCAAGAGGTCCAACAGGTAAAGGTGCTTGTCACCAAGCCTTAGTTGGGCTGGAGAGATGGCTCAGTGGTTAAGAGCACTGACCGCTCTTCCAGAGGTCCTGAGTTCAATTCCCAGCAACCACATGGTGGCTCACAACCATCTGTAATGGGATTTGATGCCCTCTTATGCTGTGTCTGTGTACTCAAATAAATAAATAAATAAATAAATAAATAAATAAATAATACAAGAGTAACCTCTATCTCACAACCATCTGTAATGGGATTTGATGCCCTTTTATGTTGTGTCTGTGTACTCTAATAATTAATTAATTAATTATTTCCCAGGTAACCAGGTTTTTTCCTTCTCTACCCAGATCTTGCCATATTCTGCTCTTAGGCAGACTCCAGCGTTTGCAGCCTCCTGCTGAGACTTAGCCCTCTCTGCTCCCTCCCCATCCTAGTGGCTGCTCCCTCCTCTGCCACCATGGCTTCTGTGATGTGTGTCACTCACACACCATGCAACACCTGTCTTCCCTATGAAGCTGCCACTCAGTGATGGCAGAGTGGTCCCTGCTCTCCACGTCTGCTCTCACGGGGTGCCCATGGGCCAGCTGCTGCTTACCGGAGCCCTGTCTCCCATGGCTTCCCTACAGATCAGTTCCACCTGGCTGCACACAGCTAACAGCTTCCAGGTTAGGGAGTGACATTGTGAGTCTGCCACTAAATGTTTTCATGACTGTCCTATTAAATACCTTCTGGGGGCTGGGGCTGCTGCTCCGTGGAGGAGCTAGAAGGCTCTGGGTTCAATTCTTAGCAAGCTCTTCAGACTCAGAATTAACCGTTTGTAAGATGGCTGCTGTGCGACAGGAGCTATGCAAAGCTAGGGCTTTGTAAACCAAATGGCCTGGCATTGCAAATAGCAAGCATTTCACTAGTGACAAAGGCAAGAGCTTCCGAAGCTGAGTGCAAAGCAGCAGGAGCCAATGCTATTATTCCAAATAAAAAGTAGGAGAAGATGGTAAATTTTGAATTTTAAAAACTGCAATACCCTAAAATGGTAGACCTATAAATAACACATGACTTGGCTCCTGGGCTATGACTCCTTGGTCTTTATGATACCCTATGATCTCTGATCTGGGCCAGGAGAGACACATTGCAGGAGACCTGTATCACCTGCCACAGAGTCAGGCACACTCTCACCTGCCGGAGATTGATGTACACAGCATTCTGAAGAAACTCTGAAGCCTCCATGCCACGCTTCTGAATAGCCAGGACACGCACGGCCTTGACACACGCTTCCAGCTCAATCACTCCGGCGTTCTTATACTGTAGGTATAAAGAGAACACCTTCATCAGCAAAGAGCAAGGGTGCTTCCAGCTCTGGAGGTTACCCCTGAGACTCCGGATGTCCCCAGCAGCATTTGCCATGCACAAGGTCCCTGGTACCCTCAGGAAAAAGCTATTTCTGAGGGTTTTTCTTAATGGGAACAAGCTGGAATACGCCTATGACCATCTAAGTGTGCTTCTGTTGATTAAAATCATACAACCACAATCCTAGCTCCAGGGGCAGGCAGGCTGAAGATTCCTCAAGACCAGAAGTGATTAGCATTTAGAGGAGTTTGGGTTTGGAGATTTAGATTTTTGAGTTAGGGATGCTTTGCCATTTATCTTACTTAAATGTTGTTCTCACACCTATAGCTTTAATGCAGCTGTTGGGAATTTGTTGCTTCTTGCAGAAGACATCTGGGCTGTCTGTGTTCAGTGCCATTGATTTTTTTCTTTTCTTTTTTTTTTTTTTTTCTTTTTTGGTTTTTCCAGATAGAGTTTTTCTGTGTAACGGAGCCCTGGCTGTTCTGGATTCACTTTGTAGACCAGGCTGGTCTTAAACTAACAGAGATCCACCTGCCTCTGTCTCCCAAGTGCAGGAATTAAAGGCGTGTGCCACCATGTCCAGCTATGCCACTAATTTTATCTCAGAAGCAGTTGTCCTGTACTTTAGGCATTGGAAAAGAACAAGTTCTGTGGGATTTCTCTAAGTCACTACTAAATGAAAGTAACACGTTGCTCCTTAGGACAGGGAGATGGTTCAGCACCATGGACAGCGCCCACCGTCCACTCTGGTCCACAAACAATGGGACTAGAAAGCGAACTGCCACAATGCGGTATTCATGCCCAAGAGCATCTTGGGATTTATTCTCAAGCCATAGGTAGAAGCAAAGCAGATCTGGGAAGCATGAGTGTGCACAGAGTAATAACAGAGGTCTGGCCATGCAACACTGTTGGAGACAGGTGACCTGAACCCTTTTTCTTGAGCCCAATGAAAAATATAAGACTGCAGACTGTCTGAGATTGCCACCAAGTCAGATCTGACAACCCAGTATCTCAGCAGTGTGCCCAGCTCGTCTCTCCTAATACAACAGGACACCCTGAGACAGTGCTCAGGAGCCTAGGAAGATGCCATTCACAGAGGCCAGTCTGCAGATGACGCACCCTTAATGAGTCCTGAGTGAAAGCCAAGCACTGGATCAACTGTAATTAATCAGAGGTCTGGGTAGCATTGGAAAGGTTCGGGCTCTTCACGGGAGGAGGAGAGGGGAGAAAGAAAAGCTGAAAGGGCTCAGTGAAGCACAGGAGTAAAAGCATTACTCAAGAAAAAGGAGACATGAATTTCCTCCTTCCGTCTGCATTACATACATATGAGGAGCTGGCTTTGCCCAGATGTCCTGTGGAATACCGATCCCGGGAACAGGAGGTAATAACCAATGCTTTATCGAGCAGTACTAATGAGCCTGCCACCGTGCTGGCCATTTGTATATGTAAAAATCATTGACCCTGATTAGGCATTCTATGCAGCAGAGACAACAATACTGGGCTGTGGACCTGGCTGGCGAGGGCAGACGGGAGCTCTGTCCGCATTCTACCGTCTGCTTGGTGGGGACAGAGCCACCCGACTCCTGGGTTGTGCCTTTCCCCCAGAAGTGAAGTTCCGATGTTCGCTGACATGGTAAGCTATGTGACCACTGAGGCTCCAGCCTGGCCGGTGACAGGGCATCCACCTGCAGTCACTAGTGTGCCCACAATGGCAAGAGGCGGGTCTCAAGTGTGTACAGCAGGAACCCTATTTCTCCAGGCCTGCACCACCTTTCTACACCTTGGTAACATTGTTTCAATGTGCTTGGAGACTATTTTTCTAAAACAGACATGAAAGGATTCTAAAGGGGGAGCTTAATTTGATTTTGAAATGGCTACTTTTAAAATGAACATTGAAAAGTCGGGGCCTGGGGCCAGCAAACTGGCTCAGCAGGTAAAGACACTTGTCACAAAGACTGAGTTCAGTCCCTGGGACTGACAGGATGGAAGGGAACGACCAATACCCCAATCTGTGCCCTTGCCGCCAGATGTGCACCCACACATTCACAAAAAAGAAAGCAAACTACACTTCTATCCAACGGCTTACATAAAAGGAATGGCAAGAAATTCTGCTTGTAAAATAAGCAAAGAGATATGCAATAGTTTGGAATGTAAAGAAACATTGAAATTGTTTGTATTCTATATGGAAAAAAAAACACACAGTACTATAGAGATGGGCCAGAATTCCAGTGTGCCAATACATAGCTCTGGAGCCTTCTAGAGAGGCAAGCAGCACTCTGAGGACATCATTCTTCCCAGAATAAGTTTACTGTATATTCCACAAAACACCAACTTCATTTTAGATTAAATAATGCATTTTAGAGTTACTAGAGAATAATGAATCCATTATCCCAACCAGAAAGATTTTACAAGGCAGGCTGGGTGGCTCAATGGTGAAGGGCCTGGCCCCAGTATGAGCACAGCTCAGGGTTTGAGCCCCAAAGAAAAACAAGACTTATATTAAAGGTTATTTAATAACTATTAGATATTAAATAATCCACAATGGATAAAACATCATGGTGCTAGAGTAAGAAAAAAATCTGTAGTAAAAAAAAAATTAAAAGTTTAAAATATAACCAGGTGGTGGTACACACATTTAATCCCAGCACTCAGGGAGCGGAGGCAGGTGGATCTCTGAATTGGAGGCCAGCCTGGTCAGTCCAGTAATTAACATCTAAAAAACCAGCCTCCAGCATACTCACTGTGATCCCATGTGATCCCAAGAGAGCAAGTGTGGGCTAGCAGCAGCCACAGCCAGTTCCCTCAGAACGACTGTCACATCTCACAAGGCCACACCACAGGATCCTCAGGAGGTGAGCAGGGTCAAGTGAGGAGCATGAGGTGCTGACAGTGGGGCATGGCAGACTGGGGAGCACATGTGGCTTGACACACACACAAAGCGTGTACCTCCCACAGGCAAAGAAGTCAAGAGACGGGCCTGGAGAGGCTTCCCAATGGTTAGAGCACCAGCTGCCCTTGCAGAGGACCCAGGTACAATTCCTACCAGCTCACAACCTAGCCATGGAGGCTCACAACCATCTGAAATTCCAAATGGGGGCTGATGCCTCCTTCTGGTCACCACTGGTACTGCATGCACATATAACCAAAAAAAAAAAAAGTGTTTTTTTAAGTCATTTTAAAAGAAGTAAAGAGAGCTGGATGGCAAAGTCACCAGCCTAGAGAGGAGGTTGGGAAAAGCAGGGATGTTTCTTGCTCTCTCCATACCATACCTCTGTGCAGTTTGAGATTTCTCTTTGAAGCCTTACTAACAATACTTGGACTTTAAAAAAAAAAAAATAGTAGGGTTGGACTAGAGTTCTAGTTAGACAAGCTAGAGCAGTTGCCTGGCTCTCAGAGGGCCTAGATTCAATCCCTATCACCTCAAAATGAATTAATTAATTAATTAAAAGGGGGTGGGGGAGTGGTGCGTCCACGGGACGGACTGAGCTGCAGGTCAGTTCGAGTCCTGATATATGAGGTTTAAGAGCACAGAGAAGAAAGCTCACCTCATAGTAAAGTAAAAACTGTGTGCTCACCATTTTTAATAAATGATCATTTCTGTTGTGTGCCGACTAGGTCTTATGCTAACTTGACACAAAGCTGTGCTCATCTAAGAGGAGGGAATCAAAACATGCCTCCAGAAGATTGGGCTGCAGGCAAGTCTGTAGCACGTTTTCTTAATTAATGATTGATGAGGTTGGGCCCAGCCCATTATGGGCTGGTGGTCCCAGGTTCTATAAAAGAACAGACTGAGCAAGCCGTGAGGAGCAGCCCAGTAAGCAGCCCCCCAGGACGGGCCCTGCATCAGTGCCTGCCACCAGCTTCCTGTCCTGTTTTGAGTTCCTGTCCTGACTTCCTTCAGTGATGAACAGTGTAAATCAAATAAACCCTTTCCTCCCCAAGTTGCTTTTCGTCATGGTGTTTCAACATAACATGGGCACATCAATTTTCAGAAGTCCGGAGAGCTGATGTAGAAATATCAATAATGATTATCTCTGAATGGGCTGTGACAATTCTTTTTTCCAAATTTATATTAAATATATACTGTTTGAAATCAGAAGAATAAACATTTTAGGCAATTAGCACCATGCACTAAAGATTAATACAGTATTTGCAAAAGCAAGAGACGGGAACAGGTACAAGACAGCTCAGCGGGTAAGGTGCTTGCTGTGGAGCCCGAGGTTCACTGCCAGGACCTACAGGGCAGAGGGCGAGACCCACCCCCTCCACACTGTCCTGTGACCTCCACACGTGCAGCAAGGCAGACTCACAAATGAATCCATCAGCAACACTGATGTAGGATCTACGGCAGTTTTCTTAAGACACTGCGACATGACATCATGTCGACAGGGAACTTTCTGGTCACAAAGACACAGAGAGGCAAAAGCCGCAGATCCATTAAGTCACCTTGCTGTAATAGGAGATAGCCTCTTTGTATTTGTCAATTATGTCCTCGGGGCTGAGGCAGTTCTTGGCCCGGCCGATCTCCGAGCTGGTGTCAGGATTTATGCCGTTCGTGGTCAGAGCACCTGCAGACAGAGAAAGAGAAAACAGTCGTTTGCTTTTTTCTTCTTGTCCCTCATTTCTTTAAAGAGTCATGTGCAAGAGGTAAGACCTAAACGCATGCCAATGAACTCTAAACCCCGTTCGGGGGTCTTCAGATTATCCACTGGTTGTCATGGCAGCACCGAGTGCGGTGTTAACTAACTCCGGTGGGCTTCCCGCTCTGTGAAGATCTTCCATTAAAGAACGTGAAATGCATTACATAAAAGTACCATATGGACGATGACCCAGAGACCACACTGAGGCCTCAAAGGAGAGAAAAATGTATGAGCCAGTTCCTGAGCTGGATAGCAGCCAAGAAAATCACTTCAAAGTGCCAGTTGCCTCTCCATGGCTGTCATTTTCTATTTCTGATCAACCCTTGCCACCAAACTCCCACAGAGAGAGAGCTGGGGAGAACTCCATCTTCAGAACAGAAGTAACTATAGTGAGAACTCCAACTGGGGAAGGAAAGACAGAACTGTCTTTGATGTCATAGAGCACTCAAAAACTACCTGTTTAAACCTTAGTGTCTGAGTTTCTCGCGAGGGCACAGCCCAGTACCCCAACTTCCCTGCCGGCAGCTCAGTGTTTGTAACTGCGCAGGGCCAGGATGTGCCTTGCACATGGCCACAGGCACTGCGGAGGTGCACGTGGTACCCAGGCTCTCTAATCCAGGACCGGTTTTCTCAAGTGCATGCTTTCGCTCTCTAGCTCTGAAACGAGACGGAAAAGTGACGAGTAGACAGATGCGTGAGAAGATGGACTGACAGCGGAGAGGTGAACAAGCAAGGCTAAGAGACTGCCACGGGGCAGAGGAGAGCATCTTGTGCAGAACCC
The DNA here is from genome assembly GCF_963924665.1 of Micromys minutus. Lineage (NCBI taxonomy): Eukaryota > Metazoa > Chordata > Mammalia > Rodentia > Muridae > Micromys > Micromys minutus. The sequence goes on from NC_137962.1 coordinate 15,473,847, forward strand.
TCACCCAACAAGGCCAGAAAGAAGTTTAACAGGCAGTCATGAAGACGTGGGAGGAAGAAAATATCGCAAGTCCGTCCTTTGCAAGATCCAGATTCAAATCCACGAGGCCAAGGTCACGTGACTTTGATGCTCACAGAGCCAGGCGTGCCCTTGGAGTGGAGTTCAGAGGACTGTCATCATGCCTAGGGTAACTGCGCCTGCTGCTGAGCCTGAGGAAGCCAGGACCTGAACCCAGACCTCTGCATTCCATGTGCACTCTTCTGCAGCCCAACTGCAGCAACAGTAGAGAGGAGCACTGAGCTGGTGCCCCTGAGAGCAGGGCAGGTCCTGGGGGAGCCAGTGCTCGCCCAGTTCTCGGATGATGGAACTCCCACGTCTAAGGCCACAGCGCTCTGTCCTCAGCTGCCTGCCCATCACTTTGTGTCACGTGACCTGCACTGATTAATATTTAAGACCTGACGAGGAGTCTGGCTGAAGCTCCTCATTGGTACTAACAAAATTCCTGAGTCTGATTCAGTTGAAAAAATAAAAAAGGCATGGGAGAGAGGAGGAAGAGGCTTTCATTGTGCACACGGGGCCGTATCTCTTCTCGAAAGTCCCCAGACACTTTTCCCCTTTGTAAGGAAGAAGTGCATGAGTTGCCCCACTCCCTGAGTGGGTAGCTTCATTTAGTACAAGGCTGGAGGGTTTACCTCACATGAACCAACCAAGAGCCATATCATCTCCACGGAACCAGAGCCTAGCTCTGCAGAGCATCCAGTGGGCCAAGCTGATTTCATTTCACTGAACAGATGAATAATAAATTAAAGATACTCATACACAGAAGACCACACTTAACATGACTGTGAGCCAGTGAGACACAGTCCACAGGGCCCAAGCCTCTGGCTGACAGACAGGGAAATCAACCTCATGGGCTCGTGGGAACCCAGGCTGGAGGAAATGCAAGGTGTGTTTGAGGCAGCACATGACAGAGACCCATAGGTGCCAGCCAGGCAGTCCTTGAATATTCAAAAGATTCAAGATTACATACAAGGCCCAATCCGGAACACTCAGGCAGAGAGCTACATCCATGTAGAGAGAGGAAACTAAATCAGAGACAAGGCCACACAGCGAGCCACCAGGTGATAACAGAGCCAAGTGCCACTGTAACCCAGCCGCAGCCACATGTAACAGGAGACCAGGGGGTCGTGCCCCAAAGCCAGCAACACACAAAGCCGAGTGTCCCACAGAGGCGCTGGTGGCCCTGCTGGAGGACTCAGGAACTGGGATACCTACAACCTGGACACTGACGTGGACAGCTGTTGGCTCACAGAAGTCCTATGAGGATGGGCTATGAAGGCCTTGACACTGAAAGTGCCCCTGAGGCACCAGGGTGGCAGCAGTTTGCCGCTCGAGCGCTGAGAACACCGAGGCAGAATCAGAACAACAAAGGAACGTTCCCTTGGTAAGATGTGTCCTTTTTAAGGTGTTTTAAAATGAAAGTTTAAAATAAACTAGAATTCTGGGGCTGGGGAGATGCCTCCGCTGGTCAAAGTGCCTGCTGTTGAACCAACCACCTCATTTTGATCCCCAAGACACGCATGGTAGAAAGAGAGAACTGACTCCCACTAAGTGACTTCCACATGCACTCTGGGGCTACTGTGCACCAACATACCAACACACCAAATAAATAACCCAATGTGAGTGTTTTAGCTGGGATTCTAAAGCTGGACATATGCCTCTAATTCCAGAACACAGACTGAAGCAGGAAATCAAGAGTTCAATGAGCCTGGATGACAGAACAAACTTAAGACCAAAGTTAGAATGCTCTGTCTTATAAAGATGATGGATGGATGGATGGATGGATGGATGGATGGATGGATGGATGGATGGACGGACGGATAGACAGACGGATGGATGGACGGACAGAAGGGCAGAAAGCTATTCTGGTAAACTCATTAAATTATGGAAAACGCCTATTAAAAATGAGCATTTCAATGGTGTATAAAAGCAGTAACATACATAATTGGGGACATGGCTGACATGGGGAGAAGAGGTCATCGCCAGCTCTGAGCAGACTGGGCAACCCCTCACTGTTGCCACACGGATGGTGAAAAGAGGAGTCTCAGCATCCCAGGTCCCATACTAAAGAACAAGTGCAGCGTGAGGACATGCATCTCTTTCCCACCCCAAGAAATAAACAGACACACTGGAAAGAGCCTGGAGATCCACCGAGAGCGGACTGCAGAAACCTCACAGCAGAAACAGAATAGAAATGGGCTGTTCCACAACAGGAAGACATGCAGACAGCACCCTAAGACAGAGCACAGCTACCTCTCAGTATAAGGCCAAGTCCCAAAAGCTGGGCCACAAGAAGGTCTCAGCACGTGTAAATTAACTCAAATTGCAAGCAAGCCTCCCATCGCCACAGCAAGAATTTGGGGACTTCATAAATACATAGAATAAACAACAAACACCCAGATACGCATTTCAAAGGGAAATCAGAAGATGCTTCCAGTCAAATGCAGTATACCAAAAACAAAATGCCACAGGCATGCTCAGGCAGAGATTTCTAGGTCTAATCACCAAATAACAAAAGATCACCAGCTGACAACCAAGAAGACTGGAGAAAATAATTCTAAGCAAGTCAGAGGAAAGAAAAAAATTTTAAATATAACAGAACTAAGTGAAGAAGGAGGAAATAGAGAAAAAAATCAATATAACAACAAGCTACATAAAAAAAATAATATTAATAATAACAAAACTGACAGACTGGTAGAGAAGAGGAGGAAAGACTCCAACTGTTAAAACCAAAGCTCATGCAAAGAAGAAAAATGATGCCATTGGAAAGAAAACGGATGAGACTGAGGATCACCATGTTAAGAGAAAGAAGCCAGACGTGGCAAGTAGATGTCCTGTTGTCTCTCTTATGAGGAATCTATATTTAAACACGCTTGGGGGGGGCGGGGAGAGAGACACAGACTGGAATAAATAAGACTTTCCCTCTATGACATCTGATACAAGATGGCTTAAGCCCTTCAAAGCTGCTATCCTCTTTAAAGTAGTTTTAGATATTTTATATATTTCATTTGATGTATATTTTAGGATCCACTTTTAAGACTAAATAAAATTGTGTAGCTTTGTTTTTATTTTCTGAGATAGGGTCACACTATGCAGCTCTGGCTGGCTTAGAACTTGCTATGTAAGGCCAAATTAGCCTCAAACTCACAGAAATACACCTGCCTCTGCCTCCTAACTGCAGGGATTAAAGGTGTACACCACTACACTTGGCCTCTAAATAATTTTTGTTTTGTTTTGTTTTGTTTTGTTTTGGAGACAGGGTTTCTACTGTGTAGGCTTGGCTGTTCTGAAACTCACTCTATAGATGGGCCAGGCTGGCCTCGAACTCATAAATAAAATTTTTAAAGAAAAAAAAATTAGGGCTAAAAAAGTCAGACATCATTACCAATTACATAAGCAAATAGGACTGTAAGATAAATCAATTATAAATTATATAATCCAGGTGAGATGGATAAGCTCCTAGAAAGACACAGACAAGACAGAAAAGGAAATTTTTTTTCCTTTTTCCAACAATAATAACCAAATACGTTCCAAGAAGGAAAAGCAGGGTGCAGACGGCCTCAATGTTGAAGTCTACCAAGCATTTATGGCCAAATTAACACCAATGCTCCACAAACTCTACCCAAAAATATCAAAGGAAGGGACGCTATTAACGACCTGCCCAGTGAGGCCAAACTTCCCTGATACCAAACCTTCCCACACTAGAAGAGACTTTCCCAAGGCCATAAAGGATCCTTTAAAACCAACCTATAGCTAAAGCAATACTATTGATAAGACTCAGTCTGTGTCCCCCTGAGATAAGGACTAAGGCAGGTTCAAAATTCAGAAGAAGCATTTCTGTTTTCAGGGACCAAGGTCTTTATAACAAAGCCACTGAACTAATGAATGAAGTCAGCCAGGGTATGGGGCCGAAGGATCAATCAAATACCTATATATGCTTGCAGCAAAGTAGCTGATAACAGTATTAGGACAAGTCCACTCCAGTGTCTAAGTATTTCAACAGTTAATGACGAATAAGATGGGCTGGGAAAATGGCTCAGCAGTTAAAAGCACTTGCCGAGCTCACAGAGAACCAGGGCTTGGTTCCTAGTACATCAAGTGGCCCACACCTGTCAAACCAGCTCCAGGGAATCTGCTGCCTTGTCACTTACACACACACACACACACACACACACACACATATGCATGCACACACGCACGCACATAAACACACATGCACATGTACACATAAACAAAAATGAATTGTTTAATAATTAACAAAAATCCATGCATACATATATGTATATTTTTATATGTATAAACTCTGAAAACCCCAACCACAGTTTTAAAAAAATTAAAGTTATTATCTGCCTACCATGTATAAGACATTGATCCCCAACACTGCAAAGAAAAAGAAATAACAACAACAACAAAAAAGTAGAAAGATATTCCATGCCATAGAGTAGAAAACTTAACATCCCTCTTTGGTTTTCTTATGTATATATAGATATATATGTATATGCAGATGTATATGTGTATATGTGTGTGTGTGTGTGTGTGTGTGTGTGTGTGTGTGTGTATCTCGAATGTGTGCGTATGGAATACAACAGAGGTGAATGGATTTCCTGGAGCTGAAGTTACAGGCAATTTCAAGCCACCTGATATAGGTCTGACCACCAAGTGCAGGATCTCCACAAGAGCAGTATGTGCTCTTAACTACTGAACCACCTCTTCAGCCCTGGAGGAGGTAATATCCTTTAGGTGACAGTATGTAATGTACCCCATGTTGGTCTACAAACTCAGAGTAATCACTACTAAAATCCAGCAGATTCTTTTAAGAGACTGACTATCTATCCCCAAAATTCCTATGTAAATTTAAGGGACCCAAAATAAATACAACCACCACAAAGAAAAATTCAAGTGGGTAGCAATTTTTAAATGTGTCTATTTGTTTTCTGTTGCCCAGTAAAGCTCTACAGTGGATATGGTTTTGACAATAAGTCAAGTTTTAAAACTACATATGTAACCCTTGAAACAATTATAAAGAGGTAAAGAAATGCCTAGTTAAAAACAAATCTTAATAAGCATGTAGCTAAACTCTCATAAGCTGAAAACACAGGTCGCATCATGCTCCTTGGGAAATTTATGTAACATACTAACCAGCTGCTTTCAAAAGCTCCAATTCCATAACAAAGAAAGAAAGAAAAGCATCTCTGAGGCCAACCCCACCAACCCTACAGACAAGGAAGGCCTAGAGATCCCCAGGTTCAACGAGCTCAGTGGGACAATGTAAACTCTTTTCTGCAGATTGGAGTTCCAGACATAAGCAAGGACGAACTTGGTCAAGCTGCACTAGACCCAGGGATGCCTTTTAAATAGAATCCTAAAGGCAGACTATCTAAGAAGCTACAGAACGCTCTGAGAAAAAGACTGAAATACACAGATGCATGTGTGGCCACAGCTCCCCAACCCTGGCCCCACAGACATGCCTTTGTTTTTTTACTTACTATAGGATGCGACACACTTCAACCCAAGAAAGAATATCTTAATTGAGCCAAGAAATCAATAGTTCTAGTCTCTTGTCAGATCTAATTAATGAGTCTCCTCTGCTCCGACTGGTAAAAAGGCTCGGTGTGGGCTTTAGGAAGTTTCTGCCGTCCTCCAAGCTGCTGTCAGGAGATCACAGGCATTGCTGCATGATCTGCCCCCTGTGTGGTTAATAGCTGACAGCCCTGTCAAGGCTGTAGTGAGACCAGCCTTGGGAACACCTTGTTCCCATTCGACTGCCACAAGGCAGAATAGCACTGTGCGTATCCAGGATGTTGCTAGCCATGGCTCTGACGAGCGGTGTGGACCTAGAACATAGAAAGAACTGTTGCAGCCCAGTGACTGACAGATGAGAGCAAGTCCAGCAGTGTCCAGTGGACTTTGAAAAGCTCCACATTAACTGTAAGAGAAACTCTGCAGCCCTGAGTCCCAACAGCAGCGAGGCACCCCTGCATCACACCCATCAGGAATCAGGAAGGTGACACCTGCTGTGGCAGACGCAGAGGGGCAAACTCACATGCGTGGGTGCAGGGACTGTCCCGTGGTGTGGCTGCTTTGGAGAAATATCTGGTAGTTTCTCAAGAAGGCAGACGTTGGATGACTGTTCGACCTGACCATTCCGTTCCCCAGATTTACCAATACACACAAAAATCCACGCAATACTCATAGCAACACTGTTCCTAAAAGCCAAAGAGCAGCTTCGTGCGAGGGTGCTCGAGCTGACAAACTAGAGAAACAAAATGTGGCAATGTTGACAGGCCTGCATAGCACATGCAGCGATGTAAGGTCCTGAGAGCTGCTACAAGAATGGATTAAAAACGTTAAGTTTAAAAAGTCCCAAAAGACCACAGTTCACGAAATGCAAAGTGGAACACAGTAGGCCAGCCTGGAATAAGAAAATAAATTACCACTGTGGGAGCCTGGGGAAGACGGGGGGGGGGGGGGGGGGGGGGGGGAGGACATTGGAAGGGGTAGGGATTGGCAGCTATGACTGTTGAGGAGATGAAAATCCTACAATGGCCTGCTGTGCTTGGCTGTAGACTTGTTTTGAAGCTGCTTTTTAAAATTAACAGGTGTTCTCTCTCACCTGAGCTCGAGTTGCAAGGTTTTTGTCACTGGAAGAAAGTGGGAAAGCAAGAGCGCACAGTGACATCAGCCAAAGGCTGAGGGAAGAAGTACTTGTTGGATGTACATACAAGGTTCAGAGCAAGAAAGGGGATCTGAGAAAGGAACCGTTGCATTTAAAGCATAGAACAAGAGCTCAGAAGTCTGTCTGTCACTGCAGGGTGGGGGAGGCCCTGTTCTTAATTAGCAGTGAGGTAAGCACCCAGAGCCTAGGGAAGTGCTGGTCACACTTAGGATGGCTTCAAAGATGCCAAGTGGCAGCTGCATCCTCTGGGTGGCTTTCCCGACCACAGGCTCTGATGTGGTCCTATGTGAAATGTGAAGAATCCCGAGCTCATGTCCCAGCCAACACCTGCTCCAGGCTCTGCAGACTCAGCTGCAAAACCAAACTCTCGACATTTTCACAAATGACTAGCACATCCCTCCCTACCGCATCAGAAGTGTGGCGTCTAGAAGCCAATCTGATCTGTCTCCATCTACTTCTCCCATAAGTCTGGTTGACCCAGTGAAATTCAGTGTTTCATATGATGCTCCACTAACCAGTCTGGGCTCAGCAATATCAAAACATTCAACAATTGTCTCATTCTTGGTTGGCGTGTTTGGTTTGCCAGTTCCATGCATATGTGTGTGTTCGTTTCGTGGGCGTGTACATGTGTGCAGGCAGGTACCAGCATTGTCTAGAAGTAGGTTTCAGGTTCCCCTGAGCTGGAGTCACAGGCATTTGTGAGTTACCCAACATTGTTGCTGGGAACCAAATGCAGTTCCTCTGCAAGAATTAGGAAGCCCACAGGCATAACCACTGAGCCACCTTTCCCAGCCCCAGGTTGTTTGCTTGTTTACTTGTGTTTGAGGGGAGATATGCTTTTGTTTTAAGACAGGGTGTCGATACATAGCTAAAGCTGGTCCCTTCCTCAGCCTTCTGAGTGCTAATGAGATTACAGATAGATGCCACCATTCCTGGATTGTCAACCTAACTTTCACACGTACACAAAGTCCCCAGATCCTGCCACAAGAACCCCTGTTGATTTTTCTTCGGAAAGTGAAGAAAACATTGTAAGCGTCTGGGTCGTCTACACTTCCCACAAGCCGTACAGAGAAATGTAGCCAGCAGTATAGACAGGCCCTGAAGAAGACCAGTGTGCTGGAGGTGCCTCTGCTTCGAACAAATTTAGACACACACCAGATGAAAGCAGCCAGCTTAGGTACAAAGCCCAAGGTGACACGACTGCTGGTTGGTGTTCCTCAAAGTCTTGTTACTGCATTGTGACCTACTAGGCCATTGTTTCTAATTAAGCCAAAAGTAACTGAGCTCATCATGAAATAATTAAGCAAAGTAATAAATTTCTGGTGGATTAATGATGGAAAATTAAGATGGGAAAGAAAGACCCAACACTGGGGGGGGGGGGGGGAGATGCAAGATTTCTTACAACACAAGCTTGGTGGCTCAAATATTAATTAGGAGGCTGAGGCAGGAGGATTGACACTAACTCAAGACCAGCCCGAGCTACATAGCAACACCTGTCTCACTAACAATAATAGTCTATAAAAAAATGCAATAGGAAATTCAAATCACTGTGGAAAGGAGCATAGGTCATAGACACAGAGCAAAGTCATTACCATGAAGGAATTAAATCAACAGCAGAGGCATGCTCCGTGCATTGGGAGGATTCAAGGCACGATTCTCCAATCATTCAGTTCACCATGCTGGAGGGAAATTACTCCTCTTCACCAGACAACAGGAAGCAGTAGGGGTGCCCCATCAAACAAGGACCAAACAAGAATCAGGTTTGTCACAGTTCTGATTTAAAGTTACTTAAATCAGAATGTTCCAAAGACCACAATCCAGAAACCAGAAACATTCATTCACAACACCACGAAAACAAGCACTTAAAAAAAATAATAATAACCAAGAGAAACTTAGCACGGAGAGCATGTACCTGGGTCAATGAGCACCTCTTGCGCCCCTGGAAGAAAGAACAGATTACGGTCTTTTATTTGGAAAATAAAACCACTTTTAAAGACAACTAGTAGAACACATCTTAGTTTATATACACCCTCGTGAGCCTGAGATGCCTGCAGCCACCGTAACAGGAACTGGGGGAAAGCAGGGCAGACCCGTGCTTTTCTGGTTCCACAGGGAAAACAGAAGATCTGCTGTTAATCCTGGATTGAACAAAGAGGAAGGTGCCCCGTTGCCTCTTCCCTTCCTACTCTCGAAGCTCGGGCTCCTCGTTCTCCTCAAGTTTCAGAAACCCTTGTTTCACCAATAAATGAATAACAAGAGAGTTCTTGCTCTGAATATATGTGAGCATTCTGAACTGAGGTATCAAAGGTCTCAGAAGGAAATAATACTCCCAGCTCTCTCTCTCTCTCTCTCTCTCTCTCTCTCTCTCTCTCTCTCTCTCTCTCTCTCTCTCTCTCACACACACACACACACACACACACACACACACACACACACAGAGAGAGAGAGAGAGAGAGAGAGAGAGAGAGAGAGAGAGAAGGGGAATTACACATTACAGGACATTTATCAAAGCTAAGGCTATGGTGTTTACAGGCAGTTTTCACTGAAGCTGTAACACAGTGGGTACAGTATCTCCCTAGTACACACAAAGCCCTGGGGTCAATACGTAGCACTGCATAAACTGGACATGGTGACACATGTCAGTAATTCCAGCACTCAGAGGAATCCATCAGGAAGTCAAGATCATCCTTGGCTACATAGTAAGTTTGAGACCAGAATGGGATAGTCGTGATCCTGTCTCAAAGCAGACAGAGGAAGCAGGAAAGATGGCTCAGCAGTCAGGAGTGTTACTCTCGCAGAAGACCAAGATTCAGGTCCTGGCACCCACACCATGGAGCTTACACCTGCCCGTAATTCCAGCTCTAGGGAATCTTCTGGCCTCTGAGAGTACTTGCACGCACGCATGCACACACACATACACACACACACACACACACACACACACACACACACACAGATAAAAAGGGGAAAAAGGATCTTATTAGTGAGTACACATAAAACAATTAGTTCCACTACTGTCAAGAAGCTGGGAAAGCCTTCCTCACTGGTTAGTGAGGACCAAGCAGTCTTCTCTGCAGACAGTAATTTCCCATTGCAGCAAAGAGCACCCATGAGCTCCTGGACCCAAGACTCATGTTCATCATTAGCTGTTGTCAGTTTTAGATTTAAAAGGGGAGGCTCCAACAGTCTGTGTTTGTTACTCCACAGCTCATGTGCTCTGTGGTGCTACAGCTCGAAGCTAGGATGTGTATAGCAACCTCTTCCTGCCTTGTGAATGAAAAATACACACACACACACACACACACGCGAGGTCAGAGGTCACAGAAATCCTCCTGCCACTGCCTCTCAGGTGCTGGGATTAAAAGCATATGCCACCATACCAAGCTGGAAAACATTTTAAAGTACAAGGGTAAAGAAGAAAACACCCAGGAAGAAAGTAAGACGGATCTGAGAGGGCAGGTACAGGCCTCCGTCCTTTTAATTTTATTTTTGAAACCAAGTTTTGTCTTGCTCAGTTACCAGGCAAGCCTTGAAGTTTGAACTTGCTAGACTCCTGCCTCAGCCTCCCCCGTAACAGAGATTATACACCCCAAGATTATAAACCTGCACACAAGGCCTAGCTCTTTTCTTACTTTTTAACTGGATCTCTCTTCACAAAGCTATTTCTTCCTATTCTAATTCCTTAGAAATCAAACATTACAGAATGATAGTTCTAATACCCAGAGTGGTGGTGTGTGCTTGCAATCCCAGTAAAGGGGGTGAAAGAGAAAAGCAGGGCCAAGTTTAAGGCCAGCCTGGGTTACATAACAAGGCTCTCCTCCCTCTTCCCAATGTGGCTCTGTGGAATAAATCTTCATTTTCCTGCTTCCCACTTTTAATTTGGCTCTGAGTGCCTTATTAAGGATGGGTGACCAGACCTGATTTGTAACACAGGGTGTAACCTAAAGTTCAATAACGTACCTAATACATATAGCTGGACAGTAACAACCTTCACACAACCACCGAGGCTGACCTAGAAGCCAGGATCTGATGCTAGATGGTGCTTGGTAATGAGCGTGGAGTGGAGATTTAAGACCTGGCAGGCAGCCTCTTCTCGCCAGTAAGGTGCTGCAGACCCATGACATCATGCCTAACCATTACCTAATGCTCCAGAGAAAGTACAGTTTCAGTGCGGATCTGATAGCCTATCTGCAATCTTCGTTCTGAACTGACAAGGGAAAAATAACATAGAACCAGAAGGCTTTTTCCAGGCATGTAATGGGGGCTAGTCTGAGGAATCAAATGAAGAAATCATATTCAAGAAGCCTGGGGAAAAAAAAAATAAAGCTCTTAAAAAAAAAAAAAAAAAAAAAATAGTAAGTACAACAGCGCCACCTATGGAACATCCTGCAAGAATCTCCCCAGCGTCTGCAGGATGGGTCTTTGGAATCTATGACTAAGATGCTCAAAGACCACAGGCAGAGTTCAGCTAGCACAGACACTGCTCAGCTTCCTGGAAGGTGGCACCATTCAACAACTAACGTGTGTGACACCCGATGCCAACAAAAGAGACAGGCTTGCAGAGGACAGTCTAAGAACAGGAAGGGGTCTCAGAACTGGTCTTTCTTACAGTCAGTTGCCAAACTTTCTCCCAGTCTCTGTAATTTTCCCAAAAGCAACTGAATGGGCAGGAAAGACGGCTCAGCGGTTAAGAGCAGACACTGCTCTTGCAGAGGATTAGAGTTAAATTCCCAACACCCACATCCAGTGCCTTACAACTACCCTAATGCTCTCTTCTAACCTTCAAAGATACTGTCATACATGTGAGTAGATACATACACACTCACAAATAAAAATATGGGAGCTGGAGAGATGGTTCAGCAGTTAAGAGCACTGGTTGTTCTTCCAAAGGAGTTGAGTTCAATTCCCAGCAACCACATGGTGGCTCACAACCTACACATAATCGGATCTCCACAAGTTCAAGGCCAGCCTAGTCTCTACCTCAGGCTCCAGCCAGGATGACACAACAGTAAGTACCCTGTCAAATAAATAAATAAATCTTTGAGGGAAAAAAAAACATGACTTCAGTCTACATCTGTCTGTCCTGTTTTCCCAGACACCTCCTTAAGCTCAGGCCACTGAAAGAGTTCATGGTGACAGGCAGGTGCTCTGTAGAAAGCCAACGCGGCTCACACCTTGCTGTTCGATCACTGGGTGACAAGTCTCTGTCCCTTTAAGGAAAGTACTCTTCCAACCTTCAAACACTCCCACTGGGAGCTATAAAGTCCTGCCTGAGGCTAAGGAGTGCTGGTAGATGTTTGGACCATTTTTTTGCCCCAGACAGGGTTTCTCAGTTTAGCTCTGGCTGTCCCGGAACTCCCTTGGTAGACCAGGCTAGACTCAAACTCAGAGATCCACCTGCCTCTGGTGCTAGGATTAAAGGCATGTGTCATCACGGCCTGGCTTTGGACCATTTGTCATGCCAGTCCCCCACCATCACAGGCTGGTGCTCAGGATGAAAACCAGGCATTCTACCAGCAAGCCATACCTCAGACCTGTTTTAATCAATTTAATCATAAGTAATATTACTAAGGTCATAGAAGGAAAAGTAGAGGCCGCCATTGCTAAGAAACATTTACAAGTCAATGATAAGTGCTTTCTTCTGATTGAATGTAGGATGTTTTATACATTTTTTTTTTTTTTTTTTTTTTTTTTTGTCCTAGATAAAGGACCCAGGTCCTCTCACCATCCTAGGCAAGAAAAAAAAAAAAAAAAAAACAGGGTCTCATGTAGTCCAGACAGGCCTCAAATATACTATGTAGCTAAGGCTGACCCTCAATTCCTAAGCCTCTGGCTTCCACCTTCCAGATGCTCAGATGCTCTGACATCATATCTGGCTTTCCAGCCCTGATTTTTAAAGAAACCACATTCTGTGCTGTAGCTGCAGACTCACAGATCTATAATCTTCAGAATACAGATCAGTGCCCCAACTTGTGAGTAGCATGAAGCTAAGACTGAAAGACAGATTAAGAGAAAGGTTAATTTAAGAGGAAAAAAAAAAGACACAAAATTTTTTAAACGTTCTTTTTTTAAAATTTTTTTAAAAATCTTTTTAAAAGAGGGAAAGAAAGGCCCCTTTTTCTGAGGAAATGCACTTGAAAACTATTCAACCAGGGTCTGTGAGGTCTGAACGTGTTCAGCTTAGTTTCCGGGGTAGGAGAGGCAGCTTGTGGTTAGAAACTCCTACATTCCTGCAATTCAGTTCCCAGTGACCACGTCATACAGCTCACAACTGCGGCACTCCAGCTCCCAGTGACCCAGCGCTGTCTGCTGGCCCCTGCAGGCACCTGCACACACAGACAGATACAGATACACACGCACACAAACACACACACAGGGCAAAAATAAATCTTAAAAAAAAAATAGAAGTATCCTTGAGGCCGGAGAGATGGCTCAGTGGTTAAGAACACTGGCTGCTCTTCCCCAGCAACCACATGGTGGCTCACAACCATCTGTAATGGAATCTGATGCCCTCTTCTGGTGTGTCTGAAGACAGCGACAGTGTACTCATATACATAAAATAAATAATTATTAAAAAAATAGAAATATCCTACATCCTGTTACTACTCGCTAATCATTGCTAATCATCATAAAACCAGTGACACTGGCTGCCGCCTCAGCCTTCCCCTACCATGATCCACCTCATTTCCCTCAGACAGGGTCTCTCACTGAACCTGAAACTCATCCTTGCCGTAGGCTGTCGGGCCAGCAGTTCCAGGGACCTGTGAGGTGGTGCTGCAGACATGGTAGAACCACCTGAGCTAGGCTGCTGGCCGGCCAGGCACACTGTCTTGATTATGTTAACTGAGGTGGGACCTGGGCTATAGAAATAGGAAACGTGAGCTGACCATAGGCGGTCCTTTCTCCCTGCTTCTTGATTATGAATGTCACATGACTGTGGCTCCCTTACCATATGGACTGCCACTGAAATTATGAATTAAAATAAAGCTTCTTCCATATGTTGCTTTTGCCAGAGTTTACTGTCACAGCAAGTAGGGAAAATAAATGAGAACTTTTCTCTGCCACCTGGTGCTGTCTTTCTCGTGTTTAAAAAACACATGTTCTTACCCGCTAAGCCATCTTCCCAGCTCCTTTTAGCATATGAGCGTATGTGTGCGTGTGCATGAGTATGTGTGTAAATGTGTGTATGCATGTGTGTGTGCGTGTGTGTGCATGTGGGTGCAGTGTGTGCATGTGTGTACAAGTGTGTGCGTATGTGTTGTGGTCAGAGGACAACTTGTAACAGTCAGTTCTCTCCTCTCCCACATGGATCAAATTCAGGCCATCAGACTGGACGACAAATGCCTTAACCAACTGGGCCATGCTCCTAGCCCTTCAATACCTTTTGAAATACTTTCTTACTCTGCAGCCCAGACTGGCTGTATAGTAAGTAGTTCAAGCAGACCTTGGACTCATGGGGAGCCTCCTGACTCAGCCCCTTAAGATTAACGACTTGGTCCCAATCTCATGTGACAAAAGAAGATGGTGAATTTGTCCCCCTGACCCAACCTTCAGATGAATAGAAGGCCAGTCCACTTCTACAGTAGCCAGTCTCTGTGACCTTCCAGCCTTCCAGCTGTCACCCGAGTATCATAAGGTAGAGGCTGTCTTCAACAATAAAAAGTTCCAACATTTCACACAAAGCAAAGCTAAATGAAGACATTTCTCCTGAGACATGGACCAGTTCTGCTGCTCAAGCTTCCTGTGTTCACACCCAGCAAGGAAACAAGACAATATTACCTTAAAAGCTTCAGGACTTCCCAGTCACAGCATGGGGAGGGGACAGCACCCTGACAACGTGGGAGCTGACCAGGAGTGAGACTCCATAGGCTGTGGTCTCACAGCAGGGCCCACAGTTCTACCCAGAAGGCCAGAGCAGATTCCTCCCTACTCTCAGCATCACCTCCCAGCCTTTCCACTCCAGAAACGGAGATGCCACCAGGGCCTTCTGGCAGACAGGCATAAAGGGCCCTCGAGAAGCACGTGCCTTCATCTGAGCAAGTCTTGCAGAACCCAGTACAGCTATCTGCATGCTCCACATTAGTGACGACAGAATTGCTCTTCTAACTCCCCTGCTATCACAGCCAGTACTGGGGACTGAAGTGTGAGAGTCCACAGACTGGCTGCATGACAACTTCCATGACTACAGAGTCTGACTGTAACAGGTTAAGAACCAGATTAAAATTATCTTGGGCTGCCTTTAGCACCCTAACAGCCATTCCTTGCCTCCTCTGAGCCAATGTTCTTGTGACTCTCTTGGGTTGTATTAATTTAGCAGACCCATGCCTTCCAGCAACCCTAAAGCTATGAATGTCACCAGACAGCAACTGAGACCTATTCAGAGACTTCCCTGCTTTGCTGTAACCCCCACAGTGATGTCCCCACCAATGCTTTTGATGCATTCACTCATTTATGGCTGTCTTTGGCTCTGTCACTATAAAAAGCTCATGAAACCATGCCCATAGTGGGAAAATGACACTTGGGGCAAATCTAATCTATATTTGTGGCCTATAATCACTTATATTTGGTTCAGAATAAACTGTTTTCTTCAGACTAGGCATAGTGGCACACGCCTTTGATCCCTGAACTTGGGAGGCCGAGGCAGGTGTATCTCTGAGTTCAAGGCCAGCCTGGTCTACAGAGCAAATTCCAGGACACCCAGAACTATGCAGAGAAATCCTGTCTCAAAACATAGTAACAATAATAAATTAAATAAATAAATGAAATGAGTAATAATCTGTCTCCTTTTCTTTCTAGTAAGAGCTGTGTTTGGCAATGACACTACGCTGTCCCCCTTAAGGAGAAAATGTGGCTTACTCTTCACTGAGGTTTTCTAAAAGTCTCACAGACCAAAAGGTATCTTTGGTTTTGAGTTAGGCATTGCTTATCACCGCCCAGCCACGGCAATGTGACCGGTAACACACTGGGATCAAAGTTCACTGAGCATCTACGGTCTCCTCATCTAAACAAATCTTTCACTCCTCACTAGAACCAGTGACCGGAAAAGCAAGATGAACTAGCTAGGCAATTATTAATGGAACAGGAAGTGTCCCTGGTTCCTGCATCTGTTAAAACTGACTCCAGGGACCAATTCCATGGGAACCCAAGTTCATTCTGACAGGGAATTTCGGCAAGGGCCTAGAAATCAGTGGTGACTGTATGTAGACCCTCCCTGCACCCGTCAGGCCGATCACCCAGAAGAAAATGTTTCCCGAGAGATTTCAGACTGCACAGAATCCTCCTACCTGGAAACACTCATCAGGCCTAAGGGGCAGGAAAAGACAGCACAGGGTGCTGCTCCTCTCCTAGAGACTGTAGTGGGTGCAGGCTGGAGAAAGGCAGGCTCACCTGGCCGGTGTCTGTTGGCTGCTTCTGAGGGAAGTGAACTGCCCTGGAGTCTCCGAGCCCCGCTCTTGCCGCCAGTTCCTCCGGGGTAATGGTAAATGACGGACGCCGAGCACAGCCCTTCCAGGGCAGCTGAGTGGTGAAGAGAAGCGCAGACGGTTGGTAAAGTCCCCCTGCAGGGGCTCAGAGTGACTTAAACGGTCAGCTTATCTGAAAATGCCAATTTCCCCTGAAGTTTACAGTTAAGATCACTGGCTGGGCATGGGGGTACGTGCCATTAATCCCAGCACTGGGGAGGCAGAGGAAAAGGCAAGTGGGTAGAAAAGAAAAGAAAAATCACTAGTCCTGCAGCACACAGAGACAGGCCAGCCATCTCTTACAGGACACGTCAGAGCAGGCAACACAGGACGCTACCAAGGCTCAGAGTCTCACTGATGGCCTGAATATGAAGCAAAATTTTTATTTTCTCCTTTGTTCACAGGACTATATTTTTTTTTAGGGTTCTTTTATTTGGTTTGTTAAATTTACTTATTTAACGGGATGGGATGAGGGTATGTGCCGTTGTGTGCATGTCAAAGTCAGGGGGCAACTTAAGTGATTTAGGTCTCCCCTTCCACTCTGTGGGTGCTAAGAATTGAACTCAGGTCATCAGGCTTGGCAGCAGGCACCTTGACCCACTGAGCCATCTCGTCAGCCCTGAGGGACCAGCAGTTTTACACACATCATGCTGCGGGTGCCAAGCCGGACTGTGAGGCTGCAGAGCTGCAAAGCAGGAAGTATGCTGGGTCAGAAACATGTAACAGTAGGGTTGGGGTGTGCCCAGTGGTGACAAAGTATTTGGCTGGCAAGCAAGGCTCCATCCTAGACAGAGGAGTGAAGGGGGGAGAGGAGAAAGGAAGGGAGAGAGAGAGGGAAGGAGGGAGGGGGGAGGGAGGGAAGGAGGGAGGGAGGGAAGGAAGGTGGGAGGGAGGGGGGAAAGAGGGAAGGAGGGAGGGAGGAGGGAAGGAGGGTGGGAGAGAGGGAGGGTAAGAGGGAGGGAGGGAGGGAAGAAAGGAGGGAAGGAGGGAGGGAAGGAGGGAGGGAAGGAGGGAGGGAGATAGGGAGAGAAGGAGGGAGGGAGGGAGAGAGGGAGGGAAGGAAGGAGGGAGGGAGAGAGGGAGGGAGGGAGGGAGAGATTTAAAACCAATAGCTCTAAGCAGGGTGGTGGAGGTACACGCCTTTAATCACAGCAACTTCGAGGCAGAGGCAGGTGGATCTCTGAGCTCAAGGCCAGCCTAGTCTGCAAAATGAATTCCAGGACAGCCAGGGCTACACAGAGAAAAACAAAACAAGATGCAATATCTCTAAGATAGGACCAAAAGTACCCTCCCCCATATTCTGCATGCCTCTCTGCCCTCTGAAATAACAGCAGACGCTTGTGGACCAATCTCTTTAGGTAGCCCTGTACACATACTGCACATCCAGTTCCCTCCCTGGGGGCTACATATTCATGATCCCTAATGTGAGCAAGAAGAATATGCGCTGGAGTGATTTGCTAGGGCATGGGCAACGGCAGCCAAAGCAGAGGCCAAGAGCACAGGCAGAAGGAAATGCATGGCTCCTTCAGAGGATGCTGGGCAGGCCGGGTGTAGAGTAAGCAGCAGATGTGTCACAGAAAAGACCCCACGAAGCAAACCTCAGGCACTGCCTGCTTCCCCTCCCTCGCCTTGCCGTCCCATCTGGTCAGTCAGTCTTACCCCCTAGCCACAGGAAGTCATTCACCGAGCGCAGGAGCTCCACGGCCATGTGGTAGTGTACCAGGGCGTCCTGCAACATCCCAGCCTGGAGGCACAAGTCCCCGACGTGCTTCCGCATGCGTCCTTGGCACCGCTTCTTATAGTGTCTAGAAGAGAAAATTCAAGGGACATGCCTTGTTACTGCTGCCCCCCTCCCCCGGCTCAGGGCTGAGCATGATGCAGGTTTCTACCACGACTAAATGCCGAGAAGCCGGTGTTAGGCTCTAAGGTTGGAAGCCAGCAGCAGTCATTGCCAGTCATGTGAGCTGCAGGGGTCCTGACCTCGAAGCTGTGCTGCCCTCTGGATTTTATGAGCTACTCTGTAGCTGCGACTCCTATTCCCTGTAACTATAACTCAGACGCTGTTACAGCGGGAGCCTTCTTCTCCTGTAGCTCCAATTTCAACATTATCACAGAGTGTATGACTCTGCTTTTAAGTCAGTCAGTGGTTTCCCCTGTTTTAACTTCAGCCCTAGGATCATTCCATAGAAAGAGATGGGGGCACATCATTGGCCAGCTATCTGGCTGGGGCTCTTCAAACACTGACGAAAATGTGCTGTGGACCAATACACAAACATGGAGCAGACTTACCCTCTGAAAACACTACTAACCCTCTGAACAGAAACCAGCCTCAAAGATGCGATTCAAACAGCAGCTGCATTAATCGGAAGCAGTTCTTCTCAAGAATGAGCCATAGAGGCGTGGGTAAGGTCCTGACTAAATCAAAGGGCCTGGCAGATGCCGACAGGAAGTGAAGCCAAGTCTGGCCCAACTCCATCAGTGCCCCTGGCTCTCAGACTTCTTAGCTTCTCTTCACTCAGTGGTAGTAGAACAAAGGTATGCCCGCACAAGGGTATAGAGGGGATACATCTGACTCCCCGGCCATGGGACTGCACCCGGATGGCCCTACTAACAAGCAACACTGCCTTGGTCCCAACCTCACTACCTGAAGGGGGAAAAAAATCACTCTAAGGATTGGAGATGGCTGAGCACTTAGTATTCTTCCAGATACCCCTTCATTCAGTTCCCAGCATCCACAGGGTAACATGCAATAGTCTGTAACTCCAGCTCCAGGGGATCCAGCACTGTCTTCTCCCTCCATGGGCTCACACACAGAGAAAGGGAAGTACAAAAGTGTCATGTTCCTGCCATGTCCTTGATTTGTTTTTTTAAAGACTCCAAAACTGGCCTGCTCTGAGTTCAGGCATCACAGAGCAGACTCAGTAGAGAGAAAGTCTGACCAGCCTGAGCCTCGATCCTGCTACATCACCCACGAGCTGTGTGATGCTGGACCAATTACTTCACGGATTTGAGAATGCTGACTCTACAAAAGTAAGCATGCCGTGCCTACGTTGGATTCTGTTGGCAATGTGAGAGGTGCATAGGTTGGGGGTGGGGGCAGCTGACAGATAGCTGTGCTGGTTTCACCACCCCTCCTCCTCCTCCCCAGAGAGCACTGAGCCTACAAGTACACAGCCTTCTCCCTAGGAGCTACTATGATCACAGGAAGGGTCCCACAGCTAGCAAGACCTCTTCTCCCACTCATATATCTCTACTCTCCTCAGATCCTCCTACCCAATCTTCCATCTGGGTCCACAGAAAGGACAGGACATTAGCTGGAAATCCCATCCTGCCCCTGCTTGGGGCCCTTCCCTTGAGGATGGCCTGACCTATCTCCTGCCACTATAGCCATCCAAATTGTTCCATACAAGCTCCCACCTACAGTCCACTACAGAGCCCCAGTCACTCACATCTGGCCATGGCAGGATTTTCACAGTCTGAACAGACAACTCTTCACGTATACAATACCTTTAGGACACATGCCAACTACCCCATGAGCCCATATTCCTCATATCCTGATATTGGGGTTCTTCCCATTCTCAGCTTCCAAAGGACTCCCCAGACTAGCTCACCTATTCACACAACAGGACCTGGTCTAACACACAGCAAGTACCCAGAGCTGTGTGCCACGCTACTTCTAGAGAGTCTTCACTCAGAAAGGCAATTTCTCCTTCAAGGGGCACCTAGGTGGGTCCTTGTTCCTCACAAGGGAAACCCTGAGGACACAGGCCAGGACACAAATCTCCGAAGGTCTCTGTGACAAGTCTGTCTGAGTAAGCAGATAAGGAGAGCCCTGGACAAGCTATTGTCACATGAATAAATCCAGGACCTAGTAAGTGACAGAAAGGCTCTGTAACCATAGTAGGACCCCTGCTTTTTCCCTACAGCATAGCCCCAACTCCCTGAACTTGAGACAATAATTTCCTTTTGCTCCCAGGCCCTAGAATGGGAAGAAACCTCTCAGCAAGTCCAGCCTATCTCCATGGAGACAAAGTAGATTAAATATGAACGCGCTTGCAGTAGTGGAGGCTCAGAGGCTGTGTTCATTAGCAGGCAGGATGCAGAACAAGATCCTTGCCCTCCAATCAGGTGAACCAGGGGGCACAGTGGGGACTAGCTCAGCCAAAGATCATCCTGGAAGGCTGACTTCAGATGCTGAGGGGTCTAGATCTGGGATGTAGATGACTGACTTGCCAGCAGCCTCCCCTGGGGCAGAGTGGACTTTCTTGCCTGAATCAGGGAGGAAAGCCCGCCTGGGAGAGCCTGGGCAGAGCTCTGCAGGCAGAGAAGGAATGGTGGTCAGTAACATAGGCCTTCACATACTTAAGACTCAACAAACTAGCTATTTGGAAGGTCGTTGCTTCCTGGTCTTAGAAAAATCACCCTTGAGCCCTCTTAACGAGGGAGAGACTGCTATCCACTTAGAATGACCTCTATCCTTTCTGGGGAGAAGCTGCTGAAAAAGAGAGGAATAGGGAATGGACCCCTCAAGGAAAAGCGAATAGAGAAGGCAAGTAGCTCCCCACAGCAGCTCTGCTCCCCACATGTCTGACCTGCAGCCCCAGCTCCATGCACATCCTACAGCCGCAGTCGCCCGCCACATGCCTCACTCACTTCCAAGCCTAGGGTCAAGCGGGGCTGCACTCTTGGTGTCCCGTGTTAAAATAACCCCATGAAAACCTCTGCAGCCACCCGGAACCAGCATCTCATACCCTCAAAACAAAAAGGAGTTAGTAAAGGCTCATTTGTCACCAAATACTGAAGACCAAAAAGGTCTCTGAAGCAAGTATTTTTGACAAACATCAAACACCAATGGGTTAGGGGCTGAGGAAACTAAAATCTAAAAGAAAGAAATCAACCATTGAAGGACTGCTCAGAACACACAGGGAACTAGGCAGCGGTGTGGGCTTTGGAAGCAATGGCAGCAATGGGAACAGCACGTGAAGGAACTAGCCACTTCCCCAGTGGCGTGTTCACAGCCTACCTTTTCAGACCCAACAACATACTCACAGGGCGGTATGATAGGAAACAAAAGAAAGGAAGAAAGAAAAGAAAGAGGGACAAGCAAAATTAGAAACGTACAGGAACAAAAATAACTCCAAGAGCTACACACTACGAGTACTAGACCCCTGATGACTCGCCTGTGTACGCGTGGGACTCACACCCATGTTCACCCAATGCTAAGACGAGGGCTTGCTCTGTGGGTACAATCATCTTATTGCCACTGGGACAAACTAAAACTGACCCTGTGCCTAGACACCACTGTCATCTCGCTTTGGACATGTGTGCACGCTAGCAGGAGGCACGGCCAAGTGTGAGGCTCTGTCCTGGCTCCAGGGCATCTCAGAAAATGGACAGCTACAGAGCTGTGGTGAAGACAGCTGGGTGGGCTGGACTGTGGTTTCCTGGCACGGTTGCCTGGCTCTACCTTAGGGCGGGCTCTGGAGTGAGCCTGTCTGAGACATCAGCTCTGATTCTGCAGCTATCTAGCTTTCTAACCCTTCCTTCTAGAAAGCTAGGCCAGGAAATTGCAGGTGAAGGAGAATGGGCCCAAGACACACCAAACGCTTCAGTTCAGGTGAGCCATGAAGAGCCCTCCCAGGCCTTGCCAAACATCACTGGCTGTGTGACGGGGCCACTCTTTGCTTCCAACCCCAAGCGCTGCTGCCCTGAGCCTATGCTCAACTCCATGACATTTTCATGTCAGACTCACCACTGAACAGAAAGCTGCCATATAACTCTAGATAATTCCAGAAGCATGCTACTTTGTGGCACCCACTCTGCAGCAGGCACATTGTCATTTAAGCTTCACTGAAGATCATGATCTGAACTCCACAGAGGAAGCAGGACAGACTCAGTTCTTCGGGCTCCTGCCTGAGAGCATCACAACTTCAAGGGGCGCAGCTGCGCTGAGCTCTCGCTATGGGAAGAGAACCCCCTCTTGGCAAAAGCTGCCATCTGACCTTGCATCTAGCTCATCTCTTCTACTGGCAGCCAGTGGCAAGATGGTGACAGGGGCAGGCAGTGGGCTATGAGCACAAGAAATGGCCTAAAGAGTAAGTCCATAATGGTGAGCCAAGGAGAGTTTAGGGAACACTGCTAGAGACAAAGCCCACAGTCTTTGCCCTGCTCCATCTTGGAATGCAGAGCATGTAGACCTGTCCACATAGACAGGTGGTCCTTTGGGGAAGCCTGGGTCATGTATTTAACCTCCTGCAGCTCTGAGTTAAAGAATAGACCTGTTTGGGCTGGAGAGATGGCTCAGCAGTTGGGAGCACTCGCTGCTCTTCCAGAGGACCTGAATTCAATTTCCAGCAACCACATGGTGGCTCACAACCATCTATAATGGAATCCAGCACCCTCTTCTGGTGTGTCTGAAGACAGCAACAGCGTACTCACATAAATTAAACAAATAAATCTTTTTAAGAAGAAGAAGAAGAAGAAGAGACCTGGTACCTACAGAGTACCTGGCCCAGGAGCCAGAGAAATCGGCTCTACTTCCAGAGCCTAGCAATAACCCGTCCAACTTCAGTATCTTATCTATGCACTCCAACAAACTAACAGAGGAAATGCCCGCCACAGAAGCTAATTTAAGTGTCTAGTTGCCACAGCTTGCTGTGTTTATTTGTGGTAGTTGTGGGGTTTAATGTAGTTCAGAAGGGCTTCAAACTCACTACTATGTTGCCTAGTCTTCTCTTAAACTCCCAAAACCTCAGCCACCTGAGAGCTGGGATTGCAGGTGTAAGCCACCAGGCCCTGCCCCAGCTGTTACAAAGTAGAAATGGCTACAATGTGGCTCAGTTGATAGAGTGCTTGTCTAGCCTGCAGGATTCCTGGCACAGCATTAAAACAGGCTGGGTATGGTGGTGCTGGCCTACAGCGCTCTTGGGAGGTGAAGGCAGGAGAAATAGAAGTTCAAGGTCACTCTCAGATACATAAAGAGTTGGAGTTCAAACTGGGCTATCTGATATATGTCTCAAAAATAAAATAATAACATAAAAACAGTTGAAATAAATATTAACAGTTTTCAATCTAACATAGAGCAATGAAAAAAAGAATTCTTAATCTGTTTTATGTTTTGTTTTTCTCAGTATGTTTTACATGTGCAGCTCATCCAGCTCATGATAGTCTGGTTCCACAGGCAGTGATGGCTGCAGAAGTCCTACCTGGGGATTTGTGACACCCAGGAATAAATGTGCTGACGACTAAGGGACTCCTCTTCTTTGGTGGCCAATGGACCACATTTGAGCTATCCTTGCTGCAGCAGACTCTTGCGGCATTTTTGCCTGCTTTGTAAGAAGGGGCCAAGCCCAGGGCTTCTAGGTCAACCATTCCTACATAAACTTACCTACTATCCGTGTCTAGTCCCACGAAGTCCTTTTTCTCAAAGGGGACACAGAGAAGAGGGATCTTGTCCCCGGACTTGTCGGTGGCTCTGTCCAGGCGCTTGGACTCCAACACGATGAAAAGGGACTCGATGAAGTCTTCGATGCGCTTCTCCACTGAATCACAGTCATCGTAGTTGGGATAGAAGGCCACATCCGGGCGCGGCTGCTCAGCCACATCACCCTGCAGCCCGAACACGAAGAGGCGGGAATCGTAGAGCGTGGAGCCGTAGATCTCCTTCTGCACGTGGAACTTCTCGAAGGTCTGTGGCCAGTCTTTGGGCGAGAAGCAGTCGGTGATGGTTATGAGGCCCACCACCTTGCGGTGCGTCTGGAAATCACCCCATTCGTTGTTCTCAGGTGGGTAGTGGTGCCGGTAGCGGATGAAGAGTGCACGCTGCGAGTCGCGCACGCTGAGCTGGTTCACGGAGCAGATCCGCTTGTAGATCCTGAAGAAGTTCTCCTCAGAGACGATGCCCACGGCCTGGACGACCACCAGGAGGGTCTGGTGGTCCTCTGCACACTGCATGTAGTCGGGGACACTCATCCTGAGGGCCTGTCCAAAGAGAAAGGAGTCTATGACAGATGTCGCTGCCTTGCAGAACTCACACCTTGTCAGACCCCCTCAATTTAATTTGTAAACTCAACACACTTCTGGTGAGAAGTCCTACCAGGTATCTAACGTGAAACAAGCTAGTTGTGGGCAAGAGTAGCTAAGAAACTCCTGATATGCCATGTATTCCTCAGGAAAGCAAGACCATGTAGAATTGCTAATGAGGATGTGGTCTCCCTGCAGAATGACAAAATGTGATCTATGCATGGCTCTCAGGAGGCCAGAGTCGGGTCATAAGTTCCTGGTGAGCCTGGACTACACAATCATAGCTTATCTTAAATATATATATACACATATATATATACATGTGTGTGTATAAAATATCTTAAATATATCTATAATAAAAAATGCCTTTACACCCTCATAGAAGCAGGGGGAGGGTGACGGAATAGGAGATATGGAGGGGAATCTGAGAAAGGGGACAACATTCAAAAAGTAAATAAAATACATCCAATTTTTAAAAGTGCCTTTAATGCCAACCTCTTAGAAGGCAGTGGCTGGCAGTTCTGTGAGTTCAAAGCTAGCCTAGTCTATGACGTAAGTTTCAAGCCAGCCAGAGCTGCTTAGTGAGATTCCCCATCCCAAAAGAATGTTTGTAAAAAAATAAAAAAGAATGACAAAGAAGTTGGAGAGATGGCTCAGTAGCTAAGAGCACTGGCTGCTCTTCCAGAGGTCCTGAGTTTAAATCCCAGCAAGCACATGGTGGCTCACAACCATCAGTTATGAGATCTGATGCCCTCTTCTGGTGTGTCTGAAGACAGCTACAATGTATTTAATAATAAATAAATACATAAATCTTTAAGAAAAAATACATATTACTCTTTTTTTAAAAAAAGGAACAAGAAGAAGACGAATACTGCTGTTCTTGGGGTTCCAGAGTTTAGTACCCGGCATCCATACCAGGCTGCTCACAACTGTCCTCCCCATGCCAGTGAATTTCCCACCTTCTTCCCGATTCTAAGGGCACTGCAGTTACATGCAATCAAAAAACACTAAGAGTGGGGCACGGCAGCGCACACCTTCAGTCCCAGCACTCAAGAGGCAGAGGCAGGCAGATCTCTGAGACTGAGGCCAGCCGAGTCTTCATAGTGAGTTCCAGGACAGCTAGGGTTATGTAGAAAGAGACCCTACCTCAAAAATAAATATTTTAAAAATACACAAACCTAAGATTTGCCATTTTTTAGCATACAGTTCCGAAAGCATGAGTATTCAGTGTTGTAGAATGTTACCATTATCCATTTCCAGAACTTTCCATCTTATGGCTCTGAAACTCTGTACCGACTAACAACTAACTCTCCATTCCCCACCCCCCACCCCCAGCAAGGATCAGCAATGAGCAAGAGCGACTGCTAAAAGGTACGGGTTTTCTTTCTTGGTAATGAAAAGTTGTCCTGGAATGGTTCTGAAATAAAATAGTTGTATAACTATGAAAATACGAGAACCCCTGGACAAGGTGCTAGGAACACATTTGTTAGGAAAGCGCTCTACCCTTACTCCCACCCCTATTTTGACTCTAAGTCTCACAACTGGCCTTAAACTGGCAGTCCTCCCGCCCATGCCAGACTGTTTTCATTTTTTTAAAAAGATTAACTTTGACAATTATGTCTCCATTACCACCACCCCACGAATAGTCTGCCATCTAAAACAATTTAAAAAGAAAACCAAACCTCACTGGGAAATCTTTAGGTCTCCAACGTCATACCCCTGGTGCTACTGTTTAGTAATAGCAGACAAGGCAGATGAGGAAGCACCGATAACTCATTAGCTCTGCAAAGTCACTGCTTTAAAGGGGGTGTGTCGGTCTTAGACTTTTTTCCCTGAACTCAACGGAGTCTGGTTTCAGCTCCCTTAAAGGCCCCTGACACCAGAAAGCTCTGCTTAACAATGTACCAAGAAGGGATATAACAGAGAGATGAGATCACAGGCCAATGCAAAGTGACACTTCTCCCAAGCTGTCACTGGAAGCAAACTGGAGTTTAGAGCGCAGTCATCCCAGGGAAACTACAAATCGGGCTGGGTTTAAGGCACTGGGCCGCTATGGATGGTGCACCCCGTTCCCGGCTCAGAATTGTGGGAGAGGGGCGTGGCGCACGGCGTGCAGTGCTGCCCAATTCCAGGTTCCAGAACCGGAAAGGAGGAGGGACTGAGAGCCAGACAGCCTGGCCCGCTAGGAGGTGCAGGTGCAGACCATCCGGGACAGGTGTACGCAGATCCTTCAGGTGCGCACACCGTACCCCAGGTGCAGGCGGGGCGCCAAACGACTGGCAAAGGGGTAGCAAGCTGTCCCCGGCTGGGCAAGGGACCTGGGCAGACAAGGGAACCTGATAGGCAGAGGACCCGGCAAGCAGGGGGAACATGGGTAGGCAGGGGACCCGAACAAGCAGAGGACCCGGGCAGGTGCAGACCGGGCTAAGCCCCCAGCCAGCCCCTTCCGGCCAGGAACCCCAACGCGCGGCCCTAGCCGGGCACTTACACAGCGCAGTGGCCCCAAGCAGGAGCCGAGGCCTGGAGGGCAGCGGGACTGAGCAGCCTGGAACCTCCGAAACACCGGCCGAGCCGGCGCAGCTCCTGCGCGTGCGCCAAGTCGTGTTCGGCCCGAAGATCTGCCCCGGGTTTTCTCGAAGACCTGAAGCCTGCGAGGGAGGCGGAGAAGAGGGAGGAGGGATAAGAGAGAGGAGGAGAAGGAAGAAAGGGTGGTACTGGAAGACTCGGGAGTGGAAAGAAAAGGAAGTGGAGGAAACGAGGGAGGGAACAGGAAGGGTCGGGGGTGGGGGGGGTTGGTTAGATGGGAGGAGCCGGAGGAGGAGCGAAGAGCGCAGAAACCTTTACTGGGGGAGGTGCATACGTGGGAACCGCCAGTCGCAGACTCCAGGCTGGATTTGCATTTCCCTGGTGACACTTAAGGAGACCCCTAGCTATCGTGGGCCTGGTCTCTTCCTCTCTCCCTCCTTTTCTCTCCCTTCCTCCCTCTCTCTTTCTCAGGTGCCACACACACATACACACACACACAGCCAGGCTATGTGGTCTTAAGGAACTTGGTGCCCTAAACACTACCTCCCACCCGCTTGTAGATTAGCAAAGTAGTTGTGTATGGTGCAAGAATGCTTAAAGGTGCTACCTTTAATTGAGGTCAAGCTTAAGCCTGAATCAGACTAGCTGCCTCTTCAGTAAAACCAGGCTCCTGACATGGACCCCAAAAGTAAACCCATCCCTTAAGAGTTCCTGAGCCCCTTAGAACCAGCTTACCAAGAAGCATAGGAAGTCACTGAAGGTTGTAAGTCCCCATGTGTTTACAAAGAGGAATAAACAGAGGTTGCAGTGTTATGCATACATAACAGTGGTTCCAGAAAGAAAAAGACAGAACGGAAGACTCTCTCCCTTATGTGTTTATAGTATTCTGATTGAAGTTTTTCTACCATATGCATGCATTTCTTTTCTATTAAAATGCATTAAAAAAAAAAAAAAAAACAATAATGGGGGCTGGATACATGGCTCAGCAGTTAAGAGCACTGACTGCTCTTCCAGAGGTCCTGAGTTCAATTCCCAAAAACCACATGGTGGCTCACAACCATCTGTAATGGGATCTGATGCCCTCTTCTGGTGTGTTTGAAGACAGCTACAGTGTATTTATATATAATAAATAAATAAATGTTTTTTAAAAAGTAACAACAACAACAATAATAGAAAAAACAGAGTGGGCCCCAAAGCAAGCACAAGAGAAGAGTGGTCTGAGTCAACAGTCGCTTTAAGCTAGCAAGCATTTATTTACTATGTATCTGTGCTATTTTATTTCTCCTCCTCCCCCCCTTTTTTGGTTTTTTTTGTTTGTTTGGTTGGTTGGTTGGTTGGTTTGTTTTGTTTTTTTCTCGAGACAAAGTTTCACTGAATAGCCCTGTCTGTCCTCAGACTTGCTTTGTAGACCAGGCTGGCTTCAAACTCACATAGATCCACCTGTTTCTGCCTCTGTGCTGGGACTAAAGGCTGTGCCACCCCACCCAGCTACTCAACTATAACTTATTTTATGATTCACATTTTAAATAAAATCATACACTTATCTTGTCTCAGCCAGTAAAAAAGTAGAAAACCAATTGGTATTTAGTTTGTGATTGTATTCAGGTTCGTGTGTGTGTGTGTGTGTGTGTGTGTGTGTGTGTGTGTGTGCATGTGATGCAGGTCTGAGTGCCAACAGCCAAGATCATGCTTAGCATTTATTCATCACATATCCTCAAAGCAGAGCTATGCTGCACATTGGGGTTGAGAAAAGAGGCATCACTCTTCAAGGAGCAAATATGTGGCTAGTACTGTTTAAGGATTTCAATCCGGAGCATGTCCAACTCCTTCATGGTTCTTTTCTGCTTTAATTTCTCTATAAATAGATAATATTCGCAAACTGAAAAGCAAAATGGGGAGCAAGCAATAGGAAAGGTTGTTTGTTTTTGTGCATCCTTTCCCTGTTTCTGACACACTCATTGTATTATTCCACTGTCACAACACCTATGTGGGGGTTGGGAACACCATTATGGAACAGAGGATGAACAATAGTAAAGAGGGATAAGGGCCTAGAAAAAGTTTGTCACAGACTGAGGGCACCAAGCTGGAGTGTCCAGGAGTCTTTTACTCTCTGTAACAATTCCCAAGTATCCCCTCTGAAGACTGAGAAATTAAAAACACACAAATACTGCCTGAAAGATATTTATGGACAGTCAAAGTGGGGAAAGACTTCTAAAATAGTCAGTACTGTGAGGAACAAATGTCCTTGCCCAAATTCAAACTAGAATTGGAGACAAAGAGTGCAGAGTACTCTGAGGTGCACAGTATTATCAAATGTTGCCTAGGCTTTGGTTTTGGTGGTGTTGTTGTTGTTGTTGGTGGTGGTGGTGGTAGTGTGGTGGTGGTGGTGGTGGTTTTTTGTTTGGTTGGTATGGTATTTGCTTATTTGTTTTGTTTTTATTCAGTTTGTTGGTTTTTGGTTCTTTAAGATAGGGTTTCTCTGTATAGCCCTGGCTGTCCTGGAACTCATCTGTTGACCAGACCAGCCTCAAACTCAGAGATGCACCTGCCTCTGCCTCCCCAGTGCTGGGATTAAAGGTGTGTGCTACCTCAGCCTGGCTTTGTTTTTATTTTAAAGACAGACTTCTTACTCTGTAAGGCAAAGTAAGTACAGCCATCTTGCCTTGGCTGTACTGGAATTTGCTATGGAGACCAAGCTGGCATCGAACTCACAGAAATCCTCTTGTCTCTGCCTTCTCGGTGCTGGGGTTAAAGACGTGCCACCACATCTGACCTTCATTATTTTCTTAAGGGTAACTTTTCTTCTCTTCCTCTTTTATGTTCACATCTCACAACAAAGTGTTCCTTACTGGCCTTTTTCCCAGTATCCTGTTACTTAGGGACCCTCCAGATGCATGGAATTAGTCACATACACAGCCTGGCTTTGATTTTTGGTATGGGAGGAGGAACAGTCTCCTGAAAGCCCCGACGAGCAGGCACCAGCTCCCTATCTGTACCTAAGGCACTTTTTACCTTGAAAGTGGACCACCCCACTTTATAAACACAACACTTACACCCTCATATTCACATGGGGTCCCACAGAAGTGGTGGATAGAGGTGAAGGCTTTGAGGGCGCCTTATTCCTATTAACTGAGCCTGCGGTGCCATGTGACAGTAGACTGAGTGACTTAAATTGGTATTTACTGATCAGTTCTGGAGGGTGAGTAGGAGATCAGCAAAGTGAGATTGGCCCAAGGCACTTACTGTGATTGAAATGCACCCTTGCCATGAAGATTGCCTGCCTTTGATACATGTGAAATTTCTAAGGCAATTTGATGGCATTGTTTAAGAACTACTGGGTCTTGACTCAATTCTGCACAAGAATATCATTTACAGTGTGCAGAAGTAAGACAGGACTTGTTACTAGGAACTACAAAGACCAATCATCAATTTTTATTGTGTTTTACGAAGAAATGCTTAAATGTGTGCAGCTCTTTCTCCTACAGAAAAGACCTTGAAAGTTTAACACACCATTGTAGGAAGTAATAATAAATTATTTGTCCACGCTGATATTGTATACAAGAAGAAAAGAAAGACCTACGTGTTAATCCTTATGATGAGGCACTGAGGGGGTGGAAACTCCATAGGACAGTGGTTAGAGGCGGCTCCTTTAAGAGATGGTTAGGATTAATATCCTTGGTGTGATTCAGATTAAATACTGGTGACACTGTAAGAAGAGAAGGGACAGACAGACTCAGAAATAAGCACACTCCCAACATAGTGTGTTGCTCTATGCCACATGGAATGCTGCCAGCAAAGCCATCTCCAGATGGAGCCCCTTAACCTTGTCCCCTACAGTACTTAAGACAAACCTCTGTTCTTGTAGTTTATTCATGTGTGGGTATTATGCCAACAGCACAGCTAAGGCACAGGAGCCTTCTCTGGGTTTCAGACTGCTACTTTCTTGTGCCTTGCCAGTGAACTGACTCAACTCGCTCTCTTGCCTCTTTAAAGGACACTAATCCCACCGGTGAGGTCAGAGCCCTTCTGAACTCATCAACCTCCCAAAGACCAGACCTCCTAAACCTACCCCATAGGGAATTCATCTCAACATAGGAATTTGAGAACACATTCAAGCCATAACAAGCTTTATCAGAAAAGTCTGCATTAGCCTGGGGATGTTGCACAGAGGAAAAAATCCTAGACCCTGTCTGGGGAGAGGATAAGGGTGCCAAAGAAAGAAGGAGGAGGAAGAGGAGGAGGAGGAGGAGGAGGAGGAGGAGGAGGAGGAGGAGGAGGAAGAAGAAGAAGAAGAAGAAGAAGAAGAAGAAGAAGAAGAAGAAGAAGAAGAAGAAGAAGAAGAAGGAAGAAGAAGAAGAAGAAGAAGAAGAAGAAGAAGAAGAAGAAGAAGAAGAAGAAGAAGAAGGAAGAAGAAGAAGAAGAAGAAGGAAGAAGAAGAAGAAGAAGAAGAAGAAGAAGAAGAAGAAGAAGAAGAAGAAGAAGAAGAAGAAGAAGAAGAAGAAGAAACAAGAAAAGAGACAGACAGATGGCTCGGTTTATTTTAAAAACCAGCAAAAACAAACAAACAAACAAAAAAACCTTTCCACTGAGCCCGATGACTAGATCTCAGAACACACACAGGGGAAACATTCCCAGAAACTATCCTCTGGTCTCCATTCAGGCTTCAGGACATATGTGCGCCCACACACACATTCACACCTTACACACTCAATAAGAAAAATAAACTGTACTTTAAAAAAGAAATGAAACGGCAGAATTGAACTGCGTGCCTTCAATGTCACCATCTACTAAATTAGGACCATTGCTCCAAATGGCTGTTATTGGGACTAAAGAAAATAAAACATAAGAAATCAATTTGATACAAAGGCAAATTCAGGCACATATCCCCTATGTAGCTCTATAATAAGGTGACAATATATCTTTATTTGTCTGGGACAATCTCGGATTATCCTAGTTAAAAGTATCTGGTCAGATGATGAGACCACCTCATGCTGGATAAAAACTGTCAGTTCTCTGGACTTCTATCTCCCACTGGACCACATTGCCTCTCATCTGGGCTTTCTAGTTCACAGGTCAAGGAGGGGGAATCTATTTAACTACCAGATTCATTCAGCATTGAAGCCTCTGATTAGACTTTCACAACTCTTTCCTCAAAATACCACAGAGATGGGCTGGAGAGACGACTCTCTTTCACAAGGATGAAGGCCTGAGTTGGATCTAGCATCCCTGTGAAAAATAGGCATGATGGAGTGTGTCTGTAATCTCAGCACTGGGAGGTTAGACACAGAAGGGTCAGAAGGATCCCTGGGGTTATCCAGGTGAGTAGCTTCCCCAAACTAAAGTCAAGGTTCAACAACAGATCCAAAAAAAAAAATTTTTTTTAAAAGATGGAGAAAGATTCGAAAAAGACATAAAAGATCGAATTCTGGCCTCTACATATAGAAACACCCACATAAACACAACCACACATTATACTGTAAAGACATATAACACAGTGGTGTGGTTATCACTTCCTGAACTCTCCTGTTGGTGTGCAATGAATGAGCTTCTCATTAAACTCACTGTGTCCCAGCAAGGCAGGTGATTCTAGTTAAGTACGCCTTATAACCCTTCTTCAGAATGGAGTAACTGAGAAATAAAATACAGGAATACGACTTTAAATTACCCTGGTTTTATTGTCAATCTATAGGATGGAAAGAAGCCACGATTTTTAGTTTGATTTACCAACTCCTCCTTTAAAATTATTCAGACTCCAGTATGGTCCTTAAACTGCAGTTCAGTCTTCATGTGGGTCTTGAACAGCTGGAGCAGGGGCTATCCCAAAAGCTGTTGCCTGTCTGTGGAATATGATCTAGTTGGGCTGCCTTGTCTGGCCTCAGTGAGAGAGGATGTGCCTAGCCCCACAGAGACTTGAAGTGCTAGGGTAGGAGAATGGGGGGCGGGGTACCTACTCAGAGAAGGGGAGGGAGGATGGAAGGATTGTGGGAGGGGGAAACAGGAGGGGGAAGTGGGATGAATAGTGAATAAATAATTTTATTTAAAGTCAACACTTAATGTCTGGATAAATAGCTCAGTGCTTAAGAGCACATGCTGCTCTAACAGAGTACCAGGGTCCTGGGCCCAACACCCATCAGGTGGCTCACACTGTAATTGATCCAAACTCATTTCAATCTTCTCAGTGCCTCTGAGAGACAGCTCTACTGCCCAGGTGGATGTAAAGGGAAAGAAGGGGGCTCAATAGTAAATTAGCAGCAAGGTGGGATGCTATGCAGGTCTGGAGTTGTGCAACAGCTGAGTTCAGAAAAGGTCCCTGGAGGAACAAAGAATGTATCCCCTTTTCAAAACACTATCAAACAAGATTTGGGAGAAGAGAGAAGGCAACACTGATGTGTCGGCCAAAGCAAGGGCTGGGGGGGGGGGGGAATAGGGTCGAAATCACAAAACCTGGTGTCACTCAATCCATTCCTTGAATGAATAGAATGACTAAGTGAATGAATGAAAGGCTGTCTGCTCCGAATCCCTACGCCAGGCACCAGCCGGCCAATCAACGCCTTCGCCTGCAGCTCCGCCCCCAAGGCCACACACACTCCGCCACTGTCAGAGTTCCCTCCGACTGCTTGCAAACTCCGGAGTTGTGGATTACAATCCTTTCTGAGTCTACGCATGCTCAGCGGGGTCTAGGGAGACAGATTTAAAAGCGATTGGTCGGGAAACAACAAGCTCCGCCCGACTCCGCCCACCCCGGCTCGGGTCCTATCCACAGCCGAAGGCTCGCCTTTCCCAGCACCACCCCTCTGCCTGCCGCGCCCTGAGGCGGAACCTATCGTCAATCAGATTGAGAAAAGAGAGGGCGGGAACAGGAAGTGACGCACAGCACCAACGGAAGGCGGGCGGCCGGAGCTTGTTGCCCTGGGAACTGAGCTCTTGGCTACGTCAATCTTGCGTCATAGGTCGGTGGGCCTTGTACATTGTACGCGTGCGCGACCACATATGTGAACGCGGGAAGAACACTAATTTAGGCCAAAAATGGGCTCAGGGTCGCCTGTGAAAGCGGCCTGGATTGGAGGAAAACTGTGAGGTGTCTGGCCTGGGGCACCTTAGCGACCCAGAAGGTGGTGTAGGTGTCTTTGAAGTTTCAAACATTTTTTTTCATTTTCATTTTGAGACTGGAGCCCGAATAGCCCAGGCTGGCCTTAAACTCCCTTATTAGCTAAGGGTGACCTAGAACTCATGATCCCCAGCTTCCTTCCATCTGCGTGCTGAGACCACAGGTTTATATCATCACACCTGACTTATACTATGCTGAGGTTCAAACACGGGACCTCACGAGCCCTAGCCAATTTTTACCGACAAAGCTATACAGCCTCATCCCTTTCTGAGTTTGTATTCAAAACTCAGCTGTGCTGGAACACTTTATTCCGGAAACTTGTATTCACATCCTATTACTACTATTTGCTTTTATATATCATGTTTTTTTCTTTTTTCGTTTTACGACGCCTTGAAGCCAGTGTGGTGGTGCAAGTCTTTAGTTCCAGCACTCTGGAGGCAGAGGCAGGTGGTTCTCTGAGTTCAAGGCCAGCCTGGTCTACACACTGGAATAAACACACTGGAAACCCTGCCTGCCTCAAATAACTAC
This sequence comes from Micromys minutus, assembly GCF_963924665.1. NCBI lineage: Eukaryota > Metazoa > Chordata > Mammalia > Rodentia > Muridae > Micromys > Micromys minutus. The sequence goes on from NC_137962.1 coordinate 15,508,228, forward strand.
AAAAACAACAAAAACCCGCCTTGATCATGCCTAAAGTTATTTTAAAAGAATAGTTTTTCATTCTCAAAGAGATTGTTAATTTGGAAAATACCTTGGAAACAATGTGTGCTTTCCAACTGTTACAGCATTGGTGTGAATTCTCAACAAAACAACTTTTCCCTTTAACATAATTTAACATTCTATTGGTATAGCTGTCTTGTTGAAGCAACAGATTTTTGAGTTAATATGAAATATTTTTCATACACAAGAACTGCCAAATTATATAATTTGATAGTTAACCTAAGAGTTGTATTTGTGCTAGAGTTTTTAAACAAAGCAGATTGCTCACTTGTAGAACCAGAAATACTGACAAAAACGTATAATCCAATTTTTAAAATGGAATTTTACGCTTCAGAGAAAATGTTTAAAAGTATTAGAAAATAAAAAACTCTTATCAAGAATTAATGGTAGGATCTGCAATTCCACTTGTGACCACCAGATGTCAGAAGGTGCTAGCAGCCCTGCTAGGAAAACAAGACATCTGGGTTGAATTAGGATCTAATTGCCTCAAATTGTCTCTGAAACCCAGGGTTTTGTCAGTCTGTCGGGGAGCCTGGGTCAGGGAGTTCTGGGCACATTCTGAGTAGAGAAGCCGAGGAAGAAATCATAACAGATTTAGCTGAATTAGCAGTGGTTTCATTTTTGAATAATGATTTAAGGATTCATGTTATACTGGGCACAGAGCTATGGAGGCAGAGGCTTGCCAGTCTCTATGAGTACAAGGCGAGCCTGGGCTACAGTCCCTTATCACAAAAAGACATAGATTCAGCTTTTTAGTTACATTACTTTATATTACATTGTATATTAAATGTCAAACACATTAATATGTATAATTATATATAACATATATAATATAATTGGAAATATAGACTGTATATATGTGGAGTTATTATTGCCTTATGATTAAGATATTGACCTGAATACTCCCTACCTCAAATATTACAACCTTAAATCGAATTTTTGCTTTTTTATTTATGTGCATATGTGGTTGTGTCTGTGATATCTTTATAGCATTGGAGCACGATTCTGACTCAGAGAAATAGCAGACAGGCACTGGGAAAATGGCTCTGCGGTTAAAGTACTTGTCACACAAGAGTGAAGACTGGATTTTGGATCCTGAGATGCCATGCAATACATTACATGTGGCCAGCCTGAAATGCCAGTCTCAGAAGCAAAGAGAAGGATTTCCTTGAGAAAGCTGCCTAGCAAGACTAGGTCTAGGAGCTGGGCTGTGGACTTCAATGAGGGACCTTTCAACAAAGAAGACAGAAGAGGATCAAGGAATATTCCCAACATCAACCTCAGGCCCCACATGCACATGTAGGAATGTGTAACACATGCCCACACAGATACACATATACATGCACCTAGACACATGCAAAGATATGTACACACATGCATACTACACACAGACACATGAAAAAGGGACAAATATTTCAATTAAGGGACAGAGAGATGGTTCTGTTGATCAAGTCTTTGCTCTCTGAGTGTGCAGACCTAAGTTAGAGCCCAGGACTCACATGAAGACCAGTCATGGTCATGTTCACTGGAGAAGTAAAAATGGAAGAATCTGGGGTATGGCTGGCAAGCTGGTCTAGCCAAAGAGTAAGCTGACCAAGCCAGCTCAGTCGGGCAACAGGTTTTCCAGGGAGGGAGCAAGAATTAAAAAGAAAATTAGACAACACTGCAGCATGACCCCAGCCAGTCCTGAGGCTAAAGCAATTTTATTTTTCCCCAGTTTGCTTTTATACCATTTTAAGATCGACTGTAATGAGGTCTGATCTACCTCTCAACTAGCTCTTTTTCTTTTTTTTTAATATCCTGCTCATTGTCCCCTCCTGGTTTTCCCCTTCCACAATCCTTTCCCCGTTCCCCCTCTCCTCATAACAACCCCCATAGCCCCCGACCCTAGCACTTCGAGTCTCTGGGAGGCTAGGTGCTTCCTCTCCCACTGAGGCCAGACAAGGCAGCCCAGCTAGAAGAGCCTATCTCACAGACAAGCAATAGTTTTTCAGATAGCCTCTGCTCCACATAAATGGGACCCACATAAAGGCGAACTGCAAATCTGCTACATATGTGCAGGGAGGCCTCGGTCTAGCTCATGGATGTTCTTTGGCTGGTGGTTCAGTATCTGAGAGCTCCAAGGATCCAGGTTAGTTGACTCTGCTGATCTTCCTGTGGAGTTCCTATCCCCTTCAGGGTCTGTAATCCTTTCTCATGTTCTTTCATAAGAGTCCCCAACCCCCTCCGCATACTGTTTGGCTATTGATGTCTGTATCTGTCTTACTGCTGGGTGGAGCCTTTTGAAGGACAACATGCTCCTGTCTGCAAGCATAACAGAGTATCATGAATAGTGTCAGGGATTGGTGCTTGCCCATGGGATGGCTCTCAAGTTGGGCTGGTTATTGGTTGGCCATTCCTTCAGTCTCTGCTCCATCCTCCATGCCTGCATTTCTTGTAGACAAGATAAATTCAAAGTTTTGGGAGTAAGTTGAAGTCTCTATCACTCCACTGGGGTTCCTGCCTGGCTGCAAGGAGTGGCCTCCTCTGGCCCCATATCCCCAATGCTGTGAGTCACAGCTAAGGTCACCCCCATTGATTCTGGGGTTCCTCCCTTATCCCAGGTCCCTGTCTTGTCCTGGAGATGCCCCCACCTACTCACCCCCCTCAGTTGTGGATTTCCATTCATTTTTATGGCCATACGCAAAAGAATATACCTTTTTCTTCGCACCTCATGGATCCTTCTCCAACACTGAGCAACTAGCTCTCGTCACTGGCTTCCAGCCTTGTTAGTCTTATTGCATACTAGTTTAGAAAGAATTCTATTCTCAGTCTTAACAGAAGGCCTTCCTCTTTCTCGCCTCAGGAAAAATAAATCCACCTTGAATGTCTCTTTTTGTTATTTCTCTTCAACTGACACTTTCCATGCATTGTTCTAATTTGATTTTTTTTTTTTTGTTGTTGTTGCTATGATAAACATTATGACCAAAAGCAACCTGAGAGGAAAGGGTTCATTCCAGCTTCCCTGTTACCATCTATCCTTGAGGGAAGCCAGGAACTTGAAGCAGGAACTGAAGATAATTGTTTGTGCTCAGGTTCATATACATCTCGCTTTGTTATGCAGCCAAAACCCAAGGCCCGTGGTAATACTCCCCACAGCTGGGCTCTCCTACATCAATTAGCAAACTAAGAAAATGCCCCCACAGATATGCCCATGGCTATTCTGATGAAGGTGGTTCCTCATGGGAGGCTTTTATGGTGTATCAAGCCCAGAACCAAAATGATCTGTTTTACCCTCATGCTCTCTCTTCTTGGGGATACAAATGCCCAGAGTTTGGGCTTCACTTGGATCTCTTCCCCTAATTCAGTCCTCCTAGAGAAGGTATCCTCGCCCTTTTGAGATATGCCAAAATGTTTCTTTTCTTTATCAATATAAAGTCCGAAGCTAGGTAACTCTCAACTTACTTCTGTACATTAAAATCGAAAATACTGACCTTGCCAAGTGTTGGCAAAGATAGGGAGACACCAGGCTTTGGACTCCGTGCTGAGAGAACAAAAACTATTACAGACAGTTTAGGATAAGGCTTGGCAGCATTTTTCATCCTCCACCCTACCACCACCACAATATGTGCCCACACTAATTTCCACTTAGGTGTTTATTAGGAGAAAAAAAATGTGGGTAAATGACCACAGTAAATTCAATCATAATGGCCACCAACAGGGGGGAAAAATCAAAAACAAACAAATGTTCAACAGGAAAATGGGACTACTACACAGCAAGAAAAAAGGACATCACAGTGAGGTAGAAGAATCTCAGATGTCTAGTGAAGGCAGTCTGACAGGAAGAGATGACAAGTATATTGGTATGAGGCTCTGGAGAAGACAGCTCTAATCCACAGTGACAGTCAAGGCAGGTGTGCCCCAGGGCCAGGTTAAAAGCTCACAGGAAGGGAAAATAGGCATTGGAGAGGGTTGGGGAGGGCTAGTAAGAATCTTCACATTTATTTTGATGTTTACACTGATGTACATATTTGTCCAACATCACTGAGACACTTAAAATGAGCGCATTTTGTCACATGGACTATCGTGCTCTGGCTGGGTATGGCATTCCGTACCTAGAATCCCGAGAATCATGAATTCCAGACCAGCCTGGGCTGCACACCAGCAAGTAAGGTATGCAGGGGAATTACCGCATTGTTCAAGACCCTCAATGTGAACTTGAGAACCACCAGCAAAGAAAGCTTATGGTGTCATCCATTCCTGTCCATCCCCACTGTGCATGTGCAGAGGTACATACACATGGAAAGCCAAGTACAAAAAAAAAAAAAAATCTCTAACAAGCAATCACCAACATGACCCCATTCCCGCCACTACCACTGAAAGAAGACATTTGTCAAGAGATTCCAGTGCAGCACCATATACTTTTAACTTCCTGTAATATTCTTTCTTTTCCATTATTTGTTTATTAATTTGTTTACTTGTTTGTTTTTGAGACAGATTCCCATAAATCATCCAGGTGGGTCTTGAACTCCTGTGCGTCAGAGCTACAAGCAGAACACACCAAGCATGTTCGGGTCCTGTCAGAATGCGTCACGTCTAAGTTTTTTACCCCACTGGACAGCAACAATAACTGTAAAGATAATTGATAAGGAAAAACATCCTAGCCAAGTGTGATGGCTTCTGTCTATAATCTCAGCCCTAAAGAGGCTGAGGCAGAAGCATTGCCAGTAATTCAAGGTCAGCCGAGGCTATACAGTGAAACCCTAGCTTCCAAAAGCTAACCAAATAAATAAGTAAATAAATTTTATCTTAAAAGGAACATTTTAATTCTTAGAGTCTATGTTCACAGAACATTTTAGTTATGTTATGATGGTGGTGTTCCAGAGATCTTATACATAGCCCAGTCAGGTTTCAAACTCCTGTTGTTGTTGTTTTTGGTTGTCTTGTTTTTCAAGACAGAGTTTCTCTGTGTAGCCCTGGCTGTCCTGGAACTCACTATGTAGATTAGGCTGACCTTGAACCTAAAGAGCCATCTGCCTCTGCCTCTGCCTTTGCCTCCAAGTTCTTGGACTAAAGGCATGCACCACCACCCAGCCAGGCTTCAAACTGTTTGTGTGACTGAAGAAGACCTAGAATATCTAATCTTCCTGCTTCTACCTCTAAAGCCTTAAATGCTTTAGAAGTTAATATTTGTTTTTATTTTGTGTATGTGTTCATGTCTGAGTGCACATGTGTATGGGGGGTATTTAGGTAAAAGCCAAAGGTCAATACTGTATGTTCATAGCTTTACCTTATTTTTTGCTGTTATTGTTCTGTTTTGGTTTTGTTGTTTTGAGACCAAGTCTTGCTATATAGCTATGGTGGCTTGGATGACAATAGCCCACAAAGGCACATGTATTTGAATGTTTAGTCACCACTGAGTGTAACTATTTGACAAGAATTTAAGAATTAAGAGATGTAACCTTGCCAGATGAAGGTGGTGGTGGTTCATGTCCTTAATCCCAGCACTCGGAGGCAAAGGCCAGCCTGGTCTACAAAGGGAGTTCTAGGACAACCAAAACCCTTTCTCAAACACAAAACAAAGCAAAATCAAGAGATGTGGTCTTGTCAATGGGGGCAGACACTTTTCAGTTTTGAAAGCCCACACCAAGCCCAGTCCCCCCCCCCCCGTGTGTGTGTGTGTGTGTGTGTGTGTGTGTGTGTTCAACTTTGTCGGGCCTGGGGTCCAACTCAGATCATCAGGCTTTGTGGAGAGGACCTTTAACCAGTGAGCCATTTTGCCAGGCCTGCTGTTTGGGGTTTTGAGCCTATCCTGGCCGGAAACTCCTTAAGTATCTAAAAGTGACCTTGAATTGACCCACCTGCTTCTACTGTCCTAACCCTTCAGGCATATGTCACTACACTCACGTGGTTTTGGTGGACTGAGACAACACACTGAAAACCTACAAAAGTAACATTTTCATGTTTATAAATGCTGAAATCTTTAGAAACCATTGAAGTTAAATCCTTAACTTACTTGACAGAACCCATAGTTTTGAGAATTTCTTACAAGTCTCTTTGTTAGTGATGTCAAACCAACCAGTACCGGACCTTCAGTCTTGGTTAGGGTGGTACAGGAGTGGAGAAGAAGGGCCTTGTGGGTATTTTTATATGCATGTGCAGAATTACAAATTACATTTTAATAAGTGAATAGCTTTTAGACAAATATAAGGGTATTTTTTGAGGCAAAGTCTTAAGTCTTGGCACCCATTATGTAGATAATCGAGATCCCTCTGCCTCTGCCTTCTCAGTTCTGGTATTACAGTCAGGTGTGTGTCCTTATGCTGGAAATATACAGGTTTTGAGTATTTGTAATATTCTGGTCAGTAGTCTTTATATATATATATATATATATGTATATGTATGTATATTTTAGCTGTCTTCAGACACATGAGAAGAGGGCATCAGATCCATGACCAAAAGCAAGTTGAAGAGGAAAGGGTTTAACCTCACTTCCATTACCACACCACAGTCTATCATCAAAAGGAGCCAGGGAAGGAGCGTATGGCAGGAACCTGGAGTCAGGAGTGGAAGCAGAAGCCATGGCGGAGTACTGCTCACTGGCTTGTTCTTCACTGGCTTGCTCAGCCTGTTTTTCTTATAGGACCACCAGCCCACCAGCTAGAGTGGGCCCTAGCACATCAATCATCAATCAAGAAAATGCACCACAGATTTGCCCTCAGGCCAATCTGTTTGGGGCAGTTTCTCAGCTGAGGTTCCCTCTTCCCAAGTGAGCGGGAAGCTCAGTGTGCAGGGTTTCCATAGCTGCATCGTCTCAGCTCTTTCTTTCCTAGCTGTGGGGATGCCACTCTCCTGAGCTAGCTGACTTTCATTCAGTTACTATGACAACTACAGTGACCGAAAGCAACTTAGGGGAGGAAAGGGTTTATTTCAGTTTTACAGTCCAGTCTAGAGGGATGTCAGGGCAGGAATTCAAACAGGAACTTGAAGCAGAAACCATTGAGGAACACTGCTCATTGGTTCACTTGCAGATCCAGGCTTAGTTAGCCTTCTTATGTAAGGCAGACACTCCAGGGAAAAGTGTTTTCCACAGTAGGTTAGACCTATATCGATTATCAAATAATTCCCCATATATATGCCCACAGACAATCTGTTCTGGAAACCCCTCCATTGAAAGTCCCTCCTCTGGTGACTGTAGGCTGTGTTAAGGTGACAGTTAAAGGTAAGTTAGTTAGTAACAATCAGCTGTGAATTCAACTTATATTCAATGCGTGTCTAGGCAAGATTGAAGGCAAGTGACCTGCAACCTCTTCAGCATGGAAGCCCCAGAAGAAAAGACACTCCATGGGCCATCAGAGGTCTTACCTCACAGTTCAAAGTCTCTGGCCATGTTGTTTTCAACAGACACTCCCTTTAATGACTGTAGATAACTCAAGGAGCTGTTTTGCTGGGCCATGCTGCCCCTGAAGTCATCTCTCGGCACCAATGCATCGGTTCAGAAAACTAGCCTCTAGATCCACCCAGTCTGGCTGAGTGCAAAGCTACAATAAGCACAGCTGCCTCCACACACCTTTATTTAGGAGCACACCCTTAAATGTGCTCAGCTGTAGCTGAGAGTAAAGCTTATTTGGAAGGTGCATCAGCACGGGAATCGGCCCCTGAAGGTACCCACCTGCCTTGCTTAGTCACCAATACACACATAGAGGGAGGGGACACACAGCCAAACACTGCTTTCAAGAGTGTGGAGGGAGGTGGGGGACTACTCAGAAGCAGGAGGGAAGATGCTGCCTGGAGGTAAGGCAGCTGTTTTACCCTTGCCCTGGAGCCAAGGAGCCAACTGGTCCCACTCTGAGTGTCTACGTAGTTGCTGTCCTTCACTGAGCCTTTTGCAGTCACCACCAAATGCCAGCATCTTCTAGCAAAGCAGGCAACCATGTATCTTCTTCCCTTCTCGGTGCACTCACATATGCTGCTCTTGGTGACATAAATGAGCTGTCAGAGGCTCCCAGTAGTAGCTAGTGCTCTGGCGAGTGATTTAGAGGGTCAGAAATGAATGGGGACACACTTCTTGGGAGCTGAGAAGATTGAACTCTCGCTGGGCTCTTTACAATGCAGGGAGGTCAACCCCTGTGGTGATTGTCAACTTGACAGAATCTAGAGCCTAGTAGCCTAGTTACTTGTCTGTAGAGAGAATATCTTGTGTATTGTATGGATGTCTCACCTGTCAATTAAAAAGCCTATGGCCTGTCTATGGCTTAGACAGGAAATAAAGGTGGGACATCTAGTAGAGAGAAAGGATTCTGGAAGAGAGCCAGTTGGGAGATTTGCCAGGAAGATGTGATGAGAGGGACAGTACCTGAGCACAGGTAGCCAGCCACGTGGCAGAATGTAGGCTGGAATAGATGGGATATTTTAAGTTATATCTAGTTAGAGAAGAGCCTACCTATATGGCCAAAGTATTTGTAAATATCTTTTGAGACTGAGTGTTATTTCTGGAAGCATGCGGTTAGGATGAAGACCCAAAGCTTAACTTCTACATGGGTCTGCAACCTAGTAGACTGAGTTAATCTAGTGAGAAGACCTCATCCTAACTTGCCAGGTTAAAGACAAAACCAGCTGAGTGCCAGCACTTGTCCCTCTGTTTCCTGATTGCTGGTATAAATGTGACCAGCTGTTTGAAGATCCTCCAGTTGGGACTTTTCTGCCATGACTGACTATACCCTTCCTTCCCTAAGTTGGCCAGCTCTTTTGTCATAATAACTTAAGCAATGGGTATAATAGTCTTCGGTGCTCTGCTGTTTTAGGCTGAAGCTCACCTTTCTCTGAAATGGTAGGCACTTGCCCTTTCCAGCATGACTATCTCAGCTGTTCCTTTCCCTACTTCCCAAAGGACTGCAACATCTACATACGACTCAGTTCCCTCAGCTCTGTTCTTTGGGAATTCTCATTTCTCTGAACTTTTATAGACATTTTCCTTTTTCCATCTCCTCATGTCCTGTTTAAAAACACACTCAAAACAAGCCATAGAAAAACAATCAGTTAAACAGACAAGCCAAAAAACCCTCAAGGGCCAGTCTGATAGCATGTCCTGAGTTTTCTGGCCATGCCCTAGTGCTTGCTGCTGGAGGTTCAGATCTGGGCATTTTGACATTCTTAGCCTCTTGAGGTATTAAAAGGTACCAGGGAGTGGTGGTGTCAATGTCACACACACATTTTAATCCCAGCACGGAGGAGACAGAGGCAGGTCGATCTCTGTGAGTTCAACACCAGCCTGGTCTAGAGCTAGTCTCAGGACAGCCATGGTTATGTGAAGAAAACAAAACAAACAACAAAAAAGACAGATTGCAAAATATCAGGGAAACTTTATTCAAAGCAAAACAATACAGATTAGGAAGGTGCTGTCAAGAAAATAGTGGGTCACATGAGTGAAGACACTCGGGGGCCTCAGGTCATTATTGCCCTGGCTTCTGAGATCTGAAGGAAGGGAAGCTAGTTACTAAGGGGTGTAGTTTAGGTGCTTCACTATTTTGACAGATTACAATCTCTTTTCTACTTTACATGTCCTCAATAATGTTTGATTTTTAACTGCACGTACATCCAGTAAGATGGTAAAAGGGGTTTTCCTAAAACTTTAAGGACAGTTTACCTTATTGTGCACATACTCCAAACTAGCTCTGGCTGATCTCCTTCTTTCATTACCAGAACACAACCAAATAGAATCTAAGTTTGATACCAACTAAGTGGAAGAGAAACATTCCAGTGTTCACAGCCGTGTGTGTCTGTGTGCCAACCCTCCCACGAATGATGGGGAGGGAGGGTGGTGTCAGAGGCTGTTAGTGGCATTGTTCAGAAGTGTGCACAGCCCAAGCCTAGTAGCATCCCAGCTTCCTAAACAGGCCTATGCTTGTCTGTCTCACTGTGTGAGAGGTAGCACATAAGAGACAGACAAAACTCATCTTGTCCCAGTGGCTTTTCTTTGCTTCAGATCTGAGAACAAACATCACAGGTATGACACTTCCCATTGGAAATGGTATTCTTTTCCAGTACATCTGGGTGAACATAGTCTTGTTGAGAGCAGGCAGCATGGCTAGCTTGCTCACTGACTGTGCCTTTGTGCCTGAGACTAACACAACATCTATGGTCTCAACCATACAAAGTATTCAGGAAAAAAAAAACATCCCTGCTGACTGGACATGTAGAAATCTCTCATCACTGTTCCCTAACAGTCCAGCAACTACTCATGCATTCACAAAGCACATATCAAAGGTACCTAGAGGTAGGCATTGGACAAGAATGTGCCTAGGCTCTATACAGCAGCTACCTCATACATTTAAAAGACTTTAAACATGTACAATATCAGTATGTATGGGGATCTTAGAACCAATCCCCCATAGAAACTGGGGGCCAGTTGTATTTATTACTGGATTAGGATACACTATGGTAAAGACAACACTGAAATCAAACATGATCCAACCTACAACACCTTGCCAATTTAGTTCCTCCAACTATACTTAGTGCCAATTTTACTAATCTTTGTCCTCTTCAGACAACATCAACTTTACTTTCATTCTACAACTCATCTAGGCAGAATCCCACCATCTCATGGTTTCATCTGCCATGGAGTCCCACTTTTTGATACTCTTGGACACTGCCCTCCGGACCACTACTTGATAGGATGTTTCTAATAGTCTCCATTCTACCTCGTCCCTGCCTTCTATTCCTTAAGGTAAGGTCCATATTCAACAAGAGCTTGTGTGGCCAGGCTGGCCTAGAACTCGTGGTGATTCTTTTGAATTTTGTGGTGGAATTACAGAAGACTCAAGAACCATTTAGTTCACTTATCTGCTTAAAAGGTTAATCCCCATAAGCCTCAAGACATGGGTAGGGGGTGCCTTTCCTCCCTATTCTCCTGGCCAAGCTGTTGCCATGGTTCGTTTTACTATGAGTGGCACATGCTTGCTGGCTCCCTTCAGAACATGAACTCATAAGACATTTTTCCTTCTTCAACTTTTGAAAGGACCGGTCTGTGCAGCTCGGGACTTCCCGAAAGCACTAGGACTCCTGAAAGCGCTTCTTCCAGTCGACTGCTTCGGCATTTCCGAGGGTTTTTTCCCCCTGGGCGCTGTCTCCCGGGCTTTCAGGCCACCACGCTACACAGCGTCTGCGCAGGCGCGGCCGCGCGGGGCATCACGGGCCGCTCGGACGCGGAAGATGGCGGACGCGGCCGTGAGTAAGGACAAGTGCGGGGAACAGCGGCTCGTGTCGCTGCCCCTGTCCCGCATCCGAGTCATCATGAAGAGCTCTCCTGAGGTGTCGAGCATCAACCAGGAGGCATTGGTGCTCACAGCCAAGGCCACGGTGAGCGGCCGGCGGGGCGGCGAGAGGGGCGGGCGCGGGTACCAACCGCCCCTCAGGCTCCGCACACGCCTGGCCTTTGAGTGCCCTGCGGGAGCCTCGGCCTCTTTCTGCGCCTGCGCACTACACACCGCCTTCGCTCCCATGGTCTCAGCTCCGCCCACTGCACCTCCCGCTGTCCTTTGCGTTGCTTTCGCTCTGCATGATCACTTCGTTCCCAGCGTTCTCTGCGTTCCGCCTACCGCGTCACTCCCGCCGTGCCTCGCGCGCGCAATGAACTTAGTGTGCGGCTGCGCAAGTTGACGCGTGTCTATGTAGTGCAGGAGGTTGGACTGTCTATACTTAATTTCTGTCGCTGACTTCCCACGGAGTGATGCAGGGTTCTCGAAGCTTCAGCCCTCAGGACTCTGGTGGTAGTCAGGTTTTACGCAGACAGCCTCTGATCACAAACCGTATAGAGACAAACGATAACTGCACAGCCCCCTGCTAAAACACATCGCTTTATATTCTTATTTTATATTTCGAGACAGCTCTCAGTATGTTTCCTTACCCTGGAACTCTAGACTAGGATTACCTCAAACTCAAAAAAGACCTGCTTGCCTCAGCCTACCAAGTGCTGCTGGAATTTTAAGGCTTGTGCAACCATGCCCTGCTACCCTGGTCTTGGCCCTTCTAAATACTGGGATTAAAATTTCCTGACACTCTTCCTGGTTTAAAGTTTGGACTTGACAGTGGTAGGCTGGGAACCTTACCTTTCTGAGACCCAACCGTGATTACTGGCTTTACGTTCTTTTCCAGCCTCTGCTTCTACAACTTCAGTGTGTGGTATTTTTTTACAATATTTGTACCAAAGGAGGTACAAATCTTGTGACTGCAACAGAGTCAACCTTAAGTAGAGCCTGACAAAATACAGTAGTTCCCCCAGACAGCCTTGGATTGGTCCTGGAAAGCCAAATACAAATCTTAGGATAACAAGCTCTTTTAGACAGTGGTGCATATTTACATGTAAACTGTACATGTCTCATTTTAAAATCATCTCAAGATCACGGAGGACTTCCTCTTACTTCTGTGTGGTGCTGGGATTCACGTTTAGTGTAAGATTCATTCTAGCATTAAGGACCTAAGCACTATGCAGACAGTTCTCTGATCACTTATTAGCTGAAATAATATTGAACCTTGGGGAAGGCTCAGTTTTATTTCTGAGTATTGGGATCTTGTCAGTTCCACACCTAGAAGGTACTTGGGCAAAATGAGATGTCACTTTTCAGCCTGAGATTGTTGGTTTTTATTACAGTCATGAGTAAACAACCTTCGACAAGGGATTCAAATAGACTGAAAATGTAAGACACAGATATGTGGCAGCTCACATCTGTAATAAAATCCTTTGCAAGCCAGATAAAATTTGGTTGGTTTCTCTGTGTAGCCCTGTGTGTCCTGGAACGCTGTAGACCAGGCTAGCTTTGAACTCAGAGATATATCTACCTCTGTCTCTCAAGTGCTGGGATTAAAGGTGTCTGCCACCATGCCCAGACAAATAAATTTTTTGAATGGTCTTTTACTCCATTTTGTGTAGGCTGGTGATACTCCACCCTCCTTTTCAGACCACTGCTCACGTAGCCCAGACTGGCCTTGAACTTGTTATATATAGCCACAGCTGCCCTCGATTTCCTGTGCCTCTTCCCTACACCCCAGGGCTGATAGGATAGTGTGCACCACAGCACCCCTGACGCCACCTCAGCTCAGCCGGGAACTGCCTGCTGCTTCCTGACTTAGACTCATGCTTCCTTTCTGGTTTTATGCTTGTTGCCTGTAAACCGATTTCCTGTCATTTAAGTTAAGGAACCAAGATAATCCAAAGTATTAATGGAATTTTAAACTTCATAAAATGTATGGTGGGTTTTTGACAGAAACCTTTCATTTTTTGTTGGTTTAGGAACTCTTTGTTCAGTATCTAGCCACCTCTTCCTACAGACATGGCAGTGGCAAAACCAAGAAAGCACTGACATACAGTGACTTAGCCAGCACTGCGGAGGATTCAGAGACACTCCAGTTTCTTGCAGGTACCTAATCTTTGGGACATTGTGGTTGGAAAAAAACCTGTAGTGAGGTATTCTTCCTTTATTGTTCTGCTTGTGCCTCAGTGTGTCCTGATCTGGCACAGGGAGGTGTTGCTGGCCTTCTCTGTTTGAACCCACCAAGAAGCCAGCCGTATATAGAAGGTGCTTCCATGGCCAAGCAGATCCACTCAGAGCTGTATGCTTGTCCTGTTCCCCCACCCCAAAACAGAGCAGCTGGTGCATGTAACCATGAATCAGGCTCTGACTAGAAAGAGCTTCAGTCTAGCCTAGGGGCCAGCTCAGCCTCTCTCAGCTAGCTTGGACAGTGTTGTTCACAAAATCAGGTGATAGAAATACGTTTACCAGTTGTCGAATGTGAACAGGTCTGTAAGCATGCACCAGGAAACAATGCCCCTTTCTGTGACTCTTCACCTAGAAGCATACCTGGATTTAATCTTGTTTAGAAGGTATTCTAGGGTTAAAAGTGGAAATAATAAATTTTGAAACTTGGATCATTGTAGTCATAGTTCACCATAACCAATTATTGACAGTGTTTTCTGCTTTTAAGATATATTACCAAAGAAGATTTTAGCTAGTAAGTACCTGAAAATGCTCAAAGAGAAGAGGGAGGAAGAGGAGGACAATGATGACGACGGAATCGACCTTGGTGAAGCCCTGGTATAGGCCAGAAAGAAGAGCTCTCAGTGAGTCCCGTGAGCACACACAAGGGCAGACTAACAGCTGTGACGCAGAAGGACTGCAGCTTTGTCTTACTCAGACTTGCAGCTTGTTGCATTTCCTCTTGCAGTGGAAAGGACTGGACAGCAGCCTCCTCCACAGACCCTTCAGCCATCTCCTGTCTCCCACTAGGAAGAGTCCTGGGCAGATGGCACTGCTCTGGCTTTGGGCGCAGCAGCACACACCCCTGAGCTCCACTCGGACTTGCAGGGAAGACCTGGGAAGCTCCTGTGGTTGCGCGGACACCCTGCTGTCACAAACAGCTACATGCATACTGTGCTGCCTTTGACTTTCTTTTTAAAAAGGGGACTATGCAGTTTTATTGTATAGAAATTTGCTTTTCTTTTTTCATTAAAGGTCTGTCTGTATTTTACAGTAACATGCTTTATTGGGGTGGTTTTAGGGGCTTTGTGAAGTTTCATTGTGAGCATTTCAGGCTGGAAGTGATGCAGGCAGGATGTGTGCGTAGCTCAGCACTAACAGATAAGTAGCTGCCTCATTTCCTGAGAAGAGCCCCAGCTCATCCATCACATGCAATTGAAGCAGCAGTCTTCACCAAAAAGCAAGTTGGGGAGAAAACGGTTCACTCAGTTTACACCGCTACATCAATGTTCATCACCAAAGCAAGTCAGGATATATGTGTGCTCCTTCCTGGCTTGTTCATTCTGTTTTCTTAGAGAACCTAGGACTACCAACCAAGGGATGACACCACCCACAATGGGCTTGGCCCTTCCGCATTGATTATTGCGGAAAATAGCTTACCGCTGGATCTCTTGGAGGAAAACGTTCATTAGCTGAGGCTCCTTTCTTTTGATTTTATCAAACTGACACAAGCAGCCAGTTCACCAGACAAGCGGGGCATTGGGGACAGTTCTGTTTTGTATCATGTATATCAAGCAGAATCATCTTATGGCCTATAAAACTAGACAAAAAGTTTTATTTTTGTTTTAGTCTTGCTGTATAGACCAAACCCAGGCTGGTCTATACAGTCCTGCTTCAGCTTCTCAAGTATCAGGGATAAGAAGGGCGTGCCAGTCCTGTTGGCTGTTAATTTGTAGTTTGTTACAAATCAATATACAGACCACCCAGAGTATTGCATGCCACTCCATAGTCAACCCCTGTCCCTTACCTAATGACCACCATTTCTCTCTTCCCCCTTCAGTGGCTTGTTATGTAAGCCCTAGCCAGCTCAGAACTCTTGGTAGACCAGTTGGCCTGGCTTTGAATTTGGAGATCTCCCCTCTGCCTGAGTGTTCGGATTAAAGGCAGCATTTGAATTCAGAGATCTCCCCTTTGCCTGAGTGCTCGGATTAAAGGCAGCAGATCCTCTCTGCCTGCTTTACTTGATGCATCTGTTTCTTAAAATGATTTAAAATAAGCCACTTAAAAATCCACTGAATTGGTCACATGCAATCACATCACCACTATTAACAGTTCTAACAGCCTCTTGAAAAATCTCTTGCCATCATCTCCATCCCCATGTTACCCTGGCAACCACCGAGCTGCCCTTTGTACCAGTAGAAAAGACTGGCTGAAAAGAGCTGGGTTGCTCACAGGTTTGACAGGACTTGCTTTGCCACCTTGTTCCGTTCATCTGAGGGACTTTCAGTTGCCTGGGCTTTCTCAGCCCACCTCTCCCCTCTCTCCAGCACCAGCTGCACACTTGTCACTCAGACACACGAGTCAAATCAGTTAGGAGAGAGGCCTTCAGGGATTGGAGAGCTCTGCAGTGTTTACCCAGCTTAGGAGAGAGCAGGCATAAAAATCAATCAGGACCCAGTTCTAATACCTCACACAATGTTCTCTTGCCTGCAGTGCTCATCAACCTTGGGTGATGCAGAACTCTGGGAGCCAGTACAACCTTTGGGGACAGTCCCTGGCTCTGCAGAACAGGACCCAACCCCTGGGGAAAGGTGTACTTTACCAGGGAAACTGGACTCAGCCTGTTCATATGATAGCACACTCTCCAGGGGGACAGTGAGTAATGGACAACTTTAGAAGAGGCAGCTGTAAATATGAGGAATTTTATTTTATTTTTTGCTGACATACTATGTGGCAAAACAAAATTGACACCATACAAAATAACTTTATAAAATACCATTCACATCATATTATATCAGATTTACAGCATTCTGTGCATGTTAGGGGCTACATAAGGAGGTGGGGAAAAAAAAACACACACAACAACACTATACCAAACCTTTAGTGTTAGTTTATACACACTACAGTAAGAAGAACAACATAAGTAGCTGTTAGGTTTCCCATGAATTTATTGCAAAAATAGTGCAAACTATTTAACCTAGGAAACTGTGAAAACAGGCTAGAAAGGACCCAGCTAAGCTTAAACAGGACAGGAGATGTGCAGTGTCTGAGCATCCAGCTTCCTTCACCAGCTGTTCTGTCCATCCATGCAGACCACCCGGCTGACTGCTGAGAATGATGTGAAGGCTGTCACCTCCAGACCAGGCTGCGTGCCGCCAGTGTCTTAGGGTCATGCTACTTCCTCAGTGGACACCCATGAGGTCTGTGTGTAAAAGTTAAGATGCCACAACTTTGCAATGGAGGTACCCACCCTTAGGTGATGCGGAGAAGGGAATCCAAGCAGCATGAACACAAAAGATGTCAACGGCACGGCCCGCTGAGAAGCGTAGTACCCTTTTCCTCAGGTGTGCTTGGGTAAAGATTCCTAATGTAGGATGACCTTTAGAACCATATACTGTAGGGGAGGGAGAAAACAAGGATACTAACTTTTGAGGTTTTTCTTTCAACAGACTATTAGGGTCCAAAAAGCATAATACCAGAACAAAAGAAAGTAAAACATAATGATACATAGAAAATCAAAACAAAACTAAACTAAAAAATCCAAATGCAGCACACACAGGTCTTGACTTGAGGTACCTATGTCATTTTCATCACCTGCCCAAAGTACACGTCAGGTTAAAAGAAAATGCTTCCAGCGAGCCAACTGTAGGGCATTGATTACAGAGAAAGTGCAACAGCTCTGAGTTCCATATGCAGCATTAACGGGGGGGTATTCTATAAAATATAGCTTAAGTATCACCAACGGGGGGGGGGGATTCTATAAAATATAGCTTAAGTATCAACCTGATGGAAGCTTAAAAGAACAAAAAACAAAACCCACACACATCTAACTAGAATCATCTCTTTTTTTCTTGTTTTCCTTTTCTTTTTTTTTGAGATCCTGCAAAGGAAAGGGGTGGGGGGCAGAGAAAGAAGGGAGGGGGCAGGGCTCCCCAAGTCACCTTTTGGAGGTTTGCCACCAGTACAGTTGGTTCTCTCCTAAAACTCAGAGATCTCTTTAAAAGAGACAAACTATGTACTACAGGAAAGACCCCTAAAACTGTGATCTCTTATTGGTATAAAATCAAATTCATAAAACTCCAAAATATTGTGTTCCCTCCAAAGAATTATGGCAGAAAAGGTTGTAATAGTAGGAAAAGTTGTAAACTGACAAATATAAAGGTGTGGAAAGTCATTGATCTCCGGTCTTATTTTCTTACCAGTCAGTGTTCCTGACTTCAGAAACCACAGGCTGCCGCAGAATGCGCATCCTCCCCGCCTCCGGCCCGGCCTCCAGACAGCCTCTGCTCCTGGCGGTTAGCACCTTCACAGTGCAAACCAGGAGATGGGATCGACAACAGTCCATTTGCTGTTTGTGAAAGAAAGTCTTACACAGAACATGCCAGGGGAGAGAGACGGACAGCAGAAAAAGCAGAGACAAAGGACTTGGGTGTCAGCTTTGGGGGTTGCCCCTTCAAATGGCACCGGAAGTGAGAGCTATGAATACATGCATAAAAGAGCTGGGTATGTGATGTGTAAATCTGCTCTTGGGCACATTTCCCTCTCTGTTTCCCAAGAGGGCAGGTTAGGATCCCGGTATACTATGGCAGTTGCATGACACACTTGCACGGTCAGTTGGGCTTCCCACTTGCAAGAGAAAATGACTATTCTGAATTTCAAAAACTGCATTAGGGTTAATATAAAAGGCACAAAATAAATAAAAAGTTATTTTAAAGAAACGGAAATGATGTTTTCAAGTTTCATGTGGAGTGGAGTTAGTTATGTCCCACTGTTTGGTTACTTTTCCCAATTTAATTTGACAGACTTAATTAATAGCACCCAACTGTTTAACTGAGGTAGATCCACATTGTAAAGAAAGCTGGGTCCCCTCCATTTTACCTCAAGATTGAAGATGCTTTAACCCAACAGACATCTGTTGCAATCTATGCAGAAGCAATGACAGCTGGCACTACTGCAGAGCTCTGTGATGAGTAGGTGAAACCCACACCCCACTGTGCTCCCAGGAGGACAGGCTCAGACATCTGCAGAGAACCCCGCAAAGGTCTCTAGATAGACCTCCACAGAGATGCACATCATCCGTTTCATCAAGCCACATGGGAGATCGCAGGTGAGGGAAGAGTGTAACCCTGGTAATGGCCCTTTAGTTCTTGACCTGGACAGTTGAAACTGGTTTGTTGTTGTTGTTGTTTTTGCATACTCTGAAATGCACAAACTCACTATCCGATTAAGGCTTAATTTCAAGCGATGTCACTACTGGTATTGCGCAAGGCCTGGGCAGCCTCATGATGCCGACTGATATCAAACCAAAGACAATGACATGAAGCCTCAGAATTGAGTTTAGCAGGTACTATAATTTTATAATTAATTATACAATCCATGTAGCAAATGAAAAATTATACAGAGGGGCCAAGGGTTATAAATAATAGTTTACACAGAAACTGTCAATTTACAACACAGCACTGTGTGGTTTCTAAACCGCAAGCACAAGACATCGTCACACAGATCCACTGCACAGGCACAGACATGTCCATGACATACAGAGTACACCTGAAACAGCCCTTGTAGCCGCTCCACTTCTCAGAAAGTAGCAAATGGTAAGTTAAATGGATGCAATACATTTTGATTCGAAATGCTTTCTAAAACATTTGAGTGTGGCAGAAAATTAAGACTGGGGTAGGAGCCACTGGGGAACTTCTGAATTCATTTTTGGTTCTTTTTCAATTATTCTATAAAAATAAAATAAAACTAGAAAACTTGATAAAACCAAGGGTTAAAACCCCTCAATACATATTAGGCAGGTGATGTGAAGTGTATGGGAGGTAAAAGGGTCTAGATTCAGGGCTATGGTCTCCTCCTGTATTTATGAGGCAGCAGCCAAATTGTTGCACAGAAACTTAGAATTATTCTCTCACTTTTTAAAAAATACTCACTTGCCTGTACAATTACGAAACATAAATTCATAACTTTATCAACTATACTGAAATTCTCTCTCTTAAACTCATGACTCAAATTTTAATTTAATGCTGAATTGTACCCTCTTGGGAGTTTAATCACATAAGTCTACTTGGCTTTGAAGAGGAACCAAAATTGCTAACCGTGTTATCCGTCTGCAGAATAGAATAGCCACACTGGACTACTTCTCCTGTTAAAACCAACAAAAGCAATCACTTGACAGGAAGGATTTAATTAGACTAGACTAGGAAATGGCGTCATCCCTGGCTTGGGAAGGTCAGAGATGAAGATCACACCACGGGCATGTCAAAGGTGGAGTCCTATGTTTTTTAGTTTACGAGACACCATACCTAATTGAGCAGTCTCCCCCAGTGTCCTGAAACAGAGTAAGTAACAATGGAGTACCAACAATGGAAAAGCATTCCAAAACATTAGGACCAAGTAGCACCTTACACCCAAGGACTTCACATTCGATTCACAAAGACATGATTTTAATTCCCACTAAACCTACTTCCACTACAACAGACAGTCTTGCTGAGGGGCAGAGAACTCAAGACCGGCAAGTAGCCTTTGCCAGTGCCTGACCAAACCCTCGCAGAGGTGCACCTGTATTTCAGGGCAAAGAACCCAAGAAAGGACTATGACTCCACAGCCGCAGGCTACAAGGTGGCCTCACAGTTTGCTAGAAAGATCCGAGGGCTGACGGAGCTTCTAGGCAGGGTCCAAGTAACGACCAGCCAGCCCCAGCATGATTCTGAAAGGATACCAAGAACAGACTTTCAAGGCTCAAAGCATGAGACCAGTGTCCAGACAGTGAAGCCAGTGCCTGGAGGTAGGGCCAAGGCTACCTGCTGTGCAGGACGGAGGGCCTGCCCTGTCACTACCTGGAGTGGCCATTACAACCTTTAAATTTCCCAATTTCTCTTCCCATCACTCTGCAGATGGCTATTGTTGGTGCTCTTGTGACCTCACAGATGTTGGGGAGCTTGCTGGTGACATAGGGAAGAGGATCCAGTCCTTAAAGACACTTTCCCTTTAAATAAATGAATTCAAATAAAGGCAGCTCTAAGCAAAACAGCAGCTCATTCAGCCTTTTAGCCCCCAGGAACGGAGGACTAGAACCACCAGGGCGCTGGAAGGTTTCACACAGTGTTCTCACTTCAACCAGTGAAAGAGTGTTAGTTGAACACTGCAATGGCCAGGGCTCCTGGTTTGTTTGGTATCCTTCACTCACAAGTGTCATGAGTGGGGAGGCTGGCTGCCTCTGTGCTGGTGCCCTAAGGGCTGTGGCTTACACCACCGCACCAGGGTGTGACCCTAAGCATATCTAGCACCCTTTGCTTCCCTGGATTTTCCAATTCCAACCAAGTCAGAGGACCTAAGTAACCTGGGGTGCAGGTCAGGGTGTAACCAACACCCACACCCTCCATGCCTCTGGTTCTCCACACAGAGAACTATTCAAGGGCTTCTAAGGGTACTGAGCTGTCCAAGTCAAAAGAATGGAGATGACAACCCCCACACGCAACAATACAGCTGGGTGGGGGTGGGCTGGGGCTTAGGGCACAAAGACAACCTACAGAAGAACTCCCTGCCCTGCTCAGCCCAAGACACCAGGCACCTGCCTTCATGACACTGTCCATCTGTCCCTCAGGCTTTCCCAAGCCAACTAATGGAGAAATCCAGGATCTTATGCTGACTTTCCAAGGAGGAGAGAGGCCAAGAGGATGCAGGTGGAGCCATGATATAAGATGATGACCTTCTGGACAGCAAAGTGGACAACCAGAGGACAGCTGGTCCCCATGACAAATCTGTAAGTTAGACCTGCACTGCCAACACCAGAGGGAAGTTCTACTCCAGCAGAGCCCATTGCTCCTTCCAAATGGAGCACAGAGCTTTTAGTCCTTCGCTGTCACAAGGGTCCCAAGGTCAACTATGCCTGCACAATCTGAATCCATGCAATGCTTAAATACATTATCTGCACGAGAGTCGGTGTTGAAGCACCTTTATGAGTTTATAGTGTATAAAAAGGGAGGAGAGAGCAGGGAAGTCACTTTCAATCCACTTGTAAGCAAAGCAGGGGTAAAGATGCCTTCTTACACTATTAAATAGGAAAGCAAAACCAGGCAGGAACAGACTATCTCCAGGCTCAGCCACATGTGGCCCCACAGTCATGCCAACCAGCCTGAAGGGTATGTGTTCCCCATGCAGAGAAGTCCTTCCTTCTACCAGCCTCTTGGATGCTAGAATCGTGTAGCTAGGGTGCTGAGGAATCCCTGGTCAGTGACAACAGAGGAGCCACCCCCAGATCACAGTATGGCACACATATTTTCAAGCCAGAACTGAACAGAGGAGTTCACAACTCAGTTTATTCAGGCAATATTTTGGCTATCTTCAGTGTGGATAGCAATGCTTCAGAGCAAACACAAATCTATGAGAAGTCAGAGGTAGCTTTTATGCATCTGTCTAAAAGGTTTTTAGAAACCACCTTCTGTAGTGATTTGGCTAAGCCGGTACATTCAACTTGAGACAAATAAAATGGCTGAACAAATCCAAAGACACAAGGTGAGGGCTCTGCAATGGCACTGACACACACACACACACACACACACACACACACACACACACACACACACTGACACTCTCTCTCTCTCTCTCTCTCTCTCTCTCTCTCTCTCTCTCTCTCTCTCGGTGGTTTGAGTGTAATAATTCCTTTTGTTCCAGATACTGGGTACCCTGACCACAGACAGTTCATATGGGGCTAAACAGAACATGTACTTAGATCCCAGCCAGGTCACAGGCATGAGGGGCTGCACCAGGCTTCAGGTCTCCCATGGATGAACCACAAATGACAGTCCGATACAGTGGTGACCTCACAGCTTTAAGTTGAGGAATGGCCAAAGAATGTAGCAATGGCCTGGTAACACTGAGTGGCCTGTTCACATGCTGTCCAAGATGACAAAGGCCACACGAAACATGAATGACATACTTTTGGGGGCCTTGCAGATCACAAGAAATCTAAACACAGCAAAGTGTCACAAAGACTCCTAACTAACCTGTCTAACATACAAGCCTTCAGGTCTCTAAGAACATGTTGTCCTGTATAAAGGGGGAGAACTCTTGTGAGAGTGCGAGACAAGGCTAGCCCACAACACTCAGGAGAACAGAGCCCGGTCCGCACACTCTAGCATATAATACTGAAATGTGTGTTGGGATGGCAGAAGTGAGGCAATGCCCCACATCCACATCACGCTTGCCACTGGGAATCTCTTTACAATCACTTCAAATGAGTACAGCAGATAGGGAGTTGGACGCAATAAAAAAAAAACAAAAACTGTCGAATGATCAGTGCAACTTATAGGAGTCAGCATGCCAACAAATGGTGCTCACGACAAGAGTCACATGTGCTCTGTCTTTAGTGAGCCAGCCAGCATGGTTACTGCAGGGAAGGGCTTAAAACAAACAAAATCAGCATTCACAAGTGAGGCATATGAACACCAAGGGAGTGTAGCTTCTACTCAGGGCACATTCCTTATCCCATGGATGTGAGAGATGAGTCAGGGAGAGGTCACAGAAAGGTTGCTTATGGCTTGTCTGGGGCCACCGGGATTGTCCACTGTCTGTGTAGCAAATGCCCATGAAGAAATTCTGTAACAACCCAAGAGGTCAGGGCCATGCTGAAGGACCCTGAAGGTTCCTGTGGCCAGTGCTACCACCACAGGGACTACCAAGAGAGGCCACCTAGCCCTAAGGCCTCCTGGACACTCAGGGGTCCCCAGCTGCATGACTCGGGGGCTGGTCTACCCTTAACACATTGTATCAAATATAGAATTTGATTGAAAAACTGCTTGTAAAAATAAAATTCAAATCACCCTGCAGATCAATGCAAAAGCATACTGCTGCATCTATAAGAAAAACAATTCATCCAGAAAAACTACATCTGTGGCTTCCAAAAATAAAGCATTAGCAGGCCTGAAGGTAAATACTGGGTCATTTATAAAAGCTGGGGAAATAATCTCTACCATATCCATCAGGTACCACATGCATTGGGATAGCCAGCTCAGCTAGGTCAAACCAGAACAGGAGAGAAAAAAAAATAAATAGCAACATTTGCATTTAAAACAATAAAATAACACAAGACTATGAGGAAAAAAAAAACACGCCCAACCCCCAATGCAGGGGCTGCCTTTCTGTCAAGCGCTCAGTAACAGGTAAACAGTAGGAATTCTGGTGTTGGGCCGGCTGCAGACAGCGCGGAGCTAGCAGTCTCCCCACCGGCAGTGCCCTGTGGCCTGGAGGCCAGCAAGCGGATGAGTGTGAGGAGTGGCCAAGAGGCCAAATCTGGAGAAGGCAGAGCAGACCCAAAGTGGTATCAAGTGTGCATGTGACGACTTCCCCAAATGGGAGAATGAAGCCAAAACCAAACAGCCCCTCTGTAGCACAGGTGTGCTCAGTTTCAGAATCGGTGGGGACTAGGACAATCTGGGCTTACAACCCGCAGTGGCAGGGTGGGAGTTTTGCTAGTATCACTAAGGGCTAATCTATAGAATGGGCCTTGATGTCTCTAGAGTTTTTGCATTGCTTCATCAGCATGGGGTGGGGGCAGGAGGGGGTGACACACGACCTGCTACATGGTGTACACAGTGGTAAAAGGGATGAAGTCATGATGGGTATTTAAGAGTGAATATCTTACAGTGTACTAGGAAGAGTCCCACCATGAGAGTCTAATTGGGTAGCCTCTCTTAAAGAGACAGGCACGTCCTAGTTTTCCTTCCAAATGGATACAGAGCACAACAACATAATCACATTCAGTTTGCTTAAAGCAAGGCACACCTTACTTAACAGTGGGGTTGGGAACACAGCTAGCAAGTGGGCAGTCTTCAAACTTGGCCAGGTATCACCTCAGGAGATAACGGCACCTGTCACCATTCTTGGGTACAGGCACAGTAAAAAACCGGCTCCTGCAGAGATGGCCGGAGCTGCTACCACACTCTGAGAGGTCTCATGCTGTCTCAAAACTAATGTTAAAAATCAGGGGAGGGCAGAAATCGGGGGAAACAATTATTTACCTGAGAAATTGGAACTGTCACCATTCATAAGCTCTGCACCATCAGACATGTGGACGATGTGCATCTAACTCAGGGACATTTGGTCTGGGGATACATTTCATATTAAAAGTGTCACAAGTAAGCATGGGCTACTATAGAAGTACTTTTCTTTCAGTACTTTGGCCCATCAGAAAGAAAACTTATCCATCAAGATGATCAAAACAAAACTCCCAGCTCAGATTTCCCCCCAGCCCACAAGTGTTTCTAGGTGTGAGCTCTGGTAGGGGTTCCTTCCTGTTCCCCTGGCATCATGGGGGACGGCCTCAGACACAGATGCCCAGCTGGCCGCAAGTGCCGGGTTCAAGAAGCTGGCAGGAGGCCCAAGAATCTGCATCTAAAAAACTTACTTGCAGGACTAAGATCCCACGGCAAGGGGCTGAAGACACACCTTAGAACCACGTGGTTCTAAGGATGGTTGAAAACAATCTAATTTCAGATTCTAAAAGTTCACTAGTTTAACCAGTTCTCCAGCCTGACCATGCTAGGCGAGCTGAGTGTGTTTATATCCTTTTGGAAACAGTTTGAGAAAGTGCCACTTGCCAATGGGATAGCAGGCAGTCCCAGTGCTTCTTAGACTGGGGGTCTGTCACTTTAAAAGATTTCTAAAGACACAGCAAGAAGAGACTAAGGTCATTAGTAAGACACCCACATGCATACACAGATACACACACCTGCTGAGGGTGTGATTTCCCAGGTAACTGCGTCTGCCCTTCCCACCAGCTCCAGCGCAGATGGGTGGTGGGGCAAAGGTGGTACTGTGTCCTCTAGCATGAGGTGCCACAGCAGGGGAGAGGGTGAGTCCCCTCCTCCCTCTGCAGGGTCAGAGGTAAAATGACGCAGAGCTGGGGGGATGAGGACCATCAGCAGGGGTAGAGGAAACCCACAGAGCACAAAGCAGCACAGAAGAGAAGGCCGTCTCCTTCCGGGAACTTGTATGCGGAACGACCTGATGCTCACTCAGCTTTAGTACAAGCACAAAAAGCATCACAGGACACACTCTGAGGTGGCTGTGCCAGCTGCAGAGCCACTCGTAGTGGCCCCTCCCTCTCAGTTCAATTGTCTCTAGGCTGGCAAACCCACATTGGGGCCCAGAGCAAGTCTGTGCCTTCCCTGTGTCAGGTCCTCGGGCATGTTCCACTCCTAGCCGCCAGTCTACGCCAGCAGAGCCACTGTGGGCAGCTGCCTCTCCACTTCAGTGCATAGATCCTATGAAACCCACCTTCCATAACTGCACACTGAGAGAAGTGCACTCTCATGTGAACTTGTTTCCCAGCAATGGAAGAATAAATAAATCCCATTTGTGCTTCATCGGCCGAGCGACACACATGGACGAGGCAGGGAGGACGGCAGATTACTGGCAAGCACACTGTCCTTCCCGGAGGACAGGCTACACAGTCCACACTGGGGATGGGGAGGGAAGGAGGGGGGGCATCGCTGTTACGTGAAGCCAGTTGCATATTCCTCTACTTAAGCACTAAAAGCCACAAGAGGTGGACTGTCTCCAGGCTCCACACAGCTCCTGATATGTGAAGCAAGTCACGAGAAGCGCCCCTCGTCAACAAAAGGGAAACAGCATCTACCTACCACATTAATACTGCAAACCAGATACATATATTCTTCTCTTACATTAAAGACATAACAGTGAAAAAGGATTGTACTGTATTTATCACCACAGACCCGTATTCTTTAGAAACTTTGGAAAATAAATGTCACAGTCCTACAGGACAAATCTTATGATTAGACTGTCAGTATATTGTCTTTTTTTCTCTTTTTAAATAAATTTTTATCAAAATGGCACTTGTCTGCCAATCTCTCGGACTTGTCACTGCCCTAAACACACGTGACCATCCCCTTGGCCACTATGCCTTCATTCAGGCCTCGAGGGCAGGCAGTGGCCGGGAGAGACACTGTGGATACCTAGCAGAGCATCCCTTAGAACTCAACGTTAGTGACAACTTCTTAGGGCCAGGCTTTAAAACCCCAGTGGTAATGGTGTTGCTTTCTCGCTCAGAGCTTTCATAGCTAGTTTGAGCCCATCGATTTCATTGAGAATCAGATGTTATAAACAAGTAAATCGAATGACCAAATAAATTAAAATGTTTTAAAGCCCTGAGAGTTCATAGACTGGTTTTAGGACATTTTGTTGTTGTTTTGTTTTTTGCTTTTAGGAAACGGGACTCTCAGTGAGCAGCTTATAGGTTTGGCAAACCACGTTTCCTACAGTGGGGTCTCATACAGGCCTGTAGCTCAAAATCCAAGTCTGAAATCTGGGACGGAAGGCATTCTGGAAAATGGAGGATCTAATAAAACCAAAGACGTCTCATGTTCGATGCTGGCTGTCACGGAAGGGCTGGGCATCTGTTGGTCTGAGTGTAGCTGGTCTCGTGTGAATCCAACTTGGTACACAATCGCTAAACAATACAACATGTCAAGCAAAGTACATGGTGCGCAGTGTGTCCTGGTGGACCTGGACTGCCTTGGCCAGCGCTTGGTGATCTCGCCCATTGCTCTGCCCAGAGGTATGGCTTCCTTCAGCACTGCAGAGACACAGGAAAGAAGAGGAGAAAAAATACAGTCTTTCGTAGATACCAAGTGAGTCACTGGAACCAGACATGTGTATGGAAAGCAGCCATCACAGCCCATGAGAAGCCAGCCTTCTCTTAACCACCTGCCAGGCTTGACACTCACCTGTCATGTTCCTTATCCACCAGGTGGTACCTGGCTCGGAAGGCCACCAGGTGAGCATAGTAAGCTGGCGCAGGTATTGACACAGAGCGTGTGCAGCGAACATAAGTGTGACACAGCTGGTAGGTCAGAATCTGCAGCTCATCAGAAGAAAAACGATTGTCATCCCAAAGCACGTGGTAGTGGGAAGGACGGCTTGTCCCCTGAAAGAGGTTAGAGGGCCAGAAAGAAGCACCATGAGACCTTTACCAAGACAAGTATTCCTATTAAGGCAGGCATGGTGACTCGAGGAAGGAGAAATCACACTGGAGGCTGTCCTTGGTATAATATCCTCTTTTCAATCCTCAGAATCATCTAGTCACTTCTTCCCCCTCCCCCCCACCAAGCCTTGCAGCAATAGTTTAGGCTGATCTGCAACTCATAGTCCCCCTGCCTCAGTTTCCTATGTCACTACATCAGCTCTTGGAGCAATATTAAATGTGACCTTGTCTCAAGATAGCCAGCAGAGAGGATTTTTAAGGTTCCAATACAAAGAACAGGTTAAAGTCAGGGGTGGCTGATAGGTATAAAGGGCTTTTCACCTACCATCAAAGGTGTCACACATGTGTTAAAAATCACATTACACACTACACCCCATAAATATACATTTGATGTAGCAGGAAAAAAAAGAACATTTTAGAAGGAGCTGGCTGAGCCAAAGACAATGCCCTCTGGGTGTATTAGGTATTCTACAATATTTTATTTATAATACCAAGGGAAAAAAAATCTCCCATCAAAGCTATATATTAACATCCAGAAAGTGGGAGTTGAGAATATTTGATGCACTTCTTCCTCCAGTCTTCTGCAAGGGAAGAGTGACGTTCACTCAGCAGTACTTCCTTGTCCTAGCATTTTTATTGGTGGTCAGCGGGCAGCTGAACACAAGCCCCTCCGGCTCCACCACAGCAACTTCCCGGAGTCCCACCTCTTAGCTCACTAAAGCCAGCACAGAACACATTGCATCTCTTGGCCTTGACTGTCCAATCACTGTTCCTCATGCCCTGGACTCACCACACCCACTTCTACACAGGTCCTCCTTCCTATCTCTTCTGGGCCCCAGAAGTGCCCACCTCTCCTGTCCATAGGATGAGCTGGAGCCCCATCTGCACAGTCATCACAACCCAAATGTATGACACCACCACAAGCATCCCAGGCAGCCAAAGGAGCCTCCCTCCTTACCTGGATGCCAGCGTGACTGCACAGGTAGAAGTCAAACTCAGTTGGGTGGGTGATCTTCGTGTCTACAGTTGTGCCTGCCGGAATGTTCCCACTCTTTCCAACCTGCAGCAATACAGAGAGCTCATCAGGTGTGGCTAGGTGTGTGGGCAGTGCCAGCGAGGCGACAGGAGCATCCAGTTTCTCAGTACATATAAAATCTGCTAAGGACCAACAATCTCCACAGCTTAACTTGGGCTAGGGCTATAGTTCACACTGCATCCAGATGCTACAGCCAAGCATGGTCTGTTTACTGAAGGATCTGCCTGAATAGGCTCCAATAGCATAGGCTATGTTCCAATTCTCTAAGAGGCTAAGGATGACACCAACTCCATGTGCTTCCACCTCCACCTCCCAAGTGCTGGAGGGGAGCTGTACACTACCATGTTCAGTTTAAAATATTTCAACCAGTGAGAAGAGAGAGACAAGAGAGGGGAAGGGGAAAAGCCCCCTCTGGGTGTGGTTACTCTCTACTTTTCTTGCTAGCACAAGCAATAATGCTATAAAAATCCTTCTATTATGTATTTATAGACAGGGTCTTACAGTGTAGCCCAGGCTAGACTAGAACTCACTGAGTATTATAGACTGGACTCTACTCAAGACAATCCTCCTGCTTCAGCATCTTGAGTGCTGGAATGACAGGCATGTGTCACTACTCTCAGGTATACAATTCCTATACGCAATCTTCTAGAGCACTCAGGCAGGATGGACACAGAGAAGCGTCAGTTTTGTGATCTTGGCTGGTAATGATGACTCTGTACTCCGGTCACAGGCACTGCCTCTTTGACAACACACCAGGGTCTGGGTGCTTGCCCTTTGGTCAGTGCTCCCAGTAGTCTTATCCCCGTGGGCAGGGCCAGGGAAACAGATGGAGACACAAGTCAGGGCTAGCTTTGAGCCAGGCTGCTGGCCTCAGACCCTCTCAGTGTCATGTGACCAAATCTGTCCACATTCTTGTGATATGGAGAATAAGTCTTTTCTAAAACTGCACAAGCCTTTTGTTTGTTTGTCTGCTTTTCAAGAAAAGCCTCTATTCTATACACTAGGCTACCCCGAACTTATGACTCTTGTGCATTGGACACCTGGAAGCTAGGACTGCAGACCTCTGACATCACAGGTCTTATAGAACATTACTCCTGGCAGGGCTGCCAACACTTGCCTGCAAACTAAACTCATAAAACAACTATGGAACCCGGAACTTGGGAGGTAAGTCAGTGGCTAAGAGCACGTGCTGCTCTTGAAGAGGACCAAGTTGGTTTCCAAACCCACATTTGCCCACAGCCACGCACAAGTCCAGTTTCAGTGTCGGAGGGACCTGATAACCCTCCTTCTTCTGAGCACTGTGACTCTAAGACTAATAAAAACATTAAGAGAACATAACTACTCCTTCACACATCTGTGAGGATTCACAGCTGAAGGTCTGTGTGGGAAACCTGCCCGTAAAGCTTTCTGGAGCCTGAGAATTTTGGCATGGGTAGCTTTAAAAATAGAAATTTTGGGTTTAGCTCCAGAGATGATTTTGTAAATATGCATAACTCTATAAGCATTATGGTCCATTTCAGACTTCACCGGCTAAGTGTCACTATCTGAGGAAATTGATACCGCCTCCTTCCCCAGAGGGTATCTTCTCCCTCCTCCTAGGCATCCAAGGAGGCAGATTTAATCTACTTCCTCATTATTGCATTATTGCCCATTCTAGGGAGGAGAGCTGCCTCCAAGCAACCGAGATACAGGCTGCAAGGGGACCCCAGCTTCCCTTCATGGTCTGCAGGGCCATTTCTCATTTTATAATAAATGCACTCAAGTCTCCAGGCTGAGCTGAACCGGTATGGAACCAGCATTTGGTTTTGTTCAGCTGTGAGTACTCGGCAGTCTCCATTCTATCTTTAATGCATGAGCAGCGGGCAGTGAAGAGAAAGTGTCAAGCATTCTTAAACTTCATTTGCATAATGATCAAAACATATGGTTTCTATGAGACCGAGGTTTGGAAACCACCCGAGACTTCTTGTCCTTCCCCTTCCGTGCGAATCCGGCACCTGCAGCCCTTCTTGCCCCTCCCACCCATTCCTGCCTGTTTCAGGTTCCGACAGGAGTGTCACAACAGCCACCTTGACACTGTATTCGATAATTTGCCTTTGAAATTCTGCAAGCTTTGTTATTGTTTTTCCTCTTTACTTCATTTTAGGGTGTAACCCTGGGAACACTGGAGACCACAGCTACAGTATTTATTGCTTTCTTTCTTTGTGGCAAGTTATACCTCAGTCACTTCACAACACTTATAAATAAACACTGGGCTACACTGGAGGCCAGTGGGCAGAGCTGAACTGCAATTGCTATCTTGTAACAGTGTGGTAATCCCAGGTCTGACGGGTCTGGGCCTGCAGTGCTGGGTTCAAGGTCTGGTAAGATGACTGAGGCCTTGCCCTTCTTGCCTATGTCTCTCAAGCCTTTATACGTGGATGTATGTCCTCATTGTGCTGTTAGAAACACAGAACATATTTTTCTGGGTCTTGGGAGATGGTTCAGTAGTACAAAGGCCTGAATTTAATCCCAAGAAGCTGCACCAAATACAGTGGAACACTCTTAAAATCTCAGGGTTGCAAAGGCACAAACAGGATTCCTGGGACTTGCTGGTCATCCAGCCTATCCTAAGGATGACACTTTAAGTTTGTCTTTTGGTATCTACATGTGCACACATGCTTGAAGACCTACCTTATCTTTCTCCAGACGGAGAGCATGAGATAAGTATGTTTCCCAGAGGCAGAGCCTCAGGAAGGCTCTAGCCTCTCACACTTGACTGCCCATTTCACCTTCAATGGCTGATTCTCTCCATTCTCTGCTCCTCCCAATTTTACACCTCCCTTTCTTTCTTTTGAGGCAGGATCTTGTCCATGTTTTGTAGCCAAGGATGACCTAAACTTTCCCTCCTGGGACTGGGGTTACAGTTTATGCAAAGCTGGGGATCAAACCTATGTCTTCACGCATGCTGGGTAAGTGTTCTACCAATTAAGCCAGACATCCCACAGCCCTACTGCCATGAGTCCTGACAATTTATTCCTGAACTACCTCTCTTATCATTGATCAGATAAATGACATTTGGGGTCTGGACCCTCCTCCCCAAAGCCTTGCTAAACACCTAAGCCTGGATCCCCAATTAAAGCCCATCTCTCAGAAGAGTCTCCCAAGACTGTGGCAGCCACAGGGCTATGACTCACCCGCTCATTCTTGTCTGTGCAGAAGAGGCGTGTGTGGTGGCGCTTCTGCACCACAATGAACGTGATCCCTGGCTGATAGTCCTTCTCCAGCTTTATGCAGGCCTCTCTGATGGCCAGGAGCTCGTGGTGGAGAACCTGCAAGATGGAGGCAGGCGTCAAATGCCTCTTACACGCTGGGAAGAGCTTTCCCAGGTTAGCCTACACTGGGCCAGGCCCAGCACTCTGCCTTCTGACAAAGCTGGCCTAATTTCATCCTGTTGCCATGATAAAAAGACTGTCTAGGAATGCTGCCGCCCAGGTAGACCAAGCGCTTCTACACAAGCAGCAATATGAGGATGTCCCACAGACATGACACCAACAGGCCAATCGATTGAGACAACTTCTTAACTGAGGTTCCCTTTTCCCAGGTGACTCTAGTTTATATAGATCTGATAGTAAAAATTATAGACATGTTTTCATCTACATAGGGACCAAGGGCACACAGGTTCTAAAATTAGAAGGTACACAAAACTGCTTAGCATGTAGTTCATAGTGCTCTCAATGCTCATAGAACAGCACCATGAAGACTTATGGGCCTGGACAACAGAGCAATTTGCCACCTGCTTACTGAGAGGAAAGGGAAGACAAATGGAGCAAATGCACCCGAGTCAGACCAGGACTTCCATCTGAGCTCAGCACAGTACCCAGCAACACTCCCTTCCTTCTGCCTGTCAGCTGTGGGTGGGACCTGCACTGAAGGTCTCATGTAAAGAGTTTGGTACACAAGTACCAGAAATAGTGGACTTTTGTTGTCAGGATAGTGTCCCCCCACCTTGCTCACCCTAGCCTTAAAGTCTTGGCTTAGTCTAATTTTCCCACCCAAGTGTTCAGAGGGACTGTACGTCCATAGCAAGATTGGGATATTGTTCTTCAGCTTTTCATGTCTGTCTGTCTGTCTGTCTGTCTGTCTGTCTATCTATCTATCTATCTATCTATCTATCTATCTATCTATCTATCTATCTATCTACCTGAGTCAGTCTTATTATTCTGTGCCCTGGCTGGACTTGGAACTCAGAGATCCACCTGCCTCTGCCTCCTGAGTGCTAGGATTAAAGGCATGTGCCACCATGTCTGGCCTCCCTCAGATTTAACAGTCCCAATCAGTTTATAATGTTTCAAAAAGTATGTCTGGAATTCTAGTGCAGACAGTTGAGTTGTGGGGATTCTGGTATTCTCTGAAGGGTGGAGTTGAGAGTGGCAGGTCCAATCTTTCTACAAGAGAGAAGCACTGGAAACCCAGAAGGCTGGACCGAGAGGTAACACAGCTCTATGTCTTGGAAGCACATTGTGGAAGCTGTCACCACAGCACATAACATAGCACTAGAAGCTTGGCCAGGAAGAACAGACAGTGTACCTCCAGGGGCCAGAGAAATGTTGCAGCTTCTGTCCTAAATAGGAAGGCAAGTAAGTAGGTTCTCAAGCACTAGAAATGCCCAGAGAGGGCTGGAGAGATGGCTCAGTGGTTAGAGCACTGACTGCTCTTCCAGAGGTCCTGAATTCAAATCCCAGCAACCACATGGTGCTTCACAACCATCTGTAATGGGATCTGATGCCCTCTTCTGGTGTGTCTGAGGACAGCTATGGTGTACTTATATATAATGAATGAATCTTGAAGAAAGAAAGAAAAGAAAGAAAAGAAATGCCCAGGAAAGCTAAAAACCTCAGTCTGCCTTCCTATTCCCCGGCCTGAGAGTCTATCCTCACCCAGGTCTCCATTGCCCAAACTTACATCCAAAACTTCCCTCCTGCCTTCCCCCACCACAGGCCCTGAAACCACACCACCATCTGCCTTCCCCACTATGAGCAGCTGACTGACAGAGGCAAAGAGGATGGTGCAGAGCAGCCCACCTGCTGGAACTGGCCCTCGGAGACGCCGTCTCGGTAGAAGATGATGCGGGTGGGCTTGAAGCGTGTGGATTTGTAGAACTGAATGAGTAGCTCTCGCACCATGGCTGCCAGGTCCTGGATGATCTCCTGCCGGTGCTGCTGCACACGCACGGTGGCACAGTAGCGGTTGGGGTGTGCGTCCATGCTGCCCACGACCTGTGGGACACACAGTCAGCAGGGGACGAGGGCTCCAAGGGCGCCTCTTCTCCCAATGTCCCTCACAGCACAAAGTACTGCTAGGTACTTTCTGAAGATGGGATGCTTGCCCCATGGTGCACAAGAAGAGGGCAATTCTGAGCCTTAATGTGTACATGGTCAGGTGGCTGAGTTATCCGTAAAAGGAAAGCAACTTGGGGTGCTGTCTTAGGAAATATTAAATGGATGGCTTGGCCTTCTATCGGCCCTCACAGTTTCACTCCACCACATCGCTCTAGTGAGGAGCCAAGCGTACAGATTCGATCCCCACACCATTTGGCACTCCAGGCCGCCCCTAAGAACTCCGGCACAGTTCACTTTCCCGCCCCTGCTGCTACTGTCCCGGGTGGATACGGCCGCCCCGGCATGTTCTCACACAATTCCCCTTGGCGTGTCGTTGCCAGGCCTTACACACACACCCCAACTCCATGGCAGGCTTTATGTGTCCCCCAAGTACACCCTTTAGACTCTATTAAGTTGCCACATCAAAGATGCACCAAAACACTCTGATCCAATTGGCAAAATACAATTTTCCCACCTAGATAAATCAACTGATCTTGTACAATTCCATCCCTTATAAAGCATTCATAATAACCTTATTTATGAAGAGATGTACCGAGAGAAACATAAATATCCGCCGCCTCTATCTCCTCCAGCAATCTCCTCCCCCTCCCCAGACCCCACCCAATCAACGGCTCTCTGGCCTTTATTTTCATCTTTCTGTCTCTTATTCTGATCTATAATTTCCTGTGTCTTCATTTCTAGCAGGGCCGATAAAAGGATAAGCCATCTTTTAATATTTACCACAACAGGGTGCCTCTAGATTCAAGAGCAAACACTTCTTCAAAGTGCCAATGTGCACACCAGACTGAGATCCCTAGGAAGGCCACAGCCCCTTGAAGCAACTTGACTGTTCAAGGGCTCATCTAAGGAGCAACCAGAGAGCGAGAGTGCCATGATGCTGCCAGGGTTCTGAGGTTAAGGGGCCAAAAGTAAACTGGCCAGCCACAGCTAGGGCCAGCCCACTCCCAGGCTGGGGAAAGTACTTCCTGATACCTTAAAAGCACAAAGGGAAGGGCCCTGTGTTCCTGGGAAGCAGGTGACCAGCTACTTCCTTGAGAAGTTTACAGAACAGTGTCTCTAGGTCCTCCCAGATCCCTTGTTCAAGAAATATTTTAAGTTGACATAAGTAAAACTAAGTCAACATGAACAGAAACCCATCCTATTGACTGAGAATTGTGGGCACCAGGAATAAACCCAGGTTTCTGTTCTTTAGAATTTGCTAAGCCTGGCTCTGGGTCTTGGGTATCAGCTCATCTACATCTGGCATGAACGTAATCAAACAGCTGGGTAAGCTTATGAGGGATTTTGCTGATTGGATCATCAGAGGCGGGAAGACCTACCCAAAACCTGAGTCACACCTTTTACTTTTTGCCTGCATGTCGTGGGCAAGTTTGTCTATCATCCTGTTACTACGGGCAGATTCCAACTTAGACTGAAGACCAGCAACTCTCCACGAGTTCTCCTGGACTCCATGAACAACTACTTATTCTTCGCCTTTGTGTTTTAAGACTATGTCCTCTAAGCCAATCCAATAAATTGTGTGTATGTGTGTGACTAATACACTCGCCTAAGCCTCTGAAGCCTACAGAGAGGACTTGTACACCTGCAATGACCCAGAGAAAACAAAGCTAACAACTTTTAAGTGGAGCCCAAGATGGCAAAAGACCTGGACCAGACC
This sequence comes from Micromys minutus, assembly GCF_963924665.1. Classification (NCBI taxonomy): domain Eukaryota; kingdom Metazoa; phylum Chordata; class Mammalia; order Rodentia; family Muridae; genus Micromys; species Micromys minutus. Next base: position 15,543,812 of record NC_137962.1, read on the forward strand.
CCAGCGCATTGGCTGTGCAGGTCCTTCCCCACGTTAGGGATCCTGTCTCTGGATACCTGAAAGCCATACCCAAGAACTATGCACAGCACACACGATGCACATGGGGTCTTGTCCTATATCACATCCCATACTCTACCCTTTAAGACACTATAAACAATGATGTTAAGTCTGGTCAGCGCCTACTGTATGCCAGGCACTGAGCTGACTGGAGCACACTTGAAAAAGCCCAGAAATATTAAGGTTGACTTAACTGAAGGAGAGACAGCAGAGAATGGTTGATGCTGAGGAAGGGGTGTGGGAGCCCACCCTAGCTGAGGCTGCACCCACCTCCAGGCTGCTGTGTACAGGGCCTTTTGGTCCCATTCCCCAAGTGAGCACTTGGACAATCAGTTGGAGAAAGTGATTGTGTAGGCAGGCATTTGTGAGGACACAATCCATGGTTCTCAACAAAACAGCAAGAGCTGTTGTTTCCTTTCATATGCTCAACCACCCTGGCTCCAGAGGCCTGTATGCTCTGACTAGAGGGGTGGTAAGAGGACAACCTCTGTACTTTAGAAGTCCATGCCCGGCCACTGTAACATGACAGAGCAGTCTTCTGAGAGGGAGTAGATGCTGAGTGGTTGGCCAAGGCTGCCCTGACAGATACAGAGAAACCAGAGGGAATGTTCCCATCAGACACTGACAACAGGGTAGACAGCAGCCCACACACCTATGACATCATCAGCATCACCCCATCACCTATTTGCCGTTAGATCATGATTAGACCAACCAAGCAGCTAAGTGACTTCCACGTCTTTCTCCTTCACACACTATTGCAAACAGACCACAGACACTTGAGGGACAAGGGTTCCACCAAGCAACATGATACCAGCAGAGATGCCAGAGGAAAGTGTGGACACTCACGGCAGCAATCGAAGGTTTCTTCCCATCCCCAGCTGGTGGGTGGGTGACATCAGCTCCCAGGAAGATGACAGGTTGCTGGAACACTGAAGGCCTACAAGAAAGTAGGTGTTTGAGGCCCAGGCTTTACACAATGCATAGATGTCTGATAACAGCAGCTTTTCCTATCCCTCTGTGGGAGGCAACCCTTGCTCAAACATGGGCATTTTTCAAGAGATCTTCCCAACTCTACCTCAGTGCCAGGATGACAGGCATGTACCACCAAGCCCATCTGGTTTATGCTGGGCTTGAACCCAGGACCTTATGTATGCCATGCATGGCCATCAATTCTGGCTGAGACCTTCAGGCTGAATGCTCACTATCTGAGTGGTAGTATGTGTGTTGTGGGAAGGGGTGACAGAGAAAATGATAGCTCTTCCTTCATTCAGTTTCCAGAAGAGGCACCAGGCTTGTCCTGACTCCTGCACTGTAGGGCCGGGCCTGTCATACACTGCACAACTAGGAGCAGCTACATCTTATTTCGATGGTGACTGCTCTTCTAGAAGTGCACAGAGGCTGGCGGCACACCTCCACATCCATTTGACACAAGCCAACTTACGGGTATGGTATGCTGCGTCGCCATCAGGAGGGTTACCCACCCTGTCTGCCTTCCTGAAATTTACTTCCCTTTCTTCCTTTGTTGTGAGACAGTGTCATGTATTTCAGACTGGCCTGGGACCTCTAGTCCTGCTGCCATGACCTCTCGAATGCTGGGGTCATAAGAGGATGCCCTCCACAAGGTGGCCAGAGACTATCCCAAAGAAACAAAAGACAAGCTGACACTATGGGCAAGAAGAGGTGGCCAGAAGGGCATCTTTGTCCCTAAGTGTATGGAGTCCAGACAATATTCTTTGTGTGAGTCCCTAAGTCATGAGCAACCATGATACCAGCTGAGTACCACATCTTTGTGAGGTGACTTCACATTTGTGTGAAGTGTGGGGCACTCAGAGGGGAATTTGTCCATTGCACATTGTGATCTCCCAATCAAAGTCAGGCACAGTGGACCCATGTCTCTCTCTCTCTCTCTCTCTCTCTCTCTCTCTCTCTCTCTCTCTCTCTCTCTCTCTCTCTCTCTGTGTGTGTGTGTGTGTGTGTGTGTGTGTGTGTGTGGTGTGTGTGTGTGTGTGTGGTGTATGTGTGTGTGTGTATGTGTGTGGTGTGTGTGGTGTGTGTGTGTGTGTGTGTGTGTGGTGTATGTGTGTGTGTGTGTGTGTGTGTGGTGTGTGTGTGTGTGTGTGTGTGTGTGTGTGGTATGTGTGTGTGTGTGGTGTGTGTGTGTGTGTGTGGTGTGTGTGTGTGTGTGTGTGTGTGTGTGGTGTATGTGTGTGTGTGTGTGTGTGTGTGTGTGTGTGTCCCCACAGCAGGATTTCTCCTCAGCACCCATTCAGGATATAACCATGTAAGAAAGAAAGTACTTCCTATGTGTTAAGCATGTGGACCTATGTTCCCTTTCCAAGGAGAAAAGGGAATGTGCTCCTTTAATCTCCACTGTGGTTGCCAAGCACCCTTGGGGGCCTGCACCCAGCCTCAGACTTAGGGCGCTACTTCTAGGACACAGGTAGTCTGTGGCACTGTGGTCCTGCTAACCACACCCGAGATGCCTGTGGCCCTTGGCCTCACTCTCTTCTGCTGAAAGTGACCCATACATCCTGATCACTGCCCTGCTGCCACCAGGCTACCAGGTACAGCCATGCAGCAGCTGTATTTCTACATGTGGGTGGATGTGACTCACTTGTCACAAGCAAGGCACACCTGCGCTCAGCTTCCTCTCCTCTGTAGCCCAGCAAAGCTTCCATGAGCCCAGCCTGTTGGTGCCTCTCAGGTTTCTCCTAACTCAATTCATGCTGCCATGGCAACGAGCTTCCCCTTTCAAGGTCCCCAGTGACGTCCCTATCACTGGGTCCAATGATTAGGCAACACAGTGCGGCTCATTGGCATTTTGTGATGCAAGACACATCTCCTTGGGTGCCACGACTCAAGTGCCTCCCCTCCTTGCTTTCTCTTTCTATTACTGGTGTCCCTGAACTTGTACCCTGGGCACAGGGCTCAGATCTTCTTGCCATTCACTCAAGGATGCTCATCCAGTCTCTGACACTGAACTTTCCCAGCTCAGTTCCCGGGGTTGAGCCACGCCTCCTTCAGGAGGGCCCTGACACCACCTAGACCGAAAGCACGAGGCAACTGCCCCCACCCCTCTAATCTCTGCAATGTAGTCCACTGTCCTTATCTTCAAACAAGCAGGGTTTCCTTACCCTGCTGTGGTGTAGACTGGCACAAGAGGCCTCCCAAGTCTGCTCACCTGAAGCCTCGGCCATTCCCTACAGTATAGGCCTGCCCTTACTCTCAGTTTCCACAGACGGTTTCCTCAAGCAAAGCTATTAGTGTGCTCACTGTCTTCTGCCTCCGTCACAGGGCCACTGTTCAAGGAGGGGCAAACATTAACTTGGGCCTTGTCCTCTAACACCCAGGGAAGCATATCCGCCTTGGGAGGCATCTGAGGAAGACATAATTCCACATCCCCATTCCTTAGCCCTAGGGCGCATGTTGGAAGCCAGCACTTGGCCTAAGTTCCTGGCCCAGGCATAGGACCCATCAACAGGAGTTCCTACAGGGAATTTTCAGCCCAAAGTGCTCTGATCCTAGCAGTAAGCTACCAGCCCTGGGTGAGCAGAGTGGGAACCACTGTCTACACTGCAGTAAAGCTCCAGGGACCAGCTGACAAGTCTGTGGAAGCCCATTTCCTGACCTGTCCTGAGGCCACTCACTCTTCAGTGGAGTTTGCTGGCCCTTGCACAGGGAGTACAGTCATAATTTCCCACCAGCCTTTAGCTATTAGGAAACCCGGCCCTAACAGTTACCCATCTCCAGTGCCCCTGGGACTGATGCCCGCATGAACTACCTGTGAGCACCTGTCCACTGACCATTTAAGCCAGCGGGTGTATGTACAGGGTGTGGCCACCTCACCTGCCCTGTGGTAGCAGGATGTTGTTGACGCCTCCCAGTTTGACGTTGATCTTTAGGCAGAGATTGGATAGGGTCTGTGGTGTGGTCCTCTGCACGTTCTTCATCTGGACACACTGTGTGGCCATGCCCAGCACTGTGTCTCCCACACGCTTGACTTCCGCTGTGGAGCAGAGGTGCACACGTCACAACTCCCAAATAGAAGCAGCTGTCTTCTGCCTCCTTTTGGCCTGCACTGGTGCACTGTTCAGCCACGGCAGCTGCATCAGGCGCCTGCAGGCAGCCTATGAAAGATGCTGGCAGATGGAGGGGCAGAGCTCCTGGCCGAATCCTGCTTTAGCACTGCCAGGCACCTGTGCCTGTCTCCCTCAGGATGGGAATCTGGAAGCACATCTCATACCAGCCATTTGTGATCCCGGGCCCAGGGTGGGGTGAGCAGAAGCCGGTTATAACGGAGGCCTCATCATTCCTCAGCAGAAATGACACCTCATGTTAAGCAAATGCCTGGGTAGCTAAAAATAAAACCACCGGCCTCCTCAAAACCCTTGGCAAACACAGAACATCAAAGTGCCGTGGGGATCCACACTCCTTGTCCCCAGATTCCTTCCTGAAGCAGCTGGTCATTGCTCTTAGGGCTATTCTAGAAACCTGGACTCCAGGGACAACCCTCATTGCATTCAAACATTGGTGCCATGAGAAGCCTTCTTTGAACTCGGAGGGGGAGAGCATGGCTGTCGTGGGCCTGTGGTTAGATACGACAGACCCCTAAATAGTAACAACCATCAAGAAGCCCAGTTGCTTTTGACTCCTGTACCACCAGATCGCACACCAACACCCTTTGGCTGAAAGCCTACGGGGCAGACAGCTCTCACCTTGCAGATCTGTCCATATAACCTCCCTGTTCCCCTGAAGGCCTCCCAAACAGAAGGCTGTACCTGATTTATTCCCTCTTCTCTCTACTGATGAATGAGCAGCTACCCTCTAACATACAGAAACCCGCCCTTGTCTGGGGTGGTGGCAGAGATCAGACATGCTGACTGAGGCCTCCTTAGGGAACACAGGCACATCAGGGGACTTTCCATCTGCCAACACCCATGCCACAGCATGAACATGAAACCAACCCTCAAGTCAAAGCAGGGACTGTAGCTGGCTGTTGCTACTTTGTATGTTCTTTGTCACATCTGTATTCACTGGCTTCACCCCCTACCACTAGATAGGAGAGAAAGAAGGACAGTGGGGACAGAGATCCCTGAATTCAATTTCTTTCCTTTTGTTTCTTCATTGACCATGACAACTAAAAAACTGCAACTAACCCCCTGAATGACCAACTACCGACACCATTTCTTGGGGTGTTGATGTCAACACAAAGGGGAACAGACATTTATTCTGTTAAAAAAGTTCCTACAATTCCAAACATTGTGTAGTTGCAGAAACTATCTGCAGCTATGGGCCACTGGGAACTGCTAGATACCTGGGACTGTGGCTCATTTAAGACGCCAGTGATGACGACGACAACCTAGAAAATGGACTAGAGTAACCCAACGTCCCTCTCCCCTTCTCAGGCTCAGGAATGGGCAAGAACCACTCCGTTCAGTCAACACAAAGGGGCACAAGCAACCCATAGCTATTGGGACCCCTCAATTCCGTGGCGGACACCTACCGTACACAGGAGTCTTGCCGGGCAGGATGACCACCACCAGTTGGAGACCAGCGTATGTGTTCTTCAGGTGTCGGAACATGGGTTCCACACTGTCTGCCCCCTGTGCATATTTACAGAAGCAGGGCTGGCCCTGGATAGGCATCCCAGCATCTCTGGAGATCTTCCTCAGTTGCTCCGTGAAGGACCTGAGGGGAAAGACCACTTTGCTAAGATGTACAATATATGGCAAGGAAGTCATATCAGCCAGGGGCTCTGAATATGGCTTAATAAAGTCAAGGGGTGGGGGGGTGGGGATTCTAAGTGCTTGCTTAGCACACCCAAGGTTTGATCCCCAACACTGGATATTGCAGGTATGGTAATGCATGCTTGTAACCTTAGCATTTGGGAGGGGCAGGAGGATCTACAGCTCAAGGTCATTTATAACTACATATTGAGTTTGAAGCTAGCCTCAGACAGATAAGATTCTATCTAAATAAAACAAAACAAAAAGGAAGCAAGCTTTTTATTTGCTTTTGGTAGCCCAGGCTGGCCTCAGACTCGGGATTCTACTGCCTCACCCTCTTGGGGGCTAGGGTTGGGGAGCAGGCACCACTTAATCTCAGATAAAGTCAGGCACCAAAGCTGTGTCATCCCATGAATGGGGTGAGTGTACCACACCCCCATGGAAGGCCAGGGATAACTGCTGGGGTAAAACAGCAGATATAAAGTGCACGCTTGCTGACTTTCTGTAGTGACACAGTATGGCTCCTTTGTGTCATGCAGGCCTACTAAGCAACTCTGTTAGGGCTCTGGTAAAATAAGGGACAACTTCAGCCGCCTTGTGAGTTTTCCCTGCTGCTCTGGTAGGTACAGCTTGGCCTTAAAGAGACACAGATCCAGAAGAAAACAGAACAGATGGCAACCAAGCAAAGCCAGTACTTGGACTGCCAACAGGACTCAGGTGGCTGAGAAGACTGGCTATGTTCTCAGAGTAAAAACATCCAACCAGCAGCCAAGGTGAGGACACTTAGCTCCAACCTAGTGGGTCCTCCCACATGCTGCATTTACAGAAGCCGGGCATATGCTCCTGCAGTCACACCACCAACAGGCGGGTGTGTCTGGGGACTGAGACCAAGCACAGAAGATGGGCAGGAGTTGGTCAGCATCAAGCCTCTGCTCTGGCTTCTGGCTCATTCTGTCAGAAGCACAGGTGAAAGCTGCCACCAGTGCAGGATGACAGACAGCCTCCACCCAGTGAACTCAGCCCTGCATAAGACAGCCTCACCAAAAAATAGCCTCTTGCTGGGATGGTCGGAGTGTAGCTATACTCTGCAGGCTTTGGGGTGCTCCCTTCCCTCCCCCAAGAGAGGTTAAAAAACAACAACAGCAACCAAATGTCTATTTCCCCTCTAACCTTGGACACAAGTACAGCCCTGTGAGCCCTTGGGCACACTCTTGTTGGCACTGGTCAAGCTTAGTTCATTGCCACTGGCCCAACACTCACAATGTTCTGGCTGAGGAGCAGGCCCCTCTGAAGCTCAGTTTCAGCCTGCCCTAAGCTACTGCAAAGGTGCCAAATCTCGATGGGTTCCCCGGAAGCTTTCCCTCGCATAGGAGAGCAGCCAGCACAGCCTGCCACGATCTGCCCTTGTCTGTTGCCTCTTCCCACCCCGTTCTTAGTTTCACTTCTCATTTAATTCACTGAAACTTCACAGTAGCAAGAGTACAATGGCTTCGTGGGAAAAGGGGGTACACACCTTTAATCACAACATTAGCAGAGGCAGGTAGATCTCTGTGAGTTCAAGGCCAGCCTAGGTCTACAACATAGTTGAGTTCTAGGGCAGCCAGGGCGGGCTACATAGAGAGACAGTGAAGTATGTTGTTTCTATAGTCTGAGTCCACTGACTCTGGGCCCACCTCTACTTCCATGGTGACTGATTTATTTTAAACTCATTGCTCAGGTGCTGTGTGTTCTCTCACACCTAATCTGGGCAGTCACCCCAGGTGAGGGTTCTCTATTAGAGAGAGGCTGCCAACTGCTGGCATTGGATCCCCAGTGACCCATCTGACCAACAGAGCCAAGGCCAGGCCCATGGAGGCCTCAAGCAGGCTTACTTGAGATGGACTTCTGTACACTGGCGCTGAGGGGCAAAGCAGGCGATGGCCCACACCTTGATCTCGATGCCCGTGTGGAACTGCTTGTTTCTCATGTCCCACACCCCCTGGACAGGAGTGGCAATCGCTTTGTTCTGCAAATACAAAGTAGTTCAGAGGGGAACAAATGAAAACACTCTTGCTGCTGTCCCCCCCAACAGTGACTCCTAAAGCACCAGATCACCATGGGTGTGTCATCTCCCTGTCTCTGGCATTCCTTAGCACTATAAGCAACCACACATGCAGAATGGTGGGTTCTGTTAGATGAGAAATGACAGGATGGTTGGACCAATGATGAGCCCTAGAAGGATGGGAGTGAGGAGTCAGATCGATGTGGTGAATAAAGGAGTGGAGGGGAAGGATGGAGGAGTGGAGCTGGATAAAGGTACCAAAGGATGGGTGAGTGGAGGAGGTTGAGTGTGGTCAGATAGATGGGAAGGCACAATGGGTAAGCGGAAGGATGGATAATGAGGCAGTCACATAGATGAATGGGAAAGCACAGATATGGGAGTAGAGTCAGACACCATCTCCATCTTTAAGAGAGAGAAGTTTGATGGGATAAGAAACTTAGAAACACTGAAAGCAATGTGCAAACTTTTACAAAAGACCCAGGAAGGTAGAGTCTTGGTCATGCATGGGCCAATGGGTGCAGTTTAACGCACGTGTATGCGAGTGCACACACACACACACCCCACCCGCCTGCACCTACCCTGCCCCCATAGAGGATGGAGGGTGGCTGCAGAACACGCCCAGTCACATCTGTCATCTCATCTTTCACCATGATTCCAAATTCACGAACATACGGGTCTGTATTGAAACTCGCACTTCTCATCTTGAGGAAGGAAAGAGAGAAAGGCAGGTCAGTGGAGGCCATATCAGCTCAAAGTACAGGCATGTGTGTTGGGGGTTGGTGTCCATGTGTACCCCCATCCTTAAGGAACCCAAGGACCCAGTGCTCACCAATTTGCTGATCTCCTCTTGACGATCGGGTGCAGACCTGGCAGTGGCTCTGATCATGGTTGAGGTCTGATTGTCTGTTAATTTTTTAATACATCTCTGTCCAGCAACTATGTTACAGACCTACAAAGAAGACAGATACAGGACAACACATGAACTATGTATGTGACTAGGGGTTGAGGGAAAGAGTTTTTAGAGGTTGGGCGCACAAGCCAGAGCCCTGCCTAGTGGAGGGGCCACTCCAAAGCCTACCACTCACAACAGAACCCAGCATGAAAGATGACAATCTACAGCTTTGGTGGCACTCTGCTGGGGTTGACCTGTGCACAGTAAGTGGCTTACATCTGTTGTACTGGCTAATTTTATGTCAATTTGACACAAGCTGTAATCATCTGAGGGGAGGGAACCTCAATTGAGAAAATGCCTCCATGAAATCAGGTTGTAGGCAAGCCTGTGGGGTATTTTCTCAGCTAGTGATTAATGGGGAGGGCCCAGCCCATCATGGGTGATGTCACCCGAGGCTGGTGGTACTGGGCTCCATAAGAAAGCACTCTGAACAAGCTTTCAGGATCAAGCCAGTAAGCAGCACCCCTCCACACCTTTGTATCAGCTCTACCTCAAGGTTTGTGTCCATTTTGGGTTCCTGCAATAACTTCCTACTCTTTCCTCCCTGAGTTGCTCTTGGTCCTTAAACAATAGAAAGCTTAAGGAAGGCATCCATTATACCCCAGGACCCGAGGCTGAGACACCTAGGACCTCTGAGTGGTGAAGGCCAGACAAGGGCACGCAATGAGGTCCTATCTAAGTAGCAGTGTGGTGGTGCTACTCAAGCTGCTCTTTCCTTCCATTTTAGGGGATACACAAAGGGGACACAATTCGTGGAGTAGCTGAGTCCCACAGCATCAGTAAGGCTGGGCTGGATTTGGGTTTCTCCTCAGGCAGTAGTGCAGAGACTTACCTCCAAGGGAAGGTAGGTATGTTTCTGCTCCTGTCCAACTTGTAAACATGGGAGGTGGGGGTAGCGCAGAACCAGCTTGTGCCTGTCCTTGAAGTACTGGGCCACTGTACACTCCACTGTCTGCCCACTCTCCTGCTGCAGTGGGAACCTGTGGGAAGAGGTGAGTCAGGAAAGAATTTTCCAGGCTTCCCAGATACTGAACCTTCCCAGGGCCAAACACCTGTGTTATGCGGGAAGCAAATGCTTCAAACATCTCCTGGGCTATTCAAGGCCCAATTCTCAGGCCGCCCACAGGTCTGTCTGCTCCTCCCAGACCTGCACAGAGCAGCAGAGTAGATACCCTAACTCTGGTAAGGTGGCATCCTCTGTTCTGCTGTGTGTGGGAATTTATACTTGTTTAAGATTTACTTACGTATTTTATGTACATGGGCGTTTTGTCTGCATGTATGTCTACACACAAGGTATGGGATCCCACAGGACCATAGCTATAGACAGTTGTGACCTGTGAGCAGCCAATCAATGTTCTTAGCCATTGAGCCATCCCCCACCTTCCACAGTTTTTCCCTAACTTATTTTGTGGGCCATGGTAGTACATGCCTTAAACTCCAGCACCCAGTAAGCAGAGCCATCTTTGGGAGTAGTTCCAGGCCATCCTAGTCTAAACAATAACTCCCTGACTTAAAAAACATAACAGAACAGGGGCTGGAGAGTTGGCCACTGCTTTAAGACACTGGCCGCCCTTGCAGAAGACCCAGGTTTGATTCCTGGCACCCATGCAGTGGCTCACAGCTGCCTGTTCCAGGGAACCTAATGCTCTCTTCTGAACTCCACAGGGACTAGGCATATACACAGTGAACGGACATACATACAGTCAAAACAATGATGCATTAAGAAATGAAGAATATAAATTTAAAAACAAAACAAAAAATCAACTTATTTTAAGTGTGTACACACTCGTGTGCAGGTGCCACGGGGCACTGCAGCTGCAGCCACAGGAGGCTATAAGCTGCCCATCATGGGTGCTGGGAACAAACTGTGTCCTGTTTGCTCTGCTATGCTCTTAATCACCGAGTCGTTTCCCCAGCCTGTGAGTTCACATCTTAGAGCAGAGTGTGAGTGAGCCACAGAGGCAGGCAGCTGTTTGCAGGACAGTCCAGGGACTTCCAGTGTCTGGGAAGCTGAGTGACTAGGGAGGGCCTGAGACTGAAAGGAGGCTGTCTGTTTGGCTGCCTTACGTTTGGTGACTGGCAGGCCGCCGGGTCACGTTGCAGACACGATACTTCCTCTTCATCTGACCACAGTGCGTTATCTCCACCTTTAGACCTGGTGACAGACAGCGGGTATCAGAACTACTCCTGTTAGGCCCTTTTAATCCAGAGAAGCCTTCTGCCAAGAAACTCAGCACATAGACCTGGGTGCCACTACCACCCTTCTTGGAGCCTAGTGTTTGTGGTCCAAACAGGACACCCAGCTCCTCCCACCTGTGTGGTTGGACTCATTAGAGTCATGGACCCTCTGTGCATGGGTCCAACTGACTCAGTCAGTGTGTCTTGTGGTCCACTCTTCCCACGGCCCACACCTGCCCCAGGAGTCGGTCCCACCCCCTAACCTGAGGTGCCAGGTGGGTCTTTACCTTTAATTTCTTTGGTAAACTTTACCCTTTGGGAATCTGTCAGAGGTTTTTGTTGTTCTTCAATACTTTTAAAATCCAACACTTCACAAACAAACTCGATCACTGGCTGTGCCTTGTAAAATGCTGTTGCCGATACTATGTGCAGGAAAAGGAAGAGACAAAGTTTAACGGAGGCATCTGGAGTAGTCCACATGACTAATTAGCAGCTGCTCAGGAGGCCCAGGATCTTTACTCCTTCTTTGGAGCGCCCCTTGATGCCTTGCGACGAGTAAACCAATGTCCACTATGGCCATGGCTCCACCGACCCCTGGAGTCTCCAGGCTTCCTCCAGCCAAAGGTCAGGGATTGGCTGAATCTGAAGAAGTGACTAGAAGAATTACAGGGGTATTGAACAAGTCTAGCATGATAGGCGGTGTCCAGGACCTTGGATAGTGTCAGGTTTTCTGGCCACCGTCAGCCAGAGGCATTTCTGAAGTGTCCCGTTCATGTAGTTCTTTTGCAATCACAGTGCATTTGACAGAGATGTGGCCTGCGTGGCCCTGCTGGGGTACTGTAAGAACTTATCTGCTTTGGCAGAGGGAAGAGGACTCAGCACAGAGCATGACCTATAGGCTCCTGAAGCATGAGGAACAGCAGTGGGGCTACAGTGTCCCCATCACTGAAAGCTAAACGGATTGTAGGGAGCTCCAATGGATCCACTGACGATGGCAGCCGATCCCTGGGGATGTGCCCTTAGGAGTGCACCTTGTCCCTGGCCCTTTTCTATCTCCTTGCTTCTTGCCACCATGAGATAAGCAGCTATGTTGTGTCATAGCCTCTCTGCCTTGGTGCTTGGCTTCAGAACGATAGCATGAGCTAACTGTGGACGAAGACCTCTGAACCTGAGTTAATCTTTACTGCTTTAAATGGTTTCTTCTAGGTACTTGTCACAGCAATGACAGGTCTAATATGCTCTAAGGTTGGAAGACCACTCACTGGGCAGTGGCCAGCCACTGGCACCTAATGGTGTCTTTTCCTTAGAACAAGCAGCAACATGAGTAACCAGGAAACATGGGGAGAGAATGAAGGGTGTGGCCCCAGCCCTGCACTTGGGGTGCTCGAAGTACAAAGGGTCTAGCAAAGGTAGCTCTCCAGGCTGGCTAAAGGGTCCCTGGGAGTGGAGCACTCCAAGACTTTGATACCCAGTTAGAGGAAACTACCTTGACACCAAAGGAACAGGCCAGTATCACATCAGAACTCTGCTAAAGATGGCTTCTCTGCTTGTTTCCAAATCTCCACCCACTTCAGTGGGGGCTGCATGGGCCCTATCCACCCTGCAGTGAAGCCCATGGGCTTCTCTTACCATCAATATTCAGCATCATTTTCCAAAGAGAAGGTCGGACAGACTGATGGAAGCCAAACCACACTTCTCTGCCCCCACCCAGAGGGTTGGAACAGCCTTCAGATGCAGTGAAGAAGGAACGGCCAACAGGGGTGTACCTGCAACAGATATAAGCCCTCTTCTAATCTGATGGAATCAGTAGGCATACCTACACTCAGAGACCACTGAGTTTTCTTCTGTAAAGTCATGCTCATTACATGGAGTTCTCGTCTGCATTCCCTGTGTAAACCGTAGCCTGTCAGACGTGTAAACACAGGAACCGTAGGGCACCTTCAAACTGAGTTCATCTGGGAGCAGGCTCTGCCTTCAGCTGGGGCCCATGGCCTTGCAGATTTAGCTGGTGTCTCCATTCTCCCCCATCCTTACTCTCATCGTACAGTGCACATAGCTGGGCACAGCCCTTCAAGCCTTCCTAGTCCGGGGCTGTGCTATGCGGGCAGAAGCAGCTAGACGCTAGTATGGGTAGAATCTAGAGCAGCTACCAGGCAGAGGCAGCCGGAGCAGCCCAGCTCCAAGCTGTGGGGCTACCATTTCTCTGTGTGGCTGTGGACCACCACGAAGCTCCCTGTTGTCCTAGCTTCTTTCAATGACAGGTAGCAAGGGCAGGAGGCTGTGGACAGCTCCCTGTCTCTGGAGGCTGAGCATAGTTGTGAGAAGGTCCATAAAACCCACAGGCCAGTTATGCCACAGATGACCTGAGCTACAGGCCACTCACTTGCTGCAGACACACACTCCACACAACCTCACCTACATCCTACAATATATAAGCTGTCTTACCACCAAAGGGTGGGATACAATGTTCAGCAGTGGTACATGAAATCACTTCCTGCCTGTGCTTGTTAATCCTGTCACATCTTGACAACCTCCTGATTGTAAAAGAGTGTAAACAATCAAAGGAATTCGGAAGGAAGAAACCATAGGAATTCCTGTCCTGCTGCTCATCTAGAAGTATAGACAATGCGGCCAGTGAGATGGTTCAGGGCGTAGGGGTGCTTGTAGCCAAGCCTAGTGACCTGAGCTCCATCCTCAGGATCCACATGGTGGAAAGAAGGAACTCAAATAGAGTAAATACTGGCTTGTTTTTAATCTATAGGCAAGATTTTGTTAATTGCCATTTTAGGTTATTACTGTACCTACCTGCCTCCCTCCCATCAACACTTCTTAGCAGTGAGAGGCAGGACAGGGGCCTGCTGAGAGGGACAGCTAGCTCTGGGACTTAGTCCCTTCTGTGCCTAATGTGTAAACACAGAGGCAAAGGAACACCCAGTTTTCTCCAGAGCAGGGAAGAGTCAGTTGTAGAACCTAAGCCTGCAGCTTTCTTTCTGCCTCTCGCTTCTGATCTTATAGGACCATTCTCACCATTCCCGAGGTCCTACTGTGCACTGAGATGTGGCTCCCTGGCCTTGGTCCCAAGTGCTAGTCAGTGAGCGCAATGCTCTGTCTGGCACCTGGGGAAATGACAAACCACTGAAATGATCTCACCCCTTGCTAGGTAGAGCAAAGAGAGATCCTCTGGTGAAACAGGCGATGCCTTTGGTGCTGGCCATTGTCATACACACTGCGGAAATGTCTTCCAAAATGGGCATTTAGTCAAGCATAGTGTGAGTGCCCGGTCTGCTGTCTGAGACCTGCTCCACAGAACTGTGTGAGTTCACAGCCAAAGAAGTGAACCTTCTACACTCACGCAAGGCTGCTGGTGACAGCTCTAACATTCTTGCCTTCTGTCGCAGACCATTTGCCCCACAAACTACATGTGTGACAATTACCATTGGCTCCTCTCTTCCTCGGTCAAGATTTCTATCTTTCTGTGAACACTCAGCTTCAGCCTGCAGTCTTTGTCCCCACCCACTTGATGCCCTTACCTCATGGATGGCAAGTGCCTCATGACAACGTCCAGGGCCTGGATCGTCTCGAAGGGGACGCTGGGCAGCCGCCCCGAAAGTGCATCGTGTAACGCCTGCAAGCTCACGCATGACACCCACTTGATGGATACCTTAAAGATTCGATCTTTGCCTTCTCCTGGCAGTGTGACCTCCAGTTCCACCTGCCAAACCAAGGCACAGAGATCATCAGCTCCGAAAAACCAGAAGAAATTAAACTTTTATTTTCTTGTGTGTTCAGGGTGCACGTGTGTAGAGGTCTATGGTAGGTGTCTTCCTCAGCTGCTTCCCACTTTGCAGTTTCTCTCTTTGAACCTGCGGCTTGCTGATTAGGCTAAGCTGATCAGCCAGTGAGCCCAAGGGATCTGCACCTGGTGCTGGGAACAGAACTCTGGTCCGTATTCTTTTGGGACAAGCTCTTTACCCAAATGATCCACTTTCCCAGACTCAATTTTTTTTTTTTTTTACTTTTAATAAATGTGTACTCACACAGCTGTATGAGGTCAGTGACCAGCATACTGGACACTAATGACACCCTCAAACATGCCCACTCTTCTCCCTTAACACATGTTCAACCTACCCAGGTCTTCATGTCCACAGCTGAATCACCACCTCCTACAACAGTGTATCATGACTGTGGCCTACAACCAACCACTCAGGGGATGCTCAAAGTGGCTTTGTTATTTGTTGTTGACAAGCCTCTGGGTCTGAAATACTTTATCCTCATGTACCCAAAACTCGCAGCAAGGAGATGGGTTCACCTCATCCCGTTACCATAGGCCTAAGCTGGCAAACAGCCAATGCCACTACCCACAGGCCAACAACCCAGGGATGGCTGGGACATCACATGGTACCAATCTAGGTAGGGAAGATGGTGAGGGGCTACAGACTCAGCCTCTGAGGACACTGACACGGAGCCATGCAGCTCTTGTTCGGACACCTTTGCAAGAAGGAATCAAATTGAGAGCAAATATATGTATATTTTTGGAACAGCACACCACTAAGAGACAAAGGGAGGAGAAAGCCACACTGACACAAAGAAGCAGTGTCCAGGGGAAGTTGTCAACACACAGAAGCAGCTGTGTCTTCAAGGTTTCCCTGTCCTCAGCTGCTGGGCCATCTACCCCCATCCCCACAGAAGAGTGACGGCACCAGCAGCTGTCTGGCGTCACAACCACTATGCTGGCCAGAGGGACAGCTGCAGGGCTTAGTGCCATGCATCCTTTTCAGACAGGGACACGCAGGTCACGCCCTGTTTCAATGCTGTAATGGCTGCTGTGACTTTGCAGGGCAGTCCTCGGGGAAAACAAGTCACTGCCTGTGCTGAATACGTTTTGCTGCTTTTTGTTGTCGACTTGGCACAGCCAGAGCCACCTGGGTGAAGAGGGAACCTCGACTGAAGAATTTCCTTCATCAGATTGGCTTGTGAGCATCTTCTTTACTAATGACTGATGTAGGAGGGCCCAGCCCACTTTGCGAGGAGCTTCTCTCGGGCATGTGGTTCTGAGCTATACAAAAAAGCAAGCTGAGAAAGTCAGTGGTCCGTGCTCTTTCCGGTCCCTCCTTTAGTCTCTCCTGGGTTCCTCGCTTGTCCTCACTCAGTAATGCACTGCATCCTTTTAGTCAAATACCCCGCCCCTGACGCCCCAAATTGCTTTTATCCTAGCAACAGAAATTACATTAAGAACAAAAATTGGTATCAGAAGTGGGATGTTGCTGTGACAGACCTGACCACGTTGCTCTTTTGGAAGGCCATTGACGCATTTGGAACTTGGATTGGAAGTGCTCAGGCCTAATGAGCTACTGTTATGGGAGCTTGCAAACAAGGCTGTTAAGAGTAGTACGGACAACGGAAGCCTGGCGTGTGAAGTTTCAGGGGGAAACAAGACTATCAGAGCCATTAGTATGATGTGTCTAAACTGACAGTGAGCTGATGAAACCTTTGTGCTTTATTAGGGCAACTGACGCTGGTCAGCTGGGGTTGAGGAACCAGCTGCAATTAGTAAGAGACCAGCATCATTGAGATGAAATATTATTTGAATATTTCCTTAGGGTGGGCACACAAAAGCAGTGGTCCAGAGGGGGCCAAGGCTGCATATCTCAAGCTGGAAGCCAAACATGGTAATGTGTAGATCTTCCACATGATACTGGTTTTAATGGCATGAAAGCAGCAGGGTTGAAGGAGGCTCAACAAGGTAAGGCCAGAGTCCTAAAGAGAGGTCAAGAGGCCAATGGTAAGGTATAACCTCATCTGCAGTGGTGACCTCATCATATTGGAGATGTCAGAACCAGGGAATGACCCATCAAAGGTACAAACAAGTTTAGTGTGCGATCAGCTTGAACCTATGAAACCAATTATGTGTGTTCCACGTGTGATCCAGAAGTGGCCCTTACCAAGTCCTTTAGAGTCCAGAAGATCTTGAGTAAGTCCCAGACACTGGACAATGAACGCTCTCTCCCTCCCCTCCCTCTTTCTATTTTTTTCAAGAGCCAAGACAGACTCTCACTATGTAACTATGGCTAGAACTCACAGAAATTCGCCTGCCTCCTTTTCCTTAAGTTTGGTTCCTCTTCTTCAGAGTAAGAAAATATTTAATTTGCTTTTATTTTTACAATAATCCAGGTAAGCAACTTTGGACATTTTATAAACTTTGAACTTCTGTCTGGTTTTAGGTTTTTTTGGGCCAGAGTCTCATTATGCAGTTCTGGGTGTCCTGGAACTTGTTCTGTAGACCAGCTGGCCTTGAACTCTGCTGCCTCTGCCTCCTAAATGCTCGGATTAAAGGCATACATACACCACAGCTCAAGACTTTGAACTTTTAAACTGTTTTTAAATTCCTGGTAGGACTTTCAAAGTTACATTTTTAAGTCATGATATTTATGACATATTTCTGATAAAGTAGGTATGGTTTAATAGTGATGTATTTATGTGTCACCTTGGATTGGGATATAGAACTCTCAGCTCCTTCTCCAGCACCATGTCTGTCTGCACACTGCTTCGTTCCCTACCATAATAATAATGCGCTAAACTCTGAAACTGTGAGCAGCCCCAATTAAGTGTTTACCTTCATCAAAGTTGCCCTGGTCAGAGTGTCTCCTCAGAGCAATAAAACCCTAACTAAACCATCAGGACATGTGAGCTAAGTAAACTTTCTCCCTCCAAATCATGGTGTTCTCTTTCTTGGTCAACTAGAACACACCTGTATCAGAACTGGTGCATTTGTGAAGTGTGTTAGGGGCCCAGAAGCACCCTGGCAGGTGACAAGGCAGAGACAGAAGCCTAGCAACATGTCTCAGGTACAAACACCACAGGGACCCCCTAGAGAGGCCCATGGCTGCCTCCTGAGCCTCCCCTCCCAGAACCAGCTGGCTACTAGACTGCTTGAAGCTACCATGAGCTGGACCTCAGCTAGAACTACCATCTAGGAAGGGGATATATTCCACTCTCCCTGACCCAGGAGGCAGCAGCTCAGAAGCTGTAACCTTCTGACAGCTGACAAAAGAAGATGTGGCTAGACACAGCCAAACACAGCCAAGGATAATATATCTGGCATGGTTTTGGTGAAAAGAGGTGGAGGGTGTGTCAGCCCCAAATTTAGAGCAACCGGCACCTAACTTCCCAGCTCTGTCCCATCCCCAAGTGAAGCCGTGGGCTTGGCAGACACAAGCACTCTTAACCCCAAGGAGCTGCTTTCTTTCCACAGGGGCTGGCAGTGAGGTGGACACCTATAGAGAGCATGCACTGAGTTCTGGAGGAGTGCTCCTCAGGGAGGTGATGTCCACACAGGCATGTACCCATATCGGGTTTCACAGTCCCCGTCCACTGAGCACTAGGTAGACAGCAGAGCTCAGGGACTCCAGGGGAGTCCTTTGTCACTATAGAGGACAGAAAAACCAAAGACAAAGCTTTGCTGGTAGTGTAAGGAACACTTTTTGACTGGCTCAGAGGGGGGAACCCCATGCTAGCTTGTCAGCTGAAAACACTGACACAGGTGACTAGGATTAATTTACAAGGGACTAATGGCATCTCCAAATGCTGTGTGTGGGCTAGCACTGGGAATTTCCTGTGCCCATTATACCTGACCGGGGCTCACATGTCTTGGGCAGTAGACTGGAGTTCCTCAAACCTTGCTGTTTACACCGCAGTGTGGGCACATGAAGCTCCCAGACCCAGGATGAAAGCCCACACTACAGCTAAGACCTGAGATGTGCCACACAGGAGAGGTGGGGCTGTCTGTCTGGGCTGTTCCACTCTGCACTAGAAAGGTAACTGGGTTAGCAGGGTGAGGTGGCTTGTGTCAGGTCCCCAGTACCAGGAAAGGCATACATGTTGCATCTGTTTTCATTCCAGTGTGGGCTGTTCGCTCATGATTGTGTATCTGCATCTGAGCATCAGAAACGCCCTGCTTCAAGACGTTTCTCTTCATGCCCCTCCCAGTGTCTAATTATAAATTTGTACCAACAAAACTGTGAATAAATTCCTTATGCTTTTCTTTCTTATAGAGCTTTAAATAAAAACAAATGTGTAAATTAAACATAAGACCTTAAGATCAATAAATCTCCAATCCACCGTATGTTAATTCGCCAGGGAGAGCCTGCTCAGTTCATTCACACCCAGTCCTGGGATTCCCTCCAACTCAGAACCCTACGCCCATTATCTGTTCCTGGAGTGGCAGCGACAACCCACATGCCACTGGGGGTGGGGGGTTGGGAGATGAGAGCCTGAGACACAGAGCTGTGTAGTCACTGGCCCTCTGCCCTGTGTTCCTGTCAGCACGGTGACCCGGAGCAGAGCCACCAGGTGCTACGGCTGCCTGGCTCCACTGGGAATAGACGGGCTCAAAGGAGCCAAGACACTCGGTCACTTAGCAACACATCGTTTTCAGGCCTGCAGGAAATGTGCCGTCCCTTCATTCTCAGACTGTCAGAGTCTGGACAGAGCTTCATTATTTTTTAAATAAAGCCACGATAAGGCTAAAAATAATAAGGGAAGATAACTATTTTCTATGGTCACCACACCAGGTTGACTCATCTTCCTCCTCCTCCTCCTCCTCCTCACTGTGGAGGAGGCTGCTGCAGCACATCCGCTTTATTATATTGTCATCACACTCTCTCTCTCTCACACACACACACTCATACACACACACTCCTCTCTCTCTCTCTCTCTCTCTCTCTCACACACACACATTCACACACTCCTCTCTCTCTCTCTCACACACTCATACACACTCCTCTCTCTCTCTCTCTCTCTCTCACACACACATTCACACACTCCTTTCTCTCTCTCTCACACACACACTCCTCTCTCTCACATACACACACACTCATACACACTCCTCTCTCTCTCTCTCTCTCTCTCACACACACACACACACACTCCTCTCTCTCTCTCTCTCTCTCTCTCACACACACACACACTCCTCTCTCTCTCTCTCACACACACACACTCCTCTCTCTCTCTCTCTCACACACACTCACACACTCCTCTCTCTCTCACACACACACTCATACACACACACTCCTCTCTCTCTCTCACACACACACTCACACACTCCTCTCTCTCTCACACACACACACTCACACACTCCTCTCTCTCTCTCTCTCTCTCTCTCTCTCTCTCTCTCACACACACACACACCCTCTCTCTCTCACTCACACACACACACACACACTCCTCTCTCTCTCACTCACACACACACTCACACACTCCTCTCTCTCTCTCTCTCACACACACACACCCTCTCTCTCACACACACACACTCACACACTTCTCTCTCTCTCACACACACTCCTCTCTCTCTCTCTCACACACACACACACACACATTCCTCTCTCTCACACACACACACACAACACACACACTCACTCTCACACACACATACACCCCCCCTCTCTCTCACACACACACACCCTCTCTCTCACACACACACATACTCTCTTTCACACACACACACACACACCCTCTCTCTGTCACACCCACCCACACCCCCTCTCACACCCACACACACTACTCTCTCTCTCTCATTGCCATCAACACACACAGACATACCAACTCTCTCTCTCACACACACACATACCCTCTCTCTCTCCCACCCTCACCCCCCACCCCCCCATACACAGTGTGTGGTGGTCTGTGGGTTGCACTTGGGAGTGTTTTGTATTTGAGCAGCCTCCCTGGAAACCTCAGCACACCCCATACGAGGCCCACACAGTAGCCACCATGCCTCCCAGATGAAGCGATCTTCCACGTCAGAGAAATAAGCAACCTTGAAACATGTCTGAATCTCACCCGATAGTTAGACTAGGTCCAAGCACACGTCCTCACCTTGTCCCTGCCGATTGGAAGGGGCATAGCCGTGTACAGATTCTTCCTTCCATCAAACACTGGCTTCCGGTCCCCGAAGATCTGGGTTTTAAAGTGCTGGACCATGTGCTCCACTATTTCCCTAAAACAGACAGGAGAATTCAGCAAAATGTCAGTGAAGGTGAAGCTGGCATCTGCCTGATACAAACTAGCTTTGAAGGCCCTTTAAGGAGACCAAAGTTCTGCCTGTCATGTGACTTTCCACCCTCTTCTGTGAGGGGACAGGAAAGAAAAAAAAAAAAAAAAAAAAATCAGCCTAGAACCTGAAGTGGGCTCATTTCATTGTCCTGGTCACACAGATGTGGGAGGATGTTCTAATCAGTTACATGGGGCAGACAGTGGATGCTACCATAATGTCCGAGTGCCCAGGTACACTGAAGGGTAACCATTGGAATTTATGTCTTAAAGTTATAGATTGGACACCCATACGTCTTCGGTGAGGCTGTGTGTCCCTAGTAGTCCACAGACCCCATTTTTCAGTCACAGGCGTGGTGTATAACCATCACCAACGTCTTTCAGAATGAAACCCCTCACCCACCTTTCCCCAAGGCAAGCAGAAGGTAGTTGCAGAGACATCTAGGAGGAAGCCCTGCTGTTTAGGCAGGCCACAGGCTGGTCCCAGGCTCCTGACCTCCCCAAGCTGTTGAAAGTGAGCCCTCGGGATCACCTGTGCACTCTGTGCTCGAGAGCAGATGCTCAACACATGGGCGGCAGCAAACCGCCCGGTCTCAACCTCTCAAGAGCCTACAGGTCATAGCACTGTCGCCATTTTAGATGCAGGGACACTGAAGCACAAAGCCACAAAGAGCAAGGGGCAGTGTGGGAGACAGGAGCTCTGTTCTGCATCCTACTTCCTGGCCCCTGCAGTAAGTGGCATGCGCTTGTAACTTTCACTACGGTTTCGTAAGTTTCTTAATTTCTAATTATGTAGGTTTTATGTTGCTGCATTCTCTTTGTGACACTACGAGTCTCTCAGACTGCCTCCCACCCCAGCCTCTCCAGTACACTATGAACAATCCAAGCTTTTACACAGGCACACTAAATATTTTTAAATTGCTCTTCTGTTTTGTTTTGTTGAAAAAGGATTGTCTTCCTTTTAATGACATGTACTGTGTGGGTGTGTACATGCAAGTTCAGGGCCCGTGGAGGGCAGAAGGTCCCCTGGAACTGGAGTTACTGGTGGTTCTGAGCTACTTCTTGTGGATGCCGGGAGATCTACCAACCTCCTGCCTCAGCCTCCAAGGCTCGATATTTTGTAACTGATATCTGTGGCCTGATATGTATCTTAGGCAATATGACCTTATTGCTATATACAATGGAACCACATTGCCTATAAATGTAGATAACATCAACCTATAACAACAGCCGGGTAAGCCAACAATTAAATTCCCTGTCTCTCTGAAGGTTGGCATCCTGTATCTATGCTTTTGAAATAATCAAAACTACAACCCCAGGCCAGGGGGGGCATGTAATACTCTTACTTTTACACACACACCAGACTGCATTCTCAAACCAGTAAAGCAGACTATACCATTCGAGAGGCTCAAGTCAGGGCCAGGAGGAAAGGGGCATGGACTCACCATGGTGTCATAGTGCTAACGGTGACATATCTCTGGCCATCAGAGACTCCATGTTGGGCTCATCCTGGCTTTCACACAGACTGCTGTGTGTGGAACAATGGGGGAGAGGACAAAGACGGGGTGGGGGGGCAGCAAGGCATAGTTATGCCTGGAGCGTGGGGCACTCAGCTGCCCTCTGCTGAGCCCATTTGCCAAGCTGTACTGCTGGGCTCTTCTCCACTAGCGCTGGAAGTGGAGATCCGAGGGGGACACAGCATCACCATGCAAGCACAATGAAACACTGGCTGCTTCCGGAGGGAGGTCCCACAATCAGGCACAACACTATTTGAACACACTTTGACCATCGCAGTCGAATCTGGACCCATTTAAGCCCCCCCCCCCCCCACACGCAATTAACAGTGAAACGAGGAACATTAAAGCTTTGCATACTGAACCAGTCAAGAGCTCTCACGATAATTTGCAAGCCTAGTGGGCTGGCCCTTGCTTCAGTCTGCAGCACCCAGCCCCCTCAGTTGCTGGGAGACTGAACTGACGCAGTTTCTAACCATGGCAACCTCAGCTTCTTACAGTGACGCCCGACGGGAAAAGAGCACAGAGTCCGAAAAGCACCACGTGACCGTTGCCAGCCTGAGTCAGGCCTCCTTTCAGAAAGGGTTTCCTGTATGCTGTGGATGGCACAAGAGACTGACAGGAGCCACAAAGCCCAGGTGACAAGACAGCCTCTGCCCACCCTCTTCCTAGCTTGGAGGGTGTATGCTACCACACGGAGGGAGACCAACAGGTTTCTGACCCGAGAAGCTAGCAAGCAAATGGACACACCCACTTACCAATCTTCACTGAGACAAATAAAAGACCCATAAAGACCCTCAGCACTGACTAGTTCAACCCAGCCAGGCCTGCAGCTTCTGTGTGGAAATGTACTTGCTACAGAAACATATTCATTACAAGGGACTGCACCTAATGTTCAACATGTTCCAGGCACACTGCTCAGCAGGTCAGATAATCGAGTCCTAAGTCACTCACTCCCCTCCAGCAGCTGTCACAGGAGAGAATGCACCAGCAAGGGGCACTTTCTTCACCAGGTTCCAACACCCCTGGGGACATCAGTCTGTGATTCAGTTTAAGGCTCTCCTTCAATGCACTTAGCTTTAGTCTTAACTGCTTGCCTTAAAATAAATGTACAGAGAAAATGGAAGGCAGCTGTTTGTGGAGTAGGGTTACTGGGGGTGGGACAGTCTGAGTGTCACATTCCCAGTGGTTCTAGAGCAGTTGCAAAGCCACAGCCCAGGAGAGGACAGAGCCCAAAACTGCAGAGGTGGAGAATCTAGTTGCCAAAAAAGATGGCAACTGGATAGATTCCCTCAACAGACTGCATATGCCACCCCCTAGGTGAGCCAAGATTACAGTGTGTGGGTGTGTGATTCAGCCACAACGGCGGTGTACAGACTAAGGGAGAGCCTGTGTCATGACAACTTGTACAGAGAGGGACTGTCTATATAGCACAGTCCTGAGTTGATCTCTGCTGGAGAAACAAAGACCCTGGGAGTTCACAGGCTGGCCAGCCTAGTATAATCTATAAGCTTCAGGTCCATGTGACAGACCCTGACACAGAATCAAAGGCAACAAATGACACAGAAAGTGGACCCCTGGCTTCCACACAGAGTATTTTGCTTCTTAGCTCATAAATTATCCGTAGCACATGTAGAGCAGCAATTCTGAAGAAAGGGGAGAAAGAGGCTTCAAGAAACCAAGGCCAGTATTGCCCCACACATTTTGATAAGCCAAGAAACATAAATCCCAAAAGATTTACACATGGGCACATTGTAGTCATATAATAAATATTAAAAACAAGAATATTAATATTGAAGAGTTAGCCTGGAACACCCAGTTCATTTCCCAGCACTCATGTGGCAGTTTACAACTGACTATTAACTCCAGTCCCAGGGGACACAATCCCCCACACTTCTGGCCTCTGCTGGTTCTATGCATACTGGCGGTACACAGACACACAGATCAAATATGCATGCACATAAATAAAATTAACTCAAAACATTATGAAAAACAAAAAAATTACATGCGAACCATTGATACCAGCAGTTTTTGTTTGTTTGTTTGTTTGTTTTCCTTTGTGTATATGTTTGAAAGAAAGTCACTATGTAACCCTGGCTGGTCTGGAACTTGCTATGTAGACTGGTCTGGCCTTCAACTTAGAGAAGTGTCCAGATGCTGATGTTAAAGGTATATACTACCCAGCTTGACCTCAGAAACAAAGGATGTTCAACTGCTGGGACCCACGATGGCAGGAGAGAACCAACTCTTCTAGGTTGTTCTTGGATGTTCTCCAGGATGTGTGTCTGTCTCCCTCACAGATAGACACACATGATAAAGAAATGTAATAAGAACTTTAAATTTCAAAGCTGGGTTGGTGAAATAGCCTAGTGGGTTAAGTTGCTTACCACTCAATGGCCTGAGCTTAAACCCCGAGAGCCACATAAAGATCCAACTCTACAGAGCCGAGGCCTCCTCGTGCTGGGAGGACATGTGTAAGCCCCACACTTCCCTATAAGTCACACAGTAAGTAAGAATTATCAAATGTAAAGGGAGATGCCTCCTAATGGTTAGTTTGTCATTGAAAGCATGGTGTGATGGTGCGTGCCTTTAGCCCCAGCACTCAGGGGCAAGTAGATCTGAGAGTTCCAGGCCAGCCTGGTCAATAGAGAGCTTGAGGCCAGTCAGGGCTGCATAGCAAAATCTGCCTCAAAAGCAACAACAACAAAAAGACACAACAGTCAGAGCCAGGGAAATGGCTCAGAGGGTAGGGTGTTTGCTGCAGTTTCTAACACCTGAGTTCTATCCCTGGGACCCACACAGTGAAGGAATTTCTACAAGTTAACCTCTGAGCATGTGCACACGTGTGTGTGTGTGTGTGTGTGTGTGTGTGTGTGTGTGTGTGTACCCGTGCACACAATGCACATGCATACAAAAGGACAATAAATAATATTTGTATTATCCCCATATTATATTTGTACAGGGAAAAAAGACTGTCAAGAATTGCAGTAAAACTACCAACCACCTCCACCCGAGACCAGAGCACACACCTGTCCCCACCACAAGGCATGTTTCTCAAGACAGATTCACAGCTGCGCCCCGTGCCTCTACCCCAGCACACTTTAATGGAAATCAAGCTTGCATATCACAAGCGAGACCAAACTCAAGAAAATCTTATGTGCAAAGATGTTGTGTAAAAAAGAGACTGAGGGGCTGAAGAGATGGCTCAGTGGCTAAGGACCCTCACTGTTCTTTCAGAAGTCCTGAGTTCAATTCCCAGCAACCACATCCATCTGTAATGGATCTGATGCCCTCTTCTGGTGTGTCAGATGGCAGCTAAAGTGTACTCATATACATCAAACAATATAAAAAATTTTTAAAAAGAGACTGGGCAGAGGAAAGAACAGAGATCAGAAAAACAGAAAGAAAAAAATCAGCAAAGCATGTTTGCTCTGGGCAGGCGAACAAACTGCACCCCTTAGCAAAGCTGGTTGGAGAAAAACAAATTTAAAATACTGGGGTGAAAGGGGCTCCATACAGAGCCCACAGGCACTGAATACACCACAGAACCTGGAATGGTGGTACATGCCTTTGGTCCCAGCAGGGGGCAGAGGCAGGGGGATCTCTGAGTTTGATACTAGCCTGGACAGCAGGGCTATACAGAGAAACTGTCTTGAAAAACCAGGGGCAGTGGGGTGCAGAAGTAGATATTACAGAACCTGGCACCGTGGCAGACGCTTTGATACTTGGAAACCAGAGGCAGGCAGATTTCTGAGTTTGAGGTTAGCTTGTTCTATTTTAAAAGAAAAAAAAAAGTATCTACATACACACATACACTATGAACAACTTTCTACTGAAAAAAATTTCATAACTTTGATGACATACATGTGTAGAATCCCTCAAAACACAAACTACCTAAGTGTGTACACCCAAGTACCCACACACACAGTGGGGGAAAGATGTTAATCCTGATATCCGAGGGAAAAAAGTTAAACTGTATTAAACAATTCTACAAACACAGATCACAGTCCAAAACAGTTTGAGTGATGAATTCCAGATTTATAATGGCAGAGTCATACAAGTCTTATATTTTTAACGTGGATGAGGGCATATGAAGTGAGGTGTCTTCCATTCCTCTTCACCCTCCTCCTAGAGACAGGCTCTCGTTTGCTCTAGAGGCCAAGCTGGTCTCTCCTGCCTCCTCCTCCCACCACAGAAGCACGGGGATTACAGATGTGATCTACCGTGCAGCTTCCGTGGGCTCTGGGATTCAAACTCAAGTCCTTAAACCAGATGAAAGAGCTTTCCTCAGCAACCTACCTCCCAGGCTGGAATCTCACACTTCGCTCTTATGGTAGACAAAGAAGGAACACTTTGCAACTTGCTGAATTATATGCTACACAACCCTGACACAGAAATCTAACAAGACAAGGCAATTAGAACTTTGCACCCCATAGACACAAATTCACATAACCAATTCTATGCAGAAAGAGTCATGAGTCTCAGAGATGCATGGCTCATTTTTAAAAACACATGTGTTAGTCTGAAAAAGATGACAAGATATGACTAGCAATCAACTCATCAGTGACGGAATGTAACTGGTGGCCACTCGTCTCTGCAGCCAAGGATAAAAGTGTCTGAAATCCTTTATCTAGTGTGACATCTTCAAGAGGAACTGACAGTACAATAGAAGACGTATTTTACACTAGAAAGAAGCCAAGCCCTCCTTACTAAGTTTCATGTTTAAGTTGGACTGGAGAGGTGGTTTGGTGGTTAGGAGCACTTGCTGCTCTTCCAGAGGACAAGGGTTGGCTCCCAGCACCCACATGATGGCTCCCAACTACCTATAACTCCAGGGCTATGGGATCTTATTCCTTCTGGTCTTCATGGGCATCACATGCATGTGGTACACAGACATACACATAGGACACAGGAAACACGTGTACACATTGTTAAATGAATTAACACATTCACCTTAATAGGTATGCAATTCAATGATTTAGTGAGCTGGAACGTGAACACCATCCCACCCGGCTAAGTTTGATGGATGTCCACTGCCCCCAGATAAACCTCTGTACTCCCTGGCAGTCCCTCATCTGTGTCTGGAAAATGACATTTTAAGATGCTAGCTTCAAAAGCAAAAAGAATATAAAAATTTAGATTCAAAACTGTAATAACTTACTGGAATTTTCTGGAAAACCCCTTCCCCTTATTCTCTTGGATTTTTGTTTGTTGTTCAGTCTCAGAGAAGTCAGCAGTGTGAGATTCCAGTCTAGAGTTAAGGCTGTGCACTCACCTAGTATATACACTGCCCTGGGTTCAACCCCAGCCCCATGCATTTGACAAGCTGACGAATTATTGGTCTGAAGAGAGACCAAAGCAGGTACCGCTACAGCCACATGCATGGCTGACTGACCCTCCCTTTCAAAGGTGCTGTGATAAATAAGATAGGCACAGAAAAGCCTCTACAATACCTCACAACTCACGATGCTCACAAAAAACAGTTCAGGATATAGCACAGATCTTAACGCAAAAGCCCAAACTACAACTCTTCCAAAAAAAAAAAAAAAAAAAAACAGATCTTTATGACCACTGTTGACACAGACTTCCTAGGGATGATGACACCCGCCATTTTCAAAGTTCATAAGCTGAATTTCAACAAGACTTGGAAGTTTTACTCGTTAAAAGACATTATTTTAAAAAGTGAAACAAAAAAAAAAAAAAAAAAAAACAAATTTCAGACCAGAGGAGAATATTCCCAACAAACTCCAGGTAATCCAGAACTGAAAGACACCTATGAGTCAAGACAACAGGGAACAAGGCGCCAATCCTTCTCATGTACAGGAGAAATTCATTGACTGTTATCAGGGCGAGGAGGAAAAGCCACAGGAGCAGCTATACACCCAGAAAGAGCAGCACAAACAGCTCAGAAGTCAACAAGCAATGGATAAACCAGTTTGCTTTACCCAGTTTGGGACACACCAGGGTACCCAGGCAGTGAAACCCACTCTTCATTCTGGCAACTATGAAGAAGAAAGGCCCATGCCCACTCAAAAATGGAAGAGCGAAACAAGAGGACTTTCTTTCGTGGAGCTTCATTGCACCCCAAGTGTTACCAGCAAGAAAAAAGGGTAAATTATCAAATAGTCAAGGGGCTAGGAGGTTTCTCAGTGGATATAATGTATCCATGAGAACTAGTTCAGATCATCAGAACCCATGCAAATGCCAGCTAGGTGTGGCAGCCAATGGTGGAGAAAGGGGAGCTCCAGAGCAAGCGAGATTCGCTTAGCAGAGAGCTCTGGGCTTAAATGACAGATCTTACTGCCACGAGGTGGAAAGTGGCCAAGGAAGATGCCCAACATCAACCTCAGGACTCCACACATGGACATGGACCCGCCCACATACATGCACACACATACTCACAACAATTCAATGCAATACCCCTAGCTCTAAAAGTAACTACTACAATACACAAAACAACACAGATAAATCTCAAAAGACAATTCTGGACCAAAGAAGTGAGGTTGCATGGCTTCTGTAGGTGGGACAGATTATAAGCTGACAAACGGTAGGCCTATATGACTTATGGTCAGGCTAACTTGAAGGTGATAGACACACACATATTAAAATTCTGTAGCAGGACATGTACAATGTTGGGGTCCTACCATACTCAAATTACATCTCAATGCCAAAACCAATTAAAAATACATAACAACTTCATGGGAAAGGGTCAGAAGATACCTGTTCACTCTCCGAGGGCATTTCTCAGGTTTGATGTCCAATTCATAGTGATAGATGTCAATTTTGGGGATGTCCATTTCAAAGAAATTGGCCTGTAGTTTGATTGTTCTGCCGGTGGTGCCGAAGTCCGGCCGAGGTGGAGGTTTGAAGGCATATCCTGGGATGGGTGATGTTGTCGGAGCAGGAGACGCAAGAACTAGAAAACAGTAGGGAGATAGCAGACATCAGAGTGAGCAGACTCAGACTTGTTCCTGAGAATCATGGTGCACCCTAACCTCCCCATGCCCTTAGGATGCTGAGGCCCCCGCCATGTGCTCCATCATTTCCCCTCTGTTCAGACATTCCTACTACCTCCTGACATCCCTGTGTAGATCCACCTCATCACAGGGACCTCTACCTACCAGGGGCCGGTCTGGGACAGGCAGCTTGCTGGTCGGAGGAGACTCTGCCAACTGCCCACCACAACCACCACACCACAGACACACAGACAGACAAGACACACTTCTTGTTCTTCCAGATCACCAAGAGAGGATTCCTTTGCTGGGGACTTTCATCTCTCTCATCCAGGCTCAGAGTTCACACTGTGGTCACAGCTAGACTCCCTTCCCCAAAATGCTATTCCAACAGTGTGATAGGTTCTAACCCTCTCAGGCCTGATGCCCCTCACTTCCCCTGCTCTTCCCCTCTGGCCCCACCCCTCTGTGCTGCCCCCGGAAACCCCGTGTGATCATGCACAGCCACAGCACAGGAAGCTTCGGTAGGCCCAGAGGTTGCAATGCCTCTCGGCTCTCGAACACCTTGCCTGTATGCCCAGGTATGTGCCGGTGTCCAACCAATAACTCAGCCTTTTACATTTTAGCCCCACCTGGAGATTTCTAAGCAGCGTCTCAGTCCAGGCCCAGGTCAAGAGTCCCCCCCCCCCCCCTTCCTCATTTCCTTCATTCCCATCCCAGGATGCTGTGCTGCCATCCCAAGGTCTACCAGGGTACAACAGAAGCCCAGGCACACCGAATGAACTCTGCCACTGTGCAAGGAAGCAAGGGAGACTGTAGGTCTCTATAAAGTACCCTTAAATATCAGAGTTCTGGGTCCAGAAAGCCCAGCTTTCCTGCTCTCGGTGATCACATGCACAGTAAGTGCCCCACTCCCATGGCCCTAGCAGCATTCACAGCACCTGTGCCATTTTGTGACCTAGACCTGGTTACAGCATATTTTCAGGCTCTCACTTCTCAGGTCACCCAGAAGCCCATCCCCTGTTACCAGCTATGGGAACTGCAGAGTGTCACTAGCCAGCTGGGGCCACAGGCAGAATTAATAAGGGGAATGGGGAATCGTGTGCGTGATTTCACAGGAACAAGAAAGTGGCTTCATAGAAAGCCACATAGAATATAAAATCACATTTGGTCCATACAAGATCTCCAGCATAGACCTCTTCCTAAGTCCTGTGATCCTGTGATCCCTCTTCCTGCCAAACAAACAGGAGCTTCAGACCCACAGCCCTGGAGAGAAGCTGGCTCTGCATGAGCACAGAGCTCCCAAGAGAAAGGAGCAGATCAGGGAAACAGCTAAGCTTGTGAGGTGCAGGCTCTGGACACCACTGTTAATGTGCCAAGCTTGAAGAGGCAGAAGCATGGCACACCCCTCCACCCCCTCATCCCTCCAGTCTGACACTGATGACATGGAGATTTATTAAGAGGAAGCACCAAAGACTCCTTGGTGGCCGGCCCCGCCCTCTATCCCCCAGGCACAGTCCTCATACCCAATGTCCTCTCTCCCCCAAGACACTGCTCTGGCAACCAGTCTCCTACCCTGGGTCTGAATGTTTCCAGCTGCCTTCCTGGGAAATCCTTGAGACCAAAAAGGCAAATCCATCTTTCACCTAGGAGGCCCCTGGGAGGGGCAGGGCTGCCCCGAAATCCCTGGATGATATACCCAGATACCGCTCACTGGAGAGGGTTCCCTGGCAGAGAGACTCCCAGGACTCAATCCCAGCGTGATGCCAGCAACAGCACAGGCACCCAGTGTTTGCCTACTCGCTGATCACTTAGCACATTTGTTTTAGAGCTCCATTTTTAGAGCTCCATCACAAACAGCGAAAGGGAAACAGAGAATGAGTAACCGACTTCCTGTATGAGCAACTGTGTCTAGGAGACCAAAAGATATGCTGTTTGTGACAGATGCCAAGAGGCCCGAGCCTGCTGCAGTACAGGATGGCCTCAAACGTCCCAGGGCACATGGGACCTGCACAGGCAGAAGATGCTGAGACTCCTGCCCCTCCCACACCTGGTGCATGGGGGCACATATCCCCAGCCTCCCTCTAAGAGACAGTGCTGGACTCTTCTAGAAACATTTGCTATGCTCATACGCTCAGTTTAAGCACAAACACCAGCTCTAGACAGCAAACATGGAACCGTTGGGGACAGGGTACTCGGTCACAGATAGGTCCTGGGAGCAACCTATCATACACTTGCAGCCTTAGAATGCCCTGGGTCCCTGACACAGATCTGGCCTCAACCTCCCACACCAGGACTGACTAGCAAAAAACGAACAAACAAACAACCCAACAACAACAATAAACATTGGCACAAGGAGAGAGCGGGGTGTGCATGGTGGGGGGAGTGAAGCTGTGTAGTTAGGGGTGTAAGTCCACATCACATTCCCAGAGGTGTGCAGCAGCAGAATGGGTCTACTTTACTGATATTCCTACCTACCCTCAGACACCTAGGAAAAAAGGGTCCTAAATCCTCTGACTCAGCCCTGATAGCCCAGGTTACCAGAAAGCACACTGCCCACTTCTTAGGTACAGGGTTGAGTATCATGTACAAAGCAGATGAGCGCTGTGTAGTCAACATTTCCTGGGAGAAATCGCCTCCTGAGGGATGCCGGGCAGCCCTGGGTAGAATTCCCAGGCCATTCCTCCTAGGGCCCGCAGCCAGGAATGGGTGACAGACAGACTGTCGCTACCCAGGGAGCCCTGCTTGCAGGATGGTGACCTATGCTTGACCACAAACCAAGGAAAAACCTATACTTCCTTCACATCAGGAACGTTTTCAGCCAACCAGGGACCGCTCTGAGTACAGGCGCCTTGCTTCTCTACCCACAGTGGAGCTAAAACAGAGCTATTACTGTATGTAATATACATTATTCTCTTCAACCTTGATAATAAAAAAATTACAGAAGACAGAGAAAAGTAGAATAAAACCACAGTGAAAGTCACCACAAGACAATCCCTGTAAAATGAGCCTTCTAAATACACATGCCCCAGCTAGACCTGACCAGGTTTTTCCACCACCACCACAACAGCCTCTCCCCTCTTTAACATTATACCATGCTCAGAGCTTCCAAACTCCCCCTGGACCACACAGAGTCTAGGCTGATGCTCCTGAGAGAACACACCTCTACCTCCCTCGGGACAGAAACCAGGCCCACAGTGGGAACTCTGACAGCGCTGACCTGCCCATCTTCCTGCCCTGTCTTCTTCAGGCTGGCCTCTCGTCCAAAGCTTCTCAGATCTGAAGTAGCCATCTCACCCTGGCCCACCATAGGCGATCCCTGGGTAGATGACAGCTTCTGGCACCAGTGTGCCATGGACACCAGGACCCAATGGGAGCCAGAGGCTACGTAGGCTCTGCAGGTCCCCTTCAGTCACCCTCACCCCAGCGTTCCACGGCCTACACTACAACTCCACATCGAATTCTGAGACTTTTTTTCGTCACCTTCCTTCTTCTTTCCAGATGGTCTCACATAACCTAGGTTAGCCTCAAACTTGTTTAGACAAGGCTGACCTTGAATTCCTGATCTTCTTGCCTCTAGCTTGCCAGTGCTAAGATTGCAGGTGTGAATCAGCACATCTATGCAGTGGGGTTTGAACCCAGGGCCTTCTGATGCTAGACCAGATCTACCAACTTCTATCCCAGCCCAGCTTTCTGACCATCTCTCCTCCAGGACAAATGAATGCTATACTCAAAACCTGGCACCTCAAGCCATCTCAGGAAAGCTTAGTCCTGTCAGTCCCAGTACCTGTCCATGACATAGTATCGGGTGGCAAGAGGCCCAGCTGGCCCGTGGCCAGCCACCCTTACAAGCATGTGGTATGCTCCTCATCACCCGTGGGACTCTGCAATTATGTATGAAAAAAATCCTTATTTTGTATCACACACTAGAATTGGTATTTTGATGGCTTTAATTCAGTATGACTAATTTAATCTATCAATCTTTATATATATTTTTGTTTCTGCCATGAAAATTATTCTAGAAAAAAATTCCCACACCAGCGTCACCAGACTGACAAGGTAACTCGTGATCTGAACACGTGAGAACCAGCTTTCTTCGGTCTCTAGGCGTGGCCTCATCTTTAAAGGCAGAAGCTGGTACCCAGCTCCTGAAAACATTAAACCTACCCTCGGTCTGACTATGGGGGATGGGCAGAAAAACTGTTTTTCTCTAGGGGACATTCAGATACGGGCCAGCACTTGCGCTCCTGAGGCGGGAGCAGCTTGGAGGTCAGGCCAGCACCCTGCAGACATGATGGGGACTCTGCTGTCTCCATGGCTGCAACAATGTGCGTCAGCTCACCATTTACCACTGCCATGGCAACCGGCCTCTCTCCTGCTCTGCTCATCATGCAGGCTGCTGGCATGGGCGGCATTCAGTTTTAATCACAAGGCTGGTGTCCTGAGGGGGCTCGACAGTGGCACCTCCACAAGGCACCCTGGCGCGTACACACATGTAGCTATCATGTAGCCCTGGGACACACACTAGGCATTCTGTATGCTCCCATACACAAGTATATGGGCCCATGTGGAGACCACTGTGCGAAACGTGTAAGCAGATGGATGTGATGGTCCAGAGACTTTTGTACAATCAACCATGAAATGGGGGTGCACACACACAATCCCAGGATGCAGGAGACTAAGACAGGAGGATCATGAATTAAGAGGCCAGCCTGTGCTACCTACATAGGAAGTCACTGTCAGCTACTACGAAAGGAAACAACAACAACAAAAAAAAACAAAACCAAAAAACCCCGAAAACACAAACAACAAAAGTGAACAACTGTTCAGGGGCTCTAGCGATGGCACCCAGCACCCACATGAGCACACACAGACACACAGGCGTGAATAAAAATAAACCTTTTTAAAACAAACACGACAACTCCTGCATCCACGCCCACGCATGGTCAGGCTTTCATTAAGTGCCTACTGTGCAGCTAGCACAAATCTACCTCTACTGTATACCTGTGCCAGCAGAAGACCACAGGTGTCACGTGACAAACCACACAGAGCAGGAAGTCACCTTGGGAACCAGGAGAAAATGCCCACCCCTTGCTTGTGCAGTCTGCTGAATCATCGGCCATGTCTACGTGCACAGACATAAGGGCCTACTGCAGCATTGTGTGAGGGGCTCAACGGGAGGTCAAGAAAAGGGGAAGCAGGGAGGACAGCTGCCACCCTTCCCAGGAGATTGCTTCCTGTCACCACCCACCTGCTGAAAGCAATCCTGCCATGACATCTAAGTATGAGTTGTATGACCTTAAAACAGAACAAAGGTTGCATGACTTCACTCCAGGGTGACTTACAGGAGGGAGTGGGCGTGGCATCGCTGCCAGTAAAGCGCTTGTCCTGGTAGCATGGGGATCTGAGCTCAGAGTCCCAGGACCCATTAGAAAAGCTACTTGGGGGGCCAAAAGGAGCAGATCCCCAGGGATGGTCCACCAGTCTAGCCAGTTGGTGTGCTCCAGGTTCAAAAACACTGTCTTAAAAAAAAGAAAAATGAGGGGGACACCTTATGACAACACCTCTGGCCTTAACATGTATGTGCACACACACACAAACACAGGTAAACGCATTATGAAAATCTCAACCACATACAGGAGCTTCGGAAGCTAAAGACAAGCCAGATGTGTTGGCTACAGCCTGTACTGTTGCATTCTGAAAGCTGAAGCGGGTGGGCAGCTGTGAATGTGACATCTGTGCCAAGTTCCATCCTAGCTTAAGAGTAAGTCTGCCTCAAACAAACATAAAAACAAAGACCTGGCAACCCCAGGGCCAGTGGAACCCAAGGCTTTTCCTCTAGGACCCAGACTAGCCCCAGGCAGCATGGAGGGAATAGGGAACACTCCCGGGATTGCAGAGTTCTTTCCAGGGCTGGGCTTCAAAGCAAGTGCCTTTGAAGGCACACAGCTCCTCTTCCTTGTACAACTCTGTGCTTATGCTGAACACTGGCCAGAAATTATGAATGAAAAGAATGTAACACACAGCCAGGAAGCTGAGTACCCATGCCACACCCTGGGCCACTCCAGGCACCGACACCAGTGCCTCTCTGCCACAGCCAGCTAGCTCCACAGACTACAGACTCTTTAGGGATGGGTGACTTGTCTGGGTTTTTGGCTAGGCAATAGTCAGGCAGGGCTGCTGCCCAGGCCTGAGCTGGATACTGCAGGCTCCAGAACAGAGTGGATGGAACCTCAGCTTGCAGGAGCACAGAATGCACTACATAGTTGGCAATCCTGCTATCCTGCAGCGAGCCACATGCCGCCCATGCTGACAGAGCTACACTACATTAAACGCAGTCAGTCTCTTTAGACAAGAAAGGGATTGTGGGTACCAAGAATGGAGCCAGGGCCTTTCTGCTCCACGGCTGAAGAAGGAACACAACCACCATGCACCATCAGCAGAACCACTGTCAGGGGAGACCTCGGTAACCACCGACCAACAAAGAACACAAACCCAAAGCCAGCCCTGCTTCAGGAGCGGCTTTTAGCACAGGAACACTCGTGCTCACGTCTGCCTCACATCTGGCTCAAGAGTCAGGGCCAAGTACAGCTTGGACTGGAACCGTGCTTGTGGTCAGATGCCTCCCACCCCCGCTCTGACTCCCACAGCTTGGCAAACTCCACTGTAAGCTGAGCGCATGTGCAAGGGTGTGAGAGGGTCTAGCACAACCAGAGCAGGAAGGAGGGAGCTTTTGCCCTCCCAGGCCCTGGCTCCCAGACTCAGCAAACACTGCTGACACACCACGTGGCTGAGAAAGCTAAGGCAGAAAGGGTGACCATCCTAACGCTGTGACAGTCTTGGCCCCAGCTTGAGCACAGGAGGTGAAGACTGACCAGCCAGTGGTTACTGGTGTGCCTTAGAATGGGGCTGTTTGATCTCAGAAGCGGTTTGGGCCACTACAGAATAAAAGTTCCAGAGTACACAAAGCAAGCTTAGAGACACACAGCCAGGAATTCTGGCCATCACCTAATGTCCTAATAAATCTCGTTTCCATCACAAGTCCTTCAGTGAGGTCCTTTTTCCTGGGTAGTGGGGAACAGAGGATATCCTTCTGCCAAGACAGGAAAGGAAGGCAGGGACCGCTGTCTAGAAACCTGTCATCCTTGGAAAAAAAAAACCGCCTTCTGGGAACTCTTCTATTGTCATAGCTGGTTTGGGTGAGATAGGAAGTGAGGCCCTTGGGGAGCAGACATTTGAGGGGTGTAAGGGTGCTGGGTAAGGAGGCTTCTCTGAGGGGCCCGGAGGGCACAGTACTATAATCACCCATGTGGCCCTTTTGGTTAAATGAGTAATCTGCTAAATATATGTTGACCTTATTTCAGCAAGTGATACAATGTGCTATGTGAGCACACAGCAGCTTCGGGTCAGCTGTGACAGTGACACCCCATGTGTAGGTCCAACCGCTCACTTTCATCTCAAACCGAAACAGATGATTTACAGTGGGGTTTCTCAATGGCTTTTGTGGTTCGGTATGAAACTCCAACCATGACTCTCTTTGAGAAATAGCCCCCAAACCTATCTCAAACATAGTTGTGCTTAGTAAATTCTGAACCGTACTGATGTTCCCTCACAAGTTAAACACACTCAGGCCTAGCAACTCTTCCCCTGCAACATTCAAAATACCACACTAAACAAAAGGAGCTGCTTCAGAAAGCTTGGCTGCAGAGCCAGCTCCCCAGGGCTGCCACCCAGTCACTCTTCTCAATGCGACTGCCACAAGGTGGCCCAGCTGCTGCGAGCACCTGTTTAAAACTGCCCCACAGAGAGCCTTGGTGTAACACCTCAGGCTGGCTTTCCTGGAGTCCGGAGTCAGCCACTTTATAGTCCTAGGGCCAGAGACTGTAAGCATCCTAACCATGGGACCCGTCTCTCCTTACGAACAACTGTGGACTGGCTGAATGCACAGGAAAATGAAATAGTTGATCTCAACGGCCACGACAGTAAAATTACTTATTTATATAATTCTCCGTTGCCGGTCTTCACAGGGAACCCCAAGCCTCCAGAAGGGACTGTTAGTCCGAAGTCAGTATCTTCTCAGGCGAGGCAGGGAGGGGCACCTACACTTACCAAGGTTTCAGCATGTCTACACCCACTTCTCAAATCCATTTCATACCGACACATGCTTGCTGGTACGAGAAGAGCCAGGGCTCCAGATGGCAGACCCACTCCTAGCAGCAGACCTCAGACCAAAGCGTCAACTATTCCACAGCCACTGCAGACTGTCATGAAGACAGTAGATCTGCAGACAATGCCTTTATGCAAAGAAGGGTCCTCATCCTTGGCAGCTGACATTAAAAAAAAAAAAAGACTTGACAGCTGTAATTAGCAAGGGCAGCTCAGGCTGGCAGTGAGGCGCACGTCAGTAACCCCAGCACCTGGAAAGTGGAGGCAGGAAGATCAAGGTCACCCTAGGCTACCCAGCAAGACTCAGTCTCAACCAACCATGAAAAAGAAAACAAGAAAAGCTCACAAAGACAGACGTGAGCAGCCACTGCCCCCTTTCACAGAGACCTAGGAATACTCCCAACCTGGGGTCCATAGTGGGCCTGTTCAAACTGCACGTCCCCATGTGAGGACACAGCTAATGTTCTTATACAATCCTGGGGAGATCCTGGTGTTTTCCAGCTCCCAGGACCCAGTCCAGCTAGGGGTCCTGCTCTTCCACCCCAAAGCCAGGAATACCGCCAGGAATGCTCGAACCAGGTCCAACAGCCCGCTCTGGGCTCACACCATGGCTAGGGAGTCCACAGTACAAGTGAAAAGTAAACAACAGCTCTGCCTAGGGGCCACTTTCCACCTGGGCTTCTCCATCTAGTACGTAGGAAGACTTCCCACGTGCACAGGGCTCAATCACTCTGAGGAAGAGACAGAGCTGCCCCATTTTGACACAACCCTCACCAGAGACCCCCAAGGGAAGAGGCTGCCTGCACTGTTGCCCAGCCTCGGTGAGTTGCAGAGTCCACAGGACAGCAGCAGTTCAATCCTGTTTTCAGTGCCACACCCTCCTAAGAGAGGGCCAGCCTCCACCTACAAAGGAGAGCACTGTAGGTCAACCTTTACCTGTGCTCTGTGGTCACAGATATGTCAGCATCAATAACAACCAATGGTGTGGCGAGACCAGGCCTGGCTACTACTGTTCCTGTCCAACAACAGTGTGGATAAGGTAGGGATGGACCAGGGCCTTTCTCATCACTTGCTTCCCAGCCTGAGCTGAGGACAGACACAGGGACTCAAATCTTTAACAGGCCACAAATAAGTCATTCCTCAGATCCACTCACTGGAATCTGCTTAAGTCTGGTTTGTCCTTACGGTCTGTGAGACCAGATGCATCTTAATAGAAAAAGAATGGGAAGAAAATGTTACAGCAGAAATGGGCAGGCGTGAGGCTGGAGCTGCAGTCATGTCTGGGCACCTAAGCAGCATGTGGGAGGCCCAGAAAAAAAGAGAAAGCAAAGGACTGAGACCTTGGCCCTCTGCCTGTCTTGGAAAGAATGAATGTCATATTTTCCATTGAGGTAGCAGAACCTATGAACATCTACTAACCTACTCAACATAGGCCCTTTCTCAAGCCAAGGTATTAACCTGCCACCCAGGAGAACTGGCAAATGGCCCTTCTGTTGGGGACGTCTTGGCAGACACGGTGCCAGCCAGGGCCCAGGCTGCAGGGCTCACACCGTCCTCTGATCACCTGTCCACCTCCGAGCTCACCACTCTACATGATCTAACACAGAAAGATGAGGTAGTGAGGGGTTAGACCAGGCGGCAGGAAGGGGCAAATGTCCCCCAAAGCAGTAAGACACTAACTGTGACATCTCAAACCCCCTGCTTGTGCATCATGCCCCGTGTCACCAGACTGAACTTGCACCTCCTTTTCTCCTCCAGTCCAGATATTACGCCTCACTTCCACCAAGTGTAGGTCCTTGGCTAAATCGGTGGTGGGTCTCCATAGCCCCTGCCGTGCCGTGGACACAGAACACACTAGTCAACTGCCCAGACCCTGGAGCTGCT
This sequence comes from Micromys minutus, assembly GCF_963924665.1. NCBI lineage: Eukaryota > Metazoa > Chordata > Mammalia > Rodentia > Muridae > Micromys > Micromys minutus. Next base: position 15,583,330 of record NC_137962.1, read on the forward strand.
GAGTTCCAGTGCATCCCTGGCAGCTCCTGTACCACGGGAAGCAGCCTCCAGTGGGTAACTGAGGCAGCTGTCACCTCTCCTCAAAGCCCTCTGCCACCCAGAATTTCTGCACACCATATCCACGACCTGGGTTCTCCTGTACAGCTTCCTCTGCTGTGCTCAACCTGCTGATCTACACTTGACCTGGAGACATATACTCCTCCCACTACACTCTGAGCCCAGCTAAGCAGGGCGGTTCCACAGCTTGCCACCTATGGCCCCCATGCTAATCACACAGCAAGGCAGACTTAGTCAGAACCTGCTCCAAGAGAACCATCTTTTGACAACCTCAACAGTGTCCCACAAGCCCACCAAGCCACTACCTAAAGACAAATTCACTAATAGCTACTGTGATCTGGGTACACAGAACTTGTCTCCTGAACATGGATGATAGCTTCATGAGATAGTCTTTTGCTACCACCACGTTATAAATGTGATCAATTGAGAAACATTAAGAAACAAGAGCCGTGGTGACCCACGCCTTTCATCCCAGCACACTGGAAACATAGGCAAGCTGATCCCTCTGAGTTTGAGGCCAGTCTAGTCTGCAGAGGTACACTCCTTGTGACCCTACAGGCATACTTCCAGCAAATCCTTCTATTGACACCTTCTCTCCCGTTCCTCCCTTCCACTTGCTTCTGACTACAGGGCAGCAGCAGAGCCTGAAGTCACCCCTCACCCACCCACCCACGCAGTCTGCACCTTCTCACCTGCTCTTTGAGGGAACTGTGGATCAAGGAACAGCCTTCTGCTTACAGACCAGTGCCCATGCTGGATGCAACTCATCCATGACAGATCGCTCTCAGCAGTACACAAACACAAGAAACCTATCTCTTCAAATGAACAAGACCAGACCAAGACCCCAAAAGTTTAGAGAAAGACACAGACCCCAAAGGCATGATATTGTCCAAGAGCAAAGAGAAAATAATAGTAGGCCTATGGTTACACACTCAACACTTTTTGTAAAGAACATCAGATCAGCCACTAGACACCCACTGCAAGAACAAAGCCTTAGATCCTATCACCTGTCCATACCTCCCTGTCTCCTAATCCACTCTTGCCCTCCCAACCCATGAAGGCTTACTCTTGCAGTAAGCCAGCTCTTCAGTGTAACCCCACCCACTCAAGACAGCTGTGGTGGTTTGAACATGCTTGGCCCACGGGAAGTAGCATTATTAGAAGGTGTGACCTTAGTGGAGCAGTGTGGCATTGTTAGAGGAAGTGTGTCACTGTGGAGGTGGGACTTTAAAGTCTTAAATGCTCAAGCTTGGCCCAGTGGGAAACATATCCAGTCTGACTGCCTTCTTCAGATCAAAATGTAGAACTCTTGGCTCCTCCTGCACCATGTCTACCTGGATGCTGCCATGTTTCCACCATGATGATAATGGACTGAACCTCTGAAACTGTAAGCCAGCCCCAATTAAATGTTTTCCTTTATAAGAGTTGCTATGGTCATGGTGTCTCTTCACAGCACTAAAACCCTAACCAAGATCACAACCAGGACAGTCAGACCCTGTGTCCTTCAGCTTCTCCTACCACCATCCTCATAACCCAGAATCTGTAGGGCTGTGTCCAACCAGCATCGCCGCCCCACCATAGCTGTGACTTTCTCCAGCCACATGGTTTCACATGCTCCATGTATTTTGGCCACTCCAGGCCCACATCACTTGACTCTTTCAGTGTCCTGCTCTGTGCTCCCACTAAAGTACCCAGCCAAAGCCTGAGTGGCATCTACACTGGCTAGCTCCAAGTCCCACAGCACCCAATCTCCAAACAGTCAAAGTCTCTGAATCTGTATCACTGAGTCACCAAGGCCCCACGATAAACAGCCCCGCCCACCATGTGCCTGTCATGGGGCCAAAACGCAGGCACCACCGCTGGATCTTCCATTTTGCCTTCCACACTTAAAATACCAAAGTGAGTCTAGAATGTGCTGGAAGTATTCAAGTTCCTTGGTGGTTAGGAAGAAGGAGGGCAGAAGGCCAGCTGTAGAAAGCCACAGGATGAAGAAAGCACAGGCTGAAGGCACTGCAGTTCAATCTGTGAGCACTCGCATGGAGCAGAAGATGAGTCTGTACCTTTTGTAGAGGCTGCGTATGTAGCTCAGTTAGTGCACAAGGCCCTGGGTTTGACCCCTAGTACTAAAATCAGGAGTGAGACTCCCGTGTTATGGTGGCCTCATCCGCCCTGACCTGTGCATCCCTCTGAGACCACCGTTACTACAGACACAGGCGAGTCTCCCTAGAGGAAAAGTGATGCTAAAATTGTAGAGAACATGCTGCTGCTGCTGATGATGATGATGAAGAGCTTCTATAACACACCAAAGCCCCAGCAGGACATCCAAGATCCTAGAAGAGCCGGGTTGGCTGCCACGTGAGCACAAGCTGCCATGTGCCCCTCAGTGTGCCGCTGACATGTACAACTGCAAGAAAATTCTCACATTTGTCTGAAATGATAGTAAACAGAAATACCACCTCACACTTGGCAGACAGAGCACACCCATAACACTGAGACACACTGAGACATTCACACCCGGAATAGTGAGATACGTGACCATGGAATTCCCTCCAGATAGCATTCAGAATGTTCCTCCTAACAATGTAAAAACTGAAACATTACACTTTTGGGGGGGGTTGCCCCTCAGAGCCGCCCCACTGCCACCCACACCTGTAGCTCAGTGGTTGCTGCGAATGCAAACCATGTTAATTCCCTACCTAGGGCCTAATGCAGCCCCCAGAGGAGCATCTTAAAAGCAAATTTAACAAGCAACAGAAAACAGAAAATGTCCCCAATTTTCCCACCAGCTATTTGAAATGTCACTTCTAGATACTGGCATCCCATGGGGGGAATTTTTTTTCCTACTCAGAATAATTAATTAGGGAGTAAATTGTTGAAATCAAGCAGATACAATCCACAGGGCTGTTTGGCTTCTTTAATCAATTCCTTCCCGAGGATAGACAGGCTTGCAATTTAAATTAAAGCTGTTCCCCATTCTTCAGAATACTGAAGAACAGCAGTCCTAGATGCAGGTGGCTTTACTTCTGGGCTGTGCAGGAAGAAGGGCATGACTGTTGTCCTTCAAAGGACTGTCAACAGTTTCCCAATAGGCTCTAACAGACACGCCTCTTCACAATTTCACACATGAGTACTGCATTTGCATTGTCTACCACACCCTTTTCCCACTCCAATTCCTATGTCCCAGCTCCTAAAATAATCACCCTCCACAGCCACACACACATATACCACTACACCCACACAAACCCCATCTCTACATACCCGACACACATACAGCCTAAGCCCATTTGTTGTTGCTTGTAGCATGTTTGGGGTTGACTGCCTGGGTGTGGACAGCCTATGAGGGCTTGTCCCTGAAGACTGACATGAGGCAGTCATGAGTTGTGGTTCTTCGTCTCAATGGGCCTTGTGAGCTCTTCCTGTTACCGTGACAATGTCTATCAAATTCCAGTCTATGACAACGGCAGCTGAGCTCTCCAGCTGGGACCTTGGTGCTCAGGTGGCTGCATTTAGCCAAAGGCAGAAGCCCAAAGTCACCAAGGAACCAGCTGGCTACAAACACATCTCACAGTGAAAAGCTTGGTACCTTCCATACTAGAGATCGGCTGTTTGGAGGCAGGGGGATCAGGGAGCTCCTGCATCCCTTCAGTCTCTTCCCTCTACATCTGCTCCCATGGCTCTGCTTGCCCTGGACACTTTCCGTAAAGGAGAAGCGCATGAGCAAGCCCAGCCTCTTGCCTCTGCACCTGAGTGGCACATCCATGCTGCGCCTATGTTGGAATCCAGGCTCACGTGAGAGTAACACAGACTTGCACACCACTCCTTCCAAATTCAGTTGACTTCTCTTGGGGTGTGGGAGGTGCACAAGGGTTATCACTCCACAGCCTTAGGGACATGTGAAAGAAACCTGCTGGATGAGAGCATCTTCAGGGAGGTCGGGCAGAGCACTGACTGTATGGACAGGCAGAGCCACCTTGGCAGAGAGAGAAGTAAAGCCAAGTCATTTGGCTGGCCACTGCCAGAGTAGGCAGGCACAGTGAGGAACGTGAAAGCTTTAAGCTATGATCAAGGCACACTGGGGAAATGGGACACTTTTAAGCAATGTGGCATCTTCATGGGGCAGCTCTCTCCCAGTCGGGAGGTATCTCTAAGAACTAGACAGCAGTGTCCCGAGAGATGGCTCAGCAGTTAAGAGCATTTGCTGCACTTCCAGGACCTGAGCTCAGTTCCCAGCTCGTAAGTTACATGGTTCACACCCACCTGCAAACCCAGCTTTAGGGGACCTGACCCCCTCTCCTGACCTCCAGGGGCACATCTGCAGATCTACATAGACACTTTTATAAAAGATATTTGTATATAGAGAGAGAACTTACAGTTACATTGGCACAGAGCCCAGGAACAATGCTGGAGGGCTTGAGAGGCTTATTGTGTATACAAACATTGACTTAAACCCAAGTGAAAGGGCACTTTCAAGGATATGGGATACCCGAGTCCCCAGTACACAGCTGATGACCTGCCACAGGTCACAGCACAATGGTTCTACTTTCAGGAAGAGTCTAGTCTGCCTCTTTGCACACACATGTAAATAGATACACACATGTAACACATTTAAAAAGCATGCATGTGATGTGGGGGAACCACCCATTCCAACCACTGCAGGTAGGAGAGAGCCACATGCAGGCCCTTGGGCTGGCTAGACTTCCTTCTTCTTGGACTTCATGTCTACATACATGTTGCTTGAAGTTTTTGTTTGTCTTTGTTGTTGCTATTTTAGGGAGAATCTATCATGCAGCTTAGGCTGCCCTTCATAGCTATTCTCCTGCCTCAGTCTCCAGAGTTGCTGTGATTAGAAATGCATCACCATACCATATCTGTAAGCATTTTTTTTCCTTTTTGCTTTGAGACAGGGTCTCACTATGTAGCCATGGCTGGCCTCGAACTCACAGGAATCACCTGCTTCTGCCTCCCCCACTGTAACTAAAAGCTGATACCATCATGCCCAACCTTTAAGTAGTTCTTAATACTTACAAATACTTGCCAGCAAACGAGGAAACCCAGATGGAAGAGAATGGGATTACCCAAGCAACTGGAACTGAGGCTGGTGAGGATCCGTTGAATACAATATCAAAGGACTGTGTGTTGAAGGGCCATCAGGAGGCTGCAGCCCATCCTCCCTGCAGAAAAGCCTGAATTCTTGCAGAGCACGGACATGCCATGATTTACCAAAAGACCAGACAGGTTCCGATAGCCCAGAACAATTTGCAGTGCAGATGAACTTACACGGGTGACGTGCAATTCCATCCCCCAAGAGTACAAACAAGGACCAACTGTGACACACAAACTTCTTGTGCTTCCCACTCGATATGGAAAAACTGCCAGCCAGGCCCATGGATCCCATAAAGTTAGTTACATACTTGGAATTCCACAGGGCTCAAAGGCTAACAACTTACTTCAAAACTGTTTAAAAATGTATTTGGAAACAACCCAAATGCCCTCTGACAAAAATGGAAACAAATCAAAGTGTGTATCCTTACCGTGGACCTGTGTCCTCACAGGAGACACTAGTTCATGTTACCACAAGGACCTTGCCAGACAAAGGGTCACAGGAAGTCACGTACGGCAGGCTCAGCATGCACACACCCATGCATGCACACACAGCCTCCTGAGCAGGTAATCAATCCACCAAGGTAAGGACAGGTGAGCGAGTGGGATGGGCACCAATGGACAATAGGTAAGGGTTTTTGTCCTTGTCCCTGGATACTGGAAGACCATTCAAATGGTAGCACACACAGAAGAGCCATCTGCAGACACAACTGTGGTTACTCTTGGTTGTCAACTTGACACTGCTCAGAAGAGGGAACCTCAATTAAGAAATTCCCTCCATCAGAATGCCCTGTGAGCATGTCTGTGGGACATTTCTTAATTACTAATGGGTGCAGGAGGGCACAGCCCACTCCAGACCTCGGCACCACTGGGCAGGTAGCCCTGAGAGGTTTAAGAAAGGTAGGTGAATATGAGCCCGGAAGCAAGCCAGTAAGCATCATCCTTTGTGGTCTCTGCTTCAATTCCTGCCTCAGCTTTCTTGGGGATAAACTATATATAATCTATAAGCCAAACAAACCCTTTCTTCCTTCAAGTTCCCCAATAATGGATTACTTCTTGAGTTGTCAATGGGGGTCGTATTAGACACGCAACCCACTCATTCCCTGCTCCTCAGTCTTTATAGGCTATTAATTACCATTGCTCTTGGTTAGCCCTCAGAACATGTTGGTAAGATTCTATTGCTGAAGATGCACAAGTCACAGAACATGGAGGCATCAAGCTGCCACTCACCTGGAAGCTATTGGCTTCATGATGCTAGAAGGTGCTAGGAAAAAGCCTTCATCTCATAGCTATGAACTAGGAATTGGTTATCGTGAGCTATGACTGATGGTACAAGCTAGGCCCACTGGTGCAATAGTGGTACACATGTTAAGGAAATTACCAACCATTTTCTGGTTAGATAGAAGGACCGCTCCACAGAATGGAACATATACATGGCACTATTCAAGAGGCCAAGAACCTGGTAGGTCAAAGGCGCTCCTCAGAGAGGCTTTATTTACAGTAGACAGCAATTTACACAGAGAATCACAATTGGTTCAAACTCAGAGACTAGAGTGCTTAATCCTAAATCGGACAGTCACATCCTCCTCCTACCTGCAAGACTTAGGAATCATAGTGGAAGATGGGGCAGAAAGATCATTCAGACCCAGAAGGTAGTTTACAACACAAAGGAAATGTTAGCTACAACAGGGCAAGTGTATGGACTCACAGCGATTGTGACGATTGTGACGCATTCGAAAGACCTGTGCAAACTCCTGTCTTTGATGGTCTAAGGTTTTCAAACAAAACCTCATCATAGAAGTGGGGAAGTAGGTAGCTAGTCCTCTACCTACTAGTGAGGAGCTACTGGCATTTTGATTGTAGCAGAGAGAGGGAAGGTCAGGTTTCTTTAAGAGTGTGACCCCTAATGGGATGAACACATTCTATGGCAGTGAAGCAACCCAAACTGGACTTGATAGAGGGAAAAATCCTGAAGCTAAATGGGAAGAAATAGACAATGGGAAACATGGTAGAGGGAGGAACTAGGTAGAGGAAATATGCTCAAAATACATTGTAGAAAATTCTCAAATTAATACTATTGCAAAAGTAAGAATGTTCCACAAACAATAAAGGCTTTCACTTGTCTACATTTGTTGATTAAATGGGCAGTATGCAGGGCCCCCAAGTGTGACTGCTGCCATGATCCAAGGAAAGCACCAGGCCTTGAGCACATCACACCCCTTCTCTGTAGGAGACAAAGTCCTGCCCCTAGTTGAGGACCTTTTGGCATCTGATTGCTGCTTCTCATTGTGCCCAAGGACTATTTTTATTGAAGATTTATTTCGTGTATATGAGTGCACTGTAGCTTCATGTACACAAGAGGGCATTGGATCCCATTACAAATGGTTGTGAACCACCATGTGATTGCTGGAAATTGAACTCAGGGCCTCTGGAAGAGCAGTCAGTGCTCCTAACCACGGAGCCATCTCTCCAGCCCTGTAAGAACTACTGATGTTTCTGTCTGTCCAGTTCTGAGAGGCCCTGATTCCACACAGATTTCTTTTTCTCAGATTTACTTTTATTCTCCTATGTGTGTATCTGTCTGTGTGAATGTACACCATGTGTGTGGGAAGGCCCGAAGCGGCTGTCAACCCCCTGGAACTGCCTCTTTTATAGTGCCGTGTATAGGTTCCAAATGATCAGAAAGTGACTGGTAATTCCCCTAACACGTGTGCCACTATGGCCCCAGTGAGCCGATCTCCTTAGGTTAGTCAGTGTAGCTAGCAGCCTTCACAGCTGAGATTGAGTCAGCCAGACATTTTCTTTAAAATGAGCCAAATGGTTGGCCACTTCAGAGAAAAGAGCAAGTATGAAATTCCAGCTTTAACACAAAAATAATAGAAACTGGAATCAGGAAGTTTCCATTCACACCATGAGTTCCAAATTTCAAAGCCCAGGCTCCTGGGGACAGCAGTAACAATCATGAATGGGATGTTTGGATTTCATGGAATTAAACTTGTCAGTGTTCAGAAAGTCCAGGGACTCAAATTATGTTCCAAATGGCCAATTAAAAAAAAACTTACAACTGCGGGCCCATGTACATGCTTTCCCAGCCAACTTTCAAGAAAGCATTATGGGGCTGCAGAGATGGATGGCTAACCCATAGAGTACTGGTGTCTCCTGCAGGGGACCTGGGTTCAGTTCCCAATACCAGCATGTGGAGGCTTACAACTGTAATTCCAAGTATAACCCCAACTTCAGGGGATCAACAGCCTCTTCTGGCCTTCCCACACATGGCTCATACTCACACAGACAGATACACGTAAGTGACAATAAGGGATTTTTAAAAAGAAAGAAACCAATATGGCAGCAGGGCTCTTCAGAATAGGGGAGGCTGAGGCAAAAGAATCAACAGTTTCAGAACACGAAGAGGCAATGTCTTAAAGGCACATAAACACTGTGCATCACCCGTGCAGGGAGGTGCAAAGTCAGCATCAATTCTGTCTCAAAAGGAACCAACACACACACACACACACACACACACACACACACACACACACACACACAGCAGCCCCTTGGGAGGGGCAGGGCTGGTTTTGGACAGAGCAGCACAAGCCGGAAACTACAATAGCTTGAGTACCACTCTCAATTGGCTTGGGACATATATCTTGAAAGGGAAGGGGCGGGGCAGGACAGGATGGAAATTACCATAGCTTCAACACCCCTCATCAACTGGCTTGGGAGAAGTATTTCCAATTTCCAAACATCTGTGGCTACGTAAGGAGCCATCTTGGGACTGGGCCCCAAGTCTAACTGCAACATTTATTAATGCTCTACTCAGATGAGTTTTGCCTGATCACATGTACAATTCTCTCAGGAACTGGAACCTGAAATCGGAGTTGATAGTTGCAGGTTCTGGTCTCCCCATTAGTAATACATCCTCCGTGGTGTACAAAGGCCACAGATCTATATGAGGCAGGCTGCTTTGTGTCCTGCATAATGAATGCCAACCACAGCCCTACCAGGGACCAGATCTTAAGAACCACCCCCCCTACACACACACACACACACACACACACATACACACAAAAGCTACACATAACTCATTTTTCTTTAAAAAAAAAACTGCCTTTTATGCAATGTATATTAATATATATTTGGCATGTTGCCTCTTAAATATATGCTTTTTGCATGATTTGGGCTTTTGTTTTGTTTTTCTAGACAGGGTTTCTCTGTAGAGCTAGCTAGTTCGTGAACTAGCTCTGTAGACCAGGCTGCCTCCTGAGAGCTGGGAATAAATGCAAGTATTACCACGCTCCACTAGTTTGTGTTTGGTTTATTTTGAGAAGGGGTTTCACTATGACTTCAATTTTGAGGTCTTCCTGTCTCAGCCTCTCAAGTCCTGGGGTCAGGGACATGAGCCTCTACACCCAGCATGTGAGGGGCTGGGGACACTCCATAAACTGAGCTGCATTCCCAACCACTTTAAACCGCAGGTTTCACGCACAAGCACTGAGTGATATAACACCAAAAACAAAAGGTCTCTGGAATTCTTAGTAACAGGCTCTGCTGCACTTGAACCAGTGTCCAATTCCGTCATTATATGAATAGGAATTGTCATCTAGACTTTCTCAAGACATCAAGGACACGGGCTGGGTGTGGTGATGCACCTTCTGAGAGGCAGAGGCCCAGGGTTGGAGGCCAGCGAGAGAGATAAAAGAACCAACCAACAAGAACCACCTGAGGTGTCTTTAAGGAAGGCTGGAAGATGCTGGTTCTTCTGGCAACTCTGACACATATGGAAGCCTAGCAAGGGCCCTGGAAACATCCCACCCATTCCACGGAGCCCAGGCCCAGTCAGCGGGGACCAGCTTGTTTTCTGTCCTGACACCTGGGTCTACCCATGGAAACCCGATGACTGAGCTATTACTCAGTGTGAGGTGCTGGGCTGGCTCTCAGGAAGTGAGAGTGTGGTACACTGTACCAAAGCCCCTGGGAGGAAGCCACCACTTGATGATGAAGGTCATGAAGGGCCACCTTGTTAGTCATGCCCAGGGGCTTTTGAGACATTCGCACTGTCCTTAGACTGAACTAGTCATCATCAGCTGAAGCCAACACAAGATGGGGGAAGGGCCAGAGGTGCTCATGGTATTGGGGCCAGCTTTGGATTTTCAGAAACCCCAAAGCTAGGGACCAGGCACACATTCTGCCCTTGGTTTTTGAAGTTTTGGCAAATCTGTGTCCTCCACGGTTATCTGGTTATTACAGTTTAAACAGCTATTTATTGAGTGCTTAGCTCAAGAGACAGTAAACATTGTTCACTTCAAAATACATAAAATCGCACCAGGAAAAGTCATTGAACAAACAACCAGGCTTGGTGCCTCTGCCCTCAGAATGGCAGACACTACCCCCCACCTGGCAGCCAGACTCCAGGGTTAAAGGGCAGGTCTATCACGGACCTTACCAGGCCTCAGAACCTGCAGGATGGACTAGGGGCACCAGGGCTGTAGCCCACATCTCACACCCACTGCCTTCCTTCTCTCTGTTTTTTTGGGTTTTGGGCATTTTCATTTAAGTGTGTTAAAAAAGAAAAGAAAAGAAAAGAAAAGAAAAGAAAAGAAAAGGAAAGAAAACCAAAATGGGCTGAGTGTAGCCCAGTCAGTAGAGCATTTGCCCTGCTTTTGTGAGGCTAGACCTGGGTCCCAACACAGAGCCATAAAGCCCCTGGGAGACAACACTGGCACCTTCCTCTCCTGTTCTAGTCTGTGGGGCTCCAAGGCCAGGAACATACAACTGGACTAGATGCAAATGGCCCCAATGGGCCGCCATCCTACCACCTAAAGGGTACAAGTCAGAGAACACGCCAGAGCAACCTACAGAAAGAAGCAGGCTCCCAATCCCCAGAGAGCCTCCATTCTGACAGAAGGCGAGAAATGACTGAGCGTCAGCATAGCAAAAACCTCCGGAAATACTGGCCAAGAAAAAAAAGTTCCCACTGCACTCATGAGGCCACAGTCACAACAAAACCAAACCATCATTAGAATTCTAAATACCAATCTTTAAAAAAAAAGTTAGATGTATGGTGGTGGTACATTCTTATTTGTTCTTAGCACTCGGGAGGCAGAGGCAGGCAGATCTCTGTGAGTTCCAGGCCAACCTGGTCTACACAGTGAATTTCAAGCCAGCCAGAACTACATAGTAAGGCTGTTCTAAAAAATCAAATCAAATCAAAATCCATTTGCTCTTTAATAGAGACCACGGAGGTGACAAGCTAATTCCTAATATGGGTCCTGTGCTGTGTACCTGACATAAGTCAAAGAAGCAGGTCCAGCGACACCCCACCAGGAGGCCTTGGTCTATCAGCCAGGCTGAAAACCCAGGCATGGTATCTCTCCTCTCCTCCGCACTCTCCCTACACGGTGGTTCCTTCCCCTCTTCTATGTCTGCCTCAAATACTCTCCACACTACTAAGAGAAACCATGGGTACCCTGCCCCATCTTAGACCTGGGTTGAATTACAATTCACTTCTTCGTTACAGCCAGTCTTTTCCATGGCTTTGTTAGAAAACAACTTTTGAGGACATGTGACAAATGTCCACAAACTCAAAAAAACTAAAGATGTTGTTCCCGTTTAAACAGGTTAGAGGAGGAAGGCTGTCCCTGTCCTTCCAACTAAACCCCATCTGAAACCCTGAGCCTCTTAAGACATGGGGGGAAATGCTAGGGATTGATGGGAGCCCCACTATCCAGGAGCTCAGGAGGTTCTTGGTGGGGGTTCACACGGTCTTCAGGTTCTGTGCCCCACAGCCCACATCAGCCACCACCTCACCAGCACCCAGACCGCAGTGGCATTTCTCAGAGGAGCCATGTCACCCCTTCCCACTCTAAACTCACAATTGCAATTAAGGATGTGTGCCACACAGCACACCTCTGACTGGGACTCAGCAAGGCCATTCACATTTGCTCTTTGTAACAGTATGACCAGTGGGACACTTATTAACCATAGCCCATGATCAACTCAATAGTAAGAACAATCAGTCCGTGACTTGATATGACAACTACATATTACTAACTGCTGCAGACAAAGTATAGTGCATGGTGCTAATTATTCTGGTGCTGGAGGTAATTTCCTGTGAATGCACAGCAATTCCTTATAATAATAGCAAGGAGGGCTGTTGCCACTCCCACTCTACAGACTAGGAGAGAAGTCCGGGGAGCTGAGCTCTGAGCAAAGCAGGATGTAAGGAAAACGGCTTGGGAACCAGCCGTTTTCCCAGGGTCACTCCAAATATGGGACAGTGTCTTCCCTACCTCACCTTGGATGCAGTTCGCACCCAGAAAGGAGTCACTTAAAAAGGTGCAGAAGTGTTTTAGCAGAGTCTCTGTGCCCAAGTGCCCTGTGTTTCCAGGAGTGATCAGCTTGTCCTCCATACATATTGACCTTCCAAATCAGATACTCTTCCCTCAGTAACTATGCCAGATGCCAGGCAGGTGACAGTGAGACCCTTCAGACAGGTCACTGCAGCATCACAAGAGAGACTGCAAAGATACCCAAAGACTGATGGGGACAGAACAGGGCAGAACAGGCACTAAGAGAGGTGCTGAGTGCAAGGATGGATGTTAGGACCAGACGCTGCTTTAGTTCTCAGGAAAGGAGGCTTCACAGAGCTGCCCCGCCCTGTGACATGCTCCCATCGGACCCGAGCTCAGCTGACATCAGCTTATTTTATCTAAGTTCTCTGAAAAGAGCACACATATCTCCTGATCATGAAGAACACAAAGACACCAGATCAAAGGCAACTCGGCTGTGGGGGACTGTAACATGCTCAGGAGACTGACATGTTCAACAAAGAGGCCATGGGACCAAAGTGCCACCTCTTAAGGAAGCGCTGCTAACTTCTAGGTCTCACACAGAGACCAGGGGAACACATGCCACACTACACACTGAATACAGCAGGTGGCCAATCCCTGGCCTCAACAGCTACTGTTGCCAGGTCACCAACCACAGCTCAGGCACACACTTGGTGGCAACTGATACTCCTGGGGTCACACCACGGTGGACTGCCCAAGTCAGGGCTCTCAGCCTCCTCATTATTCAGATTTCAACCACAACACAGTGGCCGTGTCACTCCCAGCTACAGACTATTCCCTGGCAGCCCAGTGCAGAAGCCCTCACACACTCCACGAGGAGCTGGAGACCAGATAACGGTGGCCTACAGCAGAGCAGGACGCAGCGCTCAGATGGCAGCTGGAGGGAGAATAGAGGACAGAAGACGAACTAAGGATGGTGCTGGTGACAAGCCGCGAGTCATGAGAGCATTTGGGACTGTGTGTCGGCCCTGACAGGACAGAGAAAGGAATGAAAAGGCAACCAAGTGGGTTGCAGGGCCTGAGATGGGAGGAGCCGGGCACAGGGCAGGGTGAGAGCAAGAGACAAGGAAGCCGCTCCTGTGTGCACACACCTTAAGTACCCGGGATAACCAAACGCCCAGCTCCCGTCAGTAATATAGAAGGATAAATACCATGAGCACATCGGGACACCCCACCAGCAGTGAGCCCCCAAGCGCCCGGCTTATGGCTTCTAACCTCACCCCACTGAAGGAGTGGACCGAGGCGGGAGGAGAGCCAACGGTGGCAGTCAGCAGTGATCACACCTAAATGTGAAAGACAGGATAACAGGTAAGACAGATGAGAACTGCCATCGTCCCACGACACAACCCAGGGGTCGTGCTGGAAAGGGCTAAGGACACAGACAGGTCCTGTGTCACAAGGGCGCACAGCAAGGTGCTTCCAGATGAGTCCCAGCTACACCCTTGTTGAAAGCTGCATTCATTTCCGAGATTAAGGAACTATGCTTCTGCTCAAGGCCTGGTTTCCATCCCCAGCAGGAGGGAAAGAGATGAACAACTCAGCAGATGGGGACGGTGGAGCTGCACCGCCCCTGACACAGGACATCAAGCATGGACCGGCTTTAGATTTTCTCCTCTACCTTTCTGAACATTTGAATTTTGTTCACAACTAAAAGCCCCATACCACTCCCCCCCCCCAATTTATAAACAACCTAGCCAGGATCTTGGAACACAGCTGCCTCCCAAGAGCTATTGCAACCACACCCATGAATCTATCCATCCCAACCTGGCTCCCCGTCCTTCATCCTTTGAGATGGAGCAGGTCGAACCTAAAGCCCCTTTTTCTATCCTGCCTCCCTCTGTCTCTCAGTCCCCTCAGGCCGAAAGCTGTACCTAGTTTCCTACCTATGTTCACTTACTCTGTGAGGTCCACTTGTGGTCATCCACGCATGTGGGAGTGACCCAGGGTTCCCATTTGTGTGTGGCTTTCCACTGATGGGGCAGGAGGCAGCTTGCATTCAGCAGCACAGGTCTAGCAGCAAATACTCAGCCCCTAGGACCCAGATAGGATCCTGGACTCTTAGGGTCCTGCCAACCATTCATCTAGTGTCCAGGCTACACATTCTGCAATGTGCTCTAATGAGATAAGTGCACCTTATCTCTCTTTGGTACATCTTTAAAAAGTATGAAGGCTAATAAAGACTTACTAAAGAGCATCACTTTCTAAACCGGGCCTGGTAGTCCACACCTGTAATCCCACAACTCACAAGACAGGAGAATCGGTTCAGTGTGCCCTGGCTACAAATTCAGTTCAAGGCCATCTTCAGACAAGACCCTGTCTCAACTTCCCTTCCCAGATAAAACAACAACAGCCTTCACTTTCTGAGACTCTGAAATGCCAGTGAAGCACGGCAAAGGACAGTGGCACTTGTGCAGGATGACAGCAGGCAGAGGCAGTGTCCAGTAAATCAGCTCCCATAAAAACGGTGAGCCACAGAAACCACACGTGTTCAGAGGTCCACACTGACCACAGCTGGGAGAGAAGACCCCAAAGGCACAGTAGGTGAGCGGAGGGGAATCCATCCCTTAGAGTATTACATGCTAACTAACAGAAAAGGAAGTTCGGAACTCAAGAATTACTGCAGACTCCCTTGAGCTATGGGTTCAAGACCAGCCTGGATAACTAGCAAGAACCAGCCGAGAAAGGAGATTGGGGCTGGGGAGAAAGACAGAAGCAAAGTCCCGGTACATGTTGAAACAATCTTAAGGGCAGACTGCTAAGCAAAACACCATGTATTCATGACTGTTCATAAGGAAGGTCCAGTAAGGCAATTCCGTATCCAATCAGTCTTGGTTTCCAGAGTCTGGCAGGAGGGTTGGCTTAGGAGTAGGCATTGGAGTCTGTACACCTAACTAAAGACTAGAGGGCTACCTGTGGGCGTGGTCCGACTTCTGGCTACTCTGTGGATTATTCTACTCTTCTTCTCTTTCAATCCCCTAACGCTAGGTAGGAAAGAAATTCTTGAATAAAGTCAGAGGTAGGAGATGGGGCAACATTAATTATTGTTGGACGACTTCCTGCTGATTAGAGGCGTCGAGTTCGATCTTTACCTAAGAAATTGGGACATCTAATTTCTTCTCTTTGCTTATGTACTTGACAAACCACAGCCAACAGCATCCAGCCACCAACCAGCCCTTTCCATAGGGGTTCTAGCATTTATGTATCCCCTTCGACGTCCACAGAATTCCAAATGACACACATCTGCAGAAACTATCTGAAGCTGGCAAAACCATGTTCTTGCTAGAGCAAGAGGCAAATCATAGTGACCAGCTGTGGACACACTGAAGCAGCCCTATATCCCACACCTGAGGTCAGAGACAAAAAAATTCCTATTATTTCTATGTTTTTAAAAAGAAACCAAAATTTTCACCACATGTGTTATTTGAGCGCTGGTACCTGTGGATGCAGACAAGATCTTCCTCGAGCCTTCCGGTGTGGGCGCTGAGAATGGAACCCAGATTCTCAACAAGAGCAGTATGTGTTCTTAACCATTGAGCTCCCTCTCCAGCCCCTTCAATGGTTAAATGTGTTACATAAACGTCGCTATTTTTTTTTTTTTTTTTTTTTGGAAAGGCTGTCATTTTGAAAGTGCTTCCCTGCTCTGAAGCACCAATCTTTCTTCTCCTCACTGTTCACAATGCAGACCCACTTGAACGGATGAGAGCGATGCACTGCACTGCACCGAGTCCTGCTGGGTCAGACTAGGGTGAGGGCCAGGAAGGACCTGCCACAGGCCAGTAGGAGCTCCAGGCACCATCCCAGAGGCCGGGACTGAAGTACTAGAAGTAATGGCAGCTGCCTGCCCAGAGTCTAAGGTTTGTACATAGGGTGGATGACTTGGCAAGATTCTTAATACATGTCATTCCACATGAACTGAAAAATACCTCGTTCAATAAAATTGTTCACAAATAAAAGAAATGCATTTCAAATGTTCTTTAGAGTAACACTTGGTACCTGCAGCGAGCTTGTGAGGGTTGCCCTTGCACGCCCTGGGGCGGGCATCATCTCTCCACCCTCCCTGTGGCAGAAGATAAGTGTCCTGCCCTCTCTTGAGAAATGAGGCCCAGGGCTCAGTCTCCTGTGAACACCGAGGCCACTCCTTGCCACCGCAGGCAACTAGCATCCTCTAGGGAGGGGTGACCCAACAGAATGAAATTCAACTCCCCCCAGAGGCCAATCTAGTTCTGCATTTGCTTGACGCCATGCACACACATGCACACACATGCACCGCCTCACATGACACACATGCACCACCTCACATGCACACACATGCACCACCTCACATGCACACACATGCACACACATGCACACACCACACATGCACCACCACACACTCCTCAGCATCTCTTCCACTTTTTTCACAGTGCTGGTTTTCCAACCCCTCCCCCAAACACCACCATCCAGGGAGACCAGGCTCCCCAGCCAGGGCTCCCAGAGCCCAGGGATAATTCCCCAGATCATATCCCCAGTTTGGACACTGTGTTACTGTCCTAGTCTTCACAAAAGGAGCCTCTTGTCTAGCTGTTCCCAAGCCTTGTGGCTTCAGGTGCTTAAAAATGCCACAGCACAGTTGCCATGGCATTTCTGGAACTCCTTAATGGTAACAACCCTAATGCTGAAGGATGGAGCAGACAAGCTGCGGTTATAGAACAGTGGTCCTAGATTACATCGTTAAGCCTTTTCAGAGAAGAGGGGCAGGTAAGCAGACAGACAAGCAGATAAACTTAACCATCTGAGAGACTCCGTTTATCTTCCATCTCCTAGACTGTGAAAGGCAGGGATGGTCCTCATAGGCCTATCCAACCCAGGCTTCTGGCCCCACTGCACTCCTGGCAGCAGCAGTAGTGGAAGCTTGGGGCTCTTTTCCTACCTTCTCAGAGCCCATACTCACAGTCCCTCACCTGGGAATCCCAGGCCTCTTCCATCACCTGGGCATGTCCTGGGTCCTCAGCGTGCAGGTGGAGAAGGCTGACCGAGCACCAGCTGTGGGGGCCCAAAGCCTTGCCCACATCATCTGGCTTTTCCAAGCTCAGATCCAGCACTCACCCCAATGTCAGACTGCTCTGTCGGCACTCCAAACCCAGTAACCCAACCCTCACCCCAAAGCCTGCAGATCATTACTCCTTGCTTCGCCACTGGCATACAAGTCAGGACACCCTGAAATCTGGCCTCTCTTCCTGCCATGGCCATGAAATTATTGTTTCCTGACAGTGGTCATGATGATACAGCCAAACTCAATGCCTGTCTAGCTGGCCCATGTGCTGGATTCACACTCAGACTTCATGAAGTGCGCAGACCATAGTCCTCACTGCCTGCTAGGATGATGCAACGCTGGCTCAACTCCTTCCAGCCCTGGAGCGGTTTGAATAAGAAATGGCCCAGGCTGTGGCCTGCTTAGAGGAAGCTACAGCTGGGGTTAAGGGCATAAAGACTATTTCCATGTTGTTCTGCTTCATGCTTGTAAATGTTTGAAAATCTGAGCTCTCAGTTTCCTGTTCCTGGTGCCATGCCTCCTCACCATTATAGACTCTGACCCTCTGGAACCATAATCCCCAAATAAACCCCCTTCGGTAAGTTGTCTTGGTCATGGTGCTTCATCTCAGTAAAAGAGAAGTAACTAATGTGGCCCACAACCCATCATCACCTCCTCCCCCCAGGTGAAGGCTGGGAGAGCTCACAGAACAGTCCCCAAAGCTAGCCCAGGGAGCCTGTCACCTCCCCCACGAGTTCTGTCATTCCTCCCACAACTGTAAAAAACGGGTCCATGCAGACCTAGAGAGATGAATCAGTTAAGGACACTGGGTGCTCTTCTAGAAGACCAGGGTTCAATTTACCAGCAACCACACGGCAGATCACAGCTGTAACTCTACCCAATACCCTCACACAGATGTACAAGCAAACAAAACATCAATGCACGTGAAATTAAAAGAAAAAGATAAACAATAAAATTTAAGTCAAAGGGGGGAAGGTTTGTGGGTCACTCCACTCAAAGTGGGTCCCATCAACCAACCACCTATAATTTTTCTTTTCACTCCTGTACCAGTATGGCTGCCAGCAGCTGCCCAAACACACGTGTGAGTGAGTAAGCACTGTTGGAGGACCTGTCCAAAGGCCTGACATCCTCAGCTCTTGGGTAGCAGTTTCTGCCCAACATTCTCTGGCTCCCACAGATATTAACATGGCTTTCCATGGTCCCATACATAGTATTATATCCTAGGCCCCGATTCCTCTCTCTTTAAACCATTGGCACCATCCAGCGGCCTGATCCCCAAGTCAACTCCTCAACCCCTCGCTGCACAAAGTGACTCAAGCTGCCCCTGGCCACTTCATCTCCAGTGACCCATTCAAGATGCTTCCAAGGATCAGCCTCAGGTGAGCTCCCTGGGAGTCAGGACCAGCAGAGACAAGCAGCCAACAGCACCTGTGCAGACACACACGCAGCATGGGGAGGCAGATATTTTAATGCCCTTTGCATCACATAAGAGATTCTGCTCGGTCTTAAACATGTCTTAGAACTGTCTGGCTGAAACTCAGATCTGTCTCGGCGCACGAACTACACTTGCAGGCAACAGTGTAGTCCTAGCTCTGCAGACGAAGCTTCAACATTGACTCTGGCCGGCCCTGGCTGGCTGCCTTGAGTAACCACCAATCCTGATAGAACGATTTCAAGATGACTGGGGACACATACATATGACTCGCCTTCAGCCTGCACCACAGGGGAAGGAAAAGAATCCAGGTCACAAAGCCCAGAAGGCACGAGCAACCCGGGCAACATCTCACAATCTCCACATGTGGAACTGAGACCAACTCACCATGCGTGCCTAAGAGGACAGACAGGAAGTAGATGAACATGTTTGTCTGTCCACTGCTCCTTCCTCCTATGGGAAGACCAGGAATGGAGTTCCCCACCCAGTGCTGGTTCAGTGCCCAGTCAGAGGCACCTTGTTCCTGGCAGACAGCAGAGTTTCTGGTTGCCTCTCACAGACAGGGTAGGTCCCCTCCTTGGGGCTGCAGCGGCACATTTTGGTACAGCATCTCAGGGACACATGTGCACCTTCAGGCATCAGGAGGACTCCAGATGCACCAGGTGTGAAACAAGTGTATGCAATGGGGGGGGGCATTGCTCCTGAGCCCCCAAGCCTGACTTAGGTATAGCCCTCTGGGTCTGTCTGTAGTCCCAGTACCTCACTTGACTGCAGAAAGCTCCCAGTTTGAAGGAAAAATCCTGCACAGCTCTGCTGAATGAACAATAGATAGGAGAGCCCAGTGTCTCAAAGAGCAAGGGGACTAGGGTTTGGTCTTAAGAGGTGAAAGGGGAAATTGGTTGTAGCTTGAGACTATGTCACCAGAGCAAGAGCTTCACTTTAGCCACCCAAAGTGAAAAGATGGCACAAGGCAGCAGGCTGGGTCTGGGCCAGCCTGGCCTTACTGCCCTTGAGATAGTGTGTTGGCGGGGCAAATCAGCAGGGTGCACAGGACAGTTGTGCTAGATAAAGGGAGAGAGCACAAAAGACAGAGAGCAGCTCCTCACCTCACAACCGAGCCCAAAACTGGGGAAAGAAAAAGCCATCTTGGGCAACAGCGTCATCCTGGCTTTGACTTTCTATGTGTTGAATGGCATGTGCTGAAAGTGTAGCAACAGGCCATGTAGAAATAGGCTCCTGGGCTGCAGAGATGGCTCAGCGGCTAAGAGAACCAGCTGTGCTTCCATAGGTCCTGAGTTCAATTCCCAGCAACCACATGGTGGCTCACAACCATCTATAATGGGATCTGATGCCCTCTTCTGGTGTGTCTGGAGACAGTGACAGTGACTGTGTTCATACAGATTTTTTTAAAAAGAAAAGAAAGGTCTCCTGCTGCAACTATGAATTTTACATTCAAAGTGACCTGTGCAAAAAAAAAAAAAAAAAACAAACAAACCACTCAGGATGATGCATACGAGCAGGTGGGGGTCTCCCAGCCTCTCCAGACAGGAAATCGGGCAGGAGGACTCTGAAGGCCAGGCAGATGGGTAAAGCTGGTATGATGGCAAACATTCGATCTCCCCTAAGGGAACATAAGCAAATTGAGAGCCAGCCCAGCCTATACCATAAGATGCTGTTTCCAAAAACCAAAACCAAGATTTGGAAAACAGGAAAGCAAATGTACATATTCTACTAACTTCATACTCTACCATCAACGGAAGCGGCTGGACATGAATCAGCAGTTAAGAGCACTTGCTTATAGGGAGGACCCAGGTTCAATTCCCAGCACCCACATGGAAACTCACACCTGTCTGTGGCTCCACTTCCAGACCTGATGCCCTCTTCTGGCCTTTAGAGCAATGTACACACGCAGTACACATACATACACGCATACATACATACACCAACGTACATAAGTACAAATAAATCTAAAAAGCAAGCCAATTGCAACCATGTTTCTGAAGCCATGGCCCTGGTCTACCATCACAGCAGGCGGTGCTCAATACACACCTTCACCAGCCCATCATGGTGACCTGTAATCCCAAGACTCAGGAAGATGAATTTGAAACTCCTGGGCTATACATTCCCACCCTGTCTCAGAAAGGGGGCCGAGGGACTCCCTGTATTCTGTGCACACAGCACGTCGATAAAATGACAGGTCTAGAATGTGTTTTAGAATGTGAAAGGGGAAAGGGACGGCTGACAAGGTGGGAGAGCTGACAACTGCAGCAGAAACAAAATCCTTTGACACCTGGCTTTCACGTTTGTAAAATTACTTCACAGTAGAAACTTTGAAACACCATGTGCTACATTTCCCACAATAACAATTCATAAAATTAAAAGAAAAAGAGAAACATTTTTATCATGCTGGCAGCCCCAGCCTTTTTAATTGTAAAGAATAAACCCAATGGTGTTGACAGAGAAACTCAAAAGTTACAAAATGTTGCTTCTCACAAAGAACGTGTAAGTGAAAGCTTTTACATCTTTTCTCCTGAACACTTATTTAAAATCCCTCCACAAGTGCTCAGCCACCCGGCTGTGTGTTCCAGCTGTTGGCAGCGTTTTCCCTGCGGCACACAGGGCGCCAGGCTGCAGTGGTACCCTCAGACAAAACTGTGAATTGGGGAGAATGAGGAGGGGGAGGGGCTAACTGCTGCCATTGCAGACAGCGGAAGATCAAAGACCCAGTCCAGATTGGCAACTCTCAACCCAATTTCCACTGTCACAGAGGTTATTTTATAGCAAAGACTCCTGGGCTATAATGCAGGAGGCTAAGCTCCACCCAGACATCCTTGGGTAGTGAGACCTACCTAGAACCCAGTATCTAGGAAGCTTCGAGGCGGGTAGAGAATTTACCTACCCTAAACCACTAACCTTTCCCAATAGCACAGGAAAGAAAAGAAAAAAACCTGTCAGGTTCAGAACCTTGCCCCCGGCCCCATGCTACTAACCCCACACTCGTAACTGTATTTGTAACAGACACAATAAGAACCCACTGTGAATTCTATTTTTAATGTTAATTTACTAAGTCTTTACTTCCCATCAAGCTCAGAAACAGCGAAACTCTTTGTAACTGTTTTATAATTCAGACCCAATGGCCTTCCATTCTTCCGGACTTGGAAATATGGAGTCTCTTTGAAGAGATTTGGGGGAGGGGGGTCCTTGTAAACAAAATTAAAAGCCTTGGGATGTACAATAAACCGGAGCTGCACTCCAGCCTTGCAATTACAGCACACTGGCCCACCTGAAACTTGGGTTCCTTCCCAGCCTGCCATTAGCCAAGAATTACCCTACAGGCATCTCTTTTCTCACCCAAGGCTTTCTGGTTAGAGGGGACTGTCTCTCCCTTAGGCCACAATGCGGAGGCCCACGCAGCAGCAGCCATCTTCAAAGCTGCCAGTGACCAAAATGAACCGGTTGATTCAGGCGGCTACCGCATTCTTTTTTAAAAGGCAACAAGATCCGCTGGCAGAACACACAGTAGGCTCTTACTTCCACCCTACCTGGGAACTCCCGGGTCTAATCCACACCAAGCAAATACTTCCAACAGTGGGTCAAGGTCAAAGGGACTGGGAAAACACTTCTATAGGAGAGCTCAAACAGGTTGCCCTAATGCTCCCTGGCTCCCGGATGTTAAAGGGCTCTTAAACCTCTCTGAGCCTACACTGCCTGTCTTCAGAAAGGCCCACTGTGGCAAGCTGAAAGGATCAATACGCAAAATAGAGAAAAGCCTGGCCTCGTCCACAAGGAAGTCACTGGAAACTGGCACTCTGGAAAAAACGTTCAGATTCGAAGCTGAGGTTTGCTAGGTTCCTCCACAGCGCTGAGCTGCTGAGCTGGTGGGTGGGGGTGGGGGATTCCCAATCTGGCAGGAGGCTGCCCTGGCCATTTCGCAGGGGAGCGCCAGACCCCAACATCTATCCCCAGGACCCGGGCACCTCCCAAGCGCAAGGTTAAAAGGGTCTTCAAATCGCTGGGAAGCCCTTTAACGCATTTAGAAGTTGGTCAGTGGGCATTCGAGGAGCCCTATGACATCAGGAGAGGAGGCGCACTAGGCTCCGGAGCAAGCACCATAGGGAACCCGGGAGGATCTGGGAGGCTTCCAGACCCCACAGTGAAGAAGTCTAGGGAGGCCCCAGGGCCGAACCACTAGGTCAGGTGGGCAGCAGGGAGGGCCCGCGGGCGCCAAGTACAGCCTGGCGGACAAAGGGGGGCAGGCTGAGCCCGAGCAAGCGGCGGGGCAGCCGGGAAATGGAGCCACGTGCCTGGCGGGAGAAGGCGAAAAAGCCTCCCAACACTTGTTTTCTCAACCCCTCGAGTAAACCGCCCTCCACTCTGCTCGAGAAGCGGGGTGGGAAAATGCGTTCGTGTTTTTAAGTTTTCTGGAACTTTTCCAGAGAAACGGGCACGCTGGTTCGGGAAGGGGGTGCCACGGCGGCCACCCGCTCCTCTAGGGAATCGCAGGGCGATTAACACTTGAATGGGGAGGGCGGCTGCCCGGGGCCCCGGGGTTCGGTTCCCGACCCGTCCAGCTCCCCGCCTCGGGCCCCGCATGCTGGGCCCCACAGCTATGCGCCTGGGGACGGAGGGAGGAGCGCTGCGGGAGGACGGAGACCCGTTGCAGGCCCGGCCTGGACCCCCCCTACATGTCCCGGCCGCGCTGCTCCGGTGCACTGGGCCTCCCGGCCCCGAGGCCCTG
This sequence comes from Micromys minutus, assembly GCF_963924665.1. Lineage (NCBI taxonomy): Eukaryota > Metazoa > Chordata > Mammalia > Rodentia > Muridae > Micromys > Micromys minutus. The sequence goes on from NC_137962.1 coordinate 15,607,038, forward strand.
CCCGGCCGCCCCGAGGCTACGCCGCGGCCCCACAGGCCCCGCCGCCCTCGCCCGCCCCGCCCGCCAACCGCCAACCGCCGCGGCACGAGTGCGGGGCGCCGCGAGGACTCACCGGGACCGGCTCCCGAGTACATGGTGGCGCTGCCGAGGGCCGCGGCCGAGGGCTGGCCGCGCGCTCCACGGGCCCCGACGCCGCGACCCGCGAGGAGCCGCCGGCCGCTCGATCCGCCCCGGCGCGGACGCCTCGCAGAACAGGTTTACCCGACGCGGCCGGGGCGGCGGGCGGAGGCGGCGGGAGCGGAGGGGGAGGGGAGGAGGAGGGGCGAGAGGGACGACGAGGGAGGGGACGGCGGGGAGGGAGGGAAGGAGGGGACAGCGGGGAGCGAGGGAGGAGGCGGGGAGGAGGGAAGGTGGCAGGGAGGGGGGGCAGGGGAGGTGGCTGGAGGCGGCGCGCGCCCGCGGGGCAGTGGGATGGGGGTGAGTCGCGGTGGCAGCCCCCCGCGTGGCTGTCCTGAATGAGGGACCCCAGAAGCGACCAGGGGCACGCGGGCCGAGACCTTTCCTCAGACCGAGCGAGGCTACGTCTGGCTTCCGGGCGCGGCCAGCCCAGCACTGCGACCCGACTCGGAGTCCTCCCGCGCCGAGTGGCAGAGCCCCGGCCGCGTCTCTCTGCGCACCCGCCCCTGCACCTCAGCCTGGCTCTTTAAGTTATTAACGAAACGGCGACGGGAAGCTAGCTCCCCACCCAGAGCTTGAACTTGGACGCGGCCAGACCCATGCGCGTGGCCATACCGCCACCTCCCGGCGCGGCTCGACAACCTAGATAATCCTAATAAAGCACCGAGGAAGCCCAGCAAGTTCAAGATTAATTTTATCAGCTGTCAGGGGGCAGATCTAGTCGGGGCTCCCCGCTTTCTGGGCTCAGCCCCCAAGTCCTGCTCTGAGGCTCCCAGACCAGCATGCTCTGTGCACATTTGCCCTTTCCCCATTTGTCTCCGGCATGTGCTCCCAGTCCTGTCCAGCTGTCTCTGCCACCTTTTCTATAGAAGAGGCAGTGTCAGCTTCCGCCTCATCCTGCACGCTTGACAGGAGACAAACGGGGTCCAACTGCAGGGACCCCAACATCGGGGTAGGTTCCATAACCTGTGTAGTGCTCAAAAATAGTCCGGGGAGCAAGAATAGCAGCTCTCCTTCCAATAACCTCTTCCAAAGGAGGAGGCGGAAACTAGATAAAGCACTGCAGGGCTGCCATCCCAGCTACTCGGAAGTCGAGGAAGGAGGATGGCAGTGCAAAATCCAGTCTAGGATACACAGAAGACTTGGGTCCCCCTCCCTCCCGAGTGAGCGACCTTGTGGCCAGCACTTGTGGTGGGTCACCGCTGCTTTAGGGTGGAGACAGGATTTGCTGAACTCGGGAGAGATCTTTGTTCAGAACCAGCCAGGGTAATACAAAACCACTGGAGGGTGGGGCGGTGTTAGACTTCACCCAGTAGTAGAGCACTGCCTGAAGACCAATGAGTCTTTGGGTTCCCTCTCAGCACTGACCCCACACACAAACAAAATCATGAAGTCTGTTTGGGGGGGGGCATGGAATAGGTAGGTTGCCAGGTATCAAGACACCACAAAAACGGAGCATGATTGCACATGTGTTTCTGAGCATGGGGAAGTCTGGGTACACTGGGCATCGCTGCTCATCACAGGGAAGATGGACACTGTGTGCACCCCTTCCAGCGTGGGGTGAGAAAGACAGAGGAGTGTGTCTGCAGATGGGATCCAGTGCAGCAGTGTGCTTGGCCCTGAGCCAACAAGCCAGCATCAGCCTGGCAGCGTGACTTCATCATTGTGAGAGTTCCCAGGCAACCAGGTGAGCTTCCAGGAGGCTGAGACAGTCTAGGAGTCCCTGCCTCTAAGGAAGGGAGGGATGAAAAGATCCCAAACAAGCTAAATTAAAGTAGCCCAGAGATGCCTTTGTAGGTAACACATCCTAAGAACAACCAAGTAGCAACTACTGTGTCAAGCTAGCAGAAAGGGCGGTGTGGAGCAGTCCCTTGGGTACCTGTGGTTGCACCGTGCCATTCCAGGAGCCATGTTTCACTCTGAAGCCCCACAGCTCCGCTCCTGCTTGGCAGCGTAACACTAGGACCTGGGGGAAAAGCTGCAGGCTTTGCAGTAGGATGGAGGCTGGGAACTTTGTTTCCAGGCAGGATAATCTCGGGAAGGCTGGATTGTGTCTCTGCTGAGACCCAACACTGCTCTCTGCTGGTGGATGGATGCCATTGCTTCCTGTCTGTCTCCTTCCGCAGCTAGTGCCCAGTTAAGTCCCGGGCTCACATCCAGCCCAGCAGTAGGATTCAGAGTGCCCTTTTCCAGGGTGCAGCCACCCTCTCCTGCGCTGATGCACCATCCAAAGATCTGCAGACCCACAGCCCAAGCCAAGGACACCATCTCTCCCTCTGACAATTTCATCCCCAAGGCACTTGTTCCCCGCACCCCACCTGCAGAGCAGGAGGTGGTGGGGGGATGCCTTTCTACTGCCTTCTTTCTGGCCAGCAAGGCAAGCTAGGACTCAATTTACAAAGGTGTCTGCTCCTCTCTTGCCTAGAACCTTCTCGGGTTCCCAGTCTGACCTGGCACACAGCATTGGAGGCCTCAGCCCCTCCCAACACAATTCCCACTCTTGTGTTGGGGCTCCTGGTGCTATATGTAGCTACAGACTCAGGCACTTAGAACACTTTGCTCTCCCAGTTTTGATCCATGGCCGCCAAGGAAAGAGAAAAGGGAGTCCGAGGCTCTGCACAAAGCATGCTCCAATGCCAGGGCACTTAAGGGATCAACTTTAGGGGCTATTAGTTCTTCAAGTTGGTGTGGTCATATTTGTAATCCTAGCACTAAGGCAGAGGGATCGAGAAAAGGACCACCCCAAAAAACAGCTAAGTGTGGTATGGTGCATGCCTTTAACCCCAGCACTTGAAAGGCAGAGGCAGGTAGATCTATATGTGTTGGAAGCCAGCCTGGTCTACGTAGTGAGCTCTAAGCTAGCCAAAGCTACGCAGACCTTGTTTCAAAATATGTATTATATAGTAATATATTTTAAAATATACATTAGAAAAAAACAATTTGGGGGCCCCTCTCGTGCACGAGACACTCGTGCCCCACTTTCCAGAGCCCACAGCGAAGCTGTCCCACCCACCCTCAGCAGCCTAGAACCCACGAGTCTTCTTTGACGTGGACATCAGCGGGGAGAGTTGGACAAATTGTTTTAGAATTGTTTGCAGACACTGTTACCAAAGTTGCAGAAATTTTTTGTGCATTGGTTACAGGAGAAAAAGGTACTGGATCCACAACTGGAAAACCTCTCCATTTTAAAGGATGTCTTTTCCACCAAGATAATTAAGAAATTCATGATTCAGGGTGGAGACCTCTCAAATCGGAATGGGACAGGTGGAGAAAGTACGGTGAAAATTTTGAAGATCAGAATTTCCATTGTAAGCATGACCAGGAGGGTTTGCTGGGCACGGCAAATGAAGGCCCCAATACAATGGCTCTCAGTTCTTTATCACAACAGTTCCAACTCCTCATTTGGTTGGGAAACGAGGTGTTTGGTCAAGTAATAAAAGGAGTAGGTGTGGCAAGGGTGCTTGAGAATGTAGAAGTGAATGGTGAAAAACCTTCGAAACTGTGTGATCACAGAACGTGGAGAACTGAAAGAAGAGGATGACGGGAGTATTCCCCAAAGATGGCTCTGGTGACAGCCATCCAGATTTCCCTGAGGATGCAGATATAGATCTAAAAGATGTAGATAAAATTTTATTATATCTGAAGACTTAAAAAACATTGGAAATACTTTTCTCAGAACTGGGAGATGGCTATTAAAAATGTGAAGGTTTTAAGGTACATGGACAGTTCCAAGGCTGTTACTGAGAAAGCAGATATATCCAGACTGCAACCCAGAGCCTTAAGTTGTGTGCTGAATATTGGTGCTTATAAATTGAAAATGTCACATTGGCAGGGGGCAGTTGACAGTTGCTCAAAGGCTCTTGAAATGGACCCTTCAAACACTAAAGCACTCGACAGAAAAGCACAAGGATGGCAAGGATTAAAAGAATGTGATCAAGCACTGGCTGATTGTAAGAAGGAGCAGGAGGTAGTCCCAGGAGATAAAGCCATCTAGGCAGAATTGCTCAGAGTCAAATGATAAAGGCACAGAAAGATAAAGAGACCGCAGTGTATGCAAAAGTATTTGCTTACTAAGGATTAAACCTTCTTTAACTATTATACATTGATTATATAAAGGACAATGTATATCACTGTCTACTTGATCCCTGAAGTGTTTCTCTTGATCTTTGTCATTCTTTACAGAGCAGTGCTGACAGAGGTTCCTACTTAAATAAAGTGTTACAAAATACAAAAATAATAATAATAATTTGGGAAGTATTGAGTCAAACAACACTATCATTTACTGACTGCAATCAAATTAGCAAAGTTTGAAGAATCCTTCTTCTGGGAGAAAACCAGTCCATTTTCTGTTGCTGTAACTAAACACCACAGCCTGAGTCATTTAGAAAGATCCAGAGGTTGGTTTAGCTCAGGGTTGTGGGACATAGCCTCAGAATCTGCTCAGCATGCAAAGAACCCAGCCCTGAGCTATCATGGACAATATGCAACCTGTCCCCAACACACTTACCCACAGAGTCCTCTTGTCCTCTGGGCCACACTAGAACTTTCTGTGGGCCCTGCCAGCTTTCATGTGCTAAGATTCTTGGCATAAAAGTGACGGCACATGCCTTTAATCCAGCACTCTGGCGGCAGAGGCAGGAAGATATCAGAAGCCAGCCTCATCTACAGTGTAGTCCAGGATGGCCAGGGCTACAGAGAGAAACCATGTCTTATCGAACAAACAGAAGTGTTGCTTGTGGCTGGCTGTGGCAGCACATAAATTCCAACATTCTGAGTCTTTATAATGAGTTCCGGGGCTGCACAATAGACCCCATGTCAAAGAAAGAAATCAGAGTAGCACGGTCACAGAGTGGAAGATGTTTGCACAGTATTATAGAGATGCGATGCCCAAGAGTATGTCCTTTGTCTGTATATAATATGTATCTCCAATGATAGAGACTGCATCTGGAATATATAAGGGTCTAAAAAAGGAAATAAAAGGGACTGGAGAGATGGCTCAGCGGTTAAGAACACTGTTCTTCCTGGGGTCTTGAGTTCGATTCCCAGTAACCACACGGTGGTTCACAACCATCTGTAATGGGATCTGATGCCCCCTTATGGTGTGTCTGAAGACAGTGTACTCATGTACATGAAATAAATAAATCTTTTAAAAAGGTAATAAAAGTAACAACACAACAGGAAAACTGGCAAAAGACTTGAGATGCTTCAGAGAAGAACGTAAAGGGTCAATAGGTTTGTGGAAAGAGTACTAGGCTCACAGGCAGCCACAGTAGGCACTACTACTGCCTGCTGGTCCTGAAGCTGGGGAGAGGTAATGGCACAGAGCCCGATCTCAAACACCTTCTCCAACACCCAGCCCACAATTTTTACATCACTGTGTCACTCACTGTTTAACCTAGGTCACCCATCCCTGTCTCTCCCCTTGCCCTGTAATTCCTCCTGAAATCAGCTCCACACAGGGTTGACCCCTCCTCCTAACAAGGTTCCACACTTTGCCAAAGACATTTGCCTGTGTCTTGTTACCGTAGGGGTCAAGATGAACTCTGATGCAGTGCGTTAGACCTTCATGCCCTTTTGTATGTTAGGGACAGCTAGCCCACCTGTAGCAGCCTTAACACCAGCAGTCATGACCCTGCAGGGCCAGCCCATTGCAGGAAGAGTCAAAGCATCTGTGTGGGGCTTGGGCTCTGTGTTTACCCCTGTGACGGTGTGTGAGGCTCAGCCCCCTCGGTCAAGCCACTGGGAGTTCTAATCGTGTGTGTTCCATGTGCCTGAGGCATGGGAATGCTGTCAGGGTTGGGAGTGCAAAACAGGCCAGTGGATGGACCGAGAACATAAGCAGACACTATAAGAGGGGTTCCAACCTTGCCCATGTTCTGTTTCCAATCCCTGCCCTTCCCCTACAGTTCTAATTGAGTACCTGGCACTGTCACCCTGTGGATTTGTGGGGCAAGTGATAGCTTCAGACCCCTTGACTGTGTGCACTCCAACTCACGCTAAAGTCCTCACCCAAGAGAAGACCATGAGTGCACACCTACTGTCCCAGCACGTGGGGCTGGAGCCATGGCACCAAACAGCCTGGGCTACACAGACCCCCATCTCAACAGAAACCCAGGAGTGCTACTCTGCTCCTTCAATTACACGAGGATGTAGTAAGAAGGCGTCACCTGCAAATCTGGAGTAGTTATCACCAGACACTAGTATTCCTTTGTTTTGTTTGGGACAGGGTTTCTGTGTAGCCTCAGATGTCCTAGAACTCAGAGATCCACCTGGCTCTGCCTCCTAGGATTAAAAGTGTGTGCTATCACCCACCAGGCTTCCTTCCTTTGTTTGTTTTGAGACAAGGTCTAATGAAGCCCAGGTAGGTCTCAAATTCACCAAATAAATAGCTGAGGCTCCCACTTGAACTTCTGATCCTCTTGCCCCCCCCCCCTTTATGACCACACCCGGCTGTCTTTCCTTTCCCTTGGTTGCTTTACTATTCCTTTCTCCATTCCATCCTCTGTCTTACTAGAGAGCCTCAGCCTCCCCCGTAGGTCTATACACGAGTAGACCCTCGGTCCACTGCTCCACTTTCTGTTGTGTTTAAGCCATGATCTGTCCCATTATGTAACTATGGATTGAGGCACTTTTACTGGGCTCTTAAAATGAGAAGGGAAGGGCTGGTGGTGGGGCTCAGTTGGTAGAGGACTTGCCTAGCATGCACAAAATCCCTGGGTTCTATCCTTAGCACCACATGAATCTGACATGGTGACCCATGGTTGAAGTCTAAATTCTGAGGAGGTGGAGGCATGAGAACCAGGAGTTGGAGGTCACCCTGGACTATGTGGGAAGCTTGAGGCCAGCCTGGGATATAGGAGGTAAATAGATATATTTAGTTCCCAGCCTGCCCGCCCGGCATCTCAGAACTCTAGCTCGAGGGGATCTAATGCCGTGTGCATAGCCTCACAGACAAATTTACAAGTAAGAATAAAATAAATTGGTTTTGGGTTTTTTTTTTTTTGTTTGTTTGTTTGTTTTTGTTTCTTGAGACAGTTTTTCAGTGTAGCTCTGGCTGTTCTAGAACCCACTCTGTAGACCAGGCTGGCCTCGAACTCACAGGGATCTGCCTGCCTTTGCTTCCCAGGTGCTAGGAATAAAGGCATGCATCACCATTGCTCTGCATAAATAAATCTTTAATAAATAAAGTTTCACTTTAAAAAGATGAGAAGAGGGAACTGGAGAGATGGTTCAGTGGTTAAGAGCACTGGCTGCTCTTCCAGACGTCCTGAGTTCAATTCCCAGCAACCACATGGTGGCTCACAACCATCTGTAATGGGATCTGATGCCTTCTTCTGGTATGTCTGAGGACAGTGACAATGTACTAACATACATTTTTTTTTAAATGAGTCTTGCTCTGTCTCTGGACAAGCAAACTGAGTAGTAGGAGCCTGTGGCAGACTTTGTGGGTCCTGGGATGGCTCTGTCACAGTTAGCAAATGTGGCTGTGAGGTCTAGGGCCCTCAGCTGCATGTTCTAGGAACTCTTGTAAGCTCTTCATCCTACAGATGGGAAACTGAGGCAGAGGGACCACACAGCTGGCGCTGAACCCTGCTGCCTGCTCTAAAGTGCAGCACTTCCCGAGAGGCTCTGGGGCAGTCCTCCTGAGATGCTGTCTCTAGGCTCTTCCTGAACCTAGGTCTGAATGTACTCGGCTCCTCCATAAGCTACCACACATTAAACTGACACATGCGGTATTGCATTGGTTTCAGTCCTTACAAAAGGACACCTTCTACTGAAACATAAAGCTATTATCCCTGTAAAGGATGAAGGCAGCTGGGATAAAGACGGGATGTGAAGGTCCTGTCACTCTGATACCCGAGGCTCCATTCTTGGATGTGTAGACTCCGAGCAGAGCTCGAGCGCTGGGAACTTTCATACCCACCTTATCTCCTCAGAGAACTCATTCATCCGAAGACTACGTGTTTGTGGTGGCTTATGTATGCATTGCAACACTCAGAGGCAGAGAGACAGGAGGATCTCTCTAAGTAACAGGTCTGCCAGGCTATGCTGTGGAGTTCTTTGGGGGTAAGGGGGTTTCAAGACAGGGTTTCTCTGTGTAGCCCTGGCTGTTCTGAAACTGGCTCTGTAGCACAGGCTGGCCTCAAACTCAGAGATGTACCTACCTCTGCCTCCCAAGTTCTGAGGTTGAAGGCACATACCCATCTTACATAGTGAATTCTAAGCAGAACCAGTCAGGTGGCTCAGTGGGTAGAGATTCCTGCCATGAAACCTTATGACCCGAGTTCCACCCCAGAACCATCGTAGAAGGAGGGAACAGGCTCTTTCCAACTTGTCCTCTGACCTCCACACATGAGTCATGAAAGGTGGGGACATGTGTGGTACACATACATGTACAGATACACCAAAATGTAACACAGCATATATATTTTTAAGAGCCAACAATAAAAGTAATATATAAGGGCTGAGGATAGATCTCAGTGGTAGAGTACGTGCCTAGTATGTGTTAAGACCTTGAGTTTAATCTTTGGCACGGAAAAAAAGTGTGTGTGTGTGTGTGTGTGTGTGTGTGTGTTCATACACACGTGCATGGGCAAACTGGAATTGCAGACTTTCCTGCAAGGCTCCAAGTACAAGAAAAACAGTTAATATGTGATCAGATGTTTATCAGTGCACAGGGACTGTTGTCTTCACTGTAAACTTGACTCCAAAGATGCCCAGGTCACTAGTAAGGTATAGTCTAAAGGTCTGTGACGGTGTCTATTTCATCCCGTGGGGTCCCTGGTGTGAATGACTGCAGGGAGGTGGTGCAGCTCTGCTGGGAACCTGGGTCACCAGGTGTGATTCTGAAGCCTACATGGTGCCTGTCTGTGGTTGAGCTGCTGCGTGGATCGGGATAGGGGTCTTTGACTGTTCTTTGCTCATTCTTCATTTTCCCTGCATGAGGACAAAGGGAGCTCAGGAGGAAGTTATATCAAAGTGACTCCGTTCTCTGAGCCCTTCCAGCCTAAGGCCAGAACCCTAGGCAACCTCCTTCCCACAGGCGCAGACAGACCTAAAGCTGGCTCACTGGTGTACTCCCAGGGCAGGGAAAGCACAGAGCTGGAAACCAGGCTTAGGTGTTTGCAAGAAGGGGTTGGGGAAGAGAATGCCCTGCCCCACAGCCTAGCTCATCCTCTAAGACACTGTGTGATTAGGGTAGGCCTGAGGCTGTACTCAGAGGCCTGTGTGCAGATGCCAACCTGGCCCCAGCTTGGGTCCCACCAATACCACCAAGAGCAGCTTCCCCCTTGTAGCTATAGGCCCCGCCTGGCCTGAGTTGTTCATGGAGCACTGTCCAGCTCTCCAGCTGAGGTAAACACAGCTGCCTCAGCCAACCAAGCAACCAGCAGCCAAGCCTCAGATGTAGAGTCAAAAGCCTTGTTGCAGGAGGATTAATATCAGTGTGAGGCCCGCCTGGGCTACATAGTAATCACCAGCTTGGGCTAAGCATTAGACTATCTTAAAACAGAACAAAGTAAGGCACACATAAAATGACTTAAAGGAGCCAGAAATACAATGTCTTGAAAAGAGACAAAAATCAAGAGCTGTGTGCAAAGGGAATCTCTAGGGACATGAGGAGAAAGGAGTCCCTTGTCCTGGAGTCTAGCTGAGACTACCAGAGTCGGGAAATGAAGCTTAGTTAACTTCTTAAGACCTTTCTCCCTTCCCCAGCTACAAACCTGTAAAATTCTGTAGGGATCTCATCAGAAACCCCATTTATATGGAAAGGGCGCACACTAAGTCCCTTGTGCAAACCTACTGGGCTCCTGGTTTCACCTCATCAGACTAAAAATCTATCCAAGGTATCCACAGATTATCTTGCCCATCAAAACACACACACACACACACACACACACACACACACACACACACGAGAGAGAGAGAGAGAGAGAGAGAGAGAGAGAGAGAGAGAGAGAGAGAGAGAGAGAGAGAGAGAGGGAGGGAGGGAGAGGGAGCAGGAGGGAGGGAGAGAGGGAAAGAGGGAGAGAGAGGGGGATGGCCTTTAATCCTAGTGCTCTAGAGGCAGAGGCAGTGGATTTCTAGAAGTTCAAGCCTGGTCTATAGAGAAAATTCCAGGACAGCCAGAACCACACAGAAAAACCCAGTCTCAAAAAAAAAAAAAAAAAAAAAAAAAAAAAAAAAAAAAAAAAAAAGAAAAGAAAAGAAAAAAAAAGAAAGAAAGAAAGAAAAAAGAAAAAGGGAGAGTATTTTAACAAACACTTGAAGTGTAGCTTGAGAACCCCAAGATGGTCTACATGGCTGATGCTGAGTCACTGCCTACTCCAGCAGAAAGGTGAGTTCCTTGCTCTTAATTCTCTTATAATGCCTACAATCCTAGGACATGGGAGGTAGAGAACAGAGGACGGCCACAAGTTCCAGCCCGGCCAAGATTTCACATCAAGACTGTCAGAAAAACAAAACACAGAGATTTCAAATGACTGTCATCCTTTACTCTGTACGGCTGAGATCGCCTGCTGAACTGCCGTGGCTAGGCATTTAGAGATGTAGTTCAGGGCAGATACGGCCGGAGAACACCAGTGTGACCATGCACCCAGAAGTGAAGCCCCAGGGAGGGCAGCAGCTGCTGTGCACTGCAGCTTCAGGGACGCATACTGAGTGTGTGAGTATGAGGCCTCTGGCTCTCCATACCATGTAGACCTCAGGCTCCATTCTTGCAGGCAGTGTTTCCCAGTGTCCCCAAGGCTCAGCTCTCACAGTCCTTTCCGCCAGGCCTCACAAGCACCCTTAAACCTGGCAGCAATAGCTTCCTGCTTTGTGAGGAACTGTGCCCCTGGGCCTTCTGTGGAGTGTTTTGTGAATGCTGGAATCTTTTCAGATGTGGGCTTGGTGAAGTGAAAGCCTGAAGCAAGAGTCACATCTTTCCTAGGCACCTCAGCTGCTCACAGCTGTGCTTGTCTGCCTGTGGGTGCCTCACATCTTGCTGCTCTTTTTCAACAACAGACTCTTGGGGACATGGTCACCTAGCAGCACCTGCCTCCCACGCTCTACAACACAGCAGATGGAGATGCACTATCTAGCCATCCACCACGTCTTTGTTCAAGCCAAGGCATCACTGTGTTGCCATAGAAACAGATACTCTGTTCCTATGCAACTGGCAATCAGCCTCCACCCACAAAAATGCTGATGAGGAGCTTTCGCAAAAGCAGGCATTGGTGACTCTTGCGTGTTGTCTTTCCAGCCCGTAACATCAATCATTCAGATGGGCTGGGCTGCTGGGGCCATGGTGATATTTACAGTGTTCTCTAGGTGACCAAAGTCCAAAAAAGAAGAGAGGGTCAAGCAGTCTCCCAAAAGTCAGTGACCCTGGATAGGGAGCCCAGCAAGGTCCTATCTTTGGTTCTCTAGTCCTCCTAGTGACGACTATGTGGGATTCCCTTGAGCCAACGTGAGAAAGCAGTGGTAAACCCACACAGGTCAGACACCACCAGTCCATAGCCAACAGGCCTACAAGGATACAATGTCATAAGCCAGGCATGGAGGTGGTAGGGATGTGCCTGTAGTCCCAGATCTTGGGAAGCTGAGGCAGGCTGCTATAGCTACAGATTTAGCTACACGGCGAGTACTAGGAAGTATAGGACACACAGCAAGATCTTGTCTCAGAAAAGGTCTTCAAAATCAGCCCGAGCCTCACCGTAAGACTTTGACTCTAAAAAAGAAAGTCCAAGGGCTTTGTGATGGGCTAGTGTGGCATAGTACCATTTCCTTTTTTAAAAATTATTATTTAACATAACAGGTGGCACCCAACATGGGGTAGAAATCTATTAGAAATTTAAGATTATCAGCCTGAGAGTTAAGAGTTTTATTTTCTAAGTGAGAGAAAGATGGCACCCTTGAGTCATGTGGACTCAAGGGGGTGGGGGAGACCTGTCTCTGCTCACAGGCTCTGAGGTCCCCTACTATGAAAACAAACAAGATGACTGCTTTGAGTCAGAGAGCTGAAGAATGGAAGCTGTCTCCTTCCTTAACAGATGTTGATTAGAGTATGATTTCATTAAAAGGCTGGTTTATTTGCTTTTAGGATAGATTTATATACAGAGTTTGTCCAAATCATGTGGGGAATTTTGCCCAGGGTTCAGAACTAAGATAGGAAAAATAGAAGTCTGTAGTTCCAGGTAAAGAGCATAATGGATAGATTATATTACAGTCTTCAGGAAACTTATATTCTCTAACATGGGATCCACAGGAATTTTTGGTTTATATCATGGCATGACAAATTAGAAAAGCCTAAGAATAGGCTCATACAATATTTTAGTTTACTTCATTTGTTTTGGATTGTTTTAGTTTTCAAAATGGGTGTGATTTTGAGTATTGTTATATTATTTCTCTGGGAGAGAATACACGATATACGCTTTTCTGGTTGCCAACTGAAGGATATGCTGGTTTGGGAAAAAGTTTTTGTCTTTGTGGTTTTAGAAAAGGTGATTAGGCTTTGGACATCTTCCAGAGCTATATGGATCAGATTTGGTAGAGGGAGACCCCCTGAAGACTAGATTCCAGAGAATCAAACAAAACTGATATTTTGATGATACTAAAATGTTGTTTTGAGACGTACATATTACAGAATGTACAGCTTTGGTGAGTCTCATCGTCAGACACGCTGAACTGACCTGCTTGACTCCTGATTTCAGGGACTTTCAGCCGGATCCAGTCAGGACATCAGAGACTACAGCAATCATTGGTGTGGTCTTCTTAAGGCCAAACACCTCCCTCATTTCCTTTCCCTTCCTCCCCGAAAAGATATCTCAACACCATGTACATCTGGAAAAAGTTATGACGTGTCATCAATACAGTTCCCTAGGCTTGGGGTCTGGAGGTGGTTATTCTAAAGTTGTCTTTCTGGAGAATTTAGAAATGGTCATAATTTAACAGGGAGGAATTAGCTAGACTTCATTGTACAGCCGTAATCTCATTTGGTAGAAATCCTCATATTGTTACTAAGTTAAAGTTATAATTTCTTACATTGGTACGGATTTATTTTGATTCAGAATCAAGGTTTTCATTGGTATAAATTTCCTCTATTGTTACCAAAATTTTAAGAGTACAGGGCTTGGACCCAGCCCTTCTATGAATGCCATTACAAGCTGATCTGATCTGATTAAGCATATGAATTAAGGACCAGATAGCAAATTCATGGCTCTGAGTTTACTGTTAGGGTGTTTTCAAAATATTTTATTAGAAATAGCTGAGAGTAGTCAATGGACAACATTCCAGATTACTTTACATAGTGTTCAAAAATGTCAGAAATCCACAGAATGTGACATTTAATGTTATTTATCATTTAGTGAGACATACACAGCTCCCTTTTGTGTATTCAAAGAAGAAACTGAACATCTACCTCCAGGTGAGGTTATACATTGTGGCAAGGTAGTCACTGGGCAGAAATTGCCTATTTTTTCTACATGTTCATGAGAGGACACAAGTTACAGGATAGGACAGCTTAGTTCTGCAGAGACAGAATAAGCTAGCCCTTAATAATTCCAGATGATCCTAGGCCAGCTGAAGACTGATGCTCCACATGTTGTTAACAGGAGATTGTATAGGCACACAGCTGTCTCTACAACTTATCTCAGTTCTGGAAGCCATGTTAGGCTTCCTTTATTTTCAGATTGTTTGTTCTCAGAATTTTGATGGGATTGAAGACTAATTATAGTGTCATAGCCTACCCAGGCTGTTTAATATTAAGAAAACTCATTTGAAAAGATAGTTTTCAAGCTAAACCAGGGCATAACAGATTAAAACTATAAGCCCTTTGAAGTTAGGATAGATGGCAGAGTGCTCTACTTTACTGACAACATGGTGTTGGACTGGATGTTAGGTGTATCTTATACTTTGTAATTTAAATGGTAATAGTTGTGTTCAATTTACACTTGAGAGAAAAGAGCCTTTTAACTGGACAACGAGGGGGAAAAGTGGGCTGTTGTCTATATGCAGGTGAGGCCAAGCACAAGATAAGGCAAGAGCCTGTGATTGGGCAGTGAAAAAGAAAGGCCGGCTGAGAATTTTAGATATGGGTCTGAGTATAGAAAGGAGAAGAAAGATGGAGAAAGAGAAGGACCCAAACCCATGTGGCTTTAAATAGCCACAGGTATCCATGAATATCGTATAAGGGATGGATATCTAAGTGGGTAGTTTATATCAATATCAGTTGGCTTTGAGTTTATTGTGTGGACATTTTGTGGGGTGACAATTTACTGATAGAAAACTGATTGGTAAATTACAAGCCTCTAGAGTTTTGATTTTACTGGGTTACTGGGAATTTTGACTATAACCACAGGGGGCAGATGGTTGAGAATGTAAACAGAGTCTGCAGCAAAAGAGCCAGCCATGAGATGGGCAGTCTCTGCATGGGGCTAGCCATGGAGGCAGCAAGACTGCTGGGGACAGACAGTAGCCAGTGCTAGCATGGTACCATTTCCATTCTTTAGTAAACGCAGTAGGCAAGCATCAACAGCTTCCCAAGCAGCTGTGACTGTCGCTCAGTATAATAGCCCACACTGGCTATTTCCAGCTGAGCCCTGGAAACAAAAAGGCAGTGTGTACTATCACACAATGCAGAAAGCAAACGAGAGACACAGATTAGAGTGAAACAAGTCACTGTTTAAAGGTACTCACTTGTGATGCATGCATCTGATTCCAGAACTATAGAGGCAAGCAGATTTCTATGCACTTCTAGGCCAACCTAGTCTACATATCAAGTTCTAGACCAGCTAGGGCAACACTGAGATATAAAAAATAAAGTTTTTAGGGGGCTCTGAGACCTTTCCAAAACACCCATTTTTGAGAAAGTAGACAAGGACAGAATTTACTGGCTGACAGCCACAAGGTCTCATAGAAAAGTCCAAATATGCATCATTAGCAGCCTAAACCCCTCAATGATTTTGAGAATGTATAAACAAGATTTTAGTGGACAGGTCAAGCTATACTGACCAAGCTGAGTTAAGACAAAACAACACCCCTATCCCTCCCTGTACTGAATTCCAAGGAGAACTGCAAATTGTCAACAACCTTACTGCAAAGTTTCTTCCTCCTTTCTGCCCCTCTTTCTAAAAATTATACTTCTGATCAATGGTAAGATAATAGTTCACCCCCCTCACAAAAAAATATAAAAGCTATATGCTTTTTGAGTTTGTGGTTGACTCTCCCTGTGAGGATGAGCAATCCCACACGTATAGAATTAGAAGTAAACCTCTTGTTACCACGGTCTGTCATCTACTTGTGCTCTGTGGGTTGCTCTCCTGAGCTAAGACTCCTGGGGTATTACAACAACATAAAGAGATTCTTCATCAAAATGTTATTTTACTATCACATGATAGAACTGATTCCTGGAAGGTGACCTCTTTGTATACATTGACATAGAATGTATACAAACATACACACACACACACACTAAATGCCAAATACTTTTAATTTTTCAGTAAATAAGAGGATTGGGGGTAGTTCAGCAGTAGAAAGTTTCCTTAAGGTGCCCAAGGCCCTTGCCTCAACCTTCAGTATAACAACACAAAACAAAAACCATGTCTAGAGGCACATATCAGAGGCAAAGGCAGGCACACACCCTTAATCCCAGCATGTAGGAGGCAAAGGCTGACAGGTTTCTGTGAATTCTAGGTCAGCCTGGTCTACATAGTGGGTTCCATGTAGCCAGAGCTACATGGTGAGACCCTTTCTCAAAAAGGGGTTGTGGGGAGCTGCTGGAGAGACACTTGATACCCCTGCAGAGAACTGTGGAGAGCTTTAGGGGCTGCTTCTAGACATTCAGGAATTTGACTTTGGGCCAGGATAAAGAAGTAGGCTTCAGGCAAGAATTTGACTTCAGGTTAGGACGGGGAAGTAGACTCAGATAAGAACTACATTTGGTAAACTCAGGAGTACGGCATTTCTTTTGTCTTGGATATCCTGCTAAGCCCACAGAAACAGGAGTCATGGGACTTTGTTTATTGCCTTGTTTGTTCCTTAACCTAGAACTGATCTTATTATTTGTATGTAATTAAAATGGTATAAAAACAGACTGGGGAAAAACAAACCCACTTAAGCCCCAGAACAGACTGGAGTCATGTTATAATGTCTAATTGTCTTTTCCTTTTTGATTCTTGCTCCCTCCCTGGAGAACCCTTTTGACTGAGATGGCTTGGTCAAAGAACCTAGGTTTGGTTCTAAGACTTCAACATAACCTTACCATAAAAGCTGGAACATCAGGCAAGAAAGATAGCTCAGTTGGTAAGGCCATGACCCGAGTCTGATTCCCAGAACTGACACGTCAGAAGGAAAGAACTGATGGACAAAGTCATAAAGTCATCCTCTGACTCCATATGTCACATACATAGACTTAAATACTCAAAATCTTTAAAGACATATAAAAAAAGACAAGTGAAATTCACATATTTTGAAAATGTATTTTAGAGATGCCTGTTCTCTTCCAGTTGAAAAAGCACAATGAAATCCCACATGAGCATGTGTGTAACAATTCCTCTGCCTACTTTTCAGGTGAGAATGCACTGAAGCACCACATGGTGGCAATGTGGTGATGCACTCTTTTAATCCCAGCACTTGGGAGGCAGGTTGGTCTCCAGGTGTGAAGCCACCCTAGTCTACAGAGGGAGCGCAGGGACAGCCAGGGCTATACAGAGAACTGTGTCTGGAGAAACAAACAAAAGAGTGCACTGAAGTGACTCCCTAGGAACTCAGCAGCTCCCCTGGCCAGGGAAACAGGTAGGCTAACTACAGGTCTTCATCTTTTCCTCCAAATTAGGTTTCTTCTGAATCTAATCCCCTAGTTTCATCTCCAGCTCCATAATGGATCTTTAACTCCTCTGAC
Organism: Micromys minutus; assembly: GCF_963924665.1. NCBI lineage: Eukaryota > Metazoa > Chordata > Mammalia > Rodentia > Muridae > Micromys > Micromys minutus. The sequence continues at coordinate 15,624,094 of NC_137962.1, forward strand.
CCCATTCCCAGGGGACTAAGCAGATCCTGGTGGAACGCAGCTTTCCTCCCTCCAGTGGACACCCTTATCCACCACCTATGCTATCCCCATTCCTACATGTCAGCTCCCAATATGTAGTAGAGACAAACCTTCAGTATGCCACACTATCGGGATGTCAGAATTCCCTACTAGGCAACCTAAAGTAGACGCCTATCAAGGTACAGGCAGCATACAGAACACCAAATAGATTGGATCAGAAAAAATGTCTCCTTAGCATATGTGGTCATTTGAATAAGAATGGTCCCCCTTCCAGGCTCATAGATTTAAAAGTCTGATCACAAGGGAGTGGCATTATCTGAAAGGATTAAGAGATGTGTCCTTGTTGAAGTAAATGTATGACTGGGGTGAACTTTGAGGTTTCAAGGGCCAAAACCAGGCCCTGGGATCTCTCTTTTCCTGCTGCCAGATCTAGATCTTCATGTAGAACTCTCAACCACAATGTCTGCCTCCGTGTTGCCATGCCCTTTATCATGAGAATAATGGACTAAAACTCCAAAACTATAAGCAAGCCCAAATTAAATGTTTTCTAAAAGTTCCCACAATTATGGTGTCTCTTCACAGCAATAGAACACTAAATCAAATAATCAAAACACTAAACATACAGAACAAAGGAAAAATATGAAAAGCTGCAAGGGAAAAAGGCCAAGAAACATGTAAAGACAGACCTATTAGAATAACACTTTAGATCTGCGCCAAGAGCTGGGGCTGTCCCTCTGCTATCAGGACCCACAACCTGCCTGCAGAGAGCTGATCACCCAGGAGCACTCTAGCTCCTGAGCCCACAGGTGAGAACCCACTTTCTCTCCACTGACTGTCCAAGGAGAAGCCCACTGGGAACTCGAGGGGTGCAGGAATCATGGGGCTGCCTGGGACTGGACCCTTCCGGTCTCCATCTGCGCCCAGAGCTAGGCCTGTCCCACTGTTATCAGGACCCACAACCTGCACACAGAGAGCTGATCACCCAGGAGTGCTTTTACTCTACAGGCTCACAGGTCCACAGGAAGGACAAGCTCCAGTCAGAGATAGCAAGACCAACTAACATCACAAAATGGCAAGAGGAAAGTGCAAGAAACTAAGCAACAGAAACCAAGGCAACCTGGCTAACATCAGAACCCAGTTCTCCCACCACAAAAAGTAGTGGATATCCCAACATACCATAAAAACAAGATTTGAATTTAAAATCATATATAATGATGATGATAGAGGGCTTTTTAAGAAGTACATGCATTAAAAAAAGAAAAAGAAAAAAGGACATGAATAATTTGCTTAAAGAAATACAAGAGAACACAGGTAAAGAAGTAGAAGCCCTTAAAGAGGAAATACAAAAACCACTTAAAGAGTTACAGAAAACACAACCAAACAGGCGAAGGAATTGAACAAAACTATCCAGGATCTAAAATGGAAACAGAAACAACAAAGAAATCACAAAAAAGATACAACTCTGGAAATAGAATACCTAAGAAAGAAATCAGGAGTTGTAGATGCAAGAATCACCAACAGAATACAAGAGATAGAAGAGAGAATCTCAGGGGCAGAAGATACTATAGAAAACATTGACACAATAGTCAAAGAAAATGCAAAGAGCAAAAAGCTTCTAACCCAAAAAATTCAGGAAAACGAGGACGCAATGAGAAGACCAAACATAAGTTTAATAGGTGTAGAAGAGAGCGAAGATTTCCAACTTAAAGGCCTAGTAAATTTCTTCAACAAAATTATAGAAGAAAACATCCGTAACCTAAAGAAAAAAGATGTCCAATACCATAAAAGAAGCCTACAGAACTCCAAATAGATTGAACCAGAAAAAAAATTTCCTCCTGTCACATAACAGTCGAAACACTAAATGCACAAAACAAAGAAAAAATATTAAATGGAGTAAGGGAAAAGGGTCAAGTAACAAATAAAGGCAGACCAATCAGAATTACACCAGACTTCTCAACAGAGACTATGAAAGCTAGAAGATCCTGGACAGACATCATACAGATCCTAAGAGAGCACAAGTAACAGCCTAGGCTACTATATCCAGAAAAACTCTCAATTACCACAGATAGAGATACCAAGATATTCCAGGACAAAACCAAATTTACACAATATTTGTCCACAAACCCAGCCCTACAAAGGATAATAGCTGGAAAGTTCCAACACAAGGAGGGAAACTATACCCTAAAAAAAGCAAGTAATCTTGCAAAAAACCCAAAGGAAGATAGCCACACAAACATAATTCTACCTCTAACAACAAAAATAACAGGAAACAACAATTACTATTCCTTAATATCTCTTAACATCAATGGACAACAAAAAGACAGGAACCAGCATTTTGCTGCATACAGGAAACTTATTTCAGTGACAAAGGCAGACACGACCTCAGAGTAAAAGGCTGGGAAAATTTTTTCCAAGTAAATGGTCCCAAGAAACAAGCTGGAGTAGCCATTCTAATATCGAATAAAATCAATTTCAACCAAAAGTTATCAAAAAAGATAAAGAATGGCACTTTACACTCATCAAAGGATAAACCTATTAAGATGAACTCTCAATCCTCAACATCTATGGTCCAAATGCAAGGGCACCCACATTCATAAAAGAAACTCTACTAAAACTCAAAGCATATATTGTACCACACACAATAATGATGGGAGATTTCAACCACCATTCAATTTTCTAGACAGATATCAGGTACCAAAGTTAAAAACTTCTTGCAAACAAAATCCAAGAACGCATCAAAATGATCATTCACCATGATCAAATAGGTTACATCCCAGGGATGCAGGGATGGTTCAATATATGAAAATCCATAATGTAATCAATCCACTATAAAACAAACTCAAAACAAAACAAAACCCACATGGTCATCTCATTAGATCCTGAGAAAGCATTTGACAAAATCCAATATCCTTCAAGATTTAAAAAAAAAAAAAAAAAGTCTTGGAAAGATCAGGAATTCAAGGCCCATACCTAAATATAATAAAAGCAATATACAGCAAACCAGTAGCCAACATCAAACTAAATGGTAAGAAACTTGAAGCAATCCCACTAAAATCAGGGACCAGACAAGGCTGCCCACTCTTCCCCATCTATTCAATATAGTACTGGAAGTCTTAGCTAGAGCAATTAGACAACAAAAGGATGTAAAAGGGATACAAATTGGAAAGGAAGAAGTCAAAATATCACTATTTGCAGATGATATGATAATATACTTAAGTGGCCCCAAAAGTTCTACCAGAGAACTCCTACAGCTGATAAATAAATTCAGCAAAGTAGGTGGATATAAAATTATCTCAAACAAATCAGTAGTCTTCCTCTACTCAAAGGATAAACAGGCTGAGAAAATAATTAGAGAAACGACACCCTTCACAATAGTCACAAAAAATATAAAATATCTGGTATGACTCTAACCAAGCAAGAAAAATATCTGTATGACAAGAACTTCGTCTCTGAAGAAAGAAATCGAAGAAAATCTCAGAAGATGAAAAGATCTCCCATGCTCATGGATTGGCAGGATTAATATAGTAAAAATGGCCATCTTTCCAAAAACAATACACAGATTCAATATAATCCCCATCAAAATTCCCACTCAATTCTTCATAGAGTTAGAAAGAGCCAATTTGGAACAACAACAAACCCAGGACAGCAAAAACTATTCTCAACAATAAAATAAATGTAGGGAGAAACACAATTCCCAACTTCAAGGTGTATTACAGAGCAACTGTCATAAAAACTGTATGGTACTGGTACAGAGATAGACAGGTAGATCAATGGAACTGAATTGAAGACCCAGAAATGAACCCTCACACCTATGGTTACTAAACAAAGAATTCTCAACTGAGGAATAATGAACGGCTGAGAAGCACTTAAAGAAGTTCAGGGAAATGCAAATCAAAACAACCCTGAGATTCTACCTCACACCAGTTAGAATGGCTAAGATCAAAAACTCAGATGACAACAGATGCTGGTGAGGATGTGGAGAAAGAAGAACACTCCTCCTTTGTTGTTGGGATTGCAAGCTTATACAACCACTCTGGAAATCAGTCTGGCAGTTCCTCAGAAAATTGGACATAGTACCTGAGGACCCAGCTATACCACTCCTGGGCATATACCCAATAGATGCTGCAACATCTGACAAGGACACATGCTCCACCATGTTCAAAGCAGCTTATTTATAATAGCTAGAAGCTGGAAAGAACCCAGATGTTCCTCACAGAGGAATGGATATAGAAATTGTGGTACATTTACACAACGGAGTACTACTCAGCTAATAAAATCAAGGACTTCATGAAATTCTAAGGCAAATGGATGAAACTAGAAAATATCCTGAGTGAGGGTGACCCAGTCACAAAAGAACACACATGGTATCCAACCTAAAGAAGTTAACTACACTCAGGAAAATACAGGGAATAAATAATCCCAGATCAGCAAATCAAAAGAGGGGGACATAAAAATACAAACCACCAGAACCACCACCACCTCTAACAAAATAACAGGAATCAACAAACACTGCTTATTAATAATGACTCTCAACAGCAATGGTCTCAATATCTCAGTTAAAAGACACAGACTAACAGACAGGATGTGAAATCAGGATCCATTTTTCTAATGTGTCCAAAAAACATCTTAACATCAAGAATAGACATCATCTCCAGGTAAAAGGAAGGGAAAAGATGCTCCGAGAGAATAGACCTAAGAAGCAAGCTGGTGTAGCCACTTCAATATCTGGAAAAATAGACTACAAACCAGAACTACTATGAGGAGATGAAGAAAGACACTACATATTCAGCAAAGGAAAACCCACCAGGAGAACATTGTAATTCTTAGCATCTATGCACCAAACACAAGGGCACCTAAGTTCATAAAGGAAACACTATGGCAGCTTAAATCAACTACTGACCCTCACATATGGATAGTGGTAGACATCAATACCCTACCCTCATCCAGACAAAAACTAAACCAAAATGCTGGAACAAACTGGCATTATAAACCAAATGGTACTAACAGATATTTATAGAACATTTCATGAAACCCAAAACAATATACCTTCTCTGCACCTCATGGAACTTTCTCCAAGATTTACCACATACTCAGACACAAAGCAAGTCTCAACAAATACAAGAAAATTAAAACAAACCCCTTTATCCTATTTGACTACCATGGATTAAAGGTGGGTAAAAACAACAGAAACAATAAAAAGCTTATAAACTCTTAAAACAAAACTGAACAACTCACCAATGAATGAAAATATAGGTCAAGACAGAAATTAAGAAATCAAAGACATTCTAGAACTGGACGAAAATGAATACACAGCATATCCAAACTTATGAGACACAATGAAGGCAGTTCTAGAAGCAAGTTCATAACAATAAGTTCCCACATACGAACACTGAAGAGATTTCAGACTAATAACTTGACAGCACACCTGAAAACTCTAGAACAAAAAGAAAAGTCACACCTTAAAGGAGTAGACAGGGGGAAATCAAACGCAAGGCTAAAATCGATTAAATAGAACAACAAACACAAAGTGAAGAGTTGGTTCTTTGAGAAAATTAGTAAGACTGACAAATGTTATCTAAATTATCTAAGAGGAGGAAAAGATAATGTCCAAATTAACAACATTACAAATGTGCAACGGGACATAATGACAAACACTGAGGAGATCCAGAGCATCATAGGAACATCCTCAGAAAATCTGTGCCCCACCAAAGTGGAAAGTCTAAAAGAAATGAATAGTTCTCTTGATATAAGCCACTTACTAAAGTTAAATCAAGATCAGATAAGCAATTTAAGCAGACCTTTAACCCCTAGTAAAATAGAAGCAGTCATTAAGTTTCCCAACACCGCCTCCCCCAAAAAGCCCAGGACAAGATGATTTGAGCACAGAACTTTACCAGACTTTCAAAGAATAATTAGTGCTAATATTCCTCAAATTATTCCACAAAATAGAAACAGAATACTGCAGTTCATTTTACCAGGCCACAGTTCTCCTGATATTCAAATCACATAAAGATCCAACAAAGAAAGATAATTACAGACCAATTTCCCTTATGAACATAAATGCAAAAATACTTGCAAACCAAATCTAAGAACACATCAAAAGGATCATCCAACATGATTAAGTAGGCCTCATCCAAGACATACAGGAATTGCTCAACATATGTAAAGAGATAACTGTAATTCACCATATAAACAAACAAAAAGATAAAAACCACGTGATCATCTCACAGATGCAGAAAAGAAATTAAACAAACAAGCTACAATTTATAGAATCATAGAAGTTAGATATAGAGTAAGGAATTAGGGGGACAAATAGATCTCATTAGGAAAGAGAAGTACAATAGGTAGTTATGGATGGAAGGAAGGATGGCTGGATGGCTGGATGGCTGGATGGCTGGCTGGATAGCTGGATGATGGATGGATGGATGGATGAATGGATGGATGGTTGGATGGCTGGATGGCTGGATGGATGGATGGATGGATGAATGGATGGATGGGGAGGCTGGAATGGAAGGATCGAGTGGTTAACAGGAGAAGAGATGGAAATGAGAGAACACAGGTAGGAAAATTATGCAAATTAAGGGCCATTTGAAGAGCAGTATAAGTGTCCTAAAACACATACATATATGAAAGTGATCTAAATGAAATTGCCAAATAGTGGAGGAGACAAAGCCCCAACTGGCCACCAAATGAAACTTCCAGTACTAGGACAGGCTTACATCTAATTGGGTTGTTGGCCAAAGGGGTACCATGGGAATTCCCAAACAATCCAGGTTTTTGCTAAGACTATGAGTTGCTTTCCATAAACTGACAGCAAGGTGCTGACGACACCGACACAGCTCATTGAACATGGAGAAGTCATGCTGGTGCCCACATAGAGCCTTCACTCCATGTTCTAGTGTTTGTGGTACTCTGTATACCACCAAAAGAAAAACCTAATCATCAAATCAGCCACAAAGCCTTTGATCAACAATGGTGTCTTGCCTACAAGACATGCTAGGGCAACGGTGGCACAAAGCTTGTAACTTAAGGCCCACTTAAGATGGACCACACTCAACACTGCTTGGGTAGCCAAGAACCTGTGACTAGATAGCTCAGAGACCTAGGATAAACCAAATACTACTCTTCTAAAACAAAAACTGAAACATAAAGCAATAAAGGACTCATAGTGACACTTTGCTATACTCAAGACACAAATGCCTTTCTCCTGCAGCAAATGGGAACAAAAATGGAGACCCACAGACAGTGTGAAGTGAGAAAACTTAGAAGCATCCATTTTAAAGCCGAGTTTTCCTTCAAATACTTCCCCTCAGGGCTCAGGAAACCCAATGGAAAGGAGGTGATTATAAGAGTCAGAGGGAATGGAAGATACCAAGGAAACAAGGCCTATCAACACAAGCGAAGCTTATATGAACTCAGAGAGACTAAGGTAGCACGTACAGGTCCTGTACGTGTCTGTGCCAGGTCCTCTTAGTCAATATGGCTTCCAGATTAATGTTTTTTATGGTATTCCTGAGTGTGCAAACAAATGGGTCTCTGATTCTTGTGTCTTCTCCTAGGTTGTTGCTTTGTCTTATACAACTCAGATGTGATCGTTTTTTGTTTTATTTTATTATGTTGTATCAAAGAAAGAAGAGGAAGAGGAGGAGGAGGAGGAAGAGGAATGCATTGTAGTTAGGTGTGGTGGCTCACACCTGTAAACTTCACCGCTCAGGAGGCTAAAAAGTGCTAAAGGCGGCTAAGAAAAAGAAGGAAAAACCCTCATTGCATAGGAGACCCATGGAACAAGTCAGCAAACAAAACGATACAGCCAGCATCCAGGAAGGCAGTGAAGTCCACAATATAAATTGGAAAGCTCTGAGGTTGCCAATGAGAGCCTTCGTTTCTCTTGACTGGATCACGAGGCATATGGTTGGCCTTCATAGGTAGCTACTGGTGTGCAGGAAGGATCAAGCAGAGTCATTTGAAGACTTGAGAATCAGATGCACTTTCCACCTGTCCATCTTGCTCAGAATCTAGTGAGTGGCTTCTGCATGGCATTGCCAGCTCCATGCTGCACATCTGTTCTCCGGCCAGTGACTGTTGCAGCACCTGCCTCCAGTAGAACCTGCTTGGTTCTCATAGCCAAGGTGTTTTTATCTTCAGGGTATATGGCTTGAGACTCACCTGTGACTGTGTTAGAATAAAAGCAAGTGGGCATTGGGAGTTGGAACGAGGCAAAGGTGCCAAATATGGTGAACCTTCACCTGCTGCAGCCCAAGAGCTCAGCTCAACTTTGTCTCCTTGGCACAGCTGGCAGAATCTGGAGCATTGAAGGTCATGGCAGAGTCTAGCCTCTGCAGAATGGAGTGAAAAACACCCTCTTTTGTGCATGCTTTATAAACATTCCTATGAGGCCTCACCCCTAGCTCACAATGGCTGTCTTAAAGTTGAAGAATGGATTCTACAGAAGTAACAGCTCAAAAGACTGACAGTCCTTGGTCCTAAATGTCATATGTCCAAAAAGGAGCGAGAGTTTGCTCTTGGGAGTTACATGTTTACCTGAGCATTTGCTCCACACTCCCTGGGGCTGTGTCACTAGCCTTCTTTTCCCAGAGTCCCAGTTCTGTTTGGTTTGGCTTTGTGGCTCAGATCAGGAAGAGCCTGAGAGACAAAAGCTAGCAATTCCCTTAAAAAGTGACCCATGTGCAGCTTCCTAGAGTCTGGATAAACTATTATCACATAGTAAAGACACCCACAGGGAATTCTTCCTCAAATTTATGGCTTTTTTTTAATGGTTGTGTGTGTGTCTGTCTGTCAATACCTAAATATACAAGTACAACTTATTCAGTTTTTAAGTTAACTTGCATGAATATTTTCAGGGCTGACCATTTGTTATTAGATAACCGATTTGTGTGCTCTTCCCTGGGGAAGACTAATTTTCCTGCTCTCAGCATTCTTTGGTTACCTGTAATTCTTTGTGTAGAGTTGAGGCCTTGTGGTCTTTGCTTGTTGGTATAGATATCTTCCTTGTTCAGGTAGCCATGTTAGTGAGACTTCATGAGTTTCCTAGGAGACAAAATCCTATAAGAAATCCCTGCTCTGGCTCAGTCTTTCTGCACTCTCTTCTGTAGTGATCTCTGAGTCTGAGCCTTTCATGCAAGATTTGTATTATATTTATCTGCTGGGATTGGGATTACCTCCCCTCCTCCCCCCACATACACTCTGCTCAGTTGTGCTTTTATTTTTGTGGTGGTCTCTGTCTGTTGCATAAATTTCCTTGATGAAGAATAAGGACTAGTCTGTTTAATGCTTAGACTATATATATATATATATATATATATATATATATATATATATATATATATAGAGAGAGAGAGAGAGAGAGAGAGAGAGAGAGAGAGATTATATTCATTTAATAAAGTGGCAGTTTTAAGTTCTCCTCAAGATCTATGACTTCACTAGCCAAGTTGTTTTTTGGTGGTGGTGTTTTTTCTTTTTCCTTTTATTCTAGACAAGGTCCAATTATTTAGTGTTAGCTGGCCTAGAACTTGCTATGTAGACTAGAATGGTCTTGAACTCAGTGATCTGCTTGCTTCTGCTTTCTGAGTGCTAGGGGTTCTGCCTGCATTTTTAAAATTGAGACAGAATAAAAGCAAGACATAATGACTCATGCCTATTACTTATACACCGGAGAGACCTAGGCATGAGAACTGCCATGAGTTCCAGGCTAGTACAAAGTGAAACCTTGTCTCAAAAGATCAAACTGGAGCTGGTGAATCAGTTCAGCAGGTAAAAGCAACTGGTATAGTCTGACCAGAGTTTAATCCTTGGAAACCATGGTAGAGGGAGAGAACTGAGTTCTAAAAGTTGATTCTGTATAAACATCTCTCTCTCTCTCTCTCTCTCTCTCTCTCTCTCTCTCTCTCTCTCACACACACACACACACACACACACACACACACACACACACACAAAGTTCTAAAACCCAAACTAAGCCAGGTATAGTGCTGTGCATCTTGAATCCAGCATTTGGGAGGCAGAGGCAGGTAAATCTCTCTGAGTTTAAGGCCAGCATGATCTACATAGTAAGTTCTAGGACAGCCAGAGCTATATAGTGAGACAATATCTCAGAAAAAAAAAAAAAACCAAAACAAAACCAAACCCTCTCCCAACAAAAAACAATCTGCTTAAAAACAAACAAACAAACAAACAAACACAAAAAACCAAAACCAAATAAGGAACATCTAAGGCCCTGACAGAATGGAAAGCAGGTTAGGCAAAATTATTATCTCTGGTGGTCCTCTACTTGTACAAAAGAAAAAAGGAAGAGACTAGTGATTCATGAGAGCCCCTGTAAGTGACCATTTCTCACAGATCCCCTGAACAATTTTAAATGATTTGAAAGAAAATAGTCTCCCTCCCCCATAAAAAAAAAAGGCAACTGCAATGCAACCTTTCCCGGCGCCACCTTTTTAATAGGTCAGAGTAACTGTACAGTTTATTATATTCTTCCTGAGAATAATTTATATCCCCCAACAAACTAAAGGGAAGGTATGCTCTCAAAACCACCTAATAGAACACCCGGTGTAACAACTGGACATCTAAAGAAAAGCACATCCCTGCTTATCCTGTAGGGTCCTTCCTGGGAAGACAGACACAATGAAGATCAGTTAGCTCCAGTGGCTGTTAAGAGTCAACATGGCTTTAATCATTCTTATAAATTATATAAAAATGAAGGACAGGGATGGTCCTGGAACTTCTTGATGCAGTTGGGAATGCTCTGGTACAAAACTGGTACAGAGTTCTGATGAGGAAAGACAAGTTTTTGTCAGTTCTACAGAGTTCGCAACCCAATGCTTCAGTATCCACAGGAAAGAAAGTGGAGACAAGGAGGGCAGAAGTTTTCTTTTGAAATCACTCATTCTTCAAAATATAGATTTTTATGCACTTTCTCTATAAATGAGATTAGCATATTGCAACAGTCTGGACAGGAATTCTGGCAGGAAGGATAGCCAGTCTCCAAGGTCTCAGGGAGCCCGCCCTCCACAGACACTTCTCTTCCAACTCGAAGTCATGGTCAGTATGAATTACCACTTCTAGGAGCACACATCCCAATTTAAACACCACGTGTATTTTAAAAGCTTCTTAATGTACAATCTTCATTCTCAAAAAAATGCCACATTTTGGATCCAGAGTTTTCTGAACACTATTTAGAAAAATAACAAAATCAAAACCATGTATAAGTGGTTAAACTTATACAAGAGACTTTCAGCCAGCTGTCATCAGTTGGAGCTGTGAGTGCGGGCGACAGAGGACAAGGTTACTTCCTCGCTGCTGGTGGAATGCTAGAGAAGATCTCCCAAAGGGCAAAAAGCCATGTTCAATGGCCAGTGGCTCAGTGTGGCCGTGTCTGCCCCAGCATTTTCAGTCTCGCTTGATCAATAACATCAAGTAGATTCTTGGCATCCACGGCCAGGGCATGAGCAGCTGTCAGCATCTGCTTCTTGTACTCTTGCTGCAGGCTGGTCATGACATACTGCTGCGCCAGCTTCATCTTGCTGATGAGCTCACCCAAGTCGGAGTTGAGCAGCTTCTGTGCCATCTCGATCTGGAAAGACAAGAGAGGGTCAGAAGAATGGCTCCCAGGGACTGGTCCTGAGTCTGCCTTTAGGCCTCCAAGATTTAAAAAAAAAAAAAAAAAACAAAAAAAAAAAAAAAAAAACCAAAAAACAAAAAACAAAAAAACATTATTTCCCTCAAATAAACTTTCCTTAGAAGTAACAGGATAAGCTAGGCATGGTGGACAATGCCTTTAATCCCAACACTCCAAAAGCATCCAGTCAGAATTACACAGTGAGGGGGAAAAAGGGGCAGATTTCAATAGGTATGCAATCTGTCTGTCCACTTTAGAAATTCAGCAACTGTCTTGTGTGCATGCATGTGGCTAGCAGCCTTTTCATTTCTAGCCTTCATGCCTCCATGACTACTTCTTCTGCACACCATACTTGCTGTGTGGACTCTAACCTCAGTGTGTGCCTGAGAATTTACCTCATTTTATAGACACAGAATGTGACAGAAAGAACCTGAGGTGATCAAGTCCAAGCATGTACACTCTAACACGAACAACTGTAATACCAAGTAACCTGAAGTGGACCACACAGGATAAGGACCAAGGTCATTCTTTCTTACCATGCTGACTTTCCAGGTCTTTTCTTGGTTTTTCTTTAATTTCTGCAAGTATGTGTGTGCATGTCACATGGGTAAAGGTGACTAAGGAGGCCAGACCTCACAGAGCTTAGTTCCATTTGGTTGTGATTTGGCACACTGGTTCTAGGAACTGAATGCAGGTCCTCTGCAAGAGCAGCCAGTGGACTAAACCATTGAGCTATCTCTCCAGCACTTTCTGAATTTTGTCTTAGTATTCTAATGATTGGCTTCCAATAGCTATTGCTCTCGATTGCCAGTATCAGGGTCACCCTCAAGCCACTCTGTTGGGGTGGGCTGAGCTGTGGAGCACATGCTGCCTTGCAAAGCTCACAGCTCTTCCTACTACTTTTTTGGGGGGGGGGGTGGAGGGGCAAGATTTCTTTATGTAATCCTGTAATTCTCTACACAGTCTAGGCTGGCCTCACAGAGATTCACCTGCGTCTGCCTCTGGAGTACTTTAATTGAAGCCATGCACCACTGGACAAAGCTCTTCCTGATTATTCAATGAATGGTGACATCTCTTTTAATGATCCCAGGGCACTGACCATTTAGTGCTGTGGACTCAGGAGGGAATTAGACCTGATCTTCAGGAAGCTCCTGTAATTGATATAAAGGCCACAATATGCAGCATACAAAGAGGCAGTCCTCTGCCTCAGAAAGACCTCACAGAGGACAGCTGGATTTAGACTAGATTGTATAAGTAGATCAGCTTCAACTACAAGGGCCATGCAAAGCTGACCTTCATTTTGCTCAAGTTATGTACAGTTGGGGACGGAGAAGGCCATAATATAGAGAACTGTTCTAGACCAATGGCTCTAATAGCATAGTGTTGGTTGAATGGAAGAATGGGGACATGGATAGCATTCAGAGGCGGCGATAGGCTTTGGGAATGAGACAACCTAAAGTTTTAGGAATTGTCTGTGCATGTCTGTGCTAAGTAACTCAAAACCAAATATGGGGTTGCCTACTCTACCCTCTTCTTTGGCTCTGAGTGGTTTTCTATGACAAGATGGGACATGAGTGTTGGTGATGCCATTGCCTGGGGAACAAAAGAGGGGAGAGCACACTAATACTACTGCAGCAGCACCCACTTGGTACTGGCAATCAGAATCTGGGCAGTGCTCCCAAAAAGCACAATCTTGAAAGCACCAAAATACTCAGCTATGTATGCAGGGTTAACTTTCAGGGAGGAAGACATAAAAAAAAAAAAAAAAAAAAAACAAAAAAAACCAGACTTCTGTAGTCCTGGCTATCCTGGAACTCATTCTGTAGACCAGGCTGGCTTCAAACTCAAACATCTGCTGGCTTCTGTCTGCCTCCCCAAATGCTGCAATTAAAGATGTGCAATACCACCACCTGGCAAGATAGACTTTTTTTTTTAAAAGATTAATATGTGTGTGTGTGTGTGTGTGTGTGTGTACACATTGTAGCTGTCTTCAGACACACTGGAAGAGGGCATCAGATCTCATTACAGATAGTTGTGAACCACCATGTGGTTGCTGGGATTTGAACTCAGGACCTCTGAAAGAGCAGCCAGTGCTCTTAACCACTGAGCCATCTCTCCAGCCCAAGGTAGACATTCTTAAGAAAACATAAAATGGCACCATGGAGTTGACCATGCTCAAGAACAGCAGAGGAAGAGTCGAGGGGTTTAGGCAGAAGTGAATGAGGAAAACTCTATCTGGTTGGTCCCTGATATTTCTAGAGCAAGTAACTGCGGAGAATGGGGCTGAGCAGGATGCCTGGCAGGTGGGAGAGGGGGCAGGAGAAGGGAAGCAGAATCAAAGAAAGGATCTTTTAATGTCTCACAGTAGAAATGAATCAGTAGCATTTTCCAACTGTAGCTTTGTCTGAGCAATTCCTCTAGCCCCACAGAGTACCTCCAATAGGACTCAACACTGCATATGTAATGCTGCTGGTTGGAGCTATCGGGTATCACCTATCAGGACGTTTATAAAATCCTTCAGCCTGGGTTACTCAAAAATGCCGACAGCAGCTGAGTGCAGCAGTGCATACTATAATCCTGGCTATGGGGAGGCCAGGGAAGAGGATTTCAAGTTCAAATTCCAGGCCAGCCTAGACCACACAGTGAAGACCTGCTTCAAAAAACTCTCCTATAATAGTGAGACCGTAGGTACAGAGCTCCTGACATTCCTAGGAGACAGCTCCACAGCTAATTCCAGGTTCCCTAAACATGAGCTGAACAAGGATAGTGTGAATGGGTGAAAGCTCTTGAGGCCTCAGCCCTACACAAAGTACTACAGGAAACCAAGGAATGTTGAAAGCAGGAGAAATGTCTTCCCCAGGAAAGGGCATATTGATTGACTATTTAATTCCAACTGGTCAGCCCTGAAAACATAAATATAAGTAACATTATATTAACTGAGCAGATTGTATTTATGTAATTAGGTATACAAATACACACACACAAATGCATATATAAAGAAAAAAAATGAGGCAAAGAAAGAAAAAGAATAAGGCTTTCTATATTCCAGGTCAATGCCCTAACAGGAAAGCAGACAGACAACTTTCAGATGAGCAGAGGTCACAGAAAGATGGATTGGCAGCACCATTCAAACAAAAAACCCAAGCCATCCCTACACTACAGTCCTGAGAACATTCAACAAGGAAAAGGCTTACAGCAATCAGAGGTTACTGCTGTAGGATGGTGTCTTAGGGTTTTACTGCTATGAACAAGCACCATGACCAAGGCAACTTTTATTAGGACAACATTTAATTGGGTTCAGCCTATTATCAACATCAAGGTGGGAGCAATGGCAGCATTCAGGTAGGCATGGTCCAGGAAAAGCTAAGAGTCCTACATCTTCATCTAAAGGTTGCTAGCAGAAGACTGGTTTCCAAGCAGTTAGGGTGAGGGTCTTAAAATCTCACACTCACAGTGACACACCTACTCCAACAAGGCCACACCTACTCCACCAGGGTCACACCTTCTAATAGTGCCACTTCCTGGGCCAAGCATATGGATACCACAGCAGGTGGGTATGAAGAAGGCCATCTTTGTTATCAGAAAAAACCCACAGGTGTTCATGGTTAAGAGGGCACACATGAGTGGACAGTAGGGTACTCCTACTGAATGCAGATGTGGTGAGGTGGTGACTGACATGTGACACTTTACTTCAAACAAAGAATGTTCAAAAAAGTTTTCATTATTATTTTTGCAATTTTTCGTAAGTCTGAAATTCCTTTCAGAATATAGAGCAAGGAGCTGGAAAGATGGCTCAGCAGTTAACAGCACTGGGGGCTCTTCCACATGTGGGCGCTCGGTTCCAGCATCTACTTAGCAGCTCACAGCATCTCTAGCTACTGTTCTAGGGAATCCAACACTCTCTTCTATCTTTCTAGGGTGCTGCACACATGCAGGCAAAACACCATACAACGTAAACTAAATTTTTTAATTATAGAAAAACCCAACCAAATGAAACCTTCAGGCAGGATAGGTTAAAGAACAGAGAATGTTGGGCTGGAGAGATGGCTCAGTGGTTAAAAGCACACTGACTACTGCTCTTCAGGAGGTCCTGAGTTCAAATCTCCGTAACCACATGGTGGCTCACAACCATCTGTAATCGGATATGATGCCCTCTTCTGGTGTGTCTGAAGACAGCTACAGTGTACTTACATATAACAAATAAATAAATCTTAAAAAAAAAAAAAAAAAGAACAGAAAATGCTACTGTAGAAAAAGGAAATGAACAGGTGGAGGAGGGTTGTGGTTCCTTTTATTTAGAAGTCATACAAATGAGACAAAACCACTAAAAGGTGGCCAATGATGGGCATGGTACCAGCTGCCAGTAATCCAGCAGTCTGGACAGAGGAGCAGGAATATGAGAAATAAGTGTAATCAGTCTGGGCTACATGTGGGGTGGTATCTTGGTGAATTTTGGGTCCTTAAAGCAACTTGAGGCACATTAATTTGAGAGAACTTTTATATTTCTTTTCCAGAAAATACTACTACCACCTGAAAATGCTGAGACTTATGAGGTAAGAAGAAGTGGGGCCTGGTGGGAAGAAGGGGATTACTCAAAGAGCTTCTTCTAAAGGGTGTGTGTTGTCCCAAAATTTTCCCTCTCCCTATCCTTCCAGACTACTGTATGTTGTTCCGTCATGCCATCCCGCCTCTCTACAGTACAGAAACAATGGAGTCAGGAGTTCTGTGTTAGTTAGGGTTTTACTGCTGTGCACAGACACCATGACCAAGACAAGTCTTATAAAGGACATTTAATTGGGGCTGGCTTACAGGTTCAGAGGTTCAGTCCAGGATCATCAAGGCAGGAACACGTAAGCATCTAGGCTGGCATGATACAGGAAGAGCTGAGAGTTCTTCATCTTTATCTGAAGGCTACTAGTGGAAGACTGACTTCCAGGCAGCTAGGGTGAGGGTCCTAAGCCCATACCCACAGTGACACACACACCTCAACAAGGTCACACCTCCTAAAAGTGCCATTTACTGGGCCAAGCATATGAAAACCACCACAAGCTCATAGGCTGAAATCTCTGAAATATAAGTTGTTTTTCTCAGGCACTTTGTTGACTGGGCCAGCATCACAGCTGTCCTCTAGCATGGCCTCCTTCCCCCAATACTATGGCCTACCTCTCGATGAGTACTGGCTGGAAGGACAGGAATGGTCTCATCCACAGTGGCCAGTAAGGTCCGCAGAGCCAGGCCAACTTCCTAAGACAAGAACCAGAGCAGGATTAGGACACATGCAGATGTCAGGCCAATACTGATATTTTCTCTCGGGAATGCACTATACTGTTTCCTTTCTGCTAGTTGTAAGGAAATTTTCTTTTTCTTTTAGACATGGTATGACTCTGCAGCTAAGTCTGGTCCTAAATTCACCATAATTTCACCCTCCCAAATACTGATATTACCAGTATGAGCCACCATAAGAAGCACATATCTGTCTGTGCTTTCGGACTGACCAGTGTTGCAAGTTACTAGGCTCATGTACCTGAAGATTCAGATCTATCCTTTGTTTTCATGCCCAAGGACAGATGCTCACATCAGAAGCTCCCATAAGCAATGAAAAAAGTAACCCTTTTCAGTTTTGTCCTACTGAGCTTCTAGGCAGATTATGGTATCCTCACAGTTCAGACAAGCTGTGACAAAGGACAAAGGGTACGTCGGTCCTTCTCCCTTGTGTATTCAATTTGCCTATGAGAGGGTTCTCCCTGCCTGAAAGCAATGTGGGCCTGATTTGGGAGCATACTGAGTTTTACTCCATTCAAAACTATCCAAAAATTATAAACATGAGGCCTGGGTGTGGCAGTTTCCTGTAATCTCAACACTTCTGAGGATAAGAAGGACTGCTCAAAGTTTAAGGGTAGCCTGGGTTATATGCAACACTTTTTGGGAGAGAGGAGGACGGAGAGCAAGAGATGGAGAGTGGGGGAAGTATACCCTAACATATAGTAAGCCAGGCATGAGCATACAAATATGCTGGCTCATATGGTACTTCCACAATCCTGGCACTTGGGTGGTTAAGAAAGACCTGTTGAGTTCATACCCTGCTAGACTAAGCTGTATAGTGAGATACTGCCAAGAAATGAGTTTCCCGCCTCTCCTTCCAGGTGTTAGGGCAGCAGGTGTGTGCTATGCTATTTACAGGACACAAGGGAAAGAGCCCAGAGCTTTGTCCATGCTAAGCCTCCAGCAGAGCTCCAGTCCCAACCACCCCTTGTCTTCCTCTCTGTGTAGCCCTGACTGCTCTGCAGCTCACTCAGTACATCAGGTTGGCCTCAAATTCAGAGGTTTGCCTGCCTCTGCTTCCTGAGTGCTTAGGATTAAAGATGCACTCCACTAAACTTAAAAGCAACAGTAATTAGAAGACTCTACTGCTCCAAGGCATTCCCAGCCTAGTGCTTGCTGACAGGAGTTAAGTGAGAGCTATGGCAGTTCCTTAGGATGCGTCTCAGTGACACTGTCACCATCTGGTGCCTTTACATCCAAAGCATCAGTCTGGCTTCTCTGGGAAAAGAGGTCATCCCCACCATACAGAGTGAACATATTTTACCTTCACCATAGGGACATACTCTTCTGGAGGAGCTGGTTGAATTTTGCTGGACATCTCAATGACAGCTTTCACTAGGCCTGTCACGTTTTCATATACCTTGTCATTGGACCGGTCAAGGTTGGCAGTGGGAGGGGGGCTGATTTCCTGGGGCTGAAGCTGATAAAACAGAAGCTGGTCAATTCCTGCTTTCAAGGACAGAGTGAGGTATCACCACAATTAAGTTAGAGGGTCTTTAAAAGAGATCAAAGCATATATAGAAGGCAATAAGGTTTCTTGTTTGTTCAGGACATAGTTCAGTTTGAGGATGACAATAAAGCAAGTCATCCAAGGGACAACACACAAGGCAGTGATGTCTTCTAACTTTGAGCTCAGTTAAAGTATTGAGAAGGAATCATATGCACTAAAGTCTCAAGATTCAAAGAAGCAATTAAACATCCCAGACTCCCAAGTCATTCACAAGAGAAACAACCCACAGAATTTATAACTAAGAATTTATAACTGAATTTTAGGGAAAGCTACCAATGCACCACTGAGTGATCACACTTAGCATCAATGTTCACCATCTTTGCTGGTTGTAAGTTCTGCTCAGCTCTGCCGCCTTCACACATCTACAGCAAAGTGTTCTTTTCATGATGAAACACGTGGACTCACAAGCATCTGCTTTAGGCAGACTTCATTTGCTTGCGTAAAGCTTCTCATGTTCAAATGACAGAGAAGTGACCTCCTGCCAGTTCTATGCTGACAGTTGGGTAAGGCTGGCAGCACTTGGCTCAAGTAGGAATGAGGATGAGCATATGAAGGTTCAGATGTAAACACGCACCTAGGACCTGTGCACGGGATGCCATGGATGTATTGTATCCTGAGTGCAGAGGGCCGGACACATGGCTCCTAGGGAAGGCTGAATAATGTTTCAAAATTCAAGGTGTCTGTTTGTGTGTGTGTGTGTGTGTTTTACAAAGATTAAACTGTATAACAGCTATCAAATTATAGGTCTGTTAATGGCCCTCGGGCTACATTAGATTTTTGCATGCCTTAGTCAGGCACACTGGTACAGACCGTTATGTCTAATTTCACTGCAAAGTTGGCTATGTACCAGTCTCTGGAAAATACAAATACTCTTTTTGGTATCTGTCAGTCATGAGAGGTGACAAACAAAACAAGTGTGCCCTCCCACAGGGCTATCCACATGATAGTCCAGAGTCACATGCAGAGAACTGGATGTGATAAAGCTAGCCAGACAGACACACAGATACGATGTGCTTACCCTCCACGGCTATTGTCGAACAGAAGGTGAGGAAAAGTTAAAGGAATTTATCAGAGAAAGGGAAAAAAGAAAAACAATGTTAATAAGGCAGCAGAAAACTCCCATATAACACATGAGCAGATCACCTGGGCACTAGCTACAAGCCTGCTGTGTGCTCTCTGCTCACTGGCTGTCAGAAGGGCCTGCGCCTGCTATTGGCTCTGTGCACAGCACATCACCAGAGCTCTGCCATGCAACATTCGTTCCCATGAGATAAATGAGGACAGCATGCAAAGCCTGTGAGTGGCAACGGGCAGTCGTGCAAGAGTCTAGAGAGCAAGGCTCTTTGTGAGCAAGGAGAAGGGCATGTGCAATCAGTAATCTTCCATCTGACTTCCAGGAAAACAGTGAGAAACCACACCACCCTCAGTCACGGTGCATGGTTTCTCAGCTTTTGAGTCCTTGAATCTTAGGCAGCATTTAGTCACACTGTCCAAGATAGACTCACAGCTATGGGCTATGTCCTCATAAGGACCTCAGAAGTTTTTCTGTCTTTTTTTAAAAAGATTTATTTATTTATTATATATAAGTACACTATAGCTGTCTTCAGAGACACACCAGAAAAGGGCATCAAGGTATCATTACTGTAATGGTTTTGAGATACCATGTGGTAACTGGGATTTGAACTCAGGACCTCTGGAAGAGCAGCCAGTGCTCTTAACCACTGAGCCATCTCTCCAGCCCCAGAAGCTTATTTTTAACTCTCCTCACACATTGTTGTTGTTTTGTATGTATATGTTTTAAAATCTTTTAAAGATGGGATTTATTATGTAGCCCAGGATAGTCTCAAAACTCTTGATCTATCTGCTTCAACATCTCAAAACACTTGGATTATTGGTGTAAATCAGGCTGGCATTTTGTTCTGTAAATTGGGTGGCTTTGGTGTTTTATCTCCTTAGTTCAAACCTTAGCTATCTTATTATGAATAGACTGGCATGGGAAATGCAACAGCCTGCTACCTATAGACCTATCCAAAAGCCACCATGCCACCATAAGTCCCAGAGAGCCTTGAATTTAGAGATGCAAACACCCAGATTTCCTGGGCACAGATGGTCACAATCTGTCTCTTCACAGGCACATTCTAAACTGTACTAGCACGGAAACGTGGGTAGGCTTCTTGGAGGGGATATCTGAAGAGCATTACATCAAGATATGAAATAACTGTTTACTTCCAGTAGGCCAATGGAAACTTAGCTTAAGCTGCTGAAAGCTTTTTCTTCTTTTGCATGATACCCTTTGATCAATCAGTCACAGGAAAGCACTGTTTTGATGCCTCTAGGACCCTTCATAGTGGCATACTGTAAGTCAGAGCTTAGTTGGAGAAACATCGATTATAGATTTTTTATTGTCCAGAGTTTTGATTACTTAGAAACTCCTGGACTTGCAGTTAAAACCACCACCCCTTAAGACATCACCCTCTACATTAAACCCAGAGGGAAAAAAAATAAGACATGTGAGCTCAGTGCCTGCCTAGTGTGAGCACTAGGAAACAGCAAAGTAAAGACCACAAAGAAAACTGGAGACTATTTCTGGCTAAATGTTATTTGGGTGTATGACTTGAGTTACATATACTCAAAGCAAACATTTTTACATCAAAATATTGTTAAAAATAAATAAAGGACTGGGCTGGAGAGATGGCTTAGCGGTTAAGAGCACTGGCTGCTCTTCCAGAGGTCCTGAGTTCAATTCCCAGCAACCACATGGTGGCTCACCAACTACCTGTAATGGGATCTGATGCCCTTTTCTGGTGAGTCTGAGGACAACTGCAGTGTACTCATACATAAAATAAATAAGTAATTAAAAAAATATATTGTTCTTCTAGGATGGATTTAACTACCTGTACTAACCAGATTGAAAAAAGACATATACATGAACTTTACCTAGATGAAGTAAGTCTACTTCACTAACAAGCTTTCTCCTCATGCAGTATCACATAATAAGGGTATCCTCGGGTATATATTCATGTTACTCTCATCATAAACTATATAGTAAGGGAAAATATCAGGATTTCAGATCAACTGTTCATTATAACACAAGACAGTTCAAAGGTCTGCTCTTGTGGCCTTTGAGAACAGTTCGCTGCTCTAAATTTTCTTTTCTCTTTTCAAATTTAAAGACACAATATTAGGAAGAGTTGTGCCTTTGCCAGTTTTTTTCTCCAAGAATACCCAGTGTTGCTGACAGTTACTGAGAAGTTACCTGGTTTGGTGGAGCTGACAAGAGCTAGTAGGTGTTTTAGGTCCAATCCCCTTGGCAGGGTACCCTAGTACAACTGTTTCCTCAACATAACTTACTGTATGCTACTCTGTGTCACAGTGAATTCCTGCTGCTAACCTTCAGAGCCACAGACCACCTTGCACTGGAAAGCTGTGGTCTGAGGTGGTATCACATCACTCCCTTCACTCTCGAAGAGGCCACTTCCAGTGTGTAGTCCAGGCTTCTTTGACAATGGCCTGCTGCTTCAACCTCTGGCTCTAAGTGACCATGAGTAAACTGCTCTACTTCTGTGAACCATGGTTATAAAGTATAAAAAGTGTGACCACTACCAACCTTGGGAGGCTGAAGGGAAGGATAAAAAAAATATGGAAGTCTGTCACTACAAGTAGCAGAGACAGCACTAAATAAAGAACCACACTCATCAGGTTTTAAACAACATCCATTATACCCTGCCTTTTTTTTTTTTAAAGACAGAGCCATGTTACAGAGCCTAGGCTGGCCTTGAACTCAGTCTTCCTGTTTGTTTCCTGAGTGCTACATCACTGATGCACCATTTTATATATCTGCATGACTGCACTCACATGCACAGAAGTCAGAGGTCAATGTCAGTTGTGGCTCCTCAGGTGCCACCCATCTTGTTTTGAGACAGCTGGGTTCCTTTATAGTTCTGGCTGGTTTGGAACTCACTTTGTAGACTAATATTCAGAGATCTGCTGCCTCTGACTTTAGAGTACTAGAATTAAAAGTGAGTGCCACCATGTCCATCTATCTTGTTTCTTTCAGAAAGTGTCTTTTATTAGAACCTAAGGTTTACTGTTTGTGTTAGTGTAGATGGCTAGTGAGGCCCAAGGATCTGACTGTTTCCGCTTCCCCACTGCTGAGATTTTG
Organism: Micromys minutus; assembly: GCF_963924665.1. Lineage (NCBI taxonomy): Eukaryota > Metazoa > Chordata > Mammalia > Rodentia > Muridae > Micromys > Micromys minutus. The sequence goes on from NC_137962.1 coordinate 15,646,741, forward strand.
GGCATGTGCTACCACACCTAATTTTTTGACATGGGTTCTTGAGACCACACTCAGGCCTTCATGGTTATGTGGCAAGCACCTTACTATGAGACCTACTCCTCAGCCCCTCACTAAAAAAGCAAAGCAAACAAAAACCCCAAAACAAAAACTAAGAAACAAATTCCACCTATATTCTAGAACTATTAAAATAAAAAACGTGTAACAGACTGAAAAAACAGGACACAAGAAGAGATAGCCTGTCACTCTGGATGGGAAATAAAGAGGTCCAAGCTTTAAGTACTGACAGGAGTGGGGATAGCAAGAGAGGCGAATACTTCCTTTTGTCCTCAGGACAAAGAGATACAGAAGAGCTAGACAGTGATACAACCCTAGGGAGGAATACAGAGAAATCCCTCCAAGAGGAAGCTTGCTGGAATGTGTGAGTCAAACGCTGCCCTTAGTTTGAGGAAGGCTCCAGCAGATCTTTTATAAGCACAACTGTGAGCTGAGGAAAATACACTTTTCTCAAAGTCATATTTATAAGTTTGTGTAGATATCAGTGAGCCCCCACGTATCCCTGGCATCCTGGCTTCATGTTTAAAACAAAAAGCATCTCACTGATTCCCATCTGGCTAGGGGATGTTGGCATAAAGTCCCTGAAGTCTAGTATGCTTAGAGAGTCCATTCAGTAAAGAGTACAATCAATACTCAAAGGAAGTTCAGAACAGAGGATGCTAAATCCTGGGTTTTCCTACAGTCTTTCTCTAACCAGAACAACATGAGCTGAGGACTCAGTGACTCCACTAACCACTGCACAGGCATAGATGCCCACCTTGACACCCTCATTGTAGCTGTCTGCAGGGCTGCTGATGCTGGACAGGTTGCTTAGGTGGCCAGGTGCTCCAGGGCGAGGTGGTTTCTTTGGTGGAGCTGCAGGATCTGGAAAATCAAAAGGATTCCATTATACATTAGTAAGCAGACTTCCAGGCACATCTAGCCCCTACTTGCATTGGCAAAGCACAAAGGAGGTTTGTGTTTCTGTGAGTTCAGTTTATAGTACTCTAGGTACAGATCTAATGTGGTGAACACCACACTGTGTGTAGGGGAAAACTTGTGTGCAAGTGAACATAACAGGGCATTCCACTTAAATCCTACCCCTGCCAAATCACAGGTACTTCCTCACACACAATGTACTTCTTCACTTACCCGGTTTCCCCACAGGCTGATAGATGTGTTGGTTTCCAGTCTGTGAGAGAAGAAAAGTTCAGTCTACTGCTCTTTGCCAGATGTAACAGTTCACCTCCCCTTTCCCTATTCTTGATCTTGAGTTCTCTGCTGGAGTCTCCAGATGCCTGACAACCTCAGTTGGGTGTGATTAGGAAAGTAACCAATGTATCTGAGTATGCTGCTAGTTTATGCCAACTTGAGAAACAAACTAGAGTTATCTGAAAGGAGGAAACCTCAACTGAGGAAATGCCTCCATAAGATCCACCTGTAAACAGTTTTCTCAATTAGATTGATGGGGACGGGCCCAGTCTGTTTCTTGGGTTAGTGATCCCGAATTCTGTAAAAGAGCAGGCTGAACAAGCCAAAGCAAGCAAGTCTGCAAGCAGCACCCCTCAATGGCCTCTGCATTAACTCCTGCTTCCAGGTTCTTGTCCAGGTTGGAGTTTCTGTCCTGACTTCCTTCAATGATGAACAGCAATATGGAAGTGTAAGCCAAATGAACCCTTTCCTTCCCAACTTGCTTTTTTGTTATGGTGTTTAGTTGCTGCAAATAGAAACCCTAATTAAGACATTAAGATACCCTGGGATTGAACACAGTGGTCTCAAGTTCTCAAAGTTCACAGGCCTTTAGTGTGTGCTCATCCTGCGGGCTGCTTGGAATCCACCTCTCCTCTAGGTTATCACTTAGATCACAGTAAGGATATATTCAGAACAGTTTTAATAGGAGAGCACCTGGTCATACTGGTTGCTATATGTCCCAGAGGCACCCATAGGCACTGTGTTGTGAGGAATCACTGAAGAGGTCAGTCAGGAAATTCAATTCAGACAGTCCTGAATCGTTTTTGCCGGGGGTATGGAGTCAGGGTTTTTCTGTGTAGTACTGGGTATCCTGAAACGTGCTCTGTAGACAAGGCTAGCCTGGAACTCAAGAGATATACCTGCCTCTGTTTCCTGAGTCCTAGGATTAAGTCAAGTGTCAGAACCACCTGCCTAAGTCATGGATGGACTTAAATTGTTAGTGTACTTGTTTGAATGCACATTTCCCTGCTAGGTGCAGATGTTTTAACATTGGGCTCCAGAGGGTGGTACTGTCTGGGGAAAGTTTAGGCCTTGTTGAAAGAAGTGTTATTGGAGGCAGTCTCTGTACCTGTCACCATGCTGTCCCTATCGTGATGGACTCCAACAGTCTGTAACCATAAGTCCTAAACAAACATTTTCTTCAATAAATCGCCTTGGTCATGGTGTTTTAACACAACAAAAAAGTAACTAATACCGTTGATTTTCAGATAGATTCTGCTATGTTGCTTAGGTAGGGTAGGAAATCTTAAACCTAACTGATCTTCCTGCCTCAGCATCTTTTATTTGTTTTTAAGTGAGGATTAAAAAGTTTTAAAGTGTGTGTGTGTCCAAGTGAGACTACAGGTATGTGTCACCACACTGGAAAAAAAAAACTAAAAAAAAAAATTATTTATTGAATACATATGAATAAACCAGAGCTTTCTTCACACACGCATCGAATCCCATTACAGATGGTTGTGAGCCACCATGTGGTCGCTGGGTATTGAACTCAGGACCTCTGGAAGAGCAGCCAGTGTTTCTAACCACCGGGCCGCCTCTCCAGCCCAGAAAAACCCTTTAATTTTTTGGTGTTTCTGGGGAACTAGCCCAGGACCTCCTGCATGTAAAGCAGTGCACACTCTATCACTCCTCAGGAAACAGGGTGTGAAGACTGGCTCTCCAAGAACTAGCTTTTGTATGGTGCTTTTTATTTCACATGCCATCCCCTTACTAAGTGTTAGGACAATTGCTAAGCACCTGTTCTACTCTTGCTGTGGGCACAAAAGAGATCCTTGTCCTACATGGATGACAGCAAAGTGAAAAGACAGTGAGTGGACACATGGAGCACACATGGAGGAAATCCAACACTTTGCCTGGGGAACACCCAGGTAGCCTGTATGAGAGGAGTCCCCAAAACATGGCCAAGGTGAACAGACCAGGAGTTAGAGGCAGGACGGAGTTTAAGTCCACCATTAACAACTGTGTGTAGCTGTTACCCTAATCCTTATAGTAGACAGAGGACAGCTTTACTGCTAAAAATCTGTATCAGTAACAAGACAGTGATCTGCGTCTCTGAAAATCTGGAACATGGCATATCTTGACAGGCCTTAGATAACATCCTTGCATTTTACAGAAAGGCCATTCTAGCCTATATCATGAACATCAGTATGCCTTGACGTCTTTCAGTATAATGTAGAAGACTCCAATACAGAATTTGGGACCAACTCTGGGGACAGTGCAGGCAGGTGCTTACCGGACCCTGAAAACTCCCGTCCTCCCTGTCGATGCTGCCTCGAGAGAGCCTCACATCAGGTTTCTGAAGATTAAAACAAAGGCCAAAATAATTTCATTAACATGTGTATGTTACTGACATATTTTTGGACCTAAGTCCACCACTTTATACCCAACTCTCAGACATTGCAGTCCCAACCCCTCTACAGTACCAGCTTCCAGCTGGTCTTGCCTGTGCCCAGCATCATCTCAGTGTCATTGTGCTGCCTGTTTCCAAGTGGTAACTACGTCCTGGATCTGTGATGATAAGTCCACCATAGTGTCTTTTTGTGTCGGTACTATACCTGAAGCTCGTGAACATGTTAGACATGTGCTCTACCAGTGATCCTCTGCTTAGCCCACAGTGGCAATCTTTAGGTGATCTTAAATTATCTCTATTTCTATTTTGTAAATATTAAATAACTTTAATTACATATTTATTTAGTGTGTATATGTGAGTGTACATGTGCATACCAACATACTATGGTCTGTGAGAGGAGGTCAGAGGACAGCCTGAGAGAGTTGATTCTCTCCTTAAACCATGTGGGATCTCAGGGACGAAGCTTAGATTGTCAAGACATGTTATCAAGTGCCTTTATCCACTGAGCCATTTTGTGTGCCCCTTCTTAATTTTCTGGCTAAGGCCCTACTTTTTTTTTTTAAATTCAGAGCCATGTGGACTGGTCAGAGTGGCTTATGGCTGGGAGGGGTCTGCTGTGCAGTCTGTGCACTGTTTTCATTTGCTGCTTCCACCTGTGGGGCACTGGATCAGGATCGAGGATGCAGCAAACAGCTCGAAATCTGGCCAAACAAAACATTTTGGACAGTATTATGAACAGATCTGGTCAGTTTCCAGGTAACAGAGTCTATGTGCTCACAGTAGGAAAAAGTGTAGCCCACAAACCACTGCCCAGTTCACCACAAGGGGACATCGTGGATATCTGCAGAAGGTTTCATAGAAACTTGGACAGAATTTTTTTTTAGGCCAGTTTGTAAGGCGGCCTTGGCCAGTCAGACAGCTCAAGGTTCGAGCTGCCAGAAAATGCCTAAGGCTTTCAATGCAGAGACCTTTTTCCCTGTAAGCCTATAAAGGAGGGGCAGGGGCGGTCACAGTAGGCTATTCTCTGGCAGGCAGCCCTTTGCTACTATTCCCTAGTTCCCTCATTGGTTTTCTTTCATCAGGACTGACTGGATCCACTGTGTGAGAGAACACAGAGTAGGCTTTATGTAGATAGAGCTTCCACATTTTAAACTATAAAAAGTCCCTTTTTTAGTACAATACTGCTCATACAGTAATAAGAAGCCTAGCCACTATTTTTAAGCAGTGCTTAGAAGGAAAACAAGGTTTCTCATTAGACTACAGCTCTAGCAGCCCTGGTTGCTAGCTTTCTGCAAAGGAGTCCATTAGCAATTACAGTAGTGATTCACATGCACAGGCCATCTAAGTAAGGCCACAATCTGGAGCTGGGGACAAGAGAGAGGACACAGTAGAACAAGTAACATTTACTGTCAAGAGGGCATGTGACCTCAGGCAGGGGCTGTTGCCCTCAAAATTACCCTGTGCAGGACCATGATCTGACAAGAGACCTCTGACCACCCAAGCAATTGGTAAATGACTCAGTGGATGACAGTAGCAGCTAACAGCAGTTACTTCAAAACCTAGTGCGAGTTCTGGAGACCTAAGTCTCCCAAGAACAGTTACTGTGACACAGTGGAAAATAATTCAAACAGCACTATGAATAGAACTGGTCAACTTTCGGGTAACGGAGTCTATGTGCTAACAGTAGGAAAGAGTGTAGCCCACAAACACTGCCTATTTTACCAGACATGATGGATGTCTTCAGCAGTTTTCACAGAAACTTCCTTTAGACAGAAATTTCCTTTAGGATGCCAGAGGTTATATGGTGGCCTGGGTTAGTGAGAGAGCTCAACAGTGAAAGGGCTTGCTTGTGACACACCTGAACCTGAGTTCTCCCACCCCTGCCACGTTCCTTCACAGAAGGAGAGAACCAACTTTACAAAGTTACCTATGTATACATAGTGCACATACACATGCATACATAAAAACATTTAAATAAAAGATTTGGGCTTATATGTTAGAAATGTCATTTTCTATTGATTTTTATTTCATAAGAGTATTGATCTATAATGGTCTACACACTTGATAAGACCTTCCTTTGATGCAGACACAATACTTTGAGAGAAACATACTACATTCAGGCTGCTGAAACATTGATGATTCAACAGAGGGCAGCTCCAGTACTATCTTTTAGCATGGTCTCTTTAAAAGTCACTACAAACTCTTACTAGTGCCTCTGGTTCAGCAGTTGCAGGTACTCAGGGATTGGACAAAGATGCAATGTGCTCCAAGAATGTCCATGGCTCTGGTACATGAGCCTACAGACGTGCAGATGAAAGCAGATGGGAGGCTTCTGTAGAGCGACAGTTCTCTCCTACTCATACATCAAGACACTTTTCCCCTCTCACATGCAGTTCTGCTGATGGGCAGGTGCATACACCCAAATGTCAGTGGTGGTACTCCAGAGTGTATCTGTGCCCAGACACAGGAGGAATAGAAACAATCTGACAAGAGAATGCACAAGAGAAGCACTGTTTACTGATTCCAGTGCCCTGCACTTTCTGTGCTAAGCATAGGGCCTGGTTTGGATGAAATGGAATAGACTCTGTTCCCAGGAAACTTCAGTTTAGTAAGGAAAACACATAGAGTGACAGCATTTCAGAGAACATTATATAGTAATGTAAATAGGCCAGTAGAGCTTGTCACTCATCTAACAGCTTCTCTCTACCACTCACTTGGAGCTCAAGAGGGAAGCCCTCAGGCTTGTCTGCCTCCTTCCTGTATCCCTGTATGCTCTGCCCATCTCCTTTGCGGGCTCTACATGGAAATGGATGCAACTGGGGTCAGCACTATGAAATCAGCAAATGATTTCATAGTGATTTTTTATTTTTTTATTTTTTTAAAATTAAACCAGATTAGAATGAGACAGTGTTCACCTACAGGTTCACCTGGAGCTCTGAACTGTTCTTTGGAGCTGAATCTCCTCTTCAGATTCTTTTAAAAGCACTTAACTTTTCCTTTTTTGTCCACTGCTTCATTAGTCTTTCTCCTCACCGCATATAGCTTACTGTTTTGCACGGAGTTACTCATCAGTATGGGCTGAGACTGGATGGGCCTGTGAGGAGCCTGACATGATCAGTCAAAGTGTGAGGACAGCAGGACTCAGAACCAAGAGCATCGGTGAGAGTGAATCTCCCAGCATCTTACTGACTGGGAGAAAGTAAGAAAGGTACACCTCTGCTTTTCAAGGTTAACTGTGAAACGGAAATGACACAAAAACCACAGAGAAAGGTAACAGAGCTAGCTCAGGATCTGGCAACTCTTGATGTGCTAAGAAAACAGCCAAGAGGAGTCGGGAGGGGGGAGATGGGGGCGAGGGGAGGAGACTGCTTCGAAAACACCCATACGAGGACATCATCACTCAGTTATGAGTGTCAATCAAAACTCTGAATGAACTAGTACAAAAGCCCAGCCTAGCAGTTGTAAGGATTTGTCTGCAGAAGGCAATCAACCTATAAGATGCTTTACTGGACTTGGTAAGCCTTTCCAAGCTTCTACATATCAGTAGAATGTTTAATACATACAATCATGTTTCATGGAGAACATATTTTTAAATAAAAACAGGCAAAGAACAAAAAGCACAAACAGGCAAATCTTCAGGAGAAAAGCCAACAGTGTAACAAGAACTGAAAATGAATAAAGAAAGTACAACATTTGGGATTGGGTCTCGCACTATACCCCTAGCTGGCCAGGAACTCATGGCAACATTGCCTCACCTGCTAAGTACTAGGATTATAGGTGTGTGATTTTTTCCCCCTTCCCTATACTGGGGGATAAATCCAGCATTTTATACATGCTAGTCAAGCACCTTACCACTGAGATACATCCCCACCCAAACTTTAAAAGAAAAAAAAAAACATTAAAACAAACTAAACCAAAACAAAACTTCAGTTTTGCATCTAGAAAAACTAAGTGGGGGTTGAAGAGATGGCTCAGTGGTTAAGAGCACTGACTACTCTTCTAGAGGTCCTGAGTTCAAATCCCAGCAACCACATGGTGGCTCACAACCATCTGTAATGACTACAGTGTACTCACATACATAAGAATAAATAAACCTCAAAACAAAAAACAAACAAACAAAAAAAAAAAAAAAAAAAAAGAAAGAAAGAAAGAAGAGAAAAAGTAAGCCTATAGAACACTTCTGAGCCTTCAGATGAGAATTCCCCAACTCCCTCCAGAGACCAGCTCGGGTCACATCTGGCCAAACTAGTCCCATGACCCTACGTCAAAACCCACGCTCTTCCCACTGCCTGGAATGTATTTCCTGTGCCTGTTTGCTCTGCAAATTCCAGTTTCTCTTTTAAGACTTAGTTCACACATCATCTGGACTCTTATGTCTTCCTAGCAACACAGGGGGCAGTAAAGCTCCTGCTTTCTTTTGACCTTGTTGGCAGGGTAACCTAGTATCAGCAGCAAACCTCTGTTTAGTGGAGCCAAAATAGCATACCTGCACTGAAACCTATCAGCAATTCAAATAATTTCATTTTTAAAAGTGCAAACAAATGTGTGTGTAGGGTAGAGAGGCTTTCAGGATTAAAAAAAAAAAAAAGACAAAGGTCAAGCAACAATTGGTGTACTCTTATATTCATTCCCAAATTGAGCACCTAGATTAGGAGAACTAAACCACAACTACTACTATGAAATTATTATTTTGTAGCATCACTTACATCTAGATCTGCCTTAACTAGTTGAGGATCCTGAAAGTACAGGATACTTTTTCTCTAAAGGTATGTAAAGTGCAAATCCATTCAACAAGGGACCTGACAGCTCAACACAGTAAACCCCAGCTCCACAAAGAGTGTGTAGAAGGTCTGGAGCACAGGAGCCCAGTGCTGACACACCCACTGCTCCACATCTGCTCTCTCTACTCTCACATCTGTGAGGAGACATAAGTCTTACTCACATGTGATACAGTAGTAAAATATGACTGATAGAAGACATTTTATCTTTATTTCTCTGTAAATGAAATTTATATTTTATGTAGAAATATCAATGCTTGACTCTGGGATTTTAATGGAGGATTACAGAATATAATTGTACCCTACACTAGTTTTCTAAGTGGTTAAAAAAAAATCACAATGAATTCTGAGGCACACATGGCCCCAAAGAATTGGAGAAAAGATTCAGAACATGTCCTAATTGTACAGGATGGCTATGAAAATTGATTGACTTTATGACACTGAGGGCTGACAATGGCTCAGCAAGTAAAGGTACTTGCATCCAAGCCAGATTACTTGAGGACGTTCCCTGGTGGCATGATTCCTCTAAATTGTACTCTGAACCCCAAATGCATGCCAGGGCACACTGGAGCCCCCTTCCCACAAATAAATATAACAATAACAACAACAATAAAACATTGAAAAACAGAGCCTCTCCAATGTGATCTACTTTCTGGCTCCCATGTATACACTGTTGGCTGTTCCCTGAGTTGACCCCAGAACTTCCCTGGGAGTACAACTTAATGCTATACCTGTTAAAGCATGCTCCATCGGCCTGAAAGCAAAAACTTTCAATGTTTTTATTTCAGTTCAAAGAGAGCAGCCTTTGCACTCAAACTGGTGGAGTGTGCTTTAAAATGTACAGATCAATGTTAGAAACAATTAGCTAGGATGCATGAGGCTCGGGCCTCAATTGTCAAGACAATGCAGACACATCCCTTCTCAAAAAAGAGAAAGCTATACACAATGAATAAAGTTAGAGTCAAACCCTGATGAAGTCTGAGAGTACAGTGTGAAATCACTGCCTTACAATACCATCACTGGTTGATTGAAATGCTTCTTGCCTTAGATTTCAAGGACTTTAGAACCAGAATTGGAACCTGTCTTCTCTGTATCTTGTCTCTTAGCACAAAATTCAAAACTAAGGTGGTATCATAGGATTTCTATTTATATAGTAAAACACCATGACAAAATCAGCTGGGTGAGGAAAGGGTTTACTTCAGCTTGTAACTCTTGGGTTAGGCTCTATAACTGAGGGAATCAGGACAGGAACCGTGGAAACAGGACCTGAGGCAGAGGCCATGGAGGAGTGCTGTTTGCTCCCCATGAACTGCTTAGCCTGCTTTCTTATACCACCCAAGACCATGTGCCCCAAGTAAGCTGGGTCTACCCGCATCAATCATTATTAAGAAAATGAACTACAGCGTTGTCTACAGGCAAAAGAAGTCTTCTCATCTGAAAGTCCCTCTTCCCAAATAACTCTAGCCCATGTCAAGTCAATATAAAGCCAATCAATACAGGTGACAATGATGAATGACTCAGTCAAAGCATGAGGAGTCAGGTTTGCATTTCCCAGGTAAAATGACTAAGACAGAATTTATGGAAAACAAAACTAAAACCAAACCAAACCAAACCGAACAAACAAACAAACAAACAAACAAAAAACAACCCAACCAAACAAGAATTAATGGAAGTAGCACAGACCCTGGTCTTTCTAGCCACATTTTTCATAGGACTGTAGGACAGCAGGACAATTCTCAAAGGCCCCAATACTGAGGAAAGGCACAGCACTCAAGAAGGGTCAGAAAGAGAGCTCTCTGGTCAACAAGAGTTTCCTGAAAGGATGAAGCAAGGACAGGAGGTAGAATAGAACTCAGCCACATGAGCACATGGCTATGTGCTAAGATGCAATGTTTTACCTTTACACTAATACTGAGGTTCTTTCAGTGTAAACAACGTGGTAATAAAAACAAACAAAAAAAAAAAAACCAAAAAAACAAAAACAAAATAAAAAAAACCCAACAACAGAGAAATCTGAGCATAATATACTATAAAATTTTAGAAACAGATTTCTAAAATATCATCAAAACCAACAAATAGCCCATTATGGCAAATGTTTGGGACCAGTTGTAAGAAAAGCCTTTTGCTTTGGGAGTGGAGTTCTCCATGAACTCCTGTATGGGGCTGAGTGTTCTGCAGAGTGGTTACCAGGAATCGCTCTTCCTTTTCCAGCCAGCGCTGGTCTTCCTCCATTTCCTGCTGCTGTCGGATTAGCCGCTCTTCCATCAGGTGAGGAGGAAGAACCTGTCCCATCCCTCGAAGGTCCAAAGCTGCTGAGTCCTGGAAGGGACATTATCAACAGAACATTTAGTTTCCTGGGTCTGTTCTCATGCTCCAGCACCTCCTGAAGGCAGAGACTTACTGTGTTTAATATTCATGTGTATGTTCTAAGACACAGTCCAAATACACAAAAGAATACAAGAGCACTTAGAGTGAGAACAGGGAAACAACTGGTTAGTAAGAAGAGCAAGATGAAATATGACTTCAACAAGAGCCGTATGTGGTTGCACACATGTCAAAAGCCCTTGGGAAGCTAAGACAGGAAAAACAGGAGTTCAAAGTCATCCTGAACTACATCTGTTTCACAAAAACCACAAGAGGGGCCAGTGAGATGGCTCAGTGAGTAAAGGAGCTTTCCTTCAATCTGGTGACCTGAGTTCAAAATCTAGAACCTATATAAAGGTAGTAAAAGAGAATTAATTCCACAAAGTGGTCCTCTGACCTCCATTTTCCTGGTGTCATTTCCCCCATCTCTCAAAATAGTAAGTAAATAAAACAACACTAAAAACCATAATTATTCAAGGAAAAATACAAATAGACAATTAAACGTAAATATTTTAAATTTTAGTTTATATTTTATAAATGAGTGTTTTCCTTGTATATTATATATTATTTGCCTTTATATTACATAAATGAGTGTTTTGCTTATGTACCATTTGTTTGTGGTGCCCAATGGAAGTCAGAAAAGGGAGTCAGATTCCCTGGGACTAAAGTTACAGACATTGTTAGCTACCATGTAGGTGGCAAGAATCAAACCTGCATTCTCTAGGACAGCAGCCAGTGCTCTTAATCAAGGAACCATCTCTCCAGCCCCTAGAGAAGTATCGTACTATAAACATGGTTCTTAGTTTGACCAGGAAATTTGCACAAAATATAGTGAGGTCCATATTTTTTCTTAGTCTTATGTACATACAAATTAAATCCATCTGAGAGTTTTACTTTACTTTTCTTTTTAAAGATTTATTTATTTACTATATGTAAATACACTGTAGCTGTCTTCAGACACACCAGAAGAGGGCATCAGATCTTATTACAGATGGCTGTGAGTCACCATGTAGTTGTTGGGTTTTAAACTAAAGACCTCAGGAAGAGCAGTCAGTGCTCTTAGCCACTGAGCCGTCTCTCCAGCCCGAGAGTTCTACTTTTCAAACAAACTGAGACATGATTATGTCTGCTATTACAATGTCTATGGGAACCCTTTGTTTTTTTAAATCTGGACAGTGCTGGGGATTCCCCATGCTAGGAAGGCTCTCTACGACAGAGATAAATCCCCAGTTCCTGGAAAAGAACAAACTAGAAAGGACTGAGTAGACAGTGCATCTTGAAAATTTCCCTTTTCACATTTTGTTGCTGTTATTATTATTGAGTATTATATGTTGTATTATTATATTATACATGTGGATGATGGTTAGACCAAAACTTCCAGGAGTTGGTCCTCTCCTTCCATGGTTTGTATTGGGGGTCAACTCAGGTTGTCAGGCTTGCTCTGATAAAAGTGCTTTTGAGATAAGGCCTAGCTATATAATTTAGGTTGACCTGGAAGTTACAATCCTCCTGCTTCATCAGGAGTTCTGGTATGGATTTCTATAACTGGCTAAATGGGGTATCTAGATTTTACAATTAAATAACCACAACCAAGCAATCTCAGAATTATAAACAACAGGTGACTTAAACCACACTTTGTCTGTTAACTCACTATAGCCAAGAACACCCCATTTACCTCCACACTGGGCTGCCACATGGACATCTCCTGAGGTCTGTGATTCCACAATTCTGTCTGGTCCAGAAGAGATGCCTGACCTGGGTAAATGCTGCCAGCCATGGCTGGGATTCCATGGGAACCTGGGTAGCCAGAGACCTGTGAGTGATTCAGGAGGCAATGTAAGCTTCTGATATAACAGAGCTTCTGCTAGATCAAAAAAACCAATGAAACAACTTCTATTAAGGAAAACATGCATAGTAGGTAGAACGGGTCCCAGATCCAAGTCTTATTCTCTGAGCATGTCTATTCTCTGACTTGATTAAAAAAGATCTAGTGGTTGTCATGGACACAACAAAAGACAAATTATTTGAGTGTGTTCAATGTAATTACCAGGGTCCTCAGTGCAGGGTGGAAGCAGAATACTGAGAGATGGTCAGAGGGCCAATGCTACTGATTTTGAACTTGGAATAAACATGGAAGGTGACCAGGACTGCAGGTAGCTGGCAAAGTGCACAAATGAGTGTCCCCAATCAACTCTGCCACGGTTTTGTAGCTCTGGCTGTCCTAGAACCCACTCTGTAGACGAGGCTGGAGTAGAACTCCGAGATCTGCCTGCCACTGCCTCTCAAGTACTGAGACTAAAGGCATGCATCACTATTGCACTGCTGAGTTTTGGTGTTTTTAAGATTAAGAATAAATTACTTTTATTAATTTAAAGTGGTGTGTGTGTTTCTCTCTGGGTATGTACATGAGAATGCATATGACCACATAAGTCAAAGCCATCAGATCCTCCTGAAGTTGGAGCTACAAGCAGTTGTGAGCTGCCTGACACAGATGCTGGAAACTGAACTAGAGTCTTCTGTAAGAATCTCTCCAGTCCAGAAATGAGTTAATAAAGAAACTTTCAGGAAAGGCAAGTTTTAGCTTTTGCATTATCCCAGGATATAAGAAGTTAGTTACTTCTGGGGCTGGGGTGCTAGTTGCTGGTAAGGGTTGCCTCACAAGCATGAATATCTAACTTTGATTCCCAGAACACATATAAAAATGCAGGGCATGGTGACACAGACCTGTAATGCCAGTAATGGGACTTCTGGGAGCTTACTAGCCAGCCAGTCTATGCAAATTGATGAATCCCAAGTCAATGAAAGGATAAGATAGAGGGCATTCCTGAAGGTGACACTCAAGAGTTGTCCTCTCACCTCCATACACATAAACAAGCATGCACATGAAAACCCTTTCTCTCTCCCTCTCCCTCTCTCTCCTCCTGCAGCAAGAACCATAGCAACCATGAAATATCTGTAGGGCATGGTGATGTAAGTATGTAATTCCAGCACTTCGAATCTATGGCAAGAGGCCAAGAGTCTGAGACCAGCCTGGACATTCATAGTGAGGGCTCATCTAAAAAACAAACAAACAAGCAAACAAAACAAAGTACAACCCTACCAAACAACACAGCTTCATATAGTGGCACAGATCCTGTAAGCCTGACACTTGTGAGGTAGAGGCAGAAGATCACAAGGGTGAGATGAGCTTGATTTATATAGTGAATGACCATATAGATTATGGTCACATACTGATATTCTGTTCTAAAAATTCCAAACATGCCATGAAGAGGGGGATGAATTCCCTGAATACCAGCCACTGGAAGCTGCCTGATGTGGATGCTGGAAGCCAAACCTGGGTCTTCTGCAAAAATAGGAAGTGCTCTTAAATATTGAGCCATTTCTCTGGTTCCTATACCACATTTTTGTTTTTGTTTTTTGTTTAAATAAAAAGGAACACATTATTAACAGAACGTTCTGAAATTTTTATAAAGAAGTTATGTGCAATGTACAGCAGTTTTCTAAATAACCCTCAGGAGCTTCCAAACTAGTGGGATCAAACATTTTTTTTACATGTCCTTGAGGTTTCCTGCATGCCCCTGAGAACATGCAGAACTGACAGCTGCATCAGAAAGTAGGTGCTGCCGCCGCCTAATTTCCCTGCAGGATCAGTTGAGCACTGACTACAGGAAGGTAGGCCCTGGCTGTTTTCCAGGGTGGCTATGCTGTAAGCTAGACCTATGTCTCTCATCAGTCAGAAGTGAGTTTGCCAACTTTAGCCTAACTACACACCTCTCACTGCTATGATCTGTATCCTGGTCAGAGCTCTAGCCTTTTTGCTGAGTTGGAACACACCCAACTGTGCACCCTTCAGAAGGAGTGGAAGGCTTCCCTTTTATGTTCTAAGTGCCTAGACATTAGATGAATGAACTTAGGAACCTATTCTTGTGAAGCAGTGTCTCCCAGAACACAGGCCTACCCATCAGCTCTAAGCCAGTTCCTAGTGATGGGAATCTTTTTGGCTCCACATGAGAATCAGTTTGCGGGCAACAACATGCTGTATACAGAACCCAAAACTTACCCAGTACCCACTGTTCTAGACTATCACAAACATATGGCCTTTTGTTTTCTAGTCAGTGTCTGTCTTCTCCCCTGGTACCCGAGTACCATCACTAAAGCACATACCTTGTCATGGGGAAAAAACTGACCCCCAAGCCACACCCACTTGAATTACATCAAATTTCATAAAAGAAAAAATACAAATATACCTCTGCTGGCTGGGTAATAAGGATCAGAAGGGTAACAGCCTTGATGGCTAGGATGACTACCTAGGAAAAACACCTTCCTAAAGAATGCGGCAGAGGGCTGAAGAGATGGCTCAGCAATTAAGAGCACTGACTGCTCTTCCAGAGGTCTTAAGTTCAAATCCCAGCAATGACATGGTAGCTCACAATCAACTATAATGGGATCTGATGCCCCCTTTCTGGTGTGTCTGAAGACAGCTACAGTATACTCACATATTTAAAATAAATAAATCTTAAAAAAAAAAAAGAATGGGGTATGGTGTGGTTGTTGGCATTCATTACTAGTGGGGCCTATACATTTCTAGCAGAGATTTATAGATCTATCTATGTTAGTGAACATCTTTCTTTTCCTTGGCTAAAATTCTCCGAGATAGCTGCTTCAAACCCAGAATCCCTCCTCACTTACCTGTATGGCATCTACCTCGTCTGCCTTCACTTACAAGTATAGTGCATTACATTTTTTTTTAAGATTATTTATTTTATGTCTGTCATCAGCCAAACCCGAAAAAGGCATCAGATCCTGTTACAGATGGTTGTAAAATACCATGTGATTTCTGGAAACTGAATTCAGGACCTTGCCATCTGCCATCTTTCTAGTCTCCTACTTATTGTTGTTGTTTGTTTTTGTCTTCTGGAAGCAGGAGAGTTCAGTATTAGCTCTGCCTAGATACGTCTGTGGTTCCACCTTGTCCTTTAGAGGCAGGCAGGAAAGAATGAATCTAAGTACAGCCACAGCCACTGGCCTTCCTGCTGTAAGGCAAAACTGATGAGTGTCGTGAGCCTGTGGGAGGTTGGAAGGGCATGACGGTCTAGATAACCACCTCCAAGGCAAAGACCAAGGTGACTAGTTTCTTAACTTCCACTCACCAAAATAAGTAGACAATTCAGAGAACAGAAATGAATTCAACGTTCTTTCTACCACACACGTGTTGATGAGTCACATGGTATATTGTATATCTGTGATAATTCATATACCTGGTAGTGATTGGTCTGGACCATGTGCTGTGGACTGGGATAAAATCCTTCACTGGACCTCGGGCTAGGATAACCAGGTCTGCTGGGCTGTGAACAAATCAACAGAGCATGGTAGGAATGAGTCTTCTGATTCTGAAAAAACGACAGCTCACAATAAAGAAATTGCTAATAAAACTTAGTTGAAAAGATGAACAAAGGAAGTGAGATACTTCAGCAAAGAGAGTCTTCAACAACTGACACTTTACAACTTACCTGACAGTTAACTCAAAATGGCTCATAGCCTAAATGTAAGAGACCAAAGTATAACAATATTAGAAGGGTACAGGGTTAATCTTTTAAATTACCTGGAGTGGGGCAATGTCTTCTTAGCTAAGATACTAAAACCTCAAAGGACAAAAAGGAATGCATATATAAAATTTATATTATCAAAATAAAAAAAATCTTTGTGTTACAGATGACACCACAGGTGGGAGGCCAAGCTAAAAACCGAGAGGTTCTCAGTGCAAAAGGGTTCGTTCCCACAGGTGAGTGCTAAACTAACAAGCCATTTGAGTAACAAGTGGACAAAGCTTGCCACTACCTCCTGAGAACTGAGGGTAGCCTGGTCTACAGACTGAGTTACAGGACAACAAGAACTACCCAAAGAAATACTGTATTGGGGAAAAAAAAGTGGACAAAGCTGGCAACAAAGAACAGACCAGGCTATATGACAAGACATGGGTTGGGGACATGAGTAGACCCAAAGAGAATACAGACTGGGCAGAAAAAGGTGCTAAGCACCTTTGGGCAATTCCAAACCATAATGAGTGACTATATTATGACCTCTAGGAAAAAAATTAAAAAGACACGAAAATAAAAGTGAGGCCAGCATTGGAGGGATGAGCTCTGTGTACTGCTGCTGGGAATATAAAACGGAGCAGTTGCTACGCAGAACAGTATGCTAATCCCTGAGAAAATGAAACACAGAATTATCACACAATTCAGCAAACCTATCAGAGAAATGAGGATGTAAGCCCACACACAACAACATACACATGAATGTTCTTAAGAACACTGCTCATGGGCTGGAGAGATGGTTCAGTGGTTAAGATCACTGACTGCTCTTTCAGAGGTCCAGAGTTCAATTCCCAGCAACCACATGGTGGCTCACAACCAGCTGTAATGGGATCTGATGCCCCCTTCTGATGTGTCTGAAGACAGCTACGGTGTACTCACATACATGAAATAAATACATCTTAAAAAAACAAACAAATAAAAGAACACTGCTCATAGCTGGACAGTGGTGATGCATGCCTTTAATCCAGCACTCGGGAGGAAGAGACAGGTGGGTCTCTGAGTTCAAGGCCAGCCTGGTTTGCAGAGCAAGTTCCAGGTCAGCTAGGACTATAAAGAGAAACCCTAACTTGTAATCCACCCCGCAAAAAACCCACTTCTCATAACAGCTCATTTATAGCTTATGCAGTTTATCCTGTACACACTAAATGGAACATTCTGCAAACAATGCAGTAAAGTCATATCACCAGCCTGACCCTCCACTTTAAACAGGCTCAGAAAAGTCAGGTGCTACAAAAGGGCTCACGTGACTGACAATAATAAAAATCCTAAACCTTTCGGCCACAATTCTACTCTGTTAACAAATATATTTATACCTCACCAAATAAAAAGAAACATGAAAGACATTAGTCTAAAGAAGGGAAAACCTCTACTAAACACCACACAATGAATCACATACTTTTACGTTAGATTTAGATTATTTTATGTGTATGGATATTTTGCCTGCATGTATGTATGTATGTGTCTGGTGTCCTTGTGGGTAAGAAGGGGGCATCAGAGCTCTAGGACTTAAGTTACTGATGGATGTGAGCTACCATGTAGGTGCTGGAAATCAAACCTTGGTCCTTTCCAAAAGCAACAAGTGCTCTAAACCTCTAAGTCGTCTATCCAGCATGAGTCACATTCTCAAAGTGAGCAAGATGCTAGGGCAGCTCTGCTTCTGGACTTTGATTAAACCTTCTTATGCCCTGTGCTCCTGACTGCTGGAAGAGACAGGACAGTGACAAAGCCACTTTCTCCAGCCATGTCTCTGACTGTGCACAGTGGATCAGCAGGATCTCTTTACTACCTCCTTGAAGGCCAACTTGGGTCATCATATAGCAAAATACATAAACAAGGGGGCTTTGGCTAAATCTCCCTTGTGAAGATAAAGAATAAAATGGTAATGGTCAAAGCTGGAGGTATGGATCTGGCTGGTGTGTCTTCTCTCAATTGGTATGCAGGACCCAGTGAAATTTTCTGATGACCACAGTGACTGTCACAGAACAGAGGCCTGAGGAGTGATTCTGGAAAGTGAGATAGGATAAACTCCACTGTGCATACTAACACATCTTGCGTCTGTCCCCTACCTTAGCTGGGTTATTTGCTTATGTGTGATCCTGTCACAGCCCAC
The DNA here is from genome assembly GCF_963924665.1 of Micromys minutus. Classification (NCBI taxonomy): domain Eukaryota; kingdom Metazoa; phylum Chordata; class Mammalia; order Rodentia; family Muridae; genus Micromys; species Micromys minutus. The sequence continues at coordinate 15,665,221 of NC_137962.1, forward strand.
CATCCATCTAGAGAGCACTAGTTCACTAAGGTATGCAAACCATCTCAGTATGATACACTCTAGAAGACAGGATGTACCTCTATGTGAAATAACATCCTCCAAGCAAATAGCCATCTTTATCAAAGTAGCTGTAACTACTTGCAAGATCCCCTCAAGGTCCTGCTTGTTGATGTACCTTCATACAATGTTCATTCCACTGTGTATCTATAATTCAGATCCAGCTGCACATGGCCATGACTGTGCTAGAGAATATAGTATGGAAAGTTAACTAAAGTTTGCATAATAGTGTGAAACTTGGCAGTTGGTGCAGCTGTTTTGGGGCCACCCATGCTCCTGTAAGTAGCCTCTTCCCATATTCTCTGGGTAAAATTAATATATTCTGCCTGGTCTAGCAAGCTAGACTTGGTCATTGTAGTCCTCTCTGAAGTGGACTACAAGTTCTGTTTGCAAGTCCCAGGAAATTAACATAACAACTAACAATCATATGTTAATATTGCCATGAGACTTCCAAAACAGCCTTCAACCCAAAAACTATCATGGTCAAGAATTTCTGTTTGAAAATGTAAGTTTTAGAAATGATTTTCACTGAAGTGAGGGCTTTCTTTTACTTTCTGAGAAAATGTCCACCAAATCCACCAATCTCAACACATTTGAACATGCTGGACAGGCCTTCACTCAACACTGCACCACCCTCATCAGGGCCACTCTTCCATAAACTGTGGGTTTTTCTTCGTTTATGAGTGTGGTGGTGGAGATATGGTGTTCACTGGTGAAGTTTGGTGACACTGACTGATCCTTGCTAAAGTGACAATAGCCCGCTCATACAACTGTCAAAGCAGTAAAAGGAGAAATAGTTGTTGGTGTGACTAGGAGCCCAGCTCTGGTCTAACTGTATGCAGCTGTGTTCCCAGCAAAGGTTCAATGAACTGAATCAGGGGGCATATGCTGGTCTATGCTTTGAACAAATTAATTTGGGGCAGGAGGTAGCCCACAGAAGAATCCTGAAGAATGCCTCAGAATGTGAATTTGGAAACACTAGTGTGAAAACTGAGCATGCATGAGAAGGATAGTTAAAAATTTATGAGCTAGTCTTTCTACTCAAAACCCAGAAGTCAAACCACCTCAAACACATGCGTTTAATTTAAAAAGTCTGTCAAAAGTGAGACTGTTATAAAAATAAACAGATATTAGTAAAAGGTAAAGATTCATAGGCACCGCTCTTAACTTGGAGAAATGCCACCTAGTGTGTTTTCGACAATGTCTCCAAGAGGCAGGAATACTTATGTGAGGGTTAGAGGAAGGGTGGCATATGCCCTGTCATTAGACTGACACCAGCTATGCTTTAGATGAAGTGACTTGCTGGACCCCAGGCCTGAGAAGTAAGTGATGAGAGTTCTCTTCCCTCCCAATACGGAATTACTCTGTAGTTGTCACAGAACTAAAACAGGAAATTGGGAGGTTGAGGCAGGTGCTAAAAGACAAAAAGCCCTGTATGAAATTAAAACAAAACAAAAACTCACAGAAAAAGGTAAATAGCCCATGGAGGGCCATATGTCCTGGGATGAAGGGTTGGTACCTTTTCTGTAGCTAAGGATTTTATTGTTGTTGTTGTTCTTAAACTGGGAACAACATCTGGTTCTTCAATGCCTATCTTCAAAATCCTGCTCCCTCAGGTGGTGGGTTCTGTGCTCGGTGAAGGGCTGGCTGGGTGGACGAGGTTTCTTGGTTTGTAGCCTGAGTTGAGCTCATCATCTACGCTCACTTTCAGGGTGTGTAAAGTTCCCTATTCCACCACTCAACATGAGACCACCATTTGATTTCAGATACCATGATAGACAGAGTGCAGTACTCACATGGTTCCTGTGTTACCAGATTCCTACTTTTCAAAAGAAAACAAAGTGGTGTCAAACTGTATTTTTAGCTAACCAAGTATAATCATATAGCAGGGAACAACTTAAAAAAAAAAAAAAAAAAAACCTGTTGTATTTACTTTTCAGAAAAAGGTATGAATTAGATTATTTATTCAAGTTGGTATCTAAAGTGTCTATCCTATCCAAAACCAAAAGGATGTGAAGGCTTTAACATGTGTGCAAAGTGACAAGGGCCATCTGTTGTCCCAAATCCCACAACCACTATCCAGCTGTTGTAAAAAGGGAGCAGCTTTCCTGAACTGATTAGAGGAGAGAGAAAACCTAGAAGTAACAAGAGAAGGCCAAGTGCCATGTCATGCCAGGTGTGACAAAGTCTTGAGAGCAAAAGCTGTGACCTCTCCAACACCTAGCCATCAGCCAAAACACAGAAGCAGCACACAAAACTCCAGCAAAACCAAAGCAAAAGGAGTATAAGTGGAGGTGGAAGTGTGCTTATTTTAAATACACCAAACTCAGTGCTTGTGGCATAGTCGTGTTTTAACCCTGACTGGGAGTTCTCTAATTCTCTTGCCAACAAGAGAAAAAGATTAAGTCCCACCTAAACTTCCTAGGAGCACCATGAGGAGAAAAGGGCAGTTTTACATCAGGTCTCTCGTAGTCTCTGGCTTCTTCAGCTTCTACAGGGTGAGCAGCACATTGGGCAATCTACAGAGAGGAGGGTGACTACGTTACAGTTCCTAATCCCCCAATGACTTGGGGACTCATCACACAGAAAACAGCGTCTACCCCCACAGACTGTAGAATTTAGTTCAAGAGGACCCTCAAAGCTGGGGCAGGGACCTCAGCTACCTTGGGTGGTGCTTCATCAGACCCTCCAGAGTCCCAGGACACGGTAGCCTGCCTTCTGGACTCCATCCTCATCCGTTCTTCTTGCTGCACCTTCTCTTCCTCCAGGATTGTGCTGGAGAAACAACATACTGTGTTAAGGGGAGCTGACAGCCAATCACCCACCCCACTCAGCTAAAGGACAGCAGTTACTCCCAGTAGAAGACAGGCACAGAGAAAGAAACCTATAAAACACAGGTTTCTAGCCTTACTCAAAGAGATTTCTAGAAAGGCCATGGTGCCAACCAGTTAGTCTACTTAAATAGCCACAGGTAAGAAAGACAGATGGTAAGAAAAAGACCCTGGTGAAACGAAGGCCAGGCAAGATGAACTGTATACACACTGGAGTTTATTCTGTGCAGAATAGAAGGACCCTGAGAAATTTCCAAGCACCTCTCCATCAAGCAGCTACATGTCTCCAGCAGACTACATGAAAGCAGACTCCCACATAGCTCCAACTCACCAGCACATGGTAATCAACTCGAAAGAAGCCAAGTTCTCCCCACTAGCTCAGTCAATAGTATACTAACTTTGCATTAAAAAAAGAAAAAAAAAAAAAAAAAGAAAAAAACCCCCAAGAAAAATGGCAGCAGTACTTACAGGTGCCTCTAAAGCACTGCCTGTTCTAGACTGAAAATGCCCTACTTACCACCACCAGGCTGCACAGCTGCCTCCGCAGCAGTGCGGGCGGCGTCTCAGTCCTGGCTGTGTGCCATCCTGTAAACGCCTCAGAATGCAGCCCAGGGAACGTGGCCAGCCCCCTTATTCCCTACCACCTCTTTAGGGCTTGGTAAGCAGCAGGTCTCTGAAATCTTCGTCTTAACTGTGGCAGCAACTGGTTCTTCCCTCCATGCCTGCAACCTGGAGTTCTAATAATGAGGCTCATTCACAGATTCTGGTCCTTGGCAGCCAGATGGAGTAAATAACCACCCAGAATTACTCAGGAAACAGTGACATCAGCTGTACAGACTCCTTCTAATCTGGGAATCTGCCTGACTGTTTAAAAAGACATTCCTGCCGGCTAGGGGCTGGAGCCTGCTCTTCTCAGTCACCTCCCCAATCAGGAACAGACAGACAAAATTCATTCCATAGCTGGCCTTGAATCAGCAAGCTGTCACTGCAGCTATTAAGGAAGGTTTTCTCCTTAAAGGAAAATGGAATGTTCTCTTCAAAGAAAAGACCAACTGCCTCTTTAAAAAAAAAAAAAAGTTCCAGCCATGAGGTCCATCCTTCCTCTAAGGAAGATTAGTTTCTTTTTGTACCAGTTAGGAAGAGCAATAAAACAAACCCATACACACTAAATTATCTTAAAATTTTCTGCGCAGCACCAGATACAGCTTGGTGGAAGAGCAGTTGCCTACAAATGTGCAAGGTCCGGATTCAATCCTAAGCACCACTTCTCTTTATGAGCTATCCACAGAGAGCGCTGAAACCCAAGGAGCTTTTAAAGTGGATAAAACCATGGCCGCTTCTGTCAAGAACTGTCTCTAGTAGCCAGTAGCTACCTACACACAAAATCAAATTACAGCTTGAAGTTTAAAGGGGCAGCAAATTCATTTACACTCCTATCTCTAAGACTAAAATCAACTTTCACAGGCCTGCTACACAGCCACTGACATGTGCTTTTGAATGAACTGCCAAATACAGAACATGCATGACTTTAGCAAGAGCTAGCACAGCTTCCTTCACTGGGCTCTATGAGCTCCCTGGTGGGAACATAAGCAGTTCAACTTAGGTTCCCAGACCACAGATATACCGCAGCTCCAAGGCTGAGGGTGTGTGTGTGCATAGGGATAAGTGGGGACCTGTATAGAGAAGGTCATTTTATGGGCAAGGGGAGCACTAGCCTGGGATCACAGCTGGTTAGACACCATTAGCTGGCAGGTCACTTTCTTGGATGAGGCCCAGTTTGAAACTGGAGAGAAGCATATTCTGGTAAGATCTCCAGAGCCCTGCTCTCTATCACCAACACCAGATAACAGATCCTGACACTACAAATTAAAACAAAACAAAACAAAAAAAACCCCTGAAATGCCTGACAAAAATCACAGTTAAAAAAAATTCAAGCCCTTTCTTTTATTTCTTAAACCAAACTAAAATGTAGGCAGGCAGCAAGAAGGCTAAGGAGAACCTTTCTTTCAAGCAATGGAAAGTCGTCATGGCCTATTTTACTTGCTCTAAAAGATGGGTTACTGATCTACTGTTGTCTACCCATCTGCTGAGACCTCGGGTGCTCTGAGGTTCTCTTGTTATAGGATGTTCTCAGGCTCCAGCAGGCCAGTCTCTTGTGCGAAGTCATGCCTCCTTTCTCTGATTACCTTGACTTTACTGCCTGAATCTTCCTTTCAGTGTGTAAGCATTGTTCAGGAGTGAATCAAGTCCTCCCTCTGGCCAATAAGCATCTGCAACACTGGTAAGGTTCCAGTGAGTAATCAAGAATGCCAGATTTTCATCTCAAAGAATGCACAGATAACCGAGAAGCTATTCTTTCCATTTTAATATTCACTCTCATACCAGATATAGAATGTCGAATGCTCTTGAGAATCTGTAACTTGTTGCTCAGAGAAGCCAGGAATATAAATAAACCCTAAAGATGTTTGACATTGGGTGGCTAGCCCACATATGAGGCCCCCAGAGTAACTCTCTGCAGCTGCTGAGAGTCATAGCAGCAAAGGACGTCTAGGGTCACAGAGGCCAAACTGCCGCATATTTTCTCAAACTCACAATATTTTTAATAGTGATACATTCCACTGAAAAGCTTTTAGCTGTCCAATGTGCACGAGCGATGATGGATGGAGACTTACAAGTTGTTAGTTGGCAAATGGACCAAACAACAACAAAAGCTGCAACCTGTAATTTAGAAAATACGATAACCACTCCTGCTTGTCTGTGGGCCACAGCTAGGAAAGCAGTTCTGAAAGGGGAGAATTTTATTTAATATTAATCTATTTTTCGTTTCCTTCACTTGAAAAGCAAAGCTTTCCTTCACCAAAGCAGTAAACTCACTGCCAAAGCCATGCAAACGATGAGAACTGCTGACTTTGGTTTTGGCCTCACAAGCACATTGATAGTCAAGCACAGGAAGCTCCAGCTTCACCTCTGGAGCAACAATGAAGGGCTGCTATGCCCTTGTTTCCAGGACAAAAGACCCATCTCCAGCCAAGTATGTCTCATCAATGCTTAAGGCCACTCGGTCTTGGAGTCTGGGGTTCAAATTCCTTGGCTATCCCAAAGAAAAAGGCAACAGTGGGGAGCTAATCTCCCTAGCAAGCTGTTCCATCGTATCACTCAAGAAGATCATCATGATAGAGAAACAAATGAATTTGGAAAAAGACAAACACACTAGCAAATCCAAGCTGGTTTCATACTCCTCCTGCCTTAAAGCCAACAGAAAAGAAGGGACTTTTATACTTCCCTTTCCCCTATATCATGATGCTGGGGCTAGAACCCAGGCCTCACATGTGCCACCTCTGCCCGTGTCGTCTCTGTAGTATCTATTCTATGGGTTATTATGGGTCACTATGACACAAACTCTTCTCTTTGAAATTATAAAACATTTTAAAGATTAAAAACTTTGCTATAGGAAACATTTTTTTTTTTTTTAAAGATTAAGCTCTAATCACCGAAACAAAGGGTTGGTATCACAACGTTTGCTTTGGATACAAACTCAGTCTGGGTCTGTAGTTATTTAAGTCAGTCTGGAAAATACCCAGAGAAAGCAGCAGTAAATCCAAAGGAAAAGGCTAGAGAAAGGGCTTGCTCTGGCAAGTTCACAGGAACACCAGTTCTGAAACATGATCTCTTACAGTTACTAAACACTGCCTCACCACAAAGGAATGAACATGACCTTTCCACAAACTGGGGGTGTCCTCGAAGGAAACAAGTCTATAGCTTGAGCAGACAGACTGCTCCAGTGGTGCTGGCACCTGGCAATTGTCTCTTCCCTGATGATGTAACTAAACAACAGGAAACAGGCTTGCTGTTCAATTCCTGTAGTAACCACCTCAAGATTGATTTCTAATTAAAATTATTTTATTATTTTATGTGTATGGTATTTTGTCTGCATATATGTCTACTTACCATGTGTGTGCCTGGTGCCTGTGGAGGCCAGAAGGGTATGTCAGATAAGTTGGAATTAAATACAGAAGGTTGTGTGGCTCCATGTGGGTGCTGAAAATTGAACTTGGGTCTTCTGAAAGAGTATCCTTGTAACCCATTTAAGGAGACCCCACCCCCCCCCAAAAAAAAAGACAGAAGGAAGTGGACTCTAATAAGAACCCAGATGTTGGAATTAGTAGACAATGATTTCAAAGAAGCTCAAAGATATAAGAGAAAAAATGTTTAGAATTTTAAAACAATAGAAAATATAAATGGGGGGGCTGGAGAGATGGCTCAGTGGTTAAGAGTACTGACTGCTCTTCCAGAGGTCCTAAGTTCAATTCCCAGCAGCCACATGGTGGCTCACAACCATCTGTAATGGAATGCAATGCCCTCTTCTGGTGGGTTTGAAGGGAGCAACAGTGTACTCATAAACATTAAATAAATAAATCTTTAAAAAAATATATGAATAGAAAGAGTCAAGTGGTAATTCCACTCCTGAAAATATCTGAAATTAAAAAATCTCAATAATTGGTAGGACATAAATGAAAGGAGTTAGGGAACTTGAAGAAATTACAAACTGAAAGAGAAAAAGGAATAGAGGAGAGGGGAGGTAGGGAGAAGAAACAACTCACAGCAGGAGAGTGGCTGGGGCTAGACCTGAGGGTACTATCAAAAGTTGTAGCCATCTGGGGGTGAGTACATAATCTCAGTACTTGGGAGGCTAAAGCAGGCAGAAGGATGTCTTTGAGTTCAGAGCCTTATAGTGAGTTCTAGGACAGCTTAGCCAAAGAGTGAGGCCTTATTTCAAAAGCAAAACCCCCAATGAGTAAGCAAATCAAATCAACGGGAATAACATGTAACTGAAATCTACAAAGAAAACAAGAGAAATCAAACAGAAAAACATGCTTAGAAGATTTTTAATATCATATGTAAATACATGATGTGTATGTGTGTGCATGTGTGCCATGAAACTTATTGGAAAGCCAATTCTATGAAGTTAGCCCACCACCACCTCTACTTTTACATGAGTTCCAAGGATTGGACTCAGATCTCCACGCTTGCATGGCGAGTCCCTACACTGGCTGAGATATTTTGTCTGACCTAGAAAAAAATATTATTTTAAGAAACAACGAGGGGTAGAGGTGGGGATGATGGCTCAGCGAATAAAGCACTTATCATAAAGTATGGGACTAGTGACACCTATTACACACACACATATACACACACAGACACATGCTCAAACCCTCACAGTCACGTATACATGATACGTACAGATGAATAAAAGAGCATACTGGATTGAGGTGATTGGTAAACCAGCCTCTGTATCTTAATGAACTCTGATTAACTCCATACAGACAATGAGATGTTAAGGATGTATATTATAAAAATTTACTACACACACACACACACACACACATACACACACACACACACACACACACCAGAAGAGAGCATCAGATCTTATTACAGATAGTTGTGAATCACCTTGTGGTTGCTGGGATTTGAACTCAGAACCCCTGGAAGGGCAGTCAGTGCTCTTAACCACTGAGTCATCTCTCCAGCCCAGGATGTATGTTATAATTTTTAGTATTAATACTAGAATTTGAGAGAGAAGAAAGTGAAGGAAATGCTGGCTTCAGAGGCCACAAGTACTTCGGCCAGAGATTTCTCTTTTCTGGTTAAGTTTCAGGCCTTTCACCTCCTTCCATACCCTTTTATAGGTTCTCCCCATGTAGACCAGGCAGGACTCAAACGTGCAACCCTCCTGCCTCCAACCCAATGTGCTAGAATTACATGCTTAACTATTCCTTTGATATTTCTACATTCATGTACTTATCCCATCTCTCTATCTAATCAAGCTCAAGCATAGGAGACACCACCTAGAAAAGACCCAGACACTGCACTTTCCAGAGCGGAAAAGAGACATTTGTGGACATAAGATGATGTTTAGCATGTGGTATGAAGACAAAGAGAGTGTGAAGAGGAGGAAATGGTGAAAGACCTATGGCAGCTGCAGCAGACCAGCATGACTGCTTCACTGAGGTTCATAGGGTTCTTAAGGTGTTAAATGCCACTCCATCAGACAGAGGTCTCCTGACTTGTAAAATAGGTAATCAGAGCAAAGATAAGTAGAGGAGATAAGACACTTTCGAGAAAGGGTGTACTGTGGAAGAGGCAGGAAAACAAGGTTTCTGGATGGTAACATAGGTCGAACCTGGATTCTGCACCTTGGGAGCTTAAGACAAGCCACATGATTTCTAAGTCTCAGGCTCTCCAATGAGGGGCAAGAGTGTCCATCCTTTGGATTATCTGTGCAATCCAAGTAAGCAGTAGTCACGACATGGTCTGGAGCACTGGTTCTTAACCTGTGTGCTGCAACTCCTTTAGGGACTGCATATCAGATATCATGCTACCAAATATGTACATTATGATTCATAACAAAAGCAAAATTAGAATTCTGAAGTAGCAACTAAATAATTTTATGGTTGGGGGTTACCACAACGTTCAGAACTGTATTAAAGGGCTACAGAAGTTTGAGAACTATTGGTTCTAGGGAAGTACTCAGGAGTAGATCCTATGAAATTTAATCTCAAGTGTCCTCAGATCAAACATAAAGCCACACTAGAGACTGCTAACTAGGAAGAGAAATACTGTGAATATTTAGGAGTGGCAGAATCAGTGAAGAAAAAGGAATTAGGTAAGAAACATAATTTCTAAAGGAAATAATTGAGACTCTACATGAAATTCCTACTAAATTAAGATGGACTATTTACACTTAGTTTCTGGAAAAGCTGCTGATGCTACAGGCATCTGAGGAAATAAAAGGGTCCAATGGGAAACAAACAACAGGCTTTTCTTTTAGATAATATCTAGCCCCAGATGAAGGTACCAAGGAAGTACTCACTGGTATGAATGAAGACAGGAGCTGTTGGTAAGACACCATCTTTGAAACTGAGAATTACTTTAAAGACTGCACAGCATCCACGGCCATTACATCAAGATAGGCATTAAGATTCAAAACTTGCCAAGTAGGACAAGTGAAGGACCACAAAGAGTTATTAGTACACTGGTTTACGAAGTTGTATAGCTACCTGTTCTTCTACCAGTAGCAAGAAAGACTTAAATTAAATTCCTGCACACTGTCCTAAGAACACCATGGCTCAGAACTTTGGATCTGACAAAGCTCTGACGTTACTCCTGCCTGCCAGGCTGACAGCATATGTGTCCATACTTGCACATGTAAGGTTTTGATAAACTGTTTCATTTCATTCTAAAGAACAGTATGGAGAAGTATCTGTGATCCTGATCCTAAAGGAAAACTAAATACCTTGTCACAGCTTAAGTATTTCTTGAAAAATCTGAACCTTCATCCCTCGACAGCTTACCAGATAATTAACTAGATAGACACCAAGCAGCCTCACAGACCAACTGAAGCGTGCAGTGAATTCCTTAGGTGTCCTGAGGATAGGACGACAAGACATAAAATGGAAAAACAATTTAAGAACTTTTTGCCTGAAGCCACCAGGCTAAATTGCAGTCCAGGCCAAAGAGACTTTTGTAAATGCCAGCATTGATAAAACTGAACAGCTGAAGAGCCTCAAAACAGAAAGTTAAACAAAGATGCCAAAGCCCCACCCTACACCATTTATACATCCCCTAATCTCCGGTGACTTCAAGCTGGAACTGAGGCTCTAGATGCGTCCTGCATACAGTTATATCTATAGACTCTACTTTGTCATTAACACCCACATTTGTGCCCCACTGTCTGTGAGATCACTGGGGCTGGAGAAGGAAACTGTTGCACATTTAAGACTGTCAAGATGTACAGAAAACTCAAGAAGTTAGACTCCAGAGAACCAAATAACCCTGTTAAAAACTGGGGTACAGGGATAGGGAGATGGCTCAGTGGTTAAGAGCAGTGACTGTTCTTCCAGAGGTCCCGAGTTCAATTCCCAGCAACCACATGATGGCTCACAACCATCTGTGATGAGATCTGATACTTTCTTCTGGTGTGTCTGAAGACAGCTACTGTGTGCATAAAATAAATAAATAAATCTTAAAAAACAAAAACAAAACAAAACAAAACAAAAAAACTGGGATACAGAGCCAAACGGAATTTTCAACTGAGGAATCTGGAATGGCTAAAAAGTACCTAAAGAAATGTTCAACGTTCTTAGTCATCAGGGAAATGCAAATCAAAACAATACTGAGATTCTATCTCACACCAGTCAGAATGGCTAAGATCTCCATTGCTGGTGGGATTACAAACTAGTACAACTACTCTGGAAATCAGCCTGGTGGTTTCTTAATTGAAAAGAGTTCTACCTGAGGACCCAGCTATATCACTCCTGGGCATACCCAAAAGATACTCTAACATATAACAAGGACACATACTCCACTATGTTCACGGATGTCCTTCAACAGAGGAACGGATATAGAAAATGTGGTCCATTTAAACAATGGAATACTACTCAGGTATTAAAATCAATGACTTCATGAAATTAACAGGCAAATGGATGAAACTAGAAAATACCATCCTGAGTGAGGTAACCCAGTCACAAAAGACCACACATGGTATGTACTCACTGATAAGTGGATATTAGCCAAAAAGAAGCTTGGAATACCCATGATACAATTCTTAGACCATATGGAATCCAAGAAAAAAGACCACAAAATGTCCTACTCAGAAGGGGAAAAAGTAATCTCAGGAAGTAGAGGGCGAGAGGGATCTGGGAGGGACACTGGAGAGGGAAGGAAAAGGTGGGGGGTCCGGTTCAGATATGGGAGGAGATAGGGAAGAAGTACAGAGGGTCAGGAACTTGAAAGGAGGTATGTAGCAGTATGGGATGGGGAACTGGGGGTAGCCACTAGAAAGTCCCAGATGCCAGGGAAGCAAGAAGTTGCCAGGACCCAACAGGGAGGACATTAGTTGAAATACCCAACAAAGGAGAGACAGAACCTGTAGAGACCATATTTAGTGGATAGGCACAGCCCCTGTTTGAGGGATGGGGCCACCCACTCACCTCACAAATATTAATCCAGAATTCCTCCTGTTAAAGGGAAATGTAGGGACAAATGTAGGAACAGAGACTGCCCCACCTGGGGATCCATCCCATATGCAGACAACAAACCCAGACACTATTGGTGATGCCAAGAAGCGCTTGCTGACAGGAGTCTGGTATAGCTGTCCCAAAAGAATCTGCCAGAGCCTTACCAATACTGATGTGGATGCACACAGCCCACCACTGGACTGAGCACGGGGATCCCAACGGTGGAGTTAGAGAAAGAACTGAAGGAACTGAAGGGGTTTGCAACCCCAAGGAAGAACAATAATACCAACCAACCAGACTCACCCCACCCCACCCCCAGAGCTCCCAGAGAGCTAAACAACCAACCAAAGAGTACACATGGGGGACCCATTGCTCCAGTTGAATATGTAGCAGAGGATTGCCTTATTGGGCATCACTGGGAGTGGAGCTCCTTGGTCCTGTGGAGGCTTGATGACTCCGGCTAGGGAAATGCTGGGGTGCTTAGACAGGAGTGGGTAGGTGGGTGGGTTGGGGAAGAACCCTCATAGAGGCAGGGGAAAGGGAGTAGTGGATAGAGGGCTTGTGGAGGGGAAACTACAAAGGGGGATAACATTTGAAATGTAATAAAAAAAAAAAACCAATAAAAAACAAAACAAAACCAGACTGCCAAAAAACCAAACAGCTCACAGTAAACACCCTGAAAGTGGGCAATGCTGTCTCATACCTTCTGATACTCATTGTGCAAGAGAGCAGGAGCTCTACAACACCTGCTTTCCTTTTTGGATCAAAAAGACAGCATCTTAGTACCTGCTAGCCATGTAATACCAAGGTAGTAGGACGACTTACGCCAGTGGCCAGTGATGGCTGAGTTGCAGCTATGTCAGGTCAAGTACTTCACTGCAGCTTTAATCTTCTGTTTTATAAACCATCTGAGACAATGCTGACTGACTCTCCCAGCAAGGGCAATAATGATGGCCTGTGGCACAATGCTAGGGTAACGCAAAGAGCTCGAAAACTGTCACTTTTTGATGTTGTGACTATGAACCTCACTATAGAGGTCAGACACTTGATATCAACACATATGCTCTTTCTGAAGGGCTCGGTGACAGACAGCGGCTCAAAACACATGCCTTACTACTCAGTGTGTACATGAGAGATCCTGGGATCAGTGTGTGAACAAAGATTGCTTAGAAACACATGGCAGTATCCAAAGGTTAAAAAATAGAACAAAACCTGGGGGGGGGGGGAAACTACTGGCACTACAACTCATGTTCTGCTCACTTTGAAAACTGCCAATGTCAATCTGTGCAGAAGCTCATGTACAGCCCCAAGCTTGTGCACATACACGATTGACAGCAAGGCTCCTGCTCAGATGCTGCTGTGCTAATGAACTACTAGTTTTCCAATAGGAAACTAAAAAGCACTTTAACTTCCACCACTAACAAAATTATCAAATTAACAATAGTATATTCACCATTCAAAAACAGCACTCTATACATTAGTGACATTGGCACAGGGAGGAAGATATGACTACTAGAGTACCACATAACTAAGCTTTAAGCAAAAGAGGCCACCACCCAATAATACCCTGAACATGAAATGAAGGCCAAAGAAGGTACCACTGCCAGGAGAATGGCGTGGAACAACAGCTTTGGTAGAGCTCTAGACTGAAAATCTGTGGACACTGGTTCCCAGTCATGTCCACTTTGTAAAAACACACCAAACTGATCTCCCAGCACTCAACTCAGTGTTGTTGGTGTGTTTATTCTATCAATAAAAGCCAAAGAGTGCATAGAAGCTATGGTGCAAAGCTAGCCTGGTGGTTCTGCTTGTCTACTGCCCTCAATATCTACGAAGGACTTGAGGAACCAAACATGAGCCAAGGACACTCACAGATGCTCTTTATTATGTGCACAGAAGCTTCATTCCAAGACGTCATTGCTAAGAAATGTTCATATTGAGCAGCAGCTCCAAGAGCTCTTTATTATGGTTCCTTGGCAAGGAAAGATTTTCCAATACAAATGTTTAATGCATGTTATATCTGCCAGTCACAAAAGAATAACAGAATGCTGGGGACATATGAGATTTTCTCACTGACCATGTTAAAATACTTCCATTTAGGAACTGTTCATCCCTAACAGAAATACCAAGAACTAATCTCATTCTGCATCTGCATGAGTTAACCCTTGAAAGCATGGAAAAGGACACAAAGAGACTATTTCCTTCAACCACAGGGACCCAGTCAAGAAAGTGTGGCCAAGAATCTTTGCTAAGTAACAAGCATCTGAAGGTGCCCTTTCTCTGCTCTCAGTCCCAGTGAATCTACAGAATAGTTGTGGATGCTGTGGTGATACATCTGCTCAAAGAGTTCCTTAAATGTATTTAAAAGGACAAATTTGGAATCTTGTTTAATTTTTTGGTGTGGCAAAGGGCTACCTGCTTCTTTAGTAAAGAACTGGATATTATATAAATGAAGCAAACCTCAGTAACAGAACTCATTTAATTATCGTGACATGTTGCTCATGGAAAACCCAACAAGAAATTGTATTATAAAGTACACAGTACAAATGTCTTATGTTGGCCATACTACAAATGTTCCAAAGGAGAAGTCCAACTCCACTGCAGTCACTGCATACAAGACAGCCATGGCTACAGCAGAAGCACAGGTGCACTATGCTCCTGGTGGGAGGTGAGTATGACGATCCCTGTCCTCAAGGAGCCTCAGTCTAGTAGGGAGGAAACATACTAGACTGTGAGCTCCTCGAGGGCAGGAAAGCGCTCCATCATCTGTGCTCCATGCCCAGGACCTGAGCAGTCCAGGTGCAGCTAGCTGGAGCATGGCTAACCCAAGACAGCTACAGGGACTTGAAGAGCAGGCTGCAAAGTCACAGAGGGGCCAGCCAGGACACAAAGCCAATAAAAATGGGAGGATTCTGCCAATGGAAGATGCGTTTCATGTATGTACAGTCTGGACTTGTTTAAGAGGCCAAGATATTCTGGGGTCCTAAATGTATCCTTTCAGCTTTTGCCTGGACACTTAAGAAGCCAGTGGAAGGTGCTTGAGCAGCAGCAATACTTTCCTAGAAAATCATACTAACCCAGCTACTGCCAGATGAATGAGAGGGAGCCGAGGGCATTAGAGAAGCTGGTTTAGAGAAGGTACAGCTCTGTTAGACAGTATGATGCACTGCATGAAACTTACAGTCAAAGTTTGAGGCTTCTGAGCAGAGCAAGCCCAAAGTTATAGACAGAGTGAGAGGCAGTGCCTATGAGTGGACCAGGCAGTGGGGAAGGGTACATACAGCACACAAAAGTTGGGGCAGGGAAATGGCCAGTCTAAGAACAGGAGGCAGAATATCGGGTCTGTAAGGAAAGGAGATAGTTAGTAGACAGGAGGCTATAGAAGAAAACATTAAGCTGGAAAAGTCAGCAAAGAATAGGGTACAGAGAGGGTAACCCACCAGAAAGAGCAATATCGTCAAGATCAAAGGGGACTAGAGCAAAAAGCAACCAGCAAAACAAACATATCTGCTGAGCAAAGCAGCTCTAACAGTTACAACATAGAATATAAAGCAGTTAAAGACTCAGGGTTTCAGATGGAAGAAAACTTAGAGGAAAGACTGTGGCTGCTGCAGGCATTTAAAAGCCCACCGTGAAAAAAGCAGTACAGAGCTGTGTGGCAGGGAAAGGAGCCATACCCAGGGCTGAGTGGAGTGATCCTCTGGAATTAGGTCTCACGGCACTAAATGATCACAGCTGCCACTGTCTCTTCAGTGGGACTATTGAGCTCTCTAGGTTGAGGACACAAATGTACTTAGCAAAGCTTGCTCACTTTATAAACTGCCTACTTCTCCCATGGGGCCTGACCTCCTTGACACATTCCCACAAGAAGACTCAGTTGAAGACAACTCCTGAGGGCCCACAGAAGTGGCAGAGCAGTAGGCAGTTAGAAGAGCATTCTGTCCTGCAACAGTTGGAGATACTTTTGAAAACAATACAGCCAGTAAATAAAGAAGTCAAGTTCAGGTAAGTCCCCTAATTTGAGAGAAGACGGTAGAACATACCGAGTCATACTACCTGTTTCAGGCTGCAAATTATATTAAAATGCAATCTTATCAAAGTACTAGCTCAGTCCATATCAACTCAACAAACTTCTCTTCAGTCACCTGGTGCCCAGTCCTAACCCCAGCACTGAGCTGCAGAAATGAGTAGGACATGGTGACATCTATCAGGTTGAGTCATGCCAGGGACACAGACAAGCCTGTAGATACTCTGGTTTCTGTGTGAGCTTCCAGAGGATTGGTAACTCCTCAAGACCCAGTGCCTACCAGTGCCTGGCACAAAATTTCCAAAACAACAGATGTTTTAAATAAAATAGTAGCAGTTTATTTATTTATTTATTTAAATAAAATAGAACCAAAGTAAAGCTCTCTTTGATGGGGTTAATGGGAGCAGGTTTATTGGAGGAGGGAACATCTTGGCTAGATTCTGAAGATTAAACAGGAGTCCATTAAGTAGAAAAGAGAGATAGAGAATAAAGTGTGTGAAAAGGTCCAGATCCATGGCAGGAGAGTTATAAAACAGTCAGATGTGGAGTTCTATGCGATGAGACTGGAGATGTAAGCTGGGTCATTATTATGATAGGTCTGATCAAGCTTTCTAAGTCAGAAGGTAGATAAATGAATTAAGACCATAATCAGAGTTTCAATAAGAACTGAAGATCTACTTTACTGATAGCTCTAAAGTAACAAGATATACAAATCAAATTCCAAAGTATCTGTGTCCTAAAGAAGCAGTTCCCCTTAGATATGCTGACATAACCATCTCAGAACTGTGATGGCGGAGAAGCAGCAAACCTGCCCCCGCCCCAGGCCCTTGCCACCCCACTCCTACCTGAGCTGAGCTTTTAGTTCAGTAAATCTGGGCCGCCTGCTGGGGTCATAGGCCCAACATTTCGTCATAAGGCTGTAGAGGGTGGGAGGACAATTTGGAGGCATTGGTAATCTTTCCCCATTTTCAATTCGACCGATCACATCATTGTTCTTCACTCCTTGAAAAGGCTTCACGCCATGCATCAGTATCTCCCACATACACACACCTGCAGAGTGGGAACGAAAACAGTGCAGTGAGCTCAGCACCCAAAGAGAAAGGCTCAGGCTAAGAGAGGCAGCTGGCAGAGCTGGGCAACTAGCCTAAAATATGGTGGCAAAACACAGGTGAACAGCAACAGCTAGTTCATGTGGCACCAAGAAAATTATCAGAGCCAGAACTTCCTCGGTGGCTTATTCTGAAAATTCTGATTAGCAAATAGTCTACCAGCTACTGTACTGTGCCCCCCAGCTTTAACTAGTACAAAAACAAACCACAGAAAACAAAAACCAAATTCCCAATGACTTTTTTTACCTGCCTCACCACCAATGTAGGTCCACATTCACTTAAAATATAGTCACAAAGGCAAAACAAAAACAAAACAAAATCCTCTCATCTAAGCCTCAAGCTTGAGAAAGCTTGGATTCTTTTTCACCAAGGCACGTAGGGCATTATCATCTCATTTACACAGTATCCATCTCATCTAAAGACCAGGACTGAACCTCAGAAGGTGCACCCACTCTACCTCTGGGAATCAGGGATCTGTCCACCATCTTCTTACTCACCAAGGAATTCATCTTTCAAACAAATGAACAAATCCAACAGCACCGACACTAACAGTGGTGGCATGGCACAGGGAGGCAGTCCTACATGCAGTGCAAGTCTTTCTCAGCAGCCCATCAGAGCCACTGCATTCTGACCCTCCTTACCTCGTGTACCTTCTGGACAGGCCAGCTCTAAGGAGCTCGTCCTGTGTCTACTTAGGGAAACCACAGTTCTTTCCTATCTACTTCTATCCTCAAGCACACATTTAAAAATAAGTCCTGAGAGGAAGGTACAGACTGGGCAGAATGAAGTTGGCCTCTAAGGAGACAAGCCATATATGTGTTCACTGGAACCAGATTCTCAAATTGGCCTCAAATTTAGTTCACAGAACTAAATTTGTAAAGAGTCCCTGACAAAAATAACTCACTGCTGCTGAAGAGGGCTGCTCCTCACTGGGAATGAAGACGGTATTATCAGCTACGGTACCATGTGTCCAGGCATGTCTCATCCTTAATTTCCAAAATGGTCTTACATTTCTTAAAATACTGTATTTTTAAAGTCAAATCTATGATGATACTGATTATAAATGTTAAACATTTATTTTATGTGGCAAGATGGAAAAACAATGCCAGTGAAGTTATGAGATAATCTTTTTTTCTTACCAAAAACAAAAACACCACTTTTAAAACAATCATACATCAAAGTAACAATACAACCTAAAAACTGGCAAAGTCCATGTGAAGGCAGCAAGTACAATTGCCTCAAAAGATGCCTGGATGAATATCAACTACAAAATCTTAAGATATTCCAAAAATGCTAAAATGTGAAGAAATGGGCATTTTGCCTATGAAGCCCAGAGTCCCCTGAAAAGATGAGTGAGTGTCTTGCCCATGGGTTACATGGCCAAGTCCAACTTGCACTTGTATGAAATGAACCCAAAGCCTTGCTAACCCTGCCTAAAAAAACTAAATGGATTAAAATCAAAAGCATTCAGATAGAACAAAAAGAATGCTTACTTGAAATCTATGGTTAATTTTACTTATAGAAGTTAAATAAACAATTATATTTCTGTTTTGGAGCAGTTTCAAAACTTACAGAGATAATTTTACTCAAGACTACCCACAAGAGCCACAGGTGAGTATCAGTGAGAGAAGGAAAAGCAAAGTGTAGAGAGATACCTGCTATGTGAAGCTTCCCAAAAGAGGGGACATTTTAGGTTAGTTTGGGTTTAGCTGGAGAAGAGGGTATAAGAATCAGGCATTTCAAGCAGAAAAACCAACATCAGGAAGGACAGTTTTGAAGACAGTAAGAAGAATCAGTCACTTTACAAGCACAGAAAGTGTATAAGCAGAGCCACACTTTCAATACAATATAGTCAACAGAGCAAGGGGGAGAGGATCTGTGTAAAGACCAGGCAAAGGAAATAAAGAGCCAGCTCCCAAGCCTGGAGACAGGTATCTTCAGAACAAGAGACAGAGGACAAATACAAATGCTCTGGGCTAGCAGTGACTTACTGAGCCAGAAGAACCTACATGTCGGTAACAGTGGGAGAGAACAAAAGAAAACAGAAAGAGGAAAACAAGCAGACAGAAAAGAGCAGGAACAGTGACGACAGGCCATACTGACCAGGACACTGTCCAACAACAGCGTCTGACAAGAAAAGATGCTCATTCTAAGATGCTAACTTTTTTAGGTGATGCTAACTTTATTTTGTAGGATATAGTGAAGTTTTTTTTTTTTTTTTAAAATACTCACCAAACATCCATACGTCACTAGCTGAGGTAAAACGTCGAAAATTGATTGACTCTGGAGCCATCCATTTAATAGGTAATTTTCCTTTGGAAGCTAGAAGATTAATTTTAGAAAATGAATTTTCTTTGTTAGCTAATTGAGTAGTAACAATGCTAGTCAAGATTTCTGCATCAAAATAAAATCCATCACCTCTGATCCATAAGTAACCTTTTCTTTGGAAGAATGACTTATTTACTTGGTGCTTTGAAGGGTAAAAAGTGGCTAATTTGGGGTAGAGACAGGAGACTTGGATGCCCTCCCTTTTTCATTTGAGACAGAATCTGTGCATGTCAGGAAGAAACATAGTCCATGATATGAGGCTTCACGGTACCCTGGAGCACATTCATCTGTGGGACCCTTGCTCTACAAATGCCACATGTAAAGAATATACATTCCATTCTTGCTAGACCAGTTATGCTCTACCAAGCTGACCCAGACAAAAACACTGTGCTTTCAGGAAATACATATAAATATAACTTGTAGAGATTATAACCTTAAATCATAAAATGAATCATGCTTGGTGGTTCTATTCTTTATAAACAAGACTCAAACCCATTAAACCACTTGCCTGGAGTTGCTTTGCTAACAGAAGCCAGAGTTATGCTCTGCCTCCCTACCAAGTCAGACAGACCTCAGATAGAAATGTAGAGCCTAGGAAAGCTCAAAGGTTTTCTTGCCCTATGCATACCCTGAATGACAAAAATCATCCCAACGATTAACATTTAGTTATAAACGTTAGCAAAGATATGAATGAACAAAGCTGGAATTGATGGAGATTGATTACATCTTCACTGATATGTGCAGAGCAGAAAGAAGAGACTGAATGAAAAACAAATGTATCAAAGCAACCCTGAAAACACTCCTTCCTATCAGAGGTGAGGCACAACCTCATTAATGCTCCAAATGCTGGGTGGAACACACAGGGCACTTTTTCTCAAGAAACTCTCAATCTTAAATGCGGGCAAAGAAGCCATATTCAGATGTGGTACCAGGAGTAACAAACAAAGACTAGGCCAATGCATAGAGAAGAAACACAGTGAGGAACATGGGGAGGGAAGGGCACAGAGCAGGCAGCAACAAGCACAATCTCTAAGGGCCTTTCTCTGTAAGCAGCAAGTCTCTCTGCAGACCTTCAATTCTGATCTTCTGATATGGTGTTTATATGGATTTGACAGCTGACTATCTTATATGTTCAAATCATGTGAAATCTTGGTCTTCATATAGAGGAACTTGGAATTTAACTCTATTGTAAAATTTTAGGACTAGTGAAGATTTGAACTAGATATGAAAAGTATTTCCAGATAGTGGAAAAAAAAGATTAAAATCACCAAACTATTTCTTATGTTAAGGGATCACAGTTGAAACAGGAACAGTTCATGAAGCATCAGGTTTACTGGGTAAAAAACTGATCTGAAATTAAAAGAGTTGGGATTACTAAAGGCTGGGGATGAGACCAGGGTCTCCCATAGAGTAGGCAGGCAGCCCACTTGCATTGGCACTTGAAGTCTGGTATGAAACTAGGTCTTACTTCTTTGGCATCAATGCCCATAAAACAACTGCTATGCCATACCGAGGACTGTGTTCTATACCTTTTCACATTCATTAGCAACAAGTAATGTGTTTCTCTGCATCTGTGTCTCTATTATACTGGCATTATTTTTCTTTTAGCAATTTCGATGAGTGTGTAGTGTTATCTTACAGGGGCTTGAACTTGTATTTTCCTAGTGGTTAAGACCATGAACAATCTTTGTGTACTTCTACTTTTGTCTACATTTAAGAGCTCTTCCACATCTGGAGACTACTAATTGTCATTTATGTTCTTAGCAAATATTTTCTCCTGCTCTGTACCTTGTCATTCATCCTTTATAAAACAAACACAACTAATCTCAGCATGATTGGATCTATCAATTTTATATTTTAATAAACTTTGCTTTTGGTGGCATGTTTAAGGGTCCCGTCAAAACTTTTACTGTATGTCTTATAACTAAGTCTTAGCCTGTTCTGAGGTGAGGTCTGGGTTGTGACTGTCCAAAAGTTTCAAGCACCTTTGGCTCACAAGGCTACACTGACTCTATTAAACTGGTCTTGGATCTCAGTAAACACATTATGGCATACTTTTTTTTTTTTTTTAAATGCATTAAAATCTCGTGTGTTGTTGTAAGCTTGTAATTCTAGGATTGAGAGACTAAAACAGAAAGGTCATAACTATTGAGACTAGTTCAGACTACAATAGGGAGACCCTGTCAAAAAACCAACTCTTTCCCAAACAACCCAAATATTAATGATTCAGAGCGTATTTCCTAGTTGTTGCCCTGGTTTCTCACCTTTATAGTAAGTACTGTCTTCCATATATCGAGATAATCCAAAGTCTCCTAATTTTACACAATCATTTGAAGACACCAGAACATTCCGAGCAGCAATATCCCTGATAAAAAAAATTGGGGGCAGTAAGCACAGTTAAAACAGTCCCATCAACTCATAATTATTACATACAGGTATACAGGTGGGTACTTTGAAAAACAGTTATATACAATATGAAGAGATTCCAAAGTTGTTTTACTTCATATATATTCTTTCTAGAGGATATTTACAAGAATGAGTTAATTATCTTTATGAATAATAGTGAATATATATTCTCAAACACTGAAAATACTCATTACCTCGATAAACTCACAGTAACAAGCAGCGTTCAGAATAATTTTTTATGATGCAGTCTGCTATAATATTGGACATCAAAATAGTAACTCAGCCATGATCCTTAGAACTTAGAGATTTTCACTGTGTTCCAACCCAAAGCTGCAAATTCTAAGTGATAATCTGAAAAATGACAACTATGTAACTTTACAACATTTAGATATTCTGCAAAATCCCAGGTATTATCTGGGGCTATTTCAATGCATTTACTGTTCCACAAGTACAGGCTCTGGATTAATGTTTTTGGGGAAGAAACACATATCTTGAAAGCATCATACAAGAAAAGAGGCAGAGGGAACACTTCCAGGAGCAGGTTGAGACAGCCTCACTGCAGCCCAGGCTGGCCTAGAATCATCTAGCATCAACCTCTCAGATACTGGGATTAACAGCGTGAGCCTCCATGGCTGGTTTATGACAACAATCTTTTGTCTGTTAACATGCCATGACCCTACCCTCTCAAAGGACATAATAATCCTGACATGCCTGTGGCACCTTTGGAGACAAAGTCTCACTATGTAGATCAGGCTGGCCTGGAACTCAGAGAGATCTGCCTGTTTCTGTCTCTCAAATTCTGAGATTAACAGCATGTTGAACTATGACTGAATTTTAAATAAACAGTAGACTCAAATGATACACAAGAATCTGTGTACATTGTACAGAGAGTAACTTCTTTCCTTGCTTTTCACTGTTAAGGGTTTACTGCTAAAATGCCCCCACTGGCAGATGTGTTTGACCACCTGGTTCCCAGCTAATGCTGGCTTGTTTTGGGAGCTTGTAGAACATTTTGGAAATGAGACTTAAGTGGAAAAGGAGGTCATTAGGACAGGCCACTGTTGAGTGGTTCCAGGCTACTTCCTGATACTACAGACAGAACTACTTCTACTACCACTCCTTCCTCACAACCATGGCCAGACCACTTGAAACCACAAACCAAAATATATCTGTTCTTCCTGCAGTTGTCCAGGGATAAGAAGAGCTAGTATATTTGCAAACTGCTTACCCCTATCACAAGGCAATGAAGCAGCTTCATGAATCCTTACCTGTGAACAAATCTTTTGCTCTCCAGATACGCGAGTGCTGTACTAAGCTGATAGGCATATAAGATCAAAGATGCCAGATCCAAGCTGTATTTCCTTACTTGCAAAAATGACCTCAGCTTTTGAAACAATGGCCAAGACAAAAAAGAGAATTAGAGACAGAGTATTGATATTAACAGCACAAAAGATACACTCAACACTGCTGTGAAGGTTCCCAAATGCATCTTTGTTTGTTTTATGCATTTTTTAATAAAATAAAATCTTGCTCTGTAACTCTGGCTTGCCTTCAACACATACTGATCTGCCTGCCTTTGCCTCCTGAGCACTAGGTTTAAGGCATGTACCACCATGCCTAGTTCTCCAAAAGAATTTAAAATTGTACTATACTTTAGTTCTTCTTTGATAAAAGTCTAAAAGATATTATTATTTATTTAAAATCCTTTTAAAGATTAGAATCTTTGGCTGGAGAGATGGCTGCTCTTCTAGAAGTCCGGAGTTCAATTCCCAGCAACCACATGGTAGCTCACAACCATCTGTAATGGAATCCAACATCCTCTTCTGGTGTGTCTGAAGACAGCTACAGTGTACATATACATAAGAATAAATAAGTAAATCTTTTTAAAAATTTGAATCTTTATGACTACAGACAAATTTCTAAAACATGCAAAACGCAGGCCTGAGGAAAAGAAAAGGGAATGCTGTAAAGCACTGCTAGACAGTAATAGCCAGAAAACCAAAGGACAGTCACTCCTTCAAGCACAGCACACAGCACACTCCATCTACCCCTACTGCGCTTTGCTGTGCTTCAGGGAGTGTTCGAGGATAAGGCAGGAGGAGGAGTCCACTTTCTTTCCTCATCCATGGTTTGGATGCAGAAACCTAAAATGGTCACACACTGGGTGTTTCTCCCACTGAGCTGACCAGTCTTATCACTGAACTATTCATTCAGCTAGATGCTTATATGGGGTTTTATTATCAACACCCCAATTTCTAAAAAAGAAAAAAAGTAAATAAAAGGGAAGCATTTAGCAAACTCCTAAAAAGCAAAAGCATAATAAAACAAACAAACCTGTAAATCCAAACCACACGTCACCTTCCACCTGATGAGGAACAGAGGACAGAGGGAAGGAAGGGAGGGGATGATGTGAAGTGAATGCTGGCCACCTCCTGCCAGGTTGAGAGTTTGACTCAACAGCCTGGGTGGATCTCAAGATCTGTTTCTCTAGCAAGCTTCCAGCCCACCTTGTTCTAGGTAGAGGTGATGACTGATCAGTTTCCTTGTTGTGGAGAATGTCAAACAGGACCAATGACACTCTGTTACTCATAGTTCTCAAAGAAACTGAGTAATGGGTTAGTCTGAAAGACTATAAGTGAACTCTCAGAAGGATTAAGAAGTTGTTTGCAAATACCACTGTTTCCCTTCTCCTCAGATCACTGGCCTAGTTCTTCAGGCAAAGGCTCATGAGAAAAACTATCTGGGCATCTGTTGTCACTTCTTTCAGTCATACAGTTAGATGTCTTGGAATGTAATAGTGAAGATTTTATTTCACTTTATTCTGAAGATGGGAGTGTTATCCTATATTGTCCAGATTGGCTTCAAATTCCTGGGGTCAACTCTCTTCAGTCTCACAAAAAGTAAGGACTACAACTGTGTTCTATCATGGCCAGTTCAAATGATGAAGACATTTATACCACAGCTTCTGAATGAAAAGCATACATACACTGGAGATGTGATCAGTGTACTTGTGTTATGCAAGTGAGGGTTATCACACAGTAGCTGTAAGGCTGCTGCCACGAATGGCTGGTCAGCCTGGGGGTCTTTGTACCTCTCCAAGTGTGCACAACTCCATGATTATCCAGACAGGGTTCTCGGTAATGACTCCAATCAGCTTCACGATGTGAGGATGGTCAAACTGACGCATTGTTACTGGGGAAAAAGTGGTCTCCCGTTAATCTCCTTAAGCCTTTTCAGTTTCTTTAAACTAACTCAATTCACACACAGGCTAAAAAACGTTGTGCTCAATGCCACAGGTCAATCCTGACTGGATGTGGTGAAAGTTGGTACACACAAGGCACATGGCACCACGAGGATACTAGATAAAACCCATTCTAAAGAGAAAATAAGGTGGAAAGGGGGCCCTAGTGCTATACCCACTAGCAACCAGAGGGACTTTGATCTTGAAAATAAATAGTGCCAACACCTACCACGGTGATCTTGTTCTTCTGAGTATAAATGGCTGTTCTCAGGCCCCTAATGAAGACCAGTTCTCACACAGATGTGAAGAAGTGTATGAAAGAGAAACCCTATATGCTGTCTGGTTGCCATGTTCTACTGTGACTAAACAGTACCTTTCAGAAGAAACCCATGTCAAGTGATGTTTACAGAAGTCACAGGGCTTGACCACCTGAGTGAGCCCTAGAGGACCCAGATGTACTGCATACGCATGTATGGCAAATAACCATTCATATTTCTACAACTCTCTAGCATCAAAGCCAACCTTAAGAGAGTTACAGAACCTCAAAAGAAACTCAAGTTTTAAAGGCAAGTACTTGGAAACATAGGACCTCAGAATCCTAAAATGCAAAAACAAAAAGGATGTCAAACAAGGAAATACCAGCAAACGTAGCTGTCTGTGAGTGAACATCCATATGTGAGTACAGGTGTCGAGAAAGGACAGAAGAGGAAGTCAGATTCTCTGGGACCAGACTTACAGGTAGTTTTGAACCATCTGATATGGGTGCAGGACACTGAACCCAAGTCCTTTGCAAGCAGTAGTGCATGCGCTTAACTGCTGAGCCATCTATCCAGCCCTTGCATGTTTGTATCTAACATATAAAATAGAGAATAAAACCCCAAAGTATATCACCAAATTCCATATTGTTAAATTCAGGTCACTGCTTAATCACTGTTGTTTTGTGAAAATTTTCTAGGTACCCAGGGCATCTGGTATCACCTCTGGTTTTCCATGACAACACAGATCATTATCAGGACTTTTTATTTCCTTTGAAATAATTAGTGTAGATAAATCAGAGCACAGAATAAGGAGCTGAGGAGGGTCTTAAATCATTGGGAAACTGTCACACTATACTAGAAACCCTGGGTGAAGTTTAGCCTGTCACTTATCTATTCAGATAATGGATGAAGGGCTGTCACTTGCTTATAAAGTAAGCTCACTACAACCTTGTGTGCCTGTGCATTCCTTTATGCAGCATCTGTGTTTCTGTAGCACAGTTATGGGGCTGGAGAGCTGGGATGGAAGCCACAGTGTCATCAAAGCTGGAATGTTTTCTATATGGCCCACAACTTACATTTTCCTGGCATAGGCCATCTTTCCTATCTTACCTATAGCCTGTTACTGCCTGGGAATGGGGGTGGGATTTGCGCGTTGGCTATACTACATCTGTCACTTCCTAAAGAAGCAGTGATCAAACATTCCAAAGAAGAAAACAGTCTTAATCTAACCTGGCTATTTCTACAGAAATATATAACTGAGTTCTGTAGTAATGACCTAGAAATCAGCACAGCAACTGCACTTGTGAAAAAGAGTTAATGCATGCGCTGCCTTTGAGCCCTTGAACACCTTCTTGTGGTGTCTGGGGTTAAGCTGTGGCTCTATAGCACTTTGATGGCGCATAATTGGGGCCGCCTGCCCTTCATGGGCTGCCCTTTTAACCGCTAGCTACAGGCTAAAACCAGCCTACTACTTGGTGCTTTAGGAGAGCAGGTAATATGCAGAGGCCTAGGTTTGGGAGTAACTATGTCCCGAGTGATCCTTGCTCAAGTAGGTCCTGTACTTTGTCCTAACCTTAGTGCAGGCAATAGCTGAGTTATGTCTGCCTACGGTAAAATGAAATGGGGGAAACTGTAGAGGTGCATGCCACCTGTGGCATGCAGGTGTTGGGGTGGCTGAAGCCTTAAGGGCAGTTTAGTAATTAAATCAGGCCTCCTAAGGGAGTCTAAGGACACTAGGCATGATACCCAGAGGTTGGGCTTGCAGTACTGGGTGGGGTAGAGCCAACTAGCAAGCACTCAATTCCACTAATCAAGATTGTGTTTGAATAACTGAGACCACTGACTTTTTGCCTTAATTTTTCCATAAAGAGAGGCAATAATGGATTTCTTCAGTTGCATTCCCACCTCAACATTGCTGGAGGCTAGCAAGGGTGGCTAAAGCAGCCTGTTAGTGCATTCTCGGTCATGTGCTTCTCTAAAAAATGGCATGTGTGTCTGATGTTTGACATATTTATTCTGTGAAACAATTAAGCGATTGTAAGTTCCCACTTTATTTTCAAGCTCAGCAGGATGCAGTCTTGGGATCTCTGTGCTTCTATCTAGTCTTCTGTTACTGCAGAGAAAGACCAGTGAACAAGACATGTGGATTCTCGACAGGCAAATGGAAGAAAGTAAAGCAGTATACTGACTGGAATGGTCAAATAATCTGTCATGTTTTAATGGGATGATTAAAATAAAAATTCAAATAAGTTCTCGAAAGAAAGAAAGAAAGAAAGAAAGAAAGAAAGAAAGAAAGAAAGAAAGGAAGGAAGGAAGGAAGGAAGGAAGGAAGGAAGGAAGGAAGGAAGGAAGGAAGAAAGGAAGGAAGAAAGAAAGAAAGGAAGAAAGAAAAGAGTCAATGCACAAAACCCCCTTCAAGGTAGGCAGGGAGCTAGCTGTCTGCTGTTCTTTAGCCCAAGTACTCAAGAAATCAACTACCTAGATAAAAGTCACTGGCCAGGCCTCTTTTTATTTTCAAATCAAGGATTAAGGAATATATCTAAAGATACAGGTAATTAAGACATTACAGTGTGAACTGTCTGTGGTGACAGACTAGATGACTAGATGGCATAAAATATAAAGTGGAAGAGATCCATCCAATATTTGTGTCCTGAACATCACTGGGGTTCTTCTGTACTATGGCAAACATACTGATTGCCTTCCCCAGGCCAACCCCTACAGTGGTCCCTGTGCAGAGTGATGAATATATAGCTCTTGTCCCCATAGAATTTAAAGTCTAGAGGGAGAGACAGATAATAAGCACATGTGATCATTTTTTGTATTTAGCCACAAACTCTGAAAAGGAACAGAATGTAGCTCAGTGAGAATGACAGTGGCTGGCAGGAGGTGGGGACGTGAAGAATAAGAATAGAGAAATCCTATGAGAGGAGAAGGAACATTGGGTGTTTGATATATACAAGCTAGAAAAAATCCTATACTTTACCACTAACCTTTGAGGAGAGAAGGCTCATAATGCACAGCTCATCTGAGACAGCCTCACCACCGGATGTACACACCTAGGCCAGAAGGCTGTGAGTGGGGTGGTGGAAATCACTTCAAGCTCAAGTCACCCAGGAAGCCTCTCCTAGGGTTTCTGTCTGACTACACAGGGCAGGAAGCTAGTCATGATCCTGACTCATCCTATGGGTTCCATCAGGCTATAACTGTTGTCATAGTTACCTCTGTACTCATGGGACCTGGCAGGATCTGGGCTAGAGCCATTTATGTGAACGCACCAACTCCAGCCAGACACTGAATGCTACAGGAAGCAAATAACAAGGGAAATGTGCCATCTTCCTCTACATGTAAACATGTCTGGCTATGAAAATCTGTTAAATTTAGACATTAGTTTGCAAGGTGAGTAATACTTATAAAAGTAAAAGCATCTTTCCTGCAAAGACAGCTAGATTTAGGTAAAAAGTCAAATTGAATTCCACAAAAGTTTCAACAAACTTACAGGCTTCTTGAAGGAACTTCTCTCTCACACTGTCTGAAGTACAGTTTTTACATGTTTTGATTGCAACAGCCAAAGCTGGATTCTCCTGTGTTAGGGAAATTACAGAATCACTCATACAAGCAAAAAGGTTTTCCTTATTAGTCAACACACACACACACACACACACGTACACACACACACACACTCACTCTCACACGAGTTTTGTAACTGTGGACCTGAGGTCAGACAGAACTGGAACTATAAAATCAGAGGGTTAAGAATATTCTGTATGAAAACCTAGAGTAAAATGGACACACGTGTGAAATACCACAGGTAGGTCACTTATGCACGTACCAGATGCCGAGTATGTGCAATATGGTAGGTGCTGTTCTAGGTTCAAGGGGCACACCAGTGAACAACCTGCTTTGAAAGGTTGGCTGGCATCCCAGTGCAAAACACCAATGATAAAGTCAGTTATTTCATAATATATTAGAACAGCATTTTAAAAGACAGGAGTAGATCAGGCAGGACATGGGAGACAAAGGGGTGTCAGCTGCATGAGGAACACTTCACTGAACAGATGAGAGGAAGACAACGTTCCCAAGAAGAGGGAGCCAATCATAGTGAAGTGGGGAAGTCACATGCTGTTGAAGAAATGATGAACAAGGCAGCTCAAGGAATTTGGGGGTGGGGGTGATGTAGCATGACTGTAACAGCAGAGTGTGTAAAGGTGAACCTAGGAGCCAGAAAAGAGAGGGTACATTTCTAGGCCAATATAAAGACCTTCATTTCAGGAGGATGAGAGCTCGGGTGTGGTCAGGGCAGTTGAGCCCATTGTCCAGGACAGTCTCAAATAGCAGCAATCCTTCTGCAGCAGCTTTTCCAATACTGAGATTATAAGCATGAGCCACCATGCCTAACTGAACCTGTAGCTCTGACCATTTGGGTTTGGAAGGGGCACTCTAGCTCCATCTACTGCTGAGAGATGATGAAGAACGGAAAGTCAAGCATGGAGAGTGATATAGGTGGCTACTGCTGGAACCTGGGTAACAAGCTGTAGTTGCCCGGGCAGTGAGCAGCAGTGGAGGTGGGAGCAGGGCCGGGCATGTGGATTTTTCTTTCTCAAGGTTTGTCGGCAAAGGTGTTTCTTGGGGTGCTAGGAGAGAGTGAATTCAGGAACTAATAATGTGAATTTAGGTTTTGACCAAAGGAACTAATAATGTGGAAGGAGAAATGAGAAGCTGGTGGTCTCTAAATATGATAAGCAAGAACATTGTTGAGACAGCTGAGGCACCAGAGGCATTAAGACAGTCTGATCCCTACGATTGTGCATCACCATAAGAGACAGTAGGTTCAGGACTATACTTTGCAGTTCCACAGCAATGAAAAGTCAGAGAAAGAAAGGAAAATGGTGAAGGAGACTAGGAAGGTATAAGCCACAGAACAGGAGAAAACCCAAGAAAATGTGTAGTTCTAAAGGCCAGAGTTAGTCTTCAACAAGTTCAAAGGATGAAGCTTAAAAGATAAAAGGAACATAAAAGAAGAAATGGTCTGTGGCTTTGAGTGAATCAAGAACACGGTATGGGTGAACATGGGCTGACAATATATTTATCAAAATCATTATTTACCTTCCTTTATCTTATGCCTCACATTCTGTCACTAAGCAAAAAGAAAAGAGGAGGAAAGCGAAGTGGACCAGTCAGGGCTCTACAAAGGCTTGGCAAATGTCAAGTCACCCCATTCCCACTGTTTCTATTGCCAAAAGCCTGTCCTTACCCTATTAATTACTGGATTAATAACCCGGGCAGAGGCACACCTAAGGGCAAAGGCTACAGTATAATGCTGCTATAGAAGTCCCTCTTGGATTTCTTCTATAGCCCCTCTCTTCCTAAAAACAGACAGGTGTAAAGAGAACTGTGCTATCTGATCTCCAATGGAGCTGTGTGATCTGTATTTGGTTTTCTCTGCCAGTTCTGAGCATTTATGTGTTCTCTGTAGGTTTCCCATTAGACTTTGCTATTTTCCTGTTGAGAATGTATTACTGGGACCTGGGTCCTGCATACTGAGCATGAGTCAAAAGAAGGAACATGTTAGATGTTAGAAGCCATAGTTGGTGACACACCACGCTGGTCAAGAAGCAGCTGCTTAAAAAATGAATCCCAGCAACTCATAGTCACCATAAGCACCAGTCACAAGCAGCAAGTACTAGACTTAAAAACAGCTGAGGAAAAAGGATCACTTTGAGACTTCTTGGTGTTGAAACATCAGGATTCAGCCCCAGGTTCATTACTCTCAAGCACTTGGCTAATTTACCTTGTGCCTTGGGGCTTTATGTTACTGACATGCTGAACTAGCACCTCCTGTCCTTACTTTCCCTATGATCCCAAATTCACAGAGTGGAGCTACTCACTTCCAGATACGAAGTTATTTTTACAGTAGCATGATCCAAATGGAACTTTATTTCATGAGGTAATGAGATATGTGAACCAATATTTCTGTGGATGTTTTTGTGAGGTTGTTTTTGAAGGACAAGGTTTCACTTTGCTATGTGACCACACTGCCTTGATCTTACAATCCCCCGGCCCAGCTTTCTAAGTAAGCCCTAGAATGACAGGTGTGTGCCTCCACATCTGGTTCACCAATTCAGGTTGTGAGTTGCCATTTCCAATATGTAGGCCTCACCCAGAAGACTCTCACAAAGAGGTGGGAACTGAGATACTATCATGTGGCCTTAAGATGACTACTTTTTACTTTGCTTTTGGATAACATCATCAGTTCTTCTGAGTTTCCTAACCTAGGGTCTTAACTTGCTGGCTTCCATGACTACAGAAGCCAATTCCTTAACTCTACAGAGTGCCTCTAGAGGACTGTCAAAGCTGTGTGTTCCATAATCTTCTCTATCTCTGAAATGAAACCACAGTCACAGCTGCTTAAAGAGGACATCTTGATAAAGCTTTAAATTTCTGTTTCCCTTACCCTTATATCCAACATTTAGGAGCAGGTACTGATGTTCTTATACTCAACACATCCCACTGAAGTTGTTCTCCAGAGGACCCAAGGTAGGGTAGTCACTTGCTGCCTTGCTACAACACCCTCTCCCACAACTCTGCACATAGCAGGAAGACTTTTAAAAATGGATCTCCTCACAATGCCTCCCCTCATCCCTTCCTCCCTCCCTCCCTCCCCTTCCCTCCTTCGGGCTACAGACCCAGCCTTCCACCTGGGTCTGGTCCCCAGTCCTATCTGCTACACTCAAATTTCTTTCAGAAAGGGATCCCAAAGCAGGTGGTTTCTGCTATTGTTCTGAGGATGGCAATTCATTTTGCAACTATAGTAAATACCAGACTGAGGATATAGGACTGTTATATCTAAGATAGGTTTTTTTTTTTAAAGAGGTGCACATAAAGGGAGTTGACCAATGTTGCTATGTGAGTCAGGTGGGTAACAAGTCTGCGAATTTTTATTTAAAAAAACAAAACAAAAACAAACCAGGTCAACCGCCTGATTTAGTAACAAAAATTCATGAATCCCATTTGCTGCCATTACAGTCAGGCCAAACTACTTCTGGGCTTCAATCTTCTACAAATTAAGGCCCAGGCTTCCCTTCTGCTGTGTTTTGGCCTCAGAGGCAGAGTTAAGACAATGAAAATAAATACAGACATAGTTTTCTTGAAATGGAAGGAAGCAGGGAAATGTATATTGTCCAATTAAAGTTGTGTGAGAATTCTGGCTGCTTGTGAGACAACTACAAGAAAACTTGTTAAGTCTTGTGACCTCTGTTTCTTGCAAGCATAGATTTTTTTTTTTCTTTGAATGTGGTTTTGTGCTCCTCCCCGGTGTAAAAGACAGAAGTAAATTTATTTCAGCTGTTCCTGTTTCTATGCCTCAATGGAAAACATGGTTTTGCCATGTGTGGCTTATCCTGGTGACTAAAGATTACTCATGTGATTCTTAACTCTCAAGAGTATATATTGTTTGATGCTCTGAATAAAGTTGGCTACTGCATGAGACTTTAGTCTGCCTCATTTTAAGGCCCAGCTCTCCCACCACCACCAAGTAGAGTGGTAGACAATATATTATGTAATTCCATTTAAAAACGGAAAAGGCATCAGAATCAGAGCTTCCACTTCCAACTACATAATAGGATAAGAGGGGAACTTTTCCTTATGTCTGGGTAAAGTGTATGAAAAAGGGTAGCTATGGAAACTCAGTGGAAAAGCATTATCTCAAGTGTTCACACCAAGGATGTCACAAAAGCCAATCAATTTTCTATGCTGTTATATTATTACAACCATCTCTGCACATCTATCAACATTCTGTTTTCAAAAGTTTCTTCAATAAATGTATACTGTAATTCTAAAACACAAGTTTAAATATCATCAATCCAAAAAGAAAAGAGACAAAATACAGGGCACTAGAAATCTTAGCTAGGGGGCAAGTAAATGAAGAGTGCTTTGGAAAGCCGACAGTCAAAAAGTTAAGAATAGCTACTCTATGAGGAAGCGCCACACATCAGTGTTCACAGCAGCACTTAATAATCAAGTAGAAACATCCTAGATATTCAGTAAGTGGAGAATGGACAAATGGTGTCTGGAGTGATGACTCACTGGCTAATAAGACCTACTGCTTTTCCAGACTCAGCTTTGATTCCCAGTGTCAGCTCATAACTGTCTATAATTCCAGTTCTAGGGGATTCAACACCCTCTTCTGACCTCCTTAGACATCAGTACATGGTAGACATATATACACACATGCAAAACACTCATACACATAAAATCAATTATTTTAAAAGGGGTACATGAAAGGGTACATGTATACAAATGAATATTATAAGGCAATGAAGGGAAAGAAGACTGCATACTGCATGATCCCATTTATATGCAACATCCTCAGGAAGGAAACTGAGAGGCAAAAAGGAGACAAGTGGCTGCCAGAAGCTTGGAAGGGAGGTGTAGCATGAATTTTATCTGTTGACAGATTTCAAGTTTTTTTAGGTAAACAAAGAGTTCTAAATTTGACTGTGGTAAACCATTGTACAATTCTGTAAATACTAAATTTATATACTTAAACAGCCAAATCAGTCTTGATTTCTGGTAGTGGTAAGGACTTACTGGGCTCAGGTACACGCCTTGATGTACGTCTCCAAACTGACCTTCTCCAATACAGCGTCCAAGTTCTATTCTTTCTCTCTGAATCTCATAATCCCTGGCTGCAAAACATAGACCACACATAAATAAACTGGCACAGAATTCCAAATGTGGGTATAGCACAATAGATACATTTATCTAATTATCATTCATGAATACATTTTCATTTGCAGCATATCGACATAAAAATGTTTGATCAGAGTGGAACCCTCTTAAACATTATTTTAAAGACTATTAGTAATCAGGTATGGTACCCGCAGAACTACAGTGAATTTGGTGGTAGTTTTTTTTTTTTTTTTTTTTTAAAGCCCATTTTATGCTTAGAAATCTCTGAATTATTTGGTTATTTGATAACTTTCTAAATAATTGCTCTAAATACTGCATTATATACATAATTAATCATCACTATTAGTTTAGGTATTAATATATGAAGGCTCTAAAATTATTTAAAGCAATTATTTTTTAAATAACTGCTATTTTAAGTAAAGAAGCAACATTAAGCTTTTTGAGTACACTAGATTTTGAAAGTTTAAGAGTTTTCCACTTCATTATAATCCTATCTCTAGATTATTTAAGAAGCTAAAAGAGTTTAAAGAGGTAGTTTCTAAAAATGGATTTCAAAATTAGATGACTTTGCACTGAATATACCTGCACAAGCATCTGAGAGCATGTGCTCCAATTATGACACTGAATCGTGTCACACTGTGTTATTGAGCAGGCTGTTGAGGCACATGGAAATAAAGTATCTACTAGGAACACAGGAAAACCAAACTCTATTGGATTAGCTATTCCGTCTTGGGCTACTTCAAGCATGAAAATCATCCCATGCCTACCCTGCATCTGTTCCATCTTTGGTGTCACCAACACAACAACATGAGTTAACAGATTCCAGGGTCAGAAAACTAAACCAGGCAGATCACTCCCAAGTTTTAGACAGCTGTTTTCCTTCCTCTTTAAAATCAATTTAGCCAGTAATTCCACTGATTTAACAGTAAACCAATGACAACAAGTTTGAAAGCATATTAACTGAAACTAAAACACCCCATCACTCCATCGTGGCAATTACAAGCAAATGCAGTTATAGCAAAGGGTCCTGTTACCTTCATCTATTCCATAGCTTTCTGTATTGCAATTAAGAGAGAGAGAAAAAAGCGGAAGACCTTGCTTAGAAATTGCAAATAGCAATTAGATTAACAACAACAAACTTGGAGAGGACATTTCAATAACATTTATTTAATTACTTTAAGCACAAAAGAATAAAAAAGAAACTAAACACATATAACAACCAATGACCTTCGAGTTGACTCAAAGACATTTAAATATGTACTCCATAAATTCTGGGTAAGAGATGTTTGTATTTCCTAGTCAATTATAAGTAAAAAGACATACATGTAGGCTCTCTGAAGAAATGGAGAAATGACTAAAGGCTACTTAAAATGATAAATTCAAGTTGAACTCATTGTTTTAATTTGCTGTTGGCAGCCCAAACCTATGTACTGCATCTTCGTTCCTGAATCCAGATGTTAAAGGGACTCTTAAAAGGTAAGTGGACATGAACAGAGAACTGTGAGCCTCAGAGGCCTGCCTATTTTCTCTTTATTGTGGTAATATCTCCCTAATGCATACAGAAAATCCAAATAAGGGCATTTAAAAACTATTCCACAAGAGTACAGAACCTAGCTATTTTGAAATACATGAAATCGGGTCATTTGGACTTCAAGTTAATTTTTAATGCCTAGATGTGGGGCTTAACTATTTGATTGATTTAAATACCGAAGTGAAAATTCAAGGACTTATCCAAGTCAATATATAGGGACAATATATTCCCAGGCAGGTCTAGGGAATATAGATTTTCCTCCACCAATACGATACACAATCACTGTGGCAAAGGGTTCCTTGACATTTCCAAGCTGGAATAGACCATCAAAGGGCCTCCGAGTGGGCTGCTTGGATAGTGGGCTAGCTTCTTCTAGTGAATAGCAATGAGGATAATTTTACAGAGAAAATGAGTGCATATACACATTTAAACTTGAAATAATTCTCATTTTGTATCAAGGCAAAGAATCAATGAAGACTATATTACCATAGAGCCAGAAAATGATATGACAGAAATTCTACAATTAAATGAATTAACTTATTTCTGGTATTTGCATTTCAAGCTTCTGACTTTAGGGTAGGCACAAAGATTTCTATCTAAAAGTTTAAAGAACATTTCTGTGAGGTGCTTAAATAACAGGTGCTCTCTAAAGCTTCTCATTGTGAGGAGCAAGCAGCCTACTTACTCGAGGGCATGGTATATGTGTCTTCCTCATCGATGATCTCAGCATAGTCATCTGTCTCTGTTTGGAAGGAAACAAGACAGTTTGGATGAATTAAAATGCTTGACTGACTGGCCTTCAACATAATTTCAAACAACAGGATTCTGTGCCCCAAACCCACAATGTACAAATGATCTTCTCAGAATCTAGGATTCAGATCTGGCTCACATGTAATTATAAAAAGAAAATTGCCACTGTGGCCCAACATGTCATCACACAGACTTGTTTATCAGAAGGCAAACAGACTAATAATCCTTATGAAAACCAGTAGGATGTTTATTAAGCACTACAAAATTCAAAGGAGGTGCCTGTTTAGTCCAATGTTCTCCTTCAACCACAGCAAATGCACATCTAAACCACACTGAGGCTTGACGGGAGTTCCCAAGTGATACAGATATCTTCAAATGAAGTCCAATTTACTCCATTTATCCTACCAAGACAACTCTGACATTCTCCTCAAAAGCATATAGTGACCCAATTTCTAAGGGTGATTTTTTTGCATTTATTCTGGGTTAAACACACACACACACACACACACACACACACACACACACACAAACACACTCCAAAAATTTATCTTTTGGTGCCTTTTTACCCGGGCAAAAGATCTAGTAAAAAGAACGAGAACAAACAAACTGCATATTAAATTGAACTATTTTTGAGATAAGGTGGATATATCCATGCATTCATTAATTTCTTTTGATAAACGCAGCAACCAACTTAACTCCCACAGTAGTACTGGAAAAGTTAAAAGAACACTCATGGAGAAAGCTGCCACTACTGAGTAATGCCAGTGCTGGGAAGGCAACTAGGTGGATTCTGATTGATTCCTCTAGAGAAGACTTCCAAGCTGCTGATAACGCTCTTAGAGAGCTAGCTTGACACCTACACTGAATCCCTGGGGCTGCAAGTGCTTTCTCCTGTCCACCACTGAGATCAAAAGCACACAAGTCAAGGAAACTCCAGAAAGCACTCTTTCCAGAGGTGAGGACATTCCCACTGCATGTGCTGCAGCAGGATAACCACCACCACCAAACCTTTAAAGCAATGGCTCTCAACCTGTTGGTCACAGCACCCACAGGTGTCAAGTATCAGATATTCACATTATGCTTCATAACAGCAAAATTATAGTTACTAAGTAGCAATGAAATGATCAATATAAAAAGCTGTATTAAAGGATTGCACCATTAGGAAGGTCAAGAGCCACTGCTCTAAAGGGAAGAATGCAGTTCTAAATGTGTAGTCAGCACTAAAAGGTATTAAAATTTTAAAAAGAAAAATAATCTGGCTGGGGAAAACACCATCAACAAACCAATGCTCCTAAATCTTAGATAACAAGTGCATACTCTATTATAATATCTTCATGTGTTTATAAACATAGTGTATCTAGAATTAAGACAAAGCTTTTTTTTTTTAATTTAGTGTTTTTGTTTTGTTTTTCAAGACAGGGTTTCTCTGTCTTGGCTGTCCTGGACTCTCTTTGCAGATCAGACTGGCCTCAAGCTCACAGGGTGCCTCTGCCTTCTGAGTGCTGGAATTAAAGGAATGTTCCACCATACCGGATTTAATTTAGTTTTTTAAAGTATTAGGTGTATGAACGTTTTGCCTTCATACATTATGTCTGGTGCCCACAGAGGCCAGAAAAAGGCATCAGATCTTGGAATTGGAGTTATAAAAGGTTGTGAGGTGTTATGTAGGTGCTGGGAATCAAACCTGTCAGTGTTAACCTCTGAGCCATCTCTCTAGTCCCTAAAGCAAAATTTTAATGAATCTGAAATGCAACCTCTCTTCTTGCCTCCCTTACTGGGTTCCCAGCTATCTGACACCCTGTAGGGCTGCCACTGTGCTTTTGTGTATGGCAGCCAACAAAAGAAAAGCTGGAGGCTGGAGGGAGCTACTTTCTTAAAAAACTAAAAATAAAAAATAAAAAAAAAACTGTAACCAGGTGAGGAGGAGTCTAACTCCAATAGCTGAGCCATGGAAGTAACATACCACACATATTGGTCTCTGCCAATTGCTTTCTGTTCATTTGTAATATAGTAGACTTAATCATCACACTGCCCTGTAAGCTGAATGCCCCAAAGTCACTGTAGCAAAAATTCCTAGGTAGCAGAAAACCACAGCAAGCTCATCCTAAAGTGAATCTTCTTAGGTAATTGGAGTCTACAGTCCGAATGAAGGGTGTTAAACAGACAATGACACCAATAGCAGTGATCTCAACTGAGTCTTACTATGTCCTTAAAAAAAGCTCATGTGGGCTCACAGATAGTTTTGGTTTCTGCTATCATACCTTGCTTCAAAGTTTTCCTCAAACTACCCCTATTCCTTATTCTTAATGTTCTAATGTTGGTAAGTATCTTATATTAGTTTGCTACTTGGACACCTATATGCTGCCTGTCCAGAGCAGTCTATTGGAGCAGCATCCCCATGTGTCCTGTCTCTCCTCAAGGTCCTCAGCATCAAGCACACTATCTGATGCAAAGCACATGCTTGGAAGCAATGAGGATGAATGCACTGTGGTAACAGTTCAGTGTATTTCCAGGACTTGAAAAACTTATGCAGGGTCACAAAGACAACAAACTGGAGGGCATGCTATACCTGTCTGTTTACCCGTCTGTGCCAAAGCCATGCCTTCATGGGTATGAGAGCAGTATGCACCTGTGGGGTTATGATGATAGGAAATGATATTGACAGAACTGAGAAATGGCAGGCATTCCTAATGCTACTATTCACGAGGACTATCTTAGGACCTGAAGGTAAGTAGTTCCTGTCTGAAGACCCTTTCAGTCAGTCTTCCTTTAACTCAAGTACCCCCAAAACAAGTTCATACCATGTCCCCAACTTGTCCCAGGACATAATAATCCTGAATCAATACAGAAGGAAAAAAATGGAAATGACTTATATACAGCAGGCTAGCTAGCACCAATATGAATTTGGAAAAATAGTATCACCTACATTTCAGTTAGTTCACAAAAATCATAAGAAAGGACCTATACATGCCAGGCATAGTGGCTCACTCCTGAAATCTCAGCACTTGGGAGGTTTAGGCAGTAGAATCATTCATGAGTTTGAGGCTAGCCTAGGCTATAAAGTGAACCTTTACCCCAACCAAAATCCTGCAAACAATAACTAAAACAGAAAAAAAAATGTATATTTTTTTAAAGTTATTTGAGTTCAACATAAAAATCTCTGATGACTTATGAGAGCTGTCTATGTGCATTATGGATTGATACACACAGAGCACACACTGTGGAAGGAGCAGAAACCAGGGAAAGTTTGTTGTCTTTAGGGATTGTAGAGGCCAGCCAGAAAATGCTCCTTGAACAATGGCATCACAGGAGCAACACAGGAAGTCAAAAAGGTAAAGGCTTGCTTGGGCTGGAGAGATGGCTCAGCAGTTAAGAGCACTGAGTACTCTTCCAGAGATCATGAGTTCAATTCCCAACAACCCCATGGTGGCTCACAACCATCTGTAATGGGATCTGATGCTCTTTTCTGGTGTGTCTGATGACAGTGTACTCATATACACAAAATAAATAAAATCTTTAAAAGAAAAAAGGTAAAGACTCAGAGAGCTGGGCACCAAAACAAGAAGGAGAAAAAAAAAAAAAAAAAAAGGAGGGGGGGAGGACCTGGGCTCACATTTTCTCCTTGACTGACTGGGAAAAGGTCTCTGAGCTGGACAGTGCTCTGGCTGGTCCCATGGTTCTCAGCAGATCCTTGTTCATATGCGCAAACTGAGAGAGTTAATGGGTTTTTAACACAGCTCACAAATCCTTAGCTCTAAGATGTCATACATAAGCTTTTAGTAACTTTCAAAGTATTGGAATGTTTCAAGGAGTGGTGGCCCACGCCTTTTATTCCAGCACACAAGAAACAGAAATAGGGAGATCCTCTTTGAGTTCAAGACTAGCTTGGTCTACATAGTAAGTTCCAGGATAGCCATAGCTACATTTAAAAACAAAAAAAACAAAAACAAACAAAAAGCCCCCCAAAACTACACTTACACACATACACCTACACCTACACCTACACACACACACACACACACACACACACAGTATTTGTAACTATTATTATGAGATCAGATAATTTTCTGCTTTGAGGTTGTCAAAATATCTATTTTGGGGCACAATTCTGCTCCAGAGACACTCACAGAAGAGTTCATCAGACCTGTTAACTTGGCAGACAATTTTGGGATCATAGTCTGTAAGTTCAAGGCTCAAAAGCCAGCTATGTACACTTGTCAACCCAGCTGTGACTAAGCCTGAGGTGGGAGGACCATTTTGGGCCAACCTGGGTGTAACACAAGCAATACTTTGCCTTAAAAATAAAACAAAATAAAAAAGGGGACTGGGAATATAGTGCAGTTAGTATACCCAGCATACACAAGCCCCCAAGTTTAGTCCCCAGCACCTCATGAAACTCTTAGGCACAGTGGCACACATCACAACCTCAGCATTCACAAGATGAAAACAGGAGGATTAGAAACTCACACTAGCATTGGCTGGACACCTGTATCTCAAAAATAGGATGAAATATAATAACTTGGAAAAATACAAGTAAGTATTATAAAAACAAGAACTTCTAAATATTAGAATGTTTTGTAGTTTGTTATGTTTCAGTATCACAGTATGAAAGGGAAGAAGGTCATAGCTCAGAAATGAGAGACAAGTCCTTATGTTACAGCACAGTAAAAGGAGACAAAGCTACTACTGAAACAGTGGTATGATAGGGTCACACCCTGGCACATGTGTCCCTGAAGCCCTGGTGCAGCACGGACACTGTCCTTGGTTCTATAAGGAAAAGCAATGTACAAAAGCCTGAGCTCAGAATTTCCCTCTGAAACTGAAAATGTGATTCCTGATGCATTGGGTAGAACACAGCTCTGCCTTCATCTCTTCTTAGCCCTAGGAGGCATGTCTGCTAGAGCAGGTAGGCACCCAAAACTCTTTGACAGCTGGCTTTCCTGCTGCTCCTGGGGCTTGGAAGGTGGCGCATGCATGCACCTGGCCTTTATTGTCAAGGCCATGCAACAATACCATCACAGGGGCTGGCTCTTTTAGATCATTCAAGTGGACTAATTACTCTCGGGGTCTTATCATGCCAGGGTTAGCAAACATGCTATAAACTCTGTAGAAACCATATATAGAACATCACAAAGAGGGCTTTTTCTAGGAGCCACAAAGCCATCTTACTCAAAATCTTAACCAACTACATGATCTAGACCAGGAAGTGGAATACATTTCTGTAAGAGGCCAGGCAAGAAGAAATATTTTACACCTGTACTCCTGTGGCAAGGACTTGGCTTAGCTAATCAAACCACAACCTTGGGTGGACAGGTACCAAGCCAACAAATATGTGAGGCTATGTTGTAACTGAACTGTTTACTTATGGATACTCTAGTTTGAGTTTCACATAATACTGACACCTTTAGTACTAGTCTTCTTTTAAAAATTCCCCCATAACTATTAAAAGCATAAAAACATTGCTATCTCAGAAGGCAGCACCAGAACAGCTGAGCCTTCGTTTCTTAAGGACCCTGGCCAAGACCATGACCCTGTTACTCCCTGTAAGATGGAACACAGCCTGGCTCTAGCTAAATCAGTACTAGGAACTTAAGTGTGAGGAAAGTACACGTTTGTGCTGCTTCCATCTGTGGTAACCAATGCTTGTCTACAGTTGCTGAATCTGTGTCTAGCAGTCATCCTCACAATGACCACTGGGGCCTTTTCTCATGGGGAGGAAGGCTGGTAAGGTCACTTGCAAGTCAGCTGGTGACAGAATGGGACAGTGTAGAAGTCTCTATCGGTTGATGTCTCCCTCTATGAACTATGTAGCCTGATGAGGTGAAGAAGGGTTGTTGGGAAGTAGTCAGGAAGCATAGGAAACATTCCAGAGTAGTAGGTACAGACACCTGACTTTCACAGAGCACCCCAGAAGTGAAGCTCTACACTGGCTTCCAATTCCACAGGGAGTACACTCTTCTTCTGGAGTTCTGAGGTCTTGTGTGCTCATACTATGTAAGTTCACATCTAGCAGTAAAAGCCTCCACTGAAGGTATTCTGTCACTCGACCACAATGAAAAGTACCAATGTCAGTCTACTTTAGTTTACAAAACTTAATCTTCTGAAATTATACACCAAATTTTGTGCAGGAACAACACAAAGCAGACAAAAACCCTAATACCAAAAGTAATTATAAAATGTATTAAATGCTGAAGAAAAGTAATCATTATAGTGCTAGTACTCCCTTGACTGTCGCAGTGGAACAACTGTTAAGATCACTGTCTTTGCTTTTTAGTACCTCATTCATAAGTTAAGAATTATTATACATGCACCACATGATTATCTCACGGCAGTAACACAAATGTGAAAATAAATATTACCGTCCCCACTAATTTCATCTGCAGATCCAGGTAGCATGCAAAGGAAGAAGTAGGGAACAAAGGGTAGGAGGGACAGGAAGGAAGGAGAAAAGAGAAGGAAACACACTATTAAAATGACAAGTAAATCAAAGCTTAAGAAAGTAACAAAATCACCCAAGGTTCATTAGCAAGATTTTAAAAAAAATATATACTAGTGTGTTTACTGGAGTTTAAAGCCATTAAGCAAACTTTTAAGCTGCCAAAAGATTATATAGTTACACAGGAGAACAGTGAAGCTTAATTACTTTTTACCACACTAGGCAAAAGTAATTTCACTGCCTTTTATGCTTCCATTTTCCTTAAGAAGCATTTTGTATCATTTCAGATACAAGAAACTCTTCATTACCCTGTAAGCAAAAGGGTCACCAGAAGGTACGCCTGTGACTCATATCTCAATGAGGCAGTGAATTAAAGTCCCCCATGATAGATGCAGGCCATGCCCACACTACCATAAAGGGCAAATGTAGTTCTCAAGGCTTTAATGGCAATTCAGGTTCCCATTTGCATTCATACAAAACTGCTAATTTTCAAGCATTTTTGGAAAAAAAAGTTTTAATAATTACAACAACAAAAATCACTGCTTTACTAGAAAACCGTCCAAATGGCACAGCAGCCCCATCTATCCTGAACATCTGCCTCCCAGAACACAGAATGCAGACACCCAGGGCTCATATGGACTGTGTGCCACATGATGTATTAGGAAATTCACAAGACCAGAAACTGGTCTTGACAACCCCTGCAGAAAAACAAGATAACAGAAATGGCACCAGGAAGCTACTTCTTGCCCTGTCATGCACTTAAAAGCAGCAAATGGGCAACAAAACATTGTCTAGTTAAGACAATGGCACAAATTATGTCAACTGCGAGACATAAAACCTGCCCCATCAAGTTATTACATCAGGACAGTGGACAGCACATACGTTGATATTCAGTATGGCTATTGACTGCTTGAGCCAATCTAGAAGCATCTAGCTATATAGTTAGTTTTGTGAGGTGCCTTGGTTGACAGGAAAGCCTGTGCAAGTGCAGTGCAGTACCCGTTGGAGAAGGTTCAAGAGCACAGAAGACCAAAGGGAGAAAGCGCCTAGCTTTCTTAACTTTGTGTTGGCAGTGATTGACTCCTTTACAAAGAGGCAAGAGAAGAAAGAGAAAAACAGAAACAAATTATTTCAATACCAAAAAAAAAAACCCCCAAAAAAAAAAAAAAAAAAAAAAAAAAAAACCCAACCGGTTAATTTTAAAACTTAACTATAAAAACAAATACAAAATTAAAACGCTTTTATTACTATCATTGACTTGTAGCTTAAAAATAATTATTTGATTTTACTAAAGATTAATACTAGACACAAACCAAAACAAAACAAATGACAAACAGCTACGAGCTCTTCAGGTCAGCCAAGTAACAAATAATAACGAAACCAGTAACAACAACAACAACAACAAAGACCAGTGAATAACAGGGTCAGGAACAGTCTATGCACTTATCAACATATAACATCTGTCCACAAAGAAAGACATCTTAGAAAACTGTAGGCGCTTTGTGAGCAGCTGAGATCTGTACTGTCATAACATAAACTGATGGTGACAACAGGATGTCCAACTACAGAAGCTGCAGAGCTGCCACCACATATCCACTCAATTGTCCATCCATGTGCTTAAACTTAAGAGGGACTCACTGGCTATGAAGCAGTGAGGACTCAGAGTAGCTACACTACAGCGAGGACAGTAGAGCACACATATCAGAATCAAGCAGACACAATGTGACAGGACACAGTGTGACAGTACACAGAGGCACAGGGTGCTGTCAGTAACAGTCCTGACTTGAAGTGTAGTCCC
The DNA here is from genome assembly GCF_963924665.1 of Micromys minutus. Classification (NCBI taxonomy): domain Eukaryota; kingdom Metazoa; phylum Chordata; class Mammalia; order Rodentia; family Muridae; genus Micromys; species Micromys minutus. The sequence goes on from NC_137962.1 coordinate 15,709,700, forward strand.
ACGAAAAATGAAGGTTAAAATAATTTGGCCATCAAGAAGTATAACACACTAGAACAGGAAATGAGAAGAACTAAAATGTACAAATTAGTATTTTTCAAGAGGCATGTTCTGAGTTCTGTGAAAGTTACTGACTACATCACCTGAGTGCTTGGCTGAAACCACTCTTATTTTCTAGACTTCCTACATAAGTCTGGCCGGATAATAAAATGCTTCGTTTGATGCTGTATTATGGACTAAGGTAGGAGATGAAAGATCAGGATCAAAGACAATCCTGAAATGGATAACATTTGTCAGTATTAATATCCTGACATTGAAAATTATGCTCTGACTACATAAGATTATCTATGAAGCCAGATATGGAAGTAAATGCTTATAATCTCACAGCTTTGGAGGTAGAGGCAGAAGGATCAGAAGTTGAGAGTCTGTCTGGACTACACAGGACCCTATGTCAAAAAAACAAAAAGAAAAGAAAAATCCAAAAATACAAACCAAACCAATATGAAATAAATTAAATTTGAGGAAAAAAATCTAGGTTTTTAACTCATGATTCTTAAGACCATTCTCTAAGAATGAATAGTTAAAAAGAAAAAAAAAAAAAAGTAAAAAGCCTGGCAGTCTGAATTCAGACAGCAGCTCTACTACCCACACTGACAGTTTCCACTTCCTGGAGAGGAACCACTACCCATGTCTAGCTTTTCTTAGTTCCTTATTAAATAGTCTATTTCTAGACAGGCAAATATTTTCATCTTGGCTGAAAAAGAGACAATTTTTAAAATGTGTTTCTTGAGTAACAGTGAGTTTAACCTGCTTCATACAAAAGGTTATGGAGGCTTCTTATCTTACAGAATTATTTTTCTGCATGCTTTGAACGTCTACCATGAGTTAGACATACTGTATACTAGACAGTGTTAAGCAAAATAAAGCCATGGACTTCAGGTCGTAGGTGTAGACAATCAGGATCTGCAATGTCCTGAAATGGAAGGAGAAGCAGAGGGCCAATGAAAAGAGGGACACCACTTAGGTGGAGGCCCAGGCATAGGCTCAGCAAGTCACTTGGACTCAACTCCAGTGTGCTAAGGCATGAGATGCTCAATGAACTTCTAAAAGCAGGTGGTAAGCAGACAGGCTACAGACTAAATTAAGCCATTAAAAAGAGAGAGAGAGATCACACAAGGGTGATCCAAAGACTGACAGCAGTGGTCCATACACCCAGTAGTGAGTCCTTTACATGAAGAGTGGCCAACAAGTGAGGCATCCAGTGGCCAAGATGCAATGAGCCCTTAAGAAGAAAATCCTGAAATCCTTCTGGGGTTGGGGATAGGAAGGGATTTGGATGGGATGTCATACTGCCCTAGTATCATTGCTCTGATAAATTATGCTGACAAAAGGCAATTTAGGTGGGGGGGTTTATTTTACCTCCTAATTATGAAGTTATGTGAATTTCAGGTTACAGTCCATTCCTGTGGGAAGTCAAGGCAGGAACTACTTGAAGCAATACTCATATACAGTCAAGAGCAGAGTCAAAACAAATTTTTGCATGCTCATACTGATTAGCCCCCTTTCTCTATTTCTATACAATTCAAGACTCAGATCTAGGGAATGTTGCTCCCCACAATGGCCCACAATTTAGACAGTTTTCCACAAGAATACCATAGGCCAACTTGATATAAATAATCTTTCTTCAAGACTTTTCCCCCAGATGTTTCTAAATATGTTAAGTTGACAATTAAAACCAACCATCACAACCACAGCACTCTGAAGAGCAGGAGGATATCTGTGAGTTCAAAGCCAGCCTGGTTTACATAATGAACTCCAAGAGAGCCAGAATTAGATAGTGAGGCCCTATTTCTAAAAACAAACAAACAAACAAGTTGAACTGGCATATGCATAAAAAGCTGTTTTCCTGTCTCTCAAATAGGAAAACTCCCTTAGGGAGTGTCTTTAAAGTATTCCAACCAAATAAAGGAAGGAGAGGTAATAAAATCTGCATGCAGTGCCAAGATATGCATATCAATAGCTTCCAACATTAGTGAGCCACTTACAGAGAGCATTACACAGGTCAGATTTGAGACTGGCTGAACCCCAACCCACTGAACAATTTTTATTTATTTATTTATTTTTGGTGACAGTGTTTCACTATGTAGCACAAAGAGGCCTGAAACTTGTTATGAAGTAAGGTGAACATGAGCCAGCCAGCAGGCAGCATCCCTACATAGTTTCTGCTTGAGCTCCTAGTCTAACTTGTCTTGATGACTGCAGCTTGGAAGTGTAAGTCAAATAAATAAACAAATACACAAAATGAAAGCCTAATCTGCTTTTAGTCAGCATGTTCTATTACAGTAACAAAATTAAAACTAGAACATTACAATTTGGAGGGCCTGGCTGACAGAGAGAAGTGGCAGAAAGGAAACTGAACAAGAATGTCTTGTTTCACTATTGTTTAGATAAAACTGAAAAGAAAGATCTAAGACATGGGATTAAACACACTGAATGCCCGATAGCATTTTTATATTTAGAGGGGAAGGACCTTGAAAACCATTTGCTTTGGAATAATAACAGGATTACAGGCATATGTAAGAGCTGGAGGCAAAGCTAACATGAAACTGGTTGTAAGCTTTTGGCTGCTGATTCTGGGTGATGAGTATGTAGAAAATCAATTCACAATTCTGTCCTCTCTCTTATATACACTTGAAACATTCAATGATAAAATATTTAAAGAAATTCCTCAAAGACAAAACACACAGTAAGATTTTGACATTGTCTATTTACCTCTATAGCTTATCTTGCATCACAAAGTCTGAATTTAACCCATAATTATTATGCAGTAACTATCAGTTGTGAAGCTCTCAAGTGGGATTCATTTTTCCTATTCTTCCATGTTAACAGTACTTGCTTGATAATTATAAAATGGTTCATAGGTTTCTTGTGATCTATATTGAATTTTATTTAATTGTTCGTTCTCATTAGTTCAGCCAGATTAAGGTTTGTGAACCAAGAATATTTAAGCACTGCCTATTCTAAAACACACACTTTTGTAGAGTCAAAAATGTATTTTTATTTAAAATACTCTGGTATAGCATTTCATTTTCCTCCTGGTATGAAGGCTGTCAGGGTAGGCAGGAAACAAACCCCATAGGGCTGAAGAGGCAGATCCACAAGGGCTAAGTGTGAAGATAAAGGTCCTCATTTTTTGAATGGGAAAGTGGCTCCGGTGATCTGATGTTAGGCAGGCCTACCAGTCCTGCACCACCTCCCACATATTAAAACAGGGAGTCAATGCCAGGGGAAGGAGAAGTCCCTATCTCTGGCCCTCTCATAGAACACTATTTCTCAACTTCTGAAGCTGGTATTTCCTTGTTTCTGTGACCTCTGAACACTTGAGCCCTCCCAGGAACCACAGAGGAAAACAATGTGATTAAGTAGTATCCTCAAATCTCACTAGTTGCAAGCTGAATTCTAATGACATCAAGATGGTGGCATGGGCAACACTAATGAACTATTCTTATTACCCCTGCCCTTATCTGTGTACACCATCACCAACCACAGTGGCTCTAGATACCAGAGATAAAGCTTCTTAATGCCTTAGAGTTCCTCCTAAATTAAACTGCCTTCGGACATGTTTATTGTGACCACTAATACCAGAATAATTTCTAATTTTCCAAGTTATCAGAGTATGCTTAAAATAGCTAATGCCTACCACTCTGCACATATTACCAGTAATATATTAAAAAAAACATAATTTATAACAATGAACTTTTCTCAAGAAGTACCAGGGACTGAACACAAGGCCCACACATTGTAGGTAAGTGCTCTACCACTAAGCTATATCTCCATCAGTTAATAAAAAAGTTCATATAACCTCACTTAGGCTTCTTGCAGAGGTTGGGTTCACACTTAAAAGCTTCCTGCTTCAACTTCCTGAGAAACTGGGATTTTAGATGTATGCTCTTTTGTTTTGCTTTTGTTGGTTTTTGAGACAAGGTTTCTCTGTGCATCCCTGTCTATCCTGGAACTCATTCTGGCTGGCCTTGAACTCGGAGATCCACCTGTCTCTACGCCCCTAGTACTGGGATTAAAGTAGTGCACCACTATTGCTAGCTGCAAATGAACTTCTTTTGCACTTATTAGCAATATTCTAAAGTTAAGGAAGAGGCTGTCCACCCTACATCTTTTTAAACCAGTGTTTAAAAACAAGCATTCAGAGCCATGGTAGCATGCCTGTAATTCTAGTACCAGGAATGCTTACAAAGCAGGGCCACAGTAAGTTCTAAGCCAATATGGGCTGCCTAGTTTGAGATGAGATTTCATCTCAGATGGGGAAAGGGGTGGTGAGGGAAGACATTTTGGCAACAGAATAGATAACTTGGAAGGCATGGCATGGTTATAGTAGAGACTAGATGGTAAAAAATAGAAATAAGTAGCTTTTTCAAAGTGAACAAAGGCAGACTTTTGAATTCAAACAGAAAAGTCAGTACTTTATTATTCCTGCAGAATAAAGAAAATTGCTATAATGAAATCACATGCTAAAATATTACTCCCTGCACACATCAAGATTCTGCAATGATCAATAAAATCTAATAAAAAGAGAATGAGTTCCTGGAATTTGAGGCTTTCTATTACTCACTACTACATGAACCTGGCCAAGCCACATAAGTGCAGAGAGGGATAGTTTCCTCATCTCCAAAACAGGGATATTAATAAGCAAGACAATACTGTGGATATATCAGGCATAATTCCTAAGCATGTAAGTATGTATTTGCTAAGCAGCAGCAAAGCAATCAATGGACAATATACTCAGCATGTAAGAGCCTTCAGGGAGAGATGCAGAGATGATTATTGACCTCTCTGGACCAGTACACATTTCTCAGACCTGTACACAAACCACTCAACCATATTTGAGATGTTCTAGGATTTGAAATGAAGCAAACTGATACAACATTTATCTTGCTAAATGTTTTCTTGATAGAATAATTTTTAGTCACTAACTCGATATAACTAAAAGAATTGATATATCTAACTAGAACTGTATGTAGCAAGATAATAACCAAAACAATCTGTTATAAACATTTTACATGTGCAATAATACTAGAAGCAAGTTGTCTAAAAGTAGTACATCTGTCATTTAAGCACAGAGCTCAATAAAATTAAAACAATACTTCTGCCAGATTAAAAGAACATCACTGCAGTCTTTCCATAGACATATAAAAGAGATAATTGATAACCTATAGTCTGGTTCTGCATGGACTAACACTGAACAAGAGCCACAGAATAACATAATGGCAACCATCATGGACTCACAGTTGAGGTTTGGAGGCTCAATCAAGGGCCTGCTTATTCTTAGAAAACTCAAACACAAAAAACCCCAAATACAGTTGAGCCTTCAAAATACTTGAAATCAGCTTTATTCTATGATCTGGGAAATGTCCTTATACCAACCCTGTTTCACTGACATTCACTCAGGGCATACTTGCAGATCCCTGAAGACAGTCTACGGCACTGGTCTTATAGACAGGGCCCAAGTTCTACCTGAACTCACAAAAGGCATTAAAAATAAACCCTTTAACAATGAACCTAAGGCACCCACACAGCAAGCATTTGCTGACTGTATTCATATCCACCAGGTAGGACATGTCATGGGTAAGTGAGGTAGGATCTATCAGGAAAGTGACCTCACAGAGCACAGCCCACTCCACTGACCTGTACAAAGAAGGCTCACTGTAGTAGCAGATATAGAAGAGCACAGGCCCAACAAAAATAGAATTTAGTGCAAAGGGTCAGCATCTCAACGTACATCAGAAACACACAGCAAAGTAAAAAAATAATCTGGAGATATGATTATAACACAGCACTGTCAAGTATCAAACTAACAAAAACATTTCCAGGGATGCCAAACCAGCACTTGGACTCACTGTGCACAGGCTTCAGGCTGGGTGAGCACAGCTTTACAGTCTGTGAAGACAGGATTTACAAACCTGACTTGGCCTAGAAGCAAGTAGTAGATGGTCTGATAAACAGAATCAATGGGGCTAAAAATACCAGCTGTCGCTGATCACTCCTCTCTGCCTGGTCTGAGACCAAAGAAAGTTTTTGTATAAGGAAGAAAAGACTAAGACAGAAGAGGGTGACCACAATCCTCAGTATAATGTGAAACAATATGGCCAAGGAAAAGGTAGAGAGGGGCCTAGGCCAAAGGATAACGTAACAGTATCTGACCAAGTCTTGGTATCATCTGGTAGCACAGGATTTTTACTAAGAATTTTTCTGAAAGAAATAAATCAGAGACAGAAACATAATCCCTCCTTAGACACTCCAGGAATCCCAAAAAATTAAATCAGACTTTGAGGCTATTATCCAAGTTTGCACAATAATTCTACTTTTGCTCACTGTGTTAAATTTTGTCGGCCTTTAGTCTCAACATCTGTACACTAAGAGAGATGATCTCAGCAGTCTGTTAGAAGGACTTCATGAGTTAATTCATAGAAAAGAACACAGAAAATAAAACAGCACTCACTAAGACCCAGCCACTCGGGTATGGCAGTGCATACCCATAATCCTAGCATTTAGGACTCAGTAAGAACAATTTCAGGACAGCCTGGCTACAAAGTAAGAGTTGTTTTAAACAACAATAGCAGGCCAACTTTTTCCTTCTGAGCATGAAGGTGTCAAATAGGAGGGGCTGGCGGGGAAGTAAACTGCAGAGCTTTGATGCTGACCAACTATTGAAGGACACCGAGGCACCAACGTGAAGAAAGAAGATGGAAGAGCCATAAGGCCTAGGACCTACATAACACCCAAAGGTAAATAATAGTAGAATGAAACTCCCACGTACTAGATAAGTCTGAGTTCACTCCTGTATCTGAGCAACTGTGGATACTGTGGTAAACACAGTCAACAGTTCCTTGGCTTCACCTGCAGCTGCCTTCCACGGGGCATGTACACTTCATTGCCTGAAGGATAAGTGGTGCCCAAACCTCACACATCTATCCTGTAAACAACACTGAAGAACCACCCTCAGGGGCTTCTTTACTCAAGACTTCTACTATGAGAAGCCTTTGAGCCTTTCCCCTTCCAACACAAAAAAACTCCGAGGGCCTGGTGAGTTCACAAAGTCGATACGTATACATACCACAAGCCAAATAAGAACTGTAAAAAAGGCTGATGACAGCTAAAAAACCTAACACTCTAGATTTTCTTCCAAGTCATGGTTTAGGCTTTCAAATAACTGACATGCCCTGGAGAACACATGCTAGCCCCAAAATTGCCCAGCGAGACGAAATCTAGAACCAAGAGCTTCTCTGTACTCTGCCAAGAAGTAGCTGTTGGCTTTAGGCCATCAGAGCATTGATAGTGATAGTGCCCACTAACAGAGTGACTCTGCCAGTGTGTATCACAAACAGAGTGAAGGTTTGTGGGATATTTGTGGGTAAGAAAGAGAACAAAGAGATACATTATTACTTTGGGTACCAAAAGAAGATTCAGAAATAATTGGGCAGAAATACAAATTAAATTTCAATTAAAACTGACTCAAAACAAATGAATATGAATTAAGTCTCATCTATCATGCAAAGAATATACCAGAAAGTTTTATTTCAGAAATATAACCTTTATGTTCGCAGGCATAGCTGAGAATAGATAGTATACCATAACATATACACATGTGGAATTATGTACATGTATGACAGTAGGGTATAACATATATTAAAATATACAGCTGGGGCTGTATATATTTGAAGGTTTCTTTTTCTGCCCCTCCCTACAATTCTTTTATTCCCCACATGTTTAGATGAGGAAAAGAGGAACACACACTTTGAAAACATAACATGAAAGTCATCATATCAACAAATAGTTAAGATAATGCTTATGTAATACCTTGACTATATGAAATAACCATTATGTTAACTGTAAAAGAAAGCCATTTTTTTAAAATCACGTATTTTGAACTTCTAATACACAATACAAACAACGTGTATTCTGTTAAATCCTATTACACTCAATAAAATTAGAAGGACAACTTCAAAAGTTAAGGTTTCATTCTAAACACAGCATGGCATTGAAACAATATGGAGTCCTGTGTACCCTGGTGAGTAACATATTGGGTCACAGACTGCATCTACAGTAAAGTCCATATAAACAGCTATTTCAGGATAGTAAAACCACAGGTGCTTCCTAAGTAGATGAACTGAACACAGAGCTGCATCTATACCATCCTCCTCACGGTTGACTTTTCAAGATCCTTACCTGATACAGAGACTGCATGTGTCCGCATGCCTTGCTTTTCACTGTTGGCCAACCTGCAACAGAACAGATAAAGTGTAAGTACTGCCCTTACGAGGACTAAACACCTGCCCTTGTCAAACAGAAATCTACATCTGCCTCAGAGTAGAAGACCAGCACCATTCCTGAAAGATTACATTCTAGACAGGTGGTTAGTTTTTAAAATTGGAGTCTTAAAAAGACACTTTGTACAGACAGGCTGTGTTAATGCTTCCAAGAGCAGAAATTAAAACAGACAATGTGGCTGGGGACATAGTTCAATGACAGAGCACTTGTTTAGCAATTTGAAGCTCTGGGATTCATCCCTAGCACCACAAACGGAAGGAAGGAAGGAAGGAAGGAAGGAAGGAAGGAAGGAAGGAAGGAAGGAAGGAAGGAAGGAAGGAAGGAAGAAAGGAAGGAAGGAAGGAAGGAAGATTCAATCAGCTAATAATTTAAAAACAGACAAATGAAGAACAACAGATGTGCCTGGACAAAGCTGCTCACAAAGGTGAAGTAGAGCTATTTATACAATACTATGTAATGTGCAATATAAAGGCTATAAAAAGGCTTAAACACTAGACTGTAAGGAATTGTTCAAAAGTTATAAAGAACCATGCAACAAAACCTAGGTTAGCAATATACTTCTACAGGTAAAGGTGCTCGTCACCAAGCCTGACGAGTCTGCTCCCTGAAGGACAGAATGGATTCTGACAACACTGTCTTCCATTGGATACAAGTACAGCACTGGGGCATGTGTGCTTACAGATATGTGTGTATACATGTGTATGCACATACATACATACATACATACATACATACATACATACATACGCAAACAAATGTACAAAATAAAAACTAATTTAAAAGGTATAGTAGCATTTAACCTTCTAAGTCTTATAGCATGTAAAAAAGTATGTGTATATATTGCCATTGTATATAATCTGTTATTCAATACATTGAAAAAAAATTTAGTGACACTTAAAAAAATACAGGCATGGGCTGGATACATGGCTCAGCAGTTAAGAGCACTGACTACTCTTTCAGAGATCCTGAGTTCAATTCCCAAAAACCACATGGTGGTTCACAACCATCTGTAATAAGATAAAATGCCCTCTTCTGGTGTGTCTGAAGACAGCTACAGTGTATTCATATACATAAAAATAAATAAGTAAATCTTTGAAAAAAAAATACAAGCATAGTTTAACTTTTTGGAAAGCACCAAACACAGGGGGAAAGGTCTCCCACTGGCTGAGAAAATGGCTCAGGAAGTAAGGGAGCTTGTACTGCAAGCCTGGCAGCCTGAGTTTGGTCCATGGAATCTATGTAAAGTGAAAGGAGAGAGACGATGACTTCACAGGGTTCTCCTTTGATTTCCATGATGGCAATGTGTGACACATGGCTTTCCAATCATATGTACATTCAATCATACAATACAGATAATGATAATACATCTTTTAAAAACAGTTCTACGTTTTTTAGCTATTTCCTTGGTTTTTATTCATAAGGAAAACCTCTTCCTGCTCCATAAGCATTTACTATATAAGAAAATGGAAAAATTTTCTAGAATACAAGGTTAGCACCAAAACAAATGTCAGAACTTAACACAATGTCTTTTCCTCTTCAGCCAGAAATATTTTTTTATAAAACTGTATAACTCCTACAATCACAAACTACAGTATAGGGTAATAAAATTTATTATCTTTTATTAAATTCAAAAAATACCTGAAATCTATCTTTATTATAAAAACTGAAGTTACCGTCTACTGAATCAGACGTTTCTCTTCCACTGAAGCAACATGGATACCACACTGTGTATCAACTGCACAGTGTTACTGAGTAAACCACACTGCTTGTTCTTTATTCTATACCCACACCAGGTCCCTGCCCATCAGCTTTCTTACCTGCTTGCCTTCTGTCACTTCTATGGAAAATGCAGTATTAGAGTCTGGATGCTCTAAGGTCTGTGCCTCCTTTGCTCATGTTTTACACTCATGTTCATAATTACTATATGGCCAGGTCAAAACAATTCCTTATGTTTTTCTAGCTGCAGACACCCTAAGAAAGGATAAGCTGTTGCCCCAAAGAGGGGCACAGAGCAGACCATGAAAGAAAACTGCTACAGAGAAGAGGGCACAGACAGAATGAAGCCCAGCTCCTGCTCGACTTCACATTCATGACTCCACAGAGTGTGGCCACTAAATAGGTGGGTGATTGTCAGGTGTACAAAGACAGACAAGTGGCTATTTTACAAAATGTGGTTACATAATGACCAAATGTTATGAAGAAATGCAATGGGGTGCACCCCTGGCTCAAAGGCCTGTATCTCCAAAAGTGATGTAGAAGAGAAAGGCCTGAAGGAGAGTTGGGAATAGTTGATAGAGAAATTGAACAAGTATAATTTAGCAGAAGAGAATTTGAGAAACATCAAAATTGAGACTAGAGGTGTCGGCAACTCAGGGTAGGCTCTATAAGGCCACATGTCATAAGAGTTTTATTTAGGACACTATGATGAGGGGCTGAGGTAGACAGGCAATCTCAGTAGGTGTGCAGGCCAAAGTTGATAGAAAGTACGTACCTAACCAGCTCTCCACACAGCTCAGCACAAAGTCCTCACGGACAAGCCTCTATACACCCCGCCACCACATACTGCTAAGGATTTCAGTGTGTCTATGGGAATCTTGGAAATTTTCTCCTTGACTTCTTTGGACACTGCCTAGATCCATCCTTCCATGTTCTGTATCAAGTCATACTTTTCTGACTCTGATACAACTTTGGGCTTGAGGTCCTCAATAAAGCACCTACTAGGATAGCCCTGACAGGTGATACTAATTGTGAGGAACAGGAGAGGAATGGTATGAGGCTGCTAAAGCAGATTATCAGATACATTTACCAAGGAGAGCCAGAGGATGTAGCTACAGAGAAGAGGGCACAGACAGATGAAGCCCAGGATTAGCACTCCTTGTCCCAGGCTTCCACATCTCCACTGCTTATTTTTTTAAAGATTTATTTATTATATATAAGTATACTGTAGCTGTCAGATACACCAGAAGAGGGCATTAGATCCCTTACAGATGGTTGTGAGCCACCATGTGGTTACTGGGATTTGAACTCAGGACCTCTGAAAGAACAAGCAGTCAGTGCTTTTCACCACTAAGCCATCTCTCCAGCCTATCTCCACTGCTTTTTAAGCATCTGAGAATTAACAGCTTCTAGTGTTCTGTTATCTGTTTATCTGAATGGCTAGATTTTTACCTTTATACCTCGGCCCCCAGTTCTTAGCATCCTGACTAAGAATATGTAAGCAATAATGTAATTTTTTGCATTCCTATTTCATGTCTTCAGTTACATTAAATATCAACATCTCTCTTATGGAATTTGTAACATGAACAGTAAACCATCAATTACCCCTCTTTCGTGTTGCTAACTGTAAGAGAGAATGCCTATTTTCACATTTCCAAACAAGCAATGAAGTGAATGTCTAAGCCTATTATTATCATAGCCATCTCTAGATCCTTTAACAGACTTCAAATAAGGGGAAAACTAATTTTGAAACTTCTTGATTAAATATACATTTCATATATAACTTACAACTTATTTGATTTATATTTGAAAACATGTTTTCAGTCTTCCTTGCATATATGTAGAGATTTAAATTTTTAGGAAAACAGATAATAAAACCCAATGCTTATCTTAAAGTTCTAACAAAACCAAGTTTAAAAATGCACAAATGGAGCACTTACTTTGGTATTGATGGCAACGCCCGTTCACCTTCTAGGAAGAGAAAGGAAAGAGACATGAGCAACTCCTTGGACTCCTTTAAAGGAGAGTATAAAGGTAAGTCCAGGAAGGAGATGCCTTACTCTGGTGTTTAGTGACAGTCCTTTATAGCCAAGTCATCACACTGACTCTACTTTAGGCTATTATGGCTTTTTATACAAAACTTAACTGGGTGTTGGGTTCACATGGAAAGATATGCCAAGTCCTAATAAAGGGATAATGCAAGGTGATAAAAGTCTTCCCAAATGGCTTAAAGATTAAGGAGCTCTTCAAAACAAAGTATAGGTGCTTTGCCAAAGGCCTTTGATAAAATGGTTTACTATCAACACCCAGAATCTATGCAGTAAGTACAAGACAACGTATGTAGCTGCAAAGCAATGCAGCAGAAACCTTGCTTCCTGACAGTCCAGGTCCATCCTCATCCCTTACAGGGATCTTTCTGGAACCCTGTACTCTGCTTGACCGTCTTATGTTTCTGAGCCCCTCAGAGCACACTGTCTTAGACTGTTCACCCTTCCCTGATCACCTCCAGGGTACCTGTCCCTGAGCAAGCTCTCAGAGTGCCTTAAGGTAAAAAAAAGAAAAAGAAAATAGAAACTAATTGGCATAGGGTCTGCAGAATAAACAAGGCCATGGCAGAACGCACAGTACACTAGAGGAACTGGTATCCTGCCAAGCCCAGACTTTCTCAAAATCCCATGGATCTATGTAAAATGTTCTCAAAGACGCCACTATACCCTTGTCCTTTGCACTGTACTTACAAAGCTCTTCTTCATGAGGAGACATGAGCCTTATTTCTAGGATATATTTATTTATTCACTCAAATCTTTAATTTTACATCTTGACATAAAATTTATTGTTATTCACCTACTCTAAGTTTTTCAAGTGTACAGGGGGAAAAATACAACAGGATAGAAATTTCAACTCGAGCTACAAGGAACACTTGGGAAGATAATCTTCAGAGCTGAAAGAACCAATGGTAATACAGAAGCTACTCCAAGGGTTACTCAAAGCCCTGTACTGTCACAGTGCACTTCAGCCCAGCCTTGAGTCCAGGTGCTGTGACATGGACCACTGTCCCTACACAAACTAGCATCCAGGTTACAAGGCATCTGGCCTTCACATTTGCAGCATTACCAAGGTCAGAACTGGCTGCTGGGGTGACCTTGTCTACCAGTGCAGAAGAAATGAAAACAGAATCTCACCTTTCTGGGGTCTGATGATGAAGGATTGCGTGGCTCCATTTACTAGCCGGCAGTATCCATCAATCAGGTCGGCCATGTTCTCAGCAATAGTTAGCGATGGTGCCGTCACTGTCAGAGGCTAATGGGAAAAAACATTAGAAAGAGGCGTTATTGTTCTTCCCAGTAATCAAAGGGACAGCTGCATTATGACATCACAACTCTGCATACACTTGAATAGAGAGGAATAGAAATGAAACATTTGCCATATTTAAGTAAAAAAGAAAGTTTGGTCTTTAAGAACATTATTCCTTGGATGTGTGAGAGAAGGCAAACTCAGAGCATATGATAGAAAGTACTAAAACAAAGGCTCACTTTTACAAAAAAAAAAAATCAGCAAAAAATATTCTTCAGAATGTCTGGATCCTTGGACACACTAGGAATTAAGGTAACAGCTTATTCTAGAAACTAATAATAATAAAATTTTATTAATTGTATCTTAATGTTCTATCATTAGAGGAAACTGGTAAAAATTTGGTCTTTTCTAATTCATAGCATGTTAGTGTAAAGGCTTAAAAAACATTCTCATATGATGTAAGTTTTATGAAGTGTTTCATAAACTTCCTATCTCTTTCTAAGTGTCTATATTTTGTTTTCACATACAAATGCTTTTCTTACTTGTAAGTTCCTGTCATTCCTTGTGGGACAGAAAAGGGAAGGAGCAGCTTGAGCAGTGCACTGGGATCTCAGCAGGAAACTAATTTGCAACAAGCTCTCTAAACTCCAGGTCAGTGACTTAGAATCACAGGGCAGGACACGGGTGACATAGCGTAGCGAGGAGAGCTGAGCCACAGACCAAGTTGCCTGCACAATGGCTCCAACTGTTCTTCAATATGCGCTGACTGGAGCCCAGAGTCTTGTTGTGTAGCTAAACAATTCTTTCTTCTACCACTTATTACTTTCTTTCTTTTATCTTTATTGATGTATAGAGATGGGAATTTACTCTGTGGTCCATGCTGAGAGCTGGCCTGGAATCTACTCCCCCTATTCTGAAGAAATTTAACCACTATTTTTAATCTTTATATATTAGGAAATTGTGAGATTAATTACCCATGAACACTTCATCCTTATCCTAGAAGTCATTTCTACACTATCCCATGGATCAGATTTTAACTAAAAATTAAAATAAAAAATTTGGACACTATATTTCGGTCATGTTTTTCCCCTTCTCCCTAGATCTCGCCATCTCTCTACTGACCCAATCTTTCTTCTTTATCAAATTTTCAAGAGCAAGAGTGCCTTACCTCAGGAGCACCAGCGATCTTGAGCTGTAGCATCCCTTTCCTGTCTTTGTCTTCACTGTTTGAGTACTGGATGGTCTGCACTTGGTTGAAGTCAGCTAGGTGTGTAGGCTTTGGAAAGGAAAGATACAGCTTTTAGGCCAGAGAAATCCTCAGTTCCTGGGGTCTGCTAGCACTTAAGTGATTCTTTCTGGCCCCAACCACCAGCCAATTCTCCTCAAGAGCCTCAAGGGTCTGGACAAGTTCCTCTGATGAACATCATGCAGTAGCCCTGTGGGTTTCCTTCCAGGTTTAGGCATGCCCAATTGTGGTAATATCTTTAGGAGAACCAGATAAATTAGGAGATAAGAGAAAACTCAGCTTCTACAGAGTGGAATGAAGACAGGAGAATGAACTATTGCTATAAACTACCTGTCCAATTCAAGAAGCCCGATGGAAGTTTCAATGAGAGCAGATAATTAAATAGTTGAAAAAAATTATATAAGTTAAAAATATAGTATGTAAGCATTTACAGAACAATGAAGTATGATAAGGAACTGATGGCATATTACCAGCACATGTTCGTATAACTTACAACAGGAGCTATAAGCAGAGGACAGAATAGAACACAAGGTCCTTGACATGATAACAGTAGCTGTTCGCAATAAAATCTAAGCAGAAGGTCTTTTATGTTTATTTATTGACTAAAATATCATCACATAGCCTAGGCTGGCCTTGAACTCCTTCTAAGAGCCCAAGCTGGCCTTGAACTAACAGTCTTCATGCTTGCCTTTATTGCAGAATATAACAGAAATATGTCTTTCCAATAAGAATTCACTCCATACACTCAGGAAAGATAAGGAAGGGCTTTTTAATAATAGTACACAAATGGTTCTACCTAATGCCAAAAGAAAACTGGTCTCAAAAAATTTACCAGTTTATATGGTTTATACATTCTACATATGCTGTCATTCTTAGATATTTTTCATGTCATGAGCCCTAAACTACATCCTGAACAATTTAAACAGAGATGGGAGACTAGTTACTTGGGTCTTGCAAGATGGAAATTTACACATCAAAGATACTGTCAAATTATTTAAGTACACTGGTGTCCCTTCACACACACACACACACACACACACACACACACACACACAAACAATAGTTGTTACCCAGGATCATCTTGTCCACACAGCAGAATTACGCTTTTCTTGGTAAGACACAGGGACTTAAGGGAACTTAACAGCAGACCAGGACTTAATGGTGGCTGTGACCCTGTGCTGCCCCTTTGAGTCAGATTATTTCATATGAGGATAGTGTATCTATCTGCTGGTTCTAAGTTGGGGTTGTCTCTTGTTGTTATGGAAATGGAGCCTAATGAAGGTCAATCTTAGCAAATAAACATTAGCAGAAACTCTCTCAACAAGCCTAACATTCAAAAATAGTGCAAAGTTTTTTTCTTACAGTTTGCAATAAATGTGATAACTGTACTACTTATCTTCTAACTGAATTAGAGGCAGTGCTCCTTTAGCTAAATTCTATGTTGTATAACCTAATACTTGCTAAGCAAGTTTATTAGTAAATCCTATACAGCATCAACTTTACTGCTTTAAGTCTCTCACGTATCACTGAGATTAGAAGTGTGATTTGTGCCATCACACTCAGTTTACAGGGCATAATTTTAAAATATCAAAGGCATGTATTTAAAGCTTGGTACCACTGTGTGTGTAGCGTGCTGGAGGTGCAGTTAGGTAAAGGACTGATCCACAAGCCCAGTTCTACTGACATACTTTCCACTGGTGAATTACAATTTAGTTCTGAAACACTAAATGACTCAGAACATCCAAGGAAAAAGACCTACAGAGAATGCTATACATCAAAAGAGAATCCACTGGGCCAGACATAAAACCAAGCAATCAGTTTGGCAGTGTGTCAGACCAGGAAGAGACACTGGCATCAATGCAGTAGAACAGAGAACCAGAAGCAGACGGCAAAAGTAATGGCTCATTCAGGAGTAAACCGGTCAGTATCTATGCTGCCTCACACAGCTGCTCATCGGCAATATGCACAATAGCAGAAACCTATCACCAGAGGCAACCACTTTCCATAGGCTTACGCTGTAACGCCTTTACTTCTCCAATAGCTATAATCATTTCTACTTCACCAAGAAAGAGACACAGGCACAGATATGAAAGAATGACCCCAAAAGTCATAAATCCAGTCTCAAGATGTTGGTAGCTTTGCAATGCACCCAAGAACAGGGCCTTTTGAACTCTCTAAACACCATTTTTTTTTAAATCTTTACCTCTAGACAAAACGGAGGTGTGGGGGACTCATCATCTTGAACTATGTTACAACACCGGAGATTAAAAACAGGTTATAACTGTAAAACAATTTAAGAAAGAAAAACTGACTACAAACTGAATTAAACTCATTAAGTCATAGATGACTAGACACCGCCAGGCTTTCTAAAGAGTGCACCATTTAGAAAGGTAAACTAGGTGGTCCTGCTGTTGTATCGGTGTCAATGCTGTTCCTGAATCTGTCCTGCCCCCTCAGTTTTCACTCATCCATGTAATAGATGAAAACTACAAAGTGTACTCTTCATCTATGCACTGAAGGCTGGCTGTGTTTATCCTATTTGTAATGATTCTTTAGTTTTAACTTAAGGAGCTGTTTAGCAAACACCTGCCTTTTATCCCATCTTTTGTTGAAAAAAATTCTTAATTTCTATTTAACATAATTTATCAAAAATTTTACAGAATTATCATTTTTACATCATGTTTTTAAAAATCCATTCATGCTGGGTGTGGTAGTGTCCATCTATAATCCCAGTACCACAGTGGAGGCAGAGGGGTAAATGTGAGTTTGAGCCCAGCCTGGTCTACAGAGTTAATTCTAGGCCAACTACAGATACATAGAAACC
The DNA here is from genome assembly GCF_963924665.1 of Micromys minutus. Classification (NCBI taxonomy): domain Eukaryota; kingdom Metazoa; phylum Chordata; class Mammalia; order Rodentia; family Muridae; genus Micromys; species Micromys minutus. Next base: position 15,727,120 of record NC_137962.1, read on the forward strand.
CTGTCCCAGGGAAAAGGGAGATGAAGGGAGAATGCCCTTGCCACAGTCATGAACTATCTCTTGCTTTCTTCTAAACTATCATTTTTACTTTTCATGCATGGACCTACAGTCTCTTTGGGTTCAGGCCCTTGTCGTGGTAAGTCTCGGGTTAAATACCATTCTGTTTTCTTCTGTGATGCAGCATTTATTGAAAAACTAACCAATGATCCCAAGACAAGACAGAGAGGAGCGAGGTAACCGGAATGGGGTGGGAATTCTGAGATTGGTATGTTTAAAGTAATAGCCATTATGAGACTTGGGAATGGAAGGGAAAAAAAGAAGAAAAAGGAAAAAGGAAAGATTTCAGATTCCTGGACCTGTGAGGAAACACATCAAAAAGAAAAAGACATCTTTGCTGGTAACACAGGTACAAATACAGGCACAATACAAGCAGTGACCCAAAAGAGCCAGCAAATAGAATAAGGTTAAACAGCTTCCATTCCCAGGATGTTTGTTTTACATCAGATTGACAGAAGAACCAAACATGCTTTCATCTTATTCAAATGTGAAAATAAAGCCAGGTATGAGAGTTAAAGTTTGTAATTTCCCCCTTGGGTAATCAGAGGCCGAAAATTTCTATTGTCAGGATGGCCTAGGTTACATAGTAAATTAAGGTCTGACTGGTATACAAAGTGAGACCCAAACAGAAACATAATAAAACAAATGAAGAGAAAAAAATGACAAGAGCTATAAGAATGGTAGAATCTAGGAGTAGAAAAAACTCTTGCCCACACTGTTAACAACAGAAATTTTGCAGCCTTTCTAAGAAGCAAACTGGTAACGTCTTTTCAAGTTAAATGCTTTGCATACATTCAGTAGTTCTTTCACTTAGAATCTCTTCTACCAGAGAGAAAACAGTTTCTAGAAATACATGTACAAGAGCACTTCTTCTGTACTTTGAGGAGATAGTGCGATGGCCAAGACTGCTTAATGTACAAGCATGAAGACCTGACTTAAAATCCCAAAAACTATGGTAGATAGCCTGGCAAAGCATAACTGTAACCTCAGAGCTGCAGGGGAAGAGGAGTGGACAAGGCAGGTAGGCGTACTCCTCAGTGTACTCCTGAGAGTACAAGAGCCAGTCTGCCTAGCCAATGAGTTTTAGGTTCAGTAAGAGACCATGTCTCAAAGGATTAACAAGGAAAGTGATGGAGAAAGATGTTCTTCACTGGCCTCTGCGTGCACATACGTGGGCACATGTGACTACGTACTGATATGGAAAATAAATGAATGAACAAGCAAACAAACAAACAAACACCTATTTCAACATGGTCTTGAGGAAGAAATTGGAAAGTTCAGTGACTGAGACAGTCCCATTTGGTCCTAGAAGGCCATCATTGCCAGGTGGACTGGAAGGCAGGCTCACAGGCAAGATGCACAAGAGGTAGAATGTGTGCTCACTAAGATCCATTTCTATCCAACAGATAAGAGTGAAGAGAATACAGCACAGAACAGTTGCTGGTCATTTATGTGTGGGCACAGTGGGGACAGGAACTACTCATGGGAAAGAACTATAGGGCAGAAGCAAAGCAGAGTAGGAATAGATAGCAAGGAGTACGTGTGGAAAATCACACCAAGCACAAATACAAACCTGTGATCAGAAACCTGTACCACTAAAAAAGGCACACCTGTTAGGGTGAGCCTGCAAGAAAGATATCAGAACCAAACTGTCTAACCACAGGCTCACCACCATAATCATAACCATAGTTCTTCAACACCATAACCTTGGCAGGCCTTCCAACTCACCCTGTATTCATCATCATGTGGCACAGACTCTACACATGTTTTTATGCATGCCTGACTGTAAACTCCATCAAAGAGATACAGTCTCTTTGGCCTTCCTAGCAAACCCCTGGCACAAGCATCTGCTCAACAGCATTTGCTGCAGCACATAACAGGGGCACATACTGGTGGGACAACCTGAAGATTTCTTTGTGGCCAGCATTTTTCCTCAATAAGGTAAGTAAGGGCAACAGTGAATTCAGAATTTTAAGTTATGATATATTTTCTGGATTATTTAAGTATGATGTCAGTACAAATATACTAAAATCACATCTAGAAGTTAGTTTTAAAAATTATAGTATAGGTCAGTATTGAATGCCTGGTTAGTGGGTAAGATCCTGGGTTTGATTCTCAAAGTTGCAATGAAAAAAAATACAGTCTTACAAAATAAGTTGTAACAGCACCGGTCAGTTTTCACTCACCCACCTAGTTTGTCTGATTCATTTCCCTTCAAGTCTAAGGTATTCCAAAGGCTTAAGTTTAAGTATCTCCCACATCACACCAGAGCAATGCAATAAATGGAGAAGTTTCCTTGCAGAATGGAGTCTTTAACGAAAATGCTCTGTCCAGTCCTCGACTTCATTTATCAGCACCACAATCAAATCCATGTGCCCTCCCAGGAACCAACTTACATTGCAGCCCTTGTCTGTCAGGTAACTGATCCCTTCTTCTGGGCCGATTGCCAGTTCCACAGAAATAATCCAACTTGACTTTGGAAGAGCAACCATGTGGGACGAGGTACCAGAAGGGGGAAAAAAAATAAGTTTAGATATGAAGTCATCATTATATCAAAGGCCTTGGGTTTGGAGACGAATTGGTTTATATTAATCTATCTAACCAAATAAGATAAAATATGTATAATTTCAATTACCCAGGACCTACTGAGCCTGGATAAGACTAGTTGTGGTCACTCTTGAACCTGGGAAGCCATTGTTTTTTCTAGGAAGATTATCTCAACAGGACAACTAGCACTTGACTTGTGAACACAGGCACACTATTTAAAATACAATTTTTATTATCTAATTAATGTACTTCTTTCCTGCTTTCCCCCTATATTATCAAGCAGTATTTTTGTTTAAGAACTATGACGAATTTTTTGTTCTATCAGAAATGTAGATATATGTGATAAGAAAAAATTAAACTATTCCCCATTTTCCAAGGTTCCACACTTACCCCAAGGGCACACTTAAAGCACTCTTTGTCAAATCTGTACACCGGAGAAAGAATCTCAAAGAACTTCAGGATGCTTTCTTCTCTATTAAGGTTGGCAAACTGCCTGAATGTTTGCTGGATCAGCTTTCTTAGTGTTTTGGCCTGAATGATGACATAGAAAAATATGTTTCTAAGTCAACCAACAGAAAAAAATCTGTATGCTCATACCATTTATATTATTACAAAACTCACCCAGTCAAATAACTAGTAGAACATTAATGTGTAAAATAAAATTAACAAACTTTGCCCTATGACCAGTTTGAAAGGTATAGTTAGCAATAGAGGGCTTTATTCAACTTCATCAAAAGCTTACAGCAACAACATGCATATTAAACATGTGGCACACTGCCATTAAACCACATACCATGGGAGCATGTGGCCCAGAAGCAGAAAAAAATGAAGGAAAACACAGGCACTCACATGTTCCAATATTATTTCTGAAGGTACACAAATAATAAACTGTAAAAGCCCCTTGTTATTGAATCTTAAAAGTAAAATTTCAGAGCATTATTCTTTAGAAAGACTGATGACATTCAGCAATAAGAATCTTCAAGATCATTCACTCAATATAATATGCACTGTGGTGTATACTTTCACAACTATTCTATGTAGCCTATAAACAACTGTATGGAACTAGTTCAGGGAGGTTGAAATCATACCTTGTTGTTAGTGTGTCTTATTTTCTTTGTTATACAACAAAGAGAATAATCTATATGCGTAGAATGGATGCTTTTAGGAGACACTCATTGTGGCTCCATATGCATGTGTGTAGAGGGGAGGAAACTCAACACCTACAGTGTTTTACTTTGCATGGGTAAGTACTGGCTTCTATTCCTGTTATTCAAATACCTGGAGTGGAGCAAAGGCTTCCTAGTGACCAAGCTCCAGACTGCATACATATTCATATTGCTAGTCTCTTCAACTGATAGCCAGCTGGCCACTTAACCACTCATGACCTTTAAGTAGGAATGAAGACAATTATAGAATGCCCCTGACCTTGGGTTTGCTAGTGTTACTGGAGTCACAATTTTAATCATGCATCTGAAATGTTAAAGAGACCTTGCCTGTCTCAGTGCAGCCTGTTTTTTAGTTCTTGGAAACATCAGAGATCAGTCAAGTTCTACCAGGATATGATAATCTTTCAACTATTCAAGGGGAATGTTAACTATAAACAATCTTCTAGAAACTTAAATCTTAAGTAAAACAATGTGAGTTTGAGAAAAAATACAGACATAGCCTGCTTATAGAAAAAAACTAACATTAATAAACCTAGTCATTCAACATGGCTAACTCTAGAACAAACAGAAGCTCAGATTTGTATTTCTTATTGCAGTGTTTCTTGTGGTTGTTTCTGAAGGAGGGATTGTCTACACCTACTGTGTGTAATAGGTGCTGTACAGTTTATGGGAACAGCTTTACAGTAGTACCAGAGTCTAGAGAAGTAAGTCTGCTGGAGCTGTCAAGGAAATTTATGTAGAATGGGGAGAAATTTTGGACTAAAGCTATTGTCTCACCTGATTAAAGCTATTTAAGAAACCAACAGTATTTCAATTAAAAAAGTAAAGTGACCCTTTTCAATAAAAAGTGCTGACATGTTTCAGTTGGTAAAGGAAGTTACTGTGCCAGCTAGTTTTATGTCAACTTGACACAAGCTAAGTCATTTGAGAGGAGGAAACCTCAATTGAGACTATGCCTTTATAAGATGAGGCTGTAGGCAAGTCTGTAAACTTTATTTTTTTTTTTTTTTTAAATCAGTGATTGATATAGGAAGACCTAGCCCATTTGGGTGGTACCATCCTGGATTGCTGGTCCAAGATTCTATAAGAAAGCAGGCTGAGCAAACCACTGAACAAGCCAGTAAGCAGCATCCTTTTATGACCTCTGCATCCAGGTTCTTATTCAGGCTGAGTTGATGCCTTGGCTCCCTATAATGGACTATATCATTTGGATATGCTAGCCAAATAAACTCATTTCTTCCCAAGTTGCTTTTGGCCATAGTGTTTCATCACAACAATAACCCTAACTAAGACATCAATAAGCCTAACAACTCAAAAATTTGATGCCCAGGTATCACACAGTAGATTGTTGATAACCAATCCCATAAGTTGTATTGTGATTGTCATGTATGTTCTGTGGCATGCCCAAGTATACAGAAGGATTTGTGCATGTGTGCTAACATACACAAACGTGTGTATGTATGTATGTATGTACGTACGTACAGACGTACGTACATATACACACTAAGTAAATAAATGTAAAAAATTTAAGAGATCACTTAAGAATATGGTTCTCAAAACCTTCATAGTGGGACTGGTGGTGCATCTACAGATAATGGTAGCTAAAATTTAGCTCTGCTTGTATCCCAATGTCCAGCGGCATAAAAGCACAACTGCCCTGAGTCAGCTTCTTATAAATCCCTAAGTCCTTTAGCCATCCCTACAACCTAAGCATGACCAGTGCCCCTCACATCAATCTCCCTTGTGCACTCATCTGTCTGTTTCTTGGCTTCCAATCTGTCTTGTTATCTTGTTCTCCTTATCCCCTACTATGAAAGCTGCATGCCTCTTGCTCCAGCACTTAAGCTCAAAAAGAGCACTGGCCATAGAGATCACAAGCTGACTCTACTTTACTCAAACTGTAAGCAGGGCTAAGCCCTCACCACACTGCCAGACCCAGCTCAAGATTCCAGAGAAAAGCAGGCTGGAGGACCTCAGAAAAGAGGCCAAAAAGGATGGACCTGGGAAAGCCTCAGCAGAAGTGTCCCCACCGCCCCTGACTCTTCTCCAGCTCTATTTATTTTTCAGGTAGCTGTTCATTCTTCTATTTAAATAAGAACTATCAAATATGCTATATACCTGGTGCTAGAAAAACTCATTGTGAAAAAATATGAAGACAAAAACAAACAAACAAGTCATTAGCTACAAAATTACAAGTTCAGAATTCCCTTAGATACTGAGTAGGGTCTAGATAGGAGAGCTGCTTTCCACCAATGCAAGGGCACAGAGAAGAGGGAGGCAAGAGCAGGAGAACCAGGACATGACCAGGTTCCACTGAGCTTCCATGGCCTGTGCTCAAGTCCCTGTTTTCAGTATAATGGTTGTTGATAAGCATAAAGCAGTGGCTTGGACGCCCAAAGGCCGCAATCACACTTGTGATGCTCTTTACACATGAAAATCTGAGACAGCAGTTTTCAAGTCACCAAAGGCATCATCATTTGAGAATCACTGATACATAAAACACAACCATTAAATGAATGCTGGCTAGAGCACCTTCCAACCAACAGCAATGTCAAACTGTAAACACTGGCTTATCCTGTTTCCACGCCTCTACTACAGTCGTCATATTCCTGTCTCAGGCTGAGGTAAGGGGACCTCTGCCCCCTTGCCTTTGTGGTTTTCACACTGAACAATTCAGATAGATTGAGGTTCTCCCTATTCCAGAAGGCTGCCAAGCCTCCCAAGAAACACAGTTGCCATTTTCTAGCTACCTCACATAAAGTCGCAAACCTTGATTAAAAGGTTGGTCCTCTATCTTAGACCATTGTCTACACTTGTACTCCAGCCTCTGCACACTTACAGGAGTGAGCTCTGTTACAGACAGGCACTGGAAAGAGCTAGATTCCCAACAACGTGTTTCTACCACTTTATTAATAGAATAGAAACTTAATGGGAATTGTAAAAGCACAGTAGCATCCTCAAACTGAACCCCAAATACTAAAAAGGGCACACTTTCTCATTGCTTGTCGTAAGACCTACTGCACGTGCGACTCTTTGCACTTATTTTCCCTGTGATATCATTCCAAACTGTGTGTAAAAGTAACCATGCTGTCAAACCCCAGAAAGGGAGAGGAAGAAAAACCCCAACGTACCACAGTAATGGGCCAGAAAGTAGGCAGCACTCAGGCGTGAATGTAGGGTTTTGTCACAGACTGCACATAAGAAACGGCACCAACACAGTGGCCTGCCAGCCCACTGGTCAACACGAACCACATTCAGAGAATATAGTCCAGCTTTGCTGGCAAGAAAAAAATCCTGTGCCAGTGAATCCCAATCAAGCACTAAGAGATGTAGTTCTCAGTCTTTCACCATGCTTGGTATATTAGACATGTTCTCATGCTAGACACATCTACAGAGCTCACCTTCTGAGAATGTAAGCACTGACTTACTGGCTTTTCAAAAACATTTTTCAGAAGCTGGTTTGTCTATGTTACAGATGTGAAAACTGAAAAAGACTCAGTCACCTGTCCAAAGTCATGGTTAATTTACACTGAAGCCAGGACTGTTACAAGACAGTTTGGTTGTGGGGCCAATTTTCTGAACCAGAATACAGTATTATTTAGCACGCATGCTTTAGCCTGTGTGGGCCTCTGGTATTTTTTTTTGGGGGGGGATCTTTGTAATAATAAAAAATAAAAGCAATAATAGCTATTGTCTATTAACTGCTACCCGATAGATATTATATTGAAATATACATATTTATCTGTTATATTTAACACCATTCTTACAGAAGATGCTTTGTTGCAGAAAGAAGAGGTCATGCACTGTGAGGCTGGCAAATGGAACCCTTCTTGTTCTCCCTCTGTAACTGGTGTTTGGAGGTGTGCTCTGGGTTGGATAGGAAAAAGCACTCAGAGCGCCTCTCTCTATCTCCAACGATAACCCTCCTGGAGTAGGATTACATGGAAGCTACTTCCAAAGTTGCCACCAGAAAAACCACACAGTAGTAATAGAAACTAACCATTAGACTGTAACGTAGAGCACAGCAATGCAAACATGCACATAGGAAACCGTGACAGACACACAGGGAATGCAGCACTTACACACACACACACACACACACACACACACACACACACACGCACGCACGCACGCAAACAGAGGACCCAGTTGGTATACATGCACAAACAGACATGATGGAACACAGTGAAACACAGGGGACCTAGCAAACGGTAAATGCACACACAAGACAGAGAAATACATGCATACAGAAATGCAGCAATGCACACACAGTGCTCTTGATTCACTATGATTGTTTAAAGTAGTATTCCTTTTCTTTTGTGTATTAAAATATTCAAGACTTTACGAACCTTGAGTTGCAGCATGAACTATTTCTAGCTTTGCACTTAGGTGTTTATTATAATAATCAAGTAAAGCATGGCTCTGTGGAAAACGGCTAAACCTGCGAAACTTTTCTTGCCTGAAGTTAACTAATTTTTAAAGTCAGCTTTGCCACTGTGGCTTTACCATGTAAGGGGAAAATGTACCATTTCACTTTCTCAAAGGCAAGTTTTCAGTAAGAAAGGGATACAGGCAGAGCTTCATATTTGATTATGATAAAGCAGACTCTAATTACCTTGACAGAATCCAGTAAACTCTTAGGAAAAAATCGCTTTAAACCAACATCTTTTCTGAAATATAAAAAAAGCACATTAACAAATAACAGCATCAATCAGTAATAACATACTTGAAAGAAAGCAAAAGTAGTTTGTTTATTCTTGTTTGTTTATGAAAGAACCAATTATAATCAAGCTCCGAACAATCAGCATATTCATGAAAGAGAATAAATAATTTTGTAGCTATGCATAAAAACATGATCACAATTCATTTCAATAGAAACCACTGATTGTTTCAACTACTGTTGAAATCCCTTTTGAAAAAGTCCCGTTTGCCTTACTGCAAATGGCAGTGTGTGGTGAACTGTCCTTTCTCAAGTGTAGTATCCTTATCCACATTATACACATATGTATTTCAGAGAAAGCTGCCCTGGAACTCACTCCATACACCAGGCTAGCCTTGAACTCAGAGATCTGTTTGCCTTTGCTTCCCCAGTGCAGGAATTAAAGGTGTATGTTACCAAAGCCCAGCTTTCCTTGACTTAAAAATTTATTAACTCACTCTCCAATCACATTTTTCTCTTCTCTACATCACAAAATGGAAAAAGGATTAATAAATCAAGTGATTAGTCCTGGCTCAAAAACTAAATGTGTAGGAGTGCCAGAAATCCCAACAATTTTGATAAACTCAAGCCTGCTATTATTATTAAAAACCTCAGAACACTTGATCAAGAAACAGATTGGAAAAAAAAATAGGTCAGGCTTGCACTTGAAATTTACCACCTACTTTGTTTGCTGAACTAGCAGTTTGTCCACTAGATGGCACTGTTTTCCAGGAAGATGAAATGTACATTTGAAGACATGAGATCAGGAGGAAATCATGGAAAGACAGAGAAGTACCGAGAACAAAGTGAAGTTCAGGTAATATTCAGGTATCTGTCTTCAGATTTACATAGGGGAAATTAACTAAATATAAAGTATCAATTAAAAAAAGTTGTTTCACAATCACTTTATAGTCAAAACCACAGAAATCACGTGGTTTATATGGCTGTCCTTTCATCCAATTAAATTCATTAACTTGTAACCTGAGCAGCAGCACCTAAATCAATTGACTCCTTGTTAAACCAATTTACCACATCCAAAGGTCACTTTCTTGGCTCTGGCATGCTGTTTTCTGGTTTCACCTGCCAGGGTACAGCAACTTCACCTCATGTCTTATGTCCCAACCCTATGTAACTGTCCCATATGTAAATAAACACACATAACATAAGCAGAACCATGGCTTTTGCTGTAACTCTACCATATCAGTAGATACCAAAAGGTATGTCCTGAATGTATTTAAATCCATCTGATTAAAAACAAAACCACAGCAACAAACAAACTCAAAAGACAATCTGAGGACACTACCAAAATGCAATTCCCCAGGTCAGGCACTAAGCTATTAGGCTCCTTCGCTGCTTCAGTGTTACGATGGAGGACATGCACAGATAATAATAGGCCAATAATATCCAGTTATAGAGTGGGATTGCTCAACATCTTAGCAAATGGCTTTATGTAAATTAGCTAAATTAAAAGTTCTGTTCCTTGGTTTTAGCAGCTCTGTCTCTGGTGCTCAAGAGTCTCACATGTGGATAATGCCTACTGACTGGATAGGGCAGAGCAGACCCAGAATGTTTCCACCACCCCTGGCATAGAGTGCCAAGGCACACAGCTGTGTCCAAGTGGTGGGTGACCACAAACATTCAGTACCCTTCCTGCCCGGTGCACATGAAGGTTCCACAATAAGGGCAGAGAGGAGTAACAATAATACTGGGAATGGAGACAGTTGCCGTGGGACAACCACATAAGCTCCAGGGTTCCTCAAACAGAGGAACAGGCATAGAGGGATGTGGAGAGCTGGCTCACAGCACTGACACAGCATCAAGACAGAGCCCACAGGTCTGTCTTTACCACACAGCCTTTTCCTGAAACCAATCCCAAGTGTTTGACCCCCATTTGCAAAAAGGATTCCTGTGACGTGCACTCTATTTTCAGAATATTTTCATCTAAGCTATGGAGAACTTGTATCTGGTTTCTCCTGACAGATGCCTTCATTTTGGTTGTTAGTCTTTTAAAAGGTTTCTTGGTTTGTTTGATTATTTGTTTGTAAAAACAATAATTATGTAGCTAACGTTAGTGTCTTGTCATGATCCTTCTTCCTAGGCCTTCCAAGAGCTAGAAAGATAGCTGTGTGCCTGGCTTATAATTCTTTCCCCAGGTGACATTCTCAAACGACTAACCTGTGATGGTATGAAAAGTTCTAAAACCTAACAAACCAACCAATTAGCACTTGGGATCTACACCAGTGAGACTTCCTCCAGAACTCTCTTAATGTCTGTCTACTCGGACTAAATGGTTCTACTCTCTCTTTGCCTCTGTCAATCTTAGAGCTCATTTACCTCTGTACTAACTGTCCTGTCCTTCAGCAGGAGTGCTCTTGCTTGGAAAGTTGTAGTCCCTACGTCCTCAACTCAATGCCTTGCCTTCCTCACTGACACTACATGGGTATTCAGAATGAAAGAGACAGAAAAGCAATATGGGCAAGAAGACTCTTCTCCAGCCAAACGTTCTTCAGTGCTCCAGAATCCATAGTGCTATTTGAAGCTTCGGGCCTCATTCTGCATGTGTATGCTCATGTCCACAAGCCACAGCACACAGACCCTTTGTGCCCTACTTACAGACTGAAGAGGGACTAAGTGTGTAAGTGAACAGTCCTAGGTTCACATAAACTAATATGGCGCAGAAGGAAAAAGAGACATTCTCCTGAGTTGTGCAGCCACTGGTTAAGTTGGCCATGTTCTTCCCGTAAGTAACTCCTTACCCAAGTGTTCGTCATTATCCTGACTAGTTAAATTCTTCTCCCCTCAAAAAACGAGAAAGAAAGAAGTTAAGGTTCCAGGTGGTAGGATTCCACCCTCTGTAACACCATTTCAGAAGTCAGAATTTTAACAGTAAATTACCACTTGGAGTGTGACTCTTTTATCTAAGTGTGGCGTCCTGCGGCAGCCTCTAGGCTCTCATTTTCAGATTTACATGCAAGTCCCGAGGCTGCACCCTCACTGATCCCAGCACTGGAGAGGCAGAGGCAGGTGAATCTCCACATTCAAGTCCAGCTGATTCTACAGAGCCTATTAAGGAACAGTCAGGGTTACATAAAGAAATCTTGTTTTGAAAAACCAACCACCACGGGGGAGGGGTGGGTGGGGACCTCAGGTCTGTCATGCTTGGAATGACAAAAGGGAAAGTAATAAAATATTTGTTTATGGGAAGAAAAACAAAAAGCCAATAAACCATAGGTATCCAAATAGTGTGGTCCTACATTTATATATCCATTTTATTATTCTAAACATAGAATATAAAATATTCTTTCTTTTGAAATGTTGTAAAATTAAGGTATATTCTGTAAATTACCACACTTAACTTTTCTTCTAGTAGTATCTGACTACTAGACTACTAAAAATATATGAACTATTTAATTTTTTTCCTTATGGAAGGAAAAATAAAGAGAGGCTCTTGAAGCTGTTAATAAACAGGTAATATTCTGAATGTGAACATTTTTTTCTGTATTGAAAAATATATAAACTGTAAACGGCTCCAAGATACCCACCAGCCCTTGGATAAAGGTTTACTGATCACTTGAAAGCTAGGAATGGAAGACAGGAGTCACAAGCCTCTCCTCAGCTAACATTGTTCTTAGGGCACAGACCATTCTCTGCAGTATATATGGTAAAAAATAAGAACTAAGCAAGGTGTCTATAAATATCTGTGAAGCACTGAGAAAATTAACTACTAACCTAGAACTACAAACAGAATAAATCTACTTTTTAAGAAATGAGGAAATTTTTAAAAAGATTCTAAAATGACAAAAAAAAATTTGCCACCAAAAACTATACATAAAATAACTTCTAGAGTTGGCCTTGTGACCCCAGCTCTTGGGAGATAGAAGCAAGGGGTCTGTACTTCAATGTCATTCTATACTATACACCAAGTTCAACATCAGCTTGAGACTAGCTCAAAAAAAACAAAACCAACAAATGAACAATTAACATTCTTATAAGCAACCTATCATGGAGACAGGATGATTCCAAGTTCAAGGTCAGCCTGAACTCTGGGCAAGTGAAACCCTAAGAAACACAGATGAGCTGGCAAGCACACGCACACACAGTAATGCGTACAAACAGTTGAGATTTTTGGTTGATAAAGTACCTTTCTAAGGCCTAACAAACAGGTCTGCAGAATGCCCTGGCTGTATACACACAGCCCTATGGGAACTTCTGAAATTCATAGCTGAAGCTATGGATAGTGAAAGATGAATAAACCTGACATTTAGACACTGTCCTGGGAACTAAGAGAAGCAGAAGTTGTAACATGCCCTGGATCTCCTCAGAAGTAACCATTCTTCTCCCAGACTCTCCATTCCTCTATTTCCCTTCAGAAAATAACAGGCCTCCCAGGGATATCAACCAAACATGGAGTACCACGCTGAAATCATATTAAGGTTGGACAAGGCAACCAAGTAGGAGGGAAAGGGTCCCAACAAGCAGACAAGAGAGTCAGAGACAGCCCCGCTCCCACTGTTAGGCATTCTACAAGAACACTAAGCTACACAACCATAGCATGTATGCAGAGGACCTAGCTCAGACCCAAACAGGCTCCCTGGTTGTTGGTTCAATCTCTGTTAAGCCCCTATCCTATAAGCCCTGGTTAGTTGATTCTGTGGGTCATTTTCTTGTGGTGTCCTTGAAACCCCTAGCTTCTACAAAGGATTAAGTTTTTTATTAAGACTGAGAAGATGTTATGGAATATGAAGCTGCACCCCCACACACACTTAACAATGTAACTTAAATTTTCTCTATGGAGAGAAAATTTTATTACCTTTGAGAATAAACTAAAGCCCAATTCAAAGGTACTTCAAATTAACCCAACTAATAATGCCTATACTCCGTTAGTCACTTTGGCCAATGTTCTTTGGAACAGCTCTACAGGTTGGTTTCATGCTGGCTGATCATCTTTCCTCTTCACAGTATTGATTACAGTCAATTCATACTCAGTGCTGCTATCATACACAAAACCAAATTCTCTGCTAATACCAACAGGCAGGCACCAGCATGACCACTACTGTATACCACAAAGGGCTTCTGATCAAACAGAAGAAAAGCTATGCCTGAAGCCAGGCACTCTGCACATGCAACCACTCAGCTACAACGAATCCTCTGAAGTGGGAAGTGACATCAGACAAATAACACAACTGCAGAGTCGCTGTGGCAGAAGTACAAAAGCTTGGGTATTTCTAAGTGAAGCACATAAAAAAGAGCCAAGCAAAGTTATAGTCACAGGCTTCTTTCAGTAGCCACCATGTTTACTTGTGCAATCACTATACATATATATACAGACTGACCACTACAGATTGTGTCATTCAGGGACTTAGTTAGCTATGTCTTCTAAGAAGGATCTGATTTCTACATTTGCTTTGTCTCTTCTTCCTCTGGTCCAGTAGTAAAAACCACAAGCTCTGAGCTTTGTAAAGGAATCTCACAGTCCATTTTTTCTGATTTCTCATAAAAAAATTAAAAAAAAAAACCCCACACCTGAATTTTGAAGGCACTAGGTAAGACCCCAATCCTTCCTCTTCTGTTTATTTATTCTCCTTCTGACTTTCTGTAATTTCTAGAAACCAACTTCACATCAACAGTACTACAAAACTTGCCTCATTTCTAACTTAGAAACTGGAACCTAAAACTTTCTCTAAAATACTTCACCCAGATGACTACCTGTAATCCCAGTACTTAGGACTGCAGACAGGAAGATCAAAACCAGCAGATTAAATAAAAACCTTTCTCATAAAACCACCACCACCAAGAACAAAATAAAACACTATTGATAAGTAACCTTTAATAATTTCTCTAATTCTAGCAATCTGAATTTTAAGCACTAAGGAGTCTTTTAAGGCTGAAGAATATATCTATTTTAAATTAAAAACAAAATAAACAGCAACAAAAACAAACTACAGTGACTGCTAGACCTAAGCTAAACTAAGGAAAGACAGTAAAAATTCTACTGAAAATTACTTCTTTTTTACTCATCTCATCAATTAGTGGATACGATGCATGTGACATACTGTCATAAACGTATTTGTGGTCTGCTAGGCATATACTGAGTGTCACAAACCAAATTCAAGATGTCTTAAACTCAGAAAGTAGAAGCTGCATTAGCTTTGGGCACTCTGAAACACGATGGACAGACTGGACCAGCAGAGGTTTACCGATGGCTAAAATGACTAAAGTATCAACTACTAACAGTAACTGTTTTCCAAAATGCTTTTCCTTTTCCTTTTCTGTGACCATATCCGCTGTGCAAGCTCCTATTTTCAGGATGGGGGAATGTAAAACTATCATACTATAAAAGTATTTGGACTGACCTAGAAAGTCTAAGTAAAATCTAAAACCATTTATAGTCTTCATTACAACAGATGATCTGAGTGAACTTTGATGTTATGTTAGTACATCTCTCAAAATACCACAAAACTTCAATAACAATACAGATAGAAACTAAAGTCTAAATAACAGTAAAATGAAGCTTCACTCAGATACAATAACTAGTAACTATCTAGCTCAATTAATTATCAACACGATTGAAGTACAGAACTTTATCAAGACACTTTTATCAAAGTCCAATTTCCCTCATACATTTTTAAAACAATGAAACACAATAAATATGCAAACTAGTATCATTACTAGAAACTGTTTTATGTTCTACATTCTCTAATACATAAGTAGCAAACAACTCTCATTTCTTCATTTGTTGAAAAGAAATCCTTAATTCGTCTGCAGAGAAAATGGATAATTAACCAATTTATGGGTAACTCTGAATTTCAATGTAAAGCAGAAGCAAAGTATCATCTCACTGAAATTTAATGTATACTTTTAAAAGACATTTGTGTAGATGTATAGATGTATTTATGTTGTTAGGCCACACACATTATTAGCTACAAGACATTTAACATTATATTTAGATGTTTGTGAATAAAGTTAAAGCCGACAGGTTTTTTTTCTTAAAAGCTTTTTCTCCTCCAAATAAAAACTGAGAAGACCATTCCCTCAGGCAGTTTCTAAGTAGAGATGAGCCAAGAGGAAGTATACTCAGATGTGCCGTACTTACTCTAGCACTTCATAGTTGGACTTCTTCTCTAGGGCATTGCCCCTCATCTCCCAGTAGGATCGCCTGAAATCAGGAAACACATCCACTGACATGTGTATAAAAGGTATCTTTAGGCTGTTAAATTAGAAACAACTAGGAAAGACAAATCTAATAAGTAATGTGGATCCCCTCACAGTTTATTCACGACTTTATTAGTAATTTTATAAGGAAGAAAATAAAAATTAAACAAGCACAAAAACGATGTAGCATTACCACCTACCTAATTTCCAAACAACCCAACTTCAAAGCTATTTCTTGGTCTACCTGGTCAGCTATCTCTAGCATGTAGTCACTCTTCACCTGAAATAAAGGAACAGGAAACAGGAGTGTTTGCAATATGATCAATCCCTAAATGTTTGCTGAATGCTTTATACATATTTACTCATATTCTATCAATAATTATACTGAATTTTGGATATAAAATAAGTAACACCAAAAATTAAGTAAAAATCTAAGTATTTTATGTACATGTATGTTTCACAGAGCAGAGGAAAACTTTGTGGAGTTGGTTCTCTCCTTCCACCTTACCTAGGTTCGAGCAACTAAATTCAGGTTGCCAGGCTTCTATGGCAAGCAGCATTATTGCATCTTTTACCAATGCAGGCTTGTACATTCCAAGACTGCTTCATGGTCTTCCCACTCAGCCCAAAGCATAAATGAGCAGCAAGAGTTGCATTTCTACTAAACTGCAGAACAATTTTTCTCTGAGGAATAAATCTAGTTCCCGAAGCATATGGGGGCCTCAGAGCAAGAGCCACAAAAACTCATGTTCATCAAACCCAATGTGCAACCTCACAATCCCAGCCAACTGTCCACTCTGTTATTAATCTGGGAAGAAACACATCTGAAGTCTAACATAAAGCAACAGTAGTGACACCTCTGGCAATAAACATATTCAATTAAAAACAAATGGGGCCAGATTTAGTGACACAATCCTGCCATCCCACAGTGACTCTGTCTCAAAACACAAAAAGCAGGCCAGTAAGATGGCTGAACAAATAAAGGAGCCTGCTGCACAGGGCTGATTACTTGAATTTGATCCCAGGAACCCAGAA
This sequence comes from Micromys minutus, assembly GCF_963924665.1. Taxonomy (NCBI): domain Eukaryota; kingdom Metazoa; phylum Chordata; class Mammalia; order Rodentia; family Muridae; genus Micromys; species Micromys minutus. Next base: position 15,743,776 of record NC_137962.1, read on the forward strand.
TGGAGAGAAAAGGGGGATCCTGAATTGTGGCACATGATGTTGACAGTCACACATATCAATTATATACATGAAATAATAGTGTTAATAATAATAAATCCCCCCTCCAGCATGCACTAACACATGACACCAGTTTGTTTGAATACCTATCAGCATGAACACATCTTCAAAGCTGAAACATTCACAATCTCTTTGCAGATTTGAATTAGGAGACAAAAATCTGCAGTTGATTTTGAAGATGGGGGCATGCACTCTGAACCTAGAGTAGAACACTGTCTGCCCTCCCTCATCACACATCTCTATTACCAAAATCTACGTGCAGTTACATTATGAGCATCATCAACACAAATATTTGTCTTACCTACCTTCTTATTGTCTTATTTTCTTCCTTATTGAAACAAACATTCACACAGGTTATTTAGTAAAGCCTAAAGTATTCACTTTCTGGCTTTTTTTGCAGAAAAAGTATGTTGACTACTGCCCAAAATAAACTTCCAAATTTTCAAATATTATCTCCTAGGCTACCAGCTTCTAATTCAAGGATTTGGATTCCATTTGTCACACAGCCTTCATTAAGCTCTTTCCTTGCAAAACCCTGAAGTCCCCTGTCTGCCACTGTTTATCTACCTACTTGCTTGGAGAAAACAACATGTATTGAGCACAAATGCCCTTTATCTACACTTACTGCTGAGCAGCTGATATAAAACAGTGTAAGTTTCATGACTCCCATACAGACTTTCTATTTTCTTAAAAGGAGGAAGGCCTTAGTGTCTTTCCATCACCCAGGACAGGTTTCAGGGCAGGTACCACTGCAGATTTTCAATACCGTATTGATGATAAACAGCACATTAACCAACTGTCTACAGGGTCAATTACTGCAATTTCTAAACACTCTTCAGAGACAGGAAAATCAATCAAGGTAAAATCAAATGTTTATTTAGTTTTTAAAAAGAAACAATAATAACAATTTTCAGAGAAGATGCTCTCACATATGAAAGCTTTACTCCAAAATGGTACAAGGCTTTTCTTCAGAGTAGTTAATTCATAGGCTAAAACGTGTGGTCTGACTGAAAACACCTGTACTCTTTGAATAGCTGAAGTGACTTTGTACACTATTTTTCTACTGCCACCCAATTGGTGTCACAGCACTGCTTGTCTTCTGCTCCAGTGTTCTCTGTAGCTACTGAGCTCAGTCACATCCTGAGGTTGTACCGTAAGACTCAGGGCCCCTCACCTTCACTGTTCGCTTCCATTATTAATCATTTTAAAACCCTGAGTCTCCTATCAATTCCAGAACTGTTTTTATTTGTGAAATAAAGCAGATTGACCAAGCATTTCAGTATATATACCTACACAGCCATATATCACATATCATTCCAGGTCATAAAATGAACACAAAAACAATGTTTATTCCTTAAGACCTGACTGATGATGTAGTTGTCTTAGTTTGTGCAAGTACCCTATGATGTTTGCACAATGACAAAATTTCCCAAAAATGCATTTCTCAGAATATATCCCTACTGGTAGTCTATACCATACTTCAAATATATAAATATATACACAAATATATAAAAACATACACACATATGCATTTATACATGTAAGTGTGTACACACACACACACACACACACACACACACATACACACATACACCTATTCATTCTCACACTGAACTACTTTGTTAAAATGTTTCATTCAGTCTGGACACCAGCATCTTCCCAATCCCATCTTACTGCTGCAGAGAAAGCCTGAAGGTTACAGATGATTATAGAAGAGCCACTATTTAAGGAGAATCTACTGGCAGTCAGGTCCTAGAGCTCTGTTTTATATAGATCACATCTGATCCATGTAATCATTCAGAGCAAGCTGTAACAGTTCTACTTTATATACAAAGCTCAAAAGACAATTTACAAAGGGTCTCAAAAACAAATTTTAAGCAGACATGGCTTATAACTCAGAATTATAAATCTCAAAACCTCAAGACTTTGATTAAACTTTCATTTTCTTGTGCACCGTAGACTATAGAGACTTACGAAGTTAAACTAAACACACTTTGCAGAATGACAATGGCTCCTATTGACTCATTATGTTTGAATTCTTGGCTCCTCAGGTTGTAGAACTGTTTGGGAGGATTAGGAAGTATAGTCTTGTTGAAGTAGGTGTGTCACTGGGGGTGAGTTTTAAAGTTTTAAAAGCCCACAGCATTCCCAATTTGCTCTCTCTGACTTGCACTTGTGGATCAAGACCTAAGCTTCCAGCTACTGTTCCAGAGTCATGCTACCTGCTTGCTACCATGTTACCCACTATAATGGTCATAGCCATGGTCATACAGTCATCCTCTGAAACTGTGAGCCCCAAATAGTCTTTCTTCCAAACTTCATCTTCATGACAGTAAAAGAAAAGTAACTAAGACATACTACAAGTAATTGCCTTAGGCTTCTTTTTATTTCCCTCCATGAGAAGTCTCACACTCTCATTTTGCTTTATTATGAAATTTAGAACCAAAAATTATTCAAGTCCACTGACAGGGATTTCTACATAACAAACTACTGATGTCATGACCAAGCACAATCACAGAACAGCAGTCAAGGCCAACTGTCCACATACAGAAGAAGCATCTTTTTGTGGTGGTGGTGTAATGATGGTGGTGGTGGTGGTGGTGGTGTAGTGGTGGTGGTGATTGTTGGTGGTGGTGGTGTAGTGGTGGTGGTGGTGGTGGTTGGTGGTGGTTGGTGGTGATAGTGTAGTGGTGGTGGTGGTGTAGTGGTGGTGGTGGTTGGTGGTGGTTGTTGGTGGTGGTGGTAGTATAGTGGTGGTGGTGGTGTAGTGGTGGTGGTGGTTGGTGGTGGTTGTTGGTGGTGGTGGTAGTATAGTGGTGGTGGTGGTGTAGTGGTGGTGGTGGTTGTTGGTGGTTGTTGGTGGTGGTGGTAGTATAGTGGTGGTGGTGGTGTAGTGGTGGTGGTGGTTGGTGGTGGTTGTTGGTGGTGGTGGTAGTATAGTGGTGGTGGTGGTGGTGGTGGTGTAGTGGTGGTGGTAATGTAGTGGTGATGGTGGTGTAGTGGTGATGGTGGTTGTTGTTGTTGTTGGTGGTGGTGGTGGTGGTAGTAGTAGTCTATGGAGCCCTTGCTGACATGAGCAAAATGGATAAATGTCAAACAAGCTGGCCTTGAACTCAAAGAAATCCATCTGCCTCTGCCTCCTAAATTCTAAGACTAAAAACAAACATGACTGGCCAGCACAAGTATTATTTAAGCCTTGCCTAAGCATTAAAAAAAAAAAAAAAAAAAAAAAAAAGATTCAAGAAGTGTTAAAAACAAGACTTTTCATGAGCTAACACTCTTTTAATACTGGACTACTCTACATTTATAGTCTCTCAAATACAAGGTTTAATATTACTCTAAAACAAAAACACAAAATAAAGTTGATTCAAAGAAACAAACAAGCATATAAAAAAGAATGTGTTTTATACCTGTTGATAGAAGAAATTCAATGTTGGCTTATCTTCAGTAAACTGGTTTAGAAATCCTTTTGGCAAGTAACGAATTCTCAACTCATATCTAAAGGACAATTAACAAAATACAATGATTAGAAATAAGCCATTTTCTCAATTACAGTCTACATCTACATTATTATTTGTGAGTACCTTATTACCAATGAACTGAGATATAACTCTGAAAGCAAGATCACATATAATATTTAAATGTAAACTTTCCAGCACAAACCTAGTGTACCTATGCAACAGGTGCTACAATTCAATCAGTATGGGATAAGGAAGAGCATAAAGACAGCAAAAGCCTGCAGCCCAAGGTCAGGTACCTTCACTGTCTCATTCTCAAGCACCCTACAACTAATCTACACCTCTCCGCAGGACATCGCACAGAAAAATAGGACACATTACCTCAAAACTGACTGTGGTCATAGATACTGCTACAACTTTTGGACTGAAGGAACAATGCTACTATGAAAACTCATTTTGGTTTTTGTTTAAAACCTGACTGGAACTCACTTGTAGACTAGACTGACCTCAAACTCACAGAAGTCTACATCTGCCTCTGCAAAGTGCTGGGATTAAAGGTGTGTGCCACAACACCCAGCTGATTCCCAAAAATTTTAATGGTATCTTTTGAAAAGAGTTCACTATCCATACACCAGGTCTATTTTATTATAAAACACCAGGCAGTGTGGTAGGGTAAACCTGCAATCCCAGTACTCGTAAGCAGGTAAGCTATGAGATAAATGGAGGTAACCTGGACTTACAGTTAGACCCTCTAAAAACAAAGTAACTGGCAAATAATTAGGTTGTACTTCACTTCTGCCCCAAGACAGCATTCATTAACTCAAGATAGATACGCTGCACTGGGCAGGTGTCAAGAAAAGAATTATAGGTACCATTCATTCTCAAGGAAAGACTTAATGGAAACTAACTACTTATGTGCACTGTTTTGCATCAATAATGATAGTATAGAGGGAAGTATAGTTCTTAGCTTTCTGCAGTCTAAGAAAGTATATATTCAGCAACCTTCATTGTGAGTATACTACCAGTTACAAATAAGGAACTAGGTCCCCAGTTAAACACTGTCTGACCTAGCTCCACACAGCACTCTGATGCTAATCAGCATTTTACACAGGTGCCATCTTTTCATAAGAACATGGGCTCTTGATCAAGACTGCCTATAATGGAACTATGCCGTATCACTTGCTGTCGGACATCATGTTAGTGAGACTCAATTCCCTAGATACTAGAGAAATAAATGAACATTTAAACACAACTGTGGATCAGCCATTGGCATATAACCATAAATGACCTCTATGGTAGATTATGTTAACCACTACTCAACAAAGAGTTGACAGAAGCGGGGTAGAGGGTGCTGGCTTTCAACAAGCTTATATTTTTGTCCAGACCAGAAAACAAACACACATTTATACACAGTGGAAATCAGCAGTGAAAGGGGTGAAGGGCACTTGGAGGCATTCTGAGGCAGTGACCCTTGACTAAGGTCTAAACAGAGAAAGTGAGGAAGAGAGCTATAGGTCACTTGGGAAGGCAAATGCAGCTGGGATAGAACAAGTAAACCCCAAGCAGAAACAAGGCTCCAGAGAGACAGCTGGTTACACAAACCCCTGCAGATCCTGATTGTAGGGCTTTATCCATGGGAAAGGAAAACACTATCATGTCCTGGGCAGAGAAGTGATTACCACAGGGTTAAAGTTTTTCTTCACTAGACCCACCAGGGGCCAAGGAGGAAGTAAAAGAAATAGGAAGTTCACAACTCAGTAAGAAATACTGACAGGTTAATATTCACATTTTCATATACACGTACACAGACCATGCACACTAACATGCAAAATAACTGTAAGTATTAAGAAGAATAAAGAAGTAGATATAGAATTCCTCTATATCTACAGTAAAAACATGTAAGTGCAGCCAAAATTGGAATAAAATGTGAGACTCAATTACTTCATACAAAGAGGAACTAAATCTAGTTTGTGTGTAGAAAGGCAAGGCTCCCGATAAAGAATTCTGGTCTCTGGACACTACATTATGTGTATCTTACAAAGACTCTTTACTCAAGGTGCTCTAACTCCAGTCTTATTTAATTCCAAACCATCATCCTTAGCCTGTGACACTATCACCACATCCCTCTTACCCTAATTCTTCTTCACAAAGCTCAGGGTTCTCTTTACACTTTTGTTACCATGCTAAGGCTAGTTACGTTGCTTCTCTATGGATTTCCAAATACCAGTTAAATATAACATGCCCCAAAAAATTATTCTTTGTTATTGCCCCAAAGCAATCTGTAGTAGTGCCATAGGTGTCTTGCTTCCTGGAGCTCACATCAACTGTAAGCATAAGATGCCTACAAGTTAAGCAACTACTGGGAACCTAGAAGAGGGAGGGAGGGAGGGAGGGAGGGAGGGAGGAATGAAAGGAAGGAAGGAAGGAAGGAAGGAAGGAAGGAAGGAAGGAAGGAAGGAAGGAAGGAAGAAAGAAAGAAAGAAAGAAAGAAAGAAAGAAAGAAAGAAAGAAAGAAAGAAAGAAAGAAAGAAAAAAAATCTAATAGCTCTGATACTAAGACAGATTGGCTAACAACTACTGTTATGATTTGTATATGCTTGGTCCAAGAAGTGGCACTATTAGGAGGTGTGGTCTTGTTGGAGTAGGTGTGTCACTGTAGACGTGGGCTTAAGAACCTCATCCCAGTAGCCTGCAGTGAGTAATTGGCTACCAGCCTTCAGATGAAGATGTAGAACTTTCAGCTCATTCTGTACCGTGCCTGCCTGGATGCTACCATGTTCTGACTTGATGATACTGGACTGAACCTAAAAGCCAGCCCCAATTAAATGTTCACCTTTATAATACTTGCCTTGGTCGTGATGTCTGTTCACAGCAGTAAAGCCCTAACTAAGACAGTTATAAAGTACAGCTTCATTAAACAACACAGGTAACCCTCGTGGACAAACTCATTCTTACACTACCAATTTAAAAACAAAACAAAGAAAGATGAAAACTCAAATACTCATTTAGTAAAACTTAACATACCAATCACTGCAAGGAGAAATCACTAACAGGAGCTATAACAGGTGATAATACAATGAAAACCACATTATCTGCATGAGCTCAGTATCTTGTCTGGGAAACTATCTTTCATTACAAAAGGAAAAAAGTAACAGGAAAATCTATGTTATCACTCGAGACTAATGATCCTAACAGGGTTCCCCAGTAAATTAAGTCTGCCAGGACAGACTTCCTGGTATCATACATGTAATGGCTATTTCTGGTTGTCAACTTGATTATATCTGGAATGAACTATAATCCAGAACTGGAGGGCACACCTGTGGTTCAGATCTTGAGACCTGAAGACACGAGTTTCTGACCTGGATCTTGGCATGGCGATCTCAAGGCATAGTGGCCATGAAAAGCTTAGGCCCAAGCAAGGTAGTCCACCCTTTAATCCCAGGAGACTAAAGCAAGGAGTTCAAGGTCAGCCTGGGACAAAACAAGTCCCAGATTCACAAATGGTGTTACACACCTTTAATCTGGGACACACCTTCTGCTGGAGACCTACATAAGGACACAGGAAGAAGGAAGATACCCTTTTCTTTGCCTGCTTTCATTTATTTGCCAGCGTATCTGTTGGAACCTACTTCTACAGAAGACCAGCTGAAACAACTAGCCTCTTGGGATTGAGTAACTACCAGATTCCTGGACTTCCCATTCACAGCTAACCGTTGTTGACTGCAAATCATCACAATAAATTCCCTCAATATAGAGAGGCATTACATAAATTCTGGGGCTCTATAGAACCCTAACTAATACAATGCAGTAAAGAACGTCTTGTCTGGCCAAGAGTGATGGCATACATCTTTAATCCCAGCACTCAGGCTGAGGCAGGTGAGTTTCTGTGAGTTCAAGGCCAGCCTATCTGACATAGTATGCTCTATGTCAGCAAGGACTACATAGAAAGATCCTGTCACAAATAACCAAAACAAATAAACAACATAATCATAAAAAAAAACAGTAGACAAACTCAAATCAAAAAAACAACCTAGATAGTGTTCTCCAAAAGTATCAGTCAGACACACAATATGGGCAGACTGAGAACTCTAAACTGGCACTGTGGTATTTCCTTCTGGATCATATGTTACTGACAAGAGGAATGTAAGAAAAATGAATGTTCCAACATAAAGTATCAATGAAGACATTACAATCTGAAATGTAGAATCTGGCAGGATTTTGTTTCAGAAAAACAAAAACTAGTGGAATACATTAACATGCTATTTCCAAACAAGACAAATATAAACAATACTGGAATAGCATAAAAAGCAGCTTATGTAGGAATCTACAACATATTCACTTCCTATTGTCAGTTTATTCTGATATAGGGTCTTGCCTGGTTTGCCAGAAACTCACTAGGCAGCCCAGGCTAAGCATAAACAGGGCAATCCTCCTGCCTTAGCCTCCCAAATTCTGTGATTAAAGACATGTACCATCACGTCTGGCGAAAAAACTATATACATTCATTCCAAAAAGAATGAAGATATCAACCAATCCCTAAAGGGTAAAGACTTATCTGAACAAAATTTTAAAAAGAGCAAAAAAAAAAAAAAAAAAAAAGGCATCATAAAAATATTTACCATTCTCATCTGGTATGGTGGCACATGGCTTTAATCCCAACACTCAGGAGACAGCAACTGGGGTACTCTGTAATTTCTAGGCTAGTCTGATCTACATAGTAAATTCCAGGCAAGCCCACACTAAAATAAGTAAGTTATTCTTCTAATGATGCATGAGAACAAGTTAAGAGTCAGTACTGAAGACACACTTAAATAATCCTCTGATTGATGGGGAAAATTCAGAATCAAAACCAACATATTAACTGACAGTACAAACACTATTATTTTTATAATCAAAATTATAAAACATTGCCAAGCTAAACTTAGATGACAACAACTTTTAGATCAAATACAATCTTTAGAAAATCTGAACCTAAGAATGAAGATAAGTGAGCTCATTTTCATTACTGTAATAGTTTGGTTGCTACCAGAACACTATCATATTATTTTCCCTACTGCTTATTTTACAATCATATTATCAATACATCACCTTACTTCATTTTCACTGAGGAATTTTTTACTCTAGGCCAATGTGGTCGGTCCCATGTACAACCAGAGCCAGAAACAGAGTGATAAGAATGACAGTTCCTGAGTGAGAAAGGTGAAGAAACAGACACTGGTGGTGACACAGGTGAGTGTTCACAGGAAACAAAAGCAGTAAATGCACTGGAAAAGGGCAGAAGTGTCATACCCTTAGGCATCACTCTTGATATGTTAGCAAAACCACTAGAAAGCTGGAGGTTCAAATAAGGCAAGTGAAGTCATGAAGGTTTTGTAAAAGCAGAGGAGGAAGCGGGACAGGGGTAGTTGGAAAAAATGAAGGCTAGTTTACTCAACAACTACCAAAGGCAGCACGAGAAAAGACTCAGATCCCGTTTTAGGTTGACAAAAACACTCTCAAAATACACTTCAGAGTTTAGTGGAAGCTGAAACCTGAGAGAAACAAATGTCAACAGAGCAGAAGGAAAGGAGCAGTAGAAGCCAGACTACAAAGGAGGCAAAAACTCTGAAGCCTGCCCTTCAAGCAGAGAAGCTACAGAACATTTCTGAGCAGAAAAGACTCAAACATTGAAACTGGACACTCAGGGATCTCCAAGAGCACTGCCTTGGAAAGACTCTTCACTGCTTCCCACCCCACCATCCATGCTCTTCTCTGCCCAACATCTTTAGGCAGCCTTCACAGTAGTTTGTTTACTGGTTTCTCTGTACTCCATCCAAGGTTATGTGAAGATTTAATAGGGAGCACAGGCACAGGCACAAGCACACACAAATACACATTACACATACATATCACATTAGAGAGAGGGAGGCAAGAAGGGAGAGGTTACAACATCTTTACATTCTTCATGCATATGATCCTGCTTCCTCTGGTCATCTCTGAAATGTCTTCAACAATATCCATTCAGCAATATTCTCCACATTCACGAGTTACTAATTTTTCAAACACTGAATCCTGTTTTAGCAATAATAAGCCCTACTCTATTTTATTTAAGGTAAAAATAAATTGGCTTAAAAGAACAACAGAAAAACTAATGTTCAAAAGAGTGATATTCCCTGAGCATAAATAACCTGAGCATAAAAATTAATAGGTATTAACCAGGAGATTAAACTTCCCTCTAAGGTGTCTATGCAAAAGAAGAATGTAACCTAACTGCAGCAAGCCGAAACCTGCAGTTATTTTTATTTGACATTTAGATATTTAAATTTTAAACATTAAATGGTCTGATTAAGTGTTTAGAAGTCAAATTTCCCTTCCCTATTGGTTGCTATAAACCAATCTAATTATACTCTCCAGAAATAGCTTGTTCACTCCAGTGATTGGACAAATTTGAAAATACAACTGCATTCTGATGAACTATACAACTGACACAGAACTGTATGTATTCATGTTTCACCAAACCAAGCTAACTTTCTGTGTTGACCAGGGCCTTTGAGCTACTGATCCTCTTACATGCATGCCTCAGAGTATAACATGAAAGAAGTGCACTTTTTAAAGCTATACTGCTCTCAAAACTTAGTATTTTAGATTTAAGATTTCCCAACAAAGAGGATTCACTTATTCATCAAAATTAATAGGTATTAGCCAGGAAAAAGACAAGTGACTGACAATATTTTATTAATTTGTTTGTTATTTGTTTATTTATTTATTTTGGTGTTTTTTTTTCCAGACAGTTCCTCAGTATAGCTACTGGAACTCACTTTGTAGACTAGGCTAGCCTCAAACTCTCAGAGATCCAAGTGCTAGAATTAAAGGTGTATACCACTATTGCTCAGCTGGAATACTTTTGAATACTCTTAAAATAACTTCAGATACATCCCTGTTTGAGCAGGGATCACCTGAGCTCACTTCCACAGCCCTCCTATATATGAACAAATGTGCACCATTCTTTTCAGGTGAGTGTAAATTATTGGAAAAGTATGGCCATTAGCACTGATCTCCTGGACCAGTCCAGCCCACTATGTGAGTGGTCAACACTGGCTCATAAAGCAGCAATATCATTTAGAGCAGAAGTGTGAGCATAACAGGCAGTACTGAGAACAGCTGAGACCAACAAAGACTGTAACAGAAGACAAGGGACGGAAAAAGAAACAGGTTTAACCTAGTATTCAAAAAGGATCACCAGTTAGTAACTACTAGCTAATCTCCTCTATACAGTTCTAATTGCAAGCAGTATAAAAGTTGGCATACACATTCATCCTCCTGCACATATTTTTAACATACAGAGTAACCCAGCATACTCCTGCTGTAGTGGATTAGAATCTTACTTCCACTCCTCTGGTGGGTGGGCGAGTTCATATTTCTCCCTCACACTGGAGACACCCATGTCCACGTGCAGCCAGTGCACCTCCTCCGATCGCAGGTGACTGAGGCGAAATCCATAGCAGGCCACGTGCTTTACTTTGTGACTGTCCACTATCTTCTGAATGATGCCCTAGAACACACCCCACAGAAATGATTGTTATAAATGACCAAAAAAGTCTACTTAGTTATGGGAATTCTTTTTTTTTTAACTTTTATTTCATGTGCATTGGTGTATGTCTGTGTAATGCTGTCACATACTCTGGACATATTCTGGAACTGGAGTTACAGACAACTGCAAGCTACCATGTGGGTGGTGGAAACAGAACCCAGGTCCTCTGGAAGAACAGTTTCTTAAGTCCTGAGCCATCTCTTCAGTCATTATGGGAAATCTTAAATGCATTACATAAACAAAATGTTAATCTTACATAAGAATTATTGTTTCTCATGCAACAAGTTTTATGAACAAGAAAAACTTTGTGCACGAAGAGGACACAAAAAAAAAAAGATTCTCTATCTAAATGCTTACTGATAAACAAGGCAATATTTCAGCAACTCCATTGTCTCAATTCTTTCAGAGCACACCAGCACTGTCAGTTTCCACTTTGAGACAGTATTTTCTGAAGGACCAAGCTATAATACCAATACCTTTAAAAAAACAAAAACTGAGATCTTCTATAATCAGTCGTAACTGTTTGCTATTAAAACACCTCCAAGCCCACTGCTCTAACACTCACTATGCTCTGAGTCCAGGAAATAGTGGCCTTCAAAACAGGAAAAACGAAGTTTCTCCTGGGGCTACGAGAATGGCCCGCTTTAGAATGGTCATCTCTTTTTCACCTGCCTCCATGGGAAAACCCCCACAAAAAGATACCCCAAATGATGACAAACTCGTAAGCTGTGTAGAGATGAGACTGGCTCACACACTGCACTTTGTGTGCAGGACATACAAGCGCAGCCCACTTACTGTCTCTTTAGTGATAAAGAAAAATATGTTCCATCTCTCTCTCATTTTTCAAGACAGTGCACTTTATATTCAGTTGTTGATTTCTGTGTCCAGATATCTAGTTACAGTTTGGATGACAGTACTGTGATGATTATTGAACCATCTTTCGTATTTATATTGAGTAAAGTATGCCCCCTCCCCCAATTATCTGATTGGTTAATAAAGACCTGAACACCCTATGACTGAGCAGAGAAGGCAGGACTTCTGATCCCAGGAGAGGACCCCAAAGTGAGAGAGGAAGGAAGAGAAGAGGTGGCTATGAGGTGAAATGTCCAGGGGGAATCAAGGAACATTTTTGCCAAGGAATTCACCATGAGAATAAACATGGAGCAGATTAAACCAAAGCAAGGCTCATGTTACATGAGGCCTGTGGCCGAGAAGTAGATATCTTAGAGGGTTAGAATAAATGAGTATCTGCCCAGTCACAGTGCTTAAATTTTCTTATTTAAGGTTATTGTGTCAATTATTTGGATGCTAGAATGAAAACAGATGTGGCTTTTATCCTTAAATTACAGCCTAAAATTGTTTGGCAAGTAATGTGTTCTCAAGACATTGCACCGTTGCTCGACAATGTCCCATTACCACACAACACACACAGATACAGATGCAAGATTTCTGGAACACAGGAACTGTGAAGAGTAGTTCTATGAATAGGCCACTGAAATTAGCTGAAATCAACTTTTAACTTCTCAGCTTCACATGCCTTTAACCATCTAGCCCTATGAAGCATAAAACCTTACTTGGCTACTCTGAAACCTCCAATTCCCTATTAATGCCAGGTTTCAAAACCAGTTCTCTGTACTAAATACTCATAATAGACATCTTAAGAAAGGAGTATTTAAGGACAAAAATAGAACAATGTTCATGACAAAACTTTAGCACTGGGTGCATGCAGTTACTCACTACTAATGGGCCATCATACGTGAGAACAGAACGTAGAAATGCAAAACTGTGCTCACTGAACGTCTTTCTAGCTGCTGTCATTCATGGAATACCACCAGCACAGGACAAAAGTAGCCCACTGAAACCAAATACCTTGTAAAGTACAACAAACTATACATCAACAAAATGAACCTATCACTTTACACAGAATGTTAGCAACCATCTTTCATTCTACCTTAGCAACACATAATCTTAAGATGGTTGTTAATGTGAAGAACAAAGCTAAAAATAGACACTACAATATGCATACTGTCATAACTAGCATCTCCCTAATTATACATTAGTGACAAGGTTCTCACCCTCTCATTTTTTTTTCTTTATGATCTTGCCTGGTCTGATGTACTTGCTAATCTTTCAGGTATAAGACTGTTAAAAGTAAGTGACATTACCCCCTTTTTACACGCTCACACTTTGCTGGATATTAGCTCACTTAAGATCCACAGCACCCACTCACCATGTATATTATTAGGAACATGATGAGTGATAAGAAGCAATTCTTAACCACAGAAGGTCTGACTTTGTCAAGAGAAAGGCATAACACATGCAAACAAGCATCAGCTGTTGTGTGGGAAAGGCTTCCCCATCTTCTCGTGTTTATTTTCTAGGTTCCTTACTAGAGAAACTACCAAAAGCCCCAGTTAACATTGCTCACCTTACTTTATTCTTCTTCTAGGATGGGCAGTGATCTCATATCAATGTGTTTCTCTTTCCTTCCTTCCCTATCTCACTCACTCTGCTAATTATCCCACAATAAGGATACAGAGTTTCAGACTTGACACCTGGCCCAGGAGTCCATCTAAAACTCCCTCTAAAGCAAAGAACTTTATCTCTAGATGGTCCACAGCCACTGTATTAGTTCCCTGCTGGTGCTATAACAAATCACCACAAATGTAAAGACATAAATGTCACGTGTGTGTTATGTTTGGAGTTTGGAGAGCATAAGTCTGAAAGAGTCTTGTTGAACCAACTTCGGGTACTTGAATTTAAGTCCTCCAACTCACTGGGGCTTAGAATGAGGATTAGTGTTGGCCAGAATCCCCCTGCCCAAGACTGGTTTCAGGTGCATATTTTACATACCAAAGCAGACCTGGCCTCTAGATTCTTACAGCATCCCTCAGTCCCTAATTGGAATACCCTGCCCCAACCCTGAACTTTCCAGCCCAGGGCCTTATCTGTCCTACCCCAAGAGGCTCTTTGCTATATAATTCAGACATTTTGGTTTCTCTTTCTCTTTCTCCCCCACCCCCTAATCTCTGTGCACACTTTCCCTCTTTCTCTTCCCCTTCCCCTCTCTCCTTTCCTATGGTTACTTCCCAGACTTTGGTTCCTTAGGGCCACTGAACTTGCCTGCCCAAGAGCAGCTTCCCAATAAACCTGCATTTATATATATTTTAACCTGGTTTGAATTGGCTCATTTTACTGGCTGAGAAATAACTTATCAGTGACCACGATTTAAAAAAAAAAAAAAAAATTCCCTTTCTTCATTCTCTGCCACCTCCCACTCTTCCTAACACCGCTTTTCTTCTACGTTGTTCTTTTTTGTTGTTTCGGTTTGTTTTTTGAGAAAGGATCTCTCTGTGTGGCCTTGGCTATCCTGGAACAAGTTCTGACAAAAAGGCTGGCCTGGAACACAGAGATGCACTTGCTTCTGCTAGGATTAAAAGTGTGTGCCAGCAATAGCCATCCCCTACTTTGTTCTTAACACTTTCTTCTTCACCATTTTTTCCTCTTTTTAAAATTTTTATTTATGTATATATATATTTTTTTAAATATAGGAGTGTTCTGTCTACATTTACACCTACATGCCAGAAGAGGGCATCAGAACCCATTACAGATGGTTGTGAGCCACCATGTTGACTCACCATGCTGGGAATTAAACTCAGGACCTCTGGAAGAGCAGCCAGTGTTCTTAACCTCCGACTATCTCACCAGCCCTTTCACCTTTTTCTCTAGAGAAAAGTCCAAAGTCTAGGACACATGGAATCTTTTCTTATTCACAAATTATCTGGACTCACAGTAGTCAGCATTCAAGAACCATCACATCTTGAACATACACCCACCTGCTCTTCTAGCAGAAAGAAATTATGCAGTTCTGACTGGTGAATTATCAGAGATGATAGGCAGCAAACACTGCAAACCTTGGACTGCTTGCAGAATATCTTCCAGGTCTGTGGTGGAATTCAGGGAACCGGACCCAGAGTCCCTTGAAGCATGCTGAACTTCAAATGTGATCAATGCAGTTACAAAAGTTTCATGCATCAGTAAAAAGTTTAACTGCTTTGAAAGAGGCAAGAACAAAACTCAGGGACTAAACTAAGTGTTTTCTCATCAAGTTTCACTCTGAAATTAAAGTCAAAGAACCAGCCTATTTCAACCCTGCCATCTAAAACAACCGGAGGTTGTAGAAGGACATTTACAGGTCAATATAACTCACTTTCTTTCAAACATATGCTAGGAGAGGAAAGATGCCTCTGTCAGGGAGGCCCTGTGTGAGTAGGCACAAAGTAGCCAATATCATTTTGTGCAAGTAGAAAAGATGCTCTTTTTTATTTAGCAAGACAAAAGTGATATTTCCTTGGGCACACAGTCCTCTAAAGAAGTGCAGGTGCCTGCAGAGGCCAGAAAAGGGCGATGGATCCATTAGCTAGAGTTACATGTGGTTGTAAGCCAATGGTCCTCTGCCAGAGCTGTATACACTCTGCTTGGCCCTATGTTCTTTGAGTTTAATTTTATTTATGTATAAATAAATATTTTATTTATGTGTGTTTGTGGGTGTGTATGTTTAGGTATGTTCAAGTGCCCATGGAAGCCAGAAGAGGGTACTGGAATCTCAGAAACTTCTAAAGAACAGCAAGCTCTCTTCAACAGTGAAGCTGTTCTTTAGTTTAGCCCTGTTCTTTGCATTCTGAAACCAGGCACTGGCTCTTCTTCCCTAGTTATGAAAGTCATAGATGCCATGTCTCCTAGAAAGCATTTCATCTACATTTGAAAGGTCTTATTTAGCCTAGCAACCTAGCTCTGTCTTCTATATAGTACAATATAGCTTCTAGGCCAGTTGTTGCTGCTGCACCAATCCTTTCCATTAACAGAAATTCTACTTTCCTTAAACATTATGAACCAACCCCTGCTGCTTGAGAACTGCTCTAAAGTGGCAGCTTCTCCTCTCTCAACCTTCACAGAACCTGGATTGAGCTTTGTCTTGAGGGCCTGGTATGGCTGATTTGACCTTCTATTCAGGACACTAGAAGTTCCTCCTTATTAGCAATAAAGCTGCATCTGTCTTAGCACTGTTGCATTAACTGGAATTAGGCTTTTTATCTTCTAAAATTTTCCTTTGTATTTAAAACATAACACTATCTGGCATAAGTGGTCTAGCTTTTGTATTGTCTTGGCTTTCCATATGCCCTCCTCACAAAGTATAAGTCATTTCTAGCTTTGGATTATAAATGCAAGTCTTTATTTCACTTGTACCACTTAAGGATGACCAACTAGTAATTTCAGCACTATTACATCTCAGGGAAAGTGAACCCAGAGAAGAAAGGTAGTGTGTAAAGGAGACAGCACACACACATAACTTTATCTACTAAAGTTTGCTTTCTTATACAGGTGTGGTTCATGGATCCCCAAAACTATTTAGAGAAACATCAAAGATCAACAGAATTCAACATAGCATATAAAATAGCAAAAAGAAAGAAAGGAACAGAGAGAAGCTTCACTTTCTTCAGGGCTCATTATACCATATAAAAGTTATCCCCAGAAAGCAAGCCCTGTACTGCTGACTTTTTACGTCATTGTTCTTCTAAAGGCAACATATGTCAGAATCCTGAGTGGACAGTTCATCTGGTGTCCGTTCCTGTGAGACCAGTGCTTTCCTAATGCTCTTATAGCATTTTCCTCTGTTTGCTATTACATGGGGAAACTGGATAATACTTTTCTTTCTTCTAGATAAGAATTCTTTCTTGGATTTGGAGGACATAAAGTTTTCTTTGTCACTATTCTAAAATATCACTACAATGTTCTTGGATTAGCAATTTTAATACTGCACATCTTTGCTTAATGTTTCCTGTTTGTAAATGACCGCACATATATGTCTCTAGGACATCTGCCTGAAGGTGTGAACAATGTATATGCTACCTGCCAACAGGGGTGCCTCAGTTCTGAAAGGCTGAACAAAATAACATATCAGAACTATTTTTAATCAAAGTTGGATATACAGCCTGCACCTAACAGTGGTTAGGTTACCATCTGGGCACTCACCGTGTACCCATCTTACAGGTCACACCACCAGGAGACAGGAGACTTAAGCATACTGAGGTGCTACACGCAAAGCTGGAGATGATAGGAAATACTGTCCCTAATCCCCCCATATCACTGAAATGAGTACCTCCTCCCACATCATGATCCTTTTAATATCTATCTACATAGTCCATCAATAGAGTAGTTGTACAGAGGAAACAGAAAAGTATAACTCATGAAAAACTATTTGAATAAAACAGTAAAGGAATCTAAATAAACTGACTTAATTATGGTTAAAAAGGAAAAAAAAAGGAGAAAGACTTGTCTAAGCTAACCTTGGCACTAGAAAGTACTGTTCTCTAAGACTAAATACAGGTAAGAGGAGAGTGGAAAGAGGAATCTTCCAACACCTCACCAAAACAAATGCCTTCTAGAAACCCACACTGACTCCATTTTCCAAATCCTTATGCTACCTGCTCACATCTAACTTTCTGAAACACACTTTCCCCTCTGTCTCCTCCCTAAGTCTATCACTAGCTCTCACACCCTTAAAACCCAAGACTTTTGCAGTGCTACCTAAGCTTCCCAGCAGCCCAGAAGCCTATGTACAGCACACTCTACAAGAAAGTACTCTACACTACGCCATGTCTCTGACCTACAGATTCTAAGCTGTAAAAACAAGGGCTTGCGATGGTTAGTTAGTGCCTAGGATAGGGATACTTCTAGGATGGAGGGCTAGTGAAAGATCTGTAGATAGCTAGAGCATCTCTGAGGAGAGCTAAATGATCAAAGCAGTCTCTTCCTCTTTCTTCCTCTGCTTCCTGGCTCAGAGATGGAACAGTTTGCACCATGTGCCTCAACTATTTTGTGTGGCGTTGCCAGAGGCTTAAAGCAATAAAATTACTTTCATTACTAGAACCTCAGAATTAGGTGTCAAAACCAACCTTCACTGATCAGAAATTTTATTACAGTGTCAGAAAGCTAATATAGATCTTTTACATTATTACAATATAACAGTGTTTGAAACACATTATATATTCAATGGATTTCTAAAGAAATGTTCTATCGAAGATATAGAAACACTCCCAAATTTACACTTCATAGAAAAATCATTTTGTTTTACAAGTTTAGAGGTTATTTTAATTACAGTGGTTTCCTGTACCTTTCCAAGGGTTAAAATAATCAGGTGGGAAAACAAAAATTGCAGTACATGATCAACATGTGATTCAGCTATTATTTTCCTAAGAAAACAATACTTATATATTAACATGGTCCTACTTGCCAATTACTGGGGAATCAAACCCAAAGCCTCACACTATTAGGCAAATGCTCTAACACTGACCACTTCAATCCCTAGCCAGCTACGTATACATCAGAAAGAAAAGGTTAACATCTCTCCAATATGTGAAGTTAAATAAGGCATTAAATAAAAACTATTTTGTCTTTTACTCTGGGGAGCAGGGAGTTACATGCCATTGAAACATAACTATTTAAAGACGTCATGTGAGAAGACATACTTACCCTGACATCAGTGGCGTCTCCATGCCTGATAATACTGGCCCAGGTGGTTGGCTCATTACTGCTTTCAAAATAATGAAAGACCTTTAATACTCGTTCCATTGCACCAGGGGACCGTTCCATGCCAGTACCCAGGTGAGTCTTAGTACTCGAACTTGGTGTGTGATTCAAGTTTGGATCAAGATAAGCAGCTGCCATTCTTTTGCTAGATGCTAGGTATCTGTCATATTCTGTTGGGGGAGAAAGGAAAAGAATATTTTCAACCTGACAATGTGTCACCAACACTGTTTTCTAGTCACCATTCTGTGTGTACAAGTATTTAAGGAGAATAGGGACTTAGCGCCCCACACAATCACTGTGCTCTCTTTCTCTCTCTACACCCAAGGCCTGATATATAGCCATAAATGCCTACTACAAGTTTTGTTTAAGGACCAGGATTCCTATTTAACAATGTCCAAATTTTATTGACTTATTTAAAAATAATACAACGGCACATGTGCATGCACGCGCACACACACACACACACCACACTAAACATACTCAGAAAATATTATATGTAAGTATTATATGTAATAGTAATAATAAAGATGCCATCAATCTGAGAGAGAATAGAGTTATGGAAAGAGTTGGAGCAACCATAGGGATGAAAAAAACAGATGCAGTTATATTTTAATTTAAAAGTTTAATAATTATTTATTTTATTTAAGAAGTACAGTAATTATTAATTACTGTAGCTGTTCTCAAACAAGCCAGAGGAAGGCATCCAGTCCCACTACAGAAGGTTGTGAGCTACCATGTAATTGCTGGGAATTGAATTTACAACCTCTGGAAGGACAGTCAGTGCTCTTAACCTCTGAGCTACCTTTCCAGCCCTTAAAATTTAAATAAAAATAAAAGGACCACACACACACACACACACACACACACACACACACAAACACACACACACACACACACACCTGTGCTGGCAAGGATATAGAAAGCAAAAGCCCTTGTGTGATACACATAAAAAGCTGTGTAAAACATGACCATGACAGTAGTCTAGTAGTCCTCAAATGGCTAAACAGAACCATTATGTGACCTAAAAAAATTCTACCACACAGTGGAAAATTCCAAGAAACTGAAAACACATATTCAAATAAATAGTTGGCATATTTAAGGCAACACTGTCCGTAACAGCTACAGTGTTCAAATGATCCAAACCTAAAGCCCTCCCCCAGTGACACACTTCTGCTTAACAAAGCCACACCTACTCCAGCAAGGCCTTGACTCATAATCCTTCTCATGCAATTGCACTCCTTGATGACTAAATATTCAAATATGTAAGTCTGTGGAGGCCATACTTTTTTAAACCACCAAAATCCCTGTATTAATGATTTCCAAGATGTAGTGTTAAGTTCAAAATCAAAATATAAACAATGGCTAGGGGATACTACATAATTACAAATAAACAAAAACATAATTACATATGCTCGAACATACAAAAGAACTGAAGACTAATGAGACTGAATACACGTGGACTGAACAGAACCAAGAAAGAAAAGATAAGAATGGAGAAAGGGTGGGTATGGCACTTCTGTGCACAATTGAACACAGTACTCTAATTGTTAGTTGCACAGACAACAGCAAATTTGTCAAGCGTCAACAAGGACTATGACTACTTGGAGTAGGTTCTGTGTCTAGCATTAAGCTAGACAACTATTAAAATCAAATTTTAATCTTCCAGTGTCTGGAAAGCAAGTTACATATCTCAAACAACTCAATTGTCAAAAGGAAGCACCAAATGTTTTGAATTAAAATATAGAATGAAATATTGAATCTGAAGATGAAAACAGGGCTATACCTAGAAACAAGTCTGCACACTTAAATGTATATATCAGAAAAGGCTAAAAACCAGTCATCTAAGTACATGTACCTAGCAAAACTTAGAAGCTAGAAAAAAAGATTAAGTAATTTTTTTACCAAAAAAAAAAAGGTAAAATTGGCATAATTTCAAGGAAAGCCAATCAAGAGGAAACATGCAAAATAAACCAGAGATATCAAGAAAGAAGAAAACTAGAAAGATCAGGGACTATTAGATAATACATACAACTGTCAAAACATTGAAGGTCTTGCCCTTGCTAATGAAATTACCAGTAACTTTATACCAAGTTGAAGTTTTAGATAGAATATACATTTCTGTGCAAAGAAGTACTTAAGGAAATCATATAAAGCCAAGTATAATAGCTACAGCCTGTAATCCCAAAATTTGGTATCTGGGACATGAAAACTGTCTTGATTTTTTTTTTTTTTTTTGAGAAAATCCTATACTAAATAAAGAATTCTGGACAGCCTAGGTAACAGTGTGAGTTCAATCTTAAATCAAATCCAGTCAAGTGCAGAGTCTACAATGTTCAGCCCTATATAGGCCATCTTATACCCTTTCTCCCCCAGGCTCCAAGGTTATCAAGGGAGAGAAAATAAAACAACTCTTAGAGGCAACAGTTGTGAGTAACTCTAAGAAAACAGTATTTACAAAAAAGACATTTCCTTTTGACATATGAACTCACAGAGATTATGACAACATGCACAGAACCAATATAAGTTCAAGCCAAACCAAAATTTCATCATGAAGAAGAATGTCTTAGATAGCATTTTACTGCTGTGAACAGACACCATGACCAAGGCAACTCTTAGAGAACATTTAATTGGGGCTGGATTACAGGTTCAGAGATTCGGTCTATTATCATCAAAGCAAGAGCATTTCAACATCCAGGCAGGCATGGTCCAGGAGGAGCTGAGAGTTCTACATCTTCATCTGAAGGCTGCTAGGAGAAGACTGGCTTCCACATGGTTAGGAGGAGGGTCTCACTGCCCACTCAAACAGTAACACACTTCCTCCAACAAGGGCACACTTCCTAATGGTGCCATTCCCTGACCTAAGGAGTGATTGGCATTAAGTCTCTCTCATACCTAGCTGAAGACCTATTAGTATGTGATAGCTACTGGAAGGAGAGTCCATTTTCTTTCAGGGTATGACACCTGATAAGGTGAACACTCTCCAAGGCAAGCCCCACATCCAAGAATATCTGGCAAATACAAATTGGACTTACTGTGTTGGGGAGAGGAAGGAGAAACACAGTAAACACCAAGATAGGTGGGAAGGTGAGGGTAGATCTGAGAATAGTTGCTCAAGGGCTTAAATATGATCCAAACCCATTGTTTAAAATTCTCAAAAAGATTAACTTAAAATACTACTTTAAAAAACAAAGAAGGAAAACAAAATAACAAAGCAGGAGCTGGAGAGATGGCTCAGCAGTTAAGATAGCTAGGTATTCTTCTAAAAGACCTGAGTTAAATTACTAATACCTACATGGAAACTCATAACTTTCTGTAACTTCAGTTCTAGGGGGTATGATACCCTCACACAAACATACATGCAGGCAAAACATCAATTCACATAAAATAAAAATAAATAAATCATTTTTAAAAGATAATAACAACAAAAAAACTAAACAAATAACTTGAATGGGAAAATAGTAACTTACAACGAAAATTCTTTCCACAAAATAATATTTGAATTTTTCCAAAAAATTCTTGTAGATAGTCAACAAAAATAGAATATTTGCAGTATCTGTGAGTCACACTAAACAATGATACTACAGGTCTTTAATCCTGGCACTGTATAAGCGGAGATGGCCTCATATCTGTGAGCTTGAGAGTTATCTACACAGAGTTCAAGTAAAGTATCCATCTGCCAATCAAGCATAATAACCTCAGTTTGGTCCCCAGTAGCCATATAAAAAGCTAGAGTAGGAGGAAGAAATGGAAGACAGCTAGCCTAGCTGCACCAATAAGCTCCAAGTTCAATGATGTAAAGTTCAAAGGAGGCTAGTTCACCAAAAGCCAATATTCTGTAAATCTCCCCCACCACCTTATGAATTGAAACTCTACTGTGCGTGTCTATTAGCTCAATCTCTGAAATTCCTAACTTAATCTCTATTGTATCTTTCCCCTTTACACCATGAACACCATGATGAAATAGCATCAAACTATAAGGTCAAACTCCCAGTAAAACACTGTAGATCAAAACTTAAGTGAACTTCCTGATTTGCTGTGTGCTTACTAGCCCTGTGCAAGTCATGGAACACCCTTTTTACAAAAAGAAACTGCCTTCTTGATGGGATGCTTTCACTTTGTTCTTCCTTAACATCAAGAATACTCTTAACACAGAGACCCTGTCTGAAAAAGTAGAGCAGAGTGACGAAGCTCAGAAAATAAATACAGGTTTCTGGCCTCCACACACAGTGCACACATTTGTACACCATACACATTGTCAGGGTGGGTGAGAGTATAAACAAAAGGGTGGGTAAAAAGGCAGGTGTAAGAAGGAAGAATGCAGATCCCAGAGTGGCCCATGTAAAACCTCAAACTTATAAACTGTAACCCTGATACTGATAAGCTGTATCACAACTTCCTCGCTGCATTTATTACTTTCCATCTGAAAAACATCTGAGAGAAGACTATTACCTGCAAGATGCTTTTTTGGCCATCAAGACCTGTATGTCCAGTGTACAGGTCTGTCTTACCACAGACTGCCATAAACTTTCTTTGCTCACTATGTCCTGTTGCACCTGGGCCTTGCTGACCACACCACACATCAAGGGCTACCACTCCCTATTTCTCAGCAAAGACCCAGCTGCAATGTATTATGGCATGGCCAGCAATCTCACTAATGCGTTCATCCTGTCTCTTACAAGTGAAGGAATGGGCCACACCTTCCAGAGTATTACTAAGAATATTTACTATGCCACTATTACACTGTAGTGGTACCAACACAGAGAAGGTAAGTGAGCTGCATTTGTGCATGTAGTACTATGAAGCGTAACCAGGGCCTTGCATATCAGAGAAGATCTACTCATAGTCCAAATAATTAAGTAAAAGCAAAAATTAAGCAAAACAAGATATACATCCTACCCTAGAAGAGTTTTCAGTCTAGTTCGGAGAAAAACCACAAAAGTTTACTAAGTATTTTTTTTAATTACAATTTAGAAGCAGCCAAGTCAATGAGGAAAGCCAGAAAGCTAGCTGCTAGGGATCCAGTACTTAGAAAACGTCTAATACTTTGGTAATAAAGCATAGTTGATAGACATTTCCCTACTTGTTTTATGCATCAATACTTTGATAATGACAATCTGAAAAAACAATTAAAAGAAAAGGTTATGAACTGATATCCCTCATGAACAGACACAAATAATCTAAATAACAAACAAATATACTGAATACAACAGCATAAAAACCAATGATATACTATATTTAAGAGCAAATTTATTATCAGGAGGACAAGGTCAGTATCTTAGTCACTGTTCTATTGCTGTAAAGAGACACCATGACCAAGACAACTCTTATTGAGGGCCTATTTAAAGCCTCAGATAGTTAGTCCATTGTCATCATAAAGAAGAACATGGCAGCACACAGGAAAGCATGGTGCGAGAGAAAGACCTTTACATCCTAATTCACAGGCAGCAGGCAGAGAAAGACACACTTCCTCCAACAATTACACACCTACTCCAACAAGACCATATCTTCTCACTCTTCCCAACAGTCAGCCAACTGGGAACCAAGCATTCAAATAAATGAGGTAGGGGGTGAGGTGGGGGTTCTCATTAAAACCACCAAATCCCACTCCTTGGTCCCCATAACTTGTAGCCTATGCACGCCATATCATGTTACAAAATGTGTTCAGTCCAGCTTCAAAAGTCCCCATCGTCTACCACAGTCTCAACACTGAGCACAGCAAACTAAACTCTGCATCTCCGTGTTTAATGTCAAAGAATTCAGATCTTCTCCTTTCAGCTTTATTGGCTACAACACAGTTCTCTCTCTTGGGTTGTTCCCATACCCAGTCAGCAGCTCTCCTTGGCAGGTATCCTACTGCTTCTAGCATTTCCAATAGCTTGGACTCAGCAACAAAATCCAGGCTTCACCTTCACTGGTTCATACATTGCCTCTCCTGGCCTCCATACAATGAATCCCTTGACACATGCCTGGCCTCAGAGACTTTCCTTATCTGTGAAGGAAGATTTCATAACCCATTCTCTGTATCCTTGTCTCTGAAGCCAGAATCATGTGACCAAAGCAGCCAGGTTCTTCTGCTTGCTGGGGCTAGAACCTAGGCCCCTCCTTCAATTACTATTGCATTAGCTTACTGTGACTGGTATTTTTCTTCCCTGTTTAAGCTTTCCTTTAATTCCTTTTCACCAGTTGGAAGCTTAGCTGAATCTTGCTCTAAAGTCACCACTCCATTTTTTTTTTTTCTATTTAGTATTAGGCTTTTCTTCAAACTTTTTATCTTCTTGTGCACAGGAATTTCTGTCTTCAACATTGTATTTTCTAGTGCTCCTCTTTTTCATCTCAACAGTACACTTTGTATATCTCTTTGTCCTTTTCCTTTTTATTGTAGATCTGCATAAGAGTGACCATTAATAACCAAGTAACACAGTCAACACTAGGTTGTCTTGAAATCTCTCCTATCAACACCAAAAATTCTTCAAGTTAGCTTCCAGCAGATGTTTTTGAGAAAATGCAAAAAGCAGCTATTCTTTACCAAAATATCACAAGGCCATTCTTGTGATTAGCCACTTGCTACTATTTTTCCCCTCTGAAACCTCTTGAAGTAAACCCCTACAGGCCACATCACCCTCAGAAACACTTCTTTTAGGATGGCCCAGTAAGTACTGTTTAGTTTGACCACCTTTCTAGTCCAAAGCCTCAATATTTTTTTTAGTCCAAAGTCTTCCATACTCCTCCAAACAACGTGATCAGGCCTGCTACAGTAATATCTAATTTCTGGCACCAACTTTATCCTTAGTCACTGTGAAAAGACACCATGATCAGGACTCTTAAAAAAGAAAGCACTAAATTGAGGTTTGTTTACAGTTTCAGAGAATTAGTCTGTTATCATCATCGCATAAGGTATGGTGGTGGAGAAGCTAATGAGAGTTTTATATCCTGGTCCATAGGCAGCAGGCAGAGAAAGACTTGGGACCTGGATTGGACTACTGAAACTTCAAAGCAGTCCTCTCCAACAATGGCACACATACTCCAACAAGGCCGCATCTCCTAATCCTTCCCAACTGGGAACCAAGCATTCAAAAATATGGGAAGGTGAGGGTAGAGAGTGCAGTCTTATTTAACTCCCATAGTGTTGGCTTAACACTCAAAACTTAATATATCAGACTGGGATGTGTGTGTGTGTGTGTGTGTGTGTGTGTGTGTGTGTGTGTGTGTGTGTGTGTGTGTGTATACACACCTCACTGCTTCAGCATAAGCCTAGCACCTGCATGACCTGGGTTCTATCATCAAAACCATATTCAATTTAATAATTAACACCATAATAGATCACACTGTTTTTTTTTTAATTCATGTGATCAACAGAGGTAGAAAAAAATGACAAAATTTAACATTTTTCTCATTATAAATAAAAAAGTCTCATGAAATGAAGAATTAGAATGAATTTTTAAAATAATAATGATAATTAAAAATACAGGCAAAGCTAGAGTTAACACATTAACCCTGAACACTTTCTTCCAGAAATCAAAACAAAGATACTTCCTCCCACTACTTCCCCACAGTCAAAACAAATACTGATAATGAGCCACCAGGAGAGAATGAGATGAAGACATGCTAATACCCACTACAATATTACGGTGAGGAGCTGCTGCTACATACACAACAGAAAAAGAAGAGGGGGGGGGCACAACACATCTTTCTGTTAAGACATCAGAAGCAACATCTATCTGCTTACCACATTGGAAAGGACAGAGTCATGTTTCCTAACTCTCTCATTCAACCATTTTTAAACAAAATAGATTAGAATTGATCTGCAACTTAGATTATTTCATCCCATGCCAGACAAGAAAGAAGAAAAACAGAGAAAAAAAAAGTCAGGAAGATCACTCTCTTCCAGGCATGCTGCCATCCCATCAAGACTCTTTGTCAAGCATTCTGTTGGGGGTCTCTTACTCCACCTTCTAGGTGACAAACTACTTTGGACTGTCACCAGACCCCCAACTTGGATGTAACATTCACTACTTTATATCAATTCTGGGAGCAGAAATCTATGACTTTTACTTCTTAGTATCAGCCAAGTATTGACAAATACATTCAACAAATATTGAATGCTCACTAAAAACTTGCAAAATGAATTTATGACTTCAAAAAAACATTTAAGAGTAGAATCTATGATTTTTTAACATGCAAACATTAGACAAAGTGAACAATTCCATTACAATGTTACTATTTCCATTTCAGCATGCAGAGAGTGGTAATTAAGAACATTAGCACCAGGGTCAGGTCCCCACAATGTAGTACCTGACTCTGCTTTCTGTGACCTAAGAAACTATTGCTAAGTTGTTTAGCTTCAGTGCTTCAACACCACATATGCAAAACTGGGGTGCTGATGAACAATATCTCAGAGGCCTTTCTGTGAAATGAATGGAGCCATACACGTGTGCAAACTCAGTTCACATGTGGCATTTAGTATCTGTGAAATAAACATTAACAGTTACAAAATACACAGAGCTTACTTTAGGCTGCAGAGATGGACAGCTCAGGGGGTCAGAGCACTGCTTACTCTTGCACTGCCTATTCTTTCAGAGGACAAGGGTTTGATTCCCAGCACCCACATGTAGCTGTAACTCTAGTTTCAGGAAACTACATTCCCTGGTTTCTATGGGCATCAGGCACACATGTGCTACTGATATACATACAGACAAAACATTCATACACATAAAATAAGGAGGAATGAGAGAGAAGGGGGCTGGGTGAGAGATAATTCTGACCAATTGGGGTAAAGCAGGAAAAAAACAGGAAATATTTAGTGAAACAGTCAAATAAGTCTCAAAGAACTGATAATAGCTGAAGACCAAAGCCACACCACATATATCTAGCAGCTATAGGTCAACTGCTAAGCTAAATTCTACACACACACTTTTATTTTCAGAAAAACAAAACAACACACACACACACACACACACACACACACACTGAGATTAGAATAGTCAATTTGATGAATCTAAAACTAGGTCTAATCAAATACAATATAAGCAAAAGAATATAGCTCCAAAAAGAGCCTTTAAAATAACACTCTATACAGACTTCATTAACAAATACTTAAAATACCCACTTGTGCCAACTATTTACTAGGCAGAAAAAATTCTGACATCTCAGATGATGTTAAAATTTAGTAAGGAAGACAGAAACCAGACAGGTTAACTCAAAAATGACACATCTTAGTACTTGCAGTGTCAGGGCAGAAATGCAGGCAGGCTCTGGTGGGAAGGAACCCTGGGAAAGATCTGGGTCGGTTGAGAAATGAAAGTTCATTTAAGGGATACTCTTAACTGCAAATAGGACTGGGGGAGTCAGTGAACGTAAAAGACAGCTCTCAAGGGGGCATCAGCATGTGCAGAAGGTCTGAGAGGGAGATCCCAATGTGCAAAGCACTGAAAAACTAAAGTGACTACACTGCAAATGAACAAGACAATCACTAAAGCTGAAGGCAAGAGAGGCACAATGAAGTGAGACCTGTGAGGCACTGTAAAAACGTGGGATGTTATCCAAATCTAATAAGCCACTGACCAGCTTTCAACAGGAAATATTAAATTTTTATTTACAAAATCTGAAGGATGAACAAACAGGTATGAAGACAGTGAGACCATACAGCAACAGAGGGGTAAACGGATTGACTCAAGATATACCCTGGATATTTGCTAAACAAAATAAAATGACAGACTTGTGTGTGGAAAAAAAAGTCCAGGAGCATCCTGGATCTAGAGCATGATTAAGTACATGGGAGCCAGTGTGTACTAAGACGGGAGGACTTGGAACAGCAACTAAGAACCCCATCTCTGAAAGGTAACTAACATTTATGCATACTATGACTGTATACACCAAGAAGCAGTTGCTTCAGTGTAAGAGAGGGAAAAAGGACAGATGGACAAAAGGATGAAAAAATAAAATTTAAAATTTTTATGCAGCACATGACTTTAACCAGAGAAGTCAGAAGTACATAAAATCTCTATTACTAGAAAAAAATTAAAGAAACCAGGAAACATACTTTTTCCTAGCAAACATCTGGCACCACTACGGTAATTGCCAGTCTCTCCCACCCTCACCCACCACAATAATGGAACAATGTACAACTGATAATCAGAAAACCCCACAAGCAGGTTTTCCTCACCCAACACTTTGTAACCTAATGTTCTGAGAACATTTACACTTAGTATTTTTAATTAATGCATATTTTATGCCTAGAAAATCATACTGTAAATACATATCTCTCTTAAATATTTTAAAACATCTTCTTGGATGATTGTTCAAACTAAACAATACACTATAAACTATTAAGGAACAAAGCCTCAAGTGTTAAGGGTACCTTGAAGATCCACTTCAAAGTATACAAATATAGGTCTGTTCTACTATTTTTAGCCTGTCCTGGTAAGAATCTTATGTCTTTTTAAAACTGGGACACTGCTACGTGTTTTGAGGTTAATGTGACTAGTTGAATGAAATGCATGGTTTAGAATGTCCATGTCCAAGAATATACAGAGTTGTATATTCTTTGGATCTGATCTTTTCGTTTTATCTAAACACTGTAACTGTTATACTTGAAACAACTTTAAATCAGCTACTTCTTTGATCATGAAGACAATATTAACAAGCACAGGGACAAGTCTCCTGCCTTCTTCTCCTAATGCAAGAAAGTAAAACATGCAGTCAGAGACAAAGTTTATGAAGAAAGCTGCACCAGACAACCACTGCAGAAGCATATGCTTAGCTGAGAAGGCAAGGTGACAAGCTCCTCCACTTGAACCAAAGTAAAACTATCAACAGAGGAAAAGGCACCTGGCTCTGCATGTAGAAATGAAGCCCACTATGTCTGTCTCTCTGTGTCCTTGATGGGTCCCAGTTCCCATCCTCTGCTTTGAGAGCTTTGCTCCCTCAGTCTATCATCTATCTACAGAAAGGTACATTTTAATTAAAAATCAGCTATTTGTACTTTCTCTAATAGTCTGCAAACACTTGGAAAGCAAATTCCTTGTGGTAAGTCAAAACATTACTATCTCTTTTCTGTCAAAAAGTTCTCTAAGATCACTTTGAGTAGGAAATCAGGTTGCTAACAATTCAACACTCCAGTGGTCTAGGACTGTAGCTGTTGGCTAGCCATGGTCTGTGAGGGAACCTTGGAAGGCTTTTACTGCACCCATATACTATAGAGATGACATTCTGTATACAACCTACAGATTCTTCCTACAGTAACCCTAAACTCTGCCTCAGTCATGTTCATTTACATTACATGGTCCTCATATCACAAAACTACAATTGTAAGAAGTCTATGTCCTTTACATTTTGAGAGCTTTAATTTAACTTTACAAAATCGTTACTCTGTGTACCTATGTAATAAAAGTAACAGGTACTTTATTTGGATACCATAATACTCAAACAGTTTAAATGTTGCAAAAACCTTACACAAGTAGCAAAGACAAATCAACCAATGAAACCTAATCTTGAAAATTACAGTATGATGCTAACACATCCTGGTCTAGAGATACTAATATCTTTAACCTAAAAACTGAACTGAATACACCTCTAGTTCATTGATCAAAGCACAGCTCTTGTCCAAGTGTAGGTTTTTCCTTTTGAAAGCCTTCCTAAATACATTTCACGTAGTGACATATTTTTTTAAAAATTTAAGTGTGTTAATAGCTTAAATATTCACCACTATGCTAAGAAAAACTTCTAATCAAATTTGTCTAACTTGAGTTGTGCATTAATTTTATAGCTTAACTTATTAACTATGCTTTCTAAATGTTGTCTTGAATGCTAGAATGAAAATGCCCTACATGCCCTACTTCACATTTACATTTCTGCAAGAATAAAGTAGAAAATCCTTTACTCACAATATTCTTGACCTGTGGTAAAAAAACACAAAATAACAGAGTTTCAAATTAATTACTCAATGCATATAGACAATAAAGGAAACCCATGTTAAAACAACAAAGCCCACATTACCCTTTTCTCCTCTGGTCCTACAGTTAAAACTAATCACTTTGTTTCTTAAAAGCTTCTAGGCACAGAATAGATAATGGGGTCCTGAGTAAAAGGAAAAAAGCAAAAACATATGACTTATGCACAGGACAATTGATCTAAATCACTTAAGCACATTTCCATACAAACATTTCATTTTCAACTTGCAAAGTCACCTAACTGGTTTTATTCACCAGCCGTAAGCTTATACCACATCTGTTTTTTTCCCCAAATGTAATCGTAACTAAGTTCTAAGAGAACTATTACGTAGCTTTTTCAGTACAAAAGCATGAACTGACATAAGCACACTGAAGAGATCTGTAAGTTGTTATACCTTTCGCCCAACACACTGGAAATGGACTACAGCCGCTTTTCTCCATACAGACGGCACCTGTAGGTCTCAGGGCCTCTTGGCCTGCCCGTTCCAACAACATACACCCAATCCTATCAAGATCAAGCCAGGAGTCCGCACACAAAGTCCCAGTTCATCGCTCCGACAGCATTTGCTTGGATCCAAAGCAAGACTAAGCTTCCCCTGTGCTCCTTTTTTCAGAGCCTGAAGCACAGTTTGAGAGGTGCTCCTTCTGTAACAGTTTCCAGCAGCTCCACGGTGGCCTCTCAGTTACTGAATCTTCTGCTTCCGCAATCTGAAACACAGACCATCCTGGCCAGATTAAGCCAATGAACAGAATAAAACCAGCTAGTCATGAGACCCCACGGCTCTGGGTTCCTAGATTCATTCAGGGAAAAGGAGAAGGGGAGGGAGGAAAGGGAAGAAAAAAAAGAAGTCCCAGAGCCAGCACCTTATGAATATGCTAATCTCGCCCTTCTGTTCACTTCATCTGGCAGACTTCTGTTTACAAAATGACAGTCGACTCTAAAATTGAGTAAGCTGCAAGAAAATCCAGTCTGACCCAGATCAACTATCCATAGATGGTTCCTAAACAATCCCTGTCTTCAAAACCATTTGACACTTTACCAGACTTATTGTGGACTTAGACTAAAAATAATGAGCTTGATGAAATACATTTTGAAAAAAAATGATCACAATCAAAGTAAAGATCAAATGTGGAGGGGATGACCTATATGAGCCCAAATATCTCAGAGGTAAGTTATTTTCCCTCACTGATACTTTTACAGTACACTTATATATACACATAGATAATTTAGAAAAAATAAACCAGAACTTAAGATAGACAGTTTAAAATATGCTTAAAGAATAATGAGGGATCCAAGATATAAGATTTTTTCTAGCTTCAAGTGTGATTTCTTTTTCTAGCCTCGAAAGATGAGTACTACCTCACACTGAAGTAGGCATTTACATCAGCAACTCTTTTTTAAATGCAAAACTTAATTTTTTCCATTCAAATTGAGAGTCGAGGTCATGCCAAAAAATGAGGCTATTTGAATACATTCCAAATAACCATCAAGACAGCAGGTAAGGAGTTTCTGGTTAGTATCTTGTCCTTCAAGCATATGTAGTATATAGTGAAACGCCACAGTTCTTGCTTGCCACAGGTGACACTGAAGTCACACAATCCCACAAACAGCCAAACTCAAGCTTTACTGTATAAAGGGCCATTGTTTTTCTATTAATTTGTTAACTTCTGAAATACAACAAATACTTGGAACAAGAAGCATGTTTGTACTCATCAATGCTCAGGACAGTTTTCTTCATTCCCATCACCAAATGAGATGACGCCTGAATCCAGGCACCACTCAGACTCTTAAGAGCTAATAGAGCTCCAGAGCCCATTCCTGAACCACCCTGAAAACACATTCCCAGGCATGAACTATGGTCCTAGGCAACACTAAAAAGAAAGGGCTACAGAAAACATTTCAAGCAGGCTGGAAGAACAGAAGAAGCTAGCAAAAGAGCCACCAGATCTGAAAGAATATCCTGGGCAGTACCCTCTCTATAGAGGAGGAAGGGTCACAGAGGACTATTGCCATCCAAGAAGTAAGCAAGACCAAGCAAAACCACCATCTGACTTACCACATGAGCATGACTATCACCAACAGGTGCACAAGTCATTCAAGTCAAGGATGAGTTACATAAAACTTATGACTCTCAGAAACCACCACAAGCTACTCCTACTGCCAGACTACACTCCACACCCACTGTACTAACTGTTCAACACACCTTCAGAGCCGGAACAGCAAGACTGTGAGGCCTCCACCATGAGGGAACAGACACTGGAAGGGAGGCCCTTCTAGGGAGGACCACATGCTCAGCTGTGATACAGGGACTCTGAGTCACCAATCCATCCAATCCAGGAACCATTTAGGCCTAACCTGATACTGCCTCGGGATTCCCAGAACAAAATAAAGAGTGGTCCAAGCAAGGAAGAAGGAGGATGGAGCTACAGCACTGGCAGAACAGTGGAGGGGACAAGCACAACCCTAGAGAAGGGAATAGGAAGAAAGGTCAGAACAAACTCAGTTTCTGGCTTTAATCCATAGATGGGATTCTCTCTACACCCTTTCAATAACTTAATTTATTCACTGTCTAAATACTCCCACCTCTTAATGTGTAAGTTCTTATGGGGTGGATATGCCAGGTATGAGAGATTACTAATTTCTACAGTTAACTCAGAGCAAGTGACAAAAGGTATGTCTGGTACTCACTGGAACACAGGCAGCAGTTACAAAAACCTGAGAACTTACTGGCCCAGTGAGGATTGTGGGGTCAGATGATAGCTGGTGAGGGGAAGGAGTACATTATGGCAATCAAAAGGACTACCTTAACTGTTTCTAAAAATTGTAGTTATAGTTAGGCATAGTGCTGTAAACCTTTAATCCCAATGCTGAAGAGGCAGAGGTAGGAGGATCTGTAAGTTCAAGGCAAGCCTGAGTTACACAGAGAGAACCTGTCTCAAACAAAAACCTATAGTTACAATTAAAATAATGCCTCTTAGTCTAAGACAATCGCAGAGAGGATTTTGATGATTCAGAGAGATCAAGCATTTTAAAAGAACAGATGTAGACCATAATGAAACCTAAAAGAGAACATTAAGAAGTCCTTTGTTCTCTATCTTGTATACAGGGCCAGCATTCACTAAAATTTCTGTACTGTTCCAATTAATGTTTAGAATTAGTATAATTAAATGCTATAGTAAAGTCTTCCTAAGTAAAACCATTATATTAAAATTTACAAGAAAGATAGATAGTACTATTTGTAGAACACCAAAACCCTTCATCCCTAGAAACTGTTTTGCCTTCTTGCTTCATAGGGATCTGTCAGAAACTTTTATCAATACCTTCAGAACACAGCCAGTATCTATGCACTTCTCACTGACTACTGTCCACATTCTAATTCAGGCTCCTGCAGGACTACACAGAACCTATATTCTTTTCTATTGCATTTTCCCACATGGTTTACTGACGCACAGTTCACTGCTCAACTGCCCCACTACAAGCAAACTATGATAGGAGGTAAAGGTGTCTATTCCAGCATAATCTCCAGCATCTTACTATATATATAGCAACTATCACAGAGGAGTAGAAGTCATCTATGTTCC
This sequence comes from Micromys minutus, assembly GCF_963924665.1. Lineage (NCBI taxonomy): Eukaryota > Metazoa > Chordata > Mammalia > Rodentia > Muridae > Micromys > Micromys minutus. The sequence continues at coordinate 15,777,981 of NC_137962.1, forward strand.
TTCCACCCATCCTCCATCTGCATTAAGGTAGAAAGAAAATGGTGAGGAAATTTGTGTTTTTTCTCCTAAGCCACAGAAAGGGTATAATATACAGTAATATACCCTAATGGTATATGTCCATCCTAGACACCATGTTACCTTCAGGTCCCACTGGTCAGAGGCTGATGAACAGTTACAGAATGAATATTTAAAAAAAAAAAAAAAAAAAAGCAACAGAGAGCCTAAATAAATTGTGACTTCTATATCCCACCTATACACACACCAAAAAAAAAAAAAAAAAAAAAAATCACAGATGCACTGCTCTAACTGCAGAAGAAGTACCAACTGCAAAATTGGACTACAAACATCAGGCTAGTGAACAATGCTATGAGCACAATCAGTATACAGAAAGGTAACTCTAGAAGCCTTCAAATGCTATACACAATCTGTCTAACCTGGCCTGTAAGTCACTGGGAATAAACTATATTTTTAAATTTTTTATTATTTTTAATTATGTATATTGTATGTGTGCAGGTTTTCACAGACTTCAGAAGAAAGTACAAGATCCCCCAGAGATAGAATTATTGGCAGTTGTGAGCTACCTGATGGGGGTGCTGGGAACTGAACTTGGGTCCTCTGCAAGAGCAGTATTGTGCTCTTAACCACTTGGTCATATCTCCAGCTCAGAAGAAACATTTTAACACATGAACTGCTTATAAATGTCAACAAAAGTATATCACAAAAATAAAAAAACTGACTTTCATGTTTCTTATAATGTTGCAGTGCCTTAATTAAACACATCAGAATACTTCTGAAAACAAAGAATACTCTTTGTCAGCTAACTAGAGGAATATCTAGAAAAAATAGTATTCTGGGAAATATACTCACATGTTTATTTCTAAGTCTGTGACCCATGTTTGCAAGAGGAATTGAACATTTAAATAAATATAAAACTTCCAATTAGCATCCAATATTTATAATATATGACAACTTTTCAGTGCTCAAAATCTCATACTAAGGTTACATCTATCAAGATTACTAATATTTGGGCTAAAGAGATGACTCAGTGGTTAAGAGCACTGACTGTTCTTCCAGAGGTCCTGAGTTCAATTCCCAGAACCACATGGTGGCTCACAACCATCTATAATGATAATAGGATCTGATGCACTTTTCTGGTGTGTCTGAAGACAGCTACAAAGTACTCACATAAATAAATAAATCTTTTTAAAAAAAGATTACTATCATTTTTCTCACTGTGTGTCATTGCTTCTACTAAAAAGTAATTTTCTTAGAATTTAGTCCATCAATAAAAATTATAGCCTGATAGACATTAGTGTTCTATTAATGGAAATAAAGAATATATAATATCTTCTGAAAGCAAAGACAACAAGCAGCTTCTTAATACAACAAATTCCCAGAAATGCTGGTAAGACCACTGTTGACCTCCCTGCCAGCTTTAGAACAACTGCTGTAACTCTCTTCTGTCATGCTACAGGAGCTGAAGAAGGCACTGAATTTATAACAACTACATGTGAGACAAAAAAAAAGAATCATCACCAGCAGGAACCTCAGTTTCAGTGTTTGTAAAACAAGGACACTGCTAATACCCACCCTCTAGCCAGCACTGACTGCATGCCAGCCAGCCACAACACTAATATGAATACCAAGCTACCCCTTGCTATGTGCCAGACTTGCTCAAAGCACTTTTAAAATATCTGTTCACCTTATTTTCACTAACAATCCAATGAGGCAGATATTATCACCCCATTACCACCACCACAACCTCAGCTTCACAAATAAAACTAAGGCAGAGAGGTTAGTCAATGTACAGCAATACCCAGGAATTGTGGCCCCAATTTGTGTTCTTTCTCAATTAGCATCAATGCTTATGGCAGTTCTTTCTATTAATACTTCTACAGCTACATAGATAATACTACAAACCCTATGACACTAACAACTGAAAAGAGAAACTGGACAGCTCACCTACTATTTAGCAGCCAAAAGGGATACTCAAAGGAACCAAGCCCTCAGAAAGCAGGCAAAATATCACAGAAGCTATAGCCTACCCCAGAAACTACAAGGGTTCCAGAGAAGAGGCCAGAAATGGGCTCTGTACCCAGAGTTCATTTTACCTACAGAGGACAAGTGAATAGTGAAGACCAAAGGGACAAGAAGGAACAGAACAAATGCAGGCAGGCTCCTTTTACCCTTTCAGAGTACCTGGCATCTAACAAAACAGCTAGTGTCATTTCAAAGTGTCCTGCTGTATGCTTCTTCTATGTTTGTGCAAAGACCCTAAGTAAGCACTAGAGACCACAAAAGAACTAGGACAGAAGTCCATAGCTCACAAAAGCAACAATTTGAATCAGAGTACTCAGAGTCCTGGAATATGAAAGACAGAGACCCTCTCAACTGGTACCGCAAGTGTAGGGCTTCATCCTCGGAGGAGGTAAGAAATTATTTCTGTAAATAGAACTGGAAGGTAGGAATTCAATACTCTCGCCCAAGGAGTTGTGACCATAAGTGAGAGTAAAATAGCATGGTTCCTCTCAGTCCTCTAGGGCAAAGCATTTATGTAAGTAGAGGCGTTTGCTAAGATCCAGAGGAGCAAAATGCTAGAGCAACAGCAATGCAGCTTTGTACAAGTGACAATAAAATTAAATCCTTGGTTTCCTAAAATAGGAACCATTGATGTTGAAAACTGGAAACACATAGGAGCTAATGTAGTAAGAGCCCATGAAAGGGGGGATAAAATCCCTGTCAATTACTTTGCAAGAAAAATTACAGTAATGTATTACTTAGACCCTCTCAGGAGGATCATAAAAAGAAAATTTAAAAATCCTCTGCCAGATACATCTTGACAGGTCTTGGCAGGGCAGGCCAAGTAAACCCTGAGGCCACTCAAGCAGGGGTCTCCAAGCCCTCTGGCTGAGATGCAACAAATTGGCAGGCCTTTGCTTCATGGCCCTTCCACTGTTCTACCAAGGTCCTTCCCACTGAGTCTGACACCTGAGCAGGTACTACCCGCTCCTGCCCACCCTTCAACTTCGACTCTAACAAGCCCAACACCTCAAATAAGAACCAGAGCTTAATTGCCCCAGAGCATGATTTTTGGTTTTCCCTCACAGAGGTAGTAACCCAGTGTCGACTGATCAACAAACCCTTTATGAGGGAAAAATTAAAACAGGTCCAACTACTAGTATAGGAACAATCCCAACTAAGATATACAGAACCTTGGAACTCCTGCTATGGTTTATAAATCATAAAAGAACAAAAAGTAAAATTTGACTGTTATATGATCTCAGGAATATATGTGCTACTATGAAAATAAATGAGGAGTGGGTGTTTCAGAAAGGGCGGCCTGACCCTACTATTATTATAACTGACTTAAAGGCTATGCTTTCTTTGTTGTTTTCATATTCTGATGTTGACCAGCTAAAGATGAATTTGGCAGACTGAGGAAACTGGGAGTAGCCAGATTGCTCAACCCCCCCAGGAGAATGGGAAAAGCTAGGAGGCAGAAATGAATCTTTAAAACACAGGTTCAACTGTTTAAAATTGCCATAAATTTTGAAGGTTGTAAATTTTATGCAAATAGTCATAAGTTTAAATCTTTAAAAATTAATAACCATTGTTAAGTAAATATGTTTTGATTTGTTTGGTTTTTTTTTTTTTTTTTTTAAGTGTTTTGCTTGTCCTTGGTCAAGCAAAAATGATCAGACTCTAACAAGGGAAGAAGTTAGAGGAGACTCGCAAAAGCCCACGTTCTACTGAAGGCATGTTTAACAGAGGATTCCAAACTTTTAGTGTATAGTTAGTAGTAGGTGGTTCTTACATCAGCTTGACATCTGGAACAAAGGCTGTTAGTGACTGAGGCATTCGCTGTTAAGTGTGCACAGGCATGGACAGTATCGCTCCCTGACTAGTCAACTGTAGAGTACTGCCCCAAGAATGGCACGGGGCCCTCGGGGCTACAGGAAAATATCATTGTGTCATATTTGGAACTTCCCTTTTTCAAACAGTTCTTTACACACTTCCTTTCTAGGACTCCCATTACAACTAAAAACTGGTAATGGTCCTACTTACACTAGCAAACAATTTAAGGAATTCTGCAATTTATGGGATATTAAGCATGTTATTGAAATCCCTTTTAATTCACAGGGTCAAGCTACTAATATTTAAATGAAAAATTAAAAAAAATAAAAACAGGGCCTATAAACCCAACTAAATCCTCACATACTATGCTACATTTAGCCATGCTAACTTTAAATTTTTTCCCACGATGTTTCTGCTGCCACCCAAAAGCATTTTGACCTAAAAGAGACACAGTCTAAAGTATAAGTTAAATAGGAATTAAGAAACTGACCAATGGAAAGGGAAATATACTAACATCAGGATGAGGTTATGCTTTTTTCTTTCCAAAAAATGAATTAAGTCCCAGTGGCTCCCACTCCAATACACTAAGATTACATCCCAAAGACCACTGAACAAATAAAGTGTCTGAAAACAGACGACAAACCCATCAAGAGTGAGATGTCCCAAGAGAAAGAACAAGCTAATGACTTAGGGAAACAAGGACACTGTATTCGTGACCTAAAAATATGGTGCAGTTATGTTATCTGACTATGTATTAATTCTCAGCTTGTCACTAAAGAATCCAAATGCTTTTTGACGGGGGGGGGGGGGGGCATAAAAAGCACAACTGGAATGAGAGACATATAGTATTATTTTGCCATGCTAAGCACTGTTTTTAGGCTTTTCTATTACTAGTTCCAGAAATGATTACTGAAATACAAAGGAAGATTCCAAAATGGCCTGTATAATTAGTGAAACTACTTATATTACAATAAAGATATTAGTAGAAATTAATCAAGAGATGGGTGAATTGAGAATCATAGTTTAACAAAATAGCTATTAAAAATTATTTGTTGTTCAACATAATCTTGGTTGTCAACAATTTCCTGGCATGTGTTCTCTTAATGTGTCAGATTTTTCTTATCCTATCTATGATCAAAGCAATGATCCACATAAAAAGATAAAGCACAACTGACCCTGGAATACTCATGATGGCTAAGATGGCTTTTCTCTTTCTGTTACATTAGCCATGCAGGCAACGAATTCAACCTTTGTATCTCAAACACAATTTTTTCTTTTTAAAAAATAAAAAAGGGGAGATATAGGAGTCATAGAGGTTCTTGTGCTCACAGATAAAACACTAGAGGAATCAGGAATGTTAAATACACAGGACTGCTCCTCCAAAGAAAGGATTTATAGCCTGTGAGCTGCCCAGAAGACTGGACACAGATACAGTTAACAACCTGGTGACCTTTTTCTTATCTCTGCGGCAGAGCCCACACCAGATTTTCCCCCAGACCCTTGTCATAGAAGATACTACATGTACTTTTTTATGAAGAGTTGATACAGTCATGTCTTAAGCTTTATTGTGCACACAGGATTAAGTTAATAATTATCTCCAGGAAAGTTTTCACCAAAATGTGCTATGCTTAAATATACCTAAAATAAACCACTCAGGGTTCAGAGGTTTGAACAAACAACTCCTTAATTGAACTACATTTTTGTCTCCTCGGATCATTACTCCTACAAATTGTTACTCTGATGGCCATGGTGGTCACAAACACACACACACACATACACACACACACATACACACAGAGAGACAGACAGACACACACACACACATACACACAGAGAGACAGACAGACACACACACACACACACACACACACACACACACACACACACACAAGAACTCTAGAACACTGATATAACAAACCTCTAATGAGGACCAGCACGATGATGGCTCATCAGGGTAATGGCACTTGCTACAAAGCCCAATGATCTGAATTCAAACCCGAGATCCACATGGTAGAAGAGACCTGACTCCAGCAAGTTATCTTCTGACCACACACAAACCACGCCGTGCATATGTGAATCCACACCCATATATGCACACAAGTAAATAAATATAAAAAATTTTTTGGCAAAGCCTCACTATAAAAGTATAGCTGTCCTGGAACTTGTTATATGAACCAAGTTAAACTGTTTCCTAAATGTTGTGATTAAAGGTGTGCTCTACCACATCCAGCTTTATGAAATGAGGTAAATGACAAAGAAAAATACTCATTAATGAAAAATATAGCATGATACACACAAAGAATAAGGTAGCCCCCATACCTAAAATAAGGATTGTAAGAAATCTGCAAATCAAGCACAGCACATCACTCATGCTAGGTACTTGATTTATCTGATCTACAAAAAGATATAAAAGAGTAATAAGTAGGGTATGATTTGTTCATGTGTTGCCATCAATAAATGCTCTTATATATACACAAAGAACACTGCTAAAAGGTTATAAAAAAGAATTGAAGTTCCACCTAGAGAGAATCTAGGTTGGGAGCTATAACAAAATTCATAGCCATTGGAGTTTCAGGTCATTGTATTTTCTGTTCAAAATAATGAAAATGACACAAACAGCTATGCAAAAGAAACACTGGCACTAAGAAAGTAACAGTGCCTTTCTAACACAGGAGTCAGATAACAAATTCAAATGAAATTAGAAAACCTTAGGATAACATGTAACACCAAAACCCTTTGCACAATCCTGAAAGAATACACAGGAGGGAAATTTTTCAGGAAAAGGAAAAACCACCAACTGCCTACTTCTTTAACTTAAGCCAGGTGGGGGACATATGAACAAATTCTTCCTGATACAACAGGAAAAAAAGTCAGGCAAAATCAAATGCAGTAATCTGCTCTGGAGCACGATCTACAAACAACAGTGAGCTGTGAGTACTGTCTTTATTTTTTCAAAATTGAATTCTTAGCCAAGCATGGTGCTCTGTGCCTGTATAATTCCAGTAGTAAGGAAACTGAGGCAGGAGAATGTAGAGTTTAAAGATAGCCCTGGCAACAGAGTCACTGTGAGACCAGCCTGAGCAACACAGTAAGACCCTGCCTTAATAATAATGATAAAAGTAAATAGATCAAACCATGGAATTTTGTTCATCATAAAATTTTCATATTTATTTTTTAATTTTAAAAATTTGCTATTTAGCCTGATTACTGAGATTTGTTTTTTAGGTGTTTTGTTTTGTTTATGCCCTCGAAGAGTGCTTAAAACAACCCTAGACCCACCCTTCCTACACAAGACTGTCCACATCCCTCTCCTGACTGGCCCCAATCCTAGTCCTGACCCCTGGAGGCTCTGTGCAATAAAAGCATTACTGTCCCATACAAATTAAACATAGTATAATAAAGATACTTAATTGCTAAGAGCCAAAAACCTCAGAACCTAAACATGTCAAAGTTTACCTTCTTTGAAACAAGTACAATGCATTTTTATATGCTGGATCAATTTACCTATCTAGACTGCAAACAAGAAAAGCTATGGAAGTTCCCTGACAAATAGCAGTCACCATAAATTTACCCACTGTTACCCTATCTGAGAGCACCTACTTGCCACAGTGGCTCAGATACTGAATTTCAATAGGACAGAACAGAAGGCTAAAAGAAAAGGTTCACCAATGATTGGCTAAGTACAGGAGGCACAAACACACTCTGCCCTGACCACTTCTTTTCAACAAGGCAGTCATGTCTGTTGATTGTAATGAAAAAGTAAACCTGGAATATCTGAATCAACAAAGGCAACAGCTAGCAGCAGAACAGCATTTATGTAGAAAACCAGGAAAGTGAGAAAAATATCAAAGTCACCTGGCAGAAGACAGCAGGGAGCTCCTAAGATGTGAGACTGGAGCTACTTTTACTTCAGTATTCATCTGCCAGTTCTAGAAAGGAGGAGGAAAGGTAAGAATCTGGGGTCCATACTCATAATTCCTGCCAAAGGACAAAAAATTTGACAAGGTTTTGGCAGGCTTAATCTGAAAGGAAAGTACAATGTTTCCCACCAAAGATTAGTCAGCAACAAAAGGATTAAAGCATCAGCATGTGCCACTCTATAAACGAACCCTACCAGTAATGCAGAAGACCATGCACTGTATGATTCCTTTCCTCTAAACTATCCTACATAGACACAGTGAACTAGCAATTTTCTTGTTTGGGCTAAGAATTATAGATAGTGACTACAGGAGGGGTGAAATTTCTTGAAGGTGGAGGGCAGTACAAAGGTTAAAATATTGATGGTGGTGACTATATCACTTAAAAAATAAATTCTTTTGTGATTACGTTTAAATTTAAAGACCTAAATTCAGAACTGGTGTTGAAAGGACAACTTAAACCCCATTTGTCTCCATTTAAGGACCAGACCTGATTTCAAAAATGTCATTGGCACCAGCTCCAAGAACAGACCATAATTCCCAGAAACCAGGCCATAAGGAATTAGCTCCAGGAACAGAACAAGATCCAGAACAAGATCATAAAACCCCCTCCCAAAGAGCAGCCTGGGGATAACCACAAGAATGGGAAAATATCTTATTGCAGGATGGGTCACCTGGGCTGGGCAGTCCCATCTCATCCCACCGTTACACGTTTGTGATGCAGAAATGCAGACCACTGACCACCTGTGACCCCCTAGCACCAAAGAAATTTTATATTACCTAATCCCTCTAGAAAGTTCCCAGGTTTCCTATAGGAAAGCCTGCATGCCTTTGTCTGGGGTCGTCATTTCAAAATATAGTTGACCCCCCCCCCATGCTAATTGTTTCTGCAGAATAAATGATCTTTGTCTTTGCATATTATCTGAGTCTGGGATCCTCCTTCAGTGATTTTTCAGACCCTTGCAGTGTGAAATCCTGTGTCTAAAATCTAGCACTAACAAAAAAGAGAAACAAAAACACAAGGGCTGGAGAAATGGTTCAACTGTAAAGTACTTGAAGCAGCACAATACTGACAGCCTGATTGAGATCCCTAGAATCTACACAACACTGTCTCAACACACCCAAACAGGGAGAAGGGAAGCCAATACAGGAACATTCCAGAAGCTCATAGGAGAGCAAGCCTGAAGTATAGAGAAGCAAATAACAAGAGACCTTGTCTCAAACAAGGTAGAAGACAAGGCCTGACACTTAAGGCTGTCTGTCATCTCACCTCCACATTTAAGTTGTGGCACATACTCCCACATATGCCTAAACCTTAAACAGACAAACAAACAAAAAAAAAAAAAAAAAAGCTTCCTTAAAAAAAATAGTAAACTTCTAGTTTTAAAAGACTAAAATTCCAGATCCCACCTCCAAAGAAAAGTTAGCAAATAAAGAGTATATATTAAAAATAACAGGGCTGGGAAAATTGCTCAGAAGTTAAGAGCATTACTCCTCTAAAAGACTCAAGTTCAGATCCTAGCACCTGTGTCTCGTGACTCACAAGTGCCTATAATCCAGTCTCAGGGTGAACTGATTCCTGTAGCTTCTAGGTTCCTGTACTAATAGGGCCACATACATTAACGTGTATGCAGACAGACAGGCGCCCACACACTCTAAAAACAAAATAAAAGCCACTACTTGTTATATAGAAACAAAACTTTAGTTAACCAAGGAAGATATAAATACAATTTTTTTAAAACTACAAACATTACAGAAACTACAAATCTAAGAATGTTTTCTTATAATGTTCTTTAAAATATAAGAAAATACAATCAAGCACGGCTGGCAGCATATCATTAAACTCATCAAGGAGGTAGCCCAACCTCCTGGGATGATTAGTTTTACAACACCAGGATTTACCTGGAGTACATTCTGTCAAGTTTCTGCTACAGTGCTGGTACAATTCTGATCTGCTCCAAGCCTATTCCTATTTTCTGCATGTAAACTTCACTTCTAAAAACAGCCTTTTCTCATTACCACTCCCCTTCTCTGAAAAGATGCTTTATTTTCTACTGGCTTTGATAATGACTTATATTACCATCTTCAAACCAAGTACTGATAAGATCTTCCTTAGGCAAAAATTTGCCTTTGCTTAAAAATTATCTCTACAAAAGCTGTAATGCTTACTTTGGTCCAGCTTTTTTAATTAAATTTTTTTCATGTAATAAATTTTGACCATGTGAAATAATAAATAAATTTCACCTCCCCAATTCCTCCCAGATCCATACTATGGTTTGGAGCCTTAATGAATAAAATAGGGGGAAAAGGAGAAAGTCTGTTGAGTTGAATACCAGTTATTTCTAGTCCTCTGCTTCTTCACCTGCCCAAGTAAACTCCTACTGCCAGAGCTACAAGATGTAACCTGTGGCCATGTCTTCCCAATATGGGTAACCTCAAACCGTGGGGGAAAAAAAGTGTGGGGGGGGCTTTGGGGGGTGTTTTAGAACCATATAGCTCTGGTTCATAGGACCTAGAGTCATAAGCCTCTGAAGGGACTATATTGTCTTTTTTTATTCTTTCTTATAAAAATGCCTACAAAAAAACTTTACGAGTAAGCAAAAAAAAAAAAAAAAATGCTACAAATAGTGGACAAAATCATTTTTTAAAACTATTTAAGAAAATGGAAGAAATCACTCAAGGCAGGCCAAACTTTCAAATTTTCTTCTTGAAACTTCTCATAGCAGGCTGGAGAGATGGCTCAGTGGTTAAGAACACTGACTGCTCTTCCAGAAGTCCTGAGTTCAAATTCCAGCAAACACATGGTGGCTCACAAAATCTATAACAAGATTTGATTCCCTCTTCTAGTGTGTCTCAAGATTCTCATAGCATCTAGGATGTGCTATGATTCTACACTCTCTTGCCTGGGCATTATGCCCTGCTCTGAACTTGGGGACGGCAGGTTTAAGCATTTGGTGGTGTAACTGATATGCTCAGAGCACAAGCTGTTAAAAATTCATGGGGAAAGTAGGAGCAATAACATCTATCTAAATCTATTTTTTTAATTTATTACATTTTATTTACTTGTTGTATGTATGCACACTTGAATGTGTCACTGCACGTGTGTTGAAATCAGAACAACTTGCAGGTGCTGGTTATTTCTTTCCATCATGTGAGTTCCCATCATGTGCCTGAACTCAAGTCATCAGACCTCTACCCAGTGAGCCATCACCCTAGTCCAATATCTAAATCTAAATGTACGTAGTAGACTGTGAAAAGATGCTGTGGTAGTTCATATTCATTATCAACTTGACAAGATTTAGAATCACCATAAAAACATAGCTCTAGGTATATCTATCAAGGTATTTCCAGAACTCTAGTAACAAAAGCATTACTGACATATAGCTGAAAAATAATTCAAAGGGAGACATTTTAGAAGGAAGCAAAACAAGATGTTTTTAAAATTCCATATTCCACCCTTATTTGTCTTCAATAGTATTAAGGCAGGGTTCAAAAACTTTGTAAATCTAGCAAATCTTAGGGGTCAGACCTGTCCAAGGACTGAGACAGATCCTAGGTAAGAAAAGGATTGTTCACCCCAGAGTTTGCTTAAATTTCTTGTCAGCTTAGTATCATGAATTCCAGCACATTAACATTCACTGTAAAGGATACTCATACAGAAATGACACTGCTTTTATAGAGATGTTTCAAATAGAAATGTTAAAATAGCAATAAACCAAGCTTAAGACCTGCATTAGTAAACCCCCTGTATAGTGAGAAGAGAGGGATACCTTGGTGGGCTCATGCTATGGCATCCCTTCCCACTGAGGAACCAGGTATAGTATAGAATAAAGTTGGCAGTGTAGCCTGGAATTATAGGACAAATAAATCCTTTCTCCCCTAAACTGCTTTTGTTGGCATATTTTATCACAGCAAAAGGACATTAAAATGACACTAAGGAAAAGGAACAGACTATAAAGCTTGATATTTAAACCAGGTGTTCAGAAAGGATCCTGAAAGCAGAAAAACTAAGTTAGGTTGGTATCTGTTTCACAGTACTGGGATCAATCCCGGGTTTCATGCATGTTAAGCAAGCAATCTACAGTATGTTTTAAGGCATTTTATTTAAAATCTGTTAAAAGACTTTTCAAACATGAAACACTTTTTACATTTATATTTTACCTTTTTCCTTTCTTTTTTTTCTCTAAAGTGTGTGAGACACTGAGACAGGGTCTCATGCAGCCCAGGTTGGCCTCAAGCCATTAACTCTCCAGCCTCCAACTCTCACTACTGCAGTCACAGGAGTGTACCACCCAACCCAGCTCCCAACTCCCAGGCCTCAACTCCCAGTCCTGTCTCTGTGCTGTTCTGCATTTATTCTAACCTTTCAATTAAAATAGGTCATACCACAACATTTTAGAAGACATTTTAAATGATGAAGTACAACAATAACACACTAAATCCAACAGGAATCAATATAGTGTATTTATTCCACACTAAAACTGCAGGCAATGACAACTGCAGTGACTGCCACTTGTCGGAAGCAACTGTCAAATCTTCAGACTTAAATATGCTTTAAGCCTTCCAAAACTAAGATTAATGCAGTAATCTCCAAAGGAAAATACCCTGATGTAATTCAACAATGAACCATGTAAAGTAAGATCAACCTGTCATCACCTTCTGTACCCAAATATCAACTGTGCAAGAGGCTATCAGCAATATACCTTCTGTATCACCATATAACTGCACCAAACTACTTTATTCATGTCATTATCACAGAATGTCTGACTTATTTGTAATAAGTAACATCTCCCTTTTGTGTTTTCTTTTGCTGATTTTTGTTCTAATGTTATTTTGTTGCTGTGATGAAACACTGTGATCAAAAGCAACATAAAAGAGAAAGGGGTTATATGACTCACCTTTCCAGGTCACAGTCTACCACAGAAAGAATCCGGAACTGAGTAATAGCTGATTGACAGTTAGCTAACTTATTTTAAAACAAATGAATAAACATTTATTTATTTGTATGTTTTGTGTGTTTGTGAATCTGGGTACTGTGTAGAAGACAACTGGTAGGACTCTTGTTCTCTTCTACCATGAGAACCTAGGAGATCAAATTCAAGGTTGTCAGCCTTGGTAGCAGATACTAGGATTATAATATATACTACCACACCCAGCCATTGTTCTCTTTTTTTTTTAAACCTTGCTTCTCAGGTAGAATTAGCTCCATGATTTCTGACAAACACCAGTGCTGAGGAGCAGCACACTGAATGCACAGACTTCTCCCCAAGCCTAAGTATCGCCCTCACTACCATTTTTACAGGTTCCCCTCAGTACTAGGCAGCCACAGGTCTGCTCTTATAAATCAGGTTTTTATTTTTTATTAGATTTATTTACATAATTTATGTGCATGAGTGGTCTGTCTGCATAATCAGATCCTATTACAGATAGATGGTTGTGAGCTACTATGTAATTGCTGGAAATTAAACTCAGGACCTCTGGAAGAGTAGCCAGCACTCTTAACTGTTGAGCCATCTCTCCAGCCCCAGGGATCAGTCTTAATAAATAAAATCATCATCACTCGGTGGTGTTCCTTGATTTGTAGATTTATCCCTTCTGTTGTCTGCCATTAACAGTTAAGTACTTGGTGTATCTAAGTTGGTTTCGGTGTAAGCTGTACTAAATCTGCTCATTTAGCAAGTAATGGGCATCTGAACTGTTCCCACTGAATAGGAACAAAGTTGCTACAAATCCTCCTATGGAGAGTTCTGTGTGAGCATATGTTTTCATCGTCTTTGGGGAAAACAACCAGGAAGAAGGCTACTAAATCATATAACAAATTGTCTCCCATAGCACAGCAGAGTTTCATCTGTCACTTGACAATATGACTTTGTTTAGTTTTAACATAGCCAGACCTCACTGAAATTGTAATCTGCCTCTTCTAATAGCTACTAATATGAAATACCCTTTTCTGTATATATTATTGTCATACATATGAAATGGATGAAATATCCATTAATCTTTTGACCATCTTTAATTGAATTTTTAATTTTCCTACATTTAAAACTTTTTATTTACTTATTACCATCCTGTGCATGTGTGCGCGCTATCTTGTGGAGGTTAGAGAACAACCTTTTGCAATTGTTTCTTCCCTCTAATTTTATATGGCTTTAGGGATCAAACTGGGATCATTAGATACAAGTGTCTGTATCTACTGAACCAACTCACTGCCCTCAACTATGTTTTTAATAGTTTATCAATAAAAAAAATGTTCAAGCCAGGTGGTGGTGCATGCCTTTAACCTAGCACTCAGAAGACAGAGGTAGGTGGATCAATGAATTCAAGGCCAACCTGTTCTACACAGTGAGAAGGACAGCCAGGGATACACAAAGAAACACTGTCTTGAAAAAAAAAATCAAAAAGGGGAAGAAAAAAAGAAATAAATAGAATTTGACAATAAAGTGTCTCCTTGCCATTGTACAACACTCAGTTCCAATAACTAATATGGTAGAATGTTCATTAACAAGTATAAGGAAAATAGAACACATCCCTGCTTTTCTCTCAACCTGAAATTAAGAATCCTAGGAAATGCTACTTCTAGGGTCAGGAAATGACACTGTTCCCCACTGTGGCCATTTGTTTTACTTTTGGAACAAAAATGTATGTAACCCAGACCAGTCTTGAATTCACTGTGAAGCTGAGTGGCTCACTGTTTTTTCTACTATTTTGACAAACACCTATAAGAAGCAACTCAAAAGGCAACTAAGAAATGTGAGAGTAGAAAAAGTCTTCTCCAGGAAAAAGTCTGTCACCTGGTTATACAACACCAATGCTGAGCCCTGAAAACAGAGACATACAAGAAACCTTATGCAAACTGAACAGACTGCATTGTGTATTTAGGAACACAAATACACAAGCAACAAAAATTAAAGAAAAAGAGGCCACGGATTTGAAAAAGAACAAGAGGAGATACATGGAAAGGTTTAGAGAAAAGAAAGAAAAAGCAATGTAATTATTGGTAATATCTCTCTCTCTCTCTCTCTCTCTCTCTCTCTCTATATATATATATATATATATATATATATATATATTTTTTTTTTTTTTTTTTTTTTTTTAAAGAGGTAGCAACCCAAGGAAAAGTCTACTGTAGCTCACATAAGGGTACAGTCCACCATAGAAGGAAGGCATGGTAGCAGGAGCATGAGGCAACTGGACACAGTGAATCTTTACTCAAGATGTGGACAACTGCCAAGTGTATTGAGCACTTTAATCCCAATACTCAAGAAGCAGGAACAGGCAGAACTCTTCAAGATAGAGAACAGCCTGGTCTACACGAAGTTCCAGGCCAGCCAGGTACAAAAAGATGGCTTAGTGGTTAAGATCACTGGATGCTCTTTCGGAGGACCTGGCTTCAATTTTCAATACCTACATAGCAGCTCACAACTATCTGTAACTCCAGTTCCAGGGGATCTAACACCCTCATACATACATGCAGGCAAAACATCAATGCACATAAAATAAAAATAAATTTTAAAAGAAGAAAAAGAAGAGGAGGAGGAGGAAGAAGAAAAGAGACTAGGAGGAGGAGAAAGAGAAGAGGAAAAAGAAGAAGAGAAAGGAGATAGACAGATACACACATGCTATGCATACATACATACATACATACATGTATACATACATACATACAGGGATGAATAATGTGACTCAACTGCTTTCTCTTTCTTAGTACTGGTGGGTCTCCAACCGAAGGAATGGTGTCATCCATACTCAGGATGAGTTCTCCCTCTTCAGTTAGACCTTGCTGTAAAAATTCTCACAGACACACCCAGAGGTATGTCTCCGCAAAGACTGTCACTCCTGCCCATCACACTCCTCAGAATGTTGGGACAATGGTATTTGATATTTACAAGTATTTGATGAACATAAACTCTCAGTATGTGTGTACAAACAAGGAACTGGATATTATTTGCAAGCTTTACAGAAATGATAATGTATTCAAGTAAATCCATTTAAAAAGGAGATGCAAATTAGAAGTAGCTCGGTAGATGGCACTATTCTCCTATCGGTTAAAAAACATGACCACCACCTGTACATTTGAGTAAGCACAAGATTAAGCTTTGATCAAAAGAACTGGAGAAGTTTGCACTGCTGTAGGGAAAGAACTCTGCAAATTCCTTAACTCTAGACTCACCTTACTTAGCAACTATAAAGAAATAAAAGCTGAGGAGAAGCACTTGGTGTACATTAAGAATGTGAGTTCAACAGGGTGGTAATGACAAACACTTTTAGTCTCAGCATGAGTTCAAGACCAGCCTGTTCACAGAGTGAGTTCCAGGACAGCCAGAGCTACACAGAGAAACCATCTCCCAAAAAAAGTGAATTCAAATCCTAGAACTCCAGGTAAAAAGTCAGGTGCAAGGCCCAGAGTGGTGGCTCAGTGGTGCATGTCTTTATCCTACGACAAGGGAACCAGAAGCAGAAGGACCTCCATTAATTTAAGGCCAGCCTGGTCTACATAGTGAGTTTAAGGCCATCCAGAACTGTATAGGAAGACATTGTTTCAAAACATGAGAGTGATGAGTCTCTTGCAGAAGAATCAAGTTCAGTTCACACCACCCCACATCAAGCAACTCAAAACAGCTTGTAACTACAGCTCCAAGGGATCCAATGCCTCTGACCTCCACAGATAACTGCATTCAACATGTACATATACCACATAATTAAAAATCAATCTTTTTGTTTTTTTAAAGCCAGATTTGTAGCACAAGCATCTATACTCCCAACAGTCATTTTGGGACAAGAGGCAAAGACACAAGAATCCCAGGAAGCTCATAAGCCAGCTAGTCAGAAGAGACAGTATCTTAAACAAGGTAGAAAGTAAGGAACACCACACTAATACAAATTCTATGGCACATACATAAGAAATAAGATTCAGAATTCACCTAACACATAAATGGCAACTATAATGGCTGTGACTATAATGTTCTAGCCATAATTCCTGAAACACATGTCATGACTGAAATGTGTGCTCTCCAAATACCTGGGTATAAATGGAAAGCTTAATACTGAGTTCAATATAAGGCTCCACCCATCCAGGAAATCTATGCATTCACATGAAAAGCACTGTGGTGTTTGCAAAGATTACATAGAGACCTTACTTCTAATCATCTGTCTCAGCATTTCAATATAAGCAGTGCTTCCTTTCAAAAGCAAGCAATTCATCAGCTTCTGGCTTTTCACTATCTCATCCTTGAGAGTTAGTTCCCTGGGGTTCTACAGGTAGGCCTGCATGCCTCAAAGACATGTTCCCATGCCCTGATTACCCTCTCCAAAAACAAGCATATTAGCAAGCAATTCCCTAAGTTTCTCCTTAAAATTCATCTGATTCTTGAAAATCAAGACTGAGGCAGTACTATAGCACTGATTCCTACACCCAATAAATTGGTCTGGATACCCCAAGGCCAATGTCATTACTTCTGTGACAAGTATTCTTAAAAGACTTTCTCATGAAGCAATATATGAAACACGCCTTTAAATTTACCCTTTGGATACATGTGTTCTAATATGCTCTATGTTCAAGTCTTAGGATTATAATAAAAATAAATAAATCTGTCATCCATGTTTAATAATGTGAACCTAATTCCCATGTAATCTGGTTTAAAATTCACAAGGTACTATCTGTATTAAGGCAGTATGGTATGTACAATCCACAGTAAAAGTTCCAGCAGACAGGACTTTTAAGGCAGTGAAACCTAACAAGTCACTTCTACAAGCTCAGGCTTTTGTTCCCATTACTTTCCCCGTCTAGAAGACCCCTTCTTCAGGAGTCCTCTGAAAGAATAGCCAATGCTCTTTACTACTGAGCAATCTCTCCAATCCCTCCTTCTCTATTTTTAAGTCTTTTGGGAAATAAAGACTAGGAGCAGACTACTGCCCACTTTAGATGGCAGACTGATACAGTATAAAGGATGTGCTCAAAGACAGCTAGAATTCATACACACTGCCAGCTCTAATATGTGTTAGCTACTCATTCTGAGAAAAAAACAGCTTCCTCAACTTGATCTTCCTCATATACAGGAGCCATAATACTATGAACCTTATATGTTGGGCTGCATGCACAGCACCTAGCAAGCACATAAAATGTCTACACGTCTGAGAAGTGGCTATGTCCAAATCATAAGTCTCTCATATGCAACTCCTATCTCCAACCCACACAGGAACTACTAACAAATCCTACTGTCATGACATCCTAAGTCCACTTCTTTGATTGCCAGTGCCCTAGCACATGTCATCTCTGATACAAAAATGATTCCCTTCATAACATGCCAGTGGACATATGTTGTCATGAACTCTGAATCACACTTCAACAAGAATGACTGCACATTCTGTCTGCCCTGCTGTTCACTCAACTACAAATTCTTTCAACCGTGGATCTACTTAGGTACTACATTTATCTCTGCCACATCTGGCTCACATCTCACTTAGCGGCAAGGCTTATTGTGGTCATTCGATGTAGACCTCAAACCCTAACTACAAACAATAGCATGGTTCCATCCACCCCACTTCCCTCACACACATAACATAGGGCACTACTTAGGTTCACAGCTTATTAGCTGCTTTACTTCTCTTCAAGACACTCCTGTTTTGTTTTCTGATGTTTCTACTTAAGGAAATTAGAACCATGGCTGACACTTATATGAATTCAGCAAACACAGTGTGAACTTAACCAGCTCTTATTGTCACTATAATCAGTCCTCCTAGAATGGACCCATCCCACAGCTCAATGAACATTCAAGACCTCCTTCCAGAGTCTACATGAGCTGCTGAGAGCTACATCTAGACAAAAATCTTACTGCCTTAAAGATGGGCATATTCTAGTTTAATTCTCACCAACTGCAACTGAGACTATCATTCCAGAACCAACCTCTCAATACTACAAAGCCTCTCCTTTCCTCAAGCACAAACCTCCTGCTACAAGCACATCAGCAACCCCTGGCAATACCTTCACCCACTCTCCAGTGATAGCCATATGCTCTGCTTCAGAAAAATGCAGGTCTATACCTAAAAACTACCTCAACTATCCCCTATCTTCCTGCTATTAACATAGCAAAGAATCAATAAACCCTTGTAGAATAAATGAGGAAAACAACTATTAGAAAAGTAAAATGTTTTGTATAAAATACTATAGTCAATAGTAGTAACACCAAGGTTTGACCTCAAGCCCACATGACTCTAAAACTGTGACTTTCTCCTTAGCAACAAACAAACCAACCCATTCCCCACCACTTAAATCCTCTCATGACAAACCAACACACCCCAACCTCCTCAACCCTCACACCACAAGTCAACATAGTCCTGTAGAAGAATTTTAATCCAGTATCATGGCTGCTCTGGCAAGGAATCACATCCAAAGACCTAGGTCTGTGTGATCCAACTGGAATATACACAGGCCACACACCTTTAATCCCTCTGGCTGGAATACAGACATACCCTTAGTACACACCTCTAATCTCAAGGTTAGGCAAGGTTAATTTGTAGAAGGAAGTAGCCATGTTTGTAAAAACAAAAGTTAGGGCCAGCAAGATGGCTCGCTAGGTAATGGCACTTGTTGCCAAGTCTGATAACCTGAGTTATCCTCAATAATTACATGAAAAGGAGAGAACCAACTTCAACAAATTGTCCTCTGATTTCCACATGTACCCCAAACACATACACACACACACACACACACACACACACACAACAGATAAATGTAAATTTTTATACAAAAATAAAAACAAATATTTGGGCTGGAAAGATGGCTCAGTGGTTAAGAGCACTGACAGCTCTTCCAGAGATTTCTGAGTTAAAAATCCCAGCAACCACATGGTGGCTCACAACAATCAACAGTGAGATCTGATGCCCTCTTCTGGTGTGTCTGAAAGACAGCTACAGTGTACTCATATATAATAAATAAATAAATCTTTAAAAAATAAAAAACAAATATTCACTGATGCCAGCACTGGTAAATTATGAATCTCTTATCAAGATCCTTGTGCTTGGATTACTACCAGATCTACCAGAAAATAGGCTCTAAGAATTTATCAAATCTATAATCTCTCAAATGTAAAGAAACCAAACAAGTTTAACAATTTACAAGTCATGTAATCTCTCTCAGGATCAATCCTACTGTTTTTACTGTAGAAAATACCATCTGGAATAACTTCTGTCCTCTGGAATAACTGCTATCATGGTACATGACATGTCATGTTATGTTACAAACTAGAGACATCTGAAAGGAAGGAACCTCAACTGCGGAATTGCCTCAAGCCTGCTGGGTATTTTCTATCTTTCTTTTTTAAAATTGAGACAGGGTCTCAACTATGTAGACCAAACTGGTCTCAAATTCACAAAGATATACCTGCCTCTGGTTTCCAGAGGTAGTCCCTACTATGCCCAGCTTAAAGAGCATTTTCTTAATAAGTGATTGATGAAGGAAGGCCCAACCCACTGAGGATAGAGCCATCCTGGGCAGGTGATCCTAGGTTCTACCATAAAGCAGGCTAGGAAGCAACATTCCTCCATGGTCTGTCAATCAGCTCCTGTCTCCAAGTTCCTGTCCCATTTGAGTTCCTGCCTTGGTTTCCAATGATGAACTGTGGTAAGGAAAAGTAAAATAAACCCTTTCCTCCTAGAGCTGCTCTTGGTCAGGATGTTTCCACACAGCAATAGTGACCCTAACTAATATAACTGCTATTGATACTGAGTATTTACTATATATTAGATGTATCTCAAAGTTTCTTCCTAACAATCCCCTAAAAAAAAATCTTAAATAATCCCCTAGGTCAGATGAGAAACTAGGTTTAGGTAGGAAAAAAAAAACTTAAAGTAGGGCTGGAACTTAGTAAGTGGGTAAAGATCAACTGCTAAGAACCTGAGTTTGGATTCCAGCACCTATGTTAAAAAGATGGGCATGACCACACGTTTGCATGAGTGCATAAGAAAAAGCATATATAACATATGTGTGGTCTGATCATATCTGTAGTTTCAGGCATCCACTTGGAGGTGCAAGATATGTTCCTCAAGGTAAGTAGAGCTATTATAAATAATCCATGAGGCCAAAATCTAAAGCCAATGTTCATGAGAATAAAAGCAGTAAGAAATACACTTCTAAAGCTATTAAGAATATGAACCTAATACCAACACTTATAACTTGGAAACTGTTAACTTCTGTTGTAAGTTTATGTAAATGTGAAGCAGAACAGCAGATCTTGTTCTAAAGTAGCTGTAAGTATTTAATAAGTAACTATAATTCAGTGTATACAATGTCCAGTGTTTTCCAAACAATATCCTACGAACAACCAATATCATAATGCTAATATTGAACACGTATAAAGAATCAACATATAACTTACAGGTCTTCTCTGACCCTAACAATCATTTATGCTCTGCTGTTGCTACTATGTCAGAAACTGTGGAAAGGGGAGAGAAAAAACAAACAGCAACACCAGGCACAAACAAGAAAAATGTACTCACAGCTCAGAAGGCAGCAGTGACTTTGAGAAGAAATCAAATAGCTGTTTTAAAAAATATTCCTAGTATCTGTTTCCTCTTCTCATTGTAGCCCAGAGACCTGGAAGACAGAATGTATGCATGCATATACATCTTTATTTCACTGCTATTTACTTATTTATTTAACAGGGTTGCTGAATAAAGTGTTCTAATACTAAGTTTAACTATCAGCCCATTTTACTCCTCTTATAAAGTCTTACCATGTTCACCCTCTTGAGCATGTTATCATCATCTTATCAAAAATATAAAGTGCTAGATAATGAGTGAATCTAAAGATAAACACATAGAAGCTATTTGTGAACCAGCACCCAGTAAAAAGGATGCACACAAGTAACTGAAAACTACTAGGCAATCAACAAGACTAACCTGCTGAAACGATGGCAAAGTTCAAGATAAACAACAACACACAAACCTGCTTATTCCCACTAAAACTATGCTAAAGAGATAAAGTTCAAAAATCAAACACATATATGTGAGAACTAGAAGGAGTAGAAACTGAGGAACTGAAAAGGCTTCTAAGATAGACATCAAAACAAATAGGAATACTGAAGGAGGGGCAATATTCTGGACAGAAAAGAAACAAATTTTAAATGGGAAGCACAGCCAATGACTTAGCGGACTATAGGCCAGGAACTGAAAAGTTGAAGTGCCAATTCCATTTTCACAGCAGAGTGAAAAAGGTCTTAGAGGCAGCAGCACTGAAGTGACTTTAAGAGTGAAGATGCCCAGCTGGAGCGAGAGCCCTAACAGCCTGCCTCCATCTGGTTCCCTCTACCCACCTGAGAGCAGACCAAGAGCCACTCTCTAGAAAAAGCAGAGCACCTTCCACACAGAGTCAACAACTCCAGCTCATACAACATAATGCAGTCAAGTGCCAAAATCTGGCATCTTATCTTCTTCCTGCAGGAAACTGTTAGCCTAATGGGAAAGACTAAAGACACCAACACAAAGCTCCCTGACAAAAGGCCTGTACAGAATATCCTGATGCAAAACTCAAAGGCCCACACATATACTTAAAGCTTCCTAAGAAGTTCTGAATTCATCACAGGAAAATGAAGACATGAGAAAGGCCTCTAATCAGAAGAGAGAGACAAGCACAGTGGAGACCAGAGTGCCATAGAGGGCAACTTGGAGGAAACAGAAAATACACACACTTTCAGTAATCTAGAGGTAGGACTCTACCATCATAAAACAAAGATACAGACTGTTTTTGCATGAGCCTCTCCACCATACATACTAGGATTCTAGCATGCATGATCTTCTATATGCAGATACAGTGTATAACAGTTCATGTGTGCAGTCATGCCAGCAAATATTATTTTGCTACAGCTGTTCAATAGCTCTAACTTACCCCTTAAAGGCTGCTACCTACTCCAGTAGCTGGTCCTACAACCATGCATATACTTGCAACATTAAAAGATTTAAAAAAAAAAAAAAAAAAAAAAGCACACTATAAGTTATAAAGGGAAAATGGGAGGAGAGTTAAGAAACAAATAAGTTTGGTCAAAATATATTATGTACATGGATGGAGGTCTCAAAAAAAAAAACTAAGGAGACTCATTCAACATAAAAAACAATACTCTTTAAATTTTTTAAATGAACTAATAATCAGGCACTAAAGAGATGGCTAAGCAATTAATTATGATCTTCCAGAGTATCAGGTTCTATTCCTACCATCCACATGTCCAACAACCACCATCTGTAACTACCATTCTAGGTATCAGATGCCCTACTCTGGTTACCATAGATAACACAAGTGGTACACAGACAAACATACAAGCAAAACATGAATACATATTAAATATTAAATCTTTTTTTAAAAACTGATAATCAAAAGAGCCTTTCCCAAACCCGCTGTCAAAGATATAACTCAAGTAACATTGTACACACTCCAAAACTATTCTCCTTTACCGTTACTATAGCTCTTCCAATTTAACTTCTGTCTCAGAGTAATAAGTAAGCAGTTACATTGGCTTTGTGCCTTAAGTTCTTATATTTATTTTTGTTCTTTTATTAAAAGCTATTCATTTTATAAGTGTTTTACCTAAAGGTATGTGTGTGCACCACATGCATGCCTGGTACCCAAGAAGGTCAGAAGAATGTGGGTGCTGGGATTCAAACCTAGGTTGTCTGGAAGAGCAGACACTGCTCTTAGCCACTTAACCATCTCTTCAACCCCATAACTATTTTATAATGTAAAGTGAGCAGACATTAAGCAATAAAAGCCCTCTATACTAGCAGCACTAAGCCCACTTGACTACTTACTAGTTTAGCAAGGGGAAACTTAAGATATATTATGTTTTAACTGTTCCATTATCTAATCTTATTTAAAAATATAAACCAGAGGGTTGGAGAGATGGCTCAGTGGTTAAAAGCACTGACTGCTCTTCCAGAGGTCCTGAGTTTGAATCCTAGCAACTACATGGCAGCTCATAACCATCTGTAATGAGATCTGATACCCTCTTCTGTTGTGCCTGAAGACAGCTACCTTGTACTAACTTGTACTTACATATAAATAAATAAATCTTTAAAAAAAAAAAAAGATTATAAACCAGGAGAGGCCTGCCCACCAGCAGGCTGCTCAGGCAGATGAAAGACTCCCAGAGGCTGTGGAGGCCACTAAGATGTGCAAGTATGTGGTGGACAAATGGAAGAGAAAGAGAAGCAGACAGTTTGAGCACTATGAAGAAAGGTGAAACTGGAGGAAGAGAGTGGAGAAGAGCAGCCTGATGTGAATAAACTGCCCTGACACCTGAAACCATGATGAAGTCTTGGTCCATACTGCCCCAGAGGGCTATGTATGGGTCAGGAGTCTGTGTCGAAGTTCATGACCCATATTATCACCAAAGGCCAAGCAGACGTCCCTGGACTGAGTTGCAGGGTAAGACCATGTTGATGTCCAAAGCTGTGCAGTGAGGGCCCTGCCCCTCATTGGTTTTGGCATTCAGAAGAGTGTCTGCACCTCACCTGGACAGCACAGTAGAGGTGGCCCCAAGGGCATGAGAGCAGGAGAACTAACCCTACTGTTTGCTGGCTGCAGCATTAGGTGAGGCAGACAGGACAATGCTGGAGAGCTCACCCGGTGGTACAGGTACAGAAGAGCTGGCGGGCAGACCAACTCAGCTACCACCCAGGCCCAGATTTGGGGCTTGGAGTTGGCCCACCCCAACATCTACCCCATCTATAAATTGCTGGAATATGGTGAAAAGACAGGTCCTACAGATCCAAAGCTGCAGGATCTCCATTACACAGGAGTCACGGTGAAAATTCAGTATTGGCAGTATAGCAGAAGCCAGAGGCTCTGAATCAGATCAGTGACTAATTGCAATGAACATTTACAAATAAATATATGTGGACAAAAGGGGGTACTGTAGAACACACTGTGACACATTACAGCATCCCCTTTCTTTGTTTTGTTTATTTTTTTATTTTGGGAGGTGGAGTATAAGAATGAAATATAGCTACAGGGGAGAGGGAGATGATACATGATATGAAAGTCAAAGACTCAATAAAGAGGTTTTTTGAAAAAGAATATCTACCAATATATTTTAATTATGAAACTGGTAAAAATGTCAGCATAAACTAGTTCAAACAGGGCCTAAAGTAGATAGTCTACAAACTATATAATTAAAATACATATATTCTTTTGCTCCAGATAGATTTTTTAAAAAACTGAAACTTGACTTATTACGAAATGAAACACATTTTCCACTCTCCAAAGCTGTAAAAGGAGAATGATGTCCTTTTGGGCATGAACAAATAGATTTTCAGCAGATAGGCAGGATCCTCAAAACTCTTCTCTCTCATACATACTTTTTTGCTATTGCCACCATGCTTCAAAGCTGCTCGTCCTAATGTGTAATCCACCCCAGACAGCATTCCTACCATCCACCACTCACTACTACAAGTAACAACTAGTGCCTACCATGTTGTGGTCACATGTTCAAATAGTTAGCATGTTCAGCTTACTAACTCTATTTCCATTTTATAAAGAAACTTAAGTCTTAACAATATCAGCAAATTATCCAAGGCCACATAATAAACAAATAAGAAATTAAAATATATAAGCACTGATTTTTTTTAGCACTTTTATATATACACTGCTATTCTGAGTCCCTATATAAGTCACATTAACATTTTTATTACTATAAATATGAAATGGAGAGATGGCTGAGAGATGGTTGCTTTTCCTAGGAACTCCAGTTCAATTCCCAGCACCTACATGGCAGCTCACACCCAGGGGATCTGATGTTCTCTTCTGGCCTCTGTGGCGCAGACATGCATGCATACAAATGTGAATTAAAATAAACCCTTTCTCCTCCAAGTTGCCTTTTTGTGGTAATACAGTATTATTATTACACTCTTTTACATTCTAAGAAAGTAGAACTTCTATTCAACCTCACAGCACAACTAATAATATACTTTCAGATCCCTTAAGACTGTTATACTGCTGTGTATACACAGCCTGATTGTTTACCTTGTTTTTTTTTAATATATATTAAGACTTATTTACTTATTTTGTATATAAGTACACTGTAGCTGTCTTCAGACACACCAGAAGAGGAGGATATCAGATCTCATTACAGATGGTTGTGAACCACCATGTGGTTGCTGGGAATTGAACTCAGACCCCTGGAATAGTAGTCAATGCTCTCAACCACTGAGCCATCTCTCCAGCCCCCTCTTTAACTCTTTAACAGACTAATTCTTTCTTGTGGTAATTTATCATAGCAACAGAAATGAAACTAGGACAGTAGGTAATCCTGCCATCAGTTTTTTTATCAATTGTATCAAAATCCTTGACTTTTAGCCACCAATAACTATAAACTAGATTCCAGAAGATCTGGGAGCTACTCTTTCCTCATGTTTCCATAATTTTTCCTTTATATTCTGCCTCAACTTGTGACACTCTCCAATGTCTAAATTACTACTTCATATGGACTTCCTTTTCAGCTTAGTCTACCAACTTCTGTACTTAGACAAGCTGTAACCTACATTCTACAAGAACATAGATCAGAGGTAATATCCACCAAAAAAAAAAAAAAAAAAAAAAAAACAGATCAAAAATGTTGGTATGACCAATCATATCAATCATACACACCTTTACTTTCAGCATTCAGGAGGCAAATGGGTCTGTGTGAGTTCAAAGCCAGCCTAGTCTACAATGGAGTTCTAGGCTAGTCAGGGACACACTATGAAACCTTATCTGAACTCATCCCCAACCCCAAAATCAATATTGGTGCAATTATAAAAATCACCTGGGGCAAACCAAAAGTTCTTTATATTTCAAAATTAGCTCCTAGCCAAAAACATTATATTACTAAAATGTGAAACTTGCCATGGTCAGAATACTGTGTATCATTCATCATATGCCAGGGTTAGTACAGGGGCTGCTATATAACTGGTATTGAGCCACTGACCAAATAAATACCCTAAGCCAGAAAAAGAAGCCATGAACTTACAGACTTCTGAAAAGGGAGTATGCAGAACCAACAACATAGAAATTGCTTTCTAGTCCTTAGAGTAACGAGGACAGTCAGGAAGCAACTAAGATTAGGAGCCCCTCTGGTTCAAGACAAGGAAGATTCTGCCCTAAAAGGAATAGGGTTTATTTATGACTATCCACAAACTAAGAACTAAATCTTTTAATTAAAGGGATTTATGAAAATGTCTTTATAACATGTGAGGAAGAAAATTACTTTAAAGAGGACTCAAATCTGGAAGCAGGACCTATGTATCTGTCTAACCTGATTCTTTTTGTCTATTGGGTGGGTGGATAGGTTGGTTGGTTGGTTGGTTTTTGATTTTTCAAGACAAGATTTTTCTGTATCCCTGGCTGTCCTGGAACTTGCTCTATAGACCAGGCTGTCCTCAAACTCACAGAGAACTGTATGTCTCTGCACCCCGAAAGTGCTGGGATTAGAGGCATGTGCCACCACCAGCTTTTTTTTTTTTTTTAACAGTCTCACTTTGCAACACAAACTGGCTTTAAACTCACTATTAGACTAGGCTAGCCTTGCATTATCAATCCTGTTTCAGACAGTCAAGTTCTAACACTAGAGGTTTATACCAAATCTGGCTTTCTGACTGATCTATCCAGAGCCAGCACTCTCCACCACAGTTCCACTCTGTACTTCAAGTACAAAAACACTCTCAGACAGGGCTAGTGGATACAATAGCAAATCCCTGTTACTTGGGAGGCTGGGGCACAAGTATTTAAAGTTCAAAATATGATAGCAAATGATTAATCCCAATGCTTAGAAAGTGAAATCATGAGAATCTTGAGTTCAGGACTAGCCAGAATATCCCTGCAAGAACTCAAAATAAAAGGTACAGGGGAAGCTGAAGAATGATAGCAAGCACCCACAAAACCCTAGGTTTGGTCCCTAGTTTCTAAAAAAAAATTAAAAGAAACATCTTACTGAAGTAATTAATGAGCACAGTATATGAAGACAAGGCCACTTTTCAAGCATATTCTGAAGAACTAATTGCTGTCACCATATATGATAAGGGTAATGCCATCTGAGAAAGATACCAAATAAATCCTTATGAAAAGAGACATCAAAAGGATACACTTAAGGATCAGGTTTAACAAGTAACCTAGAGGACCTCCTATATCAACTGGGGAAGTTGATACAGTTACATCATCAAGGGACACACTCAGGTCATTTGGGCATCAAGGTCTAGCTGAAACTGGAGACCAGCACTGGGCAGTGGAACAGCCTATGAAACAAAAGGCTTCAGGTCAAAGTAAACAGGAAAGCAGGCTCCACCTGACACTTCCTTAAAAAGCAAGAACATAATGAACAGAATGACTCAAAAGGCTACTTTTTATGGAAAACTAAACAGCAGCAGTGACTCCAGAGAGACTGGAATTCAGACCAACAGATCACCAAATTTAAACAACTCATAATCTCCTAGCATGATATCCAAAACATGGGAGATACACAAATGCACTCTGCCTAGGAAGAATCAGAGAAACTCAATTCCCTCAGCAAAGGATATCCAGACAAGTCAATCCTATGATACTGCAAATATAAGAAGTATCCCAAAGACATTACAGCAGTTGTGACACAAATAGTCCCATAAACATGCACACAGACAATATGCTCAACATCACAAACTTTCTCCCATGTATCTCTTCAGTCCAACCATGAGAACTCCCATGCAAGATTACTAAAGACCATAATAACTAAGACCAAATGATGCTATTCAATCTGTTATCTTCTCTGGGCTTCTTTCCATCCTTCAAGCTGTCCCTCCTCTTAAATCAGTCTAGTGCTCCCCGAGGTTCTATCCTTCCATCCCTATCTGTCTGCCTCCTAGGCATTACTACTTGACATGCTTACCCCATCTCAGACTTCCCTTTCGAACCAAGTGACTGGCTGTCAGCTCTACATCAATGCTTCACCACTTGCAGCAGAGACATGGAAGCCATATCCCAAAACTCCCACTTTCTATAAATCCCCAAGAGAGATAACAGACTGGTTTGATGAAAGAAAACTGTGCTTAGACTGATCAAAGTATAGAAAGGAAATTATAATAACCAAGACCTTATGTACCCTCTAAAAATTCCCAGCGGCCTCTAAGAAATACCCCAGAAACCATGGCAACCAGTAGTGGCTGACTGCCCAGCCGACTAACCCCAGAGATACTCCTGGAAAGTACTCATTCCCTAGCTTTATCACTTCTATCAAGAGAGACCTAATTCCATAATTTAAAATAAGTCTAAGGGAGTTTCTATTTTCCTCACTAAACTTGAAAAACTGACTCCATTTATAAAAACCATCTTCTAAATCCCTGAGAGAGAAGCATCTTTAATAAAAGAAGAGTGGACAAAATGTTCAACAGATGTCTCAAGGATCAGTAATGATCTTGCCTTGCAAATCTATAGTTCACAACAAAGCCACATAGTAAGATCCTGTCTCAAAATAAATAAATAATAACCTGTACAGTTAGTTCACTAGCTCAGTTTACAATGTCTCCTTATAGCTTAGATGCTCAGGCCCAAAGCCAACAGTACCATCCTTGACTCATCTCTTCCTCTCATACTCCCTATTCAACCTTGTCAGCAAGTAGCATTCTTCCTGCTAAACTGCCCAGAAACTGTTCTTTGATGCAAGTCCACACCCGTATCATAAAGCTTCTACCTCTGTTCACGGAGATGAATCCAACAGCATCTACTACAGGTAGAGCTCACACTTTACAGTTTCCCTGTTACATTTATGCTGGATAATTTTTACCTATTGAATTATCACATTACAACCTGCCAAAATGTTTTACAATTCCAAAAAAAATGAGCCATTTCTCTGCATGATGCCTGTTCTTTATTTAAATCCCTAAAAGATTTATATATTAGGACAGATGTCAAAAATGACAGACACGCTTGTGTTTTTAAATTTTTAATTTTTTCATTTTTGGGAAGTTTTATTTTGGTGTTTGCTTGTTTTGAGGTAGAATATCATTCTGTTGCCTAATCTGGTCCCAAGCAATCCTACTGCCTCAACCTCCTGAGTATCTGAGACTACAGTTGTGCATCACCATACACAATAGCTTCACTTTAATGACACTACACAGAGAAGACATATTCTCTATCAAAAAGAAACTCATTTCTTAAATTCTTTAATGACAAAAATAATGCTTCTCTAAGTCTCATGCACTAAAGTATTGTCTGTGAATGTGGTGGAGAGGGGAGAGTATTTTGCCTGCATGTTTGTCTTGCATGCCTGGTACCTGCAGAAGCCAGAAAGGGGCCTCGGATCTCCTGAAACAGTTAAGAGCCACCATGGGAATGCTGAGAATTGAACCTGAGTCCTCACCACAATAGCTGTCAATGCTCTTAATCCCTGAGTCATCTCTCCTGCCCAAAAAGAATTATTTTGCCCAAAGGAAGGTTGGAGCCTTTGCCTAACTACTAAAAGGGAACATAAAGATTTGAGAATCTCCTGCCTGGAAAGGCTCAATCTGGCGGCACATAATTTTAATCACAGATGTCAGGAGACAGAGGCAGGCAGATCTTCCAATCTCTGTGAGTTCTAGGCCAGCCAGAGCAACATGAGATACTGTTCAAAAAGGTGGGGAGGGTTATATGGAGGAACTTCAAATGCATACTGATTAAAAAAAAAAAAGAAGAAGTTTGCAAAAGCTATAAACAGTGCCCTGGTTTCATTGCATTGTGGGAAAGACAAGAGCAGAGAAATGGTGACCGGGCCTGATGGGGAGGGAACAATGGGCAGACTGCAAAGGATTCTGGAAAGCCATAGTATATGATCTTGTAGCAAAGGACTGCAAAGGACTCAGTAGCATGGGTATGTATTTGTTAAAACCCACATGGTTTAAATTTAAAGGAAAAAAATATCTGTTTACCTGAGAACCTTGAAGGGCAGGATTCCAGACCTGCTCTCAGAAATGGTAAGCCATGCTAGTGCCAGACTTTTTTTTAAAGATTTATTTATTTATTATATATAAGTACACTGTAGCTGTCTTCAGACACACCAGAAGAGGACATACGATTCCATTACAGATGGTTGTGAGCCACCATGTGGTTGCTGGGATTTGAACTCAAGATTTCTAGAAGAGCAGTCAGTGCTCCCAACCACTGAGCCATCTCTCCAGCCCAATGCCAGACTTTATGACCCACTTCCCCAACAGAAACCCTGGGTACCACATCTCAGATGAGCATCTAAGGCAGGCAATTCTATGTGTGTTGCTACATACTGATATGAGTGAACAAGCACTAAGCACACAGTCCATTAAGAGAGCAGAAGGAGTTCACACAGGTCTCTTCTGGTCTCTCCCTATATGCTTTCCATTCCTAACTTTAGTCTGTATCTTTTTGCTATAATAAATAATATAATAGACAATAACCATGTACCTTCCTAGCACAGTACACAGCTGGTCAAGGCTTATATTTTGAAACCCTAAGGACAAGGGCTTTTTCTTCTTTAGCTTTGTGAATAGTTCTGCAAATAATTTAATCTGTGGTGGTTTGGGGGACCTCCAAATGTTACAATGCACAACACTAGATGAATATTCTCACAATGCATGGATGTTCATTTAAAATCATTAGCTAGGAAGAGTAGTGCATACCCAGGACTCAAGAAGCTCAGACAGAAAGACTACAGGGTTGCAAGCCAGAATTGCTACAAGTGAAAGCTGTCTCAAAAAAGCAAAACAAAACAAACAAACAAAAGACTGTCAGGCATGGTGATACATGCCTTTAGTCTTAGCACTCAGGAGGAAGAGTCAGATGAATTGCTATCTAATGTGACCCCCTCTATCCAGTCAGGGTCACACGGAAACATTCTGTCTCAAAAAAAAAAGTCGAAACACATATTAAAATAAAGTGTAATGCAGAGGACTTAATACTACAGCAGGCATGAAATGTGCCAATCTAAGGTTGGCTGCAGTGTGTGTGTACTGCTTTTCATTCTCCCAACAGTATCAGGTATGCTATTCTCTAAACCACTTATGAGACTGAAAGGACAGGAAGCTGAACTTACTCAACCATCCCTAGCTCCTAGCACTAGATCCATTCATAAAAATCCTTTAAACTTGATAGACAGAAAAGTGAATCAGAAATAGTTTGGGTTTTTTGTTTCTTTGTTTTTATTTTTAAACAGGAAATTAGGATCAGAAAGATGGCTCAGCAAGTACAGGCACAAGCTTGGTGACCTGAATTCAATTCTTGGAGCCCACATCAAGGTGAAAAGAATCTATTCGATAAAGTTGTCCTTTGACAGCCACATGAATGCTATATAGTACATGTCCACAAACACAGACAAGTAAAGACAAAACAATAGGGAATAATAAAATGTTTTGTCAAGCCTTATGTCTTCAAGATAATATGGAAATTAGAGGGAATGAGTTCAGCAATATGGACTCCTTATCTTTACTCTGTCTACTGCCAATAGTAGCCATGATTCCAATCTCCTCCACCACAAACTGTGTCATACCCATCTCACCACTAGCAGGCACTGGTTGATCTATAAATGAACAATCAAGACTATCTGAACCATTTCACCCTAATTCACATTGCCTTCTCTGGTTATCACCTAACCTCACAAGAGAGAGCTCTGGGCCCTAACATTAAATCTATCTCCACAATTCTAGACTACCTACAGTAATTTTGGATACTAGGGAACAAAATAAAACTAGAAAAGTTAGAATGTTTTCCTATAAACTAGCAAAATGCAGAGTTCTAGGACAGATAAAATCAAAGACACCAACTCGTTGCCAAACACAGAATCAATCCTGAACTGTCAAAAATAGTTTCCACATAGACAGTATCAACTTAAAGGAAGTTACTTCAGTCCCCTATCTCAAGTGTATTACTTCCTATAAGTAATGTTTCTTCTTCCATATAGAAAGCAAAATACAAATTAATTTTCCATTGGACTAAGCAGATTGCCAGCTTTTTGCTAATGCTTAAGTCACAACTAAGCCTAAGCCCAAAATCCAGGGATAACATCTGAAACCATACAGGTCTACTGTGCATTCTATGTCATTACAACATTCAATCATTTATTCTGTCACTCAGGACTCTGCCTCTAATAGGAGTCTGAGACAGTCTATCTCCAATATCTCCTCCCTACATTCTACCCCAGGTACATCAGATAATCTCACATTTCTGCAGGGACAGCTATGATCTGTGTTCCAATCCAGTAACTAAAACACCTTGTATCTCAACAATCAGCCAGCAGGTGCCCTACTGTCCTGTTTTAATGTGAGTGCTCATCAGGACATCACAAATGTGCTGCTTTGTATTTCACATAACTTAATCCAAGGACCTGGCATAGCACTTCCAAAAAAACACTATTTCACAGCCACGTAAAAACTTCTTCCCTTCCATGTGAAATCAATCCTCCATTGTTTCTCTAATTAAGGCCTATTTCTGGAGAACATAATTAGAATTAAACTACACTTAACAGTCCTTATCACCTTTAGCTTTGTCTAATGTACAGCCACATGCTAAAGATACGACAGTCGAATCAAAGTCCCAAACACCTGGCTAGCCTATGAGGGACCCAAGCCATGTCCTTTAATCCTTTCAACTTTAAGGGTAGGGGCCTAAAGCAAATTTAAAAAAAGAAAGAAAAAATGTTTTTAATTGCTGCTTGATATTCTCAGGACACAATGGATATTAGTTTACTTGACAGATTGGGCTGTTTTAAATGTAACTAACTGGTTTTTCCTTAGAGACATCATTCCAGTGTGTCAGGTAAGTACAGCCTAACACCAAGGAAGATTACATCTCTTCTCTGGCCTCCCTCCTGATGAATCCTGGAGCACAGAAACCCACTTACTCATACACAGTTTTACTTAAGTTTCAAGAGTTCATGGTTCTAAAAGAGAGCCTGCCTGACTCAAAGAAACAGTTACAGTTACAATCTATAGAAGGGAGAAGCCAGAACTTCACAAACGAGTTACCAAAGAGAGGACTAGGGAGCTGCCCTGCTGCCACCTGGACCAATGGAACCTTGACTTCCTTTTCATGGTCAGAGCTTACACAAACTGGCTTCAAAAATCAATCCTCCATTATTATCTTCCTAACTAATTAAGGCCTTTTTCTGGACAACATAACTAGAATTCTGTAAGAACATATCAGAGCAAAACTTTGCCCCCTTTGTCTTGCTAACTAAGCCACAGCAGAGCAGCTTCTTACTCTATGAGGATAACAAAGTATAGGTCCTTTCCCCTTCTCAGGTAGGTAACTGTAACACCTTCCTTATGAGCCCTGTGACTCCAGTGGAACCATCCTAACATATAAACCTGTTCCTATCACTCAGGGACCCAAAGTTCTCATCCAAATCAAAGGCAAACTGTTCTGATCCTGTTTGATAGAAGCTTCTTCTCAACCCAACCCAGCCTGTACTACTCCAAACATGACTAAAACTTTCAGTCCACAATACCCAACTTCTCAAACCTCTGTGTCTTTCCCAATTTCTCTCTCAAGGGGACTAATTTCCCCATATGACCTACTCAGTTTCTGTATGGTCCCTGGGCCAAGCATTTTTCACATGTTTGAGGGGTTTTGTTGTTGTTGTTGTTGTCTGTTTATCTGTTTAAAAAAACAGGGAAACATGGTGACAAAAAGAAAAAAGAGTGTAACAGGCTATATTCTGCCTACAAATGAGTATCTGCCAAACCTTGAGCCCAAACACCACCTATAGGTTCCCTAAGCACACTGCCGTTACACAGCCACTGCACACATCACAGCAAAGCATGGCACACTTGCCACTAAGCTGTTCTGGTCTGACTCCTTACAGATACACCTTCAGGACAACTCCTGTTCCAGGCACAAAACTGTATTTAACCAACACTCTGCAAATGAATGAACTAATAAATCATCTCAAGAACAAGCTGGCAAAACCCAACAGGGAGAACAAATCTTGAGCAGTAAAATACTAAGTGTGGGAAAGACACTAACTTTATTTTCATACCACTTCATGTAGTAACTACACAATAACTTCAAAATCTGGCATCATAAATACTGTACAGAGAAACCAAATTAACATAAAGTCAGGCTCCAGGCCAAGAAGTACTGAAACAACCCAGCAGTAATGATACACATACCTTTAATCCCAGCACTCAAGAGGCAGAGGCAAGGTAGATCTCGTGAATTTGAGACCTGTGGTCTATGGCATGAGTTCCAGGACAGCCAGAACTACACAGAAAAATCCTGTCTTGAGGAGGAAGGGGAGGACGAACAGACAGAGGGAAGGAGGGAGGGAGAGAGACTGAACAGAATACTTAAACTCAGATCTATAGTTCTCAGAAACACTTTTTCTGGCCATGAGTAATGGCTAACATGTATGACCTCAGGAGTTCGGGACTGGCCTCAGCTAGTGAGGCCAGCTTAAGCTACTGAGTGAGATCTTAAGAAAATGAGGAATGTTTTTCCTGCTGGTCCTAGTTTCACTTCTGGTGCTGTGAAAGAATGTCCCAACAAAAAGAAACTGAGGGGAGAAAAGGGTTATTCAGCTTACAGTTCCCCTGAAGTCAAGAAGTCAAAACAGGAATTGAAGTAGTCATATTCAAAGACAGGAGCAGAAAAGAAAAAATGCATACTTGCTTATTACTCAGCTTATTTTCTCCACTCTTAACCTAGGCAATGGTGCCACCCTCAGTGAGATGGGTCTTCCCATATCAATTAGCAACTGAGACAATTCCCTACATGTCTGTCTCTACAAGCCAACCTGAACTAGACCATCCCTTGCTGAGACTTTTCACTGTGTCAAATAAATAAAACTACTCATCACATTGTTACAGATCTGCCTCTCTCTACAAACTATAATGAAGCATGATGTCTTCAATTACTATTATCTGACATGGGAGTGAGGTGGGATTTAATTTCTAACCCATTACTTAACAAATTTTCAAGTTAATGCTACCTCTGATGGGGAGGCATAAAATGGATACCACTAGGCTATAGAATAACTACAAACTAAACAGTTTATGTCTTTTCTTTTTTTGTAAGTGTCAGTCCTTGAGAAATCAACAAAGATTCAACAGCTTAATTAACAAATACCATTGAAAGGCAAGACAGCTGCACCCACAGCATGACCCTCACATGCCAGCTAAGCTGACACAATGCCAACTGAGAAAATCAACTTTTGAGCTTCAGTACAGGTAGAATAGAGTCCAAAAGCCAACAGGGCATATTAACACCTCAGCTTCGGCCAGGAAACTGCACACATACTTTCAGGAGCAGATAAAAATATAAGAAAAACTCTATTAACTTAAAACAACTAACAGGTGGGTTTGCACAGTAGGTATATGGGGTGTTGTCTATTCCAGAGCAGCAAACCACTACGTGCAAGCCAACCCAGCCTCTCTTGACTGCACAACCATGGTTATTATATTTTACAAGACTAAAGGAATAATAATAGTGTGTCATTCATGTGGAAATTACATGAAATTTACACTGCAGGAGCAGGAATGAAGCCGGTTGCTCACAATCAGCTCATTCCTTTATCAGCACCCTTCTACACCCCAAGAGCTAAGTACTAGTGATGCAGGTAGTCTACGGTCTGAAAGCCTAAAATATGCACTGTGTGGCCTTTCACACAGGCAGTCCTAGTAACCTACAGCATAACTGGGAACATAAGCTGACACAGCTTCCTTCCTCTGAGTTTTCAAAAAAGAGAAGGGTCGGGGGAGAGGAGAGGTTGAGATTAATTAGAGAAATTGACTGATTCATTTTTAGGGCCAGGTGTGGTGATGCATCCTTTAATCCTAGCGCTCAAGAGGCAGAGACAGGTGGATCTCTGTATTGAAGGTCAGCCTAATCAACATAGTGAGGCCCTGTCTCAAAACAAAAACAAAAAAAAACAAAAAAAAAAAAGACTTTTTGTATGTGTTTAGCCTGCATATATGTATGTGCTGCACATAAGTCCCTCAAGAGAAAACCAGAAGGCAGCATCAGATCCCTTGAAACTGAAGTTACTGACAATTATAAGCCAACATGTGGGTGGTGAGAACCAAACCTCAGTTTTGGCAGTGGAATTTGGTTCTGGCTTTTAGATTTTGACTCGGGGTCTGGCTATGTAGCTGTGACTAGTCTGGAACTTAGTATATAAACCAGGTTGGCTTTGAACATACAGAGATCCACCTGCCTTTGCCTCCTAAATGCTAGGATTAATGGTATTCATCATGACACCCAGCCAAGCTGGTTTAGTTTTAAATCAAATATGAAGGGGTGAAATAAGCTAGAAAGACAAGGGAAATAGCCAGGGAAAAGAATCACTCATCTTGGAGACTGCTGAAGTCTCTTGTCTGTTCAGAGTCATGAACTCTAGCACAATGAAATTTGCCCACATTAAAGCACAGCATTTACCTATTATCCCAGAACTTTGGGAAGCAGAACCATGAGTTCTAGGTCAACCTGAGCTACATGGTGCCTTATCCAACCAGAGCTATAAACTTCACTCAGAATAGAAACATTCCAATTCCCTCTTGACCCACAGTTTACCTTCTCTTTATACTCCCACCCACTGGACCTTAGAACAGCTCTGGGGGGGGCTGGAGAGATGGCTCAGTGGTTAAGAGCACTGACTGCCCTTCAAGAGGTCCTGAGTTCAAATCCCAGCAACCACATGGTGACTCACAACTATCTATAATGAGATCTGATGCCCTCTTCTGGTGTGTCTGAAGGCAGCTACAGTGTACTCATATAAATAATAAATCTTTATGAAAAAAGAAAAAAAAAGAACAGCTCTAGGACTTTATTGAACAAAGAAAAAAAGGGGCACTTTAGGAATCCTTGTTAAATGATGTAACCACAAATGTTGTATGCTATTACAACAGTAGGGGCAGCTCTCTTGAGAAGCACATATTGACACTTTGGTGTGTTGGTCTCCATCTATGCTGTTTCTTTAAAAAAAAAAAAACCTCCAACTCTACCTGGTACGGACTCATCCTGAAATTCTCTGCCTGTGTACAGTCAAGAGAACAGTTTCACCTGAAACTGCAGATCCTTGAAAGAACTACTTAGCCACTAAGGAGCATGGAGCTATGCTCCCCTGACACTCCTGCAACCAAAGGCAGGGAAGGGAAGGGTGCCAAACAAGGCCCTAGCTAAAACTCCAGATCTGTTTAGGGATCCACTGACAGTCCTGGGTCATTAAGACCCTGTGTGCCCAGTGGTTCAATTTTCCCCTCTCCTTTCTAAAGAAAGGTGTCATGAATTATTGTGTCTCATTTTAACAGAAGCGCCAATGTTATAGCATGTATGCTCCTAAAGCAAGCTCCTCTGCTATATATCTAAGTATCAACCCGAAGCAACACAAAGAGCCAGCAATATGAAATAGGAATGATGGCTGAAAGTGATGAAACCACAGTACATTACAACATTCTAGGGTCTTTGTGTGATATGAGGAGGAGTTGGTTTTAAGACCAGTCTCATGTATCCCAGGCTAGCCTGGAAGAATGCAAATATCCCACTCTCTTTGAGCTTCAATTTAACAGAGTAAAGATGTACAGATTATCAAGTACTTTGAAAACTAGAAAAATTTAATGTAAATATTTTAATAACTGTTATCTTTTGAGAAGCATTTAATTAGGCTAAGTACTACACCATTCTGAAGTATGACACAGACTGTATCATTTAATTCTCTCAACAAATAGCCTAGGGCTCTATTATTTGGCCCATTTAACTAATAAGGAAATGTAAATGAGAAAAATCAACAACTGAACCCAAGATCAAAGGCTGGAAGATTGAGCCCTTTATCAAAGCATCCCCAATGATTATTCCACTTCCAAACATATTCCCTTCAACACCTTTACCTTCAACAGAAATTTTGCTATTCACAAGGTGGACCCACAAGTCAGTGGCTCTGGCACAGTTCTAGCTATGTTTCTACTGCTGCAGTAAAAACCATACCATTGAAACAAAAGCCACATACCTCCATAAACAGGCTAAATTGGAGCCTCAAATGAAATAAGATCTACAAGAGATATATGTACATGCATGTTAAAATTTGCAAATCCTAATTCAGTACCTGTACATGTTATCTTGAGATGTTTCTCCAATTCAAATGCATATCCTTGCGGAGTCTCCTACTTGTTGCTTGCTGAGATCCCAAACCTAAAGATACACCAGGACCAACAGCTACTCCCTGGGCTGCCCAGGAGGCAACTCAGCTTTACTTTGTTCCCAGTCTGTTCATTCATTACCTCTTTACAGAATCTAAACCACAATCCAGCTTTCTGAACCCTTCTTCAGAGTAAAGAACAACTAGGCAATGAGGAATATCCCAAGTTCCTTAGAAGGGGAAAGTACAGTAGCCACCAAGAGCAGAAGGGACAATGATGAGTGCTTCTGTTCCACTGTCAGCTCTTAACTGGAGAATATTCCCAAAACTGGAGGTGCATTTGTTACAAAGAATCTCCAACACATCCATAACAACCCTTACTACCAAACAATAAAATATACTACACGAGTTATCAGAGGTCTTTAGCTTTCCTGTCAGTAGTTTGTGCTTCTGTTGCCCCTGCATTATTAGCAGCTTAACTGGAGATGCATCAGCCAATCTGTACACAGCCACCAACGCCTAGGCTTGCCCTTGCTCTATCTCCTCATTCTTTCTCTCTACCAGGCTATTCACCCCTTGGCCCCTCAAAGTGGGTAATACGGATTTTCTGCCAAACAAAGAACTTCACAGCTCTGCTCAGGAGTATACCCAAAAACAGGGACTTTAGGGGCAATGAATCTAGAACATAAATCAATACAAACTGAAAATGTTTTCACATCTTCCATGACTGATTAGTATTTGTAAGTGAAACACACACACAGAGAGAGAGAGAGAGAGAGACAAAGACAGAGACAGAGACACACGCAAACCATTTGCAAGCATGATAATCCACAAAGAGGCAGGCAGATCTCTGTATTTGAGGCCAGACTAGTCTACCTAGTGAGTTCCAGGCCTACCAGGAGCTACACAGAGAGACCTTGTCTCAAAAAAAAAAAAAAAAAAAAAACAACAACAACAACAACAATGGAGTGCTAAATGGACATGCCACACCATCTTTACCTCTGGGCCTCAAAAGAGTTCTACAAAACACTTAGATCATAGCTTACATCATAAACAAAAAACGAAACAATAAAATAACTCAAAATAAGGCTGACAAAGATGGCTCAGTGAGTAAAAACTGGCAATCTTGATTGGATCACATAAGACAGTTAAGGTAAAAGGAGAGACCCAACTCCACAAAGTTTCCTCTAACTTCCAAATGCATACAATAGCACATATGTGCTCTCCCACATACAATTTTTTAAATTAATTCAAAATGAATTAAACCAAATGTAAAATTAAAACTCTTTAAACTCCTATGAAGGTAGGGAAACTTTTGTGAACAATTCTTGGCTATTTACAACCAAAAAATCTATATGCCAAGCATGGAAATACATACCTGTAATCCCAGCACTCAGAAGGCAGAGGCAGGAGGCTAAATTGGCCTACATAATGAGCTACAGGCTAGCCAGGGCTACATATCTCAATACTGTTTGGGGTGGAGGTAAATCCAGTACTCAGATTCAAAAAGGAGACTAAGTTGAGTAACTGAGTAACTGCAAAATAAGTAAGGGCTAGGAATATAGCTTTGTGAAGAGAGAGAAGGAAGAAGGCAAAGAAGAGACAGAGAAGGAAAAGGCTCAAAGGGGGGGTGGAAGAAAA
This sequence comes from Micromys minutus, assembly GCF_963924665.1. Classification (NCBI taxonomy): domain Eukaryota; kingdom Metazoa; phylum Chordata; class Mammalia; order Rodentia; family Muridae; genus Micromys; species Micromys minutus. The sequence goes on from NC_137962.1 coordinate 15,818,458, forward strand.
GTCAGAATCACAAGCATACCTGGCTACCGTGTTCCCAGGCCTACCTAGACTACAGCCTTGAGGTCACCTCACTAACTGTGAGTTAGGTTTTTTGTTTGTTTGTTTGTTTGTTGTTTATGATGTAAGGTTAAAAACAACAAAAGGATGAAAAGTAACTGTGTCTCTTCTTTATACTATACACCAAAATCAATTCCAAAGAAATTATAAAGTTAGGTGTGAAAAGCACAATTAAACATCATTTTAAAGTAAAAGTTTTGTTGATGCCCTCAGGATAGGGAAAGCTACAAAGAGCACCAAATCTAAACAAAAATGCTGAGAAACTAGACTCCAATAATCCTAATTTCATTCCGCCTAAAAATAGGCAAAAGTGGCTCAATGAAAATAACCTACAGAGAATATATGTACATTTATAGAATGCTTAAAAAAATCTAATACTCAAGTTCCAGAGGGACCCGACACCCTTATACAGACATAAATGCAAGCAAAACACCAATGCACATATTTAAAAAAAAAAAAAAGGACAAGTCAGACAGTGATGGCACACACCCTTGATCCCAGAACTCAAAAGGCAGAGGCAATTGGACCTCTGAGTTTGAGGCCAACCTGGTCTACAAAGTGAGTTCCAGGACAGTCAGGGCTACACAGAGAAATACTGTCAGGAAGGGAGGGAGGGAGGGAGGGAAGGAGGGAAGGAAGGAGGGAGGGAAGGAAGGAAGGAAGGAAGGGAGGGAGGGAGGGAGGGAGGGAGGGAGGGAGGGACAAAGAAAGGGGAAAGAGAAAGAGGGAAAAAAGAAGAAGAGAAAAAGACAGGAACCAGTTGAAAATAGGGCCAAGTAGCCAGCAAATTCATAAAAAGATGTACAGCCTCATTATTACAAGGAAAGGACTATTTAAAGGTGCAGAAGAGAGGCCAGCCAGGAGCAGAAAAGAGATCAGGAAAGAATGGCCAGTGGAAGAAAGGAAATTAAGCACAGAGCCACTAACTCAGTTATTGAAAAGTTCTATGGAACAGACATTCTGAGAATATTCACAGGGCCACTGGCTGACTGTAAAATATAACTTCAACTTCACTGAACCAATCTGGAGAGATAAACGTTGTTCCAGATGTGTTTCTCTTGCTACCTCATTTCTGTTATTTCTGCTTTCACAGTTGATGAGAAAGATGAACAGGCATTTCATATCTCACCCAATTGTTTGAGTTTGGGATTGCATGACCATTATCTCTGCTCCTTCTCTACCTCTGCCACTACCTTGATATTCTAAAATGTCACTTAGAACAAAGTCCTCTAGTCTTTCTGATACTTCCTCCAGACAGAAGGTCTTTTACAGACCAACTTACCACTGTTCTCTTTGTCTTTATTCTCCAAGTACCAGCACACTGACACTTGCCACACATCTTTTCCCAACCACCACCACTGTGTATGAGGAAGTTCTGAAACACTGAAGAATACTGAAGAATGACAGAATCTCAGCCACTGCGCTTTCGACAGTCCCTTCAATAGATGCACTTAATTCTACATAGGGCATACAGATAAAGGCAAACCAATTATTTTCATCTTTGTAGATTCTTTACCTTTCATTTAGCCTTTTAACTAAAAAGAGGTGACATGTGGCCAAAAAGCAAAAGGAAATGTACTAAACTAAGTGTGCCTGCAATCTCAGCACTGAGAATGGGAAGATAGGTGACACAGGGGAAGAAAGGCGGAAGAGAAGGAGGAATTTAAATGGAAAGAGTGGACAAAGGAAGAGGAAGGATGGATGGATGATTTAATTAAACATGCATATTAATTCAATGCTAAGCCTAAAACCAATTTATACATACTGCTTCATTAGTCACCCAAAGGCTTGGCAATCACCCTGACTTAGTAAATGCCAGCCAGGCTTTTGGACCAAAACAAAAACCACTAGGGAACTTAAAACTTTGCCTTAAGCACCAACATGTACATTCTTCCTATTTGCCAAAAGCCACACACCCAGGAACCACACAAACTGTTCTTTCAATGCAAAATGTTCATTTAAATTCCAAACCAATACCAAAAGACTTAAGTGGTCTCATGATAAATTAAAAAGTAGCTGAGGTATTCTCAAGATTCTGAGAAATACTAAAAACAGCAAAGGCTTTGAAAAAAAAAAATGAGAGCAAGCTCATTGGCATACACATATCTCAAATCCGGACCAGCATTTCAAACTGCTCTAAAGCTGCAGTTCACAACCTTATTGTCCATCTGAGCTCCCAGTCAGCAAGCTCAAGCAACTTAGGGAGCACTTCACAGTCTGACAAGAGTCTAGGTGAAGGTAATATTTACTGCTGTCACTACTTGAAATCAATGGAAGACCTAAAAGGGACTGGAATATGCATCTTTTGAGTTTCCTCTTCATGGCTAAGGGAGGCCCTGACTGACAAAGCAGACAAAAATCAGGAAGAGATTCTGTACTAAAATGCTAGTTTCTCTTACCAGAGGACACTGTCACTTGTGACTCAAAACACTGCACCTGGATAGCATCCGTGCAGTAAAACACTGTGAGCAAGGTCACAGCACACTTGTGCAGTGTGTGACTGCCACTTTCCTGTACGTGGCTTTAGGATATGTAAAAACGTCCAGTTGATTAACACAGACTATCCTAGAGCTTCTGGCATCACAGGCCCTTTTATTTTTTTCGTTTTATTTTCTGAAGTGCTAAGGATTGAACTCAAGCCCTTGCACACACTAGGAAAGGGCTTTACTACTGACCTACACTCTCAGCATGTATCCTTTCTAAATCCCACTCATTTTGCATCACTTTGAACAACTGCTTCCCTCAAACCTGAGTTGAATCCTAATATATAAGACTAATTCCTATAAAACCAATTTCTATGAAAAAAGAAACTCAAAACTGTCAAATGACACTGAAGCATTCTTTTTCTGATCCCAGTAGCCTGAGTGACCCAATTCTACAATAATTAATACACCCAAGTTCTTCCAGTCATTCAAAAAGATGATGTGGCAGAAACTGGAAGTGCAGTGGGAAATAAAAGGGCTATTCTGTCCTCTTGGAAGACACTAAATCTTCTAACAACACAGAACACACAAAATTGTTCACAAAGATAATCATATGGAACTCTGGTAGAAACTGTAAATGCCTACAGTCACAGCAGAGTCCAAGATACACAATGATACGAATTTTAACAAAAACTGTCAGAAAGGAAACCCCAGACACAGACAACCCACAAGCAGAACTTCTGAGGTCCTTTTGCGGCTGGGTTTGTCCAGTGGCCTCAAATAATGGAATAGAGAGTAAGTCTTAAAACCAGGATGGAAAATTCCAGATTCTTAGAATGAATAAATACACCTCAGAAATCTTTATCCCAGTGGTTCTCAACCCATGGGTCATGAGCCTCTGGAGGTCAAATATCAGATATGCTGCGTATCAAATATTTGGTTATGATTCCTAACAGCAAAATTACAGCTATAAAGTAGCAACAAAATAATTTTATGGTTGGGGAGTCACCAGAACATGAAGAACTATATTAAAGAGTTTCAACATTAAGAATGTTGAGAACCACTGCTTTACAGAAACATAGTGTGTTAGAAACTTTCATTTCCAACCAGGCAGTGGAAACTACACCTTTAATCCCAGCACTCCAAAGGCAGAGGCAGGTGGATCTCTGAGTTTAAGGCCATCCTGATCCAGGACAGCTAGGGCTACACAGAGAAACCCTGTCTCAACAGAAAAAAATTATAATTTCCACCTGGTCTACACAGAAAGTTCTAGGACGACCAGGGCACACAAAGAAACCCAATCTTAAAAAAACAAAAAAAATAATAATAATAATTTCCAGGAATTACTACACAGGGAGGCTCATGCCTCTAAGAGAAAGTCTTTCTTTGCTTTCCATAAACTGTTCCCCTTATACACAATAACCCAAGAAAAATCACCCACAGAAAGCATTAAGGCTGTGTCAGCTACTAAAACAAATAAGCACTACCAAGTACTACTCCACTCCTATGTATCTGTATCTGATTCTTAACTGACTTCAAATAACCAAAACTTTGATACAGTCAATGGTTAGTCTACATTGTGCTGTTTAAATCAGAAGCTCAGGTCCTGAAAACACCAAGATGAAATCTACTTACTAAACTTCCCAGGTACCATCACTCACATTCTGAAAGCCAGTTAAGCTTTGTCCAATACCCCAGGCCCTAGGTGGCTATTTCCCCTCCAGAGCTGCCAATATGGGCCAGGAGACTCCCAAAAGTTACTCTTAACTGCAACGTCCAGGTCTTCTGTATACACTGAGGATGGTACAGCATGGCAGCCCAATGGTTTTCATAGAAATAGAAAATTGAAGCAAAACCCCCATTCAGAGCTGGGAAGGAAGAAAACTCTCCCAGGTTTCACAAGAAGGCAGTGACACACACAGGCCCAGTCATAAGATCACTCACCTATTATAAGATGATTCCAGTCATTTTCTTTCCAGCAAGGGGAAATATACATCAGTAAGTTCCTCACAGAACTACTTTAATTAATTTTAAGACTGGTAAGAAACATCTTCATGTCCATAAACTCTGGTCAACACTAGTAAATCTCTCTAGGCTTCCAGCTCCAGGAGCACACTCACAGAAATTCTTTTCCCCACTTCCAAGAGTGCAGATTAGATACAACAGCATCCACTAAACTCCACTTAAACTGAAAGCTGAACCATACAGACTTCTCTGAATTATATTTCCATACTAGAACCCACTGAAAATAAAATTTTCTAAACATTATAGATTATAAGCTTTAAAATCAGCAGTGCCTTTAAGAGGTTTTAAATATGATCCAGCACAATTCCTAGAAATTAGTACCAGAAATGGGATATATAAATTTCATTTCTTGTACATGAGGCTGCTTTTCTTCCATAGTCATAAACGTTTTGCCAAAATGATGTAGAGGAACAAAGCCAAAAAGGCTCACATATCCACTATTAATACATTTCAGAGACAGTGGTCAAACACACCTTCTCAATGTAGTCTAGTGAGGTCAGTGAGTCTCAAGGGACTGGGAGGAGCCTGACAGCTGCACTCTTAAGTACCCTGGAGTATATCACTACCAACACACACACACACACACACACACACACACACACACACACACACACCCATTAACTTTGACAGCCTTGTAAATTTCTTGAATTTAAGTAATCCTAAAGGCATCAGTAAAAGATTCCAGCAACAATTTATTGCTGATTATTTAAGAAATCTCAGTAGAGGAAACATTAATGAAAATGTTTTCAAAGTGGTAGAGTCCAAGATCTAAAGCAAAGTCCACAGAAACCCTAACTGTCTGATTTTGATCTCTGCAGTGCTAGGGCTGAAACTCAGAGCTTCATGAACACTCAGTACCACTGAGCAACACTCCCCATATGCTTCTCCAATTGTGGTGACTATCACCACCAACAACACACTTCAAACATTAACGCAGCAAAACTTTTCATGTGGGCTAGTAAGACAGCACCACAGGAGATAGCATCTGCCTGTAATAAGTCCAGCAACTTAAGTAAAATCTCTGGTAGAAGGCAAGAAGCAACTACACAAAGTTCGTCCGACCTCCACACTTGCACTGTGGCATACACCAACTTGCATACATATCATATACATACAAATCATGAAAAAAAATTTAACTCTAACTGTGACTGAATTTAAAACAAGAAGTGACCCAGGTAAAAAATTCATCTAAACTGAAAATGTCTAGTTCAAACTAAAAAGATTTGCACACTGTATGAACATGTTGAGTCACACATCTTTTGAAACTCATTTTTAGTTTATTTTCTCAAAATTAAGACACAAAAAGAGAGGAGGTCGTCTCAAAATTTCTGTGAACAAAGTTCCTACTTCTCTTACTCAAATTAACATCCCAAGAAAGGATAACGATTTCAAAACTAGTTTTATTACATTACACGGTGTGATATAAAATCCGTTCTTGCACATGCTCAACCATCTTTAAAGCAGCTAGGGTTAACACCACCGTTGCCTTATTTTTTTTTATTGGGGGGAAGGGGGTGTGCAGTAGCACTGATCAAACAAGCCTCTCACACTTGGCACACAATGAGCTAACTCCGCAGCCTGAAACTGTCTTTCAGATACTTCTCCAAATCCCTGTCGAGAAGAGTTATCTAACCAGCTCCAGAACAGGGTTTTGAGGACTGAGGGATTATGTAATTCCAACAACAGGATTAGAGCTCCAAACTTCACATACCCCGCTTCCTCCATGCTGCCTCCTCCCACTCTTCACAGTTACAGCTGGAACTCCACCCCCAACATTTCCTTGTTTAGTGGGCTGCCAGCCTCAAAAACAGTAGGTCCCATATACTCTAGGGAGCTTGTCACAGCACTCCTGGCCCCACACTATGGATTTTGAGTCAAAAGGACTTACCTGTCCAGACATCATCTCTGCATGATTCACACAGTCCTAAAAACTGTGACTTCTGGGTGCCCCCCAAACAGAAGCCACCTTTGCCTGTAGATCCTGAATAAGTTAGACTATATGACATTGTCCCTAATAAAACTCTTTCCAGGAAAATGAACTCTTGTAGCCTTTTAATAAGCTCAAGTGTCTAGGAAAAAAAAGGTCAGGGATCGGCCCACCTAAGACAGCCACAAATATAAAACAACTAAATGCCTAATGATACTCGGAACCGTGTTCACGGCTTCAAGGCCCTTAAAGTTTCAAGTTAGGACTGGGGGCGTGGCTTTCTGGCCCAGCACTAACCTCGTGGGAAGCCGTGGGTTTCATCCCAGGGGGAAAAGAAGTTCATGTTTAAATACTTAAATACTACACGAAACTCAACAGTATCACTGAATGGAAATATTATCTATAGTTTACCTCCACAAAAATACGTAGAATACTAGTGTTATATGAACTACCTCTTTTAATGTCTGCATTCACAATACTTCTGCTCAGAGACCTGTCTTTCAAAAGAGACTTTTCATTCCTCGCTTGATAAATAACACTACACACACAAACACACACACACACACACACACACACACACGAGTGAGGTGCTGGTATTTCACTTCAAGTAGTAATAACCTATTACCACAATCATGATAAAGCTTCCATTCTAAATAGAAATGCCAGCGCTGCTCAGGATTTAAAACGAACCCGCAAACTCTCGCAGTGCCTTCAGCTCCAACCTATTTCAACCAGTTCCCATAATCATTACAGTATTGCTATTATCTTGGTCCCACTGCCAAACACCCAGCTGCAGTCTAACTATGCAAGAATGAGACACTGTTGAAATGGCTTTCAAAAAGAGCAACTTTCTCCTCAGTGCATTTCTCCGCAAAAACATTACGATTAAACGACACAAGTGCGCACACAGACACCCTCGCTCCTTAGAGCGGTGCCACAAAAGCAGCCGGAGAGGACCGGCGGGGACAGGCAGCGCGCCGTGGCGGGGCTGGGTCGGGGCGGAGAGAACTTGGACAGCACAATGACTCCAGGGTTCGTGCGGTCGTACTGGAAGCCCCGCGCCGGCCACCCCGCGGCCGCTCAGCACTCCGCCTGCCACCTCTTTTGTTTTTCGGCTTTCGGGCCTCCGGGTCCCCGCCGCGCCCGCCCCGCCGTCCCGGACCCCGCGGCCTCTCGCGCCCCAGCCCCGCGGCCTCCTCAGCCCTCGGGGCCCGGCCTGACGAGGAGCGAGGCCGGGGCGCGGTGGGGGCCGTGTCCGAAGCCCGCACCGCGGCCCGCGCCGCCCAACGCCCCTGAGCCCGCGCCTCCGCGGCCGCGGCCCGCGCCCCGCACTCACCGGCCGCCGCTGGGCGCGCGAGGCTGAGGCGGACAGACGGCAGCGGGGCGGCGCCGGCACCGGCGGCCGCGCTCTCTCCCACGCGCACGCCCGGCGCACGGCGGTCCGGCCGGCGGCGGTAGCGGTGGCGGCGGGCTCGCGCCCTCGGGCCGTGCAGAGTCGGCGCGGGCCCGCGCGTGCGCCGTGGCTGGGAGCGCGCGCCCACACCTCGCGGCGCGCGACGCCGCACCTCCGCGCAGAGCTCTACGCCTGCGCGATGTGGGCCGCGCTTGCGCAGAGAAGTCCGGCGCGCCCGGCTCCTAGTGAAGTGTATCCCAGCTGTGCGGGCGTGGCGACGTCCGCGGATAGCGCTGTTCCGGGATGACGAGGTGGCCCCTGTGGCTGCCGCAGGGTCTGCCGACTAGGCCTGGGTCCCACACGGTCACAGGAGCTCCCAAGCCGCACATACGCCCGTCCTGATCGTCTCCAGGCTTCACCGCTCAAATAGAGGTTCATGGGCTTTCTGTAGACGGGGAAACTGAGGCACAGAGAGTATTTTAATAGATCTCTGAAGGCGGCCCGAAAGACCGTTTAGGGGTGCCTGGGGCCACTCACACTCCAGCCCCTTTCCCCACCCCTGTAGATCGAGGAAGCCTTTCAGGGACACTGGGTGGAGAGGAGGGCAAAAACTGGAGAGCCACTGTGCTCGGCTGCTGGGATAACTCCCGAGAGCCAGTTCCGAGACTGGGGGACGGAACACCTTTGCCTGAACCAAGCAGGTGGCCCTGGCCGTCTGAGCCTAGTTTCCTGGAGTTTGTTTTTATGCGCGGGGACCCTACGGAGAGTCTTAAGCAGGAAGTAGTGACTGATTTGTGTTCTCTGGGAAAGGGGGGGAAAAAATCACTGACATCCTTGCGGTAGGAAATGAAACCAGAAGTGGGGAACTTTCATTTTTAATGGTGTCGTTTTGATCTTCGACCACAAGCCAATGAACAAACAGGACAGGCAGTGAAAGGTGAACACGGAACCACCAACCATTGCGTACCTGGGAACTGTAATTTACTCATAGCAGAATCAGATATAATGAAACGCTTTAGGTTGTTGAGATTTTGCCATATTTTAGTGTTTCTTTTTTATTGTTCTTTTAATGAAGGGATTAAACTTAGATTTGGACTAGTAGTGAGGGTTATGTTTGGTTTTTTTTTTTTCTCCCAGATTTATTTATTTTATTGTATGTGTGTCTTTTCCTTGAATGTATATATGTATATTAGACACATGCCTGGTGCATGTGGAGGTCAGAAAAAGGTATTGGATAGCTCTTCTGAAATGAGGGATAGTTGTGAGCCAGCCACCATGTTGGTGCTGGGAACAGAATCTAGGACCTCTCCAAAAGCAACAAGACCTCTTAACCACTGAGCTATCCCCCTAGCCCGTTTTGTTTTGTTGTTTGTTTGAGACATAGTTTCTTGTAGCCCAGGCTGGACTAAAACTTTCTACATGTAACTGAGGATAGCCTTGAACACCAGCTCTTTCTACTTCCACCTTCTGGTGCTGGGATTACAGATTGTGTCACTGTAGTGTCACTATAGTCAACCTATGGTGTCTTCCCTCAGAGGCCCTTGAACTTTTACTTCAGCCCTGCGTTGTCACTTTGGTAATGTCAGCTGACCACTTTGTAACGGGAGCCACCCATCACCCTGCTGTTGTTCTCCCATCCGTGTTCCCTGCCTGCTTACCCTGTTGTCTCCAAACCCATTGTTCAGACCAGCTCAACACTGCTCTTGTCTGTTTCTTGATTGTCTCTGCTCTGGACTTCTACATTCATAGAACAGGGACTTTGTTTTGTTCTCTAGGCAGTCCCTGGCACACAGTAAATATTTGTTAAGTGGGTGAATGAAGCTTTGCATGGTGTGAAGTGAGAGATTATTATCTAAAGTATCAGAAGAATAGGGAGGAGAGGACTTGGAGTGGTGACACAGAAGGGTTTGCATCAAAAATGGCTTTGTGAGGAGAGGTAGCACTGTGGTGGACTAAAAGGGGTCACCGAGTCTTTGGCAAGTCTCCCAACAAGAGGCAGAGTCTGGTTTTCACTCCTTGAATCTGAATAACTCTCACAATTTGCTTTGACCAAACATCATAGGTGACATGGTGCAGATCGAAGGATCTATTACCCAAAGCTGTTTCTTCTTAACCCTGCCAGTGGAGCCAAAGTTAGCCTCCTGAACAAACCACAGGGGACCCTAACAACAAGCTGCCAGCTCCAGCCAGATGGTCAGCCAATAGCAGCCACACGGAGCCTTCAGAGGCCAGAGTAGTAATGTCCAGCTGAATCCAGTCCACACCTCCAAATTGTGTTTTATTTTGTCAAAGGACCATGACCAAGACAACTTTAAAAAAAAAAAAAAAAAAAAAAAAAAAAAGGCACAGGGGCTCACAGTCCCAGAGGGTTAGGGTGATAACCATCGTGCCAAGGAGCAAGGTGCTGGAGCAGTGATGGAGAGTTTACCTCTTCATCCACAAGCATGAAGGAGAGAGAGAGCTAAATGGGAATGGTGCTGGCTTTTGAAAACTCAATCCTCCCCAAACAGTTCCACCAACTGGGGACTAAGCATTCGGGTAGGTAAGCTTTTGAAGGCCACCTTCCTTCAAAGCAAATAAGACACACATTATTTTAAGCCCCCAGCCTGAGGTAGTTTGTTACAGAGCAGTAGCTATCAGAAGCATTCCTCTCCCTAGGCTTGTGATGACATCTAAATTTCATGGTCTTGAAGGGCAACTTTGCTTATTTTTAACAGCTGAAAATGCAGGCGATGCGAATGAGACGAGGAACCGAACCAGAGAGGCAGCCATAGGTTGCATGCCTTTCTCTTCTTGGCATGCTCTAGGTGCCCTAAGAGCTCAGGTGGAAGAATCAGGTGACTTTCAGTTTAGACTCAGCCTCAAGTTCAGCTATTCACCAGCTAACCTTTGGGCCCTGAGCATGTGTCAGAGTGTTTCCATCTTTAAAATGGAACGTATACGGCATCTATAAAAATAGTATTGCCATGGGAAGAAAAGCTATTACAAAACAGCAGAGGGTCTGCTGTGTCCGTATAATGACGGCATCTGACGAGGCGGGGGTGGGGGCTAGTATCAGGGAGACTGTCCTCATGCATCCTGTCATAAGCCTTATAGCCCTGTGGGGGACCACCTATTATCAGTTCCTCCACTTCACAGATGCGAAAGCCGTGTCTCAGGATAAAAAGAACAAGTAACAAGGCAAAAATTCAGGGCTGCTTCCTTGCAACCATAGAGTCTCTGTGCCTGTTTTGCTCCCCCTGGATAGTCAGCTGCACTCAGCCCACCCCCACTCCCACTCCTAGAGCAGTCTGCTGCACTCAAACCCCTTGCAAGAAAACAAAACAACACAACTTGGCTTCTCTCTTCCTGCACTACATCAGATGGGCCAGTACTTCCCCGGCGTGGGAAGTCCTCAGGAAGGGCTTCCTGTATTCTGACAGAGCAGCTGCACAGTCCCCCAAGCAATTCCACTTGAAATGCCCATCCTCCCCCAACTGCCCAGAGCTCTCTCACAGTGGAGAAGCAGAAACAGACATTTAAACCTAGATGCGCAGTCCATCGAAGCAACTCATGCACTCTGAAGGCAGAAGCAGGTGGATTTCTGAGTTCACGGCCAGCCTGATCTACACAGTGAGTTTCAGAAAAGCCAGGACTGTTACAGAGAGAATCCTTGTCTCTGGGGGGAGGGGGGGAGGAGAAAAGAAAAAAAAAAACAAAGCAAAAAGAAACTACATGCATATTGAGAAGGGCTGAAAGCTGATCTAACCAAGGACACTTAGGTAGACACTGAGCCTACCACAGCACTGAACAGCCTACAGTTTTGCCCAAAGAAGCTGGAATGAGAAAGTGAAAAATCAAGGATCAGGTGTTGGATCACAGTTTGGTCTAGTAATGACCTGTAGTGGGGGAGGCTGGCCCTTAATAGTGACAAACTAGGGAAAAGAGCAGGAAGCTGAGAGGACGGAGCTCAGCGTACCTGGATTGCAGCCCCACCTTCCTCGTGTGACAATACAATGGCCCTGCACAGGCTGGTCACCCTTTCTACTCGCTTTCTCCTCCATAAAATGGGGAGGCTGCAAGCACGGGAGCTGGAGTAGCAGCTTTGTGATGTTGCTGCAGCAGTGTGTAAACGTTCTTTGTTCCCACCCTTGTGTTCGGGCCCAGATGTGCCCCATAAGCAGCACCACATCTCAAAGATGAGAACACAAGAGGCAGGACTGGGAAAACGGCTCAGTCTGTAAAAACCTTGTCAGACAAGCTCAAGGACCTGCATTTGATTCCTTATTATCCATGTAAAAGCCAGGCAGGGTGACACCCTACTTTTACTTCCAAAGCCGGGAAGCATACACCGGGGACTTTCCTAGAGCTGGCTGGCTGACCAGCCAGTCTACCTTACTTGACAAGTTCCAAGTCAGTGAGACACAAAATGCATCCCAAAGGCGGTCAGTGCTTCATGAATGACACCAGAGACTGATTTCTGGCCTCCATACGTATTTACACACACACACACACACACACACACACACACACACAATTAAAAACCACAGTTTGAGCCTGTTCAATATGTACACATCAGAAAAGGTTTCCACCAAAGAAGGGTATGGTAAAGACAGTGTGATTAAGAGGATATTTTCTGGCCAGGTGTGGTGATACCTTCAATCCCAACACTCAGAAATAAAAGAGGCTTACCTGCTCTACATAGTGAGACATTATCTCAAAAAGAGCAAATTCATTTCCTTGTGTTTATGAAGTAAGGACTTCCATATCTTACAAATGTCTGACAAAAAGCTAAGTAAAACTATAATTTGTGGATATCAAAACCTTGTTGAATATGAATAAGGCTGGAGTTTTCTTTGAGACAAGGTCTCGAACTTCTCACAGTCCTGCCTCACCCTTCCAAGTGCTGATATTTCAGCTCTAAGCAGTTCCTGGGGCTCCTTTCTCTGCAGCTGATGCTTACAGACTTGCCTGTGTCTCACAGACAAGAGGCGGAAAAGCTGGATTATGTCTAAGGACACCACCCAGTTTGCCAGTGCCCTCCAGAGCCCACCTGGCTGCAGCTTTTTTTATATGAACATGTCCAATGAGTTTTTGCTTTTTGATGGACTATTGAGGAGTCCTCTTGGACATCATCTATGGCAGCCCAGTAATGACATCTGTCTGGTGTTCTAGGCCAGTATGAAGAAGACCCCAAAGAGATTATTGTCACAGTATACTGAGTATATGATGTTGACATGACATATGCCTGTTGCTATCAGATGTGGCTGCCTGGAAGTTTAGTCATGTCTTTCACTCACCCTGATGTCCAAACCTTATGCTTTGGGGGGAAATCACTCAAGTGGCCACACCTAAGCTTGGAGCAGGCAGACCAATGGAAATGAACCTTACACAGCCAACTTCATGTTTCTCCCCAGTGCATTCATTTATTCAGCCCTTTCTATCTGGACTGATAAGGAGGGGTTGGATGCTTTGGGAATACTCAGTCACTATCTTATTCATTTATTTGGGGGAGTAATTGTGTTGACATCCAGAACACCACCTTCAAATCTGACACCATCCATTCACAGTCAGGCCTGTGTTGGCATATATGAGGGGCGCCACTGCCTCACGGCAGGAAGTTGCTCTGGTAACACATGGTCCTTTCCCTTGCATGAAAAAAGAGCCAGGTGGGCAGCAGTTGGTGGGAAGAGACTGATGGATCTAGTTGCAGAGTGTGAAGTCACTCCCACCTCCTGAGTCTGCAACATCCATTTTTTTTTCCATGCATCATGCACCAAGCCAGAGTGTGCGCATGCGCACCCGTACTTGAGCGCGCACACACACACACCTGGAGCAGATGCTAAATATCAGGCTGCACCTGTCTGGTGGAGAACAGACAAGTAGACAGGTAATTATAACACGGAGCCATCCAAAGAGACAAGGTTGGGATGGACGTACCTGGCTGAGGGAGCAGTGTGGTCAGAGGCACAGGGTAACAAGCAGGCTCGACTGGATCGTGAGAAAAAGCAGACACGTGGCTGGAGACTGGCGAGAGAGCAGCAGAAGGTAAGTTTGTGAGGCAACGGAAGCCAAAAGAGCTTTACTGCAGAGTGTAAGATCCATTTACTGCAAGAGGGCAAACACACAAGGCCCTGCTCTGGCCTGTAAGCAAAGCTCAGAGTAGGAAAAAGGGTGCAGAGCTCCTGACACCTCTGTGTATCTTCTCTGCTGTCCATGACCTTCATCCTCAAGAGCAGCTCATGGTCTGCCATTGCAGGGAAAGTTCCAGCTCTCATTCCCAAACTGCCTGAAGCAGGAAGGATAGAGAGAGGATTAAGTGGTACATTCTCTTGAAAGTCTCACCAAAACAGAGGTAGAACATGAAAAATGACCCGATTGTGGATTCAGAAAATTAACATGGTGCCAGGTAAGGATCACAGGCACTCTGGGCAGAATGTGATAAAGAATAGGAGTTATCTCCTACCAAATCCAGTATTCATTACATGACTGAATGAAGGTTTCCCTAATGGCCCATTTCACCACAGTTATGTGAACATACGTTACTTTTGACCTGGACTCCATTCTGTATCTCTTAACTTACCTTTATAAACTGTACAGTCTTTATAACCAGAATCAAAGACCATGGGCTCTCTAAAATTGGGGTCAGTAAAGATCATTGTGAAGTTTCAAGGGAGATTTTTTAAAAGGTGTATGGGAGCTGGCTGTGATAGCACATGCTATAATTCTAGAGCTAAGAAGGCTGAGAAGGGAAGATTACTAAGTTTAAGGCCAACCTAAAATACACTGTGGAATTCTGTCTCAAAAAAAAAAAAAAAACAACAACAACAACGTACAGAGACTGCAGAGGTAGCTTGGTGAGAAAAGATTTGCTTCACAAGCATGAGAACCTGCGTTTGAATCCCTGGCACCCACATCTGTAAGTGCTTGTATCCCCAAGGCTAGAAGTGCCTGGAGCTTACTAGTCACCCTGGGAAGCAGCGAGTTTTAAGTTATCAAAAAGCCCTGTCTTATAAGGAAATAAGATGGAGCTTGATTGAGTAGGATGCCTGTGACATCGTCCCCTGGCCTCTGTGTGTACAATAGCACACACATGCATAGACCACACACAAACACACAATTACTTTTTAATTAACAGCCAGGTATGGCTCTTGCCAGTAATCCCAGCATTTGATAGGCTAAGAAAGGAAGATTGTTGCAAGTCCTAGGCCAGCCTGGGCTACAGATCAAGAGCGGAAGAGAGAAAGAGAGAATGTCAGTCCTATTCCTGGTGTTTCTCTTCACAGGAAGACTGTCTGGCAGGAAGCACTTGAAATGTTTGCTGGCTGGAGAGAACAGTGCATAAATGTTAATGGTCATTACTCCAACGGGAATACCTGGCCATGGTCTATAATTCACCTCCTATGCCAGGACTCAGAGCGTTCTATAAATGGTCTCTGTGGACACATTCATACAGGTTTGTTTCTAAATTGGCTGTCCAGAACCGCTTCCACTAGAGATGAACTCTGGGTTCACTATGCTGGTGTAATTGCCACCTCCACTTGGAGAAAACCCAGATGACTCAGAGGGTGGAAATGCCACCTATGCCTTGGGGACAGGAAAAGTGCTGGAGCATGGCCAGCATCCACAAGGCATGGCTGTCTGGCTCTCTGTGCAAGCTCCACCTGAGCTGTTTGCACCTCACACCCCACCCTCTTCAGCTTCACTCGCTGATCTATCGGTGACAAATTCATAAGGGATAGACAGCATTTAGTCTGTGAAAGGCATTCAGTAGTCCCCTCTAGCAGGTCTCTGATGACAAAGACAAAGCCTTGGGTTCACACAAACGGCAAAACCATCAGTGGATAATCAATAACAAACCACTCTCCCCCTGTATGGGACAAGTTCCAGCCTCTAGCAGAAGGACGAACTGCAGGATAGGCTTTGAGGACAGCAAATTGTGAGCTGGTGTTGGAGACCAGCTAGTCCAGACCCTCTGCTCAGTCTCTAGAAGCAGGCCTGGGGATGGGATTTAATGTGATAAGAATTTAATGAAAGATTCTTAGACAGGCATCAGACATCACTGAAGGATGTAGTGTGAGCTTGCAAACAGCACTGTGAGGTAACTACTTCTCTGACTCCCGTTTTACAGATAAGGACATTTAGGCCAGAGACAATCACTTGCCCTAGAGTGTACAGACATTGGTACAGAGCTGGGATTTGAACCCATGTGACCTGGCTCCTAACCACTGCTGCAGCATTCATAGCTCCTGCCTGTGCATGTTGCTATGACTTCAGTGCAAGAAGATGGCAGCCTATAAAATATGCCAGTCACAGATTCCTGTTTAAGACAAAGCAATGGCTGAGAGGAAACAGATAAGAAGGTTGTGCTTTCAGAGCTCAAGCTCAGCCAACACCTCCCATGGGCGTGGATCGGGGTGACTGAGCAGGAGACAGGGGCATCCTAAGAGGCCTTCAGAAAGGTGGGAGCTGCTCTGCTCCACTCGGCACACCGGAGGCGGAAATTACTAACTAGATGTGAAAATATACAAGTCATTGCAGACAAATTTAATCAACACGAGGAAACAGACAAAGGGAGAAAAAGGGAACAGGTGGCTACAAATAATAGAGAGGCAGGGCAGGCAGCCGGCCTTGTGGAACAGCAGGCTTCAGAATGTCCCAGCAAGTATGTGTGCACGTGAGTTCAGTATTCCAAACAAGCTCATTCATCTCTGCAATAACGCAAAGTCCGTTAGTGAGTGGATATGAACAGCAAAGGAAAGAATAGCAGGAGATCCCAAGCAGGAAGGAAGCTAGACTATGGCCTTGGGGGAGGGGATGGACCACGGAGGTCAGCCAGCTTTGCTTTGCAGGGCCGCAGCTCTGGGGTGTGGTCCAGTCTTTTGGCCCTGAGCTTTGAGCCTTAGTCTCAGTCTGAGTAGAGGATCAGCTGGCTGGGGCAGCAGCTCTCGGAGGCTGTATCTTGATGGCCATGGTTATGACCTTAAGTGTGAAGGGTGCGACTGAGAACGTAGTAGGTGTAGCAAAGTCTTTCTATGGGGGACCTAGACTTCCTGGTTGTCCACCTGGAGCTAGAATGACCCAAGGAAGTGCGGGCCAGTGGCATATGTAGGCTGAGGAGTGGCTGAGCCTGGCTATAGCTGCCACCTTGGAGGATGGGCAAGGCAGACCGCAAGTAACCCATTTTAAGGAAAAGCTAATGAGCTTGGCTTCTGAGACGTGTGACCTGGGCATCCGTAGAGAACCTGGGGCTTAGAAGTAGAAATGGGAGCCATGACAGTGCCTGCAAGTTCAGCAGTCCCTATTTTGAAATTCTTTTTTGTTTGTCTGGTTTTTGAAAGGTTCTAGATTTTGTTACTGGACAAACACTCTAATTTCGACACAAGCAAGTCTCCAGGTTAAAAATGTTGAAATCCGTCTGATCGATGACCACAATTCAGTATAAATCCTCAGTCCTGCCCTTGTGTGAATCCTTACAGACCCAGCTCCCTTCTCCTCCAGTGTCTTAGAGTTGTACCTGATCTTGTTACTGATTTTCATCCAAATCCACTGAAGAACAGGACGATTTTGCTTTTGTTTCTTGGCCAGGAATCGCTTGACTCTGAAAGTCTTTCCAGACGATATGGCAAGAAGCCGAATCACTATCTTGAAATTCTTAACACTCTTATCATCCAGTCCGTGTGGCTGCACGTTCTAGAACTTTAGTCCCTCAGGTTCACGTGCCTCCCCGGCTACAACCTCCCAGTCTCAGAGGTTCTTGGATTTCGTCTAGCCTCATTCTCGCTCTCACTTGTCCTGGGCCTTACAGTGTGAAGTGGGACACAGCAATGGCTCTCTGCACCTGTACCTGTCATCAGTGATACCCCTACTCTTATCTAGGTGTCAGCAGGTCAGGATACATATCTGATGAGCCAATAAGTTTATTGATCTTACTTACGAGAGCATATTCAACCTCCAAAGAGCAGCATCACTGAAATACTCCTCCCTGGCGTGAGCGACAATTTCTCTATAGCTACACAGATGGAGTCCCTCCTTCGGGAACTTTCCATCTCCTGAGAGCATGCTGGAGCTGGAACAGGATGGTAGAGATAGGAGAAGGGACAAAGAGATAGAGTGACTAGATCTCAGCTGAAGGTCTAACGACCCCCATTCCTTTTCCTATGGGATCATCTACAAGCCTCTTCTCGTTTAAAGTAACTATAGCTTTTCTAAGATGGTAATGGCTGTTGTGCTTGGAGGCAGTGTTCTACAACAAGTCATTTCAGCAACACTCCTTTTGCTACAGAAAAAATCATATAAGGGGTACATGTGGGGCTGGAGAGAGATGGCTCAGCTGTTAAGAGCACTCACTGTTCTTCCGAAGGTTCTGTGTTCAATTCCCAGCAACCACATGGTAGCTCATGCCCTCTTCTGGTGTGTCTAAAGACAACTACAGTACTCACATATATAAAATAAATCTTTTTAAAAGGGGGTGAGTACATGGGTTATGGGCCATTGCTTTGTTTACCACACAAAGAACTTGAAGTCAAAAATGTGATCAGAGGCTCTCGGGCAAGTGAGACAAAGGGGAATCTTAGCTCTAAGAAGAGAGAAGTGGCATTTGTGGAAAGGCACTTGCCTTTCAAGAACCCTTTCAAGAAGATGGCACCTGAGTTGAAATGGCAGAGTATACCAGGAACACAGGGAAGTCAGGGTACCACCTGTAGCCCTGGGCAGAAGGAGGCCATTGTCCATCATGTAGCCTGCATGCTTCTTCTCTTCTGACATGCAAAGTCTTTGGTGGTCCTCCAGCAGAATGGCCCTGATACCTCCCAAAGTCTCAGCTGGTAAGAGCTCTTTGAGACAGGGTTTCTGTGTTGCCCTGACTATCCTGGAACCCATCTCTGCCTCCTCCTGAGTGCACCACCTCTTCTGAAGAAACGCCCTGTGTGTCTGGTCAGAAGTTAGTCCAGGGACTCTGCACTGGGAGACAGTAAGATAGTATCAGGGATGGTGGTAAAGGCTAGAGTCAAAATACAGGGATACAAGAAAAGCCAGCCCCAAGGCAGAAGAAGCCAGGCTGCTACAAGGGAGATAAAGAACTCAGCTGGAGGAAGCCATGAGTCAGCAGGAGGGGTGGGAAGCTCAGCTGTGAGTCAGCTCCAGCCCCAAGCCTGCTGATGGTTAAGAGCAAGAGCAGAGAGGAAGAGAAGCTAAAAGGAGACATAAAGACTAAAGATGTTGAGTCACCGTACATTCTGTTGCCCATGGCGGCTAGTAGCCTGATGACCAGGTCCTGGGGCTCTACCCTATGACATTCCTAGCTGTACTATGTTCTGGTCCTGGGAGCCAAAATACACAAAGTCCTGAAGAGAAAGACCAGGCCTAGAAGAAGGGCAGGGAGCAGACATGGGAGGTCCAGTCCCAGCTCACGTCCCAGCTCCTGCCTCTCAGGCATGTCCTCATCAGTTCCATCCCATGGCTACCACCAGCAATTCCCCCCCCCCCCAGCCCCTCTGTGGCTCTCCCATCCCTGGGGACTGTGAATGCTGTGACACTATCATCGCACCACCAAAGTTAAACAGTGCAGTGAGTCAGTCAGTCAACTCAGCTTTCCAGACATAAGCTGAAAACGGGGTAGCGGAACTCTGGAACTCTACACAGGGACTCCCCGAACATAGGACAGCTGCTCCCAGGATCGCTGTCTCAGTGCCCTTTCAAAAGTCGAGCTGGATCTCCCCCAATTGATCTGTGGATCACTTCCATCACCACAGAACAAACCAGTGCACTCATTCATGCATTCGGTATTCTCAGTGGCACATGGAGACAGGGACTGAGCTTGCTGCGGGTATGTGGATGTTACATACAGAGCTGTAATTATGTGGGTCAGTTCAGGCACTAAAAAGCATCTAGGGAAGCAAAAATAAGGCCTGGAGATATAGCACAATGGTAGAGCATTTGCCAGGCATGCTCAAACCCCGGGTTCAATCCCCAGTATTCCCAAATGAAACATACCAACAGAAGGTAAAAATACAGCATTGCACTAGTGAGGGCCTGGGTGGTATAAGGAGTCAGGAAAGGATCTAAACTGATAGCTTCTGAAACAAAACCAGAACACCATGAAGGAGCCGGCCATGCAGACAAGCTATCAGTGTACCAAGGCATTTATCAGAAAGAAGTATTTAAATTGGATGAGGGTGACACACACGTTTAATCACAGCACTGGACAGAAAGGCAAAGGCAGATGGATCTCTGTGAGTTCCAGGACAGCCAAAGCTACACAAAGAAACCCTGTCTCAAAAAAAAAAAAAAAAAAAAGGTGGGGAAGGGGCATTTCCTTCTTGGACAGCATCTGCAGCAGCTTCAAGACAGTAATGGAAACTGCCCAGAAAGTTTTCAAGTTTTCACACTCTATAATGCTCAGACACAAAAGTATATATGCAATTATAAGACCAAAATTACTGACATTCAAGTGAGCCAGGCTGACCCCACCCCTCATGAGGAATTCTGACTCGAAGTGTTCTTCTCCTCCTCCTCCTCCACCACCACCTCCTCCTTTTCATCAGCATGGACTCTGTGCCTAGGTGGGTTCTTTAAGGATTCACAGCTGGGTGAAAGAGAGCAGGGGAAGAAAAGAGCCAGGGATGCTTATGAGAGCTGTACAAGAGCCATCTCGGATGAAAGTCCATGAGAGATCAGGAAAAGCCAGGACCGGCACAAACCTGCTTAAGAACTCAACGTCACACTTGTGTGAGTGACTGATGTGGGGGAAGGGTTGAAAGGTGCTCCAGGATTGTACCTGTGAGTAACAGGTTTGTAAGTGCTGTATCTCTCTTTGGTCAGTTGTTCATCACCACGATGAATGCCTGGGGAGATCAGCTTCAAAGAGAAGGGTGTTTCGGCTCATAGTTTTGGAAGGTTCCATCTAAGGTCACTCATCCTGTCACTTAGGGCTATGATGAAGCAGAAGATCTGCAAAGGAAAGCGGCTCATTGCATGGCAGTCAGCGAGAGGAGAAGAGAGACAGAGGCACAGACAGATAAACGAGGGGGGTGGGGGGAGAGACAGGCAGACAGAGATAAAGAGTAGGAAAAGGAGGAAGAGAAGGAGGAAGAAACAGAAGCTGCCATCACCACTACCAAAGACAGGACACGACGCACCCCTTGTATTAGTTATGTTTCTATCGCTGTGATAAAACATCTGGATCAGTGGGGCAGTGGTGGTGTGCGCCTTTAATCCCAGCACTCAGGAGACAGAAGCAGGTGGAGCTGAGAGTTTGAGGCCAGCCTGGGCTACAGAGTGAGTTTCAGGACAGCCAGGGCTACACAGGGAAACCCTGTCTCAAAAAACAAAAAATGCAAACCAAAAAAGAACCAAACACCTGGATCAAGACAAGTTACAGAAGAGTTTGAGTTTATGTTCCAGAGGGCTAGAGAGTCTATGAATGCAGTACAAATGTGCGTGCATGTGTGTGTGTGTGTGTGTGTGTGTCTGTGTGTGTCTGTGTGTGTGTCTGTGTGTGTGTGAGTGTGTGTGTGTGTGTCTGTGTGTGTGTCTGTGTCTGTGTGTGTGTCTGTGTCTCTGTGTGTGTGTCTGTGTGTGTCTGTGTCTGTGTGTGAGTGTGTGTCTGTGTGTGTGTGAATGTGTGTCTGTGTGTGTGTCTGTGTGTGTGTCTGTGTGTGTGTGTCTGTGTCTGTGTGTGTGTCTCTCTGTGTGTGTGTCTGTGTGTGTGTCTGTGTGTGTGTCTCTGTGTGTGTGTCTGTGTGTGTGTCTGTGTCTGTGTGTGTGTCTGTGTGTGTGTCTGTGTGTGTGTCTGTGTGTGTGTCTCTGTGTGTGTCTGTGTGTGTGTGTATGCATGGAATTATACATGGAGGCCTCAGGAGAGCATCATGTCCTGTTTTTTCATTCTGCCTTATTCTCTTGAGGCAGAATCTTTTACTGAACCTGGAACTCATCCGCAGCCAGCAAGTCCGAGCCATCTTTCTGTCCCTGCTACCCTCTAACACTACTGGGGTTCCAGGCAAATACAACCATGCCTGCCTTTTAGTATGGGCACTGAGGATTTGAACTCAGGTCCTCATATTCAGTGCTTGCTTATTCAGTGGTCTAACCTGCTGACCCATCTCCTCAGCCTTGACTTCAAACTTGGAATAAGAGCCTTGAAATGTATGGTACTGTGAAAAGCAAGGCCTGGCTAGAAGAAGCAGGTCATTTGGGCCATGTTATTGGGATAGTGCCTTACCCTGGCTGTTATACTGTCCCTCTCTGCTTCCTGCCCACTGTGATGTGAGCAGCATCCTCTGCTGCATGCACTCACAACCTTGATATTCCTTTCAGGCACACAGCACAGCCAACCATGAAACCATGAACAACAGGTAATTAATTCCTCCCCTTAAGTTGTTACCTTACAGACATATATAACTAGTACAACACATCTAGGTATATCTGTGAAGGCAGTTCTAGAAACAAGTCATGAAGGGTCTAACCTAGTCAACAATTTCATTTATGGATTTTTTTTTTGGGCGGGGGGGACAGGGTCCTACAATGTATCCCTGGCCTGCAACTTGCTATGTGGACCAGTGAAAGAGTTTGTGGCCCACATTTGAAGGGCAGTATGTGAAGTTGACCTCTGGCCTACACACATGTATACTGAATACATATGTGCACACACATGTGCACCCATATCTGTACCCACTTTTACACACATGCAAACACACATGCCACCTAGAGCTGGGTATAGTGGCTTATTCTTTTAATCCCAGCACCTAGGAATCTAAGAAGGACCGATGTGAGTCTGAGGCCAGCCTGGGCTACATATAGAGTGAGATCCAAGCCAGTCTGGGCAACAAAACCCTATCTCAAAACCAATAAATAACAGTAAACAAAACACATCATCTGGACTGCTGCATGGGGAACTAGCTGGTGGAACTTTGCCAACGTAGAGCCCCAGACTTTGGTGCCACTGGGCTGTGATGCTGAGCCCATCATGCCTTGCAACTTCCCTTGTCCAGATTTGCACCGCACTTCCAGCCGCATCTCTCTAGTTGAGGGCAGCCTAGGCATCTCTCAATTTCCCCCAGCTTCTTTCATACAAAATGTGGGAGCCCAGAAGGACCCTCTCCCACCCTCTGCAGCCTCCCCAGTTCTGTCTGCAGACAATCTCCCCACCACCCTACTCTGAAGCTCTGGGTGACTGTTCCAGAAGCTGACAAGATGCACGATCGTCTCTCTCGCACACAGAAACACCATGGCAACAGCAAAGGAAGCCAGACTGGAAGTTGCCAGCCCAGAGTGGCAGACCATCTGGGAGGCCACTCCTCGAAATGTCGCCTGTTCTAAGCACTCGTCTTAGCCCGGCTCTCATACATAGCGGGGTGACATTTAAGTGCCACAAGAGTAAACAATAGTGAACCTGATCTCCCTCCCCACTGTACATTCTTCTGCCCTGATATAATGGAGACAATGAGTAAAGGAAGCCAAAGAAGGCCCTAGGTTGGAGTGAGAGAACGCAGCAACAAGAGATGTAGATCTGCACAACGGAGGAGCCCTTCACACAACCAGCGGGCTAGTCTGTGTATAACCATGACTCCATCTCTGACGCCATCTTAGAAGTCTATTTTCCATGTAGGGAAAAGAAATGTCTGTATGTGTGCATATATTAATGAAAGCCTCCATAAACTGAACCCTCTGGTGCATAGGTTCCCACGAGCTTGCCTTTCCTTCCAAGGACAGTAGTTTCCCTAGAAGCATATAATATCTGCTAAGAACTGTGTTAGGCCAAGAGTATTGTCTCCTTTAGCCTTCGCAACAAAATTAATCGATACCGTAAAGTCATTAGATGCAGAATGCTGATGGAGTAGGTGTGAATTCGTGTCAGGGTCACCCTAGGTATGTTCCAGGTATTCTGAAGGAGTCTAGCCATGGGCAGGGTTCAGTCTGTACTAGAAGGGGTTGGAGCAAGTAGGGTTGGCCAGGGTATGCAGCTGTGGTTTTCCTCCAGCAGTGTCAACAGCTCCTTGTCCAACTGTTATAACTCATAGCCCAGACCTATGCTCAGGGCCTACTCGGCACATCTCCTAAGATGCAGGCTGCTGGGACTCTGGCTCTTTGATAGAATGAATGAGAACACATGCAGCCCCTTAGGGGTCGGACAAGGCACAAAGCAAGCAGTCTTAAGATGTATGAAGCTGGGCTGGAGGGATGGCTCAGTGGTTAAGAGCACTGACTGCTCTTCCAGAGGTCCTGAGTTCAACTCCCAGCAACCACATGGTGGCTCACAACCATCTGTAATGGGATCTGATGACCTCTTCTGGTGTGTCTGAAAACAGCTAACAGTATACTTACATAAAATAAATAAATAAATCTTTTTAAAAAAAAAAAATGTATGAAGCTAAGGAAGAGTCTGAGATCATTGTTTAGTCTCAAACCTGAGACAAGGAGCCAACTAAAGTGTTCTATTTAACATATCAAAGAGGACCCGGCTGCCAGGTTCTCCCAGCATTCCTCCAGTCCCTACTGGTCTTCGGGTATGGCTAGCCCACAACCTTAAACTTCTCCAGCCCAGGAGCTGGGCTGCCCTTCTCCCTACTGCACTTCTCTATATAATCCAGCAATTTTGATTACAGGATTCTTTTTGGTCTATCCTTAGTCCTCTTGGCCTCTTAGTCTCCTGGCTCTTCTCCCATCCCCGTTTCCTCACATGGACTGGCTCAAGATCATGTCCCTCTGGATTCTCGCAGATGTCTCTGCCTCTGGCTACTCCCTCCCTCATATCTAAATAAACTTTCTCCTCCACCATACCTAGGAATAGCCATCGTCTTCTTTCTTATTTCTTTTCTATTCAGGAGCCACCTAAGGGTACCAAAAGTAGATGAGGGTAGGTTTCCAGAACAGAGAACCCAGTGCTATGGTAAAGCCATGTGCCTCATGCAAAGATAGACTGGCTGGGGAAGATTGCTCGATTTCAATTGCAGCCTAAATCCATGGGCACTGTGACCTAGGGGACACTGGGAATGGGGGAAGACACAGAGTGCAGTGAGGTTTCACAAGTAGCAGAGTTAAGAGAAGATGGGGTCAGAAGAGACCAGGGACCAGGATAGAAGGAGTCATTTGGAGACGGAGACCAGTATGGAAAAGCTGGGGGTAACACTGAAAGAGTGATGGGTGCTCGTGGCCTCGAGCTTGGGAAAGGTCAGGTCGGCCAGGCTGGGAGCGGTCAGTCTTTGGAGACTGTCCTTGACATTCTTTTTCCTTCTTTGTATTTTACTGTTTGGTTTTATTCTTGTTGGGGTTGGTGTTTTGTAGTACCAGGGATTGCACTCAGGATCCCACAGATCCTCAGCAAGCCCTCTTCTATGTCTGAAATCCACTTTTTGTTTTGACATAAGGTCCTATTAAGGTGCCCAGATTGTCCTCAAACTTGCCATCCTCCTGCCTCAGCCTGCTGGGTAACTAGGGTTACAGGCCTGCTATACCAGACCATAGTGGACATTCTTAGTCCTGCTGACACTTCTCTGGGGTCTGCCCTTCCTGCTTAGAAGGTTTTAGCTATTTCTCTGTTCCGTGGTGAAGGCCAGCATATTGCTGCCCAGGGCCAGGCTATGTTTCCTTCCGGTTTTCCTTCCTCACCAGGAGCTCTGGAAAGCCTTAGTTACCGGCTAAGGCTCTCAGCCTCTGCATGCGTGTTTCAGAACTGCCTTGGAACTAGAGGCTCCTCTGCTTTCCATCCTCCAATCAGCAACAGATCCCATCTGTTCTGTCCCCAGTGTGAGGTGAATCACGCCCTTCAAAAGAATTATTGGAGCCCTCACTGCTGCCGACTGCCAGCACTTGCTTGGAAATAGCGTTGCGGTTACACCAGCTTCTCACAACCTGAAAGGATCAGTGTCTTGTGAGAAGAGAAGACATATGGATACCGCGTGACAGAGGAGACAGAGATGCCTACACCGAAGGGTGCAGCTGCAGGAAGCCTCTGGGACAGAGACCAGGATGGCTCTCCTGCTGTGCAGCCTCTGACAGGGTAGACTTCTGGCTTCCAACACTGTAGCAGCTAATGTCTGCTTGTTAAGCCAGCCGCTCTCATGTTTTGCTTGGGATGGACTGCCTCCTCGAACTCTTTCCTCTTCTTCTCCTGTCCTCTTGTCTATGTAGTGCAGGCTTGTCTCTCTCTTCTCTCTTTTCATCTCCTGCAGACCAGAAGGTCAAGTTACCTAGAGTACCCAAAGCTCTACACAGTTCTAACCTTTGCCCAACGGTATTGCTGGGTTCTGAGGGTGGTCACAAAAAGGGCCCAGGTCATAGCTTGCTGGGGTAGAGACTTCTACTAAAGAGATGCCATCTGCTCCACAGGTCTTTTCTGTTGTCTACTGTGTACCTGAAACGAATCTCATTGCTTCTGGTCCTTTCTGTGCAGCCAAGATCTTTCCTCATCCCTAAAGCTGAGTATCTTGAAAGTAGGGAGTGTGTCTCCTGGCAGAAATGTCGTGTGTTCAGTAGGGTACACAGATGGTTGCAAGAGCTGGCCTCTGGCTTGGTATGAATGGAGGACTCTGAACACCTGGAAAGACAGACCCCCAAACTTGAGGGACCAATGCTTACATTGCAAGATGATCAAAACCCTTTGAGGAAAAACTACAGCTGAGGATGGTGGCACGTGCCTCCAATTCCAGAATTCCAGAGGCTGAGGCAGGTGAATCTCTGAGTCTGAGGCTAGCCTGGTCTACAGAGTGAGTTCCAAGACAGTCAAGGCTACACAGAGAAACCCAGTCTTGGAAGGAAGAATAAAAAAAAAAAAAAAAGCCCCCACACAAGAAAAACTATAAGCCCGAGTTCAGGGTTTCAGGAGAACTCTGGGTTTGTGTCTAGAAGTGAATGGAGGTGTGGGCTACTGAATTCACCTTATTGCTAGTAGTGGAGGAAGAGGTGCAGCCCAGAGCCAGGCAGCTGCCACTTCCTCCTTCCCTACAGACCGCTGACCACAGGCGGCACTTTCTCTGAGATTGCTTCCCCTGAGGTCTGCAAGTCTGGGTGCAGCTTCCCCAGGCACTGGCCTGCTCTTCCCTCTGGCCTCCAAGCTCCATGTCACCTCTCTGCTGCCCTGCTGAAGAAGCCAAAGCATCCAGGAGATTCTGGTTGTGTTACTTGCTCACAGTTGATGATCCCGGACTGAGTCTTGGTGCATTCATTTCCAGAGAAATTCACCACAAACTGAATTGGCTTATACCAGTCCACAGCCATGTTTGAAATCAAGGTGTCTCAGGAGCTCCTCTGAAGGTGTTAGGGTGTAGGTGTTTTTTTTGGGGGGGGGATGATTCCTTGTTCTAATCTCGTCTCTTTTATCTTTAGAAAAGGACACCAACTACTGGGTTTCAATAAGATGTCATTAAGAGATCTACCCATCTTTTTTTAAAAATGGGCCTGTCTGCCAGGAGCCAGCACTGAACACATCTTTTAGTGTGCAGTTCAGCCCACTCCCAGAGGGACAATGATCCCACCCCCTTACCCCCCATGGAAGAGGGTTAGGAGAAGCTAGACAGAGAGATGCAAGCAGCTGCCAACTTGCTCCAAATAGGAAGTGGGGGCTGTCCACTCCCACTAGCTACAGCCGCCCTCTCCAGGAAGAGTCTGCCCTGAGGACTCTTCCTCTCTTTCCACACAGTGACCCTGCAAGCTCCTGGGTTACTTTATGTCACTTTTACAGCTGTGCTGTGACTGCGCAGGCTTCCTTCTCCTCCCCCAATCCAGCTGCTTCCTTCATAATCCCAGGCTTCCCTCCTAGATTTCTAGTCTCTTCTCCCCCAACCCCC
Source organism: Micromys minutus (assembly GCF_963924665.1). NCBI lineage: Eukaryota > Metazoa > Chordata > Mammalia > Rodentia > Muridae > Micromys > Micromys minutus. Next base: position 15,846,046 of record NC_137962.1, read on the forward strand.
ACCCCGTACCCCTCAGTCTTTCCCTAACCCCCCCAACACAGAGCAGGTAGTGGAAACTGCAGATAAAGATGGTAGGAAGGCCCTTTCCTGAGCCCTGCTGCCTCCTGGCTCCTGTGGGGGTCCCTGTGTGTGCTCTGAGCCATCCTCCTTAGAGGAATGCCCTGGACAAAGCTTAGGTCACAGTGGTCTTGGCTGAGAACACTGTGAGGGCCCTTGGTAACCCTTGCCACCACTGACAGCCCCAGAGGCCACTGCTACCTTGAACTCACAGATCCTCCTCCCGGTGTCTACACATGTCGGTCCTTCTCAGCGGGAAAAGTCCCTTCTTATTGAGGACCACCCAATGCCCCTCATATTCTAGGCAACACGGGCTACCGCCTAGCCTAGCCCCACACTTGTTTCTCTCTAACATGCTTTGCCATGAACGGTGTCTCACCCCTATCAGGTCTCATGGAGGCAGGCTGACTCTGTTCTTGGCTTTTAGGTCTTCAGTGGGTCCCACCCTTTCCTTCCTCCTTGGGCAAAAGGACCCAAGGTCTTCCTTAGTGGCACAGTTTGCCTGTGGCTCATGAGGTGCTTCTCTGAGATGCTCAGGCTCTGCCCTACTCTAGATTCCCCCACATTATATAAAATGCTTGGTTTCAGTCTGTCCTGAGTGACTCCATTTTATAAAACATTGCGTCTCTCTTTGGCTATAACTGCCAAAGACTCTGCATCTCCCCCCCCCCCCCAGGTTGGTTGGTTGGTTTTCATATTTTGAGACAGGGTTTCTCTGTGTAGCCTTAGCTGTCTTGGAACTTACTCTGTAGACCAGGCTAGCCTTGAACTCAGAGATCTGCCTGCTTCTGCTTGTAGGACTCTGTACCTTTTTTTCCCTCAAGATTTATCTATTTTATTTATATGAGTACACTTACACTGTTGCTGTCTTCAGACACACCAGAAGAGGGCATCAGATCCCATTACAGATGGTTGTGAGCCACCATTTGATTCCTGGGAATTGAACTCAGGACCTCTGGAAAAGCAGTCAGTGCTCTTAACTGCTGAGCCATCTCTCCAGCTCCCAGGACTCTGCATCTTAAATAGCCACCATCTGTCCAGTACAATCCATCAGGAACATACAAATAAATAACATATTTACCAGGAGCTAGGGATAAAAGTCAGTTCTTAGAGTGCCTGCCTGGCATGTGTGAAGCTCTGCCCCTGCCCTGCTCCGAGCATCAACAGAGTGTAGTAGTGGACATCTGTACTCCCCGAACTTGGGAGGTAGAGGCAGAAGGATCAGGAGTTCAAGGCCATCCTTGGCTACACAGTGAGTTGAAGGCCAGCCTGGGCTACATGAAATTTTTTTAAAAAATATTGCCACCTATGGATTTATCAAATGAGCAGGCAGGAAGCTCAAACCAAGTCAGAGGGTGTAAAGAGATGGCGCAGTGATTAAAAACACTGGCTGCTCTTGCAGGGGACCTGGGTTTGGTTACAGCACCCCTGTGGCAGTTAACAATCCTCTGTAACATAAGGGAATCTTATGCCCTCTTCCAAGCCTCCACAGTCACTATATATATATATATATATAATACACAGTGTTACATGCTGGTAAAACACATAAATAAAAGTAAAGAAAGCATACCAGTAAATTCAGGCCCACGAACTTATCAAATACTCCAGGCCAACAAATGATATATATACCCTTAGCTGGGATGATGAATGGAGGGACGCCCAAGACAGAGTGTGGCAGACTCTGATCTCTCATCTGTCACTCATCATGGGTCTTGGCTAGGAAAATTGTCACAGCAAGTAACCTTGTCTGTTCTCTGCTCAAGGGAAACTTCTGCCATTGACACACAGCGCACTTCAGACATGCAAAACCGCCTGCCCCACCAGGACCTGCCTCTAACAGCTTCATACCTGGACAGCTCTGTGACTACAGACTGTCAACCTTGTTATTCAACCCACTCCAGGACTACAGAGAAACAGTCTGGTCTGTTTGGCTCTCTGCTTCTGGCTTTGATGAAGACTCTTTGACTCATGAAACTTCTTTGACCCGGGTATGGGGGGGGGTAGTTTATGTGTGTGTGTTCAGTGTAATGCATGATCTGAGAGTTAATAATTAAGGTTGGAATACAAGAACCTGTAAAGGAACTGGAGCTATAGCTCAGTTGATAGACTGCTTGTCTATTTGATCCCCCACACCACCAGGCAAGGCAGTCCTGTAATCCTCGCACTGTGGGGTAGATGGAAAGGCTCAGAAATTCAAGACCATCCTTAGCTACACAAGGAGTTTGAGGCTAGCCTGGGCTACATGATACTCTGTCTCTGTGGTGGCCAATAGTTTCGTTTACCGAGAAAAACCAGGGGTTCTTGAATTCAAGCTGATGAAGTTGTAGAATTGTAGCTCTCAGGATGGGCTCTCCTCCAGTAGACAGAAGTTCTAGAGTGCCTGCCCTGCCTGCTGCTTCCTGGGGTGGTTCTGTTTTGTACAGAAGGAAGGCACAAGAACCGGAGCATCTCTCCTCTCCAAAGGCTTCTCATCTCTACCTCCCAGCAGCACAGGTGATTGTTGGGTCCCTGAATACAGTGGTAGGGTGAGACAGCACCTTCATCACATCACCCTGGAGGTTGACTATTTACCCCCAAGAGATTAAGAAGGGGACAGAGGTCACTCCTGAGCCTCAGTTGTTTGTGTAAACGCAGTCCCAGCATAGGCTTGAGTAGCCCACGTGTATAGAAGGGCATCCAGGTATCCTCCACAACCTCAATGCCTAGACATAAGGGATGGTGGGGAATTTGGGAGTCCATTTCTCAGCCTCATCTTCCCTAAACCCTCTCAGCTGGCCCCCACAGGAAGCCCTCCCAGCAGGTCATTTCCTACGGAGGAAATCGCCTTTGTCCTGGAAGTGCCAATCTGGCTCCAAGAGGCCAGGCCTCTGGAGGGCTATTGTTTGATGCTTCCTTCTTGGCAGCTGGCCTTGGACTCCTGGGCCCCTCACTGCCTAGCTGTCCAGTCCTGTCTCTCCCAGTGGCTGGTAACTTAAGGGCACCATCAGAGCAGCTAGCTGGTTATACAACTAGAACTTGGTTCCTGCCCTCCAGGACACAAGGGTGGCAAAATCCCCAAAATTATCTAGAATCATGTTACACAAAGGCTTTCCCAAATGACTCGCACTCAGATAGTGGGAGACCTAATACAAAGATTGTGGCCTTTGTGTGTGTGTGCGTGTCTGTGTGTGTGTGTGTGTGTGTGTGTGTGTGCATGCATTTGTTGCATCTAGAGAACTTCAGGCACCAACCTCAGAAATAATGGTCCTCCATTTTTTCCTTGTTTGTTTGTTTGTTTGAGACAGGGTCTCAAACTTGCTATGTAGCTAAGGACAACCTTGAACTTCTACTTCTTTTTTTTTTTTTTTTTTTTTTTTTCTTTTTTTATTCACATTACATCTGGACCAATTTCCCCTCTCCTGCTACCCTCTCCCAAAGTCCCTTCCCCATCCCCTTCTCCTCAGAGAGGGTGGAGGCCCCTTGGGTATCTCCCAACCCAGGTACATCAAGTCTCTGCAGGGCTAGATGCATCCCCCCCTGGACTTCTCCCACCCCCACTGAGGCCAGACAACCAGCCCAGCTTGAAGAATGTATTCCACAGACAGGAACAGCTTTAGGGACAGCTCCTACTACAGTTGTTTGGGACCCACATGAAGACCAAGCTGCACATCTGCCACATCTGTGTGGGGAGCCTAGGTCCAGCCCGTGTATGCTCTTTGGTTGCTGGTTTGGTCTCTGAGAGCCCCCAAAGGTCCGGGTTAGTTGACTCTGTTGATCTTCTTGTGGAGTTTCCATTCCATTTGGGGTCTTCAATTCTTCCCCCAACCATTCCATAAGAGTCCAAGTCCAGCCAACGTTTGGCTGTGGTCTCTGCATCCATCTGAGTCAGCTGCTGGGTGGAGTCTCTCAGAGAAGAGCCAGGCTAGACTCCTGTTTGCAAGCATAACAGAGTATCATTAATAACGTCAGGCTTTGGTAGTTGCCCATGAGATGGGCCTCTAGTTGGCCGGTTATTGGTTGGCCATTCCCTCAGTCTCTGTTCCCTCCCCCATCCTTGCATTTCTTGTAGACAGGATAAATTTTGGGTCAAAAGTTTTGTGGGGAGGTTGGCATCCCTATCACTCTACTGGGGTTCCTATAGAGGGTAGCCTCTTCAGGTTCCATACCGCTCCCGCTCCCCCTGCTGTAAGTCCCACCTACAGTCACCCCCATTGATTCATGGGCACTTTCCCTATCCCCGGTCTCTGGAAGGTCCTCGAGATGCCTACACACACACACACACACACACACACACACACACACACACACACACACAGGTCTGCAGATTTCCATTCACTCTCATGGCCATCTTGCTGTCCCTTCTGTCTCTCCCCACACCTGATCCTGAACTACTCTCCTCCCCCTCCTCAGCCCCTCTCCCTCCCAGTTCCCTTTCTCCCTCTGCCTTTTATAACTATTTCATTCTCCATTCTAAGTGAGATTCAAACATCCTTGCTTAGGCCTTCCTTCTTGTTTAACTCCTTTGGGTCTGTGGAATATAGCATGGGTGTCCTGTATTTTATCAGCCTTGAGCTTCTAATTCTCTTGCTTCTCCCCCCCCCCAGGTGCTGGGATAACACATATACGCCACCACACCCAATTTATATTTATTTAGTGTTATGGACTGAACCCAGAGCTTCTGTGCCCCACAGGCAGGCACCCTAGCTCCAGCTAATCTGAAACATTTGAGACAGAATTTCATTACCGCACCCAGAATTTTTACTCTGGTTCTGGGAACCAATGCAAGTCCTTACATTTATAAGGCTTTGACATCCCACCCACCAGCCCCTGCTTCTACCTTTTGGCTACCATGAGTGATGCTGCTTAAACTTGTACGTATAAATATCTGTTGGAAGTCCTGCTTCTAATAATTTCAGGCTACAAAGCAAGAACTGGGAATGTTGTGTCATATGCCAGCTCTATTTTTAATTCTTCGGGGTCCACCATATTTTCCTCAGTGTCTGCCTGGGTTTATAGTCTCCACATGGTATTTGAGGCTCTGTTCCTCTCAATCAATGCTAGCACTTGTCACCTTCTCCCTTCTGGCAACAGTTGCTATCCTGATGGGTGTGAGGCAGTGTGTCACTGCAGGTTCATCTTATATTTTCTTGTCGTCTCGTGATGAGAGGTTCCATGACCCTATGGGCTGTTGCACGTCTTCTCTGAAAAAAAAAAAATTGCCTGTAAATTCCTTGCCTATGCTGTAATCCTCTTTGGTTTTTCTGGGCTGGCTGTTGCTGGAAACTCCTAGGCTGCAGGGGTGGCTGATAACATGCTCTTCGTGTGTTCTACATCTTCCATGCTGAGGCCCAGTGAGCTCTCTTATCAAATACCTGGTATACAGGAACTGGTGGAGAAGATCCAGAGTAAGTACCTACCCTGCCCTCGGTGTCCACCTGGGTTGCCCTCCACCCGTCTGTCCCTCTCTCTCTTCGTTTCCTCCGGAGGACCCACCAATCCTCAGTTCTCGGTAGTTTGGTGCTAGACTCAGATCTAGCCAATATGCAGGAGGCTCCCAGGGAAACATCTCCAGACACTGGTACAACCTATTGCCTTCTGTCTGCCTGGACCCCAGGATAACAGATAGGCAGTAAAACAACCACTTCTTGTTTTATTTTTCTGAGACAGGGTCTCTCAGTGTAAGCCAGGCTGGTGGAAAACTTGTGAGCCTCCTGCCTCAGTCTCCCTAGTCTGCAAAATTACGAGTGTGAGTCACCGTGCTCAAGGATACTTGAAGGAGATGAAGAATCACCGAGGAGTCCCACCTTTGGGGGTTAGCTATGAGAGTGTTTCCAGAGAGCTTTAACTGAAGTAGGAAGACTCAACGTGAATATGGGTGAAAGCACCCATGGGCTCAGGTTCCAGGTTGAACAAAAAGAAAGAACATAGCATTGTGACTCTGCTCCCTGACTGGGGGCCTAGTGTGACCAGCTGCTTCACACTCCTACCACCATACCTTCCCCACCAAGGTGGACAGTACCCCAAAACAGTGACCTAAATAAACTCTTCCATAAGTCGCTTTAGCCAGAATCTCAGCGATGCCTGATTGGTTAAGAGTGCTTACAACAGCATGTCGGAGAGGAGTCTCCGTGAGGATCTAGTATTGATGGTGTAGCAGAAGCCAGAGGCCTCCAACCAGACCAGTGACTCACTGTGACGAACATTTGCAAGTAATGCTGTTTGGGCAAAATGGCCTACTGTGTGACACACTGTGGCACAACACAGCTTCCAAGGTGAAATGTTTATTTTTATTTCTTGTTCTTTATTATTTTCTTTCATGGGGTGAGGTTACAAAGGTGGAGGATGGATATGGAAGGACTGGGAAGTGAGTTGGATTGGGGTATATGATGTGATTCACAAAGAATCAATAATAAAGTATGGGGGGGAAATGAAGCTTACTGCTCTATCAGAGGACTAAGGTTCAGATTCAGGGTTCCTAGAGCATTCAGCATCCATTTCTGGCTTTCATGGCACCTGCACACACACACACACACACACACCATTTTTAAAAGTTTTGTCATATATTCTGTTTTAACACTGAGCCGGTTCTCAGGGTCACAATGTGGAGCCTGGGACCCCCCTCTACCTTGGAGCTCATATCTAGCATGAACCCCAGTCCTTACATGTCGTGGCCACCAATTCTCTGCCTTTTTGTATCTGAAAGTCAAGCACCTTTCAGCCACCCTGAGTCTCCATCCTGGGTCCAGTGCATGGCCCAGCCCTCCTGGTCTGCCCTGGAGACATGGCCTGTCTTCAGTTTAACCAGACCTCATAGGCTGCTCCTCCTCCCTCACTCCATGGGGTCTCTCTATCGAGAAAGGATAGCTGCCCACTCCTGCCACAGGACTAGCTTTGCCTGGTTCCCTCGAATTCCGTCTGAGCTTGGACTCATGGCTCCAAGCTGTTCTTCCACTTTCCCCTAGGGGTCCTGCTCCCATGGCCTGTCCTAGCCTGGGAAACTGCCTCAGGCCTCCTGAATCACTGTCTGCATACCAAACACCAGCTCCTGTGCCACACTGGGCCCTGGTGCAAAGCAGTTAGTTACTGCAGAGGGCCTCCCATCCCTCACCCCTGTGTCTCACCCTGAGAGGAGCTACGGCTGAGGACTTTGCCAGCCCTGGCACAGTGAAGTGTTAAGCAGCTACACTCCCCAAGCACCCTTAACTGGGAATAGGTTCCCTGGCTCCACCCCTTTAGCCACCCATCCTACATGTGTTCTCCATAACTCTCCCAGAGGTGATCGCTCCCCAATAGATGCCCTTTGTTAATCTTCCTTTGAAGTTGTGGGGAACAGCAGTGAGGTAGGAAGATCCTATGCTTGGCCACTGTTAAACCTTGGGTTTAATTTTTGGTCTTGCTACTTGTAAGCCATGTAGCTTTAGTCAAATCACCCCACTCCTTTGTAATGGATAATGATTGCCCAAGCATCTCCTGGCATTCACTATGGGAAGTTCAGACTAGCCCCAGGGACATTCTCTGAGATTTTTTTTTGCAAATGGTCTAGGAGAGAAGAGGCCCAAGTTGCAGGTGTTAAGTCACCAGCCCACCAGCAAGGCAGAGCAGGGAAAATGTAAGCAGGTTCTAGAGGAGGCCTGATTTTTCCCTGGCCCTGAAGAACAGCTGGTTGTTAAAGGGTGGAAGCCCCGCCCTGCAAGATGGTCACCATCCCAGGATGGTTTGCACTACCATCTACAGTATACATACTGCCTTAATAGAAGTATAGAATCATACTGAGAGTGGGGGGCGGGGTGGTGCAGTTGGGGAGAAGCAACAGGAGGTGAGACCCAGTCAATGAAGGGGCTGCTCTCAGCCTTCCATTCTGCAAGTAGGAAGCAACAGGGAGGAAGGAAGCAAGAAGGAGGGGTTGCTGGGAAGGAGGGAGGGGCTCGACTTAACCTTCCTGCTGATCTGGGAGCAAATAGTAAAAACAGCAAGTTCAAGGCCAGTTTAGGTAACTTAGATCCTGTCTCAAAAAATAAAACTGAAGGCTACAGAGATGGCTCAGTGGTTAAGAGCATTTGCTGTTCTTGCAAAGGACCTAAAATTGGTTCTCAGCACTCACAATCACCTTTAACTCCAGTTCCAAGGGATTCAACATCCTCTTCTGGTCTCTACAGGCACCAACACCATACGACCTTCACTCGTACAAACACATATACATATAAATAAAATACATCTTGGGGACTAGAGAGGTGGCTCAATGGTTAAGACCACTGGCAGCTCTTCGAGAGGACTCATGTTCTCTTCCTAGCATCCACATGATGGCTCACAACCTTCTGTAACTCCATTCCTAGAGAATCTGACTCCCTTTTCTAGACTTTGGGGGCACTAGGCATGTAGGTAATATACACACAGACAGACAGACACAACACATAAATACAAATTATAAAAATACATTAAAAACAAAAACCAAAAAAAGGTCTTAGAATCTAACACAGTGTCCAAAGCATTTACCTAGCATGCGAAAGGCCCAAACAAATTCCCAAACAGAAAGTAGAAGGAGGGATTGTTTTATTAATACCTTAAGCAGGTAGCATGGGTCAAACCCATTTAGGCAAACAGACCGCTCAGAGGCACTATGTGACTGGGATCAAATATCTGAAGGCATCAAACACAGTGCTTGGCACGAGGACGGTGCCCAATAGGTGCCCTGCCATGCTCATCCCTCCCTGGAGTGCCCACCATCATGAAGCTCTCAAACACAGGCTCCCTGCTTTGCTCCTGGGCTGAACCCATGCTCAAGCAGTGGCTGGTGAATTGGGAGGACCTGCCTGAGCATGGCTACTCTCCAAATCACAATGGAGAGAGGCCCTGTGCCCGGCCTCTTGGTCACACCTTGAGCCAGCCCTGACCCTGGCTTGGTTTCTTTCTCTTGCCTGCTGGGCACAGGGTGTAAGAGAGACTCTTCCAGTAGCCCTTTCTGCAATTCCCCAGCCAGACCACCTCCTTGGACATTTCTCCACCCCACCCCCCGCCTTGCTTATCAGGCTGTATATACAAGTGAGTCCTGTGTGGATCCAAGGTTGGGAAGAGGTATTCCAAGTTTCATATATAACATGAAGCCCCTTTGCAACGTTTTTTTGTTTGTTTGTTTTTTGTTTTTTATCATTTGAATTAGATATTCTCTGTATTGACATTTCAAATGTTATCCCCTTTCCCCCCACACACAACAACATCTGAATATGAATCCTGCCGGGGACCATTGCTCTTTTAACTGCCAGCCTCTCCTCCCTCAGGAGTGCTGAGGACGGGATACTGTGAGCAGATGTGCCCACTGCAGGCTGCCCCTGGGCTCTGTCTGAGCTCCAGAGCACTAGCACTGGTTGATGTCCACTCTTCACAGACACCCCACAGCTACATGCTCCTGGGAATAGGAAGCTATATCCATCAGGGCATAGAGGACACTGTGCAGTAACAGTGGGTAGATGAGGGAACTGGGCCAGCCTTTTGGATTTTTTTTTTTTTTTTTTTTATGAATGACTTGTGAAAGCAACTTCTCAGGGCACCCTGGCTAGGTGCCAGCTGGCTCCTCAGTTCCAGAGCAGCTGTTGAGAGATGCCAGGCTTAATGGGTCCTCTGGTCTGTATGCAAGCTGGTGTCTGTACTGCCAGTGTGCACCTGGACCTGTCCATATAGGGGGGCATCGATAGAAAGAGTGGGGTAAGCCTCTGCTGGGCCTTCTGCCTCTGAATCACGGGGCAGAGGGAGAGACTGGCACGTGGTGGTCTTACCATGCTGTCCTTCTGTTCGAGCTGAAACACCAACATCTGCCAGGCACTGGTGAGAGCATTTCTGATGCGCTCTCACACAGGGAGAGGCACAGAGAACTTAATGGGTGGCCAGGTGTGAGGTGACAGGGCCCGGGTTCAGATCCTAAGCCCATATGTAGTCATCAATTACAGCTTCCGACAGCTCTCCTTCAGGAAAGTGGCCAAATTCCCCTCCCTGGGTCGCAGTTGTGGAAATATAGCCTTGCAGCTCCAGGCTGCCTCTCCTCACAGCCGGAGATGCCTGCTACAGGGTTTCTTCTCTCCCATCTCCACTGTCCTGCCTGTCACCTATCTGCCCATGTCATTTACTCAGTTCTGTTTGATCTGGGGGCAGCTGACACAGAATCAAGGCCCCCATGATTAAACTCATATACACTGCTGTAACCAGTATCTTCTCACCTGGGCATATGTATACACTCCCACACATGTATACATGTACAGACACTCTTAGAGGCATGCCCTTGTGCACAGATATGCGGGTACACAGGCAATCACTGAGAACAGCTGCTTCCTTCCCCCTGCACCCCATTTCTCTGTTTCCATATGCCATCTCAACTCCTGCCTCTTCTGGGTTCTACCTCTTTCCTGGTATTGACGTCAAGATTTCCAGCCAAGAAGACAAGGCAGGGCCAGCTCGGTGTCCTTTATCTCCTCTATCTTAGCATGTGACTAGAAAAAGGAACTGTGTCCTGAGGGATGGCCCCAGTCCCTGGAGACTTCAGCTGACTCAATAGATGTGCATCTTTTGCCAAGCGTGGTAGTGCACATCTGTAATCCCATTGCTCAAGACACTGAAGCAGGAGTGTATGAGTATGAGACTGGCCTGGGCTAGATACTGAGTTCCTGGCCAGCCTGAGCTAGTATGTAATACTCCTTATAAAAACAAAACAAAGAAGCTGGACAGGATAGCACATGCCTTTACTCCCAGCATGTAGGAGGCAGAGGCAGGCAGATCTCAAGTAGAGAGGGGGCAGGGCAAGACATGGGAGACATGTGGCTCAGTTTGGAGTTTGGTAACTATAGCAAGAAGAGAACATCACTTTTTAAAGATGGAAGAGCCAGGAGCTAGAGGAGGCTGAGAACAGCCTTGAGTGGCCTTCTTATGTAGCAACTCCATCCCTGGGCCTCTAGGGTTTCTTGTTTGGTGCGAAAAAGTAAGTCCCCAATGGTTAAGCTATTGTATCTGGTTGTCCTGTGCATTGACTAGGTCCTGGGACCTCATCTGGTGAACTTTCCTGGATTTGACCTTGGTTCTTTCATCATCACAGGTCATACATAGGCTATATCCCCAGCTCTTCGGGGAAACATCTACAAACACCCACGAAACATCTACAATAAATTGGAAGCTTCATAGGCAGGGTCCATCCCATCTGCCCAGGCATTCTTGGGTACCTCAGTGCCTGACAAATATTTCCAATCTCTTCTATACAGGAGAGTGTTGAAGGCTGAGGTGTGTGTGGGCTCCAGTCATAGCTCCCACATCCTAGCTTTGTGAAAATGAATTCCTCAAGATGCTAAAACTACAGTAGCTCTGGTCAACTGGGTGTTATAACATTCAAAAGAATTCATAGAAAAAAATAAAGATCTAAAGACCAAAAAGAACTACTGTACACATATCACATCAGTGCCTGAAAAAGGATGAGTCAGAACATCTTACTTCATTCAGGATCCCAGATAGTAGGCACACACATACCTACTAAGTACACCCTACATGTGCTACATACATGAACACGCATATAAGCACACAAGGCATGCACATACACCCACACCCACAGAAGTACCTGCACACATGTGCAAACATGCAGCTCATAAGCACACGTACACAGAAAGCACATATACATCTCTTAAGCTATAACAACTTGAACTTCCCCTGGCAGGCACCTAAATCAACCTTAACCACAGAGAGTGGCCTCTGGGTTTTCTTTTGAAGGGAGGAAAACACTGTGTCGTCATGTTATATATGAAACTTCGAGGATTTTTATTCCGAGCGCGCTTGGGGCCCACAACCTGTACACCATGTTGGAGTAGAGGGCTGAATCGGGACAGATTTTATATGGCTCACAACAAAGCCCGCCAACCATGGCAAAGCCCACAAATCACAAACCAATCATTTCTCTATAGTCTCAGAGGTCTGTATTTTTGTGGTCTCTTGGGTAGGGGTGGCAATGGCGGTCAGAAGTCACTAGGGTGGGGGTCCTTAGGCTCGGTGTTGAGGCTCCTTTAGCTTGGGGTCCTTGGAGGGCTTAGGCTATATTTTTTATAAGTCCGGCCTTTCACTCCTCTCTTGTGTGTTTGTCTCTTGGCATGCCAAGCTGTCTGTCCAACCATGTGTGTCAATTTGTGCCCGTGTTTTCTTTGAATGTTAGTCGTGTTTCGTGTTCAAAAGAAGAAGATTAAAACGTTATGTGTTGGTTGTTTGTCTCTTGATTCAGTTTTAACTTGTGTCTAGAAGGGTAAAATTAAAGATAGAAAGCAGGCATTTGGGGCCCTATACCTGAAGCTAATAGTTTAGCTCAGCTGGAGACCTGCTGGAAGCTGGTTTTTTAGGCTGCTCCTAGATAAGGGTGCCAGCAGCTTCTCGGCTTAGAACTGTTCCATTGCTTCTCCCAGAAAAATCTTGGTTTATTGAGCTCAGCTGGTAACAAGGTGTTCATTTCTTGAAATTACAGCTAAAAAAAAATGAGAATTGTATCTAGTTTAAATGTATAAGATGTGTGGTTACTTCATGTTTGCTTTTGACTGGTTTTAAAAGGTATAAATATGCTCTGCATGTCTTGGTAGTAAATTATTTGCTCATAAGTAATTGGGTATGATTAAAAAATGCAATATTGGTAACAGAAAAAATTTTTTTAAACTAGTAACTTGGTTAAAGTTACTCTTGACAACACCACGTGGCATAAACTAACACAGGGAAACAGATTTCTAAAATACCTCTAATATTTTATGTAATAAGATAGGATTTAAGATAGTGGCAGCTGCACTGTAGTGTGTTTGTGTGAGGGAAATTGACAGCCAAACTTTGTAGCATAAAGCTGATGCGCTTTCGGAGAGAATAGGTTGATTTCGGAGAGACTAGGTTGTTTGGAGGTTAAGTTTTGCTTTCTAAACTTTTTCAAGAGTTAGTTGATAGGCTGATTAAAATGTCTAAAAAGGTGTTTGGAGCTGCGAATGTTGGAATGCTTTTGGTGAAACAATTGGCTTATGAGAATGCAAACATGGCTGTCAGGTTGCCATGGGCCTTATAGAAAGATTGGCTCTACCTCTTTTGAGCCACCCCAGGCAGCGAATTGCTCAATTGATCCTGGTGCCATTGTTTATGACAAAAAAATCGAGTTATGACACAAGCTTGAAGAGCAAAAGTATTTGGCTTTTCAGATGCTCATATTGGGTGCAAGCTATAAAAGCTAAAAGGCCTGAGTTAGCTTAAAAATAAATGTAAAATCTTGACCTAAAATGGTAAGTGTTACCCAGTTACAAAGTCAGAGTCCAGAGCAAAGCAGTGATCTCTTGCATTGGGAAGATGAGGAAGTTCACCAAAAATATCCTGAGCCTTATATTTCTAAATTGCTTGTTAATAGGAGTCCTTCTATATAGTCCAAGTGATAAAGTTATGTTACAAGTGTTTGATTGTGGTTATTTGCCTAACCAAGGGTTGAGAAAACAAAATCAGGGCTAAATTAGAGCCCATTGCAGTTACACCTAGAAACGGAAAAACAGATCTAAGGTATTTTAAATTGACAAGCCTGCACACCATTCAGATAAAATTATTTTAAAAGGTGATGTCCCTATATTGGTTAATCAGCTTCAAAAAAAATTTTTGGCCACTCAATAGCTAGTGCAGGCGCAATTGAAAGCTGGCCACATTGAGCCTTCTAATTCCCCCTAGAATTCTGCTATATTTGTAATTAAGTAAAAATCAAACAGGTAAAAATTGCTGCAGCTTTGTAAAGGGTTGAGGCGGTGGAATTTACAGCCTGGTTTACTGCTTCAGTTGCCATTCCAAAGAATTATCATAGATTTTCAAATATTGTTTATTCCTTTGCATTTTCATGATTGTAAAGATTTTGCTTTTGGCGTGTCAGCTTGTGGTTTTGAGAGCCCTGGAGGCGATGGGTGTCTTTTTTGCCTCAGGAAATGGCTGATGTCCTTGTGTTGTGTCAGAGATTTGCTGCTGCCTCAGTGGCAGAAAGTTGGGACTTAATCCTCAACGTTTACATGTTTTGTTAACTAGAGCTTTTGCTTTTATAATGAGCTTTATAATTTTAGAGAGTGGTCGTAGCTCCAGAACAGGAGCCAAATAATTGGGTTATCAGTCTTCCTAGTCAAATTATGGCATGGCAAATTCATAAAGATAATTTACTTTATATAATTTTTCAAAAGTCGTCAGATGTTAAAACCTCTCCTTAAACTCACCACAGATCTTAAGCCTCTGTTGTTCTCCAGAGATGCAAATTCTAGTCTCCTCTACAGGTAACTGAGAGATGAAAAGTTTTGCAGAGAATGTAGAGAAAACAATGAGTTAACAGCAGATATTATATAGAGTATAATCAATTATTGGCTGTCTGTGTTTTTACCTCACACCCACAGCAGTTCTTTTGGCAAAATAAACAATTAATATGAATTCATCTTTTTCCTTGTTAAGTAAAGTTTTATCATCTTATCATGAAATCTTTGCTGTGTTAAAACAGAATTGCATGATAGAATAGTAAAGGTATATATATATATACCTATATATATAATCTTTTTTAAAGGTAATGTCTTAACCTGATGAAATATTTATTCCTTATTCCAAACAGCAATTAAACTGGCTATTGCTAAATACCTATTGCATGTGTAAACTTTTCAGGCAAAATTGACAATTGATAATCATCCAAAACACATTGTTAATTCTTTTCCCTATGCATGCTTTTTTATTTCCTGTAAATTTACGCATGCGGCCTATAGGTAATGTAATTATAGATAGCTCATCTGTGGAAAAGTAATATATACAATTGGATCACATGTTTATTCTCTTGAGTTTCCCCCTGCTGCAGCAGAGATAATTGGATTATGTGCTGTAGCCACTGTTTTTAAATGTTAAGTTAGTTAAACCTTAAATTTATGTATTGATAGCCAATATATAGCTTATAGTTTGCAATTGCTTAAAATTGTTCCTTTTTTATACTACTAATTTTTGAGTTTTGCAATTGTTTATTCAAATACAACTCAACTCAAGAGAACTTACTGTTTGTTCCATGCTTAGATATTTAAGAGATACTGGGTTGCCTGGATCACTTAGTAAAGGCAATGCCTCAACAGATTTGTATACCAGACAGATTATAATCTCATTTTTTACCGTCGAAATAGTAATGGCCTGAGACAACAATTTGATATTTCTAGAAAAAATGTACACATCAAATTATAAAGATTTCTCCTAAATGTCCTTAGTTTCTTATGTTAACCCTCAAGGACTTAATTCTAATTATGGCAAATATTTATTTAAATATTAACATCTTTTCAAGCTTTCTAGTTGCAATTGCTTTAACAAAAAAAAAAAAAAAAAACGACTAAAGGTATTATTTTTCATGGCCTATGTTATTTTCCTATGGTTGGTGCTCCGAATCAGATTATAAATGGAACTGGCTATTACAGTCAAGCATTTGAGATGCTTTGTTGACAAGTTAATAATATTATTGAAATTCCTTATAATTCTCAAGAACAAGATATTGTAATACAGATAATGTGAAACTTTAAAACAATATTTTTATAAATTAAAAGGGGGGAGTTACATCCCCATTTATTTGAATCATATAGTTTTTTATTTAAAAAATTTTTTTAATTTGGATCTCAAGGAATGTCTATGGCATCTTACAACTGGGCAAACTTATGCCCAGGTGAAATAAAAGGATCCACATACTGGCAAATGGTATGGTCCTGATCAAGGGGACCAATTAATATGGGGAAAAGGGTGTGTTTGTGCTTTTTCCCACAGGATGCTGCAAGAGCATGCTAGCTACCAGAGTGTTTGGTGAGACATGCTGATGCTGAGACAAAGAATCATGTTGATCTGTGAGCTTCCTGAATGCCCTGACAATGGTGACCAAGAAGCTGTATTGGACATCTGTTCCTGACACACCTTTGCTTGCCTTTAACCCAGATTGGACAAGCAGCTTTACCTCAAGCTTTTAGACCTTGTGAGACAGAGAACATTGGGACTGTGGAAACTGACTTAAAAAAATTAATCTAATAGAGAAAAAGTTGTAATGACTTTTCTCTTAACTTTAATGTGACCAGCATTTACCATATTCTTATGTTTGGACCATTTCTTTTAAATAAGTTTCTAGGTATTTTTCAAAGTCGACTTGCAGCTTTTCAATTGATGATGGTGAGAAAACAGTACCACGTCCTTCATAAAGGAAGAGATTTTGTCGACACCACATGGTAGTACCTTTTCCCTCTTGACCTTTACTCTCTATTCCTTTACCATGCCTGTGCTCCATAGCTTATTTCGAGCATCCAGTGTGTCCAGAGCTGGGTGCCATGCTCCTTCCCTCCTTCACATAAAACAAGGTCATGAGGTGCAGCTGAGACTGCAAGAGGGGCTTGTTATAGCCGTCCTGGATCCTCTGTGAAGCATGCTCTCTTGATGCCAGTTGAGGCCAATATAACATTTTAGACCACAGAAAAATTGTGGCCATAATGACAAGCAGTTAGCCAAGGACGGGCAACCTTCTGGGACTAAGCTCACCTAAGGCAGGGGCTCTGAAGACTGGCAGGGTACCCAAAGACGGGCAAGAGTCTTGGACCCCCAGATTGATCCTAAGACAAGGCGCTGCTTGAAATTGAAGTTATGCCTCTTTTCTACTCATTTGAGCCTCTACTTCCTCTCTATAATTTTGTCTTTTATATAATATAAAAGGGGGAGCTGTTGTAACCCGCCATTGGAACCTGTCCTTATTTTCCCTTCCCCCACTTGTTTTGCTAAAGAACTCCTTCCTTGTATCCATTGTGGTTAACCATGCCCCAGAACATTCCATCAGAGCTATCTTTACCTTGAAAACATCCTGTTTTGAACACTCGTGACTGCACCTGACCTCCCCAGGCTTTGTTGTTCACCCCAGATAATAGGAGTCCCGGTCCCGAGTAAAGCCTGATTGGCATTCACTGATTATTGAGTGACCCATGTGTGTGTGTATGTGTTTCTTTTTCAATCCCCCAGGCCTCTGTCCAAGGCTCGGTGACAGTGACAGCGCAGGCGTCATCAATCTTTAAATAAACAGAACATGGTGGTGCATACTTCTAATCTCAGCACTCAGGAGGCAGAGGCAGGAGGGTGTCTGTGAGGCCAGCCTGGTCTACAAATCAAGTTCCAGGACAGCCAGGACCATTACACAGAGAAACTCTGTCTTGAAAAACCAAAAAAGAAGAAAATAAAATAAAATAAAATAAAATAAAAAATTAAAACACATACACATACACACATCATCATCATCAATGAGCATTTACAAATATGCAATGGGTGGCTTGACTATTAATAAAACAAAACTTGCATGCTGCTCAACATGGCCATACCTACTGCCACCTAGTGACAAGACCTAACAATTGCCGGGGAAAATGCCCAGAAACAAAGTTTTTCAGGAGCAGTAAACCGAACACTAAGTAATAAAATGACAGTTTCCATTGGAACCTGTCATCAGGCTGTTGAGGAAATATTTGTTGAATGAATAATTAATTTCCAAGCTGTCCTGTCAGCTGCTTTGGTCTCACAGTGTCCCTGATTTCTTTATCCTTTTCTTTGAACAGTAAAATAGTTTTTCTTTTTAGAATTAAGAACAAAATTAGTTACATTTGTTTGTATGTGTGTTTTGACACAGGGCCTCAGGTAGCCCAGGATCACCTTGAATTCCTAAACTTCTGCTTCTACCTCCAGAGGTGGACTTCGAGTCATGTTCAACTTCTCCTGGCAGGTTGGTTAATTAAGTCATTTACTTATTGAGTCAGGGTTCCTCTGTGTAACTCAGACAGGCCTCCAACTGAGAACCTCCTGCCTCCATTTCCGGAGTACTGAGAAGCAGCCACGCCTCCACTAAGGCCACCTCTTTTGATTTCTGCCTTTGAGAGACAGAGTCTCCCTGTGTAGCCCAGGCTGGCCGGAACTCATCAATCTTCTGCCTCTGCCTCCCAGTGCTTAGATTACAGGAGTCAAAGTGACACCTAGATGCTTCACTGTGTGGTACCCTCAGCATTCTGATGTAGCAAGGGGGCCTCCACAGATGCCAACATGTGATTTTGGACTTTCTACCTCCAAAACTGTGAACAAAACAAAACAAACCCCTATTCTTTCTTTCTTTCTTTCTTTACTCCTATTCTTTAAAAGAAAAAAAAAAATGGGGCTGGTAAGATGGCTCAGTGGGTAAAGGTGCTTGCTGCCAAGGCTGACTGTTAAGTTTCAAACCCAAGACAAATCGCTTCTCGGCCTTTTGGCTAAGATCAAGTGTCAAACCCAGGACAAGTGGCTAAAGTGCCTATTTAATAAAATGGATCTGGCCTCCAGGTTCTCCCAGCATCTCCCAGTTCCCACCCATTACAGGGTATGGCTGGCATACTCCACCCTCTACCAGGAACTCTCCAGCCCAGGGAAGGCTGCCCTCCCCGCAAAGGCTTTTCCTTACATAATCCACATATTTTGGTTACTGCTCTCCTTTTTTACCTTTGACCTCCTGGCTGTGTTTCCTGTGCTCTCTTTCCCTCCAGTCTCCACATATGGTTCGGGGCCATGACCCCTCTGGCCTCTCCCAGATGTGTCTGCCCCTGGCTATGCTCTGCTATAGATCCGTATGAACGCCTCCACCATACCTAGGGGCAGTCATGTCCTTCCCTTTCCTTCTTATTTCTTTTTTTCATGCACTGACAATCTGAGTTAGAATCCCAGACCCACATAGTAGGAAGAGAACTGGTTCCTGCAAGCTGTCCTCCAACTTCCATATGTGTGCTGAAGAATGTACCCACACGCACATGCAGATAAAATAAGCGTAGTAATTTAAAAAATGTAAATGACACTTGTTCATGCTAAATAATTCAAAAAACAGTGAAAATCCCAAAGGAAGTAGAAACCCAGCCTGAATCCCACCAGTTAGGAAAGTAAGCTGGGTGTGCTAGCGCATGCTTTTGACCCCAGCACTTAGGAGCAGAGTAAAATAGATGGATGTCTGTAAATCTGAGGCCAGTCTGGTCTACATAGTAAAGTCTAGGTCAGTTAGAATTACATAGTGAGACCCTGTCTAAAAACAAAACTCCAGGCAGGGATGGCGAATGTCTTTAGTCCCAGCACTCAATAAGTCGAGGCAGGCCGTTCTCTGAGTTTGAGGCCAGCTTGGTCTACAGAGCAAGTTCCAGAACAGACAGGACCAATCAGAGAAACTCTGTCTCAGAAAAAAAGAAAGAAAGAAAGAAAAGGAAGGAGGAAGGAAGGGAGAGAAGGAAAGAGGAAGAAAGGGAAGAAAGAAGGGAGGAAGAGAGAGAAGGAAAGAGGAAGAAAGGGAGGGCGGAAGAAGGGAGTGAGGAAGGAAACAGCATTATTAGGGGAACAGGCTATGTGTTCTGTGAGCACATAGAGAAACAGGTGGTGAAAATACATGTATAAAACCTGAAAAGTCATGACGCTGGGAAGGGGACTTGTTAGGAGAGATGCACGGGGACTCTAAGAGGAATGAGTGGATATGATCGTGTTTCCTTGTATACACATATGAAATTCTCAGGGGAAAAATTATATATATATAATAAAAACTCCAGAAGAGTGGGATTTGGGGTGGTAGTTTAGATTTAACTTTATTTGAATTTTGTTGTTGCTTTTGTTTTTGTTTTGTTTTGTTTGTTTTTTGAAACAGGGCCTCTCTCTGTAACAGAGCGCTGGCTGTCCTGGACTCACTTTGTAAAGCAGGCTGGCCTCAAACTCACAGAGATCTGCCTGCCTCCTCAGTGCTGGGGTCAAATCTTGTAGCACCACAGCTAGCTCTTTATTTGACTCTGACAAGGGGGAACGAAACAGACATTAATTGGAATGTTGGATTCACATAAGATAATTCTTTTTTAAAAACGATCTGTGTATTTATTTTTTATTTATGTCTGTGTGAGTTTATGTGTGCATTACTTGTGAGCTGCCTGTTGTTACTGGGGTCAAAACCCAGATCCTCTGAAAGAGCAGCAAGTGCTCTTAAATTCTCCAGCCCCTTAGCTCTTCTATATGAAAGTTTCCCCCAAAATATCCTTTTAAGTTCAAGAAAGAGAGCTCGAGCCATGTCCAGGATGAAGTCATCAGAGCTTCCGTAGAGGAGGTATCCTGGTGTTTGTACACACTGACATCTTCCTGTAAGAGATGAGTCAACCAGTTTTGTTGGCCAGCACTGCCCTAAGGGCCTTGTCCTTACACACAGTTCCAGTTCCTCTGCTGCAGAAACCCCTGCCAGCTTCCCAAGCTCCCTCCTTTTTGCTATTCGCCCCATCCCACCCCACCCTGTCTCTCTAGCATGTACAACTACAAAGCAAATAGGGTCCTGGTCCTATTTCCAGGTCCCCTTAGACTCTGGCTTCAGCTCAGCTCTTTTTTGCTTTACCTACTGGGTGTTTTCGTAAGGCAAAGAATTCAGCAAGCAAGCAGTACTTTGACAACTACTGCTCCAGGCTGACCCCCAGACCCTTCTCATTAAAAAAAAAAAAAAATCACTACTCCAGGCTAGCCCTTGGGACCTTGATTCTATGTGAGAACATAGCTTCCCTTTCTGCCTAAGCAAGCTTATAACATTAGCAGTCGGCCGGGTTCTGGAATTACAGGGCAATCACCTGTCCCCCCCCCCCCCCAATTGGCAGCTGATGCAGGCCTTTGGCCATGAGAAGTTCCTGGTAAGCTGGCTCCAAACTGGATAAGGCAGGAAGTGTCAGATGAATCCATGCTAAGGGATGGGAGGGAATGGGTTTCTTTTGGGTTCTACCTGTGCTCTGCCCGGTGCCCAGGGTCTCAGTCCCATGAAGGTCATGGAACTTTTTTTTCAGAAGTGGAAACTTGAGGAGCCATCTCATAGTGAAGGAGTCGTCTAGCATGTCACAGCACTGCCAAATAGTAAAAGAGGAACCCAGGTCTAACATATGTGCTGGCCACCCTCACAGCACAGACTCACAGGACAACCCGCCCATGTCTTGTTGCTCTACCCCAGGCTTCTGAAGGCTACCCCATCACGAGAGACAGTAGTCACACTGGAGCTGGTACAGAGACAAGGTCTGGAAGTTCTGGAAGGGGATTTAGAGAGAATGCCCCTGGTTGGAGCGGAAATGGAAGGGGGAACGGGAGCCGAGGGAGGGTTTGGAATCAGAATGACAGGTTCAAATCCCCTTTCTGCCCCTTATTCCTGAGGCCTCAGGCAGACCATTGTATATTAGACATGTCTTCATATTTAGTACTTCAGGTAGGGTGCTCAGCAGTTCAGTGAGGGCCCCAGCTGAAGCTCAACCAGCGGGAGACAAAGAGCAGCACAAACCGGCCCCCTTCAAACATCTTTCCTCTCAGGGCTCTCGTCCTGTGTGCTCATATGCATGTAGAAGTGACGTCACCAGACTCTAGCCAGGCCTGTGACCTGGGTGTGGTTCTATTGGTAAGAGAACTCTACAAGCAAGGACTCCACTGGAGACGCAGAGCCTCTCTGAAGGACGGAAGTGAACTAGGCAGGGTGCACTCGCACACACACACAGGACTCAAGATCTGACCTGGGTTTGACACGAGCCAGTTTATGGCTGCTGTTCTGGGCCTCTAGCCAAAACCTAGATTCCACGGCACAGGGATGACAGAAGGCTAGCCCAGCTGTGCCTCTTACCCTGGCCTTTGTCATGCAGATAAAATACGTGTCATGCCCAGGAACAGATAAAGGAAAGGTGTGCCCCACTATCCTATGCCCTTAGGAGTTGCCCCCATCAATGTGACTCCACCCCATCCCCAGCAGCTTTTCTAGTGATGGCTGCTGGTTCTAACCACAAACTACAGGAACTAGGAGACTCCAGGTGCTCATGCTCCACTTTAACTTCTGTAACCTCACCCAAGACAGGGTTTCACTGTGTAGCCCTGGCTATTCTGGAACCTACTCTGTAGATCAGGTTGGCCTTGAACTCACAGAGATGCACCAGCCTCTGCCTCCCAAGCAATAGGATTAAAGGTGTGCCCTACCATGGCCAGGCTTCAAATTTATTTTCTAACTTTAGACAAAACATCCAAACAAAAGGCAACTCATGGAGGAAGGATCCACCGAGTCTGAATTGTAGGTTATAGTCTCTCGGAGAGGAGACACTGTACCAGCAAGAGCAGAAAGAAACTCTGAATACTCGATACTCAGCTAGCTTTGTCTACTCCTATACAGCCCAGGGTTACAAATCAGAAGCTGGTGCCTCCGAAAAGCGGGCTGGGGCTTTCCACCGTAGTTAGGGGAATCAAGACAATCCCCACCCCCACCAAGCCAACCTGACTTTCACAACTGCTCACTGGGACTCTCTTCATGGGTGATTCTAGGTTGCATCAAGTTGGCAATTAAAACTAACCGGTAAGTGTCTGAAAAATCACTGAAGGAAGACCCCAGACTCATTATTGGAAGACAAAGAGCATTTATTCTCTATAAACAACCAGCATGCAGAGGCCAGCCATTCTCCTAAATGGCAACCCTAGACAAAGACTTGCAGCCCTTAAAGCGAATTCTCTAGAAGGATTAGATAATTTAAAATGTCACTGGTAGGTTCTAGGGAGTCACATGCAGTCAATGGTCTGCATTTTTATGTCTTGAACCTAAGATAGGGCTGCCCAGCCCCGGTGGCCCATTCTGAGATAAGATATCTTCCCACCTTTATGATTGTCCTCTGGCTGTGCTTTGGGAGGGGGTTTACGACCTTGTCCCTGGATTTTATGGTCTGTTCCCGGAGCTGATGCCTTATGGCCTAGGTCATGTCTGTTCTTGGAATTGGTGCCTTATGGCCTTTTTTTTGAAATCAGGCCTGGTTCTTAAATGGAAACAAATGGAAGTCATGTCATCCTTTCAACCATTGGGGCTGGAGAGCTGGTTTAGCAGTTAAGAGTGCTTACTGCTCTATCAAAGGACCAGAGTTTGGATCCCCGCACCCACAACAGGAAGCTCACGACCACTTTTAAACACATGTCTATGATATCTGATGCCCCCTTATGTTATGTACGTGTGCGTGTGCATGTGTGAAATTGTGTGCAGTCATGCTCTTGAGTGTACATATTTTATTTATTTTATTTTCCTGAAACAGGGTCTTACTATTTCACCCTGGTTGATCCAAAACTTTCCCTGTCAATGTGGCTGGCTTCAAGCTCACAGAGATCTGCCTGCCTCTGCCTTCCAAGTTCTGGCATTAAAAGCATTCATTTCTACACTTGGCTATATATTTTTAAAACGAAACAACAACAACAAAAGCTAACCATTACACCAGCCAAGGGACTCCGGGTGGAAGGTGACACTGTTCAACAGCACCTCCTTCCCAGAACCTCAGTTGGAGTTGGGGTCCCAGTGGGTCCTCTGATTTGCCTATAGGGGTGGTGAGGGTACAGTTAGGGGGCAGAACTGGTGGGCTCAGTGAGCTGTGGGGTATGCCCTTGTCCTGCCACCACCCCAGACCTTGTAGGTCTCTACTTTGCGTTTTCCACATTCCTAAGGCCTGTTCCTCTGGCTCCTTCCTCAGCCAGGCACTGCATCTGGCCTCCTAGGACTTGTTCCACATGATGACTGCAAAGAGATCCTATCAGTTTCCTGTTCTCCTCTGTGTTGCTCCAGCAGTGGCAGCAGATGTCCATGTGGAGACTCTCGGAATCTGTTGGGAACTTCGAAGGACCCTATAGGTCCAGCCCCACCCAGGCCCAATGGGTCAGAATCCAAAGCCAAAAGTCCTGCCTCCAGCTTAAACTCAAGAGCCATTTTTTGTTTTTTTTTTTAGACAGGGTTTCTTTGTATAGCCTTTGCGGCTCTGGAATTGGCTCTGTAGACCAGTCTGGCCTCGAACTCAAAAGGTTTCTGCCTGCTTTCGCCTCCCTGGGTGCTGGGATTAAAGATGTGAATCAGCACTTCCTGGCCGAAGGCCATTTTATAGTAAAGACAAACTAGGTTCATTCCTGCTTATGATTAAATCGTTGTTTCTCAAGGATTGAGCTATGCCTCACCTGTAAACCGTAAATACTGGTGGGTCAGTACTGCCTGTTCCAGCAAACAGCAACCATAGCTTTGTTTCAAAAGGTTACGATGAGCCGGGCAGTGGTGGCCATGCCTTCAATCCCAGCACTTGAGAGGAAGAGGCAGATGGATTACTGTGTTCAAGGCAAGTCAGTCTGGTCTAGAGAGTTCCAGAATAGCCAGAGTGAAACACTGTCTGGAAAAAAAAACAAAGCAAATGTTATTATGACCACCTTGCAGCCATGTTTTTGTCTCAGGAGATCATTATGACTAATTTGTCATACTGCTATGCTCTGCTTCTGTAACCCAACCTATTGGCCTGACAAACCCCCAATTTGGGAACTCTGGGCTATAAAAAAAAAAAAAAAGAAACTTATTTTACCCATGTCCAATGTTGATTTCTTTCTTTCTTTCTTTCTTTCTTTCTTTAAGATTATTTTATGTATATAAGTAGCTGTCGGGCTGAGAGATGGCTCAGTGGTTAAGAGCACTGACTGCTCTTCCAGAGGTCCTGAGTTCAAATCCCAGCAACCACATGGTGGCTCACAACCATCTGTAATGACATCTGATGCCCTCTTCTGGTGTGTCTGAAAACAGTGTACTCACATAAATATAATAAATCTTAAGTAGTGGTTGCTGGGAATTGTACTCAGGACCTTTAGGAAAAGCAGCCAGTGCTCTTAACTGCTGAGCTATTTCTTCAGCCCCCCTAATGTTGATTTCTTGAACCACGCCTTTAGAGAAAGCCCTTGTACGTAAAATTTTTAAAGGACCTTGGTCTAATTAATTTCTTGCTTTAATAATCTGGCCATGATTTGGTGGCCTTTCTTCTTACATCTCTGGAATTAACAAAGAAACAGGCAAATCCAAAATTGTTACCCAAAGGAAAACCTCATGCTCTGTTCTGCCTGTCTAGGCACTTAGGAGCTGAGGTTCTGCACCCCATCTCCAACCGGATTTCCTTTCTCCCTTCAACCCCCACACGCCTCATGTGTCCTTTATTCCATACTCCTGGAGCATAGGTCTCTTGCCTCAAGGGTATTTACAATTGTCACTGCTATCAGAACTCCCTCCCTCCCCCAAGCTATTTTCCTCTCAGCAAACTCCTACTCACTCTCCAAGACCCACCCAAAGACCACGTCACCGGGAAGTCCTCCCTGACTGCTCTCCAGCCAAATACCTCACTATACACATGACATTTCTCTCTGCCTGCTTATCTAGGTAACCCTTGAGCCAGTCTCATTACTTGGCAATTTTGAGTGGATGTTTTCTGGGGAGACATAAAAGAAAACCTTTTCTTTTGGGGTGGCAAGGCCAGCCCAAAGCCCAATTCTCCCAAAGTCCAACTTGAGGAACCAATGAGTTTATAAGACCTACAAAGCATGGGCAAGGGGTTGCTTACAGGAACATGGTTGGCCTCCAAATCAGCTACACAACTGAAAAGTCTTAAGGTCTCTCTGCTTCAGTTAACTTCTCACAAGTTATATCCTCTAGCACTTCCTGTGAGGCAGGATGTCTTGAGCCTTATGTAATTAAGGCAGAATTACATACAAATGGCTGGGAGGTGCCACACCTGGGTTGTCTGATCCATGATGAATGATTGACATTCAAGGACCCTCCTTACTCCCTCCTCCTCCTTCTGTGGGGGAACTACTGCAGTCCGTGGGCTAAATCTTGAGGCTCATCTACAAGTGGTCACAGCTGCTCTGGAAATGATGCCAATTATGCCCGAAGGACAGTGCTCTATAGGGACTTGGCTTTGGGCAGGTGCCCCCAAGATGGCTGAAGGCTGGTAGAAGACTTGGCCTGGAACTTTGCAACAATTGCTCTGGAGGGACACAAGGTGTCCAGGGTTCACTCATTTGCTTTTGAACTATAAATGGGATGTGCGTTTCTTGGGTAAGAAGTCACACCGTGGGAAAATGTGCAAGGCAAGCACATGATCCTCCCACACCCAGCCCTGCTCTGCTTCACAGCTGAAGGCTGCCAGGACACTCCATTCCAACGCAAAGCTGGGGAAACTTGAGGCATCTGACAGGTTTCTCTTCCCACTTGGGCTGTGACCCTGCAAGGTCATGCAAGGGCCTGTGGCCGTGGTCTTGAACAAATGTCTCTCTAGTCACTAGGTCTCCTCAGCACTATCTGTGCCTCTGTCCCTGAATGCCCAGGTGACTGTTATCTGTCAGGTGGATTCCAAATCCGCATTGTGACCAAAGTGTGTGCAGACTGAGACCAGACTGACTGATTGTCCATGCTTTGTCTTAACCTCCAGGAGGACAGAGCTTGCACAAATGCCCAGCTTGGGACCTTGGTGACTATCTGTTCTTTGTTTCTGGGGTGCCAGTAACCTTGTGTTACCTGGGCTCCTGAAAATTTAGACAAGCAGGTGCCTCTGAGATGACTTTCTGAACCTAAGATGAGCCTGGCCTGCATTCATTAATTCATTTCCTCTTGTTTGCTGGGACCCTGGAACTAGACTACAAAGGGACTCCTGGAGCAAGAGGATCCCAGAACTGGGTCGGTGCACGTGGAAGACAACTGGGAAGCGTGGGGGAGGGGCTACATCTCATCAGCCTTTACTATGTCAGGCCCACTAACCACCCAAGGCACCTCAAGGGCTGCAGATGGGCTCCAGGAGCAAGCCTCACTAAGGCTGGAAGACAAAGAGGGGACCCCTCTCTGTGGGTCAAGGGAGCCCAGGAAGTTAAGACCCCCTCCCCAGCTGGAGTGAGGTCACCTGACACATTTCTTCAACCCTCTGCTTCCTGGGTTCCTTGGCTACAGAGGAAGCCGCCTTGAGCTGGGGGCGCTTACAAAAGGGTACTTTGACATTCGCTCAGGGAAGGGTGTGAGGAAGGAGGGTGGCTGGGTATTTTTGGATGCGGCTTTGGAATCTGTTCCTCCTCCCAGCACCATGGCAACCAACAGAGCCTGCAGCTGCCTGCTGGGGTGGGGCAGCAGCTCAGACTACATCCTCCTTGACTTAGCCTGGGGAATTACAGGAGTCTGCTGCCCTGGTCACACTGCTTCCCCTCTCTGAGCATCTGTAATAGGATGACAATATGGGAACGTGGCTGTACTGGTGCGTGAGGAAAACCTGGCCCCGGGCAGGACTTGCAGGATCTCACAGGAGGCAGGTGCCCAACGTGATTAAGGGACGGCTGGAGTGAGGGAGGAAGCTGTGGGGAGTCCTTGGATGGTCCCTCAGCCAGTCTAGAAGTTTCCACAAGACCAAAGTGGTCTGTCAGAATGAGAAGCCCTTCTCAGTCACAAGCCTGACTTAATGTTCCTGTGAGTCCTGGTTAACAGTGTGACAAGAATTTTAGGTCAAAAGCACTATCCAAAGGCCACTATCCCAAAGACCAATTAAAGACATGGTGATAAAGGCAGAGGGAAGATATTTAACAATGTGGCCATGTTGGAAGGACAGACAAAGGGCCCAATGAGCTTTAGATTTGAATAGAGTCTCTGGGGTCAGGGGACAAAAGGTGCATATCACTAAGTAGTCCTGTCTAGATGCGGTCCTGCTCACCGCTGTCCAGCTCAGGCCCTGCAAGGTGGTCTGGAGAAGCCCTTATTGCTGTGTGGACACACTGGCTCTTAGGAGTTGATTACTCCTGCTCCTGATACCTGCCCTCTCTGAAGGCGAGGCATCTGTTCTGTGAAGCTCTGTGGGTCCTGGAATCCCCAGGTGACTACAGGTTTGGGACCACCCACTAAAGGCCATTAAGGACTTTTAAGGGATTCTAGATACGGATAATGTAGATAGCAGACAACAGACGTCTCAGTTACTCCTACCCCTGGAGATGAAATAGGTTACAGAGCAACAAGGATGTGGAGCTGTACAGGTGAGCCCAAGTAAAGGAGACAGAGCCAATGCACAGGCAGAGAGGCCACACCCTCGATCTGCCGTCAGTCACCCGTGGACCCAAGTGAGGACTCAGAGCAGCTTAAGCAAACATGGCTTTTAGGCCAGTGAATGAAGCACCACATGAGGCAGGCACAGGTCACAGGGAGAAGTGAGAGTGATCCACTGTAAGGAAAAGGTTTGAGCCTCCACCCTCAGGCCCTTCCCTTTCTACTGCACAGACCTCACCCTAGGACTTGGTGCTGTTTTGAGAACAGAGTCAAAGCAGGAAATCACCTGAGCCACATGTTGCTTTCACAGCTGCTGTTAAAAAAAAAAAAAAATTCTCCACCACAGACTGAACATGGAAATTTATTCTCTGTAGGGACAGCAATGTGAAGCAAAGGACTGGGCCACCCTCCAGCCTGAGGCTCTAGAGGAGGATTCTTCTGCCTCTTCTAGCTTTGAGGCTCGTGGCCTTCCTAGACTGTGGCTGTCACTCTGGCCCACGCTTTACCTTTCTTCTGTGGAGTGTGCCTCTCTTCTTCACACAGGGACAGCAGCTGTGGGACACCAGAATCCAGGGTGGTCTCAGCTCAACTCACTGTAACTGTAAAGTCGCTGGTTCCAAATAAGGTCATGTTCCAAGGTCACCAGTAGATGTGATTTCTGCAGACACCATTAAGCTACTACAAGCCCCTTTTGTCGCTTAGGGGACATCACAAGGGCAGTGATCTCAGAGTGGCCAGACTGAGTCTAGGTGAGTCCTGGAGAGAGTAGAGGGCACAAGGCATGTGCCTTTTAGGCAAAGGTGTATGTGTTGGAGGGGGACCGTTGGCTAACTGAACTCTGGCTTGTTTTAATTGTCAACTTGACACAACCTAGAAAGATTTATTTACTTTTGTTTTATGTATATGAGTGTTTTACCTACATACTGTGTACTTTCCTGGTACTGATAGAGGCTAGAAGAAGGTACTAGAATTCCTGAAACTAGAGTTTACAGACAGTTAGTTCTAAGTCTCCATGTGAGACCATGACAGGTCTGAAAACAAAACCTGGCTCCTCTAGAAGAAGAAGCAGCCAGTACTCTTAACTACTGAGCCATCTCTCCAGTCCCATGGGAAGAGAGTTTTAATGGCAAATTATCTGGATTAGGTTGGCCAGTAACCTTGTCTGTAGAGGACTGTCTTGGTCTTTAGTGAATATAGGAAGACCTAGCCAAATGTGGGCAGCACCATTCCCTAACAAAGGGTTCTAAACAGTATAAGAGAAGAAAGCTAGCTGAGAGCAAGTAAGCAAGTGTACGTGTGTTCATTCTCTCTGCTCTTGACTGTGGATATGGTGCCTTAAGTTCTAACCTTGACTCCCTCACAATAAGGTGTAGAGACTTGGAAGTGAAAGTCACATAAACCCTCTCTCTCCTAAGTTGCTTTCTGTCAGGGTATTTTGTCAATGCAACAGAAATGAAGTCCAGGCACCAGTGTTTCCCTTGGCTAGTCTCACCTTAATTGTCTCTTCCTTCCCTGAACTGGCTCCAGCTGCCACAATAATGTACTCAGGCCGAATGACTTAAATGACAAACATCTGTTCTTCACAATTCTGGAGACTGTAAGTCTGAGGTCAAGGTTCTAACTGGTTTGGTTCCTGGTAAGAACCACTTACTGGCTCGTGGATGGTAATCTTGTCATTGTGTCCTCACATGGTGGAAAGGCTGAACTCTGTCATCTCTTAAGGATACTCATCCTCTGGGACCAGGCACCTACCTTTAGGACCTTGTCTAATCCAGTCGTTTCCTCTCACTGCAGCCTGTCTGGGATGAAGGCTACAGTATCATTGTAATAGTGGGTGCACAGTGCATCTCAAAGAGTTGTTTTCTGCCTCTCCTTCTTTCAGTATACTCTATCCATTCAGTATATTCTCTCATATACTCTATTCATACCAGTAACCACCTTCTGTATGCAAGCACTCCCTAGGTGGCAATATAGACTGATTCTGCTGAACCCCAGGCTTCCTTAAACCCCAAGTTAGGAGCTGTCCACATACCTGGCCTGTCTGCTTTTTCCCCCAAGACTGGACTTACTCCCAAGCCCCCAGCTTCTAAAGAGCTCTTGTGCAAATGTTGAAGCAGTAGTCCCTTAAAGGAAAACCAGCCACTAGAGATGACAGCCTCCTGGACTCCCTGTGAACTGCCTGAGAGACCCCGGTGGCTTTTCTTCCTGGGGGCACTGCCTCTTCAGTTGACACTCACTCAGTCCTGCCAACAGTGCCTTTGCCAAAGTCCTTCCAGAGTCTCGTTTACACACGCCATCTGTTTCCCGACGTGACGGTGACAGACACAATTTGGAAAGCAGCCAAGAAGAAGACCAAAGGCCTGGTCCCTTCCAGCGTTTGTGGAGAGAAGGATAAAAAGGGAGACTTATGGTTAAGGACCGGATGGTTTGGGTCACATGGGGGCAAGCCCTCATCCACTCCCCCTTTATCCCTGTTCTTGTCATGAAGGACTGACTCATGATATCAGGTCCAGATCAGGGCCCCTGGTCCTGCAAGGGGATGTTACGTAATCCTCACATATGGGTATTCACTGTCCCTCCTCACTTTCCTGGTCTCTGACCTTGGTGAGGGTCTTACTGGGTTAGGGTGGAGCGCCTCTTGCTGGTTGTCTGTGGCATGATTACAAAGTACTGGCTACATTCTTTGTTGGGCTTCTTCCTGCCAGCCTTTCCCACACAGTTTTTTTTTTTTTTCCATCTTGAAAAGAATTGACTCCATCCTTTCAACCAGCATCCTAAAGTCACTCCCAGAAGCCACCCACCCCTGCTGTGCCCTAGCTGCTCTGCTCAGTATCAGCAGCCTCTCCAGGAGCCTGATGAGTGCCAGCCAGCATAGCACCCGTCAACTGCCTGCAGCCTTGTGCTCTTTGGCCAGCCTGGGGGCACTGGGCAGGTTGCACTGACGGGAGGCTGCGGAGTGCATAGTGTGTAGACTGGGCTGACTTTCTCCTTCCAGCCCAGTCTGTGTGTGCTCCTGCTCCACATGGCTCATTTTGGGAGCTCATGGGTGGGGACAAAGCCAAGATGGATGTGTCTGACACATTAGGGACTGGGCAGAGGTTCTCTTCCTCTTTCATTTTTTTATGTATGTGAGTACACTGTCGCTGTCTTCAGACACACCAGAAAAGGGCATCGGATCCCATTACAGATGATTGTGAGCCACCTGGTGGTTGCTGGGATTTGAACTCAGAACCTGTGGAAGAGCAGCCAGTGCTCTTAACCATTGAGCCCCTGGGCAGAGGTTCTCTATGTTGCCTTGTAGGAATCCATTCAGTCTCTAGGTCTGGACTTTAACACCTTACCCTCTCCCTACAGTGAGGAAGATGCTGGACAGTCCAAGTCAGGCTGGGACAGAGTGGTTGCACAAGTCAGCAGATCTTGGGACAAGAGGAGAAAACCAGCTAGTCTTGGACCTTGTACTTGTTCTCTAATAAGGGACTCTGTGCATGGCCCATGTTCCTTGTTCTACTGCCCAGGAAATGGGGATCCAGTCACAGGGTAGGGTTAGGAGTCAGCCGTGCAGGAGGCAGGACCAGGAGAAAGAGTAGTTGATGGTGGCCACTCTCTGCAAGTTTCTGCAGGTGGATACCTTCCGTTTCTTAGATGAGGAGACACATTGCTGAGTTAACCATTCTCCCCAAGTTTTCTAGTAAAAATGAAACTCCCCGAATCTGTAGGTTGGGCAGGATGCAAGAGTGGTTGGTTGCTTGGGCTTGGTGGCATCGGAGGGGGCAGCTCCAATTTGGCTACTGTCACCAGGACCCCAGCCCCCAAAGCTGTCTGCAGCTAGACTTCTTTCTGCACAGGGTAGCTGAGAAACAGTGACCTAGCAAGCACAGGCCAGGGACAAGAGCCATGTGGATTCCCACAAGTTCCTCCGCTCCTTTGTTTTAGAGCACCTTTCCATAAAGAATGCTAAGAACTTGCGGCCGCCTTTAACAGAGCCAGGACTGGAACAGTCACTGGTTATTTAGAAGCCCCAAAATGCCTTGTGCTAGACCACTGGGTAGCATCGCAGAAACGGTCACATCACTGCACAGGAGTCGTACTCAGAAACTTTCAAATTGGGAATAAAACAGGTATCTTCTGGCCCCAGGCACCCAAGTTCCTCCAGGGCGGGGGTGGGGCATTTGGCTTAGCTTCATTTGTGTCTGACTCCATCCTCACTAGAATGGTCCAGTAGAGGAGTGCACAGAGAGAGCTGGGTTCCAGGGTGACCTCTGACTAGTTCCCAGGTCCCCTCTGGCTTGCTTTGGGGTACTTCAGGACTTTTCTCTGCATTGCCCTGCTGTCGCTCACCAACAGAGGCCAGGATGAGGAATCATGTCTCCAGCATCTCCCCAATGACCTGAGCCTCCTGGAGCAGGCACTAGCCTTTACACTGACCTTTCTTCCCCCAGTGACACCAGGAAATGCCAAAGAACACCTGGTCTCATGGCAGTCAGAGTCCCCAGAGCATGGGTAGCACTGCCTGTGACCCTGGGAGGTGACCCCAAGATCACAGCTGTTTTTGTCTTGTTCTGTCCCTGGGGACTGGTCTACTCAGGGCTCAGTTCCCAATCCTAGCCCCAGCCACTTCCTGAGACTGTGTAAGGCTCTCTGGCCAATTTTCCCAGGCAGCCACATGGTGCCCCCTGCCGGCCAGTGCTGTCACTGCCCGGGCAGGGGGGCGGGGAGGAAGGTGAAAGGCTGGAGGCCAGGATATAAAAGGGGCTTGCTTCTTGCAGGGAGTGAGGCACAGGGCAGTGGGGCTTGTCATTGTCACCATGCTACTTGAGTGATAAGCAGCAGAGCCACTGGGACTTGGAGCCAGCTGCATCTCACCAGCAGTGTGCTTTGACCCACAGTGGCCCTGTCACTAACCCCGAGGTCCCCCTCCTCTCCTGACTGCCTCCATCCAAAGTCTCACCAACACTTAGAAAGACCTTGACTCACAAACCTATAACTGGAGCATAAACTCAGACTGAGACTGGGCCAGGGCCACCAGGAACTAGGAGCAAGATAGAGATAACTGTGTTATGCTACACACAGGGGCCACGTTCTGGCAACCAAGTAGGTGCAAAAGTTGCTTAACATACACATGACGAGTGGATACACCGTTAAGGTAAGGAACCCAGACACAGTCAAACTCTTAGCCATCTGGCAAATTCTTACTAATCCTTTAAAACCCCAGTTAGGGTGGAACTGTGGTACACATCTTAGCGAGACCAAAATAAAAAGTAAAAAAGATTTCTAGCCTAACACAAGCAAAGCTCTAGATTCAATCAATCCCCAGTGTTACAAACTAACCAACCACCATGTTCAGGCTAAGAAAAAAAACCTCTTCTAAACTCCTTCAAGGAGATCACCCGGCAAATTTCACTTCTGGTCAGAGGAGAGTGCATCTTTTAAATTACTATTTAATTAGTTAGTTAATTAGCCACACAGTTGCATTGTAGAGGCCAGAGGACAACTTGTAGGACTCAATTCTGTCCTTTCACCATGTAAGGACTGAACTCAGGGCATCAGGTTTGGCAAAAGTACCTTTGTTGAGCCTTTAGCAAGACCACAGTGCAGGTTTTATGGGGAACAGGCTGAGTGTGCTTGTGTCCCGGTGAACAGGCTGAGTGTGCTTGTGCCCCGGTGAATCGCTGACTTTTCTGTTGCCACGATAAAGCACCATAACCATGGTGACGTATAGAACAAAGGGATTTATCTGTGTCTACGGGTCCAGAGGGAGAGGAGATATCACCATCACAGCGAGGAAGCGTGGCAACAGGCCGGCACAGCAGCAGGAGCAAGAGCCTGTGAGCTTACATCTTACACTTCAAGGACAAAGCAGAGGGAGTAAGCTAGAAATGCCTGGGTCCTTAAATTCTCAAAGCCCACCTCCAGTGACACACTTCCTCCAAGAAGGCTCCACAAACAAGTGCTCAAGTGGGAGAGACTTTAGAGGACGTTTAATTCAAACCGTCACACCTGGGAATGGAGTGTCCATGCATTGTGAACCTAAGAATGCAGTGTGCTCCCTCCTTTGTCTAGAGGTGATGGGGGGAAGGAGGGACAGACAGACACTTTCACATTCTGGATTATAAAGACACACAGTCTCCACATTGTAAGAAAAAGCATGTAAATGCACGCATTTCTGGCTTAGCATGTATGTTCTGGTTAACTCCTCACAGCCCAGTGCCCCAGACTGGGCACTAAGTGGGCATAGAAAAGCCCCCAGAACTACTTTTATAGCTCTGCGTGTCAAAAAGTGCCTGAACCCCAGCCTCTAAAATAAAGGAAGAATGCAAAGGAAACAAGGAGAAAGCCCTAGAAATGTGGCCAACCGCCTAACAGGAGGGTGAGGCTAAACTCCAGAGAGACTGGCTTCCTGTCTACCCCACCCCTGGATGATCTGCCAGTTGGAATGAGGTGGGACACACTTTTTAGGATGTCACTCTGCTGGCTTCTCAGATTGCCAGCTCTCAAAATACAAAGACTGTGTCTGTCCCATGACATTTCAATGTTCCTGTTATGGAGGCCAGAAGTGGGTGTTGGTGTCTTGCTCTCCACATTACATACTTTTTAAACTTTTGTTCATTTGTTTTATGTGTCTGTGTGTTTTACCTGTGTGTACGTCTGTGCATCATTCAGGGTGCCCGGTGCCTGCAGAGCCATCTCTTCCGTCCTTGCCACCTTAATTTTTGACACGTGGTCTCTCATTGAACGTGGACCTCATTGTTTCTGCCAGACTGGCTGGTTAGGAAGGTTTCAGGATTCACTTGCCTCTACCCCATAATACTAGGAGCCGACTCCTTGGCAGTTACGGATTGCCATGAGGGTTCTGGGAACCAAACCCAAGTCCTCTGAAAGAGTAGCCAGTCTCTTGATGGTTGAGCCACCTCTCCAGCCCCGTCAATGGCTCCATTCTGAAGCTTTTCATGGTTTCATGACTGTTGAATGAACTTTAACAGTTTCTTGGTGTCATGGCAGTGTTGAAGGATAGGCCTTTGGGTGACATCAGTCATAACTGTAGTCCACTGGCTTTACCACCAAAAGTACCAAAGTAGCCCTCCCTTTCCTTCTCCTTCCCACCTACCTTCCCCCTCCTTTCCTCCCTCCTTCTCTTCCTTTTTATTTTATTATTTTTATTTTTTCTGAGACAGGGTCTCACTATGAAGTTCTGGCCTAAAGCTTGCTGTGTAGACCAGGATAGCACTTGAACTCACAAATAACCACCTGCCTCTGTCTCCTTCATGCTAGGACTGAAAAATGCATGCCACCATGAACGGCCTTTTGTTTTGTTTTGTTTTTGAGATGAGGTAATTACACTAGGACCTGAGCTTGCTAATCAGGCTAGGCTTAGATGGTTAGCTCCAGAGAGCTGCTTCTCTCTGCCTCCCCAGCACTGGGATTACGAGTACACACACCTACTCTTGGCTTTTTACTTGGCTGCTGAGGATTGAATTCTGGTCCTCATGCTTGTGGAGTAAAAGACTGTAGCTATATGACTTGGGAACATATTTTGGGGAACGCAATTACACTACAACAGTGAAAAGGCACGTGCTGTGGCAACCTGCTCACCTTTAGGAAGAGGGAAGATAGAGTTTCCATTTCAGGGGTTCCTGGGATAGGGGAGTTATAAGTGGAGATGCTGGAGCAGTAAGTGGGCAGGTCACAGTGTCCTGGGTGATGTCTGCAGTGGAAGGGTAGGTTGGCTGGCTGGAGTTGTTTTATCTGTGACTGCAGCTCAGGGTAGAGCTCTTCCCTCAGGTCATTTGTCCCTCTTGACAGCCTCTGAGGCAGTGATGACAGTATCTCCAGGTCAAAGATGAGGATATTGGAGTCCCATCAGCTGAGTGGACCCAGATGCTCAGTGAGAAGCTGATACTTGAGCCAAATCTGGCCATCTTTCCTCCCTGCCGCTGGGCTGCTAAGCTAGGTGTGCCAGGTTACCTGGAGCAGCTGTACTTTCTGTGTTTGCCTTGGGGACATGTCCTTTCCCAGCCTTAGCTTGTTCATGTTTGTAGACTTGTAAGTGATGCTAGAAACTGTGCCTGCCTCAGGAGTCATGGCTTGACTCCATGACGGTGGATATTGTTTGTCTTGCTGGCTGAAGATGCAGCGCACACCAGTTGTGGCGTACCATCAGTACCGGGGCATCTCCCCAACAAGACAGCAATGCTGGTGAATCGGTGAAGAGCACCCAGTTAAGCCACTCCAGAGAGTGTTTGGGGGAATAGCATCTGCTTTACTGTATGTGAAGAACTATTTATATGGTGGGAGTCTATTGACAGTGATTGGTCAGCATATTACCTTGGATTGGACAGTGAGTGCTCATCCCATCAGGGTCTCTTTGCAGCAGAAGCTCATTAAAGGAGATGTGGAGAATCAGATTTGTCCACTGCATATGTGATAGAGAATCTAGTAGCCAATTCCTGGAGCCTTGGGGGCTCAAAGACCCAGCCAGTTCCTGTTGTAAGGGCAAGCACAGAACCGTTTGGCACCAAGTTCTGGTGAATGCCAAGGTTACCTGTTTGTGAGCAGATGAGGCTAGCCCAGCCCAGCCTGGGCTTGACCCTTCTTGGGTCCTGAGCAGCTTGGCAGAACTGCCCTATCTGGGAGGATCACAAGACCTTCAGTTTCTCTAGGGGAAAACAAAACATTAAGTGTGTAGTTATCAGTTTGGGAAGTGGTGGCGAATACCTTTAATCTCAGCACCCAGGAGGCAGAGGCAGGCAGACCTCCAAGTTCAAGGCCTGCCTGGCCTACAGAGTGAGTTCCAGGACAACCAGGGCTCACAAAGAAAGTCTGTCTCACAAAAACAAAAACAAGTGCAGTTATATTTCTGTATGTTTGTTTTGAGATAGTCTGGGCTGGAACTCACTACCGGGCCCAGGCTTACCTCAAACTCAGGGCAGTCCTCCTCTTGCCTCACCCTCCTGAGTGCTGGGATTAGATAGAGGCCCATATCACCCTAGCTGGCACTAAATGTACAATTGTCACCCCACTGAGCTAGCTCACTTCAAAGATTTTTGTTCAGTTGAAGGCAGGGGCTTCACACATCTACTCTTTTGTCTTGTTTTGTTTGGGAAAGGGGTTGAGACAGGGTCTTACTATGAATCCCAGGCTGGCCTTGAATTTGCAGTCTTCCTGCCTCAGCCTCCCAGGTAATGCAGTTACTACACTACCACACCTGGGCTTTGTGTGATGCTGTGTGATGCTGGAGGTTAAGCCTAAGGTTGTGTGTATATAAGGCACCACACTACCAACTGTGCCACATCCCCAGAACACAGTTTCTCCTCTATTCCTAATGTGTTCCATTTATGTTGCCCAAGCTTTTGACACCATTTTCTTTCTTTTTAAAAGATGTATTTATTTTATGTATATGAGTGCACTGTAGCTGTCTTCAGACACACCAGAAAAGAGCATCAGATCCCATTACAGATGGTTGTGAGCCACCATGTGGTTGTTGGGAAATGAACTCAGGACCTCTGGAAGAGCAGTTGGTGCTCTTAACCACTGAGCCATTTCTCCAATCCCTATTTGGGGATTTTTATTGGTTTGGTTTGTGGTATGAAATAGGAGCTCAGCTTCATTCATTTGCATATCCAGTTGTCTCAGAACCATTTGTTGAAGAGACTGTACACACACACACACACACACACACACACACACCATTTGTACCCTTGTCAAAGACTCATTGACTCACTGACAGCCATAAGAACCTAATTGTGACTTAGAATTCTTTTGTTGTTTCTGAGACAAAGTCTATGCATAGCCTTGACTGGCCTGGAACTCCATATGTAGACTAGGTTGGTCTTAAACACACAGAACTCTACCCTACCCTTTACCCCCACCTCACCCCCCATCACCAACTCCTCCTACTCCCCTACCCTCTAACCCCTACCTCCTGAGAGCTGGGATCAAAGGCTCATGCTGCCACACCCAATTTAGAGTTCTGAGTTCGAATTCTATACTCCATCAACCTATTTATTTACAATTCAGTCTAATAACTGAAGCATTGTAGCAATCGCTTTATCTCTCTGTCTGTCTCTTTGCCCTCTGTGTGTGGAGGGCAGAGGTAGATGTCCGATGGCTCCCTTAGCCAAATTCCCCTTAATTTTTGAAGTAGTGTTTCTCATTGAACCCAAAATTCACTGATTCAGAGATTTGCCTGTGTCTTCCCCTGTCCCCAGTGCCGAGGTTACAGATGCTTTTCACACGGAGACTGGGGAACCGAACTCTGGGCCTTGTGCTGACTAGGTAGGTGTTTTTACTGATTGAGTCATCTCCTCAGCCCTGGTGTCAGTAACAAATAAGGAAGTGTGAAATCTATAATTAAAAAAAAATTAAAAACAATTTAAAAATTATTTTGGGCATATGTGTGTATGAGGTAGGTGTGTACACCACAGGAGCCCAGAAGCTTGCAGAGTGTCAGGTGTCAGATCCTGGAACTGGGGTTACAGGTGCCTATTATGTTGGGTGCTGGGAATAGAATCTAGGTCCTCTGCAAAAACAGTAAGTGCTCTTAACCTCTAAGCTATCTCTCCAACCTTGAATTCCCAATTTCTTTTCTTCTTCTTCTTCTTCTTCTTCTTCTTCTTCTTCTTCTTCTTCTTCTTCTTCTTCTTCTTCTTCTTCTTCTTCTTCCCTTTGGGGTTTTTCTTGTTCCTCTGTCCTTCATTCTCAGTCAGTCTCTGTAGGGGAATCACCAGAATTCAGATGGGGCTTCACTGCACCCACAGAGCAACCAAACTGCACAGCTGTGTATACTGCCCCACACACTCCATTACCAAACTAACAGTGGTAGCACATCACAGAACAAGCTGGTGCTTGTGGGTGGCACACACTGTGAGTGTATATATGTGAGGGTGTCTAAGTGTATGTGAGTGTGAGAACGTGTATATATGTGTGTGTCCATGTGTCAGAGTGTGTGTCTGAGAATGTGTATGTATGAGCAAATGTATATGAGTCTATGTGTAAGAGTGTGTGTGAGTGTATAAATGTGTGAGTGTGAGTGTGTGTGACTGTGAGTGTATAAATGTGTGAGTGTGAGTATGTGTGAGTATGTGTGAGTGAATATATATGAATCTATGTGTAAGAGTGTGTATGTGAATGTGGGAGTGTATGTGTGTATGTGTGTATAAATGTATGAGTGTGTGTATGTGTGTGTGAGTGTGTAAAAGTGGGTATGGGTGTGGGTGCAGCTCTGCTGTGCTGTTACTGTCTAGGATTGGATTGGAGCTGGGCTCTCTGGATGCCGCTGGGCCCCACCTGACACAGCAACTTGGCATGGTTTGCCATGTCATGAATTTCAGAAAAAAAAAACTGTTTCTACGCCAGGCACGGTAGAACAAATCTGACCTCAGCAACCTTGGAGGCTTCGGAGGAAGGACAGATAGAACCCCAAATTTGAGGCCAACAGAACACAAAACAAAACTCTGTGTGTGCGTGTGGACGCGCACGTGCGGTACCCCCTTAAAGCAAAATGCAGTGTGTCAAGATGTCTCTGCATGACCTTCAGAGGCTTCAGTATTGAAGCTCCCATCAGCCCCAGGGACACAACAAACTTTTTTTTAATTATAATTTTCAGATACACCAGAAAAGGGCATCGGATCTCATGATAGATGGTTGTGAGCCACCATGTGGTTGCTGAGATTTGAACTCAGGACCTCTGGAAGAGCAGCCAGTGCTCTCAACTGCTGAGCCATCTCTCCAGCCCCAAGACAAACTTTTTCTTCAAGGAGAAACAAGGCTGGGACCTGGTCCTGCCATTTCCCTGAAGTCCTCTAGGGGGCATGATACTATCATCTGCCAAAGAACCAAGAGATCTGAGCAAGTTAGGAGAGCTTGGAGTTTCCAGGCTGCAGTTAAGTTTCTGTTGAGAGACCGAGGAATTGTTTGTTTTGCTGACCTCACTAAAAGACAGAAAGCTCCTACCAGACTTTTCATGATCCATGTTGTTGCCTGGCCTGCAATATCCTTGGCCTTATTGGTGACTTTTCCCAGTGCTTGTGGGTAGGCCTGTGAAGATGTTTCTGAAATGGCTTAACTAAGAGGGAAAGCCCTCTCAGTGTCACCTCAGTGTCAGGGGACACAGTCCTATGGGAGCCCAGGACTTTTTTTCCTCCATCGAAGGAAAAGGCAGCAGGCAGTGCCCTCCTGCCCGTCCAGTCCTTTGCTGGCTGAGGGGTCAGTCTGCTACCTCTGCCCTCTCTGCT
Source organism: Micromys minutus (assembly GCF_963924665.1). NCBI lineage: Eukaryota > Metazoa > Chordata > Mammalia > Rodentia > Muridae > Micromys > Micromys minutus. The sequence goes on from NC_137962.1 coordinate 15,886,174, forward strand.
GCCACCCCCACCACTGAGTCAGACTCCAGCTGCTGCTTTCCACCTTCCAACTGGAACTGAAGACCAGCAGCTCTCCTGGAGTTGTCTAGACCTTCAGTGCTACATTGGTACTTCTGAGGCATCCGGCTTTGAGGACTAAATAGTTGTCAGATTTTTGGTCTCCTCAGGGTGCAGTAGCAATTGCTGGCCCACCTAGCTCCCCACCCTGTGGGTTCTAGTCCCCTTGGGAACCCTGCCTAAAATACCATGCACCACCCACCCATCTACCTAACAAATATTTCTTGAGGTCTACCAGGAGCCAGGCAGTGGTGAGCATTGGTAAACATGGCTTCTGTCCCCAGGGTCCTTTCGATGAGGAGATGACACTGTATAAAGAGGTTATAACAAGAACACCAAGCTGCGACCAGGTGCTGGTTCCAGGCAGACACAAGGAACAGGTCTACACTGGCCTGGCACCAATTCTCTTGCTTAGGTACCCTTTCACAATGCTGGTTCGCTCCCTTCCGCTTTGGATTTTTATTTTATTAATTCATTGGTTGAATGATTAATTAATCGACTAATATTTTGAGACATGTTTTCTCTGCTGGCTGTCCTGGAACTTGCTCTGTAGACAAGGCTGGCCTTGAACTCACAGAAATCTGCCTGCCACCAGGCTCTTAATAGTTTTTCTTATCTTTCTTCATGAGCAGTAGAAGCATATGTGTGTGTGTGTGTGTGTGTGTGTTGGGGGAGCACTCACTGTCAGAGAACAACTTGAGGGAGTTGGTTCTCTTATCATGTAGGTTCAGGACATTAAACTCAGGTTATCAGGTTGGTGGCCATTGTTTTTTTTTCCCACTGAGCCATCACCCCAGCCTGGCAGTGGCTTTAAGCATGCATTGCCCAGGAATGGCTTTATTTGGGGCCAGCTCAAGGCTTGCCAGGAGGAATAAGGAAGAGGAAAAGGTTCAAAAGATGAGGACTCCAGCAGTGGAATACAAGATGGTAAAGCTGGAGGCTCAGGAACAGAGCCCTATGTGGATAAGCAGAGCTGAGGCAGAGACTTAGGTGGACAGTTTCCCATGAGAATAACAAAGCCTTTGAGGAACCTGGAGGGATGAGCACCCCTGTGGTCATGTTGGAGAGACAAGATGTCTGTTGTTGAGCATCAGGATTTGGATGGGGCTGGGGTGAAGGGAAGGAGCCCAGAATTGGCTGAGGAGCCCTGGTCTGCCTCTTCACCTTTCTCCCAGTGGGGCTGGCTTGGAGGATACAGAAACTTCTTCTCTCGGGTGCCCGCTGCTGGAGGCTGTGGCTTTGCAGACAGTAAACAGGCATTACTTAAGTCTTGGTTCATGCTGTGAGCAGAGGGCAGGACAAGGGGAAGGAAGTGAGACTCTGCCACTTCTCAGAGCGCTCAGCCGGAGGCTGGCACAGACTCCTCTCAGCAGCCAGAGCCTATATGGGGAAACTGAGGCTGCAGGAAGTAGAGGGAGTTGGTAGAGCTCTGATCCCTACCTCCACAGGCCACAGCTTCCATGACTGTCTCTCCTCCGTAGGTCCCTACTTTGTCCTCTTTCCTGAAGCAGGTCTGGCTCAGAACCACGGCTCAGCTATGTGTATATGGCGCAGTGTTAACTTTTGCAGGGGGATGTAGGCTACTTGAGACCCCTTGAAGGCCTAGCAGCCACACTAATTCTATAGTCACGAGGTTTTGAAATAACTTGTTTCTTCATGTAGGAAGTAACTATAAACATTGCAAAAGACTTCTTCCTTTCTTTTTCTTTTTTGAAAGAAAACTAAGTCCTGTGTGATTCTGCCGTGGGAATGTGACTCTGCTGAGGGACGGTGCCCAGGAGAGCTGTGTCTGGTGCAGGAAGCCTGGTCACACTGTCCTCTTCTATCAGAGTGGGCTTGTTCCCTGCCCTATGGTTCTGAGGACTTCCAGGGCCAGGGGTGGGCTGAGCAAGCACGCCAAGGCTCAAGAACAGTGCTTGCCATGGGGGGGCATTCCCAAATGCTCCTGTTTCTTGTCCTCGCCACGACCACGCTCCATGTTCCCTCCTGTCTTGGACAAAGCCTGAGAGGGCTATGATCCAGGAGCTGCGGAGGCTGGGGACAGACAGACTAAGAGGCATGGAGCTGCACTAGTCTGCATGGGAACCACAGCCCCAGGCACAGACAAGACTACTTAGGAGCCTCTGCTTCTAGCTATGGGGCCAACATCCCAGAAAGGAACAACCAAGTTTTCCCAATACACACATGTACTCCCACATGCAGAAAAGTGCTTACACAGGCACACATACATATGCACAGAAACACAGAATAGTGTTTACACAGGCACCTATACATATAGTCACATAGTATGAAAAGACATGTATGTACATGTACGTGGGCAAATAAAAATACGGTATGGGTCCACATATATACCCCACACAGTTATATGCTTATAATCTATACATATACGAGCACACATGTACAAACACATCCATTTATGCACACATGCAGAGATACATACAGAGACACTAGAGCAAATTTTCCTGCCCTGATGAGATCTGCCCGAATTCTATGTGCCTCTCGCTGTCATCAGACCTATGCTGTACTGATTGTCTGTGGACCTCAGGTTCGGGCCACTTGGGTCTGTAACCTGGTTTAGCAGCAACAACCCTGCATATGCTTTCATCTCCTTGTGTGCAAACTGGGCTCAACATTGCACCCATGTCACGGATCTTAGGCACAAGTACCTATCATGAGCACTCAGACAGCAGCTGGTGGCACAGCTGTTTTTAGGGCTCAGTCTCACCTGGTGTCTGATTCCAGCTGGCAAGGCACTCTTAGTTCCAACTTAGCTGTAGTCACACCAACCACAGCAACCAACATACAGCAGGTCTCACACCACAGTTGGTAAGTCATACTTGGCAGCTTCCTAGGGTTTGAATTAATGTTCAAAGTAGCAAGTCATACTCCCTGGTCCAGGGGGCTGGCCTGACCCTGTGGAGCCCATTTAGATGTTTCTCCTCCACTAGGCTTGAAACCCCTGGAAGGAAAAACACATGGCCATTACTCATATGTAGATTTTACCCTGGCTTCTAAGATAGGCACAGGCTTCCTGGGTCTAGGTTCCTTCAGGGGATTAGCCAGTACCTTGTCTTGGCTTCAGGCATGTTTGTTAAGCATATCCATGTAGATTGTCCTGAAGCTGTTTGTATTTAAATGTTAATTCTACTTCCCCAAGAAGGGCTGCCCAGTCACTGTACTCCAGAGGTGACTATCTGAACCTTCCCATTTTAATTCGTAAAATAAAGGAAAGCCAATGACTGGGTGGGGCCAGGGAGGTCTAAGAGGTCAGAAGATGTGGAGAGGTTGTGGCAAAATGGAGGTTTCCAAGGACCAGTTAGACACAGGTGATATTGATTGGCATTAAATAGCTATGAACATTAAGGATTTCATAAGGGCAGTTTGTATCTTTGTCTATTTGATGTAATCTTGTGTCCAGGGTTTGTGGATTGAGAGTTGAACATATAAACCTGTATGAAAAGCTATCGGGCTGTAGAGTTGTGTTTGTGTGGGATTTTGGGGTACAGAAACACCCCGGGACAGAGGCAGAGAACAAGCAGTAGTAAACCACCAAGGAAAGGGAGTTGTTCAAATGGAGTGAGATCCGGGTGGTGGCTTGGGCCAGGTGCACACGACTCTGTATCAGGGTCGGGCCTGAGGAGTGAGACCTCAGAGCCGATAAAGAGATAAACCGTTTTTTATTTTTTTTAATTTACTACAACATATCCAGACCAGCCAGGAGCCAGAGTGGTTGGCACAGCAGGCCAGGCTCCCGGGGAGAGAACTGATGGGGCTGGACTTAGGGTTCAGAGAACGGCTGGTTGAGACCCCCTAGCTTCTAGCTCTGGCTGTCCCACAGTGGGAACTCACCCTGCTAATACTGGCCAAGATTTGAGATCTGCAAATGTCTGTGTGTATGAGAATGTCAACCAAGGAGGACCGGTGGCAGATCACGAGCTGACAAAACCACACATTTTTAGAGGAAGAAAAGCAAAAGGACAAACACGAGTGACTTCAGTCAGCCAGAAGATGGGAAATCCCATTAAAAACACATGAGAGTATGTAGGCTGGAGACGTCTGGACATTGATGGCACACACAGTATGTCCAAGAGGACCTCGGAAATATGGTTCCTGGCCAGAGGAGCCTCAGGGTTCTACAGAGGAAGACCTGTGGCATCCAGGAGTCACACAAGGCTGAGACTGAACAACACTATATAGGCAACTTGATGCCTACAGTACAACCGACCTAGCGGCAGGGCGGTACATAAGGAGGTAGAGGCTGGGGTCACCATCACTAGCCATCCATCCTGGGCTGTGGAAGTCAGTCTTGTTATCAGTTGTACCGTGAGAGCATACCGTGGGATGGTATACGCTATTGAGGAACTGTGGGAGGCTGGAGGTCACTACTCTTATGTCCTGAGGATCAGAGTGCTAAGTGTGCAGGATGGGAGGCTGTAAGAAAGAGAAGTCAGGTTAAGCTGTACCATTCAGAGGCTCAACTGACAGTGACCTTATCCTAGGTGCCCCATCAGAAGGGGCTCAGAGTTCAAAAGGAGGAGGCCTCCTCTACACTTGCTGAGGGATTAGACCTGAGCCTGAAGGAACCCCTCAGTCTGCTTCCATTGCAGGAACGCAGCAGAGGACAGAGGAGGCATTAGATCTCAGATGAGTAATACAGGCAGGAAGGCGCACTGAGGGATAGCCAGTAAAAAGGCCGTGGTTTGAGCTGGGCATGGTAACACACGCCTTTATCCTATCACTCTGGAGACAGAGACAGGCAGATCTCTGAGTTCAAGGCCAACCTGGTTTATATAGTAGGTGCCAAGACAGCCAAAGGTATGTAGTGAGACCCTGTAAGTAAGGAAGAGAACACCACTGAGCTGTAGTACTGTCTAGGATAACTGAGTGACAGAACAATGTTGCAAAACTACAGTGAGAGGGTTTCTGCAGAAGTTAGGGCGGTGGTCATCTCAGGGTGGGCAGAAGCATACTGGGAAGCTTCTGGGACACAGGTCTTAGGTTGGTATGGAGTGTGGTTAAAGGGAGATTGCCTTAGGAGAATTTACTCTGTGTGTGTGTGTGGTGTGTGTTTAATTATTTTAATTAATTTTGTTCATTTTAAACTTGGGCATTGCAATGGTAATCCCGCTGAGCCAAAATATAGGTTGTCCCAACTAGCCTCGAACTGCCAATTGATCGCTGTACCTCTCTCGATCCGGTGTGCTGCCTCTGGGGCATTCCTTTATTTTCCAACACAAACCTGAACACGTGAATTATTTGCAAGATGGGGCTCTGTTCCCCTCATGTCACAGGGCCATTGCTCTGCCTACTACCAAGAACATCAGAGAACCCTGATGGGTACCAGAGAGACAACAACTGGGTGTGCTGACAGCAGGATCCCCAGAGAGGCTGCACTTGCTGTGGATCAGGGTTGACAGGTGACATGTAAGACTAAGCCTGTCAGTCCTGGGGAGGCTCCCTTCTCTTCTTTAGGTTTTGGGCCCATGAGACACCAGCCCAGCTGTGACTCCCAAGTCTGCTTCTGGCCCAGCATCTGTCCCGATCTTGGTCTTCCAGTGGGCCTGGCTATAGTCTAGACTGGGTGCCCACCATCTTGAGAGTCCCTTGTCCCAGCCTTTATGCAGAGTCAGAACCCAGACCCTTTGGCGTCAGACCATGCGAGCCATCCTCTGCAGATGAGGAAGGAAGTGCCCTGCCCACAGTCATTCTGTGGTACAAGCTGCACCTTCTACCAACTGCTATGGGACATGGCTTGTAGTCGGCAGCAGAGGTATCAGTGTGAGGAATCCGAGGCCCCAGGGACAGTCCTGGCTGGTGACTGACAGAGCCTGAGCAGTGTTTAGACTCCCCATGGAAATGGCATTTGTTTGAAGGCACCATTATCGTGTGCTTCCTGTGTCCTGAGAAACTTTGTTTTCTGAGGCTGGCCTTGTATGTGGTGCAACCATACCTGGACAGATCTTTTCTTTAGGGTTTTCGAGCTCCCACAAATGGGATTCAGACAGAGCAGAGAGGTTGGTGACCAGTCAGTCTGTTCAAGGGTGCCAGGGATAGAGAATAAACCAGAGGTAGGCATTAGGGTATGTGTGGTCTTAGATACCGAGGACCCTGACACTGTCCCTGGGACCTTGTTACAATATCCATTATTAGAGGAGAAAATAAGAGGATCCTGTTGGGATTCTGTAAACCCCACCCCACAGTTACCTGGCAACAGCCAGGTATACTCCACCCCAGTTACCTGACACTATAAAAGGGGCTGCTTGCCTCTTCCTCTCTTGTGTTCTTGCTTTTTGCTCTCCTGCTCTTCCTCTCCCCCCTTTCCCCTCTTCTCCCCATTCCCTTCCCCCCTCTCTTTCCACGTGCTCATGGCCGGCCTCTACTTCTCTCCTCTCTCTCTGCCTCTACCACCCCTCTTAACTTCCCCCATGACCTGAATAAACTCTATCCTGTACTTTATCGTCATGTGGCTGGTCCCTCAGGTGGAAGGGATTCCCTACATGGGTCCCTCAGAGGCCTCCCCCTTTCCCCCATGCCTCACCACCTCCATGGAGCACATCCCCCCCTACTCTCTTCATCTTTTAACCAACATTAGTGCTGAAACCCAGGACACATCTTTTTCCTAACATTCTGTAACAACAACTTTGGTGCCCCGTGTAAGAAGATTAGATTTCTTCACGACCGGACGTCTCTCTTTTCTTTCAGATCCCATGTGGTACAGAGCAGGGGAACAGTGTGCCTTGGGCCTTGTCTGTAACTGCCACAGCAGAACAGGGAAAGGTTAGGTTCCCAGTCTCACTTGAACTTGCCCAGGTTTCAAAAAAAGAAATTTTTTGAAATTAAGGGTTCTCCTGTTTACAAACAAGTTCTCAAAGCCTTTTGGGGGTCCCCTAGACTAATTGCAGGCCCCCACATCCCCTGCACCAAGGAAGGGTGTATAGAATGCTAACATAGCAGAGAAGATCTCCAAGGAGCAGGGTGGGGGTACCCTTTCCAACCACAGCAGAGAAGCCCTTTGAAAGGGCCTGCCAAGCACACACCTCCACCTCCTGCTTCTAGGGAGCTAGAGCTGGGTCAGCCTGAGTTCCCAGGGGAGGGGTGGCCACAGACTACAAAGCAAGGAAGTGTGACCTCACCAGAGGTAAACCGAAGGACACTTCCTCTTTTACTGGCTGGGCCACCTCCAGAAGTTTCTTAAAGCTATAGAAACAAAATGTGTCCTACTCAGCCTGAACAGGTGAGGAAGAAAGAACTCAAATGGTATAGTGGTTTAGATCCGGAAGTGAAGGCAGGGGAGTCAGGGGTTTGATGTCATTCTTGCCTATGATGCAAGCTCAAGGCCAGTCTGGGGTTAATGAATTCCCATCCCCAAAGCTACCTAAACCCAAACAACAACAACAACAAAATCGAACAAGCAAACAACAAAAGAAAGATCTATAAACCAAGTGAACCAGGAGACTTGGTGGTGCTGGAGGTCCAGATGTGGCTTGTAAGGAAAAGATGACGGGGCACCAATGAAAGGAAAAGTCACAGGGCACCAATGTTGTGAAAGGATAACGATCCGAGTCATGGCACCAATGTTAGGGGAAGGATGAAGAGAGTGGGGGGCATATGGCCCATGGAGGTGCGGCGAGGCCTGAGGGCAAGGGAGATGCCTCTGTGGGGTCCATGTTGGGAATCCCTTCCCTGAGGGACCAGCCACACAACAGTATAGTACGGAATAGAGTTTATTCAGGTCATGGGAGAGTTAAGAGGGTGGTAGAGGCAGAGAGAGAGAAGTAGAGGAGTAGAGGCCGGCCATGAGCACGTGGGACAGAGGGGGAAGGGAAGAGGGAGGCTGCAAGAGCACAAGGGCAAGAGAGGCCAAGAGAGAGAGGAGGGGTCAAGCAGCTCTTTTATAGTGTCAGGCCACTGGGGCGGAGCATACCTGGCCACTGCTGGGTAATTGAGAGGTGGGGTATACCTGGCTGTTGCTAAGTAACTGAGGGGTGGGGTTTACAGAATCCCAACATGGCTGACATTAGCCTCACCCAGAGACAGCCAGTGTACAGGTGAGCAAACTGACAAGAGGGTTCCAATGACTCCTGACCCAGAAGCTCACTGATACAGTAGACAGCCTGAGCTATACCCTGCTGAGACACGGAATCTCTAGCTACCAGACTTCCAGGGGGAGGGGTTCTCACCTGGGGAAGTGAGTTTACATCAAAGAGGGGACTGCTGGCACACAGCCTGCTCCCCACCTCTCCCTCCCTGTTTCCTAGGAATCAGAGAAGCCTGTCTACAGACTCCTGCTGTGAAACCACTTCCCTAAATTCAGAAAGGTTTTAGCCCCCCCATTTCTGCCATAGGAGCCCTGATTTCCTTTCCTCTGTGTTCCCTACAGTGCTATTTGTCCCTGTGCCGGGGCCTGTACTCTTCTTAGAGCCCCTGCCTTGTTATCTCTTGGTCTGTTTGCCCGTGGCATTAATAACTTTTCTAATAATAAACTTGTCTTATTGTCCCTTTGGAATATTGAGACCTTTCTCTCTTTTGTCACTTGCTTGAGTGGGAAAGAAAACCAACATTCTTCAACAACATCAGGAAACATCCGCCCTGTCTTGGCTACTAAACAGTGCTGGGTTTCCCAAACTTGTCCTTTTTGGGTTAATGATGAGTTAATTATCTGGATATGACCGACCACGCTATTAGCAATTGATCAACTCAGCTTTCAGCTTTTCTCCGATATCCTGGGCATCTTGGAAAGAGGGTCACCCAGGGTCATGGGCAAGACACAAACGGAGCAAGTTGCTAAGAGAGGCCTCATGGCAAAAGCAGGCAGGCGGAGGTCAGGCACTGAAAATCTTCAGTGGCAGAACATGGGTACTTCAATGTGTCTCATACCTGGGGTAGGGGGTTCTTAGTTAGGGTTTCAATTGCTTTGATGAGACACTAAAAGCAAGTTTGGAAGGAAAGGGTTCATTTGGCTTACACTTCTGTATCACACTGTTCATCAGTGAAGGAAGTCAGAGCAGGAACTCTACGGGACACAAACCTGGAGGCCAAAGCCATGGAGGGAATGTGCTGTTTACTGTCTTTCTCCCCATGGCTTCCTCAGCCTGCAGAAGCCTAGGAATGGCCCCACCCACAATGGGTGGGGCCCTCCACCATCAATCACTAATTTAAAAAATGCCTTCCAGGCCTGCCTACAACTCATCCTATGGAGGCATTTTCTCAGTTGAGGTTCTCTCCTCTCAGATGATGTTAGCTTGTGTCAGGTTGACACAAAACCACGCTGCACAGAGAGTCACCGGGTCTCTGGAGAGAGTAAACATAGGGGCTCCAGATCCCCGAGATCACTTTCCATTTTATGGAGTGGAACCAGTGAGTTTCTCTGAGGGATCCTCCAGGGAAAGGGAAGTTCTTTTGTGTAGTGGCATCTACTGAGTGTGGATCAGAAGTACTCAGATAACAAGCCAGATAATTCTTTATGGCTGGTTCCTCCTCCCCTCCAGGGAGAAAGAGCAAGGGGTATTTCTAGGTTTCTGGATGACTTTGGAATGAGGGACTCTAATTCCTCATGGGAAATGGACAGGAGGAATATGGGCAAGAGGGGTCAAATGTCCCTCAGTGCCCTTTAGTTCAGAGTCCCAAGAAGGCCCAAATACTGTGGTGTAAAGGTGTGAACCCAAACAATAGTGAAAGTACACACATGGTTCTAAGCTTATCTAACACCACAACTCCGACGTTCCAGCAGAAGCCCTCCTCCACATCCTGGAAATGCCCAAGAATCTCCGTGTGGACTGCTAGGCTTTTATTTTTCCCTGTTCAGTCATTGGATAGGACCTTGATCAAGTCTTGAAGGTCAGGTCAGGCTGGAAGTTTCCATCAGAATGCCGACAAAGCAGGTGTTTAGATGTGAGAAATCAGCAAGCAGGAAATGCCTCTGGGAAAGCCAAGCAGAGGTTTCTGAATTTGTCCTTAAATTGATGAGTGACAAAGACTTTCAGAGGAATCTGGGAAATCTAAAAGCCTCGTGGAGCCCTCAAGACCAAGATTCTCTTGGACTATACAAGAGCTGATTTTACATAAGCAATTTGAAGATTTCATGCTAAGGAATCGGTGGGGAAAAGAGCCATAGACTGACAGGCTGACTCAAGCCATTCCCATTTCTTTAGGGACCTGAACGATGAATAGCTCAGCCATTAATCCTGAGTATGATGCCCAGGACCTACACGGAGAGATCCAGTTCCTGCAGGATGCCCTCTGACCTGCACATGTGTAGTGTGGCATGTGTTGGCACGAACTCGAATGTGCACATGCTCCCTCTTGCGCACCCCCCTACTCACCCCCCCAAATATGTAATTATTAAAACTACACTAAACCGGGTCTGGACAGGTGACTTAGCAGTTAAGAGCATCTGTGGCTCAGAAGACACAAGCTGTTCCCAGCTGTTTACAACTCTAGTTCCAGAAGATCTGATGCCTTCTTCTGGCCTCTTGTGGCACCAGGCACGCGTGTGGTACACATACATTCAGGCAAAGCACTTTTTAAACAAATTAAAACAGATAGGCTATAGGCTCACAGTGGTTGTAAGGAAAGTCCATGGTAAATACAAACCTGCACAGGCTTTAAGAAATCCCCACACCTCCATGCTTGAGGGAGACTGAAATGGGGGTTATGACCTGAGACACTCCTGGGATCCAGCACTGTGTAGGAGGTTCTCACAAGTCTGTCCCCCACCCTGCTTGGGGACACTTGTGACCTGGAGAAGCACAGTAGTGTTGGAAGGTCAGCAGCCAGGTTCTGGTTCCTTGTTACCATAGACCATATATCTTCAAGAAAGGAAAACTAGGGGAAGGAGAGATGGCTCAGCGGTTAAGAGCACTGACTGCTCTTCCAGAGATTCCGAGTTCAAATCCCAGCAACGACATGGTAGCTCACAAACATCTGTAATGAGATCTGATGCCTTCTGGTGTGTTTAATAAATCAATCTTTAAAATTTTTTTTAAAGAGAGGGAAACTAGCTCAGGAAGCCTGGGCACATTCCAGGCAAGCATGTGGGAGCTCCCAAGATTTGAGTGTGATTCTGCATCCCCTTGACCGTAAAGTATGGCCCAGAGAAAGGTCTGGTATGACTCCACAGCTTAAACAGTAGATGTTCAGTGTTCATGTGTCAAATAGGTGGATTTGTCTAAGATGCTCTTGCCATGAAACTCAAAGTAGTGTCCAAAAGAAAGGAGTTTAGATGCCATTAAAACAAGCAAAATGAGCCAGCATTAACCTTAATTGTCCATTTTATTTAGCTCAGAATACCGAATAGAATCTCACATCATTACATGATCGATGAACAGATGAATCACAAGGTAGCCAGCCTTCCTGTTCTATAAGTCTGTTCAATCTTGAAACCAGTGCTCAGACAGGCTGAGTATTATAAATTGGGTAAGGACAGAAGCGGTGGGTGCCCGAGAGGAATCTCCCACCCTTCACCTGCACCCTGTGGCAGCTTGATTGGGCCCTAACCTGGACCAATCCAGCACTGTGGCTCCCTTTCCAAAATCCCATCAATCTGCCTTTCGGAGCCTGTCCTGGCAGCAGCTGAATAAACTGTTCCCACTGAAACTCCCACTACAAAAACATGGCAACAGTACATTTGTTCGCTCATTCATTCCATTCACTCACCAATGCCTTTGCGTACAGATCATGTGCTGGGCACCATGCAGGGAGAAGTTACACAAATCAGGGCCTCCACAGGGTTGAGCTTCCCTAGGGGTCTGTACATTCCTCACAGCTCAGCTTGTGGCTTAGCTCTTGCTCTGTAAACTCGGCCCTGTTTTCTGCCTTATTTGGCTCTCTCCCCATCTTTACAGGTCTCATTCTTCTATAAGTCTCTGGACTTTGCCTCCCCCACTCACTGCAATGCAGGATGGACTCATCTTAGCCAATCACAGCCACAGAGATCTTATGTTCGAAATCAGCCGTTCAACCTGTGGGCAGAGACCTCTGTGGGTTGAATGATTGGCCTTTGCACAGGAGGCTTGTATCAGACATCTACATTATAATTCACAATAGCAATAGCAAAATTACATTTATGAGGTAGCAACAAAAAGAATTCATTACAACATGAGGAAATGTACAGAGAATTTAGAGCAATGGTTCTTGACCTTCCTAATGCTGCAACCCTTTAGTACATTTCCTCAGGCTCTGGGGGAATTTCCCAGCACTTCGGCTCTGTCTCCAAGTCATCTCACAAATACTCTTGTCTTGGTGGATTATTCCCTTTAGGTCCAGCTAACACACCTGAAGTTGTCAGACCTGAAAGAGTTGGGCTGAGTATTGGACCGGGACAGAAAGACCAATGTACATGGCCCACGACCAGCAGGCTGGTCTGAGGACATGTATACCGGCTACATGACTAGGACAAAGACAGATGAATTTGGTTGGGTTGACCCAGTCATCTTGTTTGGTCAGTTAAAAGTGGAAAGTTATGACAGACATGTTTCTGGGGGTATTGGAAAGAGATCATGCTTGGTAGATGGGGACAGGACTAAATTTGGTATGCTGAGCCATGGTGGGATAGGGTCTTCGAGGAGATGTCTTCCGAGGAGATGCCTGGTACCTTGGGAATCACTTTGGGAGGCTGGTCTGATAGCTGACATGCCATCCTCACTCCATGCCAGAGCAGAGATGTGTCCATCTGATGTGCTGAGCTAGGGAGGCATGGTGTTGAGACTAGTGGAAAGGAAGAGGATAGGGGAGGGGGAGGGCTGGAGGTGTTGGCTGATCCAGCAGGAGTAGAATACAGATCCAGGACCCTGAAAACTTCCTGGTGATGAGCCAGTAAAGAGGCTGCCACAGGGGGCAGTGAGACCCTCACAATGCTCCACTATGCTGAGAAGAGCACTCAGCCTACAGCAGTAGCCCCAGGGTATAGTCACAGAGAATGTGGTACAAGACACTGCTCCCCCAGAGCAGGTTGGACACAGTTCTCAGCTCTGGGACCAAGCTGGGTTTCAGGTAGTCAAAGTGTCTAGAGCCAAACAAAGCGAGTTTAAGAAACCCATCTTCTAGAGAGATGGCTCAGCAGTTAGCAGCATTGGCTGCTCTTCCAGAGGATCTGGGATGGAACTCCAGCATCTATATAGCCTCCTCTCACAACTAACTCCCATCTCATGGGATTAAAGCTGTCTTCTGGCCTCTGAACTGTATGCAAATGGTATACAGATAAGCATGCAATCAAAAACGCCCACACACACACACACACACACACACCCACACACCCACACAGAGCAAGATTAACATTACAAAAAGAAATTCATAATGCTGGCTAGTCTCATATGTCAACTTGACACACAAACTAGTGTTTTGAAAGGAGGATAATCTCAATTAAGAAAATGTTTCCATAAGATCGAGCCGGTAAAGCATCTTCTATTAGTTATTGATGGGTGAGGACCAAGCCCATTGTAGATGGTATCATCCTTGGGATGAATTTCTGGGTTCCATAAGACAAGCAGGCTGAATAAGCCACTAAACACCCTTCCATGGTCTCTGCATCCGTTCCTGCTTCCAGGTTCCTTGCCATGCTCAAGTTCCTGTTCTGATTTCTTTTAGTGATGAATGTCAATGTAAGCCAAATAAACCCTTTCCTTCCTGTCTTAGGGTTTGTATTCCTTCACAAACATGACCAAGAAGCAAATTGGAGATGAAAGGGCTTATTCCACTTACACTTCCATATTGCTGATCATCACCAAAGGAATTCAGCACAGGAACTCACACAGGGAAGAAACCTAAAGGCACGGACTGATAAAACTTGCTCAGCCTGGTTTCTTATAAAACCCAGGACTACCAGCCCAGGGATGGCATCACCCACAATGGGCTGGGCTCTCTCCCCTAGATCACTAATTGAGAAAATACTTTACAGCTGGATTTCATGGAGGCATTTTCCTCAAGGGAGGCTCCTTTCTGTGATGACTCCAGCTGTGCCAAGTTGACACACAAAACCAGCCAATATAACTGATCCCTTGTTAACTTGACACAAACATTACTATTAAGCCTTAATCCTTGCTTTCATGTTCATCCAAGATCTAAATAACTTTAGAAAGTCCCACAGTCTTTACAAATTCTTACATATTAAAATTTTGATCCCTTTAAAATTCAAAGTCTTTACAATTTAAAGTCTCTTAACTGTGGACTCCACTAAAATACTTTCAAAAGCAAAACCAAATTCTAACTGTCCAGTGTCTGAGATCCACTCACAATCTTCAGGGACCTTCCAAGGGGTTGGGTCACTTCTCTAGCTCTGTCCTTTGTAGCACACACCTTGTCTTCTAGGCTCCTGTTGCCTATACTCTGATACTGCTGTTCTTGGTGGTCATCTCATGGTACTAGCATCTCCAAAACTGTTGTCCTGCTGCAGCTGGATTGCACTTTCACAAATAGCCTCGAATAGGCTCTTCATGGTGCTAATCCTCAACTTCTCTGCATGAGCCCTTCTGCCCTGGGCCTTCAACTGCCACTGAGGCTTCACCTTCACCAATAGCCTCTTCTGGCCTCTCACAGTGCCAGCCATCAGCTGTTACCCCTCCATGTGTCAAAACCAGTACCACCTGGGTAACTCGCATTACCAAGTCTGGCTGCCAACATGATAGGTACAACCACGGCTGCTTCTGGAACATAGGTTCTCTATGCTCTTGGGAAACACTTCCCAGAAGATTTCACCTCAGTGATGCTGGTCTTTTCTTAATCACTGCAGTTTCTTAGCTCCAGCTAACCAGCACCAATCATCCAGGTAATGCAAAGGTTTCCCATTAGATGTTCTGGTATCTTGTTAATCACGGCTGATTGTTCAGCCCCAGCTGACCAACCACAGAATCTTCACAGTCAAAAACAGCAACAACTCTAATAAGAGTCTTTAATCGTCCCTCTGAAATTTCACGTGCCAGGCCTCCATCATTTGCACTGTTCTCAACATTATCTTCCAAGCTTATACAGAACATCCCATGGAGCTCTTAACATCTCAATGGCTCTTCTAGCTCAAAGTTCCAAAGTGCTTCCACAGTCCTCCCCAAAACATGGTCAGGTTGTCACAAGAATACTGGTACCAATTTTCTTAGTCAGGGCTTCTATTCCTGCACAAACATCATGACTAAGAAGCAAGTTGGGTAGGAAAGGGTTTATGCAGCTTACACTTCCACGTTGAAGTTCATCATCGAAGGAAGTCAGGACAGGAACACACATGCACAGAACAGGAATCTGGAGGCAGGAGCTGATGCAGAGGCTGTGGGAGTTGCTGCCTAGTAGCTTGCTTCCCCTGGCTTGCTCAGCCTGCTTCCTTATAGAACCCAGGACCATCAGCCCAGGGATGGCACCACCCACAATGGGCTGGACACACCGCCCTAGATCACTAGTCGAGAAAATGATTTACAGCTGGATCTCATGGAAGCATTTTCTCAAGGGAGGTTCCTTTCTCTGTGATAACTCAAGCTGTGTCAAGCCGACACACAAAACCAGCCAGTGCACTCCTCAACTTGCTTTTTGGTCATAGCGTTTTGTCGTATCAGTAGAAACCCTAACGAAAGCAAGTTGGTACCAGTGTAGTGGAGTATTGTTTGACAGACTTGACCATGTTTGGGGAAGGACTGTGGAAGAACTTTGGAACTTTGGACTAGAAACAAAACAAAACAATACAAAAAACCAAAACATTGAGTTTTGAGAGCTCAGTGGGATGTGGAGCTTGGAAGATCAGAATGCAGAAGATGGAGGACGGGCTTGTGAAGTTTCAGAGGGAAGTTCAAAGACTCTGTCAGGGCTGTTTGTTATTTTGAATTAAGAGTCTGTCATGTCTTCTGCTGTGACTGAAGAGTCAGTCATTATTAACAAGAGGCCGTCACCACTTAAGTGAAACCTTTGTGTGACTGGGAGAGTGGATGCTGGTCAGATGGAGTATCACTGAGGTGAGATATTCTGGGAAGTGTTCCTCAGGGTCAGCACACAGGAGCTGTGTATCAGACAGCCAAGGTTGTACCTCGTGCTGGCAGCTGAACTCGATAACATAAGAGTCACTCAGGTGGTACTGGTTTTGAAAGCATTACGGCATCATGGAGAGCAGCTGAGGCTTGGCACTGTGAAAGTCCAGCAGAGGCCATGAGTGAAGATATAGCTTTAGTGGAAGTTGAAGGCCCAGGATTGAAGGGATCATGCAGAGTTGAAGTTCTTGATCACCACGAAGATGACAAGCTGGTGAAAGTGCAGCCCAGTTGCAGCAAGGGACCCCGGCGGTTTTGGCGATGCCAGTATCATGGGATGACTACCAAGAACAGCAGTAGCAGTGGCCTGGACACAGCTAGGGTATAGATAACAGGCTGACCCAAGCCGTTAGGAGGAGCCCAGAAGATCCTCTAGACATTGGATGTTGGTTTTATTTTATTACTGCATGTGCATTGACATTTTTGCTTGTAAGTATGTGTGTGTGAGGGTGTCAGATCCCTGAAGGCAGGAGTGACAAGAAGTTGTGAGGTGCCATGTGGATGCTTGAAAGTGAACCAGGGTCCTCTGGAAGAGCAGTGAGTGCTCCCAACCACTGAGCCATCTCTCCAGCCTCGACCAGTGAGTTTATTTTTTACTGTTGGGGTTTGGTTTAGCTTGGTTCAGATTGTGACTTTGCCCTGGTTCTTTCCTTTTGAAGAAACGATTTTATTTAATTTTGATTTTTATAGGTGCCCACAGCTGAAAGACTTTGAATTTTGAGTGTTTTTGGATTTTTAAAGAGATTGGATATTTTAAAGAAACTGAAATTTTCCCGTGTTTGAATTTGTAAACACTGTGAGACTTTTAAAGTTATCTATGTTTTTAATGTAAGATCTTAGGGATGAATAAGAAAGGAAAAGTGTGGCTTACTAGTGATGTATATATGTGTCTGCACACGCATGCGTGTTTGTCAAGTGGACAAGGGATCAGTTGTGCTGGTTAGACTTTGTCAGCTTTACACACACACTAGAGTTATCTGAGAGGAAGGAACCTCAGTTAAGAAAATACCTCCGTAAGATCCAGTTGTAAGCCATTTTCTTTCTTTTTTTTTTTTTTAAGATTTATTTATTTGGGCTGGAGAGATGGCTCAGCAGTTAAGAGCACTGACTGCTCTTCCAGAGGTACTGAGTTCAAATCCCAGCAACCACATGGTGGCTCACAACCATCTGTAATAAGATCTGATGACAACTACAGTGTACTTATAAATAATAAATAATAAATAAATCTTAAAAAGAGAAAAGTAATTAAAAAATTTATTTATTATATATAATTCAGACACACCAGAAGAGGGCATCAGATCCCATTACAGATGGTTGTAAGCCACTATGTGGCTGCTGGGATTTGAACTCGGGACCTCTGGAAGAAGAGTCAGTGCTCTTAACCACTGAGCCATCTCTCCAGTCTGTAAGTTGTTTTCTTAATTAGTTACTAGATGGGGGAGGCCCATCTCATTGTGGGTGGTGCCATCCCTGGACTGGTGGTCCTGGGTTCTGTAAGAAAAGACTGAGCAAGCCAGGGAAACAAGCCAGTAAGCAATAGCTCTCCACTTCCTCTGCATCCTGTTTCCAGGTTCCAAGTCTGAGTTCCAGTCCTGACTTCCTTCAATGTGGAAGTATAAACCAAACACACCCTTTCCCCTCCCCCACCAGTTTGCTTTGGGTCATTGTGCTTCATCCTGGCAATAGAAACCCTGAACCTTTTCAACTCCCTGCCCAGCTTTCCAGATCATGTGATAGGGGTCATCTGAGGCAGGTGTCACCACATTTGTGCCATCCATCAGAGTAGATGCCTGGCTCCAACTCCTGCTCCTATCAGCACCTCTTCTCCTGAAGTCAGAAGAATTCCTAGAGGCTTGGGGAAGTGGGTGCAACACTTTCTTTCCTGAGGCCCTGGGAGTTCATCCTTGTAATTCCTGCAAGAACTCCGGAGTTGTAAAAGGACATTTTAGTGTGTCAGAGGTGAGTGGGAGGGAGATTGGGACTTCCTATGATCTGGGCCTGATCTAGACTTGGCTTCCTTTACCTGTGGGTCCTGGCCTGGATTTTGATGAGAAGTGAGAGGGACAGAAATGGGATGGAGCTCGTGCATGCTCTGACTTCAGGCAGGCTGACCAATCTGGAGGTTTGGCTCAGTTTTCCTGAGCCAACCACTCAGCCTCAAGCTTGCTGGGGCCACACCCTTCTCTGCAGAGTAGTGGTGGGCTCCAGCCTTGGGGTGTTTGGTATTAACATGCCCTGCCTGGTACAGGCCTCTCCACCAGGGATGTTGGGCTGAAAGAATCCTCAGAATAACTGTGCCCTTACCTTCTTCACAGTAGGACTGTGTTTGTACTGTTCCAGGCTGGGTTGCAGCCTAGCCTCCCAGAAGGGGCCCCATCTGAGTCCCCCAGATCTATGTTCTGCTGGAGCTGGTTGAACCTTTCCCTGAGGTGTAGGGAGATATGAATGATATCATAGCAAATAGTCACCTTAATTGGGGTCAAGCAGAGCAGGCTCCCAGAGAGGTTGTACAACCTGTAGAGACAAAAGCCTTTGAACTTTCACTAAACTTGGTGAGTTTAGAGTTGCCTGAATTTGGTCAGATGGCCTTACAATCTCTTTTAGCAATAACATTCCATTGAGGGCCGGATTATTACAAGGAACATTAAAAAGAGCTCCTTGCATAGGGGCCGATGGTGCTCAGTGATGCGGAACCCATCAGGTACAACAGAGTCTAGTGGCTGGCTCTGGCTCTGTCCGAGAAGAGATCAAGTGTGACCTGGGCTTTCTGGGTCACACATCTCTGCTCCTCACACACAGCTGCTGCCCTTGGCTATGTAGCTGACCTGGCTGACTAAGGCTTGGGCGTGACATGGGGTGACAGTTTTCCCAGGGCAAATGAGAAGCTCCTAAGTGAGTGTGTGTTTGTCTAAAGCAAGAATATTAATCAAAAGGACAATGGGCAGCTGTCTTCACAACTGTCACCATTACTGTGGCCAGCCCTTCACCACAGTGTGCCTTCCACTGACCACTCAGAGTACAGAGGGGAGCAATAGTTGGTAGAAGCAAAGGTGCCTGGCTTCATGGCATATGCCCCCTGCAACAGTTGCTGTCCAGGATTCTCACTAGCCATCTTCCCCGTTTTGACAGCATCTCTTTGTTTGTCTGCCTGCCTCCCCAATCTGGCAAGTGGTGAAATGTATGCATGCTGGAGGCACAGGGCTGGGGGTCATGGCCTGGGATGGGTCAGTTATTGTATTAGAAGAAGCTCAAGGACTTGAGCAAGTCTACCAGGTGGCCATGGGCATCAGCAACCTGGTGAGCACCTTGGGAGGTGGAGGAAAGAAGGTGTCAGGTGAGAGAGAGGCCACCCTGGCAGAGGCTGTGTCTGAACCTATGAAAGGCTGCTCAGAGTAGCAGGTGGAGGAGGGACAGCAAACATACAAAGTGACCTTGTATAACTTCAGGAAGGTGGAGCTTCCCTCCTGGCCAGCAGGGTGGCCATACATCTCCTTTCCCATTTACCATCAGTTGTCTGGTCATAGCACCCAGTCTGGGTAGGCTAAGATGGTTCTGACATCTGTCCTCTTCTTCCCTAGCCCAACCAGACCACAACTTCCTGTATTTCTCATTCAGAGGATGAGAATGAGTCAGGTCACCAGTCTGAGCAGACTCTGACCCTGGTTTAAAGCATGTGTCTGGATATTGCTGGTCACAGCTGGCTGCGGCTCTTGGCTTCTGGGTTTCATTGAGCAGAAACCCCTGCCTAGGGACAGTAAATGGCAGAGCAGGCCGTTTACTGGGAGGGACATAGGCTTGCATTTAGGAGCCTCCTGAGCAATCATGTTGTTGGGGCTGACCAAGGAGGGCATGACAGTCTTTTCCTTCCTGTCTTGATGGCCATGCCTCCTTTGGCTAGGTTCCTTTCTAGGTCTTTTCTCTATCATTAGGGTGTTGCTTGTTGGGGAAGCTGCATTGTTTTAAACATAATAGCAGTCCAAAAATAGACCCAACTCCTGACTTGGCTTTTTTTCTGATAAAATATTTTATATTTACAAAAAAACAAAACAAAAAAAAAAACATTTCTAACACGATGCTGTGAACACCCTGCCCCACCCACTGGTGGGACAGAGCCCACAGTGACTTCCTCCACCAAACTCCCCAGGGCTCTGACTCTGAACTTAGTGCAACTCATCTTCTGCTTCCTCCTTTCTTTCTTTTCTTTCTTTCTTTCCTCACTCTCTCCTTCCCTCCCTCCCTCCCTTCTCTCTTTCTTTCCTTCCTCCCTCCCTCCCTTCTCTCTCTCTTTCTTTCCTTCCTCCCTCCCTCCCTTCTCTCTTTCTTTCCTTCCTCCCTCCCTCCCTTCTCTCTCTCCCCCCCCCCCGCCTCTTTTTAGCATGACTCCTGGATGTGGGTAAATGGTACCATTAGAGCTTTGCTGCGATTTTGCTCTTACCCAGGATGAGTAAGATGCATCTGCTGAATCCTGCTTCCAGGCATTCAAGGCCCAGGTGGAGCACACTCAAAGGATAGCACTTGACCTTTATTCTCTTATTTGAATCCTACTATGGCATACCCATTCCTGGGTACCATTCAGGTGCCACTAGGAACTTGAGCCACAAATGGGAGTCTCATACTCGTGGTCATAGCACAGTCACATTGGCCCAGGTTGTCTGTTTTGAGACAGGATCTCATGTAGCCCAGAATAGACTTGAACACAAGCAAGTGTTCTGATCTAGCTACTTCTACCTCTCATGTGCTGGGGTTGCAGGACTGTGTTAGTATTTAATACAACTCTAGGGATCAAACCCAGGCTTCCTGCATTATAGTAAGCATTCAGATAAACTCTATGTCTTTATAAGTTCAGTTCCATTAAATGCTAGATGTGCATTCAATATATAGCTCTGATTGGCTTGGAACTCACTATGTAGACTAAACTGGAACTCACAGCAATCTTCCTCTACCTCCCAAGTACTGGAGTTAAAAGCTTGAGCCACCATGCCTACCTAAATATTTTTTTTTTAATTAAAAACAGGTTCTTTGCTTCTACAAGTGAACAGATCCTGAAGGCTGTCTTCCTGGGAAACCTTTCTTCAGACACTCATGGTACCTGTTCTTCTCCAGGTGAGTTCATCTCCAGTCAGCACCTACTCTGAGAATGGAAGGCCTCAGCCCCTTCACACTGTAGCCAGCTCATTTTATCCACATTCAAGCCTCCTGTGTCAAACCACATGCAGTCTGCCTTAGCCACCTGTGCACCTCAGGAGTATCTCCACTTGCACCAGTGCATTAGCAGAAAGATGGAAAACTCGAGGTAGGAGACTGCCATGGCCACCATGTTGAAAGTGATTACTCAGGGCCTATTACTGTTTAGTCCCTGAATTTCAGTTCTAAAGACAAGGAAGTAATTTTCTTTCCCTTTTTAGGCAAAGAAACATAAAGATAACAAAATGTTTTATTGTTTGTCTGACCTCCATAATTTTTGGTTTGAT
Source organism: Micromys minutus (assembly GCF_963924665.1). Taxonomy (NCBI): domain Eukaryota; kingdom Metazoa; phylum Chordata; class Mammalia; order Rodentia; family Muridae; genus Micromys; species Micromys minutus. The sequence continues at coordinate 15,907,700 of NC_137962.1, forward strand.
ACGTGTTGGTACACAATCATTGAATTCCAGAGAAATGTTTATGTCCTCAGCAATCACTTTATAAAATACTTGTTTAATTTGGTGTTAAGAAGCATAAGGGAATAAGGTTTCATAACTGTAGCCTAAGTGTTGAAGTAAATCTCCAACCCCAATCAGCCCGTGCAAAGAACACAGGACTCAGTTGTAATATTTATAAGCTGTCATAGTGTGATTGTAAATTTCTTGTGGTCTTGATCCATGGCCACTTCTATTACTTTCTGCAGGCAAGGATGTCATCAGAATCCCTAACATCTGTATCTATAACTTGAGTGAAATGGCTGCTAGTGTAGTAAATCATGTGGGTCCCTGACTCTCCAAGTTTTTGTAGCTTCCACTGTTGCAGCTTTCCTCAATCTTTCCTCCATAGTCAGATGAAAGATACATGCATGGAAGGCTGTTGAAACTGTTTCATGCCCCGACATGTGTTACCTACCTAGTGCCCCCTGCAGGGTTGTGTTACATAGATATTTACTATTTATTTTCTGTGTCTGAGCTTTAGTAGGCACTAGGCCACACTTCCTGCAAAAGAAAAAATACAACCAACCAGGCAAGCAAACAAACAAGGGTGTGTTTGTGCGTCAGAGAGAGAAAAGAGCCACAGAATCACTGAAATCAATACAATAGAGCACACATCCAATTTGGGGTCTAATCTCTGATTCGCCCTGATTTCCAGGATAATTAATCATATTTATGTTCATATTTACTTTTAGCTATTTATTTAATCTCCCTTGTATTTTCTGTCTGTCTGTCCGTCTAACAAGGCTATACAAAGAAATTTATTCTCAAATAAATCAAAACTAAGTTTTCCTGGCATTCAGAAGGAGTTTGAGGATGATTAATTATATTTTTCATTTATTATGCATTTTAATGAATAATAAGGGTTGTATTCCTTATCCAAAATGCTTCAGCGGAGTGTGGCTTGATGCTAGAGGGCTGGCCTACCATATACCAAGCCACACCCCAAATAAAACTAAATAAAATGCCAAACAAATAAGTAAAACCAAAAATTTAACTAAATAAAATAAAATAAAACTAAATAAAAACAACAAGCAAAAATACCCCACCCAATTATGAGAGATGTATTTTGTCCCCTAGAGAATAGAAGGGTGGAGCAGACCCCCATTGCTGGTCTCTAATGTGTATGTGCCAGAGAAATGTCTGTTCAGGACCTCGGAATTCTTTATATATTCTAAACATGGATCTTAGATAGATGCTCAGCTGTGAGGGATGAAAGCTCAGCTCCACGCTGCTGCCCTGAACAGACTGAAGAACACCCCTAAACTTTTGGGTGAGGCCAAATTGCAGTTTATGTACTAGTCAGTTTGTGATAAACTAGAGATTTTAGTTTTTATTTATTTATTTTTAAAGATTTATTTATTATATGTAACTATACTGTAGCTGTCTTCGGACACACCAGAAGAGGGCATCAGATCTCATTATAGATGGTTGTGAGCCACCATGTGGTTACAGGAATTTGAACTCAGGACCTCTGGAAGAACAGTCAGTACTCCTAACCGCTGAGCCATCTCTCCAGCCGGAGATTTTAAGTATATATTTTTTTCCTTTTATGTTCCCTGGTAATGTTAATTAATTTGATTTGATTTTTCAAGGTAGAGTTTCTCTGTGTGGCCTCGGCTGTCCTGGGACTCACTTTGTAGAGCATATATAAAGGTCTTGAAATCACAGTGGTGCTTCTATCCTGCCTCAGGATGACTGCAGTATTTCTATCCATCTGAGGGACTGCTTTTTTCTTGGTAGTATCTTTTGATATATAAGAATCTTTTTGGGGCTAGAGAGATGGCTCAGTGGTTAAGAGCATAGACTGCTTGCTCTTCCAAAGGTCCTGAGTTCAAATCCCAGCAAACACATGGTGGCTCATAACCATCTGTAATGGGATCTGATGCCCTCTTCTGGTGTGTCTGAAGACAGCTACAGAGTACTCATATAAATAAAATAAATTTTGTTTGCATAATTGGCTAATTTTCTTTCTCTTTTTGAGGTAAGTTCTTACTAGGCAACCTTGATTGGCCTGGAACTCACTATTTACACCAAAATGACCTCAAACTCAGAGATCTGCCTGCCTTGGTCTCCCAAGTAATGGATGTGTGCTAGGGTTTTGGTTTTTGGTTTTTGCTGCTGTTGTTTTGATTCCGAGACAGGGTTTCTCCGTGTAGCTTTGGGTGTTCTGGAACTCAAATCTGTAGCCCAGGCTGGCCTCAAACTCAGAGATTCACCTGCCTTTGCCTCCCAAATGCTGGATCAAATGCCTGTGTCCCATGGTCACCCAGGTGTGATTGGAGTTTCTTAATGCCCCTTCTAGGCCATGTCCAGATCTGTTTGTGAACAGTGTGGTGCCATACCCTGTGTGTCCTGAAGCACCTGGGAACAGAAGAGGGCTCTTGTGGTTTTTGGTTACATGCTAAATAAGTACATGCTTTACCACAGCCCCATGGCAGGTTTCTTGTGGGTCCTTACTAGGGAAGTACCTGCGGCGTGGGTCATGGGGACTTTTATTTATCTATTTAAGCAGGATCTTGCCGTGTAGCCTACACTGGCCTGAAATTCATTTATGATACTCTTCTAACCTCCAGATGGTTACCATCACAGGAGCAAACCACTAGTCCTCTGGGGATTTAACAAAAAAGCACAGAACCAGGGGGCCTGGGAGATTCTGTGGCTGGACTTTCTGGCATAGGATGAGGGAGGCTTACAGAAGAGGAACTGTGGAGCTTGGCTGTGGACTTTCTCACCCTGGTCAGGGGCTCCCCTCCTCAAATCCTTCCACCCCCTGGAAGAAACCCTGAACTCACAGTGTCCCTGCCAACTGAATCCTGGCTGCCATTCCACAGGGTTTCTACAAACAGGAAGCAGAGGCTGACAGATGCTAGGTACACACACACACACACACACACACACACACACAGAGAGAGAGAGAGAGAGAGAGAGAGAGAGAGAGAGAGAGAGAGAGAGAGAATTGACACGGTAGATTTTGATTAAGATTTTGATTGCTTACAGAGTGGTCCAGGGTCTCTGATGGATTTCTATGAAGCCTCCTCCTTTTAGGCCTGTGCCTCTAGCTGAGGTCATCTCAGATGAGCTGGTTGCAAGAGTCAGGTATAAAACCTTCATGGTAGTGACATTAACAAGTCCTTTGGGTTGAGGAATGAGGGCCACAGAGGTCAGGCAACCTGGAGGCTGGTTAGGCTACTTATGAGTCCTGCTTTCCACCCCTACCCCAACCAGCCTACCCAGGTTTTGCTCCTAAGACTTGTTTAGTTACTCTAGGCTGATGTTTTGACAAATATTTAACATTGCTAGTAATCATTTACTTGTTTTCTTTTTTTTTTTAATATATAATTTCTGGAAAAGTCCCTTGGTCTTCCAACTTGTCCCATTTCCTACTAAATTTAACCCAGGCTCTTGAGGCAGCCTGCGGTCAACTGTGAAGCTAGTCATCAGGAGTGGATCTTTACACTCCCTTCCCGACGGTTCTTCCAGGTGTCCACAGGGTCTACTGAGTCCTGGCACAGGAGAACTTCCTGAAGGTGGCGGGAGGCCAGGTCTTTGTCCCTTACTTGTTGCAGGAGGGGGGCGTGGACTTCTGGAGACGAACCTCTAGGGCTGGATGACATGGCCCAGGCACCTGGGGATGCCGCCCATTCCTTCCTGTATTCCGGGGGATAGGAGGAGGGGCCAAACCCACAGAGGGGCTTAGGAAATGACTGCGCTTGTGTGGAGGCAGAGTTGGTCCCGGCCCGAAGAGGCTCCACCCACGCAAGTTCGGCCTGACACGCCTCCATAGAAGTCCTGCCCCTGCCAAATCACAGACAAGGCTCGTTCTCTTCACGCTATACAGGCCCCGCCTCCTAAGGTCCCGCCCATATCAGATCCCCACAGACCACGCCCCTCCTATTTGACCTCAAGCCCTGTTCTCTCCATGCCCCGCCCACTCTGCGGACGCGGCTGGCTGGCAACCGGCCGAAGAGAGACGCGGAGGAGGCTCGGGCTGAGGCGCTCCGTTGGGGTCTGGGTTGAGGGCGCCAGCGCCCTCCGATTCTAGTTATCGCAGCCGGGCAATTGCGGGCTCGGAGTACAGTGTACCAGGCGGGTGGCGGGAACGTCATGGCGGAGCCCTCGGCGCGACACCTGTCGCTGCCCTCCGGGCTGCTGGAGTTGTGCACGCTGCTGGGTGCCTCTCAAGACAGCCTCCGCGGCCTGGAGCAGGTAAGAGGCGAAAGGGAAGCTGAGTTGGGGTGGGGGACAGGGAGTTGCTGGTCAGGTGTGAGTGGGGCTGACTTCAGAGGCTACGCACCCCCGAGGCGCCAAAGCCTCAGGGGTCAGGTCCCAGCTGTGAGGGATGACTACGAACTCATAGGGACGCTGGCAGCTGGACTTCCCTACCTCCGCGCTCACCCAACTCTCGGGGCGGGGACAACCTGGACTTGTACTTGGTGCTTGTGGTGGTGCAGATGAGCTTCTGTGCACCGATGCGTTCCTCCGCACTCAGGATGCTGCCATCTGGGGTGAGGTGCCGGCCTAGCGGGGCCGGGCAGAGTTCACGGTCAACTAAATCCTCTCTGAGTAGCGACTAAATGGTTCGCTTCACTGTACAGAGCGTCACTGCCTACTAAGTAATGGGTTCTGTACTCTGCACCGAATAGTGAGGTTTCAGGTGTTAGAATCAACCACCGGCTTGGAATATTCCACTTTTAGTCCGGCTTGTTGCATAGCCATTTTCTTCATTTGCTGTGTCCCTCCTCCGCCAGTGCCCTGCAGCCAAAGATAGGTTCACCTCCTGGTCTCTGGAGAGACAGCGGCTTCTGAAATCTAATTCTCCTTATTTCTGTGCTGTATTTTCTCGTTCGTTTGTTTGTTTTAAATTCTGGACCCCAGGTTGTTTTCTCCCAATCCACTGGTGCCTCTCTTTTTCTTTTGAACCCAGCATGATTGTGAAATGTCATTTTCTCAGAGATTTCCCTAGTATCCCGTTAGGTCTCTGGTGAGTGTTTATACACGTGGAAAAGCACGAAGGCTTGCATATCGATTGACTTGCATAGGCATTGATGGGCATTGATGGGCATTGTTCAGGGACAATGAGTAGTGGAGACAAAATGTTTGTCACCAAGAAAAGTTTAAACACTAGTAAAAGTAACCAAATAAGTGTTAAAGCCTAGATAGTTTCTTCCCTAGACTAGTGTGACCAGTAAATGGCATTAGTCCCTAGAAAATAACTTGCAGTGTTCCTCCCATAGTTTTTCACTCCTCTGAATCCCTTCTAAATGCCAGTGTGTCCGCCATTGTCTCTGTGCCTCTAACTTACCAAACAGCACGGCTTTCTTTTTCTTAGAATCGGAAATGACCTGGTTTCACTGTGGTCTATGTGAGCATCTGTCTGTGTCTTTGTGCCCTGGGTCTTGCAGTGTGCTTCTTGCCTGTGTGGGGCACGCCTTTGAGAACTGGCTGAGTCAGCTGGGGCATTCGGAGTGGTACTTTCCTGAATCGGACAGGCGGTGGCACCTACCAGCTGAGATGGGGGAGTTTCATCTTAGTTTTCCTCATTGTGTGTTCTTGCCTCTGCTAGGAAATTCAAAGGGGGGGGGTGGGGTGGGGGGGAACCAGTCCACGATTGGGGGAAAGAAGAGTTAAAGGTGGACTAAACTTTAGAACAAATTTTAAAAAGATTTTATTTATTTTATGTATGATGAGTACACTGTAGCTGTCTTCAGACACACCAGAAGAGGGAACGGGATCCTATTAGAAATGGTTGTGAGCCACCATGTGGTTGCTGGGAATTGAACTCAGGACCTCTGGAAGAGCAGTCAGTGCTCTTAATCACTGAGCCATCTCTCCAACCCAAATAATTTCATTTTATGTTAACACCACTGTTACAGTTAGACATAGATTTTATTTATTTTCTTGTAGTAATTCTCTTTTGAATGTTCAAGATTTAAAAAATTTTAATTTTACTTTTTAAAGAAAGGCATTTTACTGAGTGTGGTGGCTTGCTCCTGTAATTCCAACCCTCAGGAGACTGAGGCAGGAGGACCGATGTGAGTTTGAATGCAGCCTAGGATATAGAGTGAGTTCTAGGTAGGTCAACCTGGGCTATAGAGTGAGACTCTGTCTTCAAAAACAAAGCAAAACAAGCAAGCAAAGCTTTAGGGCATGGTGGCACAAACCTATAGTCCCTGTACTTGCAAAGTAGAAGTGGGAAGGGAAGGAAGGAGCCCAAGACAGCCTTGGCTGTGTGTGATTTCAGAAGCCAGCCTGGGCTTCCTGAGACCCTGCCTCAAAAAAGTTACTATTTGTTTGTGGGTTTGGATATTCCTATTTGGTGACACATTAAAAACGGAAGGCTGGAAGTATGAGAAATACTCCAGTTTAAGGTCAAGAGATACAGAACCCTGTTTATTTCTTAGAAGGTGTCCTAACTCTTTGTATTTCTTAGATGGGGGTGGAGATGGGGGTGGGGAGGACTAAACATTTGTTGGAAATCCTGACAAGTATTTCAAAGTTGACCAGTCCCCTGTGATTCAATGTGGTTAGTTTTTGTTTCCCCCACCCCTCGGCTGAGGGTGGATCATGAGAGGATCCAGTGTAAATTCATGCAGGAGTGGATGACGTGCTTACACTACCTTCTGCACCATACCCGTGAAGTGGCTGTCTGTCTTGTGAGCAGCAACACCAACAAAACTTCCTGGACCATGACAGTGTTCTCCATTGGCCCTGTCCAATACCATACTCACTAGCCACACATGGCCACCGAACCCTGGGAGTATGGCTCGTGTGTTGAGGAATACTGGATTTTACATTTAATTAATTAATTAATTAATACTTAATTAATTATTAATTAATTTGCAGAGTAGTGGTGTCACACACCTTTAATCCCAGCACTTGGGAGGCAGAGGCAGGTGGATCTCTGAGTTTGAGGCTAGCCAGGGCTACACAGAGAAAGCTTGTCTTGGAAAAAAAACAAAAGAAAGGGAAAATAAGCCACTTATTATTTTTTTTATTTTATGTGTAGATATTACATATGTATGTATGTATGTGCATGAAGTGCCTGCAGAGGACAGAAGAGAACATTGGATTCCCTGGGACTAAGGGTTGGTTAGGAGTTATCATACAGGTCATGGGATTCGAACCTGGGTCCTCTGAAAGAGCAGCTAGTGTGCTTATCTATGGCCATCTGTCCAGCCTAGTTTTAATTCCTTTAGAATTCAGTGGTCTCCTGCTGTGACACAGTTGGCTAGCACAGTTCCAGAACATTAAAAAACATCTGTGAATTTTTTATTTCTCTAGCGATAGCCAAACCTCCAGGGAGGAGTAATGCTGCTTTGTAACAAGACTTAGAAATAAATCTGTGACCCAGTGAGTTAGGCTGCTGTGGGTTTCACTTTATAATTGGCTTTTAAAAAATGATGATCCTTGGGGGGCTAGAAGGATTGCTCAGTGGTTAGAGTACCAACAGCTCTTCCAGAGGTCCTGAATTCAATTACCAGCAACCACACGGTGGCTCACAACCATCTTTAATGGGATCCAATGTTCTCTTCTCATATGTCTGAAGACAGCTGCAGTCCACTCACATATACATTTTTTAAGATGATGATCATTGGGTAGAGATTTAATAAACAGGAGTTCAGGAAATACCCTTCTGTCTGGCTCAGCAGTGTTGGGGTAGTCTGTGGCACTGACCTGTCTTCTCAACCTTGCACAGAGAGCAGTTATAACCCTGTCACCAAATAGCCTACGTACAGGGTCTTCCACTTGCAGGAATTTAGTCTAACTGATGAAGCTAATGTATGCAACTGTTCCAGTGACTGTTCACTGCTGTTCCCCCACTCCCAGTACGGATTTACAGCAACCTTGACATCTTTCAGAGGGATTGGGTGGGTACAGTATTGGATGTTCACTTGGGTAATACTGTATGGCTGTTGAGAAAGCTGGCTAGCCCCGTGCAAAGTTAAACATCAAGGCAACGGTGTGAGTTGGGTAACTGCATTATGAAAACATGTCCCAAGCTTGTGTGTGTGTGAAGAATTCTGGGAAGTATCCTAGACTATGTAGGAAAGCCTGGAATGACAGAGAGGGCTTCTTAGTCTAGGGCTCCCTTCACCGTTTATTGCTACTTTTTGAACGGTAAGACAGAGAGATGGCTCTTAAACCACTGGCTGTTCTTCCTGACGTCCTGAGTTCAATTCCCAGTAATCACATGGTGTCTCCCAACCATCTGTACTGGGATCAGATGACCTCTTCTGGCGTGTCTGAAGACAGCAACTCTGTGTGTGTGTGTGTGTGTGTGTGTGTGTGTGTGTGTGTTACTGTCATGTTAATCCAATCAGTAAGGCAGAAGTGTTTACCATGTGAAGTGAGTGCTGAGATAGTAAGTTAGATTTTTGAACACATTTTTTTTTACTCAGTTTGGCCTGAAACTTGCCATGTAGACCAGGATGGCCTCGAACTTACAGAGATCCACCTGCCTCTGCCCTTTGGTTCCTATGTGTCAATTTGACATAGTCTAGAACAGTGGTTCTCAACCTTCCTAATGCTGTGACCTTTAATACAGTTCCTTATGTTGTGGTGACCCCAACCATAACATTATTTTCATTGCTACTTCGTAACTGTAATTTGCTACTATTAGAAATGATAAATATCTGGTATGTGACCCCTGTGGAAGGGTCATTTGATTCCCCAAGGGCTCATAGCCCACAGGTTGAAAACTGCTGGTCTAGCATCATTGGAGAGTTGGGAACCTCAAATGAACAATGCCTCTATAAGACCAGGCTGTAGCATTCTCTGGCATCATTGGGAGGAGAGGCCTTTGGTCCAGCGAAGGCTTGTTTTCCCAGTGTAAGGAAATGCCAAGGCACTGAGGTAGGAGAGGGTGGTTGGGAGAGGGAGCACCTTCATGGAGGCAATTGGAGGGGGGAGAGGGGATGCGATTGGGGGAAAGGGGATAACATCTGAAATGTAAATACAGAGAATATTCAATTAAAAAAAAAGACCAGGTTGTAGGTAGTAAGCCTGGAGGGTATTTTTTAAAGCTTAGTGACTGATTAGGGAGAGTCCACCCTATTGTGGCTGAGGCCATCCTGGGCTGTTGGTCCTGGGTTCTATAAAAAAGCAGGCTGGGTCCTGTGAAGGCTTGTTTCCTTAGTGTAGGGGAATGCCAGGGTGTTGAGGTGGGATTGGGTGAGTAGGAGAATGGAGTGAGCATCCTCATAGAAGCAGGGAGAGGGAGGAATTGGGAAAGGGGATAACATTTGAAATGTAGGGCTGGAGAGATGACTCAGCAGTTAAGAACACTGACTGCTCTTCTAGACGGTCCTGAGTTCAATTCCCAGCCACCACATGGTGGCTCACAACCATCTGTAATAGAATTGGATGTCCTCTTTTGGTGTATCTGACAGCTACAGTGTACTCGCATACATAAAAACACATTTGAAATGTAAATACATAAACTACCCAATAAAAATTATATTAAAAAAAAAAGGGTAATTCATGAGAGCAAACCAGTAAGCAGCACCCCTCCATGGCCTCTGCATCAGCTCCAGTCTCTAGGTTCCCACCCTGTTTGATTTTCTGTTCTGACTTCCTTTGATGATGAACTCTGATGTAAAAGTATGATCCAGCCCAACCCTTTCCTCCCACTGGTGTTTCATCACAACAGTACCCCTTATAAGACAACCACCATGCCTATGTACATTATTCCTTTCTTTTCTGACCTATTTATTTTTAATGTGTATGGGTGTTTTGCCTGCTTGTATGTCTGTGTGCCAGATGTGCTCTGTGCTCAAGGAGGCCTGAAAAGGGCATCAGATCCCCTGGGACTGGAGTTCCGGATGGTTGTTAGCTGTGCATGTGGGTGCAGGGAACTGAAGTTTAGCTACTGAGCCATCTCTCCAAGGCCCCTGAATACACTATTTCAAGTGGCCAAAGAGAGAGTGACACAAGGCATTGGTATTGGTGTGATGCTACAGTGTGTGATCCAGACTGACTGAGGGCTAAGGACTACCAGCTGCCAGAAATGCAAGCCCAGAGACAGCATCACCCGAGAGCCGTTTGTGCTGTATGAGGGGGAGAGAGAACTGTAGCCTATTCTCTGACCTTCCTACCCTCACGACCTAGATGTTGGAGTAGCACGGGTTGGGCAGGGAAACTGGAGGCACTGGGAAGTCAAGGCCTCCAAGGAGGTCCTGCAGCAAGTGATGCTGCTGGAGGAGGGGGTCTAGGAGGAGACCCTGTAGGCGCTCTGGTGGTACAGGTCTACCACGGCTTACCTTCTGGCTCCTGTCTGGTAAATGAATGTGAGAGCTGAAGGTCTTTCTGGTGAGGAGGTGGTGTGGGCAGGGAGTTTGAGAGTGTCGAGCAATTCGGGAACAGCAAAGTCAGTTGGCAGAGATGCTGTATGCTTCGAGACCCCTGAGAAGACAACTTATACACGATATTGCGGTACCCTGGCCTGGGACACAGGCTGTCATTTTACTCAGGGCACACGGTGCTGTGATACATGTAGACACGTGATAATGTACACGGGAAGGGATAATGATGAAGGTATTCAGACACTTGGGTGTGGCACAGGGACAGATAGGCACACACAGGGCCCCTGCTGCCCTCAAGGCACCTTGTGTGCTAGTTAGACCCCGTGGCTCTCTTAGAGTCTAGATGCAGATGCTGCTTCGCAGCCTGAAGCATCTTCACTATCCAGGCAGAACCATGAGAAGTTGGCTTCTAGGACACAGGCTGTTGGGTGCTCCTTTGCACTTGTGACATCATGACGGCAGTGGGCCTTGCTCAGGTCAGTGACAAGGTGCTATTTGCCTATGGTGAGGTGAGGACACAGTGTCCATTGGGCTGGAGTCCTACGTCCAACAACCCAACCTGTTTCATCCCCACTAAAGAAACTGTAGGTGGTGGCTTCATCTTCCCAAGTCCCTCCTCTGCTTTTCAGTGTGTGCTTCTGCCGTGCGTTATTTTCTTCACCTCTGAGAAAAGCCTTTCTTGGACAGCTGAAAGAAAAGAAAGACTGTATGTGGAAGTTCCTAAGTGGGTATGCAGAGAGGTAACTGAAATATCGAAGATGGAGCGAGAGGCTGGGAGCTGTCTGCATTTGCTGCAAATTTAACTTCACAGGAAGGTAGTCCCAGGATGCTGGAGTCTGAGCCCAAGGGCTCCAGTCTGGGAAGAGGGCCCTGCAGTGGGCCAGGCTGGAGTAAGAAGACTAGAATTAAGAGGAGCCCCAGAACACAGTCTACCATGTTACCTGGGGCAAAGTTGGCTGATCCTGTGACTAATGATTCCTGGTGTAGGGACGCTTCCCTCTGTCACTGTGGCTCTAAGGGGAACAGAGACAGAGGGTGGATTGTGTCTTCAGTTAGTATAAGACCTGTGGGCTTAGCGGCAGACTCTCTGCTTCTGTGACTGGAACCATGTTGGGTTGTGGGCCTGCGTCTTCTCCGCCACTGGGCACGGTCGCTTGGGGAGGTGCCGACCTTACCAGGCTTCCCCTTCCAGAGCTTCCCCTGCAGAGCCATGGGTGGTCAGGTTTTTGGTCTCTGGTCCCACAGGTCTGATTTCCCCCTAAGGTGAAGCCGGTAGTAGAACTTGAATGAACCGGTGCACGTGACTGCAGAGTTCTTTTGGTGCACGTGACTGCTGAGTTCTTTCTCTTTGCCGAGAAATGTTCAGGGAGCAATGCTCTTGTGTAAGGGGGGAGCTCTCACTCTTTCCTCTGATTTTTTTTTTTCCTTTTTCAATTTTTAAAATGTATTTTGTGTGTGTGCCAGATGTGGGGACATGTTCGTGCCATGCCATATGTGTGGAACTCAGAGGACAACTAGTGGGAACTGGTTACCTGCTGAGCCAGCCTCCCATCCCACTTTAAAAAAAATTAATCATTTATTTATATCTCAAATGATATCCCACTTCCCAGTTACCCCTCCACCAACTCCCCATCCTACATCATCTTGGCTTTCCCCCTCTCCTTTGCATGTATGAGGGTGCTCCCCCACCCACCTGCCCTCTCCGATCCCACTGTTCCAGCATCTTCCTATGCTGGCATCAGACCTCCCGGGGACCAAGGACCTCCCCTTCTGTTGCTGTCAAGCAAGGCCATTCTCTGCTACATATGTATCTGGAGCCATGGATAACTCCAGGTACACTCCTAGCTTGGTGGTCTGGACTCTGGGAAAACTGGGTACACAGGCCAGACTATGTTCTTCCAGTGGGGTTGCAACCCCCCTCCACTGCTCCAGTCCTTCCGCCAGCTCCCCACTAGGTTCCCGGAGCTCAGTGTGATGGTTGGCTCCAAGCATTCACATCTGCATTGGCCAGTTGCTGGCCGGACCTTCCAAGGAACCACCGTACCAGGTTCTTGTCAGCAAGCTTGACCATGGCAACAGTGTCTGGTTAGTTGTCTGCAGACATGATGGATCCCCAGGTAGTCCCTGGATGGCCCTTCCTTCAGTCTCTGTTCCTTTTTTGGTCCCTATTCTTCCTTTGGACAGGAACATTTCTAGGTTAAAAACTTTGAGATCCCATCCACACTTTTAATGAGACTCTTAGCTCAGCTGAGCTAAAGTCACTATGCTACAAAGAATGACTTTGAACTCTGGCCCTCCTATCACCTCTAAGTGCTGAGATGTGTGCCACCATGCCCAGGTGATCCCCTGGCTTTCACTAAATATTGATTTGTGACTGTTTCTGTTTTGCTGGTCATGATCCCATCTCTTTTGGGACAGTACAGTCTTCCCTGCCTGCAGCCCTCCCCCACCTCCCCACTGCAGCCCCCCCCCCCTGCCTGCAGCCCCCCTGCCTACAGCCCCTCCCTCGCCTGCAGCCCTCCCTCTCCCCATTCCCAAGGCACCAGTGATTGCCCATTGCCTGACATACCACACCAGCTTTCTTTTGTTTTACAGTACTGGGATGGAACTCAAGGCCTTAAGCCCTCTACCACCCAGCTACACCACAGCACTCCAATTTGGGTTTAAAAGAATCTGGACACTATATCTCTCCAGCTTTTACTGCTTCCAGGGAACCATGTGTCCAGTGGAGATAGAAATGTCCTTGCACTCTATCAAGGCCTCGCCTGTTCCTCTGCTTATCTGTCCAGATTGGCATGGACTGGGCATTACGTGAGCGACGTCCCACGGTGCCAGAATAATGCAAAGCCGATGCAGGTGTTTGCGTAGTATGGTGAAGCTGAGAACTTCTTGGTGTCTGCCCTCCCCCTGCTCTTGTTTCGGGCACACATGAGCACTCCTGGGGCTTCCCCTGACCGAGCACTTGACCCAAGTGCTCACCTGTTTGCTGTACTCAGTTGGGAGAGGAAAATGCAGGGGGCATGGCTTACGTCCAGCAGCTCGGGGCAGAGCCGCCATTTAGAATCATATCTGTACATGAGAAGCCAGTTCTAAACTGTGGGTCGTACCAACCGGGCAAGTTGCTTCTGAATTTTCAGTCTCTGGGGCACAAGTAGGGTCTGGGAAGTTCTGGGAAGAATCATCTGCTGACTTGAGTCCTAAAGGACAGGGTTCCTCTGCAGAAACCTGTGCGCATTGGAGGGGAAGCAGAGATGGCCACAGAAAGCCCACCTACAAAGGGTATCATGAATGAGGGTGGGCATACAGTAACCTGCCGCTCACCAAGTCACCTGATCTGGCTAGCCAGTTTGTCCTACAAACCCTCTGTCTATGCCTTCTGAGTGCCCGGGTTACAGGTGGGGCATCTTTTATGTAGGTACTGGGGATCTGAACTCCTGTTCTCCTATTTGCACCTCAAGCACGTCACCCTCTGAGCTACCTCCCCAGCCACGCACACTGTGACCTCTTATTTTCCTTTTCTCAGATTGCCCAGAGACGAGGAGTGAAGGGCACCTCTTCCCTGGTCCCCGAAGTTCTGTCTGTTTTTGTGCCTCCTTTCGCCACAAAAGAGGATGGCCAGGTGGTGGGGGCCAGCTGTACCCTCAGCAAAGGCAGGAGGCGTTCCTTCCGGAAGAAGAGAGAGAAGCCCAGGATGGAGACCTGGAAGAGCCACCCTGGAGACTCAAAGGCACCTGATTCTGAGGATGTCACCATCCCAGGAGGTGTGGACCTCCTTGCCCTGCCTCAGCTGTGCTTCCCAGGTACACTGTGGTTACAGCCTGTGATTGCTCACTGAGTATTCTGTTCAGAGGTCATGGGATTGAATCTCTCCCTCCCTCTCTCTCTCTCTCTCTCTCTCTCTCTCTCTCTCTCTCTCTCTCTCTTCTGTCACTGATTTTTGGGATAGGATCTTATTCTGCAATCCCAACTGCCTGAAATGCTAAATCTCCCTGCTTTAGCCTCCCCATTCTGGGGCGACAGACACACTCAGAGCACCCGAAAGTCAGTCTTTGTGTCTGGGGAAGCTAAAACTAGAGAGACCCAGAGGGTGCCTGCACCTCCCTTTGTGTCCCCTGCTTCCTGTTTATTAAAACAAGAGGAACAGGTTGTTGTTCATCTCTGAGCTCAGCAGTGCCAGAGGAGAGTGCCTGTGTGTGGGCTTCATGGCTCTGCTGGTCTTTAGAAACAAGGGCTGGGTCAGGTCCTGTCTCTGGCTCCTCCTCAAACTGCTGCCCTTTCCTGGCTGCAGGAGTCATACCAGGAGTAGGTACCAGTTAGTCTGCTGTGCCCAGAAGCATGATGTGCGTGTTGTGGCACTGCAAGTGTCTACTGGAGGGACTGTGGAGAAGCTGCAGGTTGGGGGAGTTTGAGGACAGGGAGCTGGCTAGAACAGGCCCAAGAGCATCAAAGCTCCAGGTGGCTAGTGGGGGAAGTGTGGTCTCCATATTGGCTCAGAGGTTTACATAGATCTTTGATGCATCATACAGCCACCACCTGAACTGGCTTCCCCACTTCTTTCCGATCTCCCTGCAGGGGGTGTGTGTGTGACTTCGGAACCAAAAGAGGATTACATCCATTTCCTGGTGCTCACAGATGTCTGTGGGAATAGAACGTATGGCGTGGTCGCCCAGTACTATCGACCCCTGCAGGTAAGTGGATCTGTTGCTGCTGTCTGAATTGAAGGAGGGCCTTTTCTCTTGTTTACTGTGATATGATAATACACCTGTAAGTTTCTTCAGCCATTGTTTCTTGTGTGACTCCGAGACATCCATGCTTGCAACGTCCAGAACCTTTTCCTCTCCTGCTCAAATCCACCCAGATCTCTCTGCTACCTCTGTCCCCCTGCCCCAGACAAGCTGCTTTCTGTCTCTGGATCTGCCCTCTGCACACTCCAGGTTGTGGATCTGCCCGGTGCTGGTCCTTTTGGAATGTCACCAAAGCTGTGTCCTGTTTGCCTTTCGTGTTCTAGAAGTATGTCCCTGTTCATCCCAAGGCCGGCGGTCTCCGGAAACTCAGTGCTGCATAGGGTGACCCTTTGCAGGGCCCATCTACATGGATTGGAAGGCCAGAGCTGGTGGAGACCCTCTTTAGATGCTGTTTCTGTGTGAGATGTCAACTGTTCTCAGTCTGGGCCTGTACTGTCACACAGGAGGTGATGTGTCCTTGTTGCCCTTTGTCCAGGATGAATACTGTTTCTACAATGGCAAGAGCCACTGGGAGCCCATCATGAGCTCAGCTGGACGCTTTGTTCCTTTTGCAGTCTGTGTGGTGTCCCGTTTCCCGTACTACAACTCCCTCAAGGACTGCCTCTCCTGGTAAGCTGGGGCCAGTGTTGTTATGAAGAGCTAGGTCAGGTGGGCCCCGAGCACTGTGAGAAGCCCACGTTTCTGTCAGTACAACCTGAAATTAGGAAGGCAGGAGGAGGGCAGAACTGAGGGCTTCAGTTTTATTATTATTATCTTAAAAAGAACATGTTGCTGTAAACATGTAAAAAGGCAGCACCTCGTTGCCACTTTGTGTTGCAGTTTGCAAGCCACAAAGCCACACAGCTCTGCGAAATGCAGACCCCGGCTTCCTTTGACCCGGGGCTTGTTCCGCCCGCCCTGGCTGCTTCTGACCCCGGTGGTCCACGACCGTCCCAACGTGTTATGTCCCAACGTGCTATGTCCGTTTACTTTCCCTCGGCAGGTTAACACGCCTGGCACACACACACCCCCAACTCCACAGTGGGCTTTGTGTGTCCCGCCACAACACTCTTTTGAACTCAATTGAGACGGCACATTAATGAACACACCAAAATACTCATAACAACCTGTATTTATGTGCAGAGAATATTTACATCCACCGCCATGTTGGCTTCCAGCTACTTCCCCTTCTACTTCTTCCTCTGGCTCCCTTGATTCGTCTCCTTCCTCTTCTGCCTTACAAAAAACGTTGTCCCTGCTCCACTTTCTACCGTCCAATCATGTATTGCCTTGACATCATCCTACAAGAACACAGCTGGAGTCAGCTGGTGGCTAACCACAGCACTAGGGAGGTAGAGGCAGGTGGATCTCTGTGAGTTTGAGGCTAGCCTATTTTACAGAGCAACAAGTTCCAGGCCAGCCAGGGCCACATAGAGAAACACTGTCTTGACCCCACTGCTACCACCACAACCAAAAAAAAAAGCTAGATGTGCAGTACATGCCTTTAGTCATAGCACTTAGGAGGCTGAGGCAGGAGGATTGCCTTGAGTTTGAGGCTAACCTGCTCTATGTAGTGAGTTCTAGACCAGCCTGGGCTACAGTGTGGGATCCTGTCTCACAAACAATAACAGTAAGATAAAGATGAAAAGAGACACATTTGAAGAAAACTTTGGGCTTCATGACCAGAAAGAGTCAACTGTTTGCTGGATGATTTGGTGACATTCACAAATCCTTCAAATCTGGCATTGACAGCCTCTTCTGCTGCTAATGAATGGGAATTCTGAGGACATATGGTATTTCTGAAAGACCAGGAAGGCATTTGCTGGGACTCAGTGGATGCCTATAATGAGAGGCTGTGATTGAGAAGTGGGATGGGTCCCTCCCTGGGCATTAGCCAGGTTTAGAGTCCCGGGCTTTGGCATTTCAGAAGCCATGGTTCAAGAGTTAGGGTGCAGTTCAGTCGGTGGATTGTTTGCCTGAGTTGCATCTTCATACACCTAGCCTGTAAAGCCTGCCTGCCATCCCATCTCACCACTGCAGAGGCAGGAAAATCACACGTAAGCCTTAGCTACACAGGACCACCTTTAAGAAAGTCACGGTCCTGGAATTGGCACTTCTGGCTTGACTAAGGATGACAGAAGATGGCAGGCAGTAGGAGTTCCCAAGACAGAAGAGCAAACCTCAGAGCCACTGAGTTGCAAAAAGGCACTCGTCTTAATCTTTGCACTTAGGTCACACAATGAGACAAGTACCTTCTGGCTGAGCAGGAATCTCAGTGTGAGTTCCCAGCATTCATATTTGAGTTCCAGCCCTTTAGTGGTTCACTTTTCAAACAGAGCTGCCTCTTAGAGTTCATTCTCGAGTTTGCAGTGACAATGTGTAGAACAGAAAGCTTGGTTGGTCTTAGGGAGTGAGATGAGGAAATACATGTTTCTGGAAAGGTCTGGCAGCTCAGGGAGTGATGGAGGGGCCTTAGGACTGGTCCCTCTTCACTGATGGCCTTTCTGCCTTGGAAATAGGCAGTCCTGCCGTCTCCCAGACCCTCCTCTACAGAGTAGGTGATGCTCTTCACCCTTTGCTGTTAGAAGCTATGGCTAAGGACTGGTGGTCCTTTGGAAGACGGTGGGAAGGTGTGCTTTCTCATTCTTCCTGGGCCAGTTCTCTGGGCCAATTAAGCAACTGACTAACCACATGATGGCAAACCCTTCTGCTGGGTGCCAGGGCAAGCATGTGATATCAAAATGTTCCCTGTCAAGTGTTCTGGGTTCCCTCCTCCTGGGGTCACTGTTGCACTCTCAGAAGTGGAAACAGCCAGAGAGGAGCAAATGACAGAAATGCAGAATGGAGTGCATAGGGGTGTGGTGGCCACACCTGCCACCCCAGCCCTCCCCGGGGGTGGGGGAGGGTCAGGCGTTCAAGTCATCCTTGACTAACAGGCAAGTTTGAGGTCAGCATGGCATTTAGGTGACCCTGCCTCAACTAACCAACCAAAGTGGCATATCCAAACAGGCTTTTGGATACACATCAGAAACAATACATTTGTGTTGGGGGCAGTAGATTATAGGCAGTTTTATTCTAAAAAATGTTACCTTGATGCTATTATGTTTTTACAATAAATACAAATATGGAATGCTGGCTTTAAAAAAAAAGATTTATTTATTTCATGTTTGTGAGTACACTGTCATCAGACACACCAGAAGAGGGCATCAGATCCCGTTACAGATGGTTGTGAGCCACCATGTGGTTGGTGGGAATTGAACTCAGGACCTCTGGAAGAGCAGCCAGTGCTCTTAACCACTGAGCCATCTCTCCAGCCTCCAATACTGGCCTTTTCTATGTCCTAACATAAGTCCTGTGAGGCATTATATGTGGTATTTATGTAAATGGGAAGTGCTTGACTGTGGTTGTGATGAGGGGCTGTCTTTCCTGGGGACTGCTGACAAGCTGGGGTCCCGCGGGTACTCTCTTAGCCCCATGAACACAGCACATCTCCACTCAGCCATGGCCTCTAGGTTCTTTACAGTTCGGTAGGCAGGGTCACTTTCTCTCCGATCAGAGCTCCCTCTTTAGGGCCAAATTGTACTAACTGCATTTTTGCTTGCAGTAATGAAGATCAACTTTATTGAGGGGCAATGGAGTTTCTGTGTAGGTTCCCCACTTGTATCCCCCCCCCCCCACTACTTTCAAGCTCTTCTGCCCTTCAATTAGCTGCCCTGGGACAGGCCTCTGCTCCGGGGCTGCCTTTTACATATTTTCCTACTTCTCTATTGTCTCAATGGGTTTTTTGTTTTGGAAGGATCTCTGTGTAGCCTAGGCTGGGTCCTCCTGCCTCAGCCTGAGTGCTGGGGTGGTAACCATGTATACCATACCTGGCCACCCCAGACATTTTCAAGTTTACTTTAGAAGTATGGATGCACTTTGGAACCTTCCTCGGGCACTTCAAAATGTCATGTTTCTCACTGAAGGGTGACGTGCATTCTGTTAGACACAGGCATTCTAGCCACCCCCCCCCCCACAAACCCCTGTGTGATTAGCAGCCAGATTTTAAAAAAGGGGGGGTGGCAATCGGAGTGTGATTGTACTTTGACATTATGTTTGGTTTTTTTTTTTTTTTAATTTCAGTTTATTGACTCATCTGAAGCTCTGTAAAGATTTTGAAGTTGACAATCATATAAAGGATTTTGCTGCACGACTGTCCTTAATACCTTGTCCACCGCCCGGGCCGCTCCACTTGGTAAATGAGACCTGGAACTGGGCTGGGTTTTTCTGCAGTGTGTTGAAGGCAGTAGAACTGTTTCAAGTTTCAGCCATGTTTAACCTGCTCTCCAGATGCTGGTCCCCTGGGCCCTCACCAAATGGCTTCACATGCTCACCCCTGCAGGGAAAGGTTAGATGTTTGGCTTGGGCTTTGCTGAGAGGCGTGGCGTGACTGGCAAAGTTGGCCATGTGTGATGAGTCTGTTTAGTATTAACTCATGAGATCCTGTTTTTTGCTCTTCAGAAACTACATAGCCCAACATTCAGTCTCAGGAAGTCCTTTTAGTTTACCTAAGCGTGAAGCTTTCGCTTCATTTATGTGTCTTGGATGTTGGGTGCCAGACTTACCTTACTGCATTGTCTAACAATAGACAGGCATTTCCCCAGCTGGGTTCCAGCTAAGAAATGTTACTAGCTCTTTCAGGCTCCCAGAGAGGGGTGGCTCCCAGAGAGACTGTCCCATCCTGCTGGAAGCTGGGAAGGCACAATGCCATTCTTGGTAGTATGAATGTGATCTCTCTCATCTTGGAGGGTCAGGAGGCAGAGGCTAGACCAGAACTAAATCTGGGCTTTAGTGGCCAGAGGCTCATAGTTCCCTTCCGTCATCCAGGTCTCAATTTTTTTTCTTTGTTGGTTTTGTTGTTGTTGTTTGGTTGGGTTTTTTTTTGGGGGGGGTGTTTTGTTTTGTTTTGTTTTTTGAGATAGGGTTTCAGAACTGTTGCCCTGGCTGTCCAGGAACTCATTCTGTAGATCAGGTTAGCCTCAAACTCAGATCCACCTGCCTTTGCTTCCAGATTGCTGGAATTAGAGGCACATGCTACCATGCCTGGCTTAGCCCTTATTTGCCCAAACTGAGCCACCAGCTAAGGATGCAGCATACAAAGAAAAGAGTCTGTGAGGCGCATCCCACATTCAGACTGTGACAGAAGCCAAGTCAGAGATGGGGCAGCCTGCACCTACCACTTCGTACTCCCCTCCTCTGAGTGGTGGATGAGACTGCGGAGCTATGTGAATGGGAACTGCTCATCACTTCCTGTCTGCTCTAGACACACAGACCTTGTGATTCCTTGTTTTTCTGTTTTGGATTTTTTGTTTGTTTGTGATAGGATCTCTTATATAGCCATGGCTGGCAGAAACTTAGACCAGACTAGCCTTGAACTCAGATCTTCCACATCTGCCTACCAAGGGCTGAGAGTAAAGGTGTGTGCCACCAAGCCTGGCCCGACATGTACTTGGTTTTGTTTTGTCGTGACAGAGCTACCACCATGTGTGTTTTTGATTTGACTCAAAGCCCTGAGATGTGGAGAGCCCTGCCTGTGCACCAGTCACCTCCCTCTGGTCCCCCAGGGATGCCACAAGGAATGTGGCTATGATGCAGGTGCAGGCTGGGATCCTTCATCTGAACTGCTTGGTACCACAAACCTTTAGAATATGTGTATTCACAAGCCTGGATCGCAGCACTCTGGAGGCAGAGGCAGGTGGATCCCTGAGGCCAGCCCAGTCTATAAAGGGAGGTCCAAGGACAGCCAGAGCTACACAGAGAACCCCTGTCTTGAGAAATGTAAATGCACTTTTTTTTTTTTTTTTACATAAAGAACTCTATTAGGGAAGAAAGTCACGTCTAAACACGAAATATGCTCCTGTCTCATACATACCTTACCCTGAAGTCTGAAAGGAGTCTTAACATTTTCATTAACACATTGAAAGATTGTCTTTCTGTGTTTTGTCTGTGTGTGTGTGTGTGTGTGTGTGTGTGTGTGTGTGTGTGTGTGAGCGCCGCAGGTGTGCTCAGTGACTGTGGAGACCAGAAGAGGGAGTTGGATCCTCTGGGTTGGCATGTGAGTTCTCTGATGAACAGCCAGAGCTGCTGAGCTGTCCCTCCAGCTCTCATACAGGTTTAGAGCACCTGCTGTGGACTTCCGCTCATCCCATGAGCTGGCATGGGGTGTTCCATCTGCGCCTGCTCAGAAAGTCTGAGACTTTGTAGCATTAGGGATTTGTTTTGTTTTGTTTTTGATTTAGGATGCTCGGTTGTGTAACTGGCATTTTCTTGCTGACAGTGTGTGCGGGAGAGCTCTGAACTTTGTGTGTCCTCTAAACCCATGCATGCACACCAGGACTGGCTAGCGCAGTGAGCAGCCTGGAAGCAGAGCTAGTCAGGAGAGTGTGGTGTGAGTGTCAGTGACAACTGTATCTGTCATCATCTCCACTTCTCTCCTTAGTGGCCAGTTTCCTGGGGGTGGTGCTGGCCCTGATGACACCCTTTCCCCTTCTCAGTTGTCACCTTTCATGTTTATTTTCCCTTGACCCATGTAGCTGTCCCCACCCATGGCAGGACACTAGCCCTTCTCATGTGGGATTAGGAGCCACATCCTGCTAGCATGGGTATTTTGTCTGAATATATTCATGTACCCCGTGATCACAGAAGCCAGAAGAAGGCATAGGGTCTTCTGGAACTGGAGTTATAGATGGCTATAAGCTCCTGTCTTAGTCAGGGTTTCTGTTGTTCCTGCACAAACATCATGACCAAGAAGCAAGTTGGGGAGGAAAGGGTTTATTCAGCTTACACTTCCATATTGATGTTTATCACCAAAAGGAAGTCAGGACTGGAACTCAAGCAGGTCAGGAAGCAGGAGCTGATGCAGAGGTCATGGAGGGATGTCACTTACTGGCTTGCTTCCCCTGGCTTGCTCAGCCTGCTTTCTTATAGAACCCAGGTCTACCAGCCTAGGAACGGCACCACCCACAGTGGGCTGGGGCTTCCCCCCTTGATCACTAGGGGGGGATCTCATGGATCTCATGGAGGCATTTTCTCAACTGAGGCTCCTTTCTCTGATAACTCCAGATTGTGTCAAGTTGACACAAAATCAGCCAGTACAGCTACCAAGTAGGTGCTGAGATTCAAACCTGAATCCTTTGAATGTGCAACAAGTGCTCTTAACTACTGAGCCACCTCTCCAGAGCCCCCATCTTTAACTCCGCCCCACATCCTTGCTTTGGCTCACTGTCTGCTGTCTATGCCTCTCATCCCCTGCCCAGTGGTCTCCAGCTTCACACATGCACATCAATCACATGGGTGAGGCAGCAGGGCTTTTCCTCTGTGGTCTGTGGCCAGCTCCTCTGCATCTCTCAAAAGGGGCTGTGATTCAGCTCTTCTATGCATGTTCCCCCGTCTCTTTTATTGTGTAGCTGTCCTGCTGGGCGCACACACTGCCTTACAGTACTTGGCAAGCATTCTACCACTGAGTCATACCCCTCCAGCCCTCTTGACTTTGAGACAAGGACTTCCTAAGTTGCCCAACCTAGCTAGAAACTCACTATGTAGCCCAGGCTGGGAATTCAGTGAGAAATACTTGGGATATGTGCTTTCAGTAACTAATACAAACACATAATACCCAAGATTTCTTCCACATGCTCAGTTTAGAATTCATGCAACTGGGACAATGTCTGGGTTAAGACTGAACTTTGTCCTTCAGTGACCAGCATGCTGACTAGTTAATAGGCTAAGGAAGTTAGGTACAGGAAGATGAGTTTAAGGTCATTCTTAGCAAGATTGTAAGCTCAGGGCTAGCCTGGGCTACATGAGACCCTATCTAAAAGACAACACAGAACATCATTTAGGGTATGTGAGTCCATACAGAGCACTTGCCTGGCCCTGTGTAGGGCTTGGGTTCAGGTCCCAGCATAAGTCACTGTCCTCTAGCTTGTCCTGTCCTAGGCTGCCTTCCCTTGGTGCTTTGCTTTCTATTCAGTGAGTATGTGTGTTCGAGTGTGCTCAGGTGTACATGTGTGCATGTGTGAGCTCATGCCTCTGAAGTTCTCAGGGGCTCACCAACTTTTTTTTTTTTTTTTTTAAGAGATAGGGTCTATCAGTAAGATGTGGGGTTTCTGATTAGGCCACACTGCTTGGCAAACAAGCTCCAGGGATCCTACTGTCTCTGCCATCCCAGCACCGGGATGACGACTGTGGTGAGAGCGGTGGTGATTTCTTTTTCATTTACATTTTTTAGATGTATGTATTTTTTAATGTGTAGAGTGCTTTGCCCACATGTATTTACGTGCCACTATGCATGTGCCTGGTACCCATGGAGGCTGGAAGAGGGCATTGGGTCTCCTGGAACTGGAGTCAGATGGTTATGAGCCACCACGTGGGTTCTTGGAACCAAACCTAGGGCCTCTGTAAGGGCAACAAGTGCTCTTAGCCATGGGCTTTCTAGCCACTGGTCATCGTCATCTTCTCCTCCTGCTCCTCCTCCTCCTCCTCCTCCTTCTCCTTCCTTCTCCTTCTCTTTCCTTTCTTTTCCTTCCTTCTCCTTCTCCCTTCCTTCTCCTTCTCCTTCCTTCCTTTTCCTTCTCCTTCCTTCCTTCCTTATCCTTCCTTCCTTCTCCTTCTCCTTCCTTCTTTCTCCCTCCTTCCTTCTCCTTCCTTTTTCTTCCTTCTTTCTCCTTCCTTCCTTTCTTCTCCTTCCTTCCTTTCTTCCTTCCTTCCTTCTCCTCCTCCTCCTTCTCCTCCTCCTTTTCCTTCTTTTTCTTCTCTTCCTCCCCTTTCTCTTTCTCTTCTCCCTCCTCTTACCCCTCCTTCTTTTTTAGATAGGGTTTCACTGTGTAGCATGGGCTGCCCTGAAACTTCCTGAGGGCTGGGATCATGAGTCACTGTGTTCAGCCTTCCACTGGGGTTCTAACCATGCACCACCACAGTTAGGTTTTTGTATGGGTGCTAAGGATCTAACTCCACACTTCATGTTTGCACAGCAAGTGCTCTACCAACTGAGCCATTCTCTAACCCTCATGACAGTTTCTAATGTTGACATTTTCTGTGCCCAAACAGTGAATGTGGGGTATGTTGACCCCTGTTGTAGACAGCTCTCTGAGTTAACGGTGGCTCTTGGTCCTCATAGATAGTTAACATGAAGCCACTTCAGGTCGTGTTACCCTCTCGAGCAGACCCAGAGAGCCCCATCATTGACTTGGATCTTCACCTGCCTCTGCTGTGCTTCCGGCCGGAGAAAGTGTTGCAGGTTTGTGGGTGCCAGGAGCATTGGTTGTCAGATAGGATTGCACTGGGTTTTATAGTGGGGGTGGCGCACTTGCCTCAACCTCTGGGTGTGAACCCCAGGACTGCAAAAAAGGAAGCACAGGATCAAGAACCCTGAAACCTGTGTACTCGAAAGTACTTAGACCCGACATTTAAAGCAGCACACGTATCTGTAGGCAGCTCTGACTTTGGTTTCGTCAACAGAATGCAGGACGAGGCTAAAAGCAGCCTCTGGTTTGGGGGAGGGGCTTCCCATGCCCACCCCAAAGCAGCCGGAAGCAACCAGAAGCAAACAGCGCTCTTGCTCCCCTAGATCCTGACCTGCATCTTGACGGAGCAGCGCATCGTGTTCTTCTCCTCAGACTGGGCCCTCCTGACGCTCATGGCCGAGTGCTTCGTGGCCTACATCCACCCCCTGCAGTGGCAGCACACCTTTGTGCCCATCCTGTCGGGACAGATGCTGGACTTCGTCATGGCTCCCACATCTTTCCTCATGGGCTGTCATCTGGAGCACTTTGAAGAAGTCAGGAAGGTTAGGGAGGGAACTTTGATGGGGAGGGATAAACACGTGACTTCATCGTGTGGGAGGCGGGAAGCTGTGTTTGAATCCACTCTGTGTTAACAGTTCGGGAGTGCACCAGTGTTCTGTCTGTAGTGCTCTGGGCACCACACCACACACGTGTGTATATGTGCACA
This sequence comes from Micromys minutus, assembly GCF_963924665.1. NCBI lineage: Eukaryota > Metazoa > Chordata > Mammalia > Rodentia > Muridae > Micromys > Micromys minutus. The sequence continues at coordinate 15,932,769 of NC_137962.1, forward strand.
GACAATGCCGAGTGTACCGTGTCTCCTGTCCCGGTGCCATTATGAATGTGCACACACTGTGGTCATATTTACTTTCTTTCCTTTCTCTCTCTGCCTTGGGATGTGTTTGAAATCTGAACCCCTGTGATTCAAGGGCTGGAACAGACATTCAGGCACTGAGTGGTGTTAGCCTCTGCTGCTAACCAGCTCTGTAACCGGGATGAATCATTCCCTCTCCAAGCCTCTTTCCTCAGAGGCAGCAGTGTGTTGGGGCCAGGCACACAGCTGGCTTGCTGTTGGCAGCTCTGTTGTCACCATAGCATGCTTTCTGCTTTGCTGGTTTTGTTCAGTTTTTTTTTTTAAGATTTATTTATTTAATGCATAGGAGTGCTCTGTCCGCACGTATGCCTGTGAAGTGAACCTAGGACCTCGGAAAGAGCAGCCAGAGCTCTTACCCACTGAGCCACTTCTGCAGCCCTGCTTTGCTGTTTTAAATGTATCCACACTGTGCTTTGGTAACAGTTGGTGTTCACCCCGAGTGGCTCTCACTTACTGAAATAGTGAACTTCCTCCTCTCTAAGCTGTCAAAGGACTGCAGGCTTGTCAGCCTTGTTGCTACACTGGGGATCGAAGGAGACACCTGGCAGTTGAATGGAGGGTCACTGTGCTGCTAAATGGAGATAGTTTGTCTGTGACAGAGTGTCACACTGTTGCTGCCTAGGGCACTCAAACCCCTCTGCATTCTTCTGCCTCGGTTTCCCCAGTGCTGGTTCTGGAATGTGTTTACTTTGTGATCTGTCATGGATACAGGGTCCAACCTCCAGCTTGAAGATGATTGACAGATGATGGTGACGTTCCCTTTTAGCTGTAATGGCAGCGCTGTGAGGACCTTCTGTGGCATTGCTGGCCTTTCCCAAGGTGGCTGCTGGACTTGACACAGCCGCAGTCCCCTCTCATGCTGATGCCGTTACTGTTTCTGATCCTGGTGCTCCTCTGGGTGGGAACCTGGGAGCTCAGGGCTGGCCAGTGTTTGTTTATTTCCAGTTACCAGTGGCATCTGGTGTCTTTCTACGTGCACACAGACAGTTCCATAGGGCAGGGAGAATGGCATTGAATGGCTTCATTTTGTTTCTTTTTAAAATTTTTATTTGTGTGGTGTGTGTGTGTGTGTGTGTGTGTGTGTGTGTGTGGTGTGTATGTGTGTGTGTGGTATGTGTGTGTGTGGTGTGTGTATGTGGTGTGTGTGGTATGTGTGGTGTGTGTGTGGGTCTGTGTGTATATGTGGTGTGTGTGTGTGTGTGTGTGTGTGGTGTGTGTGGTGTGTGTGGTGTGTGTGTGGTGTGTGTGGTGTGTGTGTGGTGTGTGTGTGTGTGTGTGGTGTATGTGGTGTGTGTATGTGGTGTGTGTATGTGGTGTGTGTATGTGGTGTGTGTATGTGGTGTGTGTGTGTGTGGTATGTGTGTGTGGCGTGTGTGTGTGTGTGTGTGTGTGTGTGTGTGTGTATGTGTGTGTGGTGTGTGTATGTTTGTGTGTGTGCGCTCATGTGCGTGTGTGTTTGTTTATGTATGTATGAGGGGTGGTGGCATACACTCCAGGGCATGTATATAGAGATCACAGAACAATGTTTGGAAGTCAGCTCTCACTTTCCACTTTGAGGTAGGATCTTTCTTGTCTCTACCTCTATGCTGTGAACTCCAGGCTTGCTGCACAATGAGCTTCTGTGTAATTCTCCTGTCTCCACAGCCTGTCTGTCTCACTGTAGGAGTGCTGGCATCATGGATGTGTGTCACTACATCTAACTTTTGGTTTTTTAGAAAGATTTATTATTTTAAAGTGTGTGTGTATTTGTGAGAGACAGAGACGGAGAGAGAATGGTAGGGGGGCTCAGTGTGTAGACTCAGAACTCACTGTTGAAGCCCAGGTTGGCTTTGAATTTGAGTCCCTGATGTACTAATTGTGTTTTGCATTTGACTTTGTGTACTGAGCACTTTATGTATGGACAAAAATCAGAAGAGGACACACTGGACACCCAGTGCTCCTGGCCTGCCTGGCCCTGCTCTCAGCCTCTTTCAGATTCTTCGTCCTCCACAGCATTTCCTAGAAACTTAGAGGAAATCCCGCCTCCCAGGCTGCCCCATTTCTCTTATGTGGGTGGATGGGTGGACAGGCTTACGTATTCTTGCCAAAGCCAGTGACTCACTGTGGAAAATAACTTAGGAAGAGGCCATTCAGACCTCCCTGTGGGGTTGGGCAGTGCTCTGATGTTTAAAATTGTGTCTCTTTTTTTTATGTCACTCATGAAAAGCTGTCTTGTTTGGGCTCTTTAGGCAGGAAGCTCCCCCCCTCCCCCAGACATATTTACTTAGCAATTCCGGTCAGGGGTCTTGCAGGAAACTAGCTTCGTGATTTATTTGTTCTGGAAGATTCCAAGAGCAGCATTTTGGGTTTGTTTGATGTTAACGTTCCTTATGGATGGGGTTAGCAGAAAAGAGCTAGGAGGCCCTGGAGTGGAAATCAGGCCACTGTACACACCTAGAGGACAGCACTGTGTGCTTAGCCTGGGGACCCCTGTTGGTCCTACCAGACTTTGGCCCAGAGTAAGCTACGTTTGGATGTGCTGCGCATGCCCCAAGGATGGGGATCTGGGCCAAAGCAGGAGTGGTGTCTATTGAGTGTCCCTGTCTCTTTCCGTAGACTTGAGAGTCTTGGGGTCTAGACCTATGCATGCATGCCTAGTACTTGCTTCACAGATAAGACTTAAAATGTCCCCCGTGAGCATGTTTTCAGACATTCCTCCCCTGCATTGCGGTCAGTTAGCCGTGCGTTCTGGGTCCTGGCAGGTGGAGCTGGCTGGGCAGCCGAGTGATACGCTGGGCAGTAAGTGTGAGTAGTGTACTTAGGGAGTTCCGGAATGCTCCTCCAAGGTGCCATGAAGTGCATGTAGTATTTATCCCAGGGATGATGGGAACTTGACAGCCTGCTTGGCATCTAAGAAGGACTGTGGTCAGTATACAGGTGAACTACTCAGTTTTCACAGGGAAAGGGGTTCTGAGCCCTGCTGCAGTCCAGACGATCCTCCGAGTCAGCCGAAAGACAAGGCACGCTTTTCGAGCCCCCACACACAGACTCCTTAGAGTGGCCAAAGTCACAGGAACCCAATCGAATGGAGGATGCCACAGGCTGAAGGGAGGAAGAGATAGTGAGCTAGCCTCGAGTGGGGAACACAGGCAGGCTGGGAGACAGGTCGGTGTGAAGGTCGGAGAGTAAGCAGAACTTACACAGGAGTAAACTTCTGCAATTCAGAGACGGAAACGGCAGGCACGTTGAACCAGATTTCCCCATCACCAGAACTCCCAGCACCCTGCACTTCTTTGGAGGATGTACCAAGCAGGGTGACTTAACCTGCTACTGTCTCAGGGACTACAAGTACGTCGGCAGGGTTTTAAAGGCTCGTGCAGAGTTGGAGTCTTACGTTGACCTCTGATCTCCAGGAAGCTGATGGTCTGGTCCTGATTGATATCGACCACGGGAGTGTCACCTGCTCCAAGTCTTCTGATGACGACACAGACATCCCTGATGTTCCCCTTCTGCTGGCACAGACCTTCATTCAGAGGTAATGTGAAACGGTGTGTTTGAGCATGCCCGGGTTCCAAAACTGAGTTTGCCACTTCCCTAATTTCTCATTGGGATGTATATTCTACACAGTTAGGATTTGGGCCTTATGTTTGAATTTTTATTCTTTTATTCCTTTTATTTTATTTTATTTTTTGACAAGGTCTTACTATGTGGTTCTAGCTGTCCTGGAACTCTGTGTAGACCAGGCTGGCCTTGAACTCGGAGATCCACCTGTGTCTACCTCCTGAATGCTGGGATTAAAGGTATGAGCCACCATGGCCTGGCTCTATGGCAGTTTTTGTTTTTTCGTTTTCTTAGTACTAGAGGTCACACCAGGACCTGTGTGTGTGTGTGTGTGTGTGTGTGTGTGTGTGTATGTGTGGTAAATGGTAAATGCTCTACTGCTGAGCTACGGCCCAGCCCGTGTTTGTTTTTTAGGCAGGGTCTCACTATGTGTGAGGGCTGGCCTCAGACTCGCGATCTTCCTATCTCTACCCCTGAGTGCTGAGGTTCAGATATGCTCTCTGGTCCCCATGAGTCCTTGTGCTGCGGGCCTTGGAACCCTGGGCTGGGAAGTCAGTGTTGAGCATGAGTGCAGGCTTTTCTGAGCTCTCATGCTAGCCTTGAGGATATCCCCGTTTCCTGGATGGTGTTTGCTAATTATTGATAAAGTATCCCTAGTCTAAAACTCCCAAGATTTAAAATACTTGAAATCAGTAGCATTTTGAATGCTGACTGTGTGCCTGAAGGGGGAAAATGCTTCACCAGATCTCATGTGACAGGTCACGTTAAAAACACAGGTTTATGGGGCGGGAGCCAAGTCAAGGCTTGGGTGGAGGTTGCTACGCCAGGACCTGCGGTGGCGATGGTAGTACGGCCGCACTTTATGGTGTCGTGGAAAGGGGGACGCACATGGTCCAAAGTCCTTTTACTTTCTGAAGATGGGCAGATCCTGGCAGAAGCAGATGGACTGAGCACAAACCACTGGCTGATCAGCACAGACAAGTGTGTGGAGAGAACCGATGGTGGACAGGACCAAACGGAAGGCTAGAGTGGATCTCCTGTACCCCTTAGAAGTCTGGGCTTGTTCCTGAGTGGCCGGGAGCAGGAGGATGCAGTGAGGCTCCTGATGGAGGAGCTGAGGGACTGATTTCCCTACGGGATTGAAAGTTACTTCATCACCACTGATGCAACAGGGTCCACTGCCACCGCTACACCGGATGGTGGGATCGTGCTCAGCTCTGGAACGGGCTCCAACTGTAGGCTTATCAACCCTGATGGCTCCGAGAGTGGCTGTGGTGGCTGGGGCCACATGATGGGAGACGAGGACTCAGCCTACTGGATTGCACACCAAGCTGTGAAAACCGTGCTTGACTCCATCGACAACCTCGAGCTCCTCAGGATATTGGTCATGTCAAGCAGGCCATGTTCAACTATTTCCCGGTGCCACATCGGCTGGGAATCCTCACCCACTCGTATAGGGACTTTGATAAATGCAAGTTTGCTGGATTTTGCCAGAAAATTGCAGAAGGTGCACAGCAGGGAGACCCTCTTTCCAGATACACCTTCAGGAAGGCTGGGGAGATGCTGGGCAGACATGTTGTGTCAGTATTGCCAGAGATTGACCCAGTTTTGTTCCAAGGGGAGCTTGGCCTCCCCATTCTGTGTGTGTGCTCAGTGTGGAAGAGCTGGGAGAAGGAAGGCTTTCTCCTGGCGCTGACACAAGGCGGAGAGCAGCAGGCACGGAACTCCTCCTTCAGCTTCACGCTGATGACGCTGTAGCACTCTTCTGCACTGGGGGTGCCAGCCTGGGGGCCAGGCACATTGGACACCACCTTTCCATGGATTACAGCATCAACGCCATTGCCTTCTATTCCTATACCTTCTAGGTACTGTTCCGTTCCCATCCAGCCAACTCTGAGTGCTGGAAGGAAGATTTTTCTTTTTTCAAAGCACATGTGGAAGAAAATAAATGCACTTTACTCCCTCAAAAAAAAAAAAAAAAAACCCAAAAAAACAACAAAAATAAAACCAAAAACCAAAAAACAAACAAACAAAAAAAACCCAAAAAAACGCGCACACATACACACAGGTTTATGAGCCAGGTGGCACACATCTTTAATCCCAGCACTCGGGAAGAAGAGGCTGTTGTTATCCCAGTACTCAGGAGGCAGAGGTTGTTGGATATCTAAGTTCGGAGGCCAGTCTGGTCCACAGAGTGATTTCTAGGACAGCTAGGGCTACACAGAGAAACTCGTTGTCTAGAAAACTCCGAAAAACAAAACTGTGGTAAAGTTGCCTTCATTTGAACATGGTATTTAGGTTTGGGTCCAGCCCTGAAATATATATGCTGAGTATATACATAGGAATATAGAATATGTATATATTTATAGGTACATGCAGGTGTTTAGACTTTCACACCCAAAACACCTCTGCTCTATAAGCTGGTTTATTTTTGGGGTGTGATGTGGCTAGAACTCAGGGCCTTAGTACATGCTAAGCCAGCCTGCTAGCTCTGAGCCATACTCTGCTAAATAAAGTATTTTGGGTAAGGGACACTTAGCCTGCATATACAAGTCCAGCATTTGGGTTTTTATTGTTGTTGTTGTTTTTTTTTTTTTCCCATTTCTTCCACCATTAGGTTTTTACACTTTTTAAAACAAGTTTATTTTAGGTATATGAGTGTTTTGCCGTGCAAATGTCTGTGTATCACGTGTGGACCTGGTGCTTGAGGAAGACAGAGAGGGCACTGGATCCCTGAAACTACAGTTACAGACTGTTGTGAGCCCTGTGTGGATGCTGGAGATGGAAACTGGGCTCTCTGGAAGAGCAGCCAGCCCTCTTAACTATTCAGCCACCTCTCCATTCCCCATCACTAGAAGTCCGAAAGACTTCAAAGTCAGGCTGGAGAGATGGGTCAGCAGTTAAGAGCACTGGCTGCTCTTCCAGAGACCCAGGTTTAATCCCCCAGCAACCACGTGGCAGCTCACAACTGTCTGCAACTGTTTCAGGGGATCTGACCTCCTCACACTCATACATGCAGGCAAAACACCAATGCACATAAAAACAAACAAACAAATAAAAATGTTAGACAGTAGTGGTGCAAGCCTTTAATCCCAGCACTCAGGAGGCAGACTTAGGTGGATCTGAGTTTAAAGCCATCCTGGGGGTTAAAGAGATGGCTCAGTGGCTTAGAGCACTGACTGTTCTTCCAAGGGTCCTGAGTTCAAATCCCAGCAGCCACAGGGTGACTCACAACCATCGGCAATGGGATATGATGCCTTCTGGTGTGTCTGCAGACAGCTATAATGAACTTATATCAAATACATCTTTTAAAAAATGTGGAAAATATTAAATTATATATATTATATATATATATATATATATATATAGCCATCCTGGTCTTAGTCAAGGCTACACAGAGAAGCCTTGTCTCAAAAAAACCAAATAATAATTGACATAATAATAATAATGATGATGATTAAAAGGAAGAGGAGTCCATGGGAAGTTAGCCCTTCATAACTGTAGGAGCCACAGTTAGGCTATCCTCCTGCAGACACCTGGGATTTTGGGTCAGGCTCCTGAGTGGATTCTTACATCCCTCTTGATAAGCATGGCAGAGACATTCCATGCTGACCCAGTTGTTTGCTTTGGCTCAAGAGTCTAGCATTGCTAACATGCTTGCTCTTCAGAATCCAAGTACAAGGGTGCGGGGTTGGGTCCCTGCCATGGCAGTCTCCCCTCCCCCATGAGCCTGTGGGTAGAGCATCTTGGAGGGCTTCAGTCCAGGAACACTGGTTTATAAATCTGACAGGTCCATATGCTTCTAAGCCTGATCCAGGCCATTGTGGGGCCTCCTTAACTGCCCTAGAAGACAGATCACACCTATACACACGTTTGGCCAGAGGGACACAGGACAATGAATGGTCCTTTCTACCAGATTCTCCTAGAGATCCTGGGCCACTGTGCTCTTTCTTATAAGAAGCTTTCTTCACTGCAGGTCAGGGATAAGGGCCCCTTTCTCGGCAGTGCTGGCTCAGTATGTGTGTGTGGGAGGGAAGGACTAGTTGTCTGCAAGGAACAGCTTCTTACTCCCAACGGTACCCAAACAGAAGACCACCACACTTCAGGCAGCACCCTGTGTGTCATGTAGGGGAGTCACTGATGACCTGTCCCTGCGGTACTCGGCTCTGTGTTCTGCCTGGTGAATGTCAGTTTGGTGTTAATGTGTGGTTGTTATACCCTGTCAGACAGGGAAGGACCCGTGAGGCTTCAGTGGTCAGGTCAGCAGGGCTGGAACACCCACCTAAGGGCAGCCACCCCAGCCCACACCTGCTCCTTATCGTCCATGTGGTTTGAACTGTGCTGGGAGCTATGGTTGACCCTCCTAGCGGCCCAATGCAGGAAATTTCTTGTGTCCTGGAAGGAGGCCTGCTTGGGTCAGAAGCAAGGTCTTCATTTGCAATTGGGGATGAACTTTTGTAGCCCTGAGCTCTTAATGCCCTCCCTCATCGATGATGGGCATTAGAGCATCTTGAACTGTCTCCCTGGCCTCTGCCCACGTCACACCAGGTACTCAGCTTAGTCTGCTTTTTCCCAGGGTCCAGAGCCTCCAGCTGCACCCAGATTTACACCTTGCCCACCTGAGCACCAGCACAGATGTGAACGAGGGTCGAGCCCGCCGCCGAGCCTGGCAGCAGACTCTCAACTGCAAGATTCAGCATATCACTCTGCAGCTGCTCGTCGGCATCTTCAGGTACTTTAAAGATCGCAGATCTTGGAGTGGCCACTGAGCTCATTCCCCAACCCTTCCTCGTGACCACACCAGCGGGGTCTACTCTGACCCTGCCCAGGACCTTCCCAGTATTGACCATCTGTCTCTCCTATCACTGGACACTTGAATGGCTAGTTCCAAGGTGGCTTCCTGGGACATGGTGCCTGTGTGCTCTGGCTGAAGGCTCAGGGTTAGTCCAGGGAGGGTGTGTTTTAGAAGCTGTGAAGAGATGCCTGAGGCATATTCTCAGGGCTCAGAAGCCAGATGGTGCGACATCCAAGGGGCTCAGGACAGATGAGTGTGTGGGCTTTGCTGCTGGGAAGCTCTTTGACATTGCCCATTGTGTAGTGTGTGCCTGTGCTGCCTAAGCCCCGGGCATCTGTTAAGTGGTCAAGTAAAGTTTGTGTGTTGAATGTTGTACAGGAACTGAGTCACTTCCAGCCTCAACACGCGTCATTTAAGGAATTGCATTACAGCTTGCTGCCCGCTCCCTGCATCCACAGAAAAGGAGGCTCTGATGCAGGTTCTGGCCTGCTCTGAAGGGTTGTCCAGTCAGGAGGGTGTTGGCAGAGAGCCGTGGCTCTCCCAGTCCTCTGATGATTTCCAAACAACACAGAAAGCAAGTTTGTTAGAAAGAAAATGAGGTTGTGTGTCAGAGACAGATTGTATTGTTTCTTTACTCAAAGTGTGATCCTGGGTAGGTTTCTTTTTTTATTCTTGGGAGACAATTTTTTAAAAAGGTTTATTTATTTTATTTATTTTATGTATATGAGCACACTGTTGCTGACACACCAAGAAGAAGGTATCGGATCCAGTTACAGATGGTTGTGAGCCACCATATGGTTGCTGGGAATTGAACTCATGACATCTGGAAGTTCTCTTATGTTCTTAACTGCTGAGCCATCTCTCCAGCCCCAGGGAGACAATTTTTTTTTTTTAAGCAAAACAACAAAACAGTTTATAACCAAGTGTCACGGTGCAAGCCTGTGATCCCAGTATTTTGGGAAGGAAGATCCATAGTGCAAGGCTGTCCTCCCAAGTGTGAGGCTAGCATAGTGCAAGGCTGTCCTCCCAAGTGTGAGGCTAGCATAAGCTACATGAGACTATACACCCTGCCCAAAACAGACCGCAGGAGGAAAATAAGACTGTGTCTCTTCACTCGCAGTGGAAGTGGCCGTACTCTGCAGGCCATAAGTATTTATTGCAGGTCACTGTAGCTTGGGGAGATTGTAAACTGAAGTCCCATGGGCTCATTAGACAGGTTTTGGAGCGGAGAAGCTTGGCTGAATACACTGTGGCTACAGTCATGCCCTGCACCTCCAAACTGACCTCTGACCCCAGTGGCTTTTGCAGTGCAGTAACTGATTGTTGAGTCTTCTGGCATAAAAAGCTGAGGTCCGAGGAGGCGGTGGCTCTGTCCCCCAGCTTCTTCCTAGTTAGAGAAGTGGTGAGCTTCACACAGTCCATCCTGATGCTGTCATTATGGGATGCAGTAAGCTCGGAGGAGTGGTTCTCAGCACCTTCCTGCTGCTGGACAGCGTGACTTTGGGCTTTGTGGTTGAGCACATGGCCCACCTTCTCTTTTCTAGGGAAGTGAAGAATCACTTGAATTATGAGCACCGGGTCTTCAACAGTGAGGAGTTTCTCAAGACGAGAGCAGCAGGGGACCAGCAGTTTTATAAGCAGGTGAGAGGGGGTAGGGCTGGGAGGCTCCGCCCACTTACTCCTCCATGTTGAAATGTTCCTCAAAGGCTTCTCCTGATGTAGTCATGTCTTACTGTATTGGCCTTTTCAGAAGCTTTTTTTTTTTTTTGGTCTGGTTTTATTGCCACCTCGTTTCTAAATTAGCTTTCTAGTATTGTACATGAAGTAAGAGACACAGTATTAAGCATGTGGTTTGATGGACAGTGGTACATGTGCGTACCTGGGTGAGCATGCCTTCAGTCTGGGCATCCGGCTCCTCTCCCTGTCACAGTCTTCAGCCTAGGCAGCCTTTGCTCTGTCTGTGAAGGAGAGTTTCTTGCCATTGCTATGCTGGTCTGAGAGCGCTGGTTCTTTCTTTCTCTGAGACTAACCTTGGCAGCTTCCTGACATTAGCCTAGGTTTGTGGGGGAGCCCATTGTTTCTGCCCAACCCTTAATGACTGGTTTGTCCATCATACAGAACGCAAGGGGCTTTGACCTGGCAAGCACCCCTGTGCACCACCCCCTGTGGGTCTGTTGTGACATCTTTGAGGTGCAAAGAGCTGCCTGCCTCCAGGGTCAGGTTAACCCACCCACTAGGTAACATGTACTGGTGTGACTCCCCCGTCGCTCATGTATGCCTCTCCTCTCCTTTTCTACCCCATGACCCCCCTGGTGTCCTCTGCTTTCTTATAGTAATCCAGGTCAGTTTGTGGACCCACCATCTGGGACAGGGCTATCCATGCCAGCTCTGGGTTCTCTAGCTAATCAGAGTGCTCCCTTAAACCTTTATGTGGCCTGTTTCTCTTTTGCATCTTCCTATAGTGTTTGCCTTTGGGTTCCTGGCTTGGCTGTTTCTGGACCCCCGCCCTCCCATGCGGATCTGGGCTCTTCCTACCTCCTCTTCTTCCTGCCTCTGTTGGGAGGAACCTGTAGGCCAGAGCTTGCTTGCAAAGGCTTACCTACATAATTAGGTGGAAACAACTTGGGTGCTGGGGCGTGGGGGGTGGTCCCCTGTAGAGTCAGGATCCCGGGGCTGTCTGGTTCCTGTCTGGCTGGGGCAGCGTGTGAAAGCAGACAGAGTGCTGTGGAGTGTGCACAGGTCGCAGGGCACATAGGTGACAAGTACAGCCAGGCCTGGGCTTTTTAACCTTCATGGTTTTCCAGGGGCAGGTCAGAATCTCTGAGTGTGTAAGAACCAGTTGTAAACCCAGAGAGATGGCTCAGTGGCTAAGATTGTATTCTGCTCTTCAGTTCAGTTTCCAGCACCCACCTTGAGCAACTCACACCATAATCTCAGATATGGGGAATCTGACCCCTCTGGCCTCTGCAGGCCCCTGCATATATTCACAGACACAGTACTAGAAATAATAAAAAAGTTTTTTAAAAAGCACCAGTTATGAAGTCTCCTGTTTGCATAGACTCTTGCCCAGAGGAGCCTGTGAAGGAGAGGGCATGCCTCAGTGGGGCTGCTGTTGGCTTTGGATGGAGGCCGGAGGACCGGGAACACAGTATGACAGCCTTTCTCAAATGCAGGTTTTGGATACCTACATGTTTCACTCCTTTCTGAAGGCCCGGCTCAACGGCAGGATGGACGCCTTTGCTCGGATGGACCTGGACACTCAGTCTGAGGAGGACAGGTGCCTAACTGTTGTAATTTCTCTTTGCGGCCTGAGGGCTCGTGTGTCTGTTTCTTTTCTTTTTCTTTTGACGATTTATTTATCTTATGTGTGTGAGTACACTGTCACTCACTGTCTTCAGGCACTCCACAAGAGAGCATCCATCAGACCCCATTACAGATGGTTGTGAGCCACCATGTGGTTGCTGGGAATCGAACCTCAGGAAGAGCGGTCAGAGCTCTGAACCGCCGAGCCACCTCTACAGCCCTGTCTGATTCATTTGGACGTACAAATGATCAATTCAGCAGGCCATTGAGCAATTTACTGTGAGCCATCCAAGGTGCATCCTCTGTGTGTCCCTGCTTTGTGGGGCAGGCTTTGTGTGCCTGGCCTGGCATCCTGTACCACACCCTGATCTCTGTCCATCTTCACTTCCTTCCCATGTTCCCCATTCACAGGCCTGTTTTCCCCCTGTGTTTTCCTGATTTTCTGTGTGCATCACCCACGGCGGTGCCCTGCTCACGTCTGAGGCTGTGGGCTGAGAGCCTTCATCCTTTACTCTTGAGCTATTCGAGGCTGGACTCAGTGATGGGTTCTTACCTTCCTGTGTGTGGCTGTCACCCTGCTCATTACTTTGGATGTGACAGGAGGGGGGGGGGCTCAGCCTTTCATCTTTGTGTCGATGAAGTGAACTCTTGCTTTTCCCTAGGATAGACAGGATGTTTATAAGTCCAAGGAGACCTACTGTGGAGAAGATGGCCTCTAGAAAGGCCTCACCCCTGCACATCACGCACAGGCGCATGGTGGTCAGCATGCCCAACCTGCAGGACATCTCCCTGCCCGACCTGCCGCCCAGGAACTCATCACTGCGGATAATGGATACCTCAAGCTGCAAAAGCAGCAGTTCAGGTGAGGCGGCTGCCCTCCTGCGTCTGCTCTTCCACCAGTGAAGCTTAGAGACCGTAGCCTGGTTCCGAGTGAGTGGATATGTTTAAAAATGTAAACTATTTTGGCCGGGCAGGCCTGTAATCTTAGCAGCTCAGGGGTCTGGGGCACAATTGGTGCTGGTCAGTTTGAGGCCAGCCTGGGTTTTGAGCTACCCTGTGTGAATGTGGTCATTGTGAGACTGAGATCCGGACTCCATAAAAACAGAGGAAAACATCCAAAAAAAAAAATGATTTAATGTCCATGCTCTGTCACTTGTGTATGTGTGGCATATAGTATGTGTCTATATTTGCAGATGTATGAAGGGATGCCCCTGGTTAGGTACCAGTTCCTTCCTAAAGAGTGCTGTTAGATATTTACAAGCCATGTTATATTTCTGTGTAAACTTCCCAAGGCTCATCCCGTTCCATATTACATCATAGATGTATACCATGAGCCCTGCTGAGTCCTTACTGGGCAGGAGAGGCTGTTGGGTGCTAGGCCCTTGCTATTGCTGTTCTTAGCTCAGGCTGTCTGTCTGAAAAGACAGTATGAAAGCGAAAAAGCCTCAGAGTTCAGATCAGCAGGAGGTGTGAAGCCCCTCCGTAGCTACTGCCTGGGTGTCTGACCCCAAGCAGACCAGTTCCTTTTTTAGGCTCTGCAGGTGTGTACGCTCTGGGGCACAGCCTGCTTACCTTTTCTGTGTTTATCTGGAGCTCCCTGACCGTTGCAGGCTCCACCTTCCTCCTCCCTCCGTAGTCAAAGTACCACCTCTGGCATGGTTGTGGGTGTGACTGCTGCCTCTGGTCCCTTGTTCCAAGGAAGCTCCTGGGAGGAGGAAACTTCAACTCCTGGTCAGTGTGCAGTCCCCAGGGGGCTTCAGATCCCGCTTCAGAATGCCTGTGGCACTCAGAAGCTCTGGTCCCTTCAGTGCTTACTTTTCGGATCTTTGCAGTGGGACTACTGGGCTACCACTGCCCAGAGCCACCGTTAAGGTGACAAATGCCTCCAAAGACTGAGCCCTACTTGGCAGGCATATCTTGGCTTTGGTTATCAGCCTAATCTTCAAAGGCCCAGTCTTAGTGTTTTTACTTAGTATCCATAGTTTTAAAAACATAACTGTCCCATGGAGAATAGTTATTGCTACTCTGGGAACAAAATGGATCATCTTTATCTCTATGGGGAATGCCCTGGAAGGAGCACATGGGTTCTTGTCCCAAGGCACACAACGCTGTCCTCAGCAGTGGTGTCATGGGTGCCTCTTTGCCTTTTCCAGGACTATGCTAATGACATGCATTTTTCCCTTGTTTGTTTGATTTTTTTTTTTTTTTTTTTTTAGTTCTCAAAGTGACCCCTAAGTCAACATACACATTCAAGATCCCTGAGATCCACTTCCCGCTGATGAGCCAGTGTGTTCAGGCTTATTACACAGACCTTGTCACTCTTCTGAGCAAGGCCATGGGCCTGTTGGGTCCTGGTGACTCTCTGCTCCTAGCCAGGTACTTCTACCTGCGTGGTCTTATCCGTTTGATGCAGGGACAACTGCTGAGCGCCCTCTTGGATTTCCAGAACCTGTATAAGACCGACATAGGGATCTTCCCAGCCGACCTCGTCAAGAGCATGGTGGAATCCATGTCCACCTCCGAGCGGGCCCAGGCTGAGCAGATGCCTGAACTCAGGCGGCTCATCACCGAGGTCTTTGATAAGCATGGAGAGGCCCCCAAGGCGGACGACACCGTGAAGAACTTCGAACTGCCCAAGAAGCACATGCAGCTCAATGATTTCGTGAAGCGGGTCCAGGAGTCAGGGATCGTGAAGGACACCATCATTATCCACCGCCTGTTTGACGCGCTGACTGTGGGTAAGAGGGCCCCACAGCACCCCTGGGTGATGATGTCCTCTGAGTCTGCAGGTCTATAGGTACAATCTAACCTCCTAAGGTTGTATGTGGTATAAAAACGAGCGGTGTCCTCACTGGACACGGACAGGTTTGGTTTGGTTTGGTTTTTTTCTTTGTCACTGTTCCCTGAGCCAGGGCTGCTTAAATTCATACTGATAACTGCTTTCACCCAAGAGTCTCCCATGAGGCCTGGGTAGATCGGAGAAAGTGCATATAAGTGCAAAGCAAACACCGAATAAATCATGAAGAAGTGTATTTTTAATTATGGATGTAGCTCAGTTGGCAGAGTGCCTGTCTAGTGCTTGAAGCCCTGGGTCCAACTCCAGCGCCTATAATAAACCAGGCATGGTGGCTCACAATTATAATCCTAGCATGAGAGCGGGGGCGGTGGGGGGCTCAGAGGGTCAGAGTTATTCTTGGTTACGTAATGAGGTTGAGAACAGCCTGGGCTGTGTGACGCTGTCTTAAAAATGTATATATTGGAGCGGTTGAGCACTGGCTGCTCTTCCAGTGGTCCCGAGTGAGATCCCCAGCAACCACATGGTAGCTCGTGACCATCTTTAAAGGGATCTGATGCCCTCTTCTGGTGTGCAGGCACACATGCACAGAGCATTTATATATAAAATAAAGAAAATAGAGAAAAAGCTATTTAAAGATGAAAGCAAATTTCTCACATAATGAGATGGATGAACTTATTAATTTTAAATAGAAAGTTAAATATTTTACTTTAACTAATTTATTCCTAGTTTATGTGCATTGGTGTGCATTGGTGTTCTGCCTACATGCATGTTTGTGTGAGGGTCTCCTGGAACCAGAGCTGCCATGTGGTTGCTGAGAATAGAACCTAGGGCCTCTGGAAGAGCAGCCAGTGTTCTTAACTGCTGAGCCATCTTTCCAGCTCCTTCCACCTCTTTTTTTTGGAGACAGAAACAACCTCTGGCTGTTCTGGAACTCACTATAAAGACCAGGTTGGCCTCAAACTCAGAGAGATCAGCCTGCCTCTGCCTCCCAAGTCTTGGGATTAAAGTGAGTCCTGGGATTCACTATCATACCTGGCCAAAAATTAAAAATTAAAGATGGGCATTGTGGCTCATGCACCTGGAAAACTGAGGTAGGAGGAATTGTGAGTTCAAGGCCAGCCTAGACTACGTACTGAGTTTTAAGTCATCCCGGGCTATGGAGTGAGATCCCGTCTTAAAAGAAAAAAGAATCTTGTAAACTCTTGGCTGATGTTTGGTTCTGCCGGGCAAAGCCCCTCCGGTGTTTCTCAAAGCTGCTATTTTGATTGCGTAGCCATCAGTGCTTAGAATCCCACTTAGCATTACTACTTAGTAAAAATGGTGGATGTCTGTAAAGGTTAGTCTCAGAAATTATTTGAAATACCATCTAAATCCCAAGCCAAATTCACTTAATGATTTTAAGTCAGCGACTGAAGTTAAAGTCAGTGAGTCAAGCTACACAAGCAATTTGAAGGTAAGAGAATCGAAGACGATACAGTGCAGAGAAATACTAATTTACATGTCGAGTGATGACAATAAGAAGACATTTGTTTCTCCTTTTTTCCTGTAATTAAGGCAGGAATTGTGTCAGAGCAAGACACACGGTAGCTTCAAGTCCAAGCCAGTGTCTTGGGCAGCTTTTGCTGGTGTTATGTGACCTGATGGTCTGCACAGCACAAAGTGCACACACGTCCAGACCCAGGCTGCAGGTGAGGTTGCATGATGCAGCATGGCTGAATTATATGTGAGGCTAGCTGCCTCTGCGGATGACCCAGTGCTTGCCTGTTGACTGCAGAGCTGTGGCTCACCTGAAGCATTCACACATGCCCAGGAGCACAGAGGCACGGTGCCAGGTACCAGGGCAACCCACCTCATTAAGATTTTCCCTTTACCACAGGACCCTTGTTTCTTGGGTTTGACTTTGCTCTTTGACAGTGAAGCACTGTCCCTGACCCGGGCTCTGTTTTCTGTTCTGCTTAAAACCTCTGACAACAAGATGTCCCCCAACAGCACGCAGCAATGTTGTACACTCACGGACCGTGTCCTGCCATCTGGCTGTTTGCGATCCTAATTTATTTCTTACTGAACCATGTTACCTTCACTGACACATGCATCTGTTCTGTCTACTGGCCATGGGGAGGAAGCACAGCTTTTTCTATCATCTTGTAACTGTGAGGTGTCTTGGGACAGTGTCTTTCTAGACGCTGACAGGGGGAGTCCTGACACCTGTCTCTAGGGTCTGTGGAGGCCATTTCCTCAGCTTTGAGCCAGGAGCTTGGTAGAACTGAGTGCCGGCACCCTGACCGTGTGCTGCCCACTGCCTGGCAGTGTGTGCCTGCCTGTCTTATGTGAGCTAGCACTGCCCGGCTGGGGTCCTTATCCATTTGATCTCATGCTGGCACTTGAATTTTGCATTCACCAGACTCTGCTGGTCACTTAAGTCCAGTCAGCCTGTCCCCCGAGTTCATCAACTCAGACAGAAATATTTGGAGAGTGGATGTGCTTTCTACTGAGCAAGGGCGCTGTCATCATTGTCGAAGCTATAAACTTGAACTTCCATGGTGTTGGGCACCCAACCCTGAAAGGGCTTAGAGCACCCAGGAGGGGGTGTGCAGTTTCCTGTGAACACCATGCCACTTATAGAAGGGACTTGATGTCCACATACCCGGAGGAATAACTGTTTTGGGGAGGACAGGGACGATGGGCCACCTGTCACTAGCCAGGTGCCGTAAAACACATACTTCGCAGGCCTCTGTGGGATAGCCTGCACTGCTCGGAACAGCTGTGGGTGTGATAGCATGTGTGAAGGGAGACAAGGCATTCGTGGAAAGACCCTGAGAGGCCCGTGGGCACACTTTTCTTCTTCCCACAGTGTTACCCTGTAAGATTGTGAACACCCTGAGGGTCCCCTGTCCTCCAGGGGTCCTGTGTGCAGTGGCCTGGAAGGAATGACTCAGACCCACCAGGCTGAGCATGCCTGGTAGTGCCTCTGTCTCCTCCACAGCCCTGGTATGGCCTGGCCACCTAATTACGCAATGGCGGGTGCACCCTGATGTAGGAAGAGAGGCCCCCTCTCAGTGCCTTTCCTTCTCTGCATGTGGTGGCATTTGACATCACCCCCTAGGTGCCTGGGAGCCTGGGAAGTGAGTTGCAACTGGGAGCCTGTTGTGTAGTTGTGGCTCTGGATAGTGAGCTGTCAGTGGCCTCAATTATGTGGTTCCTTAGGGGAGGAAGTGCCTGGGAAGGTGCAGGACCCCGCTGTCACTGCTGCAAGAGTACGTGCCTTTTAGTTAAGTGGATTGACCATGCTGAAAGTAAAAATTTGGCAAAGCTGAGTGTTCCCATATGTCTTAGTTAGGGCTTTACTGCTGCGAAGAGACACCATGACCAAGGCATCTCTTATAAGGACATAATTTAATTGGGACTGGCTCACAGGCTCAGAGGGTCAGTCTATTATCAAGGTGGGAGCATGGCAGCGGCCAAACAGCCATAATACAGGAGGAGCTGAAGAGTTCAACATCTTCGTCTGAAGGCAGCCAGAAGACTGGCTTTCAGGCAGCTAGGATGAGGGTCTTAAAGCCCATACCCACAGTGACACATTTCCTCCAACAAGGTCACACATCCTAATAGTGCCACTCCCTGGGCCACCCCACCATCTTAGAGTAAACTTGTGAGATACAAGTGTACAGGTGAGGGTTGGAGCACAGCTCAGCAGAGAGCTTTAAGACTGCTAGGGGCTTAGCCCCACCTAGTTTCACAGAACAAAGACAGGCTAATGGTTATCTCAGAAGTCCAGATTACATCATTTTGTCTCTGGACACGTGCTTTTGATTTTTCTTTACACGTCTGGGGTTACAAGCTCAGTCACAGTTGAAAAGTACAAATAGAACAGATTTCAGTTTTTATTATCAGCCCTATAACTTCAAAGAATCTAAAGAATGTCTCCACCAAAGCAGACACACTTATGTATTTATACATGGCATCCACTTCTAGGCTGGCAGAGGGTGCAGTTTTAAAGCTCTCCATAGAGAGTCTCTGAACCAGCCACTTATGGACAGCGAACATTAACACCCTCTCCTTTCGCTGTCTCGCCCCATCATCTAGGCTATAAAGTAGGGACGTTATTGTAATCTGTTTGCTGAGTTCTGTCCCCCCAGGGGTGGACCCTGTATGACCCTATCTTTACATTTTCACAGAGCTCCTAGCGTATAGTAAAACGAGGCCTTGAATCTGTAACCAGTTCTCCTGCTAGTTTGTCAACTGTTTCTGAGTTTACCCTGCTCCAATTATACTGATTGAATATGTTTAGGGGTAGACACCCCAAGAAGATTCCGGGAGTAATGGCCTTGTTTAGCGTTTGTTGTGATCTCTGGGGCACGAGGAAGACTTCCAAAGAGGGACAGGTGATATTATTTCCCCAAAAGCAGAAGGGACAGTAAGTTTAGAACTTCCCTAAAAAGAATCCGACTTAATTTTCTCGGGAAAAGACACAAAATGAATCGTAATGCAGAAAGTGCCTAAGCGTGTAACACACAGAAACTGGAACCTAGAGGTGAGAGACAGGAGGACAGTGGTCACAGCATTCAGCTCAGCTGTGCTGCGACTGTGTCAAACAGCTGTGCTGGCTTCATGGCTTTTGCCATTTCCAGTGGATAAGGCTGTGCCACAAAAGACCTGGGTTCAATATCCAGTGCCCCAGTCCCACCCAAAAGAATCCAGTTGAGGTTGTATCTGAAATGCCCACACACGTTCGTTCGCGTGAAGCCCGGCGCTGACAGGAGTACACGTTCTGCGCTGCAGCTCACAGGGTATTTATTCCCTGCGCCACCTTCAGTGTGACTTTTCAGAGTAGCATGTCTGTAGCTGGCTCTCATGGGGAGGACGCTGCCTGGATGACGCTGAGATGAGCCAGGGCTGGACAGTGGAGGTAGGTGGGTGACGCAGTGGAGATCCACAGCGGTTCACTGATAAGAAGTTGGAGACACAGGAATGGGCATCCTGTCTGTGGGTGTAGCCATCAGGTACCTACAGACTGTTGTGTGCTGAGAGACAACTGAGCCTGTGCATTGTAGCGGTAAGAGCAAAAAGTGAGGACCTTTTATCCTGAGCTAGTGCCGGCACCTGCGGGGCATCTTTATCTGAGCGGCTCCACGCCACCTCTAAGTACTCACAGACCCCGGCTTCTTGTGACCCAGGCACCATCTACTCCGCCCACCCCGGCTGCTTCTGTCCCTGGTGGTCCACAACCACCCCAGCATGGTGTTTTCACTCGGTCTCCCTTGGCGTGTTGTCGCCAAGCCTTGTATACACACACACACACACATACACACACACATACACACATCCCAACTCCATGGTGGGCTTTGTGCGTCCCGCCACTACACCCTTTTTACTCAATTAAGTCGTCACATCAAAGAGCACACCAAAATGATCTGATTCAATTAGTAGGATACAATTTGTCCACGTAGATAAGTTAAATGATCCTGTACAATTCCATTCCTTATAAAATATTCGTATAAAAAATCCATATAGAGATGCTCTGAGAGAAACGTCCACGTCTGCCTCCATCTTGCCTTTTCTCAGATCCTCAGCTTTCTCCTCTTCCTCTCTTCTTCCTAGACTCTTCCCCCACCTAGGCCGATAGGCTGGGCCGGCCTTGTTACAGCGTGTGACGGTGTGCGTGCAGACTAGCTGTGGGCGTGCACAGAGGTTGGGAAGCACCATAATTTGTAGTTGGGCTCTGCTGTGGTCCTGGCAGTGTTGTGAAAGCCATAGGTAGCTGGGGTGCTGGCTGCAGGTGGGAGATGGCTGGCATTTCGTCTGATGGGGTGTTCGTAGTCTTGCTGTTCCCACTGTGCATGTCCAGAGCACATGAGCCCCTCCCCTCCAAGGACAGGCAGGCTACTTGTCTATAAGAGGAAATTTTGGGGGCTGGAGAGATGGCTCAGTGGTTAAGAGTACTGACTGCTCTTCCAGAGGTCCTGAGTTCAATTCTTACAACCACATGGTGGCCCACAGCCATCTATAATGAGATCTGATGCCATCTTCTGGTGTGTCTGAAGACAGCTACGGTGTACTCATATGAATAAAAATATTTTTTAAAAAGAGGACATTTTGGGTGCTAGCTGCAAAGGCCTTACTGTGCGCAGCTCCGTTGACTGCTGTGGTATGGGTGCTCAGAGGGTCTGTGCTGGGGGATGCACAGAAAGGATCCCTGGCTCTTTCACTCTCTTGGGCACTGGAATGGACCGCCACTCCTCGTCCCGCCTTCCCTGTTCTGTCTGCTGGGCTCTTCCTTGTGTAGAATTCAGCATTTGTAAGGTGGCAGAGAACTCCAGCAGGGCATAACTATTGTCAGTCAGCTCAATGAAGTCATTTAGTGCAGGAGGGTGCAGAGGCTTGTCCCATGCATGGGATCACCCCATTCTCTGTTCTTTGTTTTCCTTAGTCACTTGTGTTAACCATTACACAGAAGAGCGCTGTACCCCTGTCCCAGATGAAATTTATTTTCTCATTGGATGGATCCAGTGACTTCAAAGCTTACATGGGGTTTGGAGTATAGTATTTGTGGAAGATTATTTGTCTAGCATGGGCAAGGCCCTGGATTCACCCCCTAATTTCTGCAAAAGAGAAATTTCAAATACATATTATTCAACTATCTTGAATAGTAAAACATAGAGAAAAAAAAAATCAAAATGGCGCCATCTTGTGGCGGTTCCCATGCATACATTCTCTTGCTACCCACGGATGACAGATCTTCCTATTGGGCCGCCGTCCTGTTGCTCCCAGCTGCCTTTGTTATTTGGAAATTCCCCCTGGAACCTTTCAGATCCTCCACAGCCTGCACATGGCTGTATGCTTACCCATCGTGCTGTGGCAGCAAAACAGATGTCCCAGGCAATTGTCACCATGACGCTGTTACCATGTGGGAAGGGTGACGTGAACCCAGTGGGACACTGTCCACCTCAGACCTGGGCCTCAGAAGGCTGGGTCCAGGGAGGCTGGGCATGGGGAGACACAGGTACTGTGTCAGCAGGGACCAGCTGCCAGTGGGCAGGGCCGGTGTCCTAGTTTGTACACAAACCTGATGTGTGTGGCTACCACAGACTGGGGCTTGGAGGGTGAGCCGAGCATACTCTGTGCACCATGCAGGGTGGGGGTTGGTGTGTGCTGGTAGCTGGGTTGACCGGTGCCCCGGGGGAGGCATGTAGTGCAGCCAGAATGGCCTGCACTGTCAGGGGAGGCTGTGCATGTCACCGGGGCGTTGAGGGCAAGAGGAGAGTTTCTCTGGTATGATGGTTAGGATGGGGCACATAGCAATAATACTCCCTGTCATAGCAGGGCTAGGGTGTGAAAAGAAAGGGGGAGACAGTCTGGGGGAACTTGAGGTCTTGTGTGGCTGAACAGTCTGGAAAGGTTTTAATGAGGAGCAGGAAGGTCCGCTTGTGCTTTAGAAAAGCCATTGTGGGGGCTGGGGGAGCCCAGAGTTTGTAACCTTGGGACGGCAGCAGAGAGGAGCGTGGCCTGTGCAGATGAGGGCCCGAGACACCCGGAGGACAAGAGCAACAGACAGGCTCTGGACACATAGGCGAGGCGGGACCAGGCTGGGTTTGGTGTGTCAAGTGAGCATCTGGCAGGTCTCGAGCTGAGTGCAGGTTCTATCCCAGAAGAAAGCAGCTTGAGAGCAGAGGGGGGTTCTAAGCCAGGCCTACGATCTCCGCATACAGCAGGCTGAGCCAGCAGGAGCAGAGGATGGGTGCTCAGCGAGTGTCAGGCCCGCCTCAGAAACTGGAGGTTGTCTCAAAAAAGTGTCCTTGTTGCAGTTACTGTGCCTACCTGTAGTTGGTCAGATTGCCATCCCTCTGAGGGCTAGAAGGGACAGGTGGCCTCTACCTAACTCTTCTGCCTCACTAGCTGGGGTAGCCAAAGGCTACATCCATCCTCAGAGTCCTGGGCACTGGTGCCACCTGCTGCCTGGTTTGGATAGTGCATGCTTAAAGTCAAGGCTGATGCAATTTTCCTTGTTACACTCAGGACACGAGAAACAGATTGACCCTGAGACATTCAGAGATTTTTACACTTGTTGGAAGGAGACAGAAGCGGAGGCACAAGAAGTCAGCCTGCCCGCACTGCTTATGGACCATTTGGATAAGAACGAGTGTGTCTATAAGCTGTCGAGCTCCGTGAAGACCAATCGTGGAGTTGGCAAGATTGCCATGACCCAGAAGCGCCTGTTCTTGCTCCCTGAGGGGCGGCCCGGCTATGTGGAGATCGCCACCTTTCGGAACATAGAGGTGAGGTGGTCCCCAGGCTGCTGCTTGTCCTCTGGTGCCTTCAGCACTATGTGCCTTCCTGTACCACAGCTTTCTCGGCTCTCAGCCGAGGGTGATGCGGCACCCCGGGGCATGGTTATGGGGGGCAGGAGGGCAGCATTCATTCGATCCCAAGTAGTCACCATGTTTGGAGGTACAAGGTAATGCTGGCTGCGGCTGTGACTTTCTCACCAGAGGTGGGTGGCTAGGAATGAATTCATCTCAGAGAGACAGCTACATGCTGACCACTGAGTCACTGTGTCCCAGAGTCTACTTGTTTTTCTTGGCACAGGCTGTATATTACCAGTTTTATATGTACATACAATAAACATATAAATAAAAAATGTATATCAGTACACACACACACACACACACACACATATACAGAGAGAGAGAGACATGATCTTGGTGTTTAGCCCAGCCTGGCTTTGAACTTGCAATGTTCCTGCCTCAGCCTACTGACATGTGCTACTAGCTTGGCCACATTTTATTTTATTTTTTGAGACAAAGTCTCTTTATGTAATCTCAACTGCTCTGAAACTATGTAGAGCTCATGAGAGATCTGCCTGCTTCTGCCTTTCGGGGACTCCTGGAGCCAGCACATTCTCTTCTCTTTCGGGGACTAAAGGCATGGGCCAGATGCCCAGCCATGTTCCATCCCTCCAGAGGAAGAGGTCTGACTCAGATGTACTGGTGTGTGTGTAGTCCTGGCACTCAGGAGTCAAAGGCAGGAACTGTTACAAATTTGAGGCCAGTGTGGGTAACAGGAGAAGAAAAAAAAAAGACTGGTCTGATTGGGACCCTAATGATCTTATTTTGTTCCTTATAGTTATGGTTACTGTCCCATACTTGAGGTGTAGGGGAGGAGAGTTGGGGCCGTCAAGTGTTCTCAATTACTGAGTGGTCACAGCAGAAACATGGGCCCGAGACCAGTGGCCACACAAGGCCTGTAGCTGTATTCCCTGCCTGATTTGCTGGCTGGCTCCAGAAGTCCTCAGGGAAAAGTGAAAGGTTGTAACGGGCACACTTGCCCGACATGGTGGCTTCAGGCCACTTGTTCCATCCACCATCAACCTATGCGTCTGTCATGTTGTTCTTGTCCTGCAGGAAGTCAAAAACACCACCGTGGCATTTCTCCTCCTGAGGATACCCACCTTAAAGATCAAGACGGTCACCAAGAAGGAAGTCTTCGAGGCCAACCTCAAGTCTGAGTGTGACCTCTGGCACCTCATGGTGAAGGAGATGTGGGCCGGAAAGAAGCTGGCAGATGACCACAAGGTCTGAGGTGGGGGAGGGCTTGTGGGCATGGGTGGCACCAGGTAGGTCCTGAAGGGGCACCTAGAGCTTGCAGCACCTTGAAGAACACTATGCTATTTGCAAGGACACAGAGGCTGTCATGGCTCTGTGACCCCACCTGAGACCATGTGGCCTCTGGGGGATGAGGAGGATGTGTAGGCTTTACTCAGTTTCCCTCTGTGTACATTCAGTGTCTTCCCAGTGAATGGGGGTAGGGTTGGGAGAAGTGTTCATACTGTCTAACTAGGGAGGAAACCATGTGTCAAACAAGCCAGGTGTGGTAGCATGTACCTGCCATTCCAGGACTCGGGAGGCTAAGCTGGGAGGGTCTGGACTTTGAGGCCAGCCTGGACCATAGAGCAAGACCATGTCTCAAGCAATCACATGACCAAACCAAAGCAAATGGGCCAAGGCTGTGATCAGAGAACTTCACACAATGGAACGCTCATAAGGGTGTTCAGGGACTTTTGTAGCCTCACCAGTCACCAGTCGGATGTGGCCCACAATGGTGCCTACCTTTGGGCACATCTTAGAAGGATCAGGCTGTCTGAAGGCAGGAGAGGAAGACGGCTATGTGTGATGGGTTATTGCCTGTCATGCATCAGGAGTGGATTGGTCTCTGTCATGAGCTCTGGCCTGCATTTAGAGAAGAGAATGTGCTGGCTCCAGGAGTCAACCATGAGAGGTTATCGTAACTCAGAGAAAAAGATTAGCACTGTGAGAGGAACCGTTCTCTCTAGTGAGGCAAAAGCTATAGAGACCCTCAGGGTTCAGACCAGGTCAGCACGCGCTTGCATCTCTCCTAGGACCCACAGTACGTCCAGCAAGCACTGACCAACGTCCTGCTTATGGATGCCGTGGTCGGCACGCTGCAGTCACCGAGGGCCATTTACGCTGCCTCCAAACTGGCCTACTTTGACAGTCTGAAGAATAAGCGTAAGTACTGTTGCCGGGCCATGCGTCTGTCACAAGAGGCTGTCTCTAGTGTTTCTTCCAGTTGGCATCTATCACTTAGAACCCACCCAAGCTTTCTTGCTTTCTTTGGCTTTTTGGGGAGGTGGTAGGGTCTTGCTGTGTAGCCCAGCTGAACACAAACTCATAGTACTAGTGCCTCAGTCTCCTGAATGCTGGGATTACACACTCTGCTGTCTCTGTTTTGTGTGTGTGTGTGTGTGTGTGTGTGTGTGTGTGTGTGTGTAACATGTGAGCACACATACCATGTCATGGAGATCAGAGGACAACTTGCTGGAGTCACTTCTCACCTTCTACAGTGTGGGTCTTGGAATTGAACTCAGGTCATCAAGCCTGGAGACAAAGTGCCTAAACACTCTGAGCAACCTCGAGGGCCCTGGTTTGTTTTGAATAGCACTGTTGTTTGTTTATTGCTTGTTTGAGCTAGAATTGTTCTGGCATAGGCTACCCTGGAACTCTGCATATAACCCTGGCTGGCCTTGAACTCACAATCCTCCTGCTCCAGGGAGTGTTAGGATTATAAGAAGTTTTAGGATTTTTTTTTAAAATATCACACATTGGCTTTCATCCTCCCTTTCTTCATTGGACCTGTGGCTCCTTGTTTTTTGTTTTTTCAGAACACACTGGCACCTCTCTTCTGGTGTTCCATTTTACGTTGTAAATGGCAGGTCCTGATCCTCAACTGGAGAATGTTCTGCCTGGCTCAGCACACAAGAAATGTCTGGAAGGCTGAAACTAACAGCCTCTCAGTCAATGCTGGGGCTGTATGTGGTCAGAACCACACTTTCTGAATAGCCATGGCCTCTCTGCACCTCTCTGGTTGGCCTGTAGACAGAAGGGTTAATGCAGCGCAGAAGGTAAGGGGTAGCCCTGAGTGCCATCGTCTTTTCTTTCTTTTCCGTCTTCCTCTCCTTTCTTTGATTGAGTCTTGGGTCGCCCAGGCTGGTCTCAAACTCTCTGTAACCGAAGATGGCCTGAAATCCGTGATCCTTCTGCCTCTACCTCCCAAGGGCAGGCTTTCCAGGTCTGAGTGGCCATGGCCAGCCTCTCTTTATCTTTAAAGGCTAGGCTCCTGGGGCAGAACTCTCCAGCCTCCTTCCTGTTTGTTTTTGTTTGGCTCTCACATTCTGAGCCATCCAGAGGTCAGGGTTTCAAGTCTCGGATCGGTGTGCTGAGATGTTCTGAGCCTTCTTTGCTCTGCTCCGTTTCCATTTTAAATGTCCTTCTGCAGCCTCCTGCTTTGAGACCCACATACTAGAAACAGCAAACTGTGGAGGCCACAAAGAAAGTGCTCCGGTCAACAGCAATAGGAAGTTCATTTCGGAGCACAGGTTGAAGTAAGGATGCTTGTCACACTGGCCAGGTCCTGTTGATACTCTTGCGCTGGACCCCTCTAAGCTGTGACTTCCTAGGTTTAGGGCATTTGAAGAGCAGTACCACCATCCCTGTGATGGCTGACACACTCACACTCTGCAAGAGGGGTTCCCACGCTGCTCAGCATCCCCTTCCGTGCTCCTGGATGCCCGTTGGTTGGTTCACATCATCATGATCGCATCTGTCCCGGGTGTCGCCCGTACCCGGGAGTCTCCCTGACTCCATCCTTTTACAGCCCGGTCTTTCCTCAGTACCTCGTGAGATGGCTGTGCCGGCGCTTTCCCTCTAGGATAATGCATCTTGTATGAGAGAGGTGCGCTGCTTGTGAGTGGATGTGTACTTGCAGGTGTCGGTCCTCACCTTCCACCTCGCTTCAGGTGCGGTCACCTCTCTCTTGTTTACTGCTGTGTACACCAGGCTAGCTGGTCCACACGCCTCCAGGGAGCCTCCTGTCTCTGCCCTCTGTCTGGCCATAGGAACAGGGATGGCAGGGGCACACTCCCGCTCCTGGCTTTCCACGGGTCCCCGTTCTCATACTACAAACATATAACCCATTTCTTTATTTTTATTTTACTTTTAAATCACTTCATGTCCTGATCACAGCCCCCCTCCCTTCTCTTATTCTAGTCCCACCATTACAAATCCCTTCCCCATGGCCCCCTCCCCTTCTACTCAGGGAAGGGGAGCCCCCTTGCTTACCACCTCACCCTGGGACATCTGGTTCCAGCAAGTCTAAGCACATCCTCTGCCACTGAGGCCCAACTAGGCAGTCCAGGTAGGAGGCAAGGGGACCCAATGGCAGGGAACAGAGACCGAGACAGACATACTCCACTTCTTAGGGAACCACCTGAACATCACACCATACCTTTGCTATAAATTATGTAGGGGCCTAGGCCCAGCTCCTATGCTTCCTGGTTGATGGCCCAGGCTCTGTGAGCCCCCATGGTCCCAGTTTAGTTGACTCTGGATCTTCTTGTGGTGTCTTTGACCACCCCAGCTTGCTCACTTCTACCCCCACTCTTCCACAAGACTCCCTGAGCTCCACTTGCTGTTTGGCTGTAGGTCTCTGCATCTGCCTCTACCTGCTGCTGGATAAAGTCTCTCAGGAGACCGTTATGCTAGGTTCCTGTCTGCAAGCACAGCAGAGCATCATTAATAGTGTCAGGGGTTGGCTCTCTCCCATGGAATGGCTCTCAAGATGGGGCAGTCATTGGTTGGTTTTCCCCTCAGTCTCTACCCCATCTTTGTCCCTGCACATCTCGTAGGCAGTACAAACTTTGGGTTGACAGCCCTTCGTTTCTTTTGCGGGTACAATACTATGTTGTTTGGCAGTACTACATCTCTGCCCCTTCATCTGTAGTGGCATTTAAGTAGGAGCTGCCTTCTGTCTAACGAAGGCTACTGTGAGTGTCTGTGCATGTTCATTTGTCTCTCCTGGGTCTTAGAAACAGCTGTCCACGAATTAGAAAATTATACCTTGGCTTAGCTTCATCTTGCCCTTTGTAATGTCTGTCACTGACTGTGTGGCCCTGATGCTTTCTGGTCACAGAACCTGCTCCTGAGCTGGGACAGCAGCCAGGAGGCTCAGGTGTCCCACGTTGCCTGGAGACTCATTGAGCCTCCCAGGAGCTCTGTCTAACAGTCTTGGGTCTCAACAGAACCGCTCCTGTCCTCAGATGGGAGTACAATCAAATAAACACTACACTTCAGCTGTTTATATAACTTTAAATGCTTGCCTTATCGTCAGCAGTCCAGGGCACAGCTTTCTAGCTCCTCTGTAAACAGTTTGCAGAGTTGCCATAGTAACAGCCAGCACACAATCTGTCACCATCACCTTGTTCCCATGGCACAGGAGGAGCCATCTGAGCTCAGGTCACAGCATGCTGCATTCCTGACCTCGGTTTAGCAAATCCAGAAATACCTTCCAGTGCATGGCTTAGCAAAGTGAAGACTCGGGACCCGAGTCCCTTAAGTCAGAAGCATGGGATCCTCTTGTGATGGAAGGTCTACAAATACACAAGCGGGAGGGCCTGAGGCCTCGGGTGGAGAGGCAGTGAGAGGGTCCTGCCATCACTTCCTGCGTTGTTGGAACCCAGGACCCATGGGGGTGGCCTAGTGACCAGTAGGTCGCATGCTCTTCTGGAAGCAAGGGACAGACCTGGTTGTTTCTTTTGAAAAATAAACATAATCACACCAGCCGGGAAGCTTAATGAAAGGCCACAGCGAGTCCCTAAAGCATATTCTCCACCGCCGTGCAGGCGATCCTTGGGGACAGGAGGAGGATTAGTGAGCCTCGGGGTTAGTGAGAAAGCCACTGAGCCTGGCAGGTGGTCCCAGAAACCCCAAGGAAGGCAGCTTTAGCACTGTCTGGAAGCAAGTTGGGCTGTGCAGAAAGGGGTGCAAATGCCGTGTCTTCGTCATGTAACTAGACCAAGTGTCCATTCACAGGTGAACGGGTAAAGAAAATGTGACCTCCAGCTGGCAAGATGGCTCACTAGGTAAAGGCACTTGCTGTCAAGCCTGACCTGAGCTCAGTCCCTAAGATCCACATGGCTGGAGGCGAGAGCTGATTCCCACAGTGGTTCTCTGATTTCCACATCTGTCCTATGGCAGACACGCCACACACAAAATGCTAGATAATAGTAAAAGAAAGTGTAACATATTCACAATGGTGCACTCACTCTTCAACCAGGAAACATCCACAGCTGCTGCCTTGCCCCTGCTCCCCTTAGGGATAAGCCAGGGCAAGCTGGATGCCGCCTTCCACAACGCCCTCTGCAGGCCGCATATGGCTTTACAGTAAACTAACAAGAGCTTGCGAGTTGTCCTGCTAGCCTTGACACTGGTAACCTAACTCATGTGCCTGTGTTTCAGCGCCCATGGCAGTCCCAAAGACAACCTCGGAGACCCTAAAACACAAGATTAACCCTTCAGCTGGAGAGACCGCTCCCCAGGCTATTGCAGTCTTGCTGTACACCCCAGGTATCTTGATTGTGACGAACTTAACGACTCGGGTTGGAGGTCAGCCTGGAAGCGGTGAGGGGACACCCCACACTAGAGACAGCAGGGGTGTCTATAGGACGAGATCCTGACCCTCAAGGGCAAAGCTTTCATGGCCACTCTGCCCTCTACAGCATGTGACATTTCAGGAGTTATGTGTCAGCTCTGTCTCTGGGTGAGGAGGCTGCTGTTGGCAAAATGGTTGTATAACCATAGGGTGGAGGGACAGCTGGTCTCCATATGGGAAGCTGGGACCTTGCTCACGTCAGTCAGTTACCACCCCAGCCCCAAGTGGACTGAAGTCTAGATGAGAAAGATGCCCACAAGTAAGTAGAGCAAGTGACCCGCAGACCAGCATGACCAGGACAAACCCCAATTTCCTAAGTACCGAAGGACTCTGTGGGTTTAACTACATTGATGGTTTCTGGGCTGGTGTGGTGGCTCAGTGAGTAAGGGTCCTTGCTTTTCTGCCCCCAACCCCGACAACCTAAATTTGATCCCTGGAACCACAGTGGAAAGAGAGAACAGACTCTTCCAAATTGTCATCTGGCTTCCACTATGCCTGCATGTACTTTTACACACAAATAGATGTAAATAATAATAATAATATGACAATAGTAATAATGATAATAATAATAATAATAATAATAATAATAATAATAATAATAATAATGGTTTCAAGAAATTACAGTCAGGAGAGTAGGAGCTCAGGGACCATGCTGGCATGTGTGATGGTGGAATGATGACATCATCATCACAAGGGACCGCACCCAGCCACTGGAGCATAACTCCCTGAGATACATACCTCATGAGAGAGGCCACCCCAGTGCTGACACTACCAGCCTCATGATGAGTTAGGGCAATGTCACACTCAAAGCTAGAGTCGAGCTGGACATGGTGACATTGGCTGATAGCCCTAGATGCACAAGAGGCTGAGACAAAACACCAGCCTGGGAAAAATATTAAGACCGTATCTCAATAAACAAAGAGAAACAGCCCTGAGAGTGCTCAAACCTAAAAAAAAATTATGCCAAGCTGGATGTGATGGTATATACGTATAATCACAGTATTCAGGAGGATTATCACAATTCAAGGTTAGTATGAGCTACAATGAGACCTCATCTCAAAAATCCTAAGTAAATAAGTTGATCCCAACCCCTAAAAGTGCTGGTGAGAACCTGAAGCAAACTGCTACGTAAGCTTTGGGGGGCGTGTCCAGTGTTCACAAGTCCTCTTCTTACCTGTGGGCCCTGGTACAACAGCACATCCCCACTGCAGAGTCCTGAGTTCCAGCAGCTCACTAGACCCCAGACTCCACAGGAGTCATCTCCACACCCCGCACTTTGCACTGGAAGACAGGAGCCCCCCCTCCCCATGATCTGACAATCACTTAAAAGCTATGGGGCTACTTTCCCCTTCAGGGCGCCTCGATCCGGCCGAGAAAGTTGAAGATGCACACCCCAAGTTGTGGTGTGCCCTGAATGAGGGCAAAGTGGTCGTGTTTGATGCTTCCTCTTGGACCATCCACCAGCATTGCTTTAAAGTGGGTTCCTCTAAAGTGGTGAGTGCAACACCTTTACCCAACCTGATGTTCAAACGACCCAACAGACAACCGGTCACGTAGCCTGTCACCCAGCGTCCCCAGGTGACTTTAAGAAGCCAGAGTTCCAAAGAACATGCTGTCTGCAGAGGTCCTGCCCTTATGGCTTGGTTGACCGTCCCCCCAATCCATCTTCATTACTGCAGATTCAGCCACCTGCTAAACTTGTCTTTACCCCCAAATCAGTGCTCACATGACTTGTCAGACCCTGCAGGCTCAGTGCTCACACTCGCTGACTTGGGGCTGGTGGTAAGTGTGCAGATTGTGAACCTGATTCGTACATCTCTCTTCCCTCTTGGCTCCCGGTAGAACTGTATGGTGATGGCGGAGCACAGCCAGGTGTGGGTGGGCTCCGAGGACTCTGTCATCTACATCATCAATGTCCACAGTATGTCCTGCAACAAACAGCTCACAGATCACCGTTCTGCGGTCACTGGCTTGGCCGTGCACAGTGGAAGGAAGCCCAGGTACCAGGGCCCTATGGAGTAAGGAAAGAGGAAAAGCTTGGCCCCCAGGGATGTGGATTGGTAAGGGGTCCTGGCCTCCTGGCCAGGCAAAGTGTGTGGAAGAGTAGGTAGAAGACGTGTAGTCTGGTTCTGCTTGTGGGTAAAGAGGAAGGAGTCTCTTGAGATGGCAAAGGCGGTTTTGGCTCTCTGCCTTAAGGCCAAGATTACTCAGAGCAGCCAACGCTTTTGGCAAACTGGAGAGGGCGCACCCTCCAGGAAGTGCTGGTTGTGGTTGGCTTTCTCATTTTTCCAGACATGAGAAATCTGGCTTTGTATGAAAGAGCACCTCAGTTCTTGATGTTGTCTCTCTCTAAAATGCCATTGTGGGACATCCCTCCCCTAAGACACCAAGGTTCACCAAAAGGACAACTGCCTGCAGGCTGATGGGGGTACTTCCCCTGCTGAATCTGTAAGCTAGTGTTGTGTCTGGGGTGGGTCTGGCATCCGGGTTGCTTCAGGTGGTTCCACCCTTCCTGCCAAAGGTATGCAAGGCAGGCAGTTCTGGTTGTTGGCACTGATGGTCACCCTGTCACATGGGAACCCCATTTTGCCCAAGCATCCCTGCCTCTATAACTCCCCAGTTCCATGGCCAAGCCATCTTAGGGGAGATTTGACCCACAAAACTCTCAAATTATCCAGGGCAGGGTGAGGGTACAGGGGAGATACAGGGTGCTGCCCATCCTCCAGTGGAAAGCCATGGAGGTCACCTACCTCAAGACCACTGCTTCCTGGCTCCCTTGTCCTTGCACATCCTGATGGACAGCCTCCCTTGTGTATTGGTCTCCCAAGGTCACTCTGTGGAAACCCACAGCAGAGGCTTAGACAAAGATCCCTGGGGAGGACTGGGCTCTGCTTAGTAGATGTTGTGGGAGGCCCTCTCTGGCCTCCCCAGATATGATGGCTATTTTGGTGTCTCCTGGCTTGTAGATGCATTATTCCAACTTCATGTTACCACACCTTCCCACAGTGTGTGGCCATCTCTGGGCTCCAGCTGCCCATTTGTAAAGACACCCGTGTTAATGTGCCAGTGCCTATTGTAATGGGGGTCTGTCAGCTTGGCCACTTCTGCAGAGACCCAGTTTCTGAGTCAGGCTCTATATTTGAGGTGCCGAGCGCAAGGAAGCCATTGTATTATTTCTCAGGGACACAGTGATACCAGCTTGTGTCACCATTGTCTTTACTTACTTAAGAGTGCCAACATCTGGGCTGGAGAGATGGCTCAGTGGTTAGGAGCACTGGCTGTTCTTCTAGAGGTACTGAGATCAAGTCCCAGCAACCACATGGTGGCTTGAAACCATCTGTAATGGGATCTGATGCCCTCTTCTGTTGTATCTGAAGACAGCTGCAGTGCACTCATATATAATAAGAGTGCCAACATGTAAGTTGGCTATTTTACATGCCCTGCAGCGTGGTCAGACCTGACAGAATAGTGTCCAGGGAAGGCTGAAGAGCAAGGCAGGGTCTCCTAGCTGGCAGCCTCTGTTCTGGCAGCATCCACCTATGCTACTTCATGCCACCCTGTCCCTGTTCCCTAATACAGTGTCAGAGGTGTTTTTGTTCTCCCAGGCTCAGGTCAAGTGAGACATTCGTGTTTACCTGAGAATGACAGGAGCTGGGAAGGTACAGGGGTCACCAGTAGTACTGGCTGCTGCCCACCTCACCAGCCACTGTAGATGCCCACCCCAGGGTGCTGGTGAGCGTGCCCTCCCTGGCTCCTCTGAGCTGGACAGTCCTGCTCAAGATTTGGTGCAGTGAATGGTGGCACAGGGTCTCTCCGACATCCCATCGATCCCACAGGGGCTAGAAAGGGGCACCCTGATCTGTCTCTAGCATGTCACACTTAACTTATCATCATCCCTACTGTGAATGGTGGCTTTGTTATCCCCAAGGTTAGATGCAAGGTTGACATGGCCTCTTAAATGCATACGTGTGTGTTTGATCCTTCAGTGAGGTCTACTCCTGTAGTCTGGATGGGACGGTCTTGGCATGGAATGTCAGCACACTCCGAGTGATCAGCCGGTTCCAGCTGCCATACGGTGACCTCAGGTCCATCAGCCTACACAATGACCGCGTGTGGTGTTGTAAGTTTCCAGGTTGTCGGCCAGTGAGCATGGTGCCCTAATGCTGTTCTGGGTCAAGCCCCCTTTCCCTTCATCATACATGTTTCCAGCTTTGATTCCTCCTCTCCTGGCAACCGTGCTGCCCCAGTAGCTTGGCTTGCCCCTCTTCATTCCTTGACAGGCTACTGGATAGATGGCTGCCATTCTGTTCCTTGTCTGCTCTTCGGGTGAGCCTGGCCCAGTGAGCCCGCCCTTTTCTCTGCAATCTCTTCTGAGTTTGCCACACCTGCCTCTGGAGGCAAGCCTGGCCCGGCTGGCTACTGTGACTTGTATCATTCCAAACCCATCCCTAGGACCCCGGTGTCTAGAGCCGAGTCAGTTTGCCAAAGGGTGATGGGACGGGCAGGCTCTAGGCTGGTGGCTCGTGTACCAGCACGTTTCAGAACACCCTGGGGCACAGGAGTTGCCTGTACTGTGAGGAGCTCTGAAGCAAATAGGAGACCTTTCGAATGCTGTCGGCAACGTGCGGGCAGCATGCTTGGACCTAAGTGTGCCATCTCTGCATGTGCTTCCTTGCTCTGTCTCTCCCCGTTACTCCAGGGTCCTGTGTAGACCACACTGGCCTCAAATTCGCTAGGTAGCTATGGCTCATCTTCCTGCCTCCACTGTCTCTGTTCTTCACTGACTCAGAAGGGACCAGGCCTTGCCTAAGAAGAGTTGATGGGCTCTGGTTCGCCAGCCTTCCACACGTGCCCAGACGGTGGGCCTGCTCTCTTACCTGCCTGCGGCTGCCCTCACTGAGTATTTTAACCCAGCTCTATCTTCTCTGCTCTCTTTTCAGCTTCCCTTTCTGCTTCCCTTTTGCATGGGTGCTCTTAAGGGTGGTACCTCGTGGTCTCACATCACTGGGCAGTCTTCAGAGAAATTCAGAAAACTTATTTTGCCAGGATGCGTATCATTCCTGGTGAGTCCTGCACCCAGGTTTCCCTTGTTTGCTCTGCTAGAGAGGATTGGGCTTGGGCCCCTGATCTCCATGATGTGGCAAGAGAACAGGAAGTACCAATCTATGTTAGAACATCTCATGGGAACTGTGGGACAAGCCATCACAGGAAGAGGGACCCAGGTGGGCAGTACCTGCCTAGCTGCCAGTGCCGCTGAGCTCCTACTCTGCCTGACTCTCCTTCCCTCTTCCTGACTTGAGCATGCCCTGCCCATCCTCCCTCTTGGTTCTTCCTCCCACAGGTACAGTCCACAGCATCTTGGTGGTGACGCCACAGGGCTTTGTTCGGCAAGAGCTGAGGATCGAGCACTCTGATAAGCAACCTGCTTCCTTCCTGGCCTTCCAGCTTCTGCCTGAGGTACTTCTGGCCTGTGGGCGCAAGTCCAGCCTTGGGCTGTTTTGGTCGCAGTGCCATTGTACCACGGTGATTTCTATCCCAGGAACAGCAGCTGTGGGTGGCCTGTCCGGGGGTCAGTGAGCTGTACATCTGGAGCCTGAAGGACCTGGGCCAGCCTCCTCAGAAGACTCACTTGCAAGACTGCACCGAGGTCACCTGCATGATCCGAGTGAAGAGGCAGGTGAGATCAAAGTGTCTAGCCACCAGCATCCCCTCAGCTTCCTCTGGCCTTGTCTATGTGACTCTACCTCCTCTTCGAAGGTTCCTTCCCTCCTTGGTGGGAATGAGTGGAGTGTTATTCCGGCTGTGATGCAGGTTGTCACATGCCTCAGATTTCATGGTGTTCCCTCAGCCAAGGGCCCAGTCAGCACCAACCCGAGGTGTGGGCAGGCTAGCTGCGTCTCAGTGGAGACCTGCCTTCCACACAGCCTCTGGTGCCTGACAAGGCCGTGCTTGGTCATCTTGACTCATGGATGTGCCCCTCCCATTTGCCAGTCCTCATGTGGCACCTCTCGGGTTCCTAAGGGCCCAGGCCACTGCAGCTATCCACATCCTACCTAGGACTCTTTCCAAGTCAGTCCACATTCTGAAAGGGTGTGACTTCCTGGGAATAGTCTGCCGGTTTACAGTGTTCCTACACACACAGTACAGCCGCACCATCATCCCCAAGCCCCGGAGTTCCAGCCTTCTCTGTCCCTGCTCAGAGAGGCCAGAGCCTTAACTGAGGGGAGTCTTTCTCCACCACGGCAAAGAACTTGAGAAGGGGAAAGGTTTCTGTAGTCTATGGCCAGCAGACCCACAGTGCCAAGGTCCAGCCCCAGCTGAGAGAGGGGTTCTAAGAGGAGGGGCATCAGATCATGGTAAGGTCAGATCATGACCTGTGTTCTTTCTCCTCCAAATAGCTTTCCGGTCCACTTTCTGTGTTCTGCCCTGTCTGGAGATCTATCAGACAGCTCTGTCCAAGCACTTCTCTCTTGCAGTTCTAAATATTCTCTGGATAGCTCACCTCCTGCAGATCATAAGCCCAGTCTTTTAAGAACATATTAATCCAGGCTTTTACTCCAGGTTCCCAATTGATTATCCCACAGCATCCCTAGACCTCAGACCCTTAATTCTTTGGAGATTGCAAACACAGGTTTTCTTTTAACTTTGCAAAAAAATAAAATAAAATAAAATTCAGAGATCTGCCTGCCTCTTTTAAGACATTGATAGCAGGGTGGAAACCCGTCCTAAAATTTCCATTTCTACTACAAGTGGGCCTAACCTTGCTGTGTCCTGGGGTGACCCTAAACTCAGGAATCTGTCTACCTTTGTAAGTGTAAACATTAAATTTACCTGGGTGGGCTCTCCTTTGATTACCACTCCCTAGGTTTCTCCCTCCTTCCTTAGCATCTGGAGTCCTCTGTTCTGTAGTGTGCACTTGGTGTGAGGCACACACATGCTCACCATTAAGGCCCCCCACGCCATCCTCTTAGTTACGGCTGAAGTTGCCTCCGCAGATCTCAAGTCCAGGAGACATCGTGAGCTGTGCTCACATTGTCCCAAGGGCTCTCAGACCTGAAGCTCTGTTCTAGGCCCTCTAGGTGGCCTGGCCGCTTGGCCAGCAGGAAGGACATGTGTTTGGGGAGGCACATGTGTCACAGAGCACGGGGCTTCAAGGGAGTAAGTATCTCTGTCTCTTCCCCACAGATCTGGGTGGGCGGCAGGGGGCTGTCTCAGGGAAAGACCAGAGGGAAGATCTACGTGATGGACGTGGAGAAGGTGACAGTGGAAAAGGAGCTGGTGGCGCACTCGGACACTGTGAGGACCCTGTGTTCTGCCGAGGACCGCTACGTTCTGAGTGGAGCAGGCCAGGAGGAGGGAAAGATCGCTATCTGGAAAGTCGAGTGACAGCTCTGTACTGAGCCAGTGCTGGCCCGGGAGGGGACACCTGTCACACCACTGTCAGTGGCTAGCCTAGCTAGTTGGGACCTGTCTGCTCCAGAGGCCTTCATCTCCTTGGTGAGCAGCCACATCTTGTTGCTGATAAGCTTCACCGTCAAGTTACCTCATGTTACCTAGAAACTTCCAGAGTCTACAACTGGGAGCAGCGCCTCAGCTGCCAACCTGGCATGTGGCCTGTGGTCTTCAAGTCTGGCCTCTCCTCTTCATTCGCTCTCCATGTTTACTCTGCAAACATGTGAGCTCAGTGGTACAGTGATGGCAGGTGTGTCACAGTCAGCCACAGAGCCTTCCAGGCTCCCACTAACTTCCCTCTCTGTCGACTTGTACATAGCTATCTGCACGTGGTGTGTCCTGCACGCATGCACATGTCGCCTCTCTGTCAAGTTGTACATAGCTATCTGCACTGAGGCTTGTGAATGTGTTTACCACACTGGCCCAATTTCATCCTGGAAATGCTCTGTGAGGTGGGTTTCAGTATGGATGCTGGACACATAGAGGATATAGCCCATTTCCTGCGTATCCTCCTGTGAGTCCTGCATGGAGCCCTCTGATCCCCTGCCTTGGGTTTTCAAGACTCCATGTCCACCACTGGAGAGGCAGGCACTAAGAGGTTACCAATGGTCTGTGCCTGTCTGTGAGATCAGGCCAGGGTCCAGAGGTACTTAGCTCATGTGTGTGAAGATGTGGGTCCAGGTTTGCAGAGTCCTTGCTACTGCCTGCTGGCTCCCCTGAACACAGTGCAGAGGATTTCTCAGAGCCGCACCCCTCCCTAGAGTCTGCCCCAAGGGGTATTCCATATGTCCAGAAGGACAATGTGGCCAGCGATCAAGGGCACAGGTTCAGACTGTCTTTGTAAAAGTCAGTCATAAATGCATTTTAAGTTATTTAATGCCAGTTTATGTATGACCCAGTGTTTACAACTTGTGATAATAAACCCTTTTTGTAAGTGAATGTTGGTTCCTCGATTTGGCTACTGTGAGCAGATAGCAGGGTGGGAGACTGGAAGTTCATTTACTTTGCAGTGGTTGAGACTGAACCAGGGTCTGTCTCTTCCTGATAACCCAGGGCTCTAACTCCGAGCCTTGGACAGGGCTGGAAGTTGAACACTTTCACTTTTGTGACAAGGTTGAGCTCTGTAGTCTAGGGTGGCCTCAACCTCCAGTTCTTGTCTTAATCACCCAAGTGCTGGGGTGACAGGCATGCCAACCACAGCTAGGACATGTGGGAGATAGTTTTAAATTTCTGTTTATCCTAAGCATCAATCAGGTTGCTCCAAATTGGATTACTCTGTGATTTTTAGCTTCTAGGATCTCATATGGAACAATCAACTGGTACAAAGAGCCAGACTTTTGGGAGTTGTCACTTGTACCAAGAGAAGCAGTGGACAGTGGTGGGGCTGTTCTCTGACACCAGTGGACTGCAGTGAGCACATGGCTTTATATTAGTGAATGAGCCTTTGAGGGATCACTAAGATGAAAAGGAGCACTTCGATGCCTTTGGTTTCTTCTGTGTCTTGGACACAACAGTAAGGGAGGGTAAACTCATCCTGATGAAGAGAGTGTCTCCCAGCTCGAGATCTCTCCTTGAGGGTAAGATGTGTTGTGTGGCTGTAGGTCCTAGGAGTGTGCCTGCTATGTCTCTGCAGCATTTGACAGTGGCCAGGCATGGGCAGGACAATGGCATAGTCACCCATGCATCACTGACATCTCCATGTGAGTGGCTACAAAACAAAACTCTTACAAAATGACCTACCAGGCCGGGCAGTGGTGGTGTATGCCTTTGGTCACAGCACTCAGGAGGCAGAGGCGGGTTGATACTTGTGACTTTGAGGCCAGCCTGGTCTACAGAATCAGTTCCAGGACAGCCACGGCCACACAGAGAAACCCTGTCTTGAAAAAAAGAAAAGAAAAGAAAAGAAACCTACCAGGCACAGTGGTGCATGCCCGTAGTTCCAGCCAAGGATCAGAAGTTCAACAGTAATGTGAGTTCAGAGCCAACCAGGACAACTCAGTGGGGAAAAGGTGGAGAGGGGCTGGGGTAGAGCTCAGTGTTTGTATTAGTTATGTTTTTTGTTGTTGTGACAAATTCTGTGCCGGAAACAACTTAAGGAAGGGCTTGTTTTAGCCCATAGCTTGAGGGTCTGGTCCATTCTAGTGGGGAAGGTGGTGGCAGGGGAGAGTGGGACAACTAGTCACATTATATTCACCAGCAGGGAACAGACACAGGTGCTGACCTGGGCTGCTACCCTTGGGATGGTGCCACGTGAATCACATTAAGTGTGAATGGACTATATTCTCTGATTAAAAGACAAAGACTGCCTGACTACATAGAATGATCCGACTGGGCTGATGAGATGGTTCCTGAGTTCACTTCCTGGGACCCACATGGTGGAAGGAGAGGATGGTTCCTTCCTGAATGTCATCCTGTCTTGTCTACCAGAGAGATTTGGTTCGTAAGCACATGACTGAGATAAAAGGGCAAAGGATGGGATACAAGTAACATGCACACACCATTCATGTGGCTGTGACATTCATGTATCCTGTGAGACATGACCACCTTCAGCAAACAGTGACTAACTGCCAACTAGAGAAGGCAGGACTCAGGAGCTCAAAGGTTATCCACAACCATGTGAGCAACTTTGAGACCAGCCTCAAAAAAAAAAAAAAAAAAAAGACAAAGTCTCATATTTAGTAAGATGTGCTAATAGACACATGAACAGAACAAAATATGGACAAGCCCCACACTACAGACGGAGACTATGGAGAAGGTGACAGTGGAAAAGGAGCTGGTGGCTCACTCGGACACTGTGAGGACCCTGTGTTCTGCCGAGGACCGCTACGTTCTGAGTGGAGCAGGCCAGGAGGAGGGGACACCTTCTGTCACACCCATAGAGCAGGAACATGCTCTCTGACCGCAAAGTTAAAGTTCTAAGCCTGCTCAGGAGGTAGAAAGGCTGATCTGTGTTTGAGGCCAGTCTAGGCTACAGAGTGAGTTCCAGGACAGTCAGGGCTGTATAGAGGAACCCTGCTTCGAAAACCAAACAACAACCAAAGGTCCTGATCCTACAGAACATGCTCTGACTACAAAGTTTAATTAGATGCCACTACACTTGGTTTATGAGTTGCTATAGTTTGAGCCCAGGGTAGTAAAGCCCTAAGGCAATTGGGCTACGTCTATTTATGGGGTTTTAATGTGTTTGTAGCTCAGGCAGAGCACCTACTAGGTACACACATGACAGTGAAGACTCACTGCTTTTCCCAGGCATGATGCTTGCTCTCCCCTCTAGGGAACACTACATGGAGGCTCAGCTACTGCACTGGGCAAGAACAGAAAGAGTGGACTGGTTAAGTGTGGTGGCTCATGGTTATAATACTAGAATTTTTGAGGCCGAGACAGGAGGATTGCCAGGAGCTTGAGGCCAGCCTGAAGCTATAATGTGAGACTTTGCCTACCCCCACGAAAAACACAGAAGAAAAACAAGGGTTGAAGAGATAGTTCAGAGGCTCAAAGCACTGGCTGAGCTAGAGGATCTAGGTTCAGTTCCCAGCACCCACGCCGCCTCTTCTGGTTTCTTTGGATGCCATGCAGGCGTGTAGTGCACTGAGAGTCAAGCCAGGAAAACTCTCATCCACATAAAATCAGATGCTGTAAAACAACAGCTAAGAAAGATTAGTCTGTAAGGACCATGGCTGTCCGCTTGCAGATGCTACTGTCTGTATAAACATGAGAAATGTGAAACTCAGCCCAGTAATGGATTTTACCGAGGACACATCAGGGCACAGGATTGCAGCAGGAAACTGGAGCTCCACCGAGCATGGAGCACCTGAGGTAGAAGGACAACAATGGAAGATGGAAGGCCAGAAGACCAGGATCCTGAAAGCTCAGACATCCTGGACACACACTTTATAAAAAGTCTCAAAAGACACACTGTGTTCATGAACTGCAACTCTTAGCATTGTGAAGATGTTCTCTGCTAAGTGACCGAGATTCTCGAATCCCAGTGGAGCGGGGGATTACAGCACAGTGAAGAAATGCTGAGGAAAGGGTTTTCAAAAGAGATCAGAGAACAAGTTGCCCAGGATGTGGCTTCGAAGCATCCCTCCAGACGGCAGTGAATGAGAAAGCAATGATGCCATCTGTTGCGAAAGGTAAGCAGGCCAGAAGGACCGAAGGCTGGCTCTGGGTGAATGCATAGAATCAGGAAAGCCACTGGGTGAGAAGCAGAGGTGTGGGGAGGGTACGCAGCCCTGGCTGCACTGCATGTGATGGGGAGAACGCTACACGACTCCACTGACACAGTATTAAAGTGGAAAAATAAGAAGCTAGTAGGCAAGGTGGTCCATGTCTGTAATCCTAGCATTTCTGAGGCTGAGGCAGGATGATCATGCTGAGTCTCAGGCTAGCCTGCGCTATAAAACAAGGCCCTGTTTTAAAATCCATGACATAAATGAATAAATAGAAAAAAGGAACCATAATTAGGGGAAACACTAGATCTGACAAAAGTTGTTATTGTTTAATTCAAACCCCCAATATGTAAAGAACATTTGCAAATTAAGATGAAAAGCCCATGGGCTGGAAAGATGGCTCAGCGGTTAAGAGCACTGACTGCTCTTCCAGAGGTCCTGAATTGAATTCCCAGCAACCACATGGTGGCTCACAACCACCTGTAATGAGATCTGATGCCCTCTTCTGGTGTGTCTGAAATATATACGTATATAAAAGGATGAAAAGCCCAACTGAAAACAGAGTAAAAGGCACCTTACCAATGAAGCTACCTTACCAACGATGGTCACTTTAAGATGTTCAGTGGGGCTGGGGAGGTGGCTCTGAGCTTAGAGGCACTTGTTTCTGTTGCAGAAGTCCTGGGTCTGCCACTGCAGCTCCGGGGCTCTAACACCCTCTTCTGGCCTTTGCAGGCGTCTGCGCACACATGATGATATATAAACATGCAGGCAAAACACTCAGTAAAAAAAAAAAAAGATAGATGCTTAACATGGTTAGTTTTCAGCAAAATGCAACTTAAATCACGTCATTTGATGGCTGAGCGTGTGACATCACACATTTTCATTAGCACGGGAAAACAGTGAACCTCCTCAGCAGGCACTATGCATAGCCGTCACTCCAGTGTGCTGAGACACACAGGTGAGGCCTACAGGAGTGGCAGGAGACTAGGGGTTCCCTCCCCCAGTAGTCACTGCACACATTCAATCTTACAGATTGTCCTCTGGGCAGCTAAGATCCAAGCCTAGGACTGTCACCTCCCAGCCGAGGTTACTCAGGTAGGGTGTTTGAGCCACAAGTCACTCACTGTGCCATGGCTGCTGAGAGGCCTGGAAGGTGTGGAATCTGGCCCCTGAAGCCAGCAGTGGGGTAGGTGCCCCTTTGCAGAAATTCTTTCCTGTCACCACCCTTGAGATCCCCTGGGATCTCAGGCACTCGGGGCTGGTAGACAGTAGGGGTGCCACACCTGGTTCCCCCAATAGGGGAGGAGGTCTGACTTGTGTGAAGGATCTTAGAACCCTGGGCGATTACCAGTACTTTCTGCCTGTCAGAACCTACTACATCTCAGAAACCACTGAACTGCAGGATGTAACTCCCTCCAGGGTCCTTTAGAGCTCCACAGTAGGAATTTGCAGCAAATACAGCAGCTAGCAGCCTTCCATAGGTATGCGTATGACTGACTCCAGCCCCAAGCTCAGGAAGTAACCCAGATCAAGGGTTGTTACTGTTATAAATCTTAGCAGGCCACCAGAAGACCCATATCATATTCTGTCCCAGAAAGGCCTGGGACACCCACCTCCAGCACCCAAGGATATACATGCATACAACCCCCCCCCCCACCTTTGCTCATTAGGACCTCTTATTGCTCAACAGTTTTCTACACCAGGCTGACCTCCTCACCTCTGGGCAGAAATGACTCTGGGAGGGGCTGGACAACTGGGATCTGAAACTGCAGGAGCCTATTTTGTGGGCCCTGGGGGAG
This sequence comes from Micromys minutus, assembly GCF_963924665.1. Lineage (NCBI taxonomy): Eukaryota > Metazoa > Chordata > Mammalia > Rodentia > Muridae > Micromys > Micromys minutus. Next base: position 15,975,705 of record NC_137962.1, read on the forward strand.
CTCTGGGGACCCTGCTGTGCCTGTAGGAAGAACATTCTGCCTCTCCCGGGACTTAACAGGCTCCAGGCAGGCAGCCGCTCGAAAATGACAGGACCACAGTATTACCTGCAGTGATAACATTTATTGAATTAACCACATTGTAACAGCAATGGAGGCGGGAGGCACTGGCCCGGCAGGAAGTAGTCAGGCCGTAAACACCGAGTGATATACAAGGGGACCAGCAGCCCAGCATGTGACAAAGGACAAAGCCCAGGGGACTCTGGACAGCAGCAGACATACACATCCACCTAATAAAAAACAAAGTCATGTGTGATAGTACTCTCTTGAATCTTTCCTCATAAATCGTAACATGTGTTTAACACACACTTAACCATTGCTAAAATCAGCAAGAGCTAATACAGTGCTCCAACTTAATAAGTTGATAACAGTTGTCCTGTTTCCAGTTCACAAAGGAACTAAATAGTTTTGTTCCGAGGTGCCTGGGGAGTGCCATTGTGCCGAGAGGCCTTTCTAGTAACTTCTTCCTGCTAGGTGTCCCAACACAGGACCTTCAGCAGGCAGCAGGGGAGGCAACTGGGGCTCCCAGGTTGCCCTGCTCTCCTGTCGGCCCAAGGGTTGCCCTCAAAGTGGCCATCTCAGGCTTCTGCCCAGGAGGCTGGCTTTTCATGAAGTGATGGGCTACTGAGTGCACACCCCCTGCCTGCCACGTTTAGGAGTCAGTCCAAAACGGAATAAAACAGCAAGGCTGCTGTGCTGGGCAGTCCCCAGGCACTCTCGAAAGCTCTGCCTTTAGCTCACATGCAGAGGGGGTGAGCCCATTTCTGGTAACAGCCGTTGAAAGAGGACCCACCAGTAGCTTCACCTGCACAATCCAGGTGTTGGGTTGGTGGCTGAAGAGAGGCTCAGGTGGAAGCAGAACTAGGGTGTCATAGCATTTGGTTCATGTGAAGCTGACGAGTGTCTGGTCTCGAGAGATGGTGTTTTACAACACTGACCTGTGGCCCACGTAGTCATGGTTGCTGCTGCCGCACAGAACACTGGCCAAAGGGAGCCATCGACTCCATGGGCTGTAGAAGACAGTGGCACCAGGGAGACAAGGGAACCAGGCTGCCGCTGATGGAGGGGCCACAGCACTTTCTACGCCACACCTTCTATGACAGCTTGGCCACTCCAGGAGGCTACCAACCAGATCCTGCTCTGTCACTCCCAACTTGTCCCAAACCAGCCCTCACAGAGCCCTGAGGGTCCTGAGGGTGAGTCTTAGGGCTGCACACCTGTCGGTGTGAATGTTCCAGTGGAGATCTTAGGCTAAGAACAGAAAAACGTCCCATAGCCAGCTTTCCAGATACCAGGAAGTGCCACCATGCCATTCTGCCCCCAGTCAGAAGCAGGCTGTGGACCTCTTATCAGCTTGTACTCTCGTGCAGGCAAACTCGGGCACCAAGTAACCAAAGCACCTTTCCTCTCAAGATCACAGGCCATGGAAGAGCCACTCAGGTGCATTCTCTGGGATCCCACTGACCATGGGTGCTAGGTCTGCAAGCCCAGGTTAGGAAACAAATACCTGGGCTGGTCTGAATGATCCATGCTTTGGGGTCACCCATGCAAAGCTAGTCTTCCTCCTTGGCTTCTTTAACACATAGGCAGTGGCCCAGAGAGTTGCCAACTGCTACCATCTCAGAATAATCTCTCCGTGAGGGAAGGACTAGGCAAAAGGGTCTGGCTACTTGTCCACCCCAGATGAGACAACATCCACCTTGAGGTTCATAGCTCACTGTATTTATTGCAAGGAAGCCCAGAAATCAACTCTATTACCACTTCTGGGTCTTTTCCCAAGGGCCCTCAGACAACAGCTTTTGGATACAAACATCTAACAGTCTCAGGTCTTAAAAAGAACCAGATGCACAGCCTGATCTGACTGCAACAAACAGGCATGCCTCTGGCTGAATGTTCTTACTGGGTGTCAGCATTTTACCACGACCTGTGTCATGAACACAGTGTCCTTGTGTTATTTCAGATTGTGGTGGAGTGGAGGCCCGAATCTTAAGGTCTGGTCGACTGTGGTGATTCTATTATCTCTTGCTCCTGTGAGTGTAGTCTCTGCTAGACCCCAAACCTCCTGTCATTCAGCAGAAGCCTTTGGGTGGGGTGCTGTGAGTGGGGTGCATCCTAAGACCCCACACTCATTTCGATGGTTCCAAGTTTTGGCCACCAGGTTTTGCTCACTTAAGTATCCTCTGCATCCCTGCCTCCCTCTGTCACCCTCTGGCAAGGTGGAAAAGCAGGGTGCATGAAAACAGAGGTTATGGTCCTTAGTCTTGAAGAGGAGGAAATACCATCTTAAAACTAACTTGCACAGGAGTGACTTGCCAAGGATGCTGGTTGGAGAGAGGAGCCAAGGAGTGCCTGCTTCCCTAAAGAGACAGAGCACCCTGCTGATGGGGTTTACATAGCTGGTGGCTTAGCATTGGGACTGTGCTTGGGAGTCCAACTTCCCCTACCCAAGGAGACTTGCAATTCTATTCTCAACGGGCAACACAGAAACCACTGGAAAGTGGAGCCAGTCCTATGCAGGCATGGGCTTAAAGGAAGACCCAGGCAGGTGGAAGGTACCCTTGTACCCTGAACAGGCCTTTGCTCCCAGATATAAAACACTGAAGACGACAAAATGCCACCTGTGTGGGAAACGTGGCAAGACAGAGGCCAGCCAAGGACATAAACACAGTGTTCCTTTGAAGACACAGAAAATTCAAGTAATTTATTTAAAAACTGCTTACTTTCATCTTGAAATATATATGTATATATGTTTGCTTTAGAATGCTCATATTGCAGCATGATTCTCATGCACTTTAAAGTACTTTATGTAAAAACACCAACCGAGGCAGCAAGAGCATGGCTCTGACTTCATCTGGGTACCATTCAGGGAGGACCTCCCCTCTCCTAAGTGCAGACGACTTACTAAACCGAGGCCATTGTTTGCAAAGTCTTTACCCACAGCTGCATCATCTGATGAGCCTGCTCCCCTGAAACCCAAGTTTTGCTCAGGAGCAGAAATTGGAAACTGCTCGGGGTCTTGGGTCACCAGCCCTCCTGCTTAGGCAGATGCTTGCTTCTCTTTGCCTTCATTCCCATTCCAGTGACCATCAGCAGGAGCAGGTGATGAGGTCACAAGATTTCAGTTAGGTTCCAGCGAGGATCAATGTTACCAATGTGGCAGGGAGGTAAGCTTCAGCACCTTCTGATGCCACTGTCCCCCACTCTCGAGGTAGCCTTGCAGCAGGACTTGGGAGCCAATGCTCGCCTGGAGTTCTGTGTCTGGATTCCCAGCCAAATATGTAGCGATAAGCTGAAGTGTCACGCAGAGCCAACAGCTGCCCTGTGGTGGCTTCTGGGGAGGACCACGTGGGCGGGGACTGGACACAGACAAGCTTACACACAAGCACGCAGGAGCCACACTGAGAGTTCACATTCAGCCTTGCTGATTGGTGCTGTCCCTGGGTGGGATGTCTGGAGGCTGCCCTGGGGAGTGGCTACCTTCTGCTCAAACACCTCTGGGACCCTTCCCTAGCTTTGGTGTGTGTCTCAGCTATGCACAGGACTGTGAGCCTAACTCGCCAGAGATGCTGTTCTTCTATGAAAACCACAGTTGTGAAAAAGAAAATACTGTTTCTAAATAAACAGAAAAATACTCTGAGGCACTGCAGTACCAGACTGATGCTGAAGGTGTGCCCAGCAGACACCTGCTGGGAGATCTGGATACTGTGCTGCTGTCTGCTGCCCTCAGATGAGGCCTGTGAAGGGAGTCTTTTCTGCACTTCAATCACTGGTTTAGAAATGCAGACCCTTACAATTTCTAAATTGCTTATGGACTATGCTGTGAATATTTCACAATTTAAAACATGCAGAATGATATACCTGCAGAATAAAAGACAGCTGAAATTAAGTTCTTTTTCAATAAAAAAAGATTTCAAATGATTTTTTTAATTGTGGGAAAGATAATTAGTGTGATATTTTTGTCTAATAGCTCAAACCTACCCTACACCTAACACCTACTGAACTTGGACTGTGCTCTGGGAGGGAACTCCAGCTTGCAAGGTATCAGCAAGCATAGCCCCCAGTGCACCCTGCCCTCCAGTGTGGAATGTACCAGCTGGGGCTTACACCATGGACTCTGTCTCCACCAACCCCCGAACGCCCCCTTTCCGAGACAGCTTTAGTACAGTGGGCTTTTCACTGCCTGCTCCACCCTCGCCTTCGCCAGTGGGCCCTGAGGACAGGCCTTTTTGTTCCTCCTTAGTTTCTTCTGACACCTCAGGGTAGATGACCAGAAAAGTGGCTGTCAGGAAGCCCAGGAAAGAGCCCACAGAGGCCACTATGGGGATGACAACGATAGTATTCACAGCGTCGACCACGCCCCCAAGGGCGGATGCAACCAGGATCTGGGAGATGTAGACCTGACAGGAGAGGATGGCGCAGTCAATGCCAAATCCACGCTTGGAATTCCCCGGACTGTGGTGGACATACTGCAAGAGAAGGGACACAGGTGTGAGGACAGACAGACAGAAGGTGGCCTTCATCAGTACCTCACGGCTGTGAACACTGACTGCACTGAGAGAGGAGACATGCTTGCCTGAGTCAGGCAGCTAGCAACTGCCAAGCTGGATCCTCCAGAGCCCAGCCTGGCACCGGGCAGTAAGGACATAGGGAGGAGCACAAAAGTAGTTCTACAACCTAATAAGGACTTTATTCCCCAGAATACCACGGCACCAGGTGCCCACCTCACCCTGGAGATCTCCTTGGAGAACAGGGAGCTCAAGTCACTCATGTGCACGTGGGCTCAGGCGACAGAGCAGGGAACACCAGCAGTTTTGTTTGTCCATGTTTCTTGAATACAATATAAAAGCATACCTGAGCAGGACATGGCTACACTCACCCCAAGTCTCCAAAGGAGACTTGTCCTTGAGATATGGGGGCCAATCTACCCAGAAGATAGAAACCACACTCAGATTTTAGACTTGTGTATACCACAGTCAGAGGGAAATTTTAAACACACCTTCTAGAAACCAGAAAGAACAACAGAAGAGAACCCCACCTTACTCAACCAACAGAGAGAGGCCACAAGAGGGCAACATCCATTTCACCACATATGGGACATGCTGGGCCACAGATGGTGTAATCAGTTAATGTAAGGGCTGAATTATATGTGTATGCTTTCTCTGATTTTGACTATTAGAAACCAGTCCGCTATGACCATCAATAAAAACTCCATGTCAGAAATTCACCATCATACTGCTGAATAATCCATGGGTTCAAAATAGAAACCAAGATAAAAAACAAAACATAAAAATCTGTGTATGTATGGAGACAGATGATCTGTATACGCGCGCGCGCGCGTGCGTGCGTGCGTGCGTGCGTGTGTGTGTGTGTGTGTGTGTGTGTGTGTGTGTATGTGTATGTTAGCACAGGTGTCTCTCTTCCTCTGCCATTCCTAACCCTGGTCTCTGAATAGTCTCTCACTCAATGGAAGTCTAGGTTTTGAGCCCCAGGGACTCTGTCTTTGCCCCCTTGGCACTCGGGTTGTAATGATAGGCACATGGTACCATAGCCCAGGTCAAACATGGGTCCTGGAGATCTGAATCCAGATCCTCATGCTTGGACATCAACTTTATCCACTAAGCTATTTCCCCTAGACCTTAGAAAACTCTTTGAAAAAAAATGTTAAAGTAATACATTAGCTGGGTACGGCTATCCATATTATGGACGTCAGCACTCGCAGAGGCAGGCGGATCTCTGTAAATCCAGGCCAGCCCAGAACACCGGTGAGACCCTATCTCTGAAGGAAAGAGAGAAGCTGTGTACTGAAAGCTCTCGAAGTACATGGCAGCTGGTCTGTAGTCCTAGGACTCACTCGGTGGAGGCAACAGGATTTCTGTGCGTTGGAGTCCAGGCTGAGCTCCATAGGAATTCGGGCTACAAGGTGATAGCTAAGGAGCTTATGGTGCTCAACATTCAGACCTCCCACAGACCTGCCTACTTTAAAGAAGAGTGAACCAGAGAGAACTGGCCAGAGGCATAGTACATGCACTCATGTGGCTATGTGGTGACAATGCAGACAGGGTGGAAGGCCTTGTGACCCAAAAACACCCACCTGGGGGAGGGATGTGAGAGTCTAACTCCACTCCCTCCAGCTATACTCGAACCTACAGGAGACAGTGGGAAGTGCACAGATGTCTGGGATCAGTGTAAGTCCTGCCATACTACACAAGCCACACAGAATGAGGCAGATCAGAAAATGTTAGTCTAGTTATAGGAAGGTCAGACACAGGTTCAAGTGAAGTCAGCGTATCAGGAAGAGGGGCTTCTAGACACTGGTCACCATCTTTCTTGGTCTGGGTGATTCTTCTGTATGATTCACTTCTGAAATGCTAGCAAGTGGTTTAGTCTCGACAGTTATGAACTCTGCAGAGTACATCTATAAAACACCACCACCGTTAGCTTTCACTAGAAGTGGGGGATCAAAGATGTGCGCCAGCATACCGGTACATGTTTGCTTCTTTCTTTTCAAAATAAGGTCTTAAGTACCCTTGACTGGCCTTGAACTTGCTATAAAGGATCTGGCACTGTGGCATTCACCTTCCTAGTGCTGGGTGTATAACTGGCTCCAGTCCCTTTACACAGGGCAAAAACAGTGGTAGCCCAGAAGCAGTCAAAGCCACGGAAGTGAAGGGCACTGAGGCTGCTAGATCAGGAGCCCAACAGTAAGCCTAGAAAGGGAACTGCCCACAGTGGGGAAGATGACAGTAGAGGGGATTGTGGGTCCAAGGGGCGGGATGGTCAGAGGAGAGAGACCCTGTGGCCAGGGAATGACTAGGCAGCTGTCGCCTTCATCAGAAGAGAAGACAGAGAGGACTGCAGAACACTGAGGTGGCCTTATCACCACCTTCACTCAGCATCCTTAGACTGGCTGTACCTCCTTGATGTCATGGTAGTGCCCTAGGAGGGCATAGGGGCAGTAGGAGATGCTCATGGAGACGACACCCATGGTGCTGATGGTGACCATGGCTACGTAGACATTGGGAAACATGGCCATCACAGCGGTGCCCACAGAGAAGCCCAGTGTTCCCAACATGTAGATGATCCTGATGCTCAGGTCATAGTTGTCCAAGTACTTCTGTAGCAGGGCTGTGGAGAGGGTCACAGGGAACATGACTTAGCTGGTGTCCACACACCCCCTTTACCTCCAACACTGCCTCCCTCTGGTTGAACCTAGGCCTTCAGGCATATAGTCTCCTGCCCACCTGAACCATGCCCACCTGGATTCCCCCAGGCTCTAGCATTTCTGAAAGCAGCCAGCTCTCTGGCCTCCATGGTACGCTGACAACCCACTCAGGTCTCCTTGAGAGAAACCTCTGGCCTTTCCCTTGCCACTCTGGGTTCCCAGTACTCAAGGTCAGTCTGAGGATCCTGCCTCCTGATTGGGTCCTCACAGGTGTCGCCTCCTTCAGGAAGCATCTGTGCTGCAGTAGATCGGTGATGGTGGTATGGTCCCTGTCACTTGGCTGACCTGCCCCACCCTCCCTGCTTCAACTACAGATCGGGCAAAGCTGACTTCCATTCCAGGTTCAGGCTGAATATGGGCAGATAGGAGTGCAGACTCCAACCCTAACTCTTCAAGTTTTGGGACTGATAGAGGAATGCTACCTTAGTATGAGAGTCTATCACCCCACCCATCAAGGCTCCTGTCCTTGACAGGCTGGACCGTTCCACTGCCCTTCAGACTGCTGGGCCCCAGATAGGGCTGGCATGCTAGGGATGTCATGCTAATAAACAGGTCCGTCCATGCTACACAGTGTCATGAAACAGCATTCAGGATAGCCTCCCAGCCTCAGAAACACCTGATCCCAGGCCACGGCAACCAACTTGAACAGCTTTTTCTCTATGGAGGCAAAGGTCAGGATCCTGATACTCTGGTCGAGCCTTCTCACCTGAGCAGATAGCACCAGTAGCAGCGTAGATGACCAGGCCCCAGCAACCCATCTTCACGCCAGCGTTGTAGGCATGCCACTTGGTGGAGTTGGAGGGGGCCTGTTTGTAGAGAGAGGAGGTTGAAGGCATTTGCCGCCCTCAGGGCAGAGATTACTCTGCACTCCCGTGCAGGCAGTCTGAGAGGTGACAGACACTAGTGAGAGGAGAATCAACCCAAGTCCAGGTCAGTATCTGGTAAGCTACTTCCAGTCCCTCCCAGGCCACATGCGACTCTGTTGCCCACAATGAGATGTGGAATGCTGCCGGTAGCCCTGAAATAAGGTTGGTCTGGACCTGCAGACATGACTCTGCCTTCTCTGAGCTGCCATGCTAGCACCTGAAAAAGGTATAACAGACCATTGTGGCTACCTACACAGCCACAGTGTGAGCCCAGAAACACTAGCAGGGCCTGGCAAGAATAAAAATAGGCTGTTAATTTGACAGCTGAACCAGCACTCTGTTCACAATTTTCAAAGTGGTTCTGGTCCTCTGAAGGTACCTGGCATCATAAATGGTCATCACAGACCCCACTGCAACAACTTTGCCTCAGCGTGCGACTGAGCATGTATACTGGCCAGCTGCCTTCTGGGCATTCCCTGACCCACATGGCCATGTGGATGCAGGTTCACAAGAGGCCCTGACATGGAAGCTGCCTAGTTCTCTAGACAGGGTAAGTGGTAGCCCTAGGGAACTCACCTGGGGGTTCCCTTTGAAGATAACCTGGCCCATGAAGTCAGTATAGAAGACAGCCTCTGCGATGACGGAGAACCAAGTGAGTAGGTGGCAGAGGCAGAGCCACATCAGCTCCTTGGGCATCTTCAGCATGGACAGCCACAGCAGGCGCACAGTGGTCTCTGTCTCACCCTCCTCACTCTCCGTGTCCCCACTGGAGGCAGTGGCCCCACTCTGGTTGCGGTGCCGGGAGCGCTGCCGCTGCTGCAGCTCATACAGGTCGCTCATGCTTCGTGATGGCTTGATCAGGACCACTGCATTGGCCCGGCGGTAGCGGTAGCAGTGGGACCCAATCTTGCCATAGTAGGAGAAGGTGCTAGATGCCTGCCTGTGAAACATGTGCCTACGCCGTCTCATGGAACCAGATGTGATGGAGGGCTTCAAGTCTACCTTAGATCGGATGAGGGAGTTCATTGGTGGGGAGCCTCTCCCATTTGGGACTTTAGCTTCATTCAAGTGATTATCAAGCAACGTGTCGTCCTCCTTGGTGGACTCCCTGAGGAACGTGGACAGGCGGGGCAGCTTGGCCCTCAGGAGCTCTTGGCTGGTGCTCTGGGGGGTGCTGGGGTAGGAAGCATCTTGGAAGATGGAGGGCTCGATGTCATGCAAGAAGAGCAGCTGAGGCTCCATGTCCAGTGTGGCATCAGCCATGTGCAGCACCGAGTCACTCTTGCTGCGCACGATGTCCACATCAAGGTAATCCAAGGACAGCTCGTGCTCTGACTGCACCTCATCTGGGAATGAGGGGCTGCCATCCTGCATGCCCCCACCAAGGGAGCTGAGGCGGGTAGCAGGAGCTGGGGCACCAGGCTGGACACTGGTGCTGGGCAGGGTAGCATCCTCAGACCCCCGGTCCTGCTGTGGGCTGTACTGTTCCTCTTCAATGCTGAAGAGATGCAGAGCCACCGACACTGAGAAGATGACGGCAGCAAAGAAGAACAGCACCTGGTTCTGGGTCTGGAACCAGTCACCTAGGAAGGTCTGCGTCCAGTCCAGTCCACCTAGCACATAGCCGATGGCCCCGCCAAGGCCTGTAGGTAGAGAGGGGACAGTGAGCCCCAGCTGCAGCACAGGGCTGTCCCTTACACAGGGTTATGTGCAGATCAGTGAGATGGAAAACGAAAGGACAGCTGAGACAACAGAACAGAACTCAGGGAACTGCACAGCTCTTAACACTGGCCTAACATTCCCAGTCAGAAACGAAGACAGCAGGAGTCTTGGGCCCAAAGCAACCCTAGTGCACCCATGTGTTCTCCTCCAGATGGGGGACAAAGGCTGGGCAGTGTCTACCTGGTAGCCACGTCATCCAGGCAGGCCTCATTCCCTATTGCTCCTCTGTCCCTTTATCCTGCTGGGTTCACTTGTTAAGTGAGTCCCAGTAGAACCTAAAGCCCTGTCACTGATCACCACCACCAAGGACCACAGACCCCCCCCCCCAGCCCACCTGGGCCTAGTATGGGTTTTTACCAGCAGAGAAGGCGTGTATGTTGAGGGCCATGTCTTGCTCCTCACTGTCTACCACATCCAGCAGGTAGGCACGAATGGGTCCCTCAGTTGCATCGGCACTGAAATCCAGGACCACCACTCCCAGCACCGTGAGGACAATGCCAATGGGCTGCCGGCTGGGAACGTCGCCGAGCGCCAGACCTGGACAGAGTGTGGGGAAGCAGTCATATGCCAGTGCCAACTGGCAGGCTTCTCAGGCAAATGCTTTTAGGATAGTGGTAAAAGTTCACCCCATTTCTGTGGTTTGTGGGTGTCCCCTTTTGCCCAGCCCCCAAGAGCTCCCTCTCTTAGAAAGTATTTATTTTTATTATGAGAGTTTTGCTTGCATGTGAGGATGTACATCTTGTGTGTGCTTGACGTCTGCAGAGGTCAGAAGAGGGCATCAGATCTTTTGGACCTGAAGTTACAGATGGCTGTGAGCCACTATGTAGGTGCTGGGACTTGAACCGGGGTCTTTTGCAAGGGCAGCAATGCTCCCTATTATGCTATCTCTCCCTCCTCTGCCAACCAGGCAACAGTGGCCACTGGCAGGTAAAGTACTGGCATCAGCATCAGTGGCTGTGCAAGGACCACTGCCTCCATCTCTATAAGGATGCTCTCTCCTCCTCTGCCCACCACACTCCCCTGTGCTATGTTCTGAGTTGGCTGGCTCTGCCTTCGCTTCCAAACTAGACAGTGGCTGTGAGTACATAAGGCCACACCACCTTGGCAGGCATGCTGAGTCTCTAAGAAGGCTGTCTGGACCCAAGGAATCACCAGACCTGAGCCCTTGTTAGCTCACGCTGGGACCAACCTTCAGAACTAGAGGTGGGGCAAAGACAGGTCTGGCCATGAAGTACAGCCTTCAGACTATACCTTGACATGCTGGCCCGTGGATTGCCCAGGAGGCCCCACCGGCAAGGGAAGGGCTCAGGCTGAAGTGCTGGTGCCTCCAGACTGGCTATATGTGGATCACCTGTGGCAAGGGCCACCCCAGGGTTACTCTTTATACATGTCACCGCATAGAGGAAAGTAAAGAAATGCTTGAAGGTGACAATAGGCCTAGGGCTGGCAGCAAATACCAGGAAACTGTCACCTGCAGACTCCTAGATGGGAATCATCTCTGGTGGAGGATCTGCCTGGTACAGGTATGACTCAGCAAGGAGATGCTCAGGCCAAGAGGAGAATGACCCAAAGCTGCTACAGACTGTCCCTATCCTGGCTCTCAGAGCTGTGACTGCCCCCTGGAGGTGGTCTTGTGGGGCCTTCTCTGTCCACAGCCCTGCTGCCTCTGGAACTTGGGCAGACCTATGCGTTAGAACACACGTTGCACTTTTTTTTACCAGAGGAGTCAAATAACAAGGCTTTGTTTCCACCAGTTCCGAACGGTGCCCGTAAGGCAGAAAATATTTTCCCACAGAGTAGCTTTAATTAAAAACAAAACAGAAAGAGGCAAAACAACACGAGGCATGAACCAAGAAAACAAACACCAGACTGGGTTCTGGACATTTTCAGTACCATGTCTAAGAAAAGGAGAACAAAAAAGAAAAGATAATTTCTGAAATCACTCTGGAAACAGGACGTGGTGTCAGATACGCATTAAAAACAAGCCATCACAACAGGAAGCGTTTCCCTGTGAACAGGTTCCTCCAGCTTTCCCATGTGGGGCTGGCTCTACTGCCAAGCTCCCTGCTACCGTCTCCACTAGGAGGTCCTCAGCATCCTGAGCTGGTTCTTGCACAGTGACCCAGTGAAGTCACCAGATAAGGCCCCCCCCAATGCACATACTAATGCAAGCTCAGCAAACACTCACCTATAGCAGAGCCGTTGAGGAAAAGTGCAACACCAATGAGGACCCCCACACACAGCACAAGGATGAAGGGCCGCCGGCGGCCCCAGCTCAGGGTACAGCGGTCGCTTGCAGAGCCAATAAGCGGTGTGAAGATGAGGCCAAGAACGGGGCTCAGGAACCAGGTGAGGCTGTAGTACTTCTCGGGGAGGCCTGTAGGGACGCACAGCCTATCACTTGTCATGTACACCCCACATAGACACATATTCTCACTCCCTCAAGCCTCCTCAGGATACACCTTTTCCCTAAGGCTCCTTTGGAATTGAAGATGCTAGACAAAGAGGGTACTCCAGACCTTGGAGCCCATACTGGGCTCTACCTGAAGGGCCACCATGTTGCTGGTACTGAGCAGGGCTGAGCTACTCAGGTATGGTCCCGTCCTCTGTGCCGTACTTATGGAAGTGGCACAATGTCTTGGTTGCAGGAATAAGAACCACTCAATTTTGAACCTGACTGAGAAAAATCTATTACAGACAGTCTCGCCAAGGGTCTATAGAGTTACCTCGGCAGTGGGTGCCCTGAGCCATGGAGTGGTAAAAGCCCACATGTATCCACCGAAGCTAGGAGCCACAGCCAGCACCCAGTGCCCCTTCTTCCATTTAGCTTTCCAGACTGTCCAGGCATGACACGGTGAGTGTGGCGGAACCTGGACAGCCTGACATCAGAGTCTATGCCACCTTCCTGTCATACAAATTCAAACGTGGTGCCAACAGAGCAGACGAATGATGGCCCTGGGCACAGGCCAGTGCTCTGCAAAGTGACTGGAATGTATGAGGACAGCCACCAGCAGCTCTGATGAGTACTACAGAGACCCTTGCACCTGACCACATACAACACCGCCCTCGAGTGACATGTAAAAACTCGGTAAGGAGCTGCTACTACAGGTCAAAGTGCAGTGGGTGGATGCTGGGTAAGCATGGCACACTGTGTCCTAGATGTGCAGAGGAGGCCTTGAGTGTCATCACGAGATCAACGAGACTCCCCACTTTACAACGACCCAAAGCTTGCTTAAAATCACTTCACCATTTCATCAGACAAGCATTCACACTAAGGACACTGAGGAAACAGACTCATGTTGAGCTGGCAAGAAAAATAAACGTGTGGGAGGAAAGCATGTCAAGGGAGGAAGCACCTTGCAGAACCTCGTGCCATGGCGCCATTAGGTACCAGGGCACTCCGCCAGGGTCTAAGGTGTGTGTTCTGACCTCTGCAGCCATGCCTGGCTACAGGAAAGCTACATCTGATCCTATCCCAAGTCAGCAGGACAGACAAGAGTCAGAGAACTAAAGTCTGCCCATTGAGCTCCTACAGACAAGCCGAGTTCTAATGGTATGGGGTCCTCAATCTTACTAGGCAAGGCACTCAGTGAGCTGTTCTGCCCCCCACCCTGCCGCCAGCCCCTCAGTAAAGCCCATATCATGTGTCCTGTGTCTCTTAGCACAATCCCTTCTCAAAATAACCCAGAGCAAACAAGGCAGTCTGAGATTCAGGGGAGGGGGAAGCACCCTGAGCTTCCCACTGATCATGCCACCAAGTCAAAAGTAGATAAGAAGCTCAATTCGCTCAACTCAGTCTTTTGGGCACGGGGCATCTTCATGGGCCCTGGAAGAACCTTAGCAGGCTTGTCCTTTCCTGCCTGGAGCAACTGTCTTGCTGTCACTGCCCCAACACCTGAGGAATGGGGTAGGACGATCCCTTTAGGCTCACAGTGCCCTACCTACCCTAAGCATAGGGCTCCATACCATACAGACTCAGCAGTACTGAGTTTGTCCCCATCAGGTTATAGCTTCATGAAGACACTGAGACAAACAAGTCCCCTTTCCCCTTTCCAGTCAAGAGCCAGACAGGACGTATAGAGTTTTGCTGACTCAAACAAGCTGGGAGACAAGGCCCTCTCTCCTCCCACAGTCCCTCTTTAGAACGGATACTGTGCTGTTGCTGTTGTACGGTGTCTCTCAGCAGATACCCTTAACCCAGATGCCCTCACTGCCTAGGGCCAGCAGTATGCCCCCAATACCAAGCCTGTTTGAGACAGCAAGTCCCCACAGAACAGAACTCTCCCAGTGACATGACAGTGCCAACACCAATGGACCCTGTGGCCCCACCACCCTGGCCACCAGGAGGCCCAGGCATCAACCCTTAGGAACACACACCTTGGCAAAGCTTGGCAGGTTACATATATAGGTAGACAGGAGTCACAGATAACTGACAGGTTCAAGAAATGTATGCAGGAAGTCTGTGACATCTAGCAAAGGGTCAAGAACAACCGCAGACAGTAGTAGAACCTGACTGAGCAGGCTTGTCCTTTCCTGCCTGGAGTAACTGTCTTGCTGTCACTGTCCCAAAACCCAAGGAATGGGGGAGGACGATCCACTCAGGTCCATCTGTGGGCTGTAGGATGAACACACGCAGTGCAGAACAAGCCCGGCTGTACCCAAAATGGCCTTCAAAGAAAGCAGCCAACTGGCTACTAAATGAGGCCATGCACTGATGGGGCAGCTAATGAGAGTCCATGAATAGTACTGGCTCCTCCAGGTGGGCACGGCAACCAGAATGTCCAGGAACAGAGACAAAAGCATCATCCCAGAGACCTTGGACCAGTTGTCACTACTTTTACAAGAAGTGACAGCTGTAGCCATCACACAGCCCAACAGCTTCGGTTCCGGAATCAGGGAGAAAACTCTGTTGCCCAAGGCCATGTGGCCTACCACATACATCTTACAAAAGACGGCTGTAATACTGACACAAAAGACATAAAGGAGCTGGAGAGATGGTTCAGCAGCACTGGCTGCTTGCTCTTCTAGAGGGCCCCAAATCTACATGTCAGCTCATAACTCTCTGTAATGCCAATCCCAGGGGTCCCACGCCTTTTCTGGTCTCCATGAGCACCACACATGCATGTGGTTACATAGACAAATATGCAGGCAAAATACCTATAAATAAATTAACTTTAAAAAAAGCTTTCTAAATTCAAGTCTAATGTCTGTAAGTTTTATGCAGTTAGTCTGTCTGCTGGAGTCCGGCCAGCTTTTGCTGTGTTGATTAGGAATGCCTCAGTTAGCCACTTAGCTGACACTGTTGTGATCTGCAGTACCTGTGACAGGACAGTGACCAGGCACAACAGCACTCCAGCCCAAGTCCTCTCATGGAAGAGGTACAGACCTGGGTGAGGCCTCCACATGGTGCTAACAGCCATAAGGCGGTGACTGGTTGCTCGTGGGGTTGGTGATATACCAGGCCCAGCACTGTGTGCTGGAGGAATCCAGAATCCCACTGGAATAGGACATCTGGCTAGGCAGTTGTGAGCTCAGCTGTGGAGGACTGAAGGAAGCAGTACTGGCTAGAGAGACCCAGGGCTGTGCAAAACAAAGAGAGGGGCCAAGGACACAAGCACAGGGACACAGCACCAGTGGTGGCATTACAGCTGCTTTTTGTCACCACAGTCTACTCAGGAGTCCATCTTAGACTCCAGACCCTGGCCTCCAGGAAACCAAAAGCCATTTTAGCTTCCTGTGTGAAGGCTGTCAAGACTCCAACTAGGCAACAGCACTCTGTTCTACCACACATCTCCAGTGCTGCCCAGGGTGAGCAAAAGGTGCTGCGACCCCCAACACTTGGCTGCCAGCACCCACATCCCTGGGATGCCTCAGCCAGGCGATTCCCAGAAAAGCCCTAAACAAACACAACAGCTGTCCCTAGTAAATAATTTTTGTTTTTTTTCCAGGCAAAGGTTGAACAACAATGGTGGGACCCGGAAGGTTCCCTGTTCACAGGAAATACTCACTGTGTCACTATGTGTACATGGGACAGCCCACTGTAACATTTGGGTCACATGCAGAGGTTTCTATTCACAAGGGCATTTTTGATAAACTGGTGTTTAGTGGGGGAGGGAGGCTGGGAAACCGGCCTATAAATATTTAAACAAAAGGTCCAGGATGGGAATAAGAACTCATTCTTTCTCTCAATGGACAAGCCTGCAAGGCCAGATAGGTTTGTACTCCTGGACAAAACCCCATGATAACATTCGCTGGTGAGAAATTCTTCGTGGGAAAAGCTCAGCATCCTTGAGTGACCTCAGGAATCTGACAGCAAGCTCACTGTGAAACCACTTCAGGGCAGCCTTGCTAAGGCTACGGCATAAGGAAAATGGGCTACCTGCCATAGGCCAGGTGCCATCCTCACGGTTACCATGCCAGAACTTAAGCAAGGGCTGCTGAGACCCTGGGGCCTCTCTAGGCAGGGAGGGCCTGTGCTGGGGGAATGTACATCTCCAGCTAAAGGCAGGACCAGAGAGCTTCAAGGAACATTCTAAAGTCATCAGTGCCAGGGGAAGACAAAGAAAGAGTGAAACCAGAGTGCTCAGGTGGTTTCTCCTAGCTGTTTCAAAAGGTTGCCATGTTACCCACAGCATGATTCACACACAGCTCAGTCACACAGCTGTAAGGAAGGGTTCAGGGAAGACCACATATACTTGTCATCCTAGCACTTAGGAGATAGAAGAGAAAATCGGGAGCTCATACCATCCTTGTCTACATAGCCAGTTCATAGCTAGCCTGGGACACATGAGACCTTTCCTTTAAAAACTCCCTCTAATTCTCTCTCCAAAGAGAAAGCACAGGCTCAGGAGGCCGGCCCACTGTGGGGGCACAGATCCCCATGAATGCCCTCTGAACTCAGACATAGCTGTCTGCACGTAATGCACAGGCCTGGCTCCACAACACTGATTCAGACTAGGATGCAGTCTAGGAAAACTCAAAAAGCTAAAGCCACTTTATCTTGCTATGAAAGGACATCATGCACATGGCAACATTTCCTCCGATAAAATTCAACATGCCAGACAACAGCACCAGGAAGGAGGACTGAGCATGCTCCATGCTGGGGACCCAGGCATGGATGCTGGACAGTCTCCTCAGCTCTGGTAGTAGCGTTGACAGCCAGCAATGACTCCCACTGCCTTATAAGATGGGTGAGGTATGCACTCCCCTCCTCACCCCCCCCCCACCAACATGAGCCAATCCACCCCAGCAGGTGTACATTGTCATGTTTGGCCCCAGGGAAGCAGAGACAAAGCAGTCTGAGACAGGAGTCCACCTAAGAGTAGAAAGGAATGTCTTACCAGATACCAGTGGGGAATAGTCCTGAGGACGATGGGGTAGCACTGAGCTGGTCTGAGCCCAAAGAAAAGATAGTTAGATGGTAGAAGTGAGAAGCTCAAGACAAACTTCCAGAGCCTTTACAGTACACCAGTGACTAGGACTCAGGGGAAGAAGTACAGGTAGAGGGCTGATGACCCCAGCAAGGAAGCAGGTGCTAGACTGAGTGGTGGGGGTGGGGGTGGGGAAGACGACAGACACAGGACCCCTGGTGCCTTTAGGAACACAGTCTGGTTTTGCTTGTTTGAGTGTTCCTAGGCTACTCTATGCTGGACATCTGTGTAACACTGTACACAGAAATAGGTGCAGGGCCATCTCTGCCTCAGTGGTACCTCTGAATTGTGAGGACTAACAGGAAGACAAAGGAAGAGCCAGGGCAGCACCTTTACCTAGGTCTGAGCAAAGCAGCCTGGCTTTTCCCTCCATTCTCTGATACCTTTTTCCACCCTTCAAAAGGACAGTCTTCCGTTCTCCATGTCTAGGGCTGAAGAGTTCCCAGAGAAGAAAAACTGGACAGGCGGGCCTAGTAGGACAAGACAAAGAACACGAGCAGCCCTCCTTGGAGGGAAGGAATGTTAGAGGAAAGGAGCTATGAAAACCTGCAGAGCAGCCACTGCAGGCCAGCCACGTGGGCAAGGCTCAAGTACCAGGAGAAGCTCAAAGGTATCTGGTCTGAAGATGTAGGGCACCAGAAGGGTAAGCAAACTTAGGGGATGATTTATGGGGCTCAGAAACCTGTGTATCCAAGGGTTCATCAAGTCCCCCAAGGTCAAATGCCAGAAAAGCACAAGGCTATAGAACAAATGGTCACTGGGTAACCCCTGCCTGGACTGGTAGCTCTGTTGAAGGTGACCCGGGTTGGAAGGACACCTCAGACTTAATTCTTTATTAAGGCTACAGACTCAGTGCTTTTGTTTTCAGAGTTTCAATTTCCCCAGACAGGACATGGGAAAATAGGCCTTCATGCAAATTCTCTGCCTCCCTCCATACCCTCCTGGGTATTACTGTATTCCTCCATCCAAACTAGCTCTTAAGACTTTTTAACCATACCTTGGATCCCCAGGTTGGAGTTCCAGAAGGGGGTGGGCTGTGTACTGTGAACTCTTTAAGCAGATCTGCAGCATGCCTACCTCAGCATAGCCAGACTAAGGCCGGACTCAAGTTTCTTGCCCTGTCATGACTATCCCCTTAAACAGGTGACCCTCTTGTTTGCCCTTCTTGAGCATAAGGTTTATCTGGCATGCCTGGGGCTGCTCTCAAAATGAGTATGTAAAGTGAAACAGACTCTTCAATGCTGGGCTTATCACTGCCTCATTTCCTGTGCAGGTAAACACCTCTGCCCAGGGACACAGGTGTCCGACAGGCAGAAGCCATACCGGGCCTGCCCAGTCAAGTGCTAAACCACTTTTGGCCTGCGCTGCACAGCTAGGAACAGTTGGGTGATAACACTTCACTCCCAGGATCTTGCATTTAGGACGAGATACACATAACCCTGTTCACTATTCATGACTTCCACTGCTCTGACAGCTGACCAGTGGTCACAAGGATACACGTGAGGAAGTCAGGTTGCACCCATGTTCTGGACAAAGGGGACAGCAAAGGACAAAGAACCCAAAATGATCCCCAAGGAGCTGCCAGATCACATGAGGAAAGCCAGCCAAGCTGGGCACAGAATAAAGAAGTGTTACTGGGCTTAGGGTTCTACAAGAGGAAGAGGCAGTGTAACCCACAACTGCTGCTGGGTCAGAAACAAGTGTGGCCTAAAGACAGCACTCACCTTAGTCACTCCTTCACAGGAGAGAGTCCAAACTTCAGGTGTTCAGGAAGAAAGTAAAGTACTAATAGTGACTGTTGCCTGAGCCACTTGCATTTGCCTCAGCCAGCATGCCCTGCATCCAGGGCTGCCTTGGCTGTAAGACCCAAGTCCTACTTGTCCATCCCCTGCTGCCCTCAGTTTCTCTAGGCTTTTCCTATTGTAATCTATCTGCAATGGAACCTGCAGACATGGAGGATGATGGGAAATTCCTTACTCTAATGTTCCCACAAATTACAAACTGTATTAACTTCACTGGGGATGTGGCTCAGTAGCAGAATGCTTGCCTAGCATGTGTGCAAAGCCCTAGTTCTCCTCTACATCACAGCAGAAAGTAAAATAAAAGATAAAAAGAGGAAGCAGACAACCCATTTCACACCAAAGACAAGTACTATTTATAACTGCTTACACAAGTTACATTTGTGGTACTCTTTGTAACTTCAATTTAAACAGTTACCTTTTCTTCCATATTAGGAAAGAACCCAGGGTTTTGTACAAGTCAGCAAGTGGTCCAGTGGGCACCTTCTATACTGATTGCTTTTAAGAATAAAGACAGCTGGCTGGAGAGATGGCTCAGTGGTTAAGAGCACTGACTGCTCTTCCAGAGGTCCTGGGTTCAATTCCCAGCAACCACATGGTGGCTCACAACCATCTGTAATGAGATCTGATGCCCTCTTCTGGTGTGTCTGATGACAGTGTACTCACAGGATAACCAAATAAATAAAGTATTTAAAAAACAAAAAAACACAGCTTTGGTTCTAAGATTTTCCAGATTGCAGGGTGTAATGGAATTCAAGGTCATCCACTGCCACACAATCTGAGCCTATGCTGGACTGTACTTTGTTTAAAAAGCCCACTTCTCCCATGACAACGACATGCCACCCCCCACATCCACACTCTCTGGCTGTGCTGTACTAATGCCTGGCACACAGAAGAAGCACCTCCTGCCGCCTTGGTGGGGTGGGGGTCCTCTGGGTTGCTGATAATCTTGGTCTGTCTATCTTTTCAGCAAATATTTGTAGCATTTTGTTAAGATTTAACTTATTTCTGGCTTTCATCATAAAGTTTTAAATGACCATTTCCTGTAGGAACTGATGTTTTTTTTGCCTTCATTAACCTACTAATGTATGCTTTACATCCTATCACTGTGTTCTGAAACACAAGGGACTCTAACTTTAGCAAGTACTTCTCGAACCACCCGCATCATCACCAGCCTCTCACACAGAGCAATTCCGGCATCTGAGCAAATCCCTGTGAGGCGTACAGGCTATGAGAGCATCCTCAAACATAGTTCTGGTACACTAACTGGTCTGGTCACTGTGTAGCCTTTCCCTTTACTTCTCCTCACTCAGCACTCAGTGTTGCTCAGAGACAGCCTCTACTGTATTCTTCCTGTGCTCAGCTAGGGAACCTCCATCAACACATCCCTATTGTTCCCAATTCTGTCTTTGGGAGACAACAGGGCAGACTCCAGGCAGAGGACATCCAGGGCAAAGCCCACGACCTCTGCCTCAACCCAAGTGCAAGCTTTCTTCTCTGCAAAGTAGCTGTTCAGGTGACATGCCCGGGTGTCCAGGCAAGCCCGGCTTTAGGCTGCCATGTCACTTCCACACCAGGCACACTGCCCAGCACAAACAGGCAGGCACTTAGTAAGAGTCTGACAAAAGAATAACAGCATACGGAGTTCCCTGGGAAAACTACTGCAGTGACTATTTCATTGTTTGTTAAACACAATGATCTGAAATGCAAGGAAATCCAGACTTCCCTCCCAAACACAGCACCGAGCATAAGCTGCTTCCCACTCACTGTGGTTACAATTTGGGGGTTTCTTGCCCTGCCCTCCACATGCATACCATGCATATAAACATACATAAGCATGCACACAGTGTTGCCTTTCAGGGGACCACAGCCCTGACTGTCTGTGGGGCACTCAGGTGTTGGTGGCAGAGGGATTCTTCAGTCTTTCTTGGGTCTCTGGTGGGTGAGAAGTTGCTGGTAAAGCGTACTGGTGTGTTCTATTTTAACCAACCAACAACATGCAGCGCATTTCAGACTGCCCCACTCTTTCCTCCTCCCTAGCACCCACCACTCTGCCTTTGTCTATGCAGTGTGTGTCCTGTCATGCCCAGCGCAAATCACTGAGTAGAAAGCCTTAAGGCTCCCCCTTGGTGGCCATTTGTCTCCTCAGTGCCACCTTCAGTCCACACTGCCATGGGACAGCAGGTAAGAAGCCTGAGTGTATGTGATATTTTCCTCTTGTTTCCTGGGGTAGGACGTTAGCGCTGCAAAGATGCAAGGGATCACAGGTCACTGACTGAGGTGTGTTAGTCAGGAAGCCTAGGGGAAGGTACCACAAGACACCTGTGGCCAAGCTCCCTCACACTTAGAGCACCATTCTAGCCCACCCGTGTCAGCACATGTTGCTGTGACAGCCACACTAGGTAGCTACCCTTGTAAGGTTCTTTCCTGGTTCAAGAGCCAGAGCTCTAGGACTGCACTCACTGTCTGCTGAGCTGGGGGTAGGGTGTGTGTAGCTCAGTGGACAGAGTGCTTACCTAACAGACTAGATCCTGGGTTCTGCCCCAGGTACACTACCCTTCAAGAACAGGTAAAACTGGGAGCTCATTTTGTTTGCCAGGATGGTTAAGGTTCACAGCTCAAATGATCCTTCTACCCAGTTAAAGCTTTCTTTGGGAGTGGAGGGTGAGGGTTCTGATGTCTAACTAGAGCACTCAAACACACTATACATGCACGCTGACACTGCACTACATCCACAGCCCTGGGAACTCAAGGCAGGTAACCAAAGGTCACAGAAAGAAGTCAGAGCACCCAGGTGGCAGGAGGGTACCACTGACAAGGCATGCAGACCCTGCATGGTAGGGAACATAGTACTGGCAATTGTGAGAGTCACAGAGACACCCGCAGTTACACATGCTCACCTGCCTGTTGTCGAGATGTATTGCACTTAAGATGCCTCCTGTGGAATAGTGCTTCTCAGCTTTCACCAAAGGTTTGCCATGTTTGTGGGCTTCAACATGAAAGTAACACGCAGAAGCACAGGAAAGCAGCCAGCTTTGGAAGGGATGTGCTGGGGTCCTGAGAAGGGCTGAGCTCAGTCACAGCCAGGAAAGTGACCACCCTGCTGACAACTCAGTGTCAGGCCACTGTGCCTAGTCTATTGGCATCTTGCTCATGCTCTCAGCCTCCCTGGACACTCCTTACACAACCCCTTGAATGGGGAGGGATGGGCACAGAGGTTGTTTTCATCTTCCAATGTCTGAGTGGACAATTACTAAAGGGCCAGCTTTTCCCACAGGAAAAGAAGCTGGCTCCAGCTTCAGCCGAGTGAATTCTAGAAACTCGCCTGTTTCCCAGGAGTTTCCATAAAGAGTGTGTTTACAACGTGACCAGCACTATCCTGATGTGGGAGACATGTGGGAGCTTTCCCCATGCACCAATCTATAGACCTCACAGTTTGCCCTTGGGTACCACTCTTCAGAACCTGCACCAAAGTGGAGCAGGCAGGATCTCACATAAGCACAGTAGTTATTCATGAGTCAAGTCCATAGACCACAACAAAAGGCACCCTTTTCTCTGTTATCTGATTTTCCTTTTCCCTTGAGTATACTTCCTGAGCCAAGAGGGAAACAATAAACGGTAGTAGGAGACTGACCCCTTCCTCAAGGGGAGAATGTAACATGAGAACACAGCACAGGAGGGTATCCAGCAAGGCTAGGCCGGCTCTCTAGAAGTTTCCCAGAAACTCCTGAGCAATGTTTCCAAATTTGTCTTTCAAAAGCAGCTGTATGCTCACATCTGCTCCAGAGTTTGAGATCCCAGAGTCATGTGATCTATGAATGGCAGGGTGCAACACAAAAACAGTGGATAGGCAGGGCGGGTGTGTAGATCTCTTGGGCCCTGCCTCTACTCAGACTCTCCAGAAGGGGCAGCCTGGTAGCCAGCTGGCTTCACATTACATGGGGGTTGGGGGCGGGTGGGAAGCTAGGAATGATGGCACAATCTTGGGCAGGGATTACTTGATTATAGTGGAAGACCACTACACGTTCAGGCCAGCACGGTCTATATACTGAGGCCAGGCTGCCAAGACTACACAGTGACACTGTCTCAAACATACAAGAGGTCGAGTGAGATGACTTGGAGGGTAAGTAAGCAGCACTGGTCAAGCAAACCATGACCGAGTTTAATCTCTGGATCACAAAATGGAAAGAGACCGATTCCCCGAAGCTGTCTTCTGACCCTAACACTCGAACTGTGGTGTGCCCATGAGCAAGCATGAGTGCACATCCACCAATAACGTGTGACTTGAAAAAAATACATAAAAGACAAACAATAACAAAACCTATATCCACACTGGAGACAATGACAAGGCATGAATTTAGGTGCCTAGTATGTGACTCTCATAGGAGAGGGGGCAAGAATAGGAGATTTCAATGTCTTGGGAATGTAGAACGCTGGGGTTCTGAATGGGGTTTAAGTACTATCCCACCAAGAAGACAGTATTAAAAATGTATAAGAAATATCCTGTGAGACGAGCCTAAAAAGGCAGGTGGACTGGACTGGGTCATGCCTATCTCAGTAACACTGTACCTGACTGTATGCAAATGCCCTGTCCTGTTTGCAGTCAGTCAGGTCCCTGTCACACCCCCATTCTTGCCCATCACAGCAATCCAGTCACCTACTGTACATCAAGAGCTACTTCCAAGATTCAGGGATTCAGCAACAACCCCCCAACAAGAGACTGGCACCTCTACCCTAGAGCTCCTTCCCAGAGACAGGGCTTCCCTGTCAGGTTTACTGGCATTCTGGGATCTCAAGCTGGGTAAAAGAGCTCACCAGGGTTAAGAAATGAGCTGAGGTGTAGTATGTGTGGTGGCCAGGCCTATATTCCAATTACTTGGAGTCAGAAGCAGAAAGGCCACAAATTCAAAACCTGCTCAGGCTATAGAGGGAGTTCAAGGTCAGCCTGGGAGACTGAGAGTCTGTCTAGAAACAAGCAGGAAAGCAAAACAAACAAACAAACAAACATCTAGCCAGGTCTGGTGGTGAGAACCTTTAATCCCACCACCTGGGAGGCAGAGGCAGGCAGATCTCTGTGTCTGAAGTCAGCCTGGTGTACATAGCAAGTTTGAGAACAGCCAGGGGAACAGAGAGAAACCGTGTCTCATAAAAACCGAAAGTAAAAAGTTAAAATTGAGCCATGGGTGTGACCCAGTGGCAGATCATGTGCTAACCATACAGCAGGCTCTGGGCTCAAACCCTAACTCCACACTCAGACAAATTGCCTAAAAAGTAGGTGTGGTGTTACAGAGCTGTAATCCCAACACTTAAGAGAGTCTGGTGGGGAGAATTCAGAGTTGTAGGCCATGATGGTGTACAGAGGAAGTCTGTTCCTAAATAAAGGGTTCTAAGGATCAACAATAGAAGAATTAAGTACTCCGAACATTCCTGCATGGTGGGAAACTGAGGACACAGGCTGGGATCTTGTGAGAAAAAAGGTCTCTTGGTCTGTCAGGTCTCAAGCTGTGTAATATGGTGAGGCCAACCCTGAAAAAAATATGCTGGACTCCGGGAGCTCAGTTAACAGCCCTTGCCCTTATCCAGGTATTCTTGCTTAGGGTTTCACTTTCCTGGCAGCCCAGGTAAAGGAGGAACAGCAGCTCAGGTCTCACGTGTGCCAGACTCAGTGTAAGCAAGCACTCTAGTGACTGTTTTCAAAAGAGATGCTGGTATAGAAATAAGCCTGCTAGCACTGGATGAAAGAGGGCCAAGGCTTTCCAAGGAGTCAGTTTTGGCTGTGGGACATGGTACCTTCCAATAACCACCATCACACTGGCACACTATACCATTTGAGCAAATAATGGAAATGACACAGAACCCAGAAGGGGCTTTGAGCTGCTATCATAAAGGAAAACACTGTGATTTATCACAGGAGGAAGGGTGGCTGGCTGGCTGCACCTCCTTCTGTTCAGCCCAAGCTTCTAGAATCTCCTCTATTCCTACCCTTTAGTGGGGACCACCATGTGGAAAACCCCGCATATGATTAGGCTCAGAATAACCAGACATTATCATTACCAAAGGCAGAAGATACTGAGGCAACCCCTTAGAGGACAACCCCTTAGCCTCTCCATGCTTAAGGGTCCCTTCATTAGTCCCAGCCAGCCCTGTATCAACAATGTAAGGAGCTATACCATGGTAAAAAGGCACAGGGAACACAGGCTGTGAAACTTGTTGGTGTATCAAAGGGATTAGGGAGGTGGCCTGCCACACGGCTAGTGACAGCCAGAAAGAAGTTGGTAAGCAGCAAGCAGAAGCAACTTCCTCTCCATGGGCATTTAACAGCCCTTCTGCACCCAACATGGAGGCTTATCGATCAGCTTTACCAGCAACATTTTAACATTTTAAGGACAACTTATTGAGAGGGTATTCCCACAGGACAACACAATGGCACTGCCTTCAGGAATTGCCAAAGAGCAACCCTGCATATCCTCTTTTGATTGGCTACTCCTGGACTGAGCCCATCAGGCCCACTGACTTCAGAGGCCAGAGTCTGAGCTAGTACTCTGCTCACTAGCTTCTGCTTGCTGCCCTCCAGACAGGAAATGTTCTATGGGAAACTGAACATCTGAAAAAGAAAGGGCAGACTTTCTACCACAAACTATAGACAAGAGTTTATGAAGAGATATTTGCAGCTTGCCTTTGAAATCACTCAGGGTCAGTAAGATGGCTCAGTGGGTAAAGGCAATTGTTACCAAATATGATGACCTGGGTTCGATTCCAAGGACCCACACACATAGTGGGAGAGAACTGATTCTTGAAAGTTGTGATCTCACCAAGTGCAGACCTACAACCCTCAATCAATCAGTCAGTCAATCAAATCAATCAATGTAATCAAAGAACTTAAAAGTTTGACACCTTTTAGAAAGGGTAGTGGTGGCACATGGCTTCACTCCCAGTACTGGGGAGGCAGAAGCAGGTACAACTCAGAGTTTGGGGGGCCAGCCTGGTCTACAGAGTGAGTTCCAGGACAGAGAAACCCTGTCTCAAAAAAAAAAGAAAGAAAGAAAGAAAGAAAGAAAGAAAGACATATGTAGGTAACGGGAAAATTCTATGTTCTAAATAAATCATAAAGGGTTTAGTAACAGTGAAGCCATAAAGCTTTACTCAAATCTAACACGAAGAGCCCACGTATCAGCGTCCTACTGCTGTGTGACAAGGTACACAAGGCAAAATGGTTTCCAGCATTTGTCATCTCACAATGCCTATGGGTCAGGAACCTGAAGATCACTCGGCTCAGTAGGTTGGCTCAAGGTGCCTTGCAGGTCTTGACCGTGGCTGTGATCATGGCAAAGCTCAGATGAAAAAGGTCTGTCACCAAGCTTCTCACCGAGCACTGGCAGGACTGGTTTCTCACAAGCTCTTAACTCTTAAAACCCTGGGCCTTGCTGGCTCTTGGTTGGAGCCCTCATTGTCATGTGGATCTCTCCAAGAAGCCACAGTAACCTCTAGTAAGATGGGGTCACTGAGAGACTGGGGGTTCAAGCTTATAATCCGTTACTTGGGAGGTGTACACGGTAAAATATTCATTATTCATAATTAACTAAAATCATACAACCTCATGTAATAAATATTTAAAACCAAACAAAAAGTACCAAAGGTCACATGGAAACAGTACAACCCATGAAGTTCGTGGGTTCCAGGCAGCTGTGGATCCTGGGTCTCAGAAGCTTGGGGCTGTTGCCATATGTAAGAGGTAGGCCAACAAGGAAGTGCCATTCTGGCTTCAGATTTGCTATAAGACCTGCCTGGATGGAAGCCAGTTCTTAGAAGGCTCCGACGGGACAGAACAAATACTCAGTGAGCCTGGCGCCTCTTCCCCTTCTTTTCTTACTAGACAAGTTGTCTCCTGTGACCACAGCAGGACCCCAGCTAGCCTCTGGCCCTGCTGTCTAGTACCCTTTCCCCAGAAACCAGCGTCAATCCTCAAGATGGTCTAAGTTTCTTTCCCTCAGGGCACCTCCAAAATGGCTGGGGGTGTGGTGGTGCTTCAGGTTATTCATCCCTGCCTCTCTGAGGCTGATGTCCTGTCTGCCCCAGTGCCGTCACATGACGGGCCCTGTAAGGGATGAGAAGCAGCACACTGACAGAAGAACAGCTGCTCATGGCCAAGCTCAACACCTGCTCACTCCAGGAGAGTCCCCAGTACACCTGTGCCATGAGCCCTCCGGCCACCTTTCAGGTCTTCTGAGAACTGGTTTTGAAAGCTCAGGGTAAAGATTAATTTAATCTAATTACTCCCAAAGAAAAGTCTGCCAAAATTCATAGTGGAACCCCAGAATGAGACCCATGTTAGCTGCTTTCCTAACTCGGCCACAGAGCAGTGTATGAGGCAATGAACCAGTGTCAGGAAGCCTGCTCCCACAGAAACCTGTGGGCTGAGGCCAAAGCCACATCCCCACGTGATGGAAGAAGTGGTGTTGATCTCACAGGAGAGAGCAGTCACACACTGAGCTGAATGACATCAGCACATCAGGGTTAGCTAGCTACCCCTGCAAGGAAGGATACAGTCATTTGGTTGTGAAAACAACCAAAGAAGACAGATTTTTACAATATCAATCCTAATTCCATGAACATCTAGAACAAAACTGATGCTTCTAGATCAATTGACCTTTTGTCTGGTTTGCTTAGAAGCTTCAGAGCTGAAGAATTAAGTTTTTAAAATTCCTGTGCCTATAGAGAAAACTAAAGATTCTGACAAACTTTGGGGACAAACCCACTCTAGTGGCAACCAGGGAGGTTACAGAGCCTTTGGGGTGAATCGCATTTTGCCTCATTCTATAGGTGAGAAATTCCAGCGTGACAAAGAGTGGCTCGCCATAGGGGTACAAGCCTCCACAGCCAGTATGCCCAAAATGGCCAGGCCCAGTTTTTCTAGAGTGCCCTGCCACTAGGACCTGCAATGCAATGCCCAAACCAAGGAAACAAGCCCCTGAACCAGGTTACTAGGAGAAAACTGTCACAGAGGTCAAGGCACAGAAGACAAGGGTGACATCGTTCCCCAGGAACTTGAGTTCCACCACCTGTGGCTACAGCTGTACGCTCAGCAGTTACCACGCCCTCCGTGCTGACTGACTTACCTATCTGTAACAGTATAGGTGTAACCAGTGCCGTCTCCATGGCATAACAAAATTCCCTGCCAAACATCACTGCCCCATGCATGACCCATAGGCGTGTAGGGATTCTGTCTATGGACCCCTCACTTGTGGTCTCCTCTTGGGTCTCGGCCTCTGGGTCGCCGGGTTTCTGAGGGTCTGGCAGGGACACAGGCAGCTCTTGTACTTGCATAGATTCTGAGTCGGCATTCTGCGGAGCCATTTTCATTACCACCAAAATATATATATATATATATATATTTGTATATATATATATTTACTCTACCTATATAAATAATACTATCATCTCTCTCCAATGATAAATTAAGACGTCTTCTCGCTCTGCTGCAGGTGTATTCCACGGCAAGTAACTCTTGTATTCCACTCTGTACCAACAGGCGTCTCAACTTCTCACACGAGAAGTGCAGCAACACAGAAGGGTTTTTGGTTGAACTGTAAACATATGGCTTGCTGGCTCACTGTGAGTTTGAGTTAAAAATCCATAAGGGCCACTCAGTTAATACCAGTTTCATCATCATGACTGTGAAGGCGCTGTAGTCACTTCTCTTGCTACAGAGAGGTGGGGATCTGACACACACAGGCGGTCTTCTGTGACTCCCCATCGAGCGACTAGAGGATCTGCAAGAGAGCAAAAACAAGCTACAGTCAGGAGTGATCTCTCTGCCCACCACACCTGCCCCTAGACCCCCAGAAGCCTGTTCATCATCAAAACAAGCTCAGAAGAATTATACCTGGTGTAGCTTTAGAAAGTGGGCAGGAAAGATAATGTCCACTCTCTAGCTAATACTAACACGCTGACAGCTCTTTGTCAGTCAGGTATTCCTGTCGACAGAGGCATCAGTGGATCCTTCTTGACCCGCCAATATCATGAAACAGAGTACAAAGGAAGAAAGGGAAGCCGGGAGAGCAACTGACAGACGCACAGAAGGTTTCATGAGACAAAGATAGAAGAGGAGGGCTGGAGAGATGGCTCAGTGGTTAAAAGAACAGGCTGCTCTTCCAGAGGACCTAGGTTTATTTCCTAGCACCTACGTGGCAACTCACAGGTATATGTAACTTCAGTTCCTGGGCCCAGACCCTCACACAGACATACATGCAGGCAAAACACCAATGTACATAAATAATTTTTTAAGAAGCAGAAGAAGCAAGCTAGACAGAGAAGGGAAACCAGCCCCACTGCCTAACAGGCAAGTTCATAAATCCATGCTGAGGCTAGGTCTCAGCACGGGTCTTCAGCAGCAGCTTGGGACGTCATCCTTGACTTGTCTAGATCGGAAAAGTAATAATCAAAGGAAAGTTAAAAGAATCCCGTACCTCTCTCTCTAGACCTCTTGCCCCCCCCCACTCTTCCTCTCCCCATTCCCCCCACCACCACATGCTCATGTCTGGCCTCTACTTCTCTCCTCTCTCTGCCCCTACCACCCTGTATACACATGCCAAACTGTTAACTTCTCTTAACTTCTAACAGTTTAGAGATACCCTGCCTAAGTGTGGTATTACCAGGGGCTTTGGAACACAAGAGCCCAGTCTTGAAGTATGTTCCATTCCAGTTTCTGTGACCAGCTTATTTCTACTTAGACATACATCAATTCTTAACTGGGCATGTCCTCTCAGAAAAGATCCAGACAGCAATATGGTGGCACACAGATGTTAGACCAGAACCAGGGAGGCAGAGGAACTCCCGGCAGAGGCAGGAGGATCTCTAGTTCCAGGTCTGTCTTGACTCAAACCAGTATGGGTATGCATCCATGCACCATCGCAACCTCTTTGAGAAAGGTCAGCTTCAAACCCCATTTGAAGTGCTAAAAAACAAAGGGCCCCTGAGTCATGCTGAGCAGTATTCTCATTGGATATGAAGTTGGGTCTGAAGGCTGATGGCTTACCAAACATTTCTCAATGACTACTTTGGATAAAGTATTTCTAGTACCATCTTATTAGTAAAAGTGAGTCCTTGCTAGCCCCTTCTTCCCTTCTAGGATGGGCAGAAAGCTTGGGGTGAGTAGCCCTTAGTCCTTTTCTCAGCAGTCCCTCAGGACAGGCTCAGGGCAGCCCACATGGGAAAGAAGGTTCCCAGAGCACCTTTCAGCTCTTCCTACCCACTCCCACTCCCTTTGTTCTTTGGCTACAACCACCCCTCGGGCCTATGCCCACCTCACCCCCAGAATCAGAGACTCAGCAGTCTCAACTATACACGATTTTCTATCCCATTTTACTGCTGCAACTCCACACTGTAGCCTTCATCTGAAATCCCACACTGACCTATACCCTCCACCATATAAACCTCAATCATGGAACTGGAGAGACAGAGAAACCCTCAGCAGCTACAAGGCCTTCCAGCCAGAGGACCCAAGTTCAGTTCCCAGCAACTATGTTGGGCAGATTACAGCTTCCTGTACCTTCAGGAGATTCCGAGGACGCTGGCACTCATATGCACATATCCCTACACAGATACTCAATACACATAATTAAAACTAAAATAACAAAAAACTGTTTACCCACTTATAAAATGTCTAAAATTGTATCAGGAGCCACTTCCAACACATGCTTATAAGCAGGGGTAAACTGATCCTAACACTCTAGCTTTGCTACTCTTGACTTCCACCTTTGTCCCGTCACTGTCAAAAGAAACCATCATGGCCTTTATTCATGTCAGCCTGCCAGCCTTATGTCAAAACAGGGCCTTTCCTGACAGGGACGTTTTCAGGACACGTGTCCATGAAGTTTGTGAAGCAGAAACAGATCAGCCGGTGTTGGACAGGACAACAGTGATTATTTTGCAAGCAGTTCTGAATACATAACTACAAACACCAAACCCTTCAGCTCTGCTCAGTGGCCTTTGACCCACTGCTGCTCGATCCTAGAGACTGTGTACCTGAAATGCAGCGCCTCTAAAACCAAGAGGCCTTCCTGCCAGAGGACCAAGTTCAGTTCCCTACACAGATACTCAGTACATACGGTGGTGCATACTTGTAGTATCAGCTCTTTGCAGGGTACAGGCAGGAAGATAGACAGGAGTTCAAGGTTGTTCTTGGTTATACAGCAAGCTTAGACTACATAAGGCCTTGCCACCAAAAAAAAAAAAAAAAAGGTAAATTAAGACAAAAATTAATCTCCAATACAGTTGTGCAAATCACAATGTAACAGGGTAACTACTGACCAAGGACACTCCCGGCACTCTGCAGCACCCAGCAGTCAGCACTCAGCTCGTCTAAGGGTGTCTTTAAGATGTCTGAGGCTCAGAGAGTACAACTTGATATTCTTGGGACCCATAAAGTAGAAGAACCCTGGTTTCTACTCCAATCCAAGTATGGCCAACTTTCTTTCAAAACCACCGATAGCCTCTGTTGTATATTCTATTTAGTTTTGGGTTTGCTGCTGGTTTTTGTTGTTGTTGTGTTGTTTGGTTGGTTTTTTTCAAAACAGGGCTTCTGTGTGTAGTCCTGGAACTCTCTATAAACCAGGTTGGCCTGGAACTCAGAGAGTTCCTAAATCTGCCTCCCATGTGCTGGGGGTTAAAGGTGAGGTGTACATTACCACCTCAAGGATTGCTGGGGCTTTTGTTTTGTTTTGTTTTTAACAACCCATTTAAAAGCAAAGCCTGCTGACTAGCCAGCAGAACCAGGATTCCAGGATAGATCTCACTAGGCTTTTCTGAGATTATGGGCGCTGACCTATGCCCTAGAGATAGACAGGTCAACCAGTCTAAGGAGGTTCTCTTGTTGCTCCATCAAAGCAGCTTCTGGGTTTCCAACTCCCACTTGACCTGACCCTATCGCCATTGTTGATGCACAAGACAGGTGGAAACCACATGCCATCAAGCCATTTGCTGGCTCTGAAGATGTAGTGCCCTCAGTTAAAGCTCAGTCTCCACAGCAACACGACACTTCTCAGACTGCGATTTATAATAGTTTACTAGGGAGAGAAGGCCAAGTAAGAACGGCAAGTGTCCAGCAAACCACAAACCATGTGTGCAGCTTCTGGTCACAGCTAGCAGGAGGAACTGACTACACACACCTTCATTTTACCTGGTCAGAGCAATGCATGGTGGCACAAGTCCCAGAAGAGTGAAAAACACACAAACACACAAACAAAACCAGACATTAAACGTGGGGGGAGGTGTAGAGGGGAGATACATGGGGACTCTCTACCCAAAGACTCAGAATTTGTGCAAGGTCAAGACTCAGCATGCTGTGCAGATGAGTACACACGGGTGACAGGCAGCCTCGGCACCTGTCACCTCAGCAAATCCTGGCCCTGAGCTGCATGATCCACCTGGAACAATGCTGTCATCTTTGAAGGGGCTCAATCCAGTCCAACTCTAGGATCAGGGAGGCCTATTGTAACTGCTTCCGATCTCCAGGGTTCATACCATACAGCCCTACTATGCATCTTCTTGCCTCTCTGTACCAGCTCAAGCCACACCAACCTTTCTAGACTCCTCCCCATTTAGGACTGTGGGCTCTGCTCCTGCCAAGACCGTTGAAGCTGCTAGGCAGGAAGACACACCAAGCCAGCTGTTGAGTAGCCACCCCATGGTGCACTGACATCCTCATTTCCCTAACTTAGGTCCTGCTGCTACTCACACTGGGACTGGCCACATATCAGAAGCCCAATGGGGTTCAATGAATGATGAGGTACCACCTGAAAGCAGTAACAAGGAGGACACCTGGGGCCTGTTCTGTCCACTGTCACACTCCAGAGTTCTGAAACAGTCACATCTGGTGAGAGGCAACTAGCCCCCTCATCCTAGGTCTGGCCTCTCTGGGGTCCTTGTGATAGTGTGTGTGTGTGCTGGGTTGGGTACCTGCTGCTCACGAGGTCCAGATGAACAGACAGTAGAATAGACATAGGCAAATACCACGAGCATATTCCAGATGGATTTAAGGAGCAGTGGCTAAGTACAAGGCCTACTAAACATGTCTCAGTCTGTAAACTAAGTCCCAGGCACAGCCAACCCATGGCACTCACACCACCGCAGGGCAACTAACCCTCTAAGAGCCTGGGCAGCTTTTCAAACTGGGATTTTTAGTAAAGCCATGTTAATAGCTAGAACAAAATAGACTCAAGCTGGTGAACAGCAGCGTTTCTTCACCAACACACAGGGATTGGACCAACATGGATTTACAGCTGGGCACTGTGGAAGACAATCTGCTCCCCATCAGAGTGCCACCTGGCACAGCCACTAGGCCCAACCGCTCTTCTTCAAAGCCCTAGCAAGTGGCAACTAGACCAAGGGTAAGTAAGGCACATTGATGTCACATTTATGAGAAAGGGACCCCAGATGATTGAGGGATACATATTGGTACCCAAGAAGCTACAGGGTACAGCTGAGAAAGGAGGAAAGAGGAATGCCCAGACAGGCACTCCCTAATCTGAAAGGAGGGGAAGTATTTAAGGCCGGTGTCTGAAAAACATCTCTGCCAGCACCACTGTCAAAGGCTGGTGTCAGGCCTTCACTCACACTACCCTGGCTGCTCTTCAATACTGCTTAAGCAGAAAGGCAGCCAGCCCTTTCCCTTTCTGAGAGGCAGTTCACATGCTATGATTCCCAGCACTCTCTAAGTTACTCTTCCATGTTCATTTCCAAGAACGTTATGAGCATATGGACTTTAAACGCAGAGTGATGAGCTCTGGGGAAAAGGTTCTTCTGGAATCTGGACTGGATTCCACTTGTGTTTTGGAGAATTGCTGTCTGTTATAGTGTTATCTTTGGTTTTCTTTCCAGTCTTCTCTGAGGAAAAGCCCTTGAGGGCTCATAAACTTCTCCAGCTCAGTCCTAAGTTCACTTGCCATGTCTCTATTGGCAAGATTCATTCTTCAGTCAGTGGACATTCGAAAGCTAATAATGTTGCTTGTCCCCTCAGACCTTTTATGCCCCTCTCCATATAACTGAGACCACTTACATTTTTTTGTATTTCAACTTGCTGTCTAATGCTTTGTCTGAGACTAGACAAAAAGAAGAGAGTAGCCAAGTTAGTCTGCTCATTGTTACAAACAAACTTCTGAATCCCAGAGATACCTGGATGGCTTACTCGTCCTTTCCCTAGAGACAAGGCAGTCCTGGATCTCTTGCACTAGTCCTCTCCATCTGAACTTAATCATAGCTCTTGTTTGGGGACTTGGGTCCTTGCTGTGCTTTTCCTGGGCACAAAGACCTTGCAGGGTAGAAAACCCTTTCTTTGTGGGCTCCCCATGACCATCTCTGGTATTTCCCATCAGAGCCAAAAAAAAAAGAAAAGGAAAGAAATTTGAAGAAGCAAACAAGGTGGAGCTATGCCCAGCACCCAGCATTTGGCCAGCACATTTAAGGAAAGAATCAAGTTATCATAAAAGCAGGTTCGCTGTCCGTAAGGCAATGTCTGAGGAGTTATCTCCCAGTGCAGGACAGTTGCTCTTTGAAGGAACTGGTTCCACGCCATCACTATAGTGTTCACTATGGAGTCACATGCAAAAGCTTCCTCTGAGAGATGCAGTGTAAAAGGCCCAGGGTAAAGTATGATGACATGCAGGAGGCAAGACCAGAAGGACCAGCTGCATCTGCTCATAGCAAGACAGTTCTGCACACCTGAGGACATGAAGGGAACAAGCATAAGAGCAACTGTGGCTTCTGGCATCTTCTATTAAGTGACTGTGTCATGCCCAGGGCAGCTTTTCCTCAGTACAGCAAAGAATGATTCCCTCGGAGCCTCCTCCAGCAAGTTGAGCACTTGGTGACAATTTTGTTACAGTCTGCAGATGTACTCAGACAAATGCAACAACAATTGTTCAGACCAACAACTTCCTCTATTGTCCTGTTTCTAATGTGAGTGACTGATGCCAAAACATGTGACTTCCTTCAAGCTTCTGTGGAAAAAGTGGCTGCATAGCAGCTCTGATCTGTACCCCAAGCTTGGCTCAAAGTTCTGGGGTATGTTTTTTTAGGCATGTATATATACATGGTAGAAGGCCTATCTGTGCATGCACATGCATGTGTGTTGCATATACACGTGGAAGCCCGTAACTGACAGTGGGTTTGGGTTTCTTTCTCAATCTCTCTTCACTATAGATATTGAGGCAGGGTTGCTCCTAGCTTGCCAATTTGTCTAGTCTGTCTAGACAGCTTGTGTCAGGGATCCTTGCCTCTGCCTTCCAAGAGCTCAGATGACAAATGGGCTACCATGACCATCTGGGCAATTCATGGGTGCCATGTAGAAGGCAAGTCCTTCACTTCTGAGCCATTTCCCTAGCTCCAAGGCTGAAAAGTTTTAAGGGTCAAAATAGCTACAGCATTCACCAGGACTGTCAAAGTCAGTGATGCACTCAGCCTGGGCACAGTGCAGGAGTGCTGGCAGGGCATTCTCCAAGGTGTCCCTCCAAGGCCCACACATGTGCAAACTGTGAGTTCTAACTACATGTGGCCAACAAGTGCTAAGTGGTGACTAGCTTGCAGCAGCACCCACATTCACATGTATATAGAGAGGCACAAATTGAGGCACCACACCACCAGAACACCATGAGTGCAGGAGGTGCTCTTTAACTTAAAAGTGAAGTCGGTCAATGAGCCTCTTAAGTTGAAATATCTTTAAAATATGGTGATTCTACATCAAAAGGTGGCACAGCCTTCCAAGAACTGTTATCAGCTATTCCCAAGAATAGGCAGAAGCCTGGATCTTTGAGGGACATAGAAAAAGAACCTTACCAAATCGATACCCTGCTGTGGGGGATCAAAATTCAAAGTAAGTATGGAGAGGGAGTAACTAACTACCTGCCTCTTTTACATCAGCATAAGTCCAGAAAGTTGCTGGGGCAATCTAACAAAAATCACAATGTAGTATTAGGGAGGAATGGAACCAAAAACAGCCCTAAACAAGATGTTCACAGCCTCCTGGTCCCCACCAGCACCTCTCTCCAGATGATCAGAAACGACACAAACTGGCAAAATTGGACCAATGGCAGCAGACAGCAAAGAACATTAATGTACAGACCAAGAATTGAAAAGGTCAATTGAACCCAGCTAATTTAAAGTGCCCATGGTACAAATGAAATATAGCACACAGCAAGCCTGTTTTTACTGGCGGCATAGAAGCAATGAGTTGATGCTTCGCTAGGAGAATGAGAGGATACAGACAGACTAGGAGTAAGGACTTGCAAGAGCACAGCTGACAAAAGATGATTATCCAAAACACACACTAAGGAAACAGACTGATTACAGACAGGCTGAGGTCAGGCATGGCTGCAAAAGCCTGGAGCCCTAACATGTGGACTAAAAAAAGCAAGGAGAGTTCAATATTGGCCTAGGCTAGGTGCTGAGTTCAAAGCCAGCCTGGATTACATGAGACTCTGTCTCAAAAAATTAAAAATAAACCCCCCAAAATTGGTCAAGGATCCTAAAAGAGATGTCAAGAAGACACAGATATATGAAAGCATGCAAAGTTATGAAAAAGGTGTCCCCTTCATGTGTCACCTAAGTGCCAGCTTCTACACACCTGCCAGAATTGCCCAAATCCAAACACCAAGCACTAGTGAGAATGTGGTACGGCCTTGCTCAGTCACTGCTGCTGGGATGCAAAGGGTGCAGATATACCACTACGGGACCCAGTCTGAACTAAACGTATCACCATGCAATCCAGAATTAAGTGACATGTTCCATGCTCTTAACCCCACAAACCCTGCACACAGATGCTAGCACACAACTCTGATTGTTATCTGGAAGCAATCAAGATGTCTTCCAGTAGAATTAATCAACTGTGGGGGAAGTCAAATACAGCACACATGCCTATAATCCAGCATTCAGTAGACAGGGACAAGAGGATTATGACAAACTGGAGGCCAGTCTACATGGTGAGTTCTGGGCTAGCTAGAGTTGCACATCAAGACATAGAGAAATGTTAAGTGCAAATTGCTAAGTGGCAGGAAATGAGCCTGAGAAAGAAAACAACCATGACTCTATGGCCTTCTAGATAAGACCATGGGGAATAAAGAGCTGAGCCCGTCTTTCCACCTACACAGCAGGCTGAGAGAGGGGGACTGCATGTGCAAGGCTTGCTTAGGCTACAGACAAAATGTGAGTTGCCTGTTTCAACTTACCAGACCCTGTTTCAAAATAAGAAATAACAACATTTGCAAGGCTGAGCAAAAGGATAAGGGGTTCAGGGCAGGAGAACTGTTACAAATTTAAGGCCAGCCTCAACTACAGGGCCTCCCATTTAGTGAGAAGAAAATAATTATAGGACTCAAAGACCGGATTCTCTCACTGGACAGGAAGTGGAGACCAGTGTGTCAATACCAGTGACGCATCAAGATGCTTTAAATGTTTGTCTTTGGTAGGAAATTGGCACACTGCAATGAAAGAAAACTTCAAGACAAGCACACACTAGAATTCTTTAAGTCATCTAGAAAAGCTGTCACACCTTCTACATAAACTGTACATGTAGATGGGGAAGGGGGTCTCGTATCTGGAGTCCCAGCCCTCAGAAGGGTGTGACCGTAGGCACCATAGTTACAACTTTAGGAGCCAGAACAGCAGAATAGCAGAGTCAAGGTTTGCAGAAGTGTATGGGGGAAAGCCACCATCTAGACCCTCTCAAACCCCGTCCAGTCAGTATGCCTCAGGTACAACTAATACAGGTTCTTCCTCTGGCCTGGTACCCGCCACCCAGTACCCCCACACCAGAATCCCTCAGTGTTTTTCAGCCTATTTGTCAGTAGCTGAACTACCACTCCTGCATTCCTATATCGGTCAGCATACATTTAGGAAGTACTGCAAGAAGACTCCAGCAGATGACAGAAAACATGACTGTCACAGGAACCAA
The DNA here is from genome assembly GCF_963924665.1 of Micromys minutus. Classification (NCBI taxonomy): domain Eukaryota; kingdom Metazoa; phylum Chordata; class Mammalia; order Rodentia; family Muridae; genus Micromys; species Micromys minutus. Next base: position 16,013,744 of record NC_137962.1, read on the forward strand.
GGACCTAAAGTGAAGCTGTTTCAGCACCAATGGCAAAACTCAGAGAAGCCCTGGAAGGCCCCAGTCAACACTGACTGGCCTCCCCTAACACATTAGGCAAGGAAATCCACTGGCCCCTAAGCCACAACTGGATACTGCAAGGCCTCTAAGCCTATTTGCAGACCACCAATGCAACTCACCGGTGCCTGTGTTTACATGGCTGGCACACTTTTCCATCTGCAAAGGAAAACATCAGAATTGCCAAGAGAGCTGCAGGAGACTACTGGGAATCCCCAGGGCCTTTGGGGCATGGAGTACAGCACAGCCTGGCCCAGATATCTAAGAACACAGTCTTAGGCAAACAGCCTGCAGCTGGACCACCAGCACTAGTCCCTACATGAGGGTGGGTGGGATGAACTGTTGGGATAAAGAGCAAGCATTAGCTTAATGAGCCAAGTGGAGGCAAGGAGCTCAGCCCGTTTCCACATGCCTGCCCTGTCCTGTCCCTCAAGCAGCAGGCCAGGGAGCCAACTCAGCTCTAACGTGGTTGTGCATGTTTCCAAGAGTTCACAGCTTACCAACATAGCACACAAAAGGCATAAACACCCACACTGACACACACACACACACACACACACACACACACACACACACACACACACACAGATGCCCTACACAGGGAATCTTAGGCTGGAAGAACTACTGGCCTCTTAAACTTTAATTTCTCATAGATTTTCCTGCCCTTTAAACCACACAAAGACAGGAATGGTGATCATGAAGGTTGCTGGTACCAACAAGGTAATCTCCAAAAATACACTGAGGCCAAAGTCTAGAGTGGAGTTACCCATCTAGAATATGTGGTGTGTCCATCAGATTAGTAAGAACCAAGAGTTCAGGTTCTGCTGGACGCTGATTTTCAGTTCGCTCAGATTCCTGTAAGAACTAGCACCTCTGCCCTTCTAATACCTGAATCACCCAAGAGGTGCCTAACTGGGCTAGTGACTTTCATCTCAACATTGTAGATCCACTCTAAGTGTCAGAACCTGTGTGGCCCCTGAGAATACCATGTCCATTATACTGTTTCCAGTCTCTGCCTCTCCCCTTCTGGACTGGCTTTCAAAGGCCCTTCAAAGAGCCCCTGTGGCCCTCCAGCTCTCTGCTTCAAGCCATTCACACAATGTCCACTCCTGGTAACATATCTGCTGATAAACCCCAGTGGTGAGTAACACAACACTAAACAAGTACAATTACTACTGTCAGGGCTTCACTGCGCAGCCCTGGCTGGCCTGGAACCTATAAGACCAGGCAGGCCTTGAACTCACAGAGATTGGCCTGCTTCTGTCTCCTGAGCACTGCGGTCATAGGCACCCAGCACTATGCACAGACAGAAAATACCTTTAATATGGAACCGAATCAAAGCATCTACTGCTCTTCTTTTCACAATGTGAAAAGGGCACACTATACACACTGCACACCAACTGCATGAGAGACTGAGGAGGGAGGGTCACTTGAGCCCATAGTCTGAGGCCAGCCTGGATAACACTGTCAACTGAAGACAACCAAGAGAGCTGGGCAATGGCTCATGCCTGCCATCAGCACTAGAGACACTGAGCAAGAGAACAGCCATGAGTTGGGGGCTAACCTGGACTACATATAAGATTCTGTATCAAAACGAAAAACGTTTTTTACATTGTTTTGTTCTGTGGCCTAGCTGGCCCCACACTGGTCATGTTCTCGAGGGGGGGAAACATCTATTTTGTTGTTGTGCTTTTGGGTAGCCTCAAACTTGCTAAGTAGTTAAGGGTGAGCTTGAATTCATCTTCCTGCTTTACCTCCTGAGTGCTGGGATTAGAGATGGAAACACTTTGTAAACAGACCCTCTCTACATTTTCTACTAAAACCCAAATGTCAAGGGGACCAAGCTGCCAACCAGCACTTTGAGGGCTCATAATAAAAGCCCACTCTAATACATAATCACACTGAAAATAAGACAAACAGCCCCCAAAGTAAGGGTTCTCTCTGCAGGTTTGGCTTCCTTACCTGGGTCTGTTTCTTCGATCTGCACTATCAGCTTAGCAGGAGGGGTCTGTTTTTTAATTAGCTGGCAACGAGAGGTTTCTCCTCCTTTTTTTCTAAAGGTTTCTAGCACTAGCAGATTTGCTGGTTCGGGCCACTAGAGTCAGAATGAAGCTCTGGCTGCCATGGAAACGGCAGCAAGCTTCTAAACTGAGAAGCTCCTGGAATCCAGGCTGGCTGAAGGAAGTTGTTGCAGCTTTAATATCAAACCCTGAAACACAAGTCCCAAGATGAGCAGTTCTGTGTTCAGTGCAGACCAGATGCTGACAGACGGTGGTTCTGTTATTGACCATGCAAGGGGTCAGGGCAGGTAAGCAAGTAAGAGTACATGGCATGAAAAATTAAATAAAAACCTGTCATTGACATACATATACTCAAGCAGACCTCAAAGACAGGACTGCAGTTGAGTAATACCACTATGGAGACCCCTTTGACAGTGGTGTATGTAAAGTCTAAATAAACAGAACCTTCCAGATCCCAAATGTGTGCTGAGGCAAAAGAGGATGTGAGGCTCAACTGTAAGTGGTGGACAATCCACGTGATCAGATACATGCTGACAGCTTAGAAGAAGGGAAGCATGCAGTACTAACTAGGACTACACAGATCTCAGCAAGTTCAGCATAACTCTTCCCTGGATTATTAGGTTAAGGACTTTCCTTTGTTGACTGAGTGAGTGGAAGACGCACTGTAGATCTGGGACAAAGGGACTCAGTCCTGAGGTAGGCATGAGGGGAGAACAGAGACTTTGCCATATTACTCAGAATGCACACAGTTTAAACAACTTCTAGAATTTTCTTTATAATATTTTCAGACCTTGGTTGATGGCAGATGGCAGACACCAGTAAGTGAGGCTGGGAATGGGAGTGGGAGAATAGAAAAGGATCACTGCTGTATTTGGTAAAACGTTAAAGTCATTTTAACAAATGAGTCCAAGTTTAAATGGATAAAGAAAGCCTATGTGTAGCTGTAGCCCCAGACTACACCCACCCCACCTCCAACCCCTCTTAAGGCCAAACAACCCAACAATAAGCTCAGCACCAGTGTCCCAGCAACTCCTCACCTGGAACCACAGGCCTGTGAGTCAGGTACTGTTTGGCGGCACAGATCTGTGTTCAGCCTCCAAAGGAACCTAGGACTCCTACAAGCCTGATTCCATACAGACCCCCATGCTGTTCACAGACAGGAGGGAACCTGGTCAGTCACTTCCTCTTCCTTTTCTCCTCCCTGCTCTACTCAAAACAGCTGGAACCATGGGACAACTAGCATAGCAGGAAAGGACCATGTCCCCTCAATGCACACCACCCAAAACCTCCACCTCTACAAAGAGGAATGCGGAAGAAATGCTGTTTGGCACTCTTGACTCTGGAGAAAAATTAGTATACTAGGTCCCCCAGCATTTTCTTCACACTAGGGACTGTGGCCTGCTGTCCTTGAACTAACTACTGCTGCTCTGAAGCCCCTATGTGGCTGCCGAGATGGCAAACCTGGGCAGGATACAGCCACAACAGTGCAGGGTACTATCACTCGGTACCCATTATATCCAAAGGAATAAAGCCACTGGGGTTTTATACTAAAAAGCCTCCAGTGTCCAAAGACATACGCTACAAAGTACACATCCACACACAAAAGTGTTGTATATTGTCATCTGACAAGGAAACACTCAATGCTAGATGAAAAGGATATACTCCTTCTAGGCATTAAGTCTTTAATGTTTGAACACATAGCCAAAGGCATTATTTCAGGCTGGGTTGTACCTCAGTGACAGCACTTGCCAACACACACAAGGTGTCTCACTGAATTTCTGACACCACACACAAACCAATCAATCAATAAATAAATAAGTAAATTGCTCCTTCTGCAGGTCGCAGCCAGGTTCTTTATGCTGCTCTAGAACTAACTTCAGCTAAATTATTATTGAAGACAGTCTACTTGTCTACCCAAACATTCTCCAAGGCTCAGATACGCAACAAGATGACTCCTCTTCCTAGACTAGAAGAGAAAGAGACAAGAACCCTGAGCCTGCTTCTCCTAGGTATAGCACAGGCCTATATAGATCAAGAAGCTCTACACAGGCCCAGGTATGGAGGGCATGCGGCAATTGCAGTATTTACTTGAGAGCCAAGAGGATCTCAAGTCTGAGGGCAGCCTGGACCTCACTCATACAAGACTCTAGAGGGAAGCAGCTTTACTCCAGCAGTGCTCTTCAGGGCCAAGCAGAAGGCCCAATTTGGTTTGATAACTGAAGACATAAACAGGCCCCCTTTCCACTCAGTTATTTGTGAGTACCAGTACAGTACCAGGTTCTGGTCTGGGAGTCAGCCAGATAATGCTGCTGTCTTGAATAAGACTGGAACACAGCCACTTGCAATCCAGATGTTTGCAGGTGTTAACTCAGAATGGCTCACGCACAGGCCAGAGGTCATCTGTAACCTTCCACAGAATAGCACGCCAGGCTGAGCATGCAGATCCAAATGCACACAAAACATTTCAGCTGTTCTGGGAGGGTAGCAGCCATCCCTAAGGCTGTTGTAGAATCCATAATATCTGATATTTTGTGTAGATTCCAGGCAACTAAAGACTGGAGCCAGCATACAGAGCAACCATGCAATCAGCACTTAGAAACAAGAGAACTGGAGCACAGCTATAGTGATGGAGTTGCAAAGACAATTAAGGAAGGCCTGTCCCTTATAAGCAAATCTAGCTACTACTCTGCTCTGGATGTGACGCTAACACATGAACCTTTATGCTGAGAGAAGTAGGCAGGCCACACTGCACTGGGCACAGTGGTTCCTCATTCTTGTATACACTATAAATGTGTTTCCTGTACATGCCTAGTGCGGGGTCACATGTGAGTCTACTAGTATGTATATACCATATCAAAATGAATACATGTCAAGTGGGATGCATGTTGTCTCCAAGTAAAGGAATGGAAATTCATTTGAAAGTCTGTGTTTAGATTGCAAACTTCTGTGGAATTGGCTAATTCTACAATATCCTTTGAACACACCTTTCTAGCTGACTCAATGCTGCCATCCCAAACAGCTAGGTAGAGTTCCAACATCTAGACAGTACCATCAGGTTAGTAAGAGAGCAGTCCACTAGTGCATCGCATAGAATTCAACCCAACAGGCGTTTTATACCCAGGCTGATGCCCAAGGGGCTAGACAGTGGCCAGCTGTGTATACTGCCTGGAGTTACAGAAAGACAGACAGCTCAGAGTGTTGGCCACAGGCCAGGGGAAGGGAAAAGAGTAAGAGGCTTGCAAGAAAATGGAATCAGCTGACCAAAGAGGAAGTCCTAGGGTCTTAACAAAGGTCTTTATGAGCTGGAGACCTACTCAGCAAGGTCAAAAGAGTTCGCTGACAAAGCTTAGCCCAGAACCTGTCACATCAAGAACTGGAGAAACTGAGATGTTGGGGGAGGGTCTCTAGCCTCCAGGACAGTCACCTCTGTCCTAAGACTTTCACCTTAGCTCCCTAGCCTCTGGGCCTCCCCAAAGATGTCCTACTCCAGCTCTCAACTCCCCATTCACTATCACTGGCAAATCCCTCCTGGCTCTCGGGGATAGAAGCCCCCTCTCAGACTCAGACCACACCAGCCTGTCACTGGGACAGGTCCAGCCCTCTCCCGTCACTCAGCTTCATTCTGAGTGCCTAGAGAAAGAGCAGGAGCTGCTCAAAGTGGAAGTGCCATGGATGCCAAGCCCTGGCTCCTCCGGCCTGCCAGGAGGCATTTCATGGCCCCTGCCCACCCCTCTGGAAAGTCAAGGGCACTGCCATGCAAAGGGCGTGCACCAGAAAAAAGCCAGCTATGGCTAGCTTTACTACAGAATAAGGAGTTCAAAACCTACACCCATTCTTCAGATCTGTGGTCACCTGCACCACACACAGAGGAAAGGAGCTTCTCTCAGATCGTAAAAGAGCAGGCCTAGGAGGAACTCCACTTCTAGGGGACCAAACAGGCAAAACACCAATGCACATAAAATAAAAATAAATAAATCTTCTAAAAAAAAAAAAAGAGCATACGTAGATATATGCATCACAAAAGCATATATCCTGGGTCTAAGTCCAGATTTAAACCCTGAGCATACAGCCAAAGTCTGCCACAACAGACAAAAAAAAATTTTAAAGTAGTAACTCCCTTTCAACAATTAATAAAGTCTTTGTAAATGCTCCCCACGCCAGCATTTTAATTTTATTTTTTTTGCAGGATAAATATTAGCTTGGGACCTGCCTACACAAGAAGGAAAAGCTGACAAAAAGGCAGTTTTACAAAAAAAAGAAAGAGAGAGAAAAAGAAAAAAGAAGGAGGAGGAGGAGGAGGAGAAGAGAAAAAAGGAGGAGGAAGTGGAAGAAAAGGAGGGCTTTGGGTGCCTGGGTGGGCTCTGCTGCTGGCTGACCTCTGTCCCTGGTCCAGGCTCTCTCTGTGTTAATCCTCAGCACCCTACTGGTCCTGGGAGCTCACCAGCTGCGAAGGCTCACTGACTGACTGACCAGTCTCCTGGGCAAGCTCAGGACTCAATGAGAAAACAGAGAATGGAAAATGAGCTTATTAAAAGGAAAGGCTTAAGATACTTTGGGGGATAAAAGGGAACAGTGGGGTCTTGAAGCTAACTTTAGCTTAGTTTCTTTCCTTTACTCCCCCCCCCCGCCCCCGTTTTTGTTTCCAAGACAGGGTTTTTCTGTGTAATTTTAGCAATCCTGGAACTCACTCTAGATCAGGCTGGCTGGAAACTCAGAGATCCCCCTGTCTCTGCCCCCCTAGGAGTGCTGGGATTAAAAGCGTGCACCCCTACCACCCCAATCATTAGTTTCTTGAAAGTTGTTTTAAGTGGTCTCAGGTATGCCAGTCTGGTCCTATAGAGACTGCAGATGCCAGGCAGCCAAACAGGTGGAAGATGATTCCCACAGCATATTTTCCATGCCAATTCTCAGGTCGACTTCAGATCTCCCTCTTTCCATTTCATCTGTGTAGTTTCTATGAGTTTAACCACAGCTAGGAGCTCAACTGAGAAAAGAAACCAGTCAGCCTGGAGGCAAGCTCAGTTCATGTGCTGAGAGGGTCTGTCCTGACCCTCAGAGCCTGGCCTCACCTCTCTACTCCTAGGCATCTAAGCTGCTTCTGCGTCAGTGAAGAACACACATGTACACAGGGTATAGGACCCCATACACATCTATAGCCCTTAAGTAAGAACCAGCTTAGGCTGGGAAAACTGACCAACCCCTAAACCACCACAACAGTGCGAGTCATGTGGGCTATTGGCAGGCTTGCTGTGACAGTTCACTGCAGCAAGTGTAGCCAACTCACAATGCCTGACCTAAGCTCTCCTGACTGAGTTCATAGGCTTGTTCTATAAACTCTCAGCTAAAGTGAGTTCTTCCCATCATACGGCATTCATCTGTAGCCCCCCAGCTGTGAGGAAAGCAAAGGAGAACACAAGTTGAAAATAAAGCTACTTTGGGGGCTCTAAGCCCATTTGAGTGGTGCTCAATGGTCAATCTAACAACACTAATCTCCCTTTTTTTCTAGATGTGCTCTTGCTGTGTAGTCCCAAGCTGTCCTCACATTTGGTGATCCTTCTGCCTCTACCTCAAACACAGAATTACACGTACATGCCACCACACCTAATGAGCTATTAATAAAGGGCTAAGTTTCTGATTTGGAAATACAAAACATTAAATGTCTGTTTCTGATGAAAGTGAAGTTTAAGAAACCCCACCTCTGCCCACTGTGAACAGACCTTCCCTAGGTCTGGCTGCTGATCACAACCCTGCCACCCAGTTCTGGCTCATTCCAGATTCCTTCCAGGTGGCCAGCAGTGGGGCAGGCCTTGTTGCCAGAGCAGCAGTCAGCCGTGGAAGACAGGTCAGCAGGAGGTCAAATCAGGAGGTGTGAGACACTGCACTCCTGGGCCTCTGTTAGCTATCCTAGGAGATACTGAGGGCTTCAGCTAGCTGGTCAGCTTTCTGTCACTGAAAGCAGAGCCGCAGGGACGGCTGGCAGCATACTGGTATGACATCTTCCACAGGAATTCTAGGACAGATCATACGGCTTGAACATGTTCCTATGTAGATGTTACTGAAAGATTCAACAGGTCAGAGCTTTGGATGCTTTTACACAGACCTTACCAGTACAAAAACCCACTTCAACGTAGGCCCAATGATTTGTCAACTAGCTTTAAAGGGCACATTCAGCACCCTGCTGACCTCCAACCACAACATTCTCACAAGCAAACTGCAGGAAAACCAGAACGAAAAATACCAAGGCCTGCCCCATGGCATAGGGCCCAGGCAGAACACAAGAGGGGCAGGCAAGAATTGTAGGGGCAAGGACTGCCCTAGCCTTCTCCTTGAGGCACACTTCTATGGAAGGAAAGTTAGCCACAGCTGGCAAGGCTGCCTGCTGTCTATAAAAGCGTTCCTCCCAGGAGATGGCTGGAAACAGACACTCTAAGATACTTTCATTCTTTTCCTTATTTGCCGTTCTGAAAAATAAGCTGTTCTTCCTACTCTGCAATGGAATAGGGTCAAAATCTTCCACAGTCAACAGCAACCCAAAGAAAAGAGCACCAGATCCAAGATATTTCCAATTTGGCAAGTGGCCCAAGGTAACTCTATGCTGTTTACTTGGTACGAGTAGAATTCGCCTGGGGATAAAAACTTAATCCCTTAACCAGTCAGCCTGTATCCCTTAGTCCTGGAGGCAGAGGCTGAGGCACAGGCACTTTTTATTTCTTCATCCTAATGTGCCTCTGTCTCTGTGGTGTCCACCACCTAGAAATGTCCATTCTAGTCCCATTGTGATGTGTAGAGCCTACATGTTCCCAGGACTGGCCAAAGCCACCCTACTAAGTGATCTATCAATCTGTAAGGAGGGATAGCTAGCAAAGGCCTGTGAAGAATGGCCTCTGGAGCTGACAACAAAACTCAGAGTCTACCTGCTCCAAAAGGGATAGCTATCTCAGGACAGGGCCCTCCTAGGCCGCCCTCACCTTTCAAGGATGCTCCAATAACTCCTCCCTCCTTTGCTGTGGGGCTATCACTGTGAACTCTCCACACTAGCAGTGAAGAGAATCATGCATGGGAACCAGAAAGGCCACTCCAAGGAGTCACACATAGGTTAGGTACCCCAAAGCAGAGATGAGCCTAGGCTCTCCCCCAAAGCTAGAGCTATCCCGTGTGTGCAGAGATCTGCAGGTACTCCTAGATCTACAGTAGTCTTTGGTAAAGCCTGTATGCCGTGCATCCCACTGAGGCATATCCCACTGACTCCATTACACACTGCTTCTCCAGGACACAAACCTATTATATAAACAGTGCTCAGGAGCACAGGCCAACAAAGACACATGCAGCATATATAGCAGGAGAATCCTATCCTAAGGCAGGGAACACAGCTAAACAGGCTGGGGAGAAGGAACACTCTGCAACTGCCCAAAGGGTTTGCTCTCCTCAGCCAGAATATTTAGAGCATTAAATTTCAGTCTTTTCTCAAAGAAAACCCTCAAAAGGCCAAATAGCAAGCTTCAACAATAGTTCACAGTACACTTCCACATTCCCAGGGCCAGGGAATGAGCTTCTATTCCTTGATTTCTATTCCAGACACTGGCTCCAGGAGTTGGGATAGATTATTAGCAAGGGCAGGGGTAAAGGACAGAGATCCGTGGATCTGTAGCCGAATATGCAGTTGGCTTAGGTGGACCAGTACACACTGGGTAAGTCTAAATCAATTCCAACCTAAGGATCTAGTTGTGGACAGTACCTAGAGTCACAAAGACATAAGCGGAGATTCCTAACTCCAGCAAAAAAGAGCAAGCCCACTGTGACTCCACTGTGCCAGATCCCCACACATCTGCTACTACCTCCAGCCTCTAGGAGAGCAGGTCAGAACTCACAGCTTCTCTTCTTCCCCAGTTTCCGCTGGAACTGATGCCAAGGGAACAATAAGTGACGAGGTTTGTTGAGTGTTCTGAAAAGTCATGACCCTCAGCATCTGAGACCAGCATCTTGCACAGGGACCTCTCACTGGGCTCCAAACATGTCCTTAGACACTTGGTCTGAGAGGTAGCCTCAGGTAAGACATTAAAAAAAAGCAGATCAAGGCAGGAGGTGGTCATCATACAAACCTGCAAACACACACAGACCTTTAAAAAAAATTCAGGAGGTGGGGAGGACATGGCAGCATACACCATAGTTCAGCACTTGGAGGAGCACAGGGATTCTAGAACGTGGACTACAGTGAGTTCCAGGACAACCCAGGTTAGACAGATCCTGCCTAAAAACCCAGCATAGGCTTGGAGAAATGGCTCAGCAGTTAGGGACACTTGCAAAGGACCCAAGTTTATTCTTAGCACTCACATCAGGCAATGCTCAACCACTTGTAAATCCAGTTCAAGAGGATCTGATGCCTCTCCGGGCCTCCACAGACACAGCACTTGAATGTATGTTGGCACACTTAGACATTCACATACACACATAATTAAAGTTTATCTAGATTGCCCTATAGTGGTGGTACACACCTTTCAAATCCCAGCACTCAGAAGGCAGAGGCAGGTAGATCTGAGTTCCAGGACATCCAGGGCTACATGGAAAAATCTGGTCTCAAAAAAATCCAAATTAAAAAAAAAAAAAAAAGTTAAGCTAGGGGCTGGAGAGCTGCCTCAGTGGTTAAGAGCACTTGTTCTTACAAAGGACCCAGGTCTGATTCCCATCATCCATGTTAGAGGCTCACCATCTCCTTGGGCACCGGCATACATGTACACAGGTGTACACACAGACAAAATACTTATACACATAAAAAATAATAAAAGTAAATATTTAAAAAGTTAAACTAAAATCTTAAACAATACACATCCCCAAGTACTAGAAACATAGGTGTGTGCTATCATACCCAATTTATTCAAACTATTTTCAATCCAGAAAACGAAAGTACTAGCCAAGTAACCCTTATTTTTCAAAAGCCACAAAAACATCCAGGACCTGTATTGGCTCCTGGTCCCACAAAAAGGCCAGAGCCCATGGGGAAGGGAAGAGTTGGGAACAACCGCTGGTCACCCCCTGTGGCCCTCCCCAACATGAACTTCTATTGTTCTTACACCTCAGGTGGAAGCCACCAAATGAATTATCAGTGCAGCGCCAACTGAAAACATCCCAATGTCTCCACGGTTTGTCCTGTTCAAGTCAGACTCCATCACTGACTATTGAAAAACTTAGCAACGGCTTGAGCAGAACAGGATCCCAAGACCAGCATGGGCTCCAGAAGGTCATACAATCTCCTCAGACAGCAGGACATCTTCCCAGAAGAAAGCAAGAGCCACTACTGAGGCAAGGCTCAGGAGAAGGACCTATATTGTAAACTCAGTATACCTCACTTTATCCTCAAAATAACTTAGGGAGAAAACATGGCCACAACTCAGCAATCTTCCCAGGGAGTGCTGATTCACAGATGGTCCTGAAGGTCCTGAAAGTCACCAACCAAGGCAGATCAGATCTTACTATACCCTCTCCCCACACTCCCCAGGTCAGCTGAGCCACAGGTATTAACCTTTCAGGACTCCTAGAGGGAGGGAGCTTCCAGAGCTGGGCACAAGGCTTCTCACCCAGTTACCTGAGCCGCCAGTATGGATAGTCAGCTACAACAAACATGTAACACTATTTGGGTGTTTGTAAAAAGAATATATTCCTTCAGGTAGCTAATAAACCTAAAAATAAATAAATGGAAAAAGAAGCAGAGTGTCCTGGCCAGTGCTATAATTCTGACACTTAGGAGGCTGAAGCAGGAGAAATACACTGAAATCAAGGACGCCGTAGGCTATTTAAAAAGTGACTTGCAGGACATCCTGGATTACATCACAAGACTATCTTACAGTAGAAAAGGAGGAGACCAGAGAGATAGATGGCTCAGTGAGTAGGGACACCTACTCCCATGTCTCAGAACCTGAGTTTGATCCCCAGACCCATGTGGCAAAAAAAGAGAACCAATTCCCTTTAACTGTCCCTGACCTCCATGTGCATACGTGCGTGCGTTTTCTTTAAGAGAGTATATAAGGGCTTTAAAAATTAATGTAAGCTGGGCTTCCTAATACCAGCGCTGGAGAGATGGAGCTGAAGACCAGCCTATTCACTCCTGTGTAGGTCTCCCTTCAAGCCCTTGCTATTTCAACCACCTTCCAATACCTCTCCCACCTCCAGGTCCACCGCCCAGGCAAGCGGATCCATCCTCTGGCAGCCCCCTCTCAGGTTTTAAACCTGGATTTAGCTCCACACAGGAGGGACCCAGTGCTCACTCTACCTCCCAGCCATCCATCTCGTCCTGCCCAGCCCAAAGGAGCCACACCTGTCCCTTCTCCTGGGAGAGGTGTCCCCATAGGTCAGAACATCCTGCTGTGCCCCACCACAAGCCATCAACTCCACAGAAGCAAGAAAACCCTTCCATCCAAGGTCTCATACTTGTCCTCACGGGAACTGCAGAGCCCGTGTGTTTGGGTTCATTTCATTTCCCCGCAGACACTGCCTACTCAACTGTTTCCTGTGGGTGTGCAGCAATCATAGCTGAAACTCACAAGGTGCTTCCCATGAGCCAATTTCTTTTCTAAGACCTCCATCTACCCTCCCAGCACTCCTGTGTGGGGAATGCTAACATTAGTCTCATTTTACAGAGAAGAATACTGAAGCAGGGAAGGCAAGAGCAGAAAGCTGTCAGAATCCTTCCTCCCCCTCCCTTCTTCTACTTCTGTCCTGTCTGTAGCATCCCCAGAGACACCAACTTCCCTAGAGAAAGGCAGGGCAGGCTGAGGTGTTCATAATGGATTGGTACCTAGTGTGCATCACAACCAGTCTAGGGCCTTCGGGAGGAGAACAAGTCCTCTATCCAGAAGAGGAAAGATGGTATGGCTGATGTGGCCTGGCAGGCTGCATTCTTCAGGAGCAAGGCCAGAGTGGGTTTCCCGTCCTCCCTCCTCCCCTTGTTGTTAGTAGAACAAGTGAGTCTGGGGAAATTCGTGAGAAGGGAGAGGTGATGTGAGAAGGAATGAGCTGGCAGTCAAAGAGCCTTCCTCTCCAGGTTTACTAGTGCCAGGAAGCTCGGTCAGCAAGCTGTACACTCAGAAGGCAGACAGCCCCACAGTGTGGGAGGATATTCAAACACACCAAGCATTCACGGGGAGCTAGGCAGATGGAGCACCTGACTCAAGGAAGGTGACCGACACAGTTGAGCAGCCACCTGCACCATATAGGCTCCGTTTTTCCGAACACAGAGGTTTAAGACAAACTAAGATTTCTATCAAAAGGCTCTTCAAGCAGAAGGGATTGGGCACAATCTCAAAGCAGAGACAGCTCTTCAGACTGACACGGAGAAAAACAAAAAAGATAAAGCAGCCCACATGGAAGCCTTTGAGAACAGGAGGATATAGTTCTTTGAACTAATGTAAAGACAAACTTGAGACGACCCTGTGGATACATAATGAACTGGTGAGAGCAGGAGCACTTTTAGGGGACACAATGGAGCTCTGAGGGAGCCCTCCTCCACCCTACCCACCATCAGGAGACCCGGCAGGTCCATACACAGCTATCATTCCTACAGAGTCTATGCATGCTGCTTTGGGTCTGAAGCCGATACCCAGCTTCAGGCACTTACATGTTGTTTGGGGCATATGGTAAGGGCTGGGCCGGGCAGTTGTTTGCCCCTAGGGCATCCCTCCAGCTGCCTATCATACTACCATTGCCAGGGCTGGGAGTGGGTGTGCACTACTCTGTGGGAATTCTCTTCCATGTAAAGCCAATAGGGAGCTGGATCCGACACGTAGGATGCTAAGTTGCTGTGTTAAGATGCAGTGAGACCTGATTGTAACCACAGATGTTAGTTAGTCTTTGACAATGCAGGGAGAAGGTCAGGAATGTCCCAACATCTCAAAAGGAAAAGTATGGGAGTGTGGTACAAAGGAACAGGGCACAAACCTAGCAAACCGTGACCTAAAGACACAGATAACCCCAAGAAAATGGCTCTAGGGAGCCTTGGGCACAAAGACCAGAACGGTGATGGCTGGAGGAGGTGAGGGAAGGAGGACAGGCCCCACACACTTCTGAGAAAAGCCACTGTGTAGGAAAGAATAGAGGCTCCTGGCAAGAACCAGGCGGTCAAGTCTTAGATTTTTATTCTGTCACAGAAGAAATGACATCAGCAATTGTAGCACACATTGATAATCCCAGCTCTGAGAGGGCTGGGGCAGGATTGTGAGTTCAAGACCAGCCTAGGCTACATAGCAAAAGACTATCTTGTAAAAAAGGAAACTGTAGACTGATCAAAGCGCATAAGCCACTCATAAGAAGTGACATTACAACTTGGTTCTTCTTGGAAACAAGGGCTGAATGCTACAACCTGTCAAGGACAGGGGATGGCAAAAGTAACCTTTGTGGCTGGCCTTCTCCTGCCTGCCAGGAAGCCAGGTGCTACATCTGTAGAAACCACAAAGAATAGGAGCAGGCTTCCTATCACAAGAGAAACTAAGTGGCCACACTGAAAGACTCTGGAGGTCCCTGTCTGTGGCCTCTGTAGAGGGGTCTCAAGGGAAGCAAGTGAGCAATGCTGAAGCAATCAGATACCAGTCCTCCACTCCTGTCAGAGGCATCCCATCCCTGCCACCCCTATGGTCAGCAGCCAGCTAAATACCATCTTTTATCAGCAGGTCAGTACTCAAGAGCTCCTGATAGGACAGGCTCAGACCCCAGGTTGGTTGGTCCTTTGCAGTGAAAGGAACTGAAGTGTACTGAAACGAAACATGAACTACTGACCAACTGGATCCCAACAACCAGGCGGCCTTAGAGCTTTACAAAAGAGAAAGTGATCATGTATGATAGGGCTGTATCACCTATAAAGTTTGCCTACTTCATTATACAACACACGGCACATGCAATTTACACAAGCAACAATAGCATGCCAGAACAGAATCCATTAATGTACTGCATAAGCTACCTACAGTAAGACCGTATTAGACCATGTACAAAGGACTGCACTTGTCATATAGATGTGCATCCACAGTCCATACCTGTTGTCCACATCCCTGCCTTGTACTTCCACTGACCCACCCAACTACAGTAAAAAATATTCACAAAATTTCATGTCAGCTGAAATTTTTTTCTTGCTATAACTCCCTAACAATACAATATAGTTGCTGTTTATACAGCATTGAGGTTAAAGATGACCTGAAGCATACAGATACACAGTTTACACGTAAACAGCATGCCTCCAAAGGCAGCATGGTGTTGCACCATCTGGCTGTGTGGTTAGACATGTAGACGCATCTGACCAGGACTCCTCTCCAGGGCTGTAGTGTAGGCAGAAAGGTCCCACAGGACTCTACAAGCTTCAGTTTCTGACCATTCTCACAGCTTCTTTGCCCAGAGTTGAAAATTCCATTTTTGGGGCTGGAGAGATGACTCAACACTTAAGAGCACTGGTTGCTCTTCCAGAGGTCCTGAGTTCAATACCCAGCAACCATAAGGTGGCCTATATCTGTGCTGGGGTCTGATTTCCTCTTCTGGTATGCATGAAAAGGGAGCACTCACATACATAAAATAAATACATCTCTCAGAAAAGACAATCCCACTTTGCACTCCCTAACTGCCAAGTCTTTCCTCGGCCACATTTTTCAATGTGACATTGCTTGGATCTTTTAGGCAACCTTGACTTTCTGCGGTACTCACTGCTAATTTTAACGCCCCGAAATATCCCCATAAAGAGGCTGTCACAACTGCACCCAACAGTCTCTTTGCAGACAGGTGAGGCCTGGCATGGACAGAGCTCCAAGGCCACAGTGACTACTAATCCTGGTCAGCATGACACTGTTAGAAACACAACAACGCTGCAAGACTAACCCTCTGGGATTGATCTCTACTGCAGACAAAGCAGAGGAATGGGACAGCACACAGACAAAGGCCCAGCTCAAAGTTCCAACAGTTCTAATGACCAGACCCTGGGGTTTCCACTCCCAGAGTGCAGAAACTGCCCAGCAGCCTACCTTATCTAAGACAGGGCATTAGGAAACACATGACCATACACTAAAATGTACATAAAACTGTCAATTTGTGCTGTGTGAAAGGGGTATAGCTCTCATCAGATTCCAAAGAAACACCCGTGGCAGCACCCTGGAGACACGTGGCCTCAAAACTGGTTAGAAGACTTTCTGCTGTGCTGTGGTTATGATATCATCCGTTTGTACTTTTAAAAACCTACCCTCACTCTGTTGTTGCCTATAGGATTTAGTTGAGCAATTTAAGTTTGTACCAAAAAAAGAAAGAAAAAAACGGAAACAGAGGGGCTGGAGATACAACACAGAAGCAGAGCTCTTGGCTCCTATGTATGAGGCCTTGGGTTCCATTTCCAGTACATAAAAAAATAAAACCCAAAAAGGAAAACAGAAGCCAGGGGCAGTGGCACATGCCTGTGGCCCCAGCTCTCCCTATGTTGAGGCAGTTAGACACTTAAATCTACAAATTTAAAAACAGCCAAGGAAAAGGACAACACAGCCTGGCCAGAGTGGCACACAACCTTTAATTCAGCACTAAGGAGGCAGAGGCAGGTGGATCAGGCAGATCTCTGTTAGTTTGAGGCCATCATGATCTAAACAATGAGTCCCAAGATGGCCAGAGCTATGTAGTGAGATCCTGTCTCAACAACAACCACCCAAAAAGAGGAAGAGAAGGAAGAGGAGGAAAAGGGGGTGGGGTATAGAGGGCAAAATATTAAGGCCTGCCCTGCCCTCCTCTTTCAGGGAGAAAGATGGTTTTTAAGTTAGGAAACTCTAAGAAGCTGGCCACCAGGCTGAGATCCTCCCAGAGCTCACCAAACACACTTGGTGGTATATGAGAACATGGGTCAAACTGCTGTCAGTGTCTGCAGACAGGCCAAGTGTTGTGCTTGGTGAGAGGCTGTGAGTCTGCTTGTTTTGGACCTTCTGCGCATGGCCTTAGTTCCCTGTTTTGAGAAGAAACCCAGGGCTGGCCCCCTGGAGGAAAGGCAGAGCTAGCAACACACTCAGCAAAATCCTGGTTTCACATTTCATAACCAACACATTCCCATACCCAGATAAACCGTGCTGTCTGTCACCTCCCCCTTCAGCTTAAGCAAGCTGCCCAGCACGGCCCCTTCCAGAAGGTTCCAAAAACTAAGCCTACTCTGTCATGCTTGGCTGTTGGAGCCCCTGAACCTGCCTGCTAGGTGTGCAGGAGTTGGGGGGGGGGGATAAGGCCACCCCAGTACAGAGCTGGCACAAAATTGGGCCAAACAATTCTCACAGTATTCCTGAGATGGCTCTCACAGCACCGTCATAGAACGAGGGAGGTCACAGCTGCAGTCAGACCCACCACACCCCTCTGAGTCCTGCTTTCTCAAGCAACACTGGCCAAGCCAGATCCATCTCCTCCTGCTTCTCCCCTAGACCCTAAGCACCCATAAACTCAGCCACGAGTTCTCACCACACAGGGGCCATGCCAAGTGACTCCAAGGGAGAATGGCCAAGAAGGCTTTCAGATCAGGCAGGGTCAGTCACAGGTGTACCCCTCTGTTGAAGGCCCAGTCCTCGCAAACCCACCTCTGTGGTTCTGATGCTGCTCTTGCATCCCTAAGCTCCAAGCCCTAAGGGTGGAAGCTCCTTTGCAGCTGCTCTCACCCCAATCCTTCTCCGAGTCCTACCATCAACTCTGCTCTTTCCCTCCCTTTGCTCACAGGGTCCCACGCTCCCTGACAGCACAGGATGTGTCTCTCCACAGCAGCAGTACCCTTGTTCATAGGCCTCATGCCTGTGCACATACCAGGTCACCAGAGCCATTAGTGATTAAAAAAAAAAAAAAAACCAAGCAAACTGTGCAAGAGGCTCACAGCCATAATCGCAGGACACAGGACATAGGCAGAATTAAGGTCAAGTTCTAGGGGTACAGCTTAGTGCTACAGTGCTTATCTTGCATGCATGAGGTTGTGTATCAAACACAGTCACGCTGACAAAGAAAAAGAGTTACTCTTGAGCATAGGAATTTGAGGTCTACCTTGGGCTGTATAATCTAGACAAGACTGGGCTATAGAGCCAAAGGGGTAAAATATAACAACAACAAAATAAGAAAAACAAAAAACAAAAAAACAAAAGGGAAGCAAAACTTAGCAGTCCCACTTTGGCAAAAGAGGTACTGGACAATAAGGAAAGGGTAAACAGAACACAGGCATGGGTTACAAAGGCCAGGCTGCAGAGGACCACCGAAGGCAAGCAGTACTGTAGAGTGGGCACTTACCTCGCAGAGGCTGAGGGCACCTGGGCTTCCCCATGCTCCCTGAGCTGAGGGACCATCCAGACGCCCACTTGGGAGAAAAGGCAACAAGTCCTACTGCCTCAGACCTCCAGCCCCAGGCATAGACCAGAACATCCAGGCCGCCATTCTCTCCTTAAATGACCAAGGAAGAACCCAGCCCACCAGGAAGACGGAGGAAGACTTCTGTTTGATATGTACATAGGCGCAGTTCCTCACAGCTTCCTTTACACTGACATGGCGTCACAAAACTTCAAGAACTCAGCTGGTGAAATAGACATCCTGCCCATCATCCTTCCACCTGCTACCATGTGGCAGAGCCCAAGACACAATGGAGCTATGTCATGGCACCCACGGGTATCCAAAAAAGGTTCTCAAAGCCACGTCACCTGTCTCCTTAGCTGTAGGCACTGTTTCCTCTGGGTTGTTTCTAAGATGAGACCCATAGGTGGGCAGAATGAGAGAAACAAACTCTCAGTGCTAAATGTCACATAAGTTATTCCAAAGTCAAGGACCCCAGAGTGAGATGCAGTCTGGTCTCCTGATTATGAGGCAGGGAGATATTGCCCCCTTCAGCAGAACTGACAAGACCTCCAACCAGGTCTGTCCCACTTCCCAGAAAGCTGAGGGTCAGGCCCTGTCTTTCCCACTACCTATGGAGACAACTGGAAGCAAGGAGAGGTCCTGTCAATTCCATCTTCTGAAACAGCAACTGCTGCTCAGATGCAGCCAAATGGAGTCTTCGCCCCCAAAATAAATGAACTCAGCACCCCTGGCTCCAGCACCCTGAGCTCGTATGCTTTATCTCTACAAGACCAAAGTTAACCCCCCCCCCCACCTCATACTGTGCTTAGCACACTCTATAGGGCAGACAGGAGCAAGATGACCAGATAAAGGCTATGGTAGACCATGTAACAGGGCGAGTCAAAGCGCATGTAGCACTTCAGGCAGTCAGTGCACACTGGGCCTGTAGAAACTGGACCCCACAGCAGGACAGGGACAATTTCAAGGCATGCTAATGATCTACATGCTGTGCCAACCAGGTTCTATGGTAGTTAAGGTAACTGACAACTAATCAAAGGAGAGTACTATGCCTGGGAAGCACATACCTCCAGTTACATCAGGAACCCTACTCCAAAGAGGCAGGGAGTGAGAGGTGATGAGCTCATGAGATAAGACCTGAGTGAGT
This sequence comes from Micromys minutus, assembly GCF_963924665.1. Lineage (NCBI taxonomy): Eukaryota > Metazoa > Chordata > Mammalia > Rodentia > Muridae > Micromys > Micromys minutus. The sequence continues at coordinate 16,033,277 of NC_137962.1, forward strand.
TCCTCATGTTCATGAAAGGGTTGGGTTAAGGCCTTGTCTGTTTCCAGCACAAGATTATAGCCATAAGGCATCTCTTTGAAGCATCAAATGTTCCTTTCCTCAGCAAACAGACTGAGAAGCATCCTGCTATTGGGTCTCCACAACCTCCAAGCCAATGGAAAGTAAACTGTTTTTAAGGCCTCTGCCTATGGTATTTCTAAGATCCTGGTGTCCCACTAAATTCAATATACCATTCTAGAACACACTCAGTTCCCAGGACTCGCTAATCTACCTTGTGGTATTGTGTAAGCATCACAACTGCCTTCCCTGTAGCCACTAAGATCCAGTGACCCAGGACTCCAACAAAGGGCTCACAGATGGGCACAGGAATCCCCTTCCTATTCCTAGGCAATGTTCCTATTCCTTGGCAATGGCCAACCTAAGACTCCAAAGCGAAACAGAACTGCGTGGGCATCAACAGTTTACTGGGTGCACCAGACCTGAGCAAAGCATGGGTAAGTAATCCTACATCCCCTCAACTGTTTTTCTGTACCATTCTATAGGTGGAAGCCATGCTCTGTATGGTGGCTTCCAGTTTCCCACAGACCCATATAAAAACCCTATCTAGGCCTGACACCACAAACCACCATCACTCCTGGAAGGCTTATCGGGACCCAGCGCCCCTGGCCAGAGATGGCGCCAACTGTCAGTATGTGCTGATAACAGTGGTGACAATGCCACCCGTCTGCACACACAGCTGCTCCTACCATGGAGATCTGCAGGCAGAGCTCCTTTCTGCCCCACATCTTCCTCCATTACTAGTGACATTGTCACAGGCAATCTACTCCTTCAAAACCTGCTCTGATTTTATTGAGTACTTGGTTGGTTTTAAGTATCTTATTCCAGTATCTTTTACACACACACACACACACACACACACACAAGTATTAGGTGAAAATGACACTCAGAACTGGAAAAACAAGCCAGGATGGTGGCCATATACCTAATCTCAGCACTTGGAAAATAGAGTTCAAAAACCAGCCTCAGCTATCCACCTCAGCTACGTGAGGTCCAGAATCAAAACAAAAACCCTTTTTTTTTTTTTTTTTTTTAATTAGAAGCACAAGGTTGGGAATATGGCTCAGCTCTGTGGTTGAATGTTTGCCTAGCATATAAGGCCCACCAAACTTTTCAGGTATTGGCTGCACATGCCTGAATCCCAGCAGTCCCAGAGCTTAGGAGACTGAGACAGAAAGAGGACAACTTCCAGACCAACAATGGCTACATAACAAGACACGTCGAAATAAAACAAAGCAAAACAAAAAGGACAGTTCAGACTAGAAGCACATAGACCTTTGTGGGTGTTGGGTAACAAGCAGAGATGACACTATCTCTACTGTGCTGTTCACCTTTCTAGGTCTGAAAACAGCAATAACACATTTCAGAAACAACCTTCTGATCAGGCCACAGAGAAACATCAGGGTAGAATAGATTGCAGAACCAGCCCCGGCCTAGCTCATGACCTAGCTGACCTGATAGCAATGACGACACAAGAAGGAAATGGGTACCAGGGCAGGTTCACACTATAGTACCAGGGAAGCTGCTTGTCTTTACAGCTGTAGGGAACCAAGTGAGACAACACAAGGACTGAGCCAGCTCAGAGATACTTCTTACACTCCTAATAAAAAAGTCCAAGACCAGCAGATGAGCAGCCAGTAGTCAAGATGAGCCTCCTCCAGCAGTGGGCAACCTCTTGGCATGGGTAGCAACAAAAGAAGGGCCTTGAGCTGGAAAGCAAGGAAAGATGGCACTTCCACATTTCCCCGGGGCAGAAAACAAGTAATGCTTGACTTGGGAACATAAGCCAGGCAGCCGGACACACCCCGGGTAGAATGCACTAGGCTTAGCCAGCCCTGATGGTGCTCTGGGCAGGTCACTTAACCTTCACATTCTGCATCCTATCAGAGGGCTCAATGCTCTTTGTGTTTGTGGCTGTCACTCCTACTCTTCAAGTGCCTATTCCACAAGAATACCCTTTGGGCCTGTGGTTATCACACAGACACTGAAAGCCCTGGGAGCAGAGGTAGTTTCTGGGCCAAGGACACAAAGCCGTGGCTGGCCACTCCCTGTACTCCTCCCAGGACAAAGCTGGGCTCTGCCAAGCTCCCACTAAGAGTAAAAGGTGCAGGCCCCTCCCCACCCTCTTCAGAATTAAGATCACTTTAACTATATATGACTCATTCAACAAGAGTGGAAATGTTTTCAATAGCTTTGGAATTCCCTGCACTTTGCCTTAGGGACACAACTGTTGGTCCCTATTGCCTGCCCCACCCCACCACACACACACACACACATACACACACACACACACACACACACACACACACACACACACACACACACACACACGTGTACCCTACTCCCCATACATACCCAGTTACAGGCTATCTGTTGGAAAACAAACAGTTTGATCTATAACCTGACCTCCCTGTTCAAGCTCTCCCCCAAGTCAGAACTGCCTTCAAATGGTGCTGAGCAATGGCAGAAGAGGCTGACCCATTCCTTGCCCTGACTCTATCCAGCAGAGGGAAGTGCTGCAGAGGTGTACGGGGCCTCAGTGGGGGAGGGCTTCCCTATTCGAAGCTTTGATACAGTTTTACATAAGCGATATGAAAACCACTAACAGTCACTTCAGTATTCCTGTTGCTTGCCTGACTGGAAGGAGATTTGCATGCTGGAAAGAGGCCCAGGTGAGTGCAGTTATTTCTAGAGAAATAAAGCAAGAGGACCTCTATCCTTTCCTGTACCTGCTTTCCTTCAGCACACATAGGCTCCCAAATCAGGAGACCCTATCCTCCATCCTGATGCCCGATATACCAAGAGAACTGACAAACAGCTTCTGTGCTGGAGATAAGCCAGCAAGGCTGGCTCTGTCTTCTGGGGTCACTCAGCATCTCCAACAGCCTCATTCTTTGATTTCAATTATCTTCTCTTACCCCAGGAACAAAGGGTCCAAGGTCCCCTTTCTATGCTGACATGTCCTTGCTCCAACAATCTTGATTGCACTCTTTGGTTTGTGTTTTTTAGTCTTGCTCTATAGCCCAGGCTGACCTCAAACTTCCAGTGGTAGTAGATGTGAGCTTCCACACCTAGGTCTCATGGGCTGTACCCACCAGCGGTGATGCCAGAGACAGGTGAAAAGCCAGGTTGGACCATGCTGTGGATCTCTTGCCCACTGCTGGGCACACAACACTATCCATATGCCTGGTTTTGTTGCTTTCCAGCCACTGCATGTTCTGTTCTGAGCATGAGGTTAGAACAGTTTGTTGTTGAATTATTAAACATCCCAACAACCTGGCACATTTACATGCCTTAGTAGAATTTGACTGAGGACAGTTAAGCACTCCATAGCAGCCCATCCTGGCTTCTCAGGAAGAGGTTTCTTACACCCTAGTCTCCCAGTCCTGGTTCTCTTCACCATCCTCCCTAATCTACCCAATGACTCTCACCTGAGACCTGCAAAAGCCCTCAGGCCTAGAGCAGGAGGAAAAAGCAAATGGAAACACTGGATTACCAAGCAAGAGACCCCAAGGTTCCCCAAGGCCCAACCACCTTGGTCTTCTTACTACTGCCAGTGCCTTTTTCTGGCAAATTAAAATTTAACTCAAGACTTAATGCCATAGGCTTACATTTTAACCAACCCAAATATAGATGCAAACCTCTAACTGAACCACAAATGCCTCTGAAATCCCCCATCTTTCTGCCATTTAACACCGAGCATGTAGAAAGCATGCAACACAATACTGAGGTGAAAGAGACCATCTCCGGTGACAGCTCAATGAAACAAGGGCTCTGTTCCTCAGATATACAGAAGGCATGTAAAAGCATGGGGTAAACTGCAAGAACACCCTCAGGGTCCCCAGGAACAATCTTCACAAGTATCTCCTAAAATTAACTGCCTGAGAAGTCCCTGGCAGGCCACAGCTAGACCCAAGGTCACCTTTCTGCTTCTTCCACACCTAGACAAAAAAAAAAAAAAAGGCTGTCAGACAGTGTAATGGCTCGTGCTTATAATACCAGCACTTGGGAAGCTAGGCAGAAGGGTTGCTGCAAGTTCTAAACAAGCCTGATGTGGTATAAGACCCTGTCTTAAGGGGGGGAGGGCTGTTCTCACAGAATGTTCCAGCAGTAGAGGTCCCAGGGACAGTTCAATAAGTCCTTTCCCTGAGACAGACACCTTATAGGTCCCCTACCCAGCCACTCTGTTCAGAGACAATTCCATGGTGTTCCAAGGCATTTTGTAACAGATGTTACACTAGGCCTGATGATGAGTTATGGTTCTGTGACCAAGTCCATAGACAATAATTACAAAAGTCAAAACTGCTTTTCCGGACTGAGTTGACACAGCCTAAAGATTACAGAAATGTTCTGAATTACAATTTCCATGTACTTCTGTCACATAAAAGAACAAAAGTAAGCAATAAAAAGTCTTTCCAGTACAAAGGCAAGTTACATTAGAATAAAACTTCACAGGGGGAAATGAAGCACAGCCATCAGTATGAAGGGGGGCAGTGACTTTGACACTATTAAAAACAATGTGTTCTTGTTCTTTTAAGGGGCATCGATGGTGGGAATGATGTCACTAGGGTGTCTGACATTGGGTCTTACTTTTAAATGCCTACAAATAGCACAAATGACAACTTTAAGAGCTATTCAAAATTAGACCCAAGCACTGGAGAGGCAGAGGCAGGCAAATTTCTGTGAGTTCAAGGTCAGCCTGGTCTACACAAAAAAGTTTAGATATGTCCTACCTTTAAGTATGTCCAAAGCTTTTCAAAGCTATATGAGAGCATTTGCACAAAAACATGGGAAGTCAACTATTTTAATGAAATTTAACCACTACTGTAGATGAGAGAGCTTCTTTTGATATTCAGCTAGTGTTCCCTATGTCCAGCTTTGATCCTCCTGCCTCAACATCCTGAGTGACAGGATTACAGGTATGTGCCACCATGCCTGGCTCTTTATTTTCTTTCCCTCTGTTATTTGAGACAGGGTCAGTCTTTACCCCAGGCTAGCCTGGAATTTATTATGTGACTCAGGCTGGCTTCAGATCTGGGGCAATTCTCTGCCTTAGCTTCTTGATTACAGGTGTGGGCTACCTTGCCCAGCCTTGTTCAATATAAGTGATTTTACCTCCACTATAGATGTCAAAAAAGTACAGATGTGGTAGTGCATACCTTTAATCCCAGCACTCTGGAGTCAAAAGCAGGTGGCTCTCTGAGTTTGAGGCCAGCCTGGTCTACAGAGCAAGTTCCAGAAGAGCCAGGGAAACAGAAATCCTGCCTCGAAACAAACCAGTAAATAAATAAGTAGGTAGGTAAACAGATGGAGGTCTGGCGCCATGGCTCAGCAGGCAGAGGTAATTGGAATGAGAAGCCACAGAGAAGGAGAGACCCAGCACTCAAGTTGTTATGACGCCCACATTTTACATAGTTGTATGTGTACCCCTTCAATACACAGACGTTAAAAAATTGCTAAAACTAACAAACAAAACAAAACAAACAAACAAACAAACAAAAAACAGTGAGGGCTGGCCATGGTGGCAGTATCTTTTACTCCAGCACTGGGATGAGGAGGCAGAAGCAAGAGGGTACCTGGAACTCACTGGCCAGCCCCTGGGTTCAGTAGAAGAATCTTGATTCAAAATTAAGGTAGAGGAAGATACCCAGTGTTAGTTTCTGACCTTACACACATACACCCCCCAACACACACAGCCAATGGAGAACTGCAGTGGTGGCGGTAAATACCACACAGAAGGCCCTGAATTCAATCCTGGTCTTCCAAAAATGTGATGGAAAAATACTCCCTCCTTACTCCAAACCAAAAATCACACTCTGCCGATTGGCTGCATTTCCCTCAAGTGGTGACTAAGTTGCTGGCAACCGAGAGCTATTTATTATCCTTTGTCTTACAACATCTAAGTGACTGCATAAAATTACGCAGTAAGACTTGTACACAAAGTACAGTGTCCACTACATCAGAGCCAAATGCATGCCCACCTCAACACCTCAAAGTTTCTTTACCTTATAGTCCAAAGTGTGGCTTTTCTTACTCAAGATTTTTCATGGTCTAAAAGGGAGATGTGGTGCCTAATCAAGTCATCATGTGTCTGCAAGTTCAAGAGACACTAACTACAGGAACTCAAACCAGGGGTTGGCTGTGTAGGATCCAATGGCTAAGAACAGTCCCATGCCAGGACCCTTCCCTACCAAACTGCCCAGCTGGGCAAATCCTTCTACAGATGTGAAACTGAAGACAGTCTGTACAATGCCTCCCAGTTCTGGGCTTGAAAGAGGACAGGAAGCTAAGCTTAAGGATCAAAACTATAACTGGGCAGTGGGGCAAACACCTTTAACCCCAGCACTTTCAAGGAGAGGTAGGCGGATCTCTTCTGAGTTTGAGGCCAGCCTGGTTAATAGACTGAGTTCCAGGACAGCCAGATATACACAGAAAAACCATGGCTCAAAAAACAAAAACAAACAAAAAAGAATCAAAACCATAAAGTAGATCCCAGGTCCATGACCGTTCTGGGTTCCACTTGTGAGCAGTCTGGTACCCTCAGACCCCTGCACTCAGAGGCCACACCTAGCACCAAATAAGGATGAACAAGTCGATGAAAGGGTTAGCCCCTATTTAAAAGAAACCTAAGCCAGGTATGGCAGCTCATGCTGGGATAGAGAGAGGAGGATCAGAAGTTTGAGGTCATCCTTGGCTACATAATGAATTTGAGGCAGCACGAGCTATATGAGACTGTCTCAAAAATCCAACAACAAAATGGGCTCCTCTGGAAAGCTGACTCAGTGGTTAGAGCATTTAGTCTAGCACAGGATCCAGGTTCAGTTCCCAGCACCCACTCCAGCCCCAGGAGATCCTCTTCTGACCCCCTTTGGACATATGTAGTAGGACATACATTCACACACAAATAGTAAACAAAAAAATAATAGGCATTCACACACATAAATAAAAAACATACATACAAAATAATAAAATAAATAAATCTAAACAAAACAAACAACAACCGCACCTAAGCAGTAGCTGACCTACAGGTATTTTGGGACTGTCCTCTCTCCAGCCTCAGGTTTTGTGTCCTTCCCACAGCTCCCAAAAGCCCAGCAACAGCATCACTGAAGACAGATACACTGGGTCATCCACACTGCCTGTCTGGTGTTCGAGGCACTAACACCCACACCCTCCAAGGCCGGCCACCTGGGAACAGAGTGGCCCCTGGAGAATCAGCATGAGGAAATCGAACAGTGATTTAAAAAAACAAAACACGAATGGGTTATGTCTGCTGAGTCAGTGGAACCCAATCTTTTCTTTTTTTAAATAGGTCTCAGGCTAGAAAAATGGCTCAGTGGTTAAAAGCATATATTGCTTTTCCAGAGGACCCAAGTTTGATTCTCAGCATTCACATTAGACAGTTCACAACTACCTGAAACTCCAGCTCCAATGGGCTGAGAGGGGCTAACAATTCTGGCCTCTGCAGGCACCTATATTCTCATCCACATATCCATACAAAAACACACATATATACATAGCTTAAAATAAAATTTAAATATTAAAGGGGTCTCCCTACATATGCCAGACTGGACTTGAACTTTCAATCCTGCTACATCAGCTTTTGTAATGATAGTAGTGTTTTATTCTTAACAACACTTCGCAGAGCCAGGCACCTCAGTACAAAACTGTAATTCCAGCAGTTGTCAGGAGGAGGCACCCAGGAGGTAGAAGCAGGAATATCAGGAGTCCAAGGTTAAGTCTCACTTATGTGAGACCCAGTCTTTAAAAAACAAAATCCCAGGCTGGAGAGATGGCTCAGTGGTTAAGAGCACTAACTGCTCTTTCAGAGGTCCTGAGTTCAAATCCCAGCGACCACATGGTGGCTCACAACCATCTGTAATGAATCTGATGCCTTCTTCTGATGTGTCTGGAAAAAAAAAAAAATCCCAAACACATACAACCAATAACAAACTCCAGACACACTCCAGTCTTCACATAAAAATCAGGGAGGGGCCTGTCCTGAGCCTGACCAGGTTCCTCAGGCGGAGAACAGGGATGTCCTTTCCACTAGCATGGAAAAGAAACCTCAAGTTTCTCTGAAAGAGAGTATCACAGGGCTCAGAACTTGATGGGGGAGGGGGGCAGTGGGGGGGGGGGCAGACACTCGAGGCACATTTTGAAAGTTCCCATTTAAAAAGATCCTTGTTCATTGACTTTGGTGGAGCAGTTACGCTAATGCAAACAAGGAGAGCTTGTCTAGGAGCTGGTGGGGGAGGTGCTTTAGCTGAGCCCTCTGTAGACTCTGGCTTATGGGGTCTTCCCCGACATGGCTTTTAATGCATGAGGCTGTCCCCACTGCTGAACCTTTGCTGGACACCACTGAGAATTCATGTCACCTGGTCTGCAGTTGAGGCTCTCTCCTAATGGCATATCACTAAGTGTACCCTTGGTGACATAATTACATTACAATTAAAAAAAAAATCCGAGGAACCACAGGAGGCGAGCATAGAGCAGCATCTTCACCCACCCTTAACAAGAACACAGCTTTTAGCACATTCTGGTTCCACAAATTACAGGCACAGTTCTGCCAGGGGTGTTCCCCAGGAGGGCACTAGCAATTTGGGGTTGTCTGCCACCTACAATGATCAGCAGTCACTCTTATTCAGTGCCAGGCCACAAATCTGTCAGAAACCACCCCTAGCTGGCTACCCAAAGCTGGGACACCAGGGTCCTCAGAACAATAAAAGGACATAAGGCAACAGAGGCATCCTAAACACGAACACCTTGTTCGATGCCCTCATCTGGTGTCTGGGTAACACAGATGAAATCAATTCAGCATCTCCTAACCACCAGCTCAAATACATTCTGAAGCTCCTTTCCTGCACAAGAGACCAAGAGAAGGCATCATAGCCCCCGGCAAGAACAGTTTACTGCTCCCCCAGCCCAGACTCCCTCCTCTCCAATAAGCAAAGTTTGAGGGTGCTAAAAGCAAGCTACCTCGGAGATCATGAGGTCCAATCTCTGATCTACTTTCTTGATGCAACAAGGGCCAAAGATGCAGCACACAGCATCTCTGCAAAGAAGCCAGTGTATCCTCCAAGGCACTGGGGTGCTGGCCCAGGGCAGCATCCCTTCACAGTCCCCAGGGGTTGAAGCAGGAATATTTCCCAAATAAATCACCCCCACTTATACCTAACGTGCATTTCAAACCTTTCAAAGGAACTTCTCCAAAGCAGTCACAAAACCACCACAATCAGCCTGGATGCCACTCAAGTGTAGGATTCTCAGATGACCTACTTCCCCAATCTCTCCCCTAAAGCACTTGATTTCTCCATTATGCTGGAGTCCCTTCCCACCTGGAGCCCACACAGCTTCAGGCTACGGTCACTGCCTCTCTCCCTTCTTAGCAGCTTCTGCAAAATCTCTGCAGAGCCTTAATCAACTTGCTCTTCTAATGCAGGATTCAGATCTAAGCAGCAAGAGGGTGTCGTTCACATTTGTTTCAGAGCTGGTGGAGGTTCCCAGTTTCAATGATCAGCCATTTGTCACCCTTAAGCAGTATGGCACCCCTCTAGCTTTTCACTTAAGCTTCTTACTACAAGGAAAAATAAGAGAGGAAAAGATCTCCACCACACCCTACCTGTCAGCAGACAGTGGAGCCAGCTGCAAGGAATTTGCTTAGAACACACTTCACCGCCCAGTGGGGCGACCCAGGTATACTGAGTTTCTGGGCCTAGACGACCACTAGAAACAATTGCTTCAATCGCAATTCATCTTCCAAATCCTGTTTGCCAGGCACTCACCTTTGAACACCTCAGTAACAAGAAGCTGCAAGCTCCGGTGTGTGGTCAGCTAGGGGACCGGAAGGGGAAACTAAGGCAGAAGTTTAAACCATACTCTATCAGTATCCCGCAGGGAAAGCACAAGATCCTGACTCCCCAGAACACCTAGTACTCTTCCCGCCCATGGCCGGCCCCACCTTGAAGAATTATTACGAATAACTAACCAGCAGGCTGTGCTCCCCAACTTGGACATACCTCCCCTGGAAAAGCCCTCCGCAGGAGTATGCTCTCCGTGCGACCATCTAGCGCAGCACACCTTGGAGAGGAATGGGTTAAACTCAAGGGACTGGAGGAAGATTGGTCTGGGGAGAGGGACGGGGCTTCTCCAAATCCGAGGCTCTGCACCTGGAGCTTAATGCTCCCGTCTTCTCCAGGGACGAGGTGGGCTTCGGGAATAAAAGGTGCCCGCAAAGGGTTAGGCCACCAGCTAGCAGCGCAGCAAGCAATGCGCGTTTGGGGACAAGGATAGAGAGCGATGACCCAAGAGCAGGTAGTGGGCCGAGAGCCCGTGAACTCCCAGAAGTTAGCAAGGGCTGGGCAGAGGAGGGTGCGCACTCAACGCCAGAGGCGGGAGGTGAGTGCTGGGGGTGGCCCCGGGCGGGTGTGCAAGGAGTGCACACACTGCGGCCGCAGGGCCCGGGATGCGGACCAGCAAGGGCAGGTGCGGGCTGCAGCGCAGCAGCCGGGTGGGGGCGGGGAAAGACGCAGGGTCGGTCGGACCGCCGGTTCGAGGCCCTGGCCGCGCGGAGGGGGGCGGGGCGGCAGGTGCGGCCGCTCACCTGTCTCCTCCGGCCGGGGCCGCGGGGCTGGCGGGGCTGGCGGGCGGCTGGGGTGCGGGGCCCCGGGCGCACCGGAGCGGCGGCGGGGCGTCCGGGCGGCGGCTGCGCCCTCGGCGGCGGCCGGCCGGGCGGGTCCGTCAGTCAACTACTCGGACAGGGTGCGAGCGCTGTGAGGCTGCGGCCAGCGCGCGGGGACAACGCCGCTTTATCAGGTCGGAAACAGCCGCTGCGCGCCGCTTCCGCTGACGCAGCGCCGGCCTGCGCCTCATGACTATGCAGCGGACTCTAGGGGCGGGGCCTGAGTCGCGCGCTGCCATTGGTCAGTGGCAGCATATGGCCCCGCCCCCATGAAGGTACCGCCCCTCCTGCCGCGCCCCGCCCTGGGCCTGCTGGTGGGCTCTGGAGGCGGTTGTGTGTACGGCCGCCCTCGCCTGGTTTTCCTGCCAGACACCCTCAAGGTCTCCAGGCCACAGCTGTGTAGCTCGCTATGCTCACCCTCCGCCAGCAGAGCTGCACCCCTCCTAAGAGCAAACTAACTGCTTGTAACTTCCCCATCCTTTCCAACCATCGCACTCCCTGGGTATCATTTCTGTAGCACTTTGAACATCCCCTCAAGCCCATGAGCCTTCCATAGAGCTGGGTAGGATGTGACCCATGCATGCCCAGGGCACCTAAGCCTGGGCCACAGGGCCGATCTCTCCCCACTGCTGACAAGCAGAACAAGGTCAGGTCCGAAAGGGGGCTGGATGGATAGAAGAATTGATGGCTAATGTCAGACAGCCCGGCTGGCATTGAAGCCCTGAGTCCGTGCCAAAGTTTAAGTGACTTTGGACAAATTATCACACCTCTCAGGGCCCCAATATCCTCATCTGCAAAACAGAAATACTAACATCTATCTGAGAAGCAAGGGAGGAATTTAGAAAAAAGTGCCCCGGTCAACCTCCAGAACAGCTAAAATGAGAAAATCTGATAATGCCAAGTGTTGGCAAGTAAGGGAACAACTGGAAGGCTTGTACACTGCTCTTGTGGAGATGTAAGACCCACTACCACGTGGAAATCTCCTTTCTTATTTGCTTTTGGTTTGGTTGGTTGTATTTGAGACAGAGCCTCAATTCACTACATAGACCAGGCTTGCCTCAAACAGAGAGATCTGCCTGCCTCTGCCTTCTGCACAACCTGGAAATCCGATTTAAAGGACGCAATGCCCAGTACCTAAATTCCTTTCTGTTCTTAGCAGTGCTGTTTGGAGTGTGGCCTTGAGTGGAAACTGTACTGATAACCTAAAGGGTTATATAAACTGAGGCATATTCACTATTGGGTCGACACTGAATAATTTACAACTGCATACAATGAATATGGGTGACTCTTACAAAGGACTTGGAGCAAAAGAAGTCAGATAAGAAGTAGGCACCCATCAGTGGGGAAACTTGGATTCTCAGAAGTTCACAGCCAGCTTGGGCTACTTGCCACACACACATGCACCTGTGCCCACATGTGTGCTCGTGTGTGCGCGTGCACACACACAGATGAATGAATTAGGTACAGTATTCCACTTCTGTTTTCTCAATGTCTATGTGACATTGAGAGTTTCAATCTGGCTTTGACTATATGAAAATCTATCTCAGGGAGGGAAAAGTTAGATGTTTCAGGTCTATGCCTCATGCTTATGGAGTTGTAGATGTGTAGCAGGTATTGGGAGTCGACAATGACTGTGTTTGAGGGAGGGTGCCAGCGAGTGGGTGTGCTAGGTGAGTTCACAGACTAGTTTGCTTCTGGCTCCTGTGCACATCTGTATGTGACTCATGGGTGACCCCCGAGGAAGGCATGGCTCCCCCTGTTGACATCTTGTTGCTGTTGCTTGGGTATTTATCTATTTAGAGGAATTTTATTTCAAGGCAGGGTTTCTTTGTGCAGCCCTGACTCTCCTAGAACTTGCTCTGTAGACCAGGCTGGCCATGAACTTACAGAGATCCTCCTGTTTCTCCCTCCCATATGCTGGGATTAAAGATGTTCACCACCACTGCTCATCTTTTTAAATTGTATGTGTGTGTGTTTCTCTGTGTGTGTATCTGAGTTTCTCTGTGTTTCAGTATGTGTCTGTGTGTGTGTGCTTCTGTCAGTGTTTGTTTCTCTGTGTGTGTGCTTCTCTGTGTGTGTGTTTCCATGTTTCTGTATGTTTCTGTCCGTGTTTGTTTCTGTGTGTGTGTGTGTTTCTGTATGTGTCTCTCTGTGTTTCCATGTTTCTGTGTGTGTGTGTGTGTGTGAGTGTGTGTGTGTGTGTTTCTGTATGTGTCTCTCTGTGTTTTTCCATGTTTCTCTGTGTGTGTGTGTGTGTGAGTGAGTGTGTGTGTGTGTGTGTGTGTGTGTGTGTGTGTGTGCAGGTGTTCACAGAGCCCGAACTGGAGCTGGATTCGAATGTGGTTGTAAGCTGCTGTCATGGGTGCAAGATCCTCTGCAAGAACCATATGTGCTTTTTACCAATGAACCATCTTTCTAGCCCCTTGTGGGTCTCAGAGAACAAACTCAGGCTGTCAGGCTTAGCAGTTAGAATCTCTTCCCCCTAAGTCATCTCATCAGCCCCTCCCTGGTTGGCTTTTGACCTGTGTCACCCATGTGACCATGTGTTTTACCAGGTCTTCGAGTGGAAATGAGCATGGTTTTGAAGACCGGAGAGACGGCTCAGCAGACTGTTAGGAGTGCAGACTGTTCTTACAGGGCTCAAGCTTGGTTCCCAGTAACCCCATGAGGGGCTCACAACTATCGAAGTATCCATAACTACAGTCCCAAGGAGATTCAGCATTGCTGGTGTGCCCGGCACCTGCACCCATGTACATAATCTACACACACGCATACACATAATCTAAAGCAATTAATCTTTCTTTGACGTATAGCTCTCTATGCCACTGAGGATTAAAGAAAATAACAAAAGGAGAACTTTTGTTGGTTTGAAACAGAGTTCCATGTAAAGAGGCTAGCCTGCAACTCACTGTGTAGCCAATAATAACCTTGAACTCCTGGTCCCCCTGCCTCCACTCCCCAGGTACCAGGATTGCAGGAAGACATTGCTATATCAGCTCTTTGAAAGATTTCTTTCATGTTGTTATTGTTTTTGTTGTTTGAAACAGGGTCTCATTAGCCCAGGTTGGCCTCAAACTCTGCCTGTACCCAAGGATGATCTTATTCTCCTGGTGTATAGCATCACATCCAGCTTTTTTTAGAAATTTAAAAAAAAAAAAAGAGATGCCTTTGAAAAAGACAGTACAGGACGAAGTACCAAGGGCGACTTAGAGAGTTGTTTAATTATTTACTACCCGATAATATTTATTGATCTTTTTCCACCTTCATTCATCAGCAAGCAGATAGGGAATGTATGGGAACTGCATCCTCAAGCCACACTGAATCCCGTTACTTAGAGCCGGGAACTCCTCTCCTTAAAGATGCCACGGAGGAGAGGGAAGCAAATATGGGTGAGTGAGCATCAGCAGAGGCAGGAGCATTGTCACAAGTGTGAGTCCGGGATGGGGGGCTTCAGCCACTCTGTCTAAACAAAGTAACAGGAAAGTTACTGGAAAGAACCTGGCTCAGTGGAATTTGAAAGGTAACTTCTAAGCCTGGGGTGTGGAAACAGCTCAGGGGTTTAGTTCTGTGGGCTAGAGCTGAATGAATGAAGGACATCAGGTAAAAGGCAAGAGAGAGAGAGGGAGAGAGAGAGAGAGAGAGAGAGAGAGAGAGAGAGAGAGAGAGAGAGAGAGAGAGAGAGAGAGAAACAGAGAGACAGAGACAGATAGAGAGAGACACTAGGGAAATGGCTCAGTTGATAACAGGGCTCGATTGCTCTGTAAGCCTGAGGACCTGAGTCTGAATCCCTAGTATCCACATTCTAAAAAGCCTCCCACACTGGGGCTGGAGAGACAGCTCAGAAGTTAAGAGCCCCGGCAGCTCTTCCGGAGGACCTGGGCTCACACATATACACACATGTACATATTTTAAATGCCTGATACAGCCACACATGACATAATCACAGTACTGAGGCACAGAGACAAGCAGATCTTCAGACCTCTCCAGTCTGCCAGCCTAGCTTTAAGGACAAGCCAGAGATCCTGTCTCAAGGCAAGAAGGTAGAAAAGGATGCAGGTAGATACCTCCAGTCCTGTTTTGGCCTCTATATGTAACTGCATATTCACATGTATGCACTGTCCCACACACATATACACATCACAACACATTCACAGATACACACAGCACAGCACCTGGATGCACACACCATAACACATTAATACATACATATCCCACAACACATTCACACATACACACACTACACCATGTTCACAAACACCACATCATATCCATACACATACTACAGTATACACTCCACAATATATTCACACACACACACACACACACACACACACACACACATATCACCACCACCACAAATACACCACCTATGCATACCACATATACACTCACACAATACTCATACCACAACACATACAAGGTTAAGGAAAAGTGTGTCCTCACTCTGCTGCAGCACTATATGTGCCTGTATATGTACATTTGGGTTGACACTATTAGGAGGTGTGGCTTTGTTGGAGTAGGTGTGTCACTGTCAGAGTGGGCTTTGAGACCTTCTTCCTAGCTGCCCAAAAATCAGACTTCTGCTGCCTTCCAATCAAGATGTAGAACTCTTGGCTCCTCCAGCCCCATGCCTACCTAGATACTGCCACACTTCCTGCCTTGATGGGATTGGACTGAACCTCTGAACCTGTAAGCCAGCCCCAGTTAAATTTTGTCCTTTATAAGAGTTGTCTTCATCACAGTGTCTCTTCACAGCAATGAAACTCTAGGACAGGTATAAATGAATGTGCCAAAGAGCCAGGGTTGAGCCACCCTGACTGTATTCTGTCCCAGGCCAGACCTGATATCCAATGCTGCCACCAAGGAGGTGTGATGTGGATGTAACCTTTGGCTCTGTTATCATGCTGTACTTGGGAAAGGGTTCTCAGTCCCCAGGTGGCATCTCCCTTCTCCAAACTCTCCATGAATGACAAGGTCATGGATAGCTGCTCCCTCCATCCTGTCCCAAGAGATAAGGCAGATCCCTTGACATCAGGTGACCCTCTTGCACTAGGATCTATAAGCCATGTACCCACACTTGTCTTCCTAGCACCAGGGAGGCCAAGGCGGGAGAATCAGGGACACATGGCTATCCTCTGCTTTATAGTGACCTCGAGATCAGTCTGGCCCACACAGAGCCCTGTCTCAAAACAAAAGTAATTAAGCCAAGCTCTGTACCTGGCCTGTTCTAGGGGCGAGAACGCTTGGACCCGTGGGGCCGCATTGACTTCGGAGACAGGAAAGTGCCATATTTGGCTTATCATCTCCTCTCCATCTCCAGTGCTTATCAGTTGCTGTTTGAATATTTAGTTTTTTACCTTATGTGTATGTTTATGTATATGTGTAGGTATGTGTACATGAGTGCAGGTACACTAAAGATGGAGCTATAGGTGTTTAGGAGCTACCTACCTAAAGTAAGTGCCAGAAACTGAACCCACTCCGCTGAACCCTGGATGCTCAGTGATCTTCCTTTTTATTTATTTTGTTTTGTTTTTTTGTTTTTTGTTTTTTCGAGACAGGCTCTGGCTGTCCTGGAACTCATTCTGTAGACCAGGCTGGCCCCAAACTCAGAGATCTGCCTGCCTCTGCCTCCTGCATGCTGGGATGATACAGGCTTGTGCCTCCATCACTCTGCGGCTCAGCAGTTTTTTAAAACAAGGGTACCACAGACGACATAGCAAATCCCGAGTCCTTGTTTGTAAAGCGCACTGATCTCCCAGCTGCTCAGGAACCTGGAGTGTCACGATGGCTTCATTGCTGCCTGATGTCACCCGAATGCAGTGACATCTGCATTCCTCCCATTTTTGGCCGTGTGTGTGTGTGTGTGTGTGTGTGTGTGTGTGTGTGTGTGTGTGTGTACCTGCCACTGTGCAGTATATTTGACACAGCCAAGTCTCACCTCTGGGTCACATCTCTTTAGGTGTCCAGTAAGCAAGATGGCAGATGAAGGAAGGGAAGATTCTGTTTGTTGCTGTTAGGTATCTTTCCTTCCCTGCCCAGCTCTGTGCCTTACCCATGAGGAAATGAGGGCCCTTTCAGAATGGATGTCTGCACTGCACCCTGCCTTAATCAAGACAGCTATAAACCAGTGGTCTTCTCTAAACTGCTCCTCACCCTGTGCTAAGAAAGAGGAGACTCCCACCTTTGGAATGCATAGCAAACCTGCTGGACCATAGCAGAGGGGAGGACGATGCTCAGAGAAACCTAAGCAGTACCCAGTAGAAAAGGAGATGGACTGGACATACTCATATCTCCCTGCCCCTAGTCTTCCATACTCTGAGCACTGGTATGATCCCGTTTCACAGACAAGGAAACTAAAGGGGGAAGGGAATATGTCTAACCTGAGTATCCTCTCTGCTTGCCAGGACTGCTGAGGGTTGAGGGCAGGAAGGCCCCAAGGGAAAACTGATGGAGGCTGTTGAGACACCTGTGTACATCTAGGACAGACTCTTGAGGATCTGTCCCATCTGCCCTTCCAAGGACCCTCGTCGGCCTCTTCAGGCTGACTCTCCCAGTAGGATTCTTGCCTCTATAGCCACAGATATGTCAGATTGATAAGTGATAACCTTGGACTTGTGGGTTCCTGGGAGTGGAGGGAGGTGATGCGCCTTAGAAGCCCTGTATACATTAGAATGGCTCTGATTATACTATGATTAAAATTCAATAAAGAACTGGGTGTGGAGGTCCACACCTGTAATCCTGGCACCTGGAGGCTAAAGCTGAGGCTGCAGGATCCAGAGTAGGAGGCCAGTTCAGGCCACAGATCGAGACTCTAGTCACGAAACAGACAACTAAACAAAACAACAACAACAATAAGAACAACACTAGCAACAAACACACCCACTTATTAATTGAGGCCCCTTCCTACCTTGCAAGATCCCTTTAATCCCAAGGTGAGTTCATGCAGGGGACTGCAGCCTGCTTCTGGGCATGGGACAGGTGGTTCTGAAGAGGAAAGAGAGAGAAGGCATGGGCTTAGGCCTGACTGAACAGTCCCTGAACTTTTGCTCATACAACTGTTTGCTTTCCTTTGTTTTGAGACAGGGACTCTTGCAGCCCAGAATGGCCTCAAACTCACTTAGGTAGCCCAGGAAGACATTGAATTCCTGATACTTCAGCCTCTATTTTTCAGTTCCTTATTGTCTCAATTAGCATGCTAATTAAACTGCCAAAGATTCTGAGCAACTGCTCTGAGCCACGCCCCTTTTTTTCTCCTCGGAGACTAAATAGTCCAGCTGCATCTGGTGTGCCCTAAAACCTCATCCCATCCAACCCTGTTTTAGTGTCCTTTGAAATATGTACCCTAGGGAAGCTCTCCCCGCTCCCCCTGTAAGCCCCACTGGGAATGAAGTAGGCGAGGGCCCCAAGGAGTGGGGCAACTCCCTAGGAAGAGAGTTGAGTGAGCCTACACTACAGGCCAAGATAAAACCTCTAGCCTCCCACAGCAAGCCTTGAAATCTTACAGGTCTGCAATTCAGGGGTCAAGGCAATGAGGAACCTCAAAATGCCTCAGCTTGGACAGAGCTATGGCAGTACTTTAGGCTCCAGAATTGACCACAAAGCAGAGATTACTGGGGTCTTCTGGAGTCCACAAATCCTTCCAAGGTCATGGGGCTGTTTGGGCTATTAGTCCTTCCCTAAGCCTGTTTCCTCATCTGTGAAGTGAGTAGGAAATGTCCCCCCATAGCTCCAGCTTTGTGATGAGGACATGGGAAAATAATTGTGAAGGACCCACTGAGGCCCAGGGAAATTCAGGACAGCAAGTTCAGGACAGCATCAGCATGGGAAAATCCCTCAGATAAAGCAGACACAATATTGTGTATCTGTGATCCTAGTACTTGGACGCAAAGCCGGGACAAGAGGATCAATAAAATTTGAGGCTAGCTTGGGCTACATAAAAAAACAAAAACAAAATACAATGAAATAAGACAATTGACAACAAAAAGATGGGTATTGTGCTATTTAGTTGTAATCCTAGTACTAGGGAGGTAGAAGCAGGAGAATTAAAAGCTCAGGTATCAGGGGGCAGTCAGGAGGTAAAGGCAGGCAGACGTCTATGAGTTCAAGGCCAGCCTGATCTACAGAGTTAGTCTTGGGATGGCCGGGGATACACAAAAAATCTCTGTCTCAAAAAACCAATCAACCAACAGCTCAGCCCCAATGTGATCAAAGCCACCGTACAAGCCAGGCATGGCCACATGGTTCCATCATCCCAGCACTCAGAGGCAAGGGCAGGAGCATCATGAGTTTGAGGCTAAGATACTGTCTCAAAACACAGACAAGCTCCCTCAAGCACATAGCAATCCTGTGCTGTTAATGTCTTCTCTGTAGAAGAGGAAGCAGGAGCAGAGACAGCTGAGTTATCAGGTCTGGAATCAGACAGTGAGCAAGTGGCTGAGCAAGGATCTGAACCCAAGCAGCTTCCAGACCTGTAGGGAAGGGGGCCACAGCACCACAGATCTAGGTCACCCTGTCAAGATGAGCAGGGGCATGGGAAGAGTCACGTCCGTTCAGCTGGACTCAGAAACCACAGCCATGAACCAAATGACCAGGGTGACCTGGAGAAGAGGCAGGGAGCCAGCCACCCACAGCAGGTGGCAAGGGTGAGGTACCTGGCACAGCTCTAAGAATGAAGGGTGAAGACAGGTTATGGATGGGACCGCCCCACTGGCTGGCATCAACAGGGTACTGCAGTTTCCAGGGTGCTCCTCCCTGTGGGGTCACAGTGCTCAGCCAGGCATCCATCTGTTAGGACAAGTTCCCACATCACTCTCAGCTTTACGATCAAAATCTTTTGGCCCTTGCTTTCCTTGGACCAGGCTGCCCCGTGTACCATTCTTCCAAGCAGCCTTCACAGGTCACTGTAACTGATAACTCCTGCCTCCCTCAACATTCAGCCAACAGAAAGCTGCGGACCAGAGAGGTGACTCAGTGGGTAAAGGCACCTCTCACTAAGCCTGACAACATGAGTTTGATTTCTGAGAGCCACATGGTGGAAAGAAAATCTGATTCCCTAAAGTTGTCCTCTGTGTGCTTTCATTACACACACACACACACACACACACACACACAGAGAGAGAGAGAGAGAGAGAGAGAGAGAGAGAGAGAGAGAGAGAGAGAGAGAGAGAGGGAGAACAGATGAATGAATGGATGGATGGATGGATGGATGGATGGGTAGACAGACAGATAGATAGATAGATGTGATTTTAAAAACAAAACTTAAGAGCCAGGCATGGTACAGCACGTACTTATACTCCCAGCACCTGAGAAGCCTTAGAAGGAGGCTCTTTTACTTGAGGCCAACCTGAGTTTTACACAGCACATCTGAGGCCACCCTAATCTGCATAGTAAACACTTTTTCAAAAGGGGATGGGAGGAATGAAGGGGTAGGGCAGCTGGGAGATGCTTACCCTCTTTAGATGAAGCCTGGAGTTCTGGGTCAGTCCCCAGCACTGCATAACACAATGGTGAATGCATGAACCTGCAATCCCAATATGGAAGACAGAGGCGGGAGGATCACAAGTTCAGGCTCATCCTTAACTACATGGTAGGGTCTAGGCCAGCCTATGTAACATGAGACCCTGTCTCAAAAAGTAGGTAAGAAAAAACAAGATAAACCCTAGTTCAGATCCCCAGAACCCATGGTAAATGGAGTCTGCCATTCCAGCATTCTTGCATCAAGATGGGTGAGAGACATGGAATCTCATGGAAGGTAAAGCCCAGAGTTTGTTCTCTGACTCCATACTCAAGTGCACATGCGCACACACAAAGAAGGAAGAACAAGAGAAAGAAAGAAAGAAAAGAAAAGAAAGCCCAGACTTAGCTTTGATTGTGACCTTGACCTCAGGGGAGTCAGATATTCTCCATTCACAGATGGACCCAAGATCTAAAGGCAGCAACCAAACCCTCTGGCTATCCTTGAATCTACAGCAAGTACCTCAAGACAGCTAAGGACTGGCCCTTCATTGAGACCCTCACTGGATTAGGAGACGTGGCCTTGTTGAAGAAAGTATGTCACTGGTGTGGAGGTGTATGTGGGGAGGTTGGGGTTTCAAATGCTCAAGCCAGGCCCAGTGTCTCTTTTTCTGCTACCTGCCAATTGGATGTAGAACTCTCGGTACCTCTCCAGCACCATGTCTGCCTGTGTGCCACTGTGCTTCCTGCCTTGACAATAATGGACTAAACTTCTGAATGTAAGCCAGCCCCAGTGAAATGCTTTCCTTTATAAGAGCTGCTGTGAACATGACATCTCTTCTCAGCAATAGAACAGTGAGAAAGACAATTATTTTTCTTGGGACAGGATCTCATGCCTCTGCAGCTGCCCTCAAACTTGCTATGTAGTCAAGGACAGCCTTGAACTTTCAATCTTTCTGCCTCTACTTATGGGATTACATCATCCAAGGTGACAGCTATGTACCACCATACCCAATTTATGTGACCCTGGGAACTGAAGCCAGAGCCTCTTGTGCTAGGCAAGCACTCTGCCAACAAACCCATATCCCCAGGCTTTGTAATGTTTGGGACAGAATCTCAAGTAGCCTAGGCTAGCTTCAAACTCAGGACAAATGGCTGAGAAGCAGATTTAACATAGTAAAGCTCTTTATTATTTCACTTATTCAGCGGGAATAAAGGCTCACAGGTGGAAATGGTAACAAACAAACCAGTCCTCCTGCTGGGCTAGGTGGACAGAGAGGAGAAATAAGTGGAGAAGACAAAGAAGCTCTCAGAATATCCAGCCTCTCCCCTAAGGAGCTTTAAAGAGCAACCTGTTAAAGGAAAGGACCAGAGAGAAAGGGGTATCCATTCCTGAACTGAGCTTAGCAACTACTGAATTGACTGTCTCTCATTCCTGCCTCTCTCCCTTTGCTGACCCACCTGCCCTACAGCAACCGTGAGGCTAAAGAAGGTGGGCTCCAATCAAACCCATTGCCCCCAGTCTCTTATGCCCTGTGTATACACATCACATAGTTCATAGCTAAGGGATAAGTGGGTGAGAGACCCTGTGGGCTTTCAGACTCTGAATGTCAACACTTTCCTAGGGGTCATCTAAGAACCATCGGAAAACACATTTTTAAAAAAATATATATTAAAATTCATAACAGTAGCCAAAGTACAATCATGAACTAGTAATGAAATAATTTTATGGTTGGGAGGGTGTCACTACAACACGAAGAACAGTAGTAAAAGGTCTCAGCACTAGGAAGGTTGAGAACCACTGCTCTGATCTGTGTCACCCCGTGCCACTCTCTAGTGACCAAGTATACATGAGCCCATTGGGGCCATTTCTATTCAAACCACCACAGTAATAAATTAGATTAAAACCTGGGGACTGGTCAGAGGGCTCAACAGTTACACGTACTTAATGCTCTTACAGGAGACCTGGGCTTGCTTCTTAGCACCCACATCAGGCAGCTCACAGCCACCTCTAATTTCCCTTCAAGGACATCTGATGCCCCCTCCTGGCCTCCACAGATTCCCAAACACTCGGGAAATTGATACACACACACACACACACACACACACACACACACACACACACACACTTACATAGGCAAACTCTTTGAAAATGAAACGAACAAACAGTTCTTCAGACTGAGGACTGGAGAGAAGGGGCAAAAAGAGAAGCCAGGAATGGGGCTCGAGGAGTGAGCAGTGGCCATGGTCTCAGGAAGCGTCTATAAGCCTACTGCACACGCAGTTTCTTCACCAGGGCAAGCGTGGGATGAAGCAAGCCTCATTCCATGCTGGACACTGCTTGAGTGAGTAGGGCATAATACACCGCATGAATACAGAAAATGGCGGTTTCCTTATCTAAAAGAAGGAGGAGGAGGAGAAAGAGGGGGAGGAGGAGGAGAAAAGAAGAGAAGAAGAAGAAGAAGAAGAAGAAGAAGAAGAAGAAGAAGAAGAAGAAGAAGAAGAAGAAGAAGAAGAAGAAGAAGAAGAAGAAAGGAGGACTGGAGAGATGGCTCAGTGGTTAAGAGCACTGACTGCTCTTCCAGAGGTCCTGAGTTCAAATCCCAGCAACCACATGGTGGCTCACAACCATCTGTAATGAGATCTGATGCCCTCTTCTGGTGTGTCTGAAGACAGCTACAGTGTACTCATATATAATAATAAATAAATAAAAAATCTTAAAAAAAAAAGAAGAAAGGAGAAGAAGAAGAAGAAAGGAGAAGAAGAAGAAGAAGAAGAACTTGGGAGCTGGCAAGATGGCTTAGTGGGTAAAGCACTTGCCACCAAGACTGACAATCTGAGTTGTCACACGGTAGAAAGAGTTGACTCCTGGAAGTAGTCCTCTGACCACCGCACATACCTCAGCCTGCACACCCACACACTAAATAAGATGCAATAAAGAAGGATGTGGAAAGTAGGTGTGGTGGTGTCCAGCTCTAATCCCAGCTCTGGGGAGGCTGAGGCAGAAGGATTGCTAAATTCAAAGCCACCTCAGGTTACAGAGAGAGTTTCAAAGTTGCCTGGGTTATGAATTGAGACATCTTTTCAAAACAAATACAATTTGAGAAGGAGTTGGAAGAAAGTAAAGCCAAACTAAAAGGCCACCCACCCACTCACCACAGAGACTAGGTGGTGCCATCCAGGGCAGTACTTCTGCTAGTTGGTTGCCTGTGGCTCAGGAGGGTGGGGGTGGTGTCAGTACTGTCTAACCCCAAGGCTGGGGAGCCAGAGACGTTACCAGGAGTGCCTGAGGTCTAGGGCCAAAAATGGCGGTTGCAGAAGGGCTGGCTGTCCAGGCTGGCTTTCCAGTCCTGTTTTCCATGTTGTCTATGGAACTACTTTAGCTCCAAGGAGCTTTGAGTGTTTGGGCTCGTTCCCAGAAACACCCCTTGGATACCATGCTGGAGGTAAAAAGGAACTTTGAGGCCTCCGGAGCTGATTGGGATGGCTTAGCCCTCCCTAATCTGAAGTCTGGGAAACAATTTGAAAGCGCCTCTGGTTTGGGCAGGGCTGGGGCCTGGGGCAGAATTGAGCAGACACCTTCCTGCAGGCTGCCCGGAAAGGGAGTGCTGAGAAATCAGAGAAGCAACCTAGTAAACAGCCAGTGCTCAGATAAGCCAGAGCCAGTGCTGACTCAGCAAAGCATCAGGGTTTGAGATATGCCAGCTTTAGGGTGAATGTCTGACCAAGGACAGCTCTCAACACGTGATAAGAATCGGGTATCTGAGAGGAAGGCAGGGCTCAGAGCAGAGCAGCGTTCGTTCGAGCTCAGAGTGTGGCCAGGGTATAGATCTGAGCATGGTGGAGAAATCTCAGCATCTGGGAGGAAGAGGCAGGAGGATCAGGAGTTCAAAATCATCCTTGGCTACAGAACAAGTTTGAGGCCCAACTGAGTTACTGAAGGCCCATTCTAAGATCCAGAAAAGCAAACACAAAAAACTCCCGCAGCAGCTGAAGAGATGACTCAGAAGAGCGCTTGCTGCTCTTGAAGGGAACCTGGGTTAAGTTCCCAGTACCCACAGGGCAACCCACGGCTGCCTTGTAACTCCAATCTCCAGGGATCTGATGCCTTCTGGTCTTCTTGGCCACTAGACATGCATGAGATGTATAGACACACACACAGATGTATAGACACACATATATTTATATAAAATAAAACTAAAAAGTACCTAAAAAACAAACAAAAAACAACGACTGACACAAAACTCAGTGTAATGCAGTATAGGCTCAGGGCGAAGTGTGTGACCAGATACAGGCTGTGACTAGTAGTCAAAGTCCTAGGTAGATTACAACTCGCTCTGCTCCTAGAAGTATGTAATAGGGGTCATGGCTTAGTCTTTGACTAACTGTAGGGCTTAGGATGGAACTGATACAGTTAAACCCTAAGGTGGCCTCAGGTTAGAGTGGCTTCCTTTATTTGAACAGATGAACTTAATCCTGCCTGTCCGTGAGCCATGGTTTTTCTATGTAGCCCAGGCTAGCCTTGAACTCCTTTCAAGTGCTGGGTTTATGTATATGCACCAGCCCACACAGCCTCTATCTTTCTGTCTCTTTCATTTGAGAATCACCTGCTCTGCCAGTCTCTGTCCCAGGTGCCAAGGACTCAAACCCCATGATGCTAAAGCCTAGACTGAGTTGACCTCTCAACTGCAGGGCGGATCACCATTGAGAACAGAGGAGACAGCAAGAAGCACAGGGAGGCCTGGACCCAGGAAGGTTCTGCAAGAGCTTCTGTGGGAGGTCTGCACAGGGTGGGAGAGAGGGGATCCAGCAAGGGCTCAGAGGCTGGGGCAGGAGAACAGCACAGCAAAGCGGAGATGTGTGTGTGTACGCTCGTGTGTGTGTGCGTGCACGTGTGTGCATGAGTGTGTGCGTATGTGTCTGTCTGTCTGTCTACGATGCTGCTCTGTCCCCAGTAAGGTGTCTGCTGTCTTCATGAGCACTCTGGTTTTTTCTCAGTCAGGTCCTGTCATGACAGTACTCCTTCAAGGCTGTTGGGCACCCCCTGCCCGAGAAGCTGTCCACTGTAGGTGAGACAGAAGTGACAGACCACAGGAAGGAGAGTACAAGCTGGTAGTAGGAGGGTCCAGAGAGGTGGAAGGGGGGTGGAGATGAGGGCCACAAGCAGGTGAGGCAGAAAAAACTGGAAGGAAAAGGGGGCACCCACAGATGATGTGTGAGGGTCACTCTCTGCTGTGCGCTATCCTTGGATCCTTAACTATTCCTCTGTAACCCCGCAAGTCCATCTCAATGGGCCTTTAGTCAGAAGGCTTCATCTTGGGACCTTGCTGGCCTTTGGCCCTCTGCAGGGTAATATGAGTTCAGAAACTTGAACAGGTAGGCAACCCGAAGGACACTGTGGCATGGACTTGGCCTACTGTCATTACCTGACCATTTGCAGGCCTGCCTTTGCCAAACTTTTGGAAGGATTGTTTTGTTTGTTTTGAAACAGCATCTTCTGTAGCCCAAGCTGACACTCACTTAATAACCAAGGTTGGTCTTAAATTCTTGATCCTCTGTCTTTACCTGTCCAGCTGCTGGGATTATAGGAATATGCCTCCATGCCAGGCTGAAATGATCTTTTCAGTCACAGTGGACAAGGTGCTGTCCCTGCTGGAAGTCTTTCCTCCTGATGCTGGGGTCCTGAACTTCTTGGTCAGCTCCCAAGTGATCTCCTGCAGACTACCCGTGAGGAACTGGCCTGTCCCAAGATCCCTGCTGTCCACCCGTGCGGGCACACAAAACTCTGGTCTCTCTGTTCATTGCCCTAGGCTGTCTTCAAGACCAGGAATAAGGTCACCCTTATCCTATAGGGTGGGGTTCAGAGATGGAAGGAGGCCCACCTAGTTCTCACCCAACCTGCTGGGTTGGTTCAGCACCCCACGCCTGAGGAGCCTGCAGCTACGCCCTCTTCACCACTCTAAGAGCAAAAACTTTGGCTGCTGGGCTAGCAGCCCACCATAGTGGATCAGACCCTTGTTCACCCTCCTTAAGATCTGGAGAGCACCAGGGTGAGAGGGAAAGGCCTCTCTTTGGATAAAGCCACGGGGCTCCAAAGTGTAAGAACAAGCATGCAGGCACAGCTAGCTTGTGGGCAAGTATGACACAGGAAAAGAAGGATTTCCAATTGAGTCAGGGCAAATCACATGAAGTCAGAATTCCAGGTTCCACACCTGCAGTATCAGGCAACATCCAGTCCTCACAAAACCCAAGAGGGTTTCTGGGTTCTTTTCTGAATGCAGGCTCAGTATCTCCCTGGCCAGACAGCTCACATCCCAAGCCCGCATGAAGGCTGTACCCCAGCTATACCTAACTTCAATAGAGATGGGAGTCAAAGGGCATAGGGTACGATCAGTCACTGTCCTTATCTGAGCTGTGAGGTCAGACACCCTGCTTCCTTACTCTCTGACTAGGGCTGTGACACTGACATAGACAACTGTCCCATTTGATCCTCTGATGTCAGAAAGAGACTTGCAGCTTATGAAGTGAGCAGCCCCCAGGGTATAAGACTAAGACTTGCAAACACATCCGTACCTGCACTGCCTTTGGACCCACAGGCGAACATGCTCGTGCACACATGCGTGCATAAGTGTGCACACACTTCCGTATGCCCTGCCTGCTCACTGTATAGGCTTTCCCCACTCAGAGCCTGGGAGGCTGTGAGAGCTGGCACAGAAGTTTGCCTTCGCTCTTCCCACCCTGTTCTCCGATGCACCTTCTGTTGCTCAAGTCTTCCTCAGAAGTTACTCAGGGTCCCCAGAGTGTCAGGGGAGGAGCTTCCAGGCAGAGGGTCTGGGCGTCCTCCTTCCCCTGTTTGGGTCCCAATGGGGGACCTCAGGAACCTAGGATTTGTTTGTTTGGTTGGTCTCTGTTTTCTTTTTTTCTGTGCATTGGTGTTTGGCCTGCATGTGTGTCTAGGTGGGGGAGTCAGATCCACGGGAACTTGAATTACAGACAGTTGTGAGCCGTCATTTGTGGTTGCTGCAAATTGAACCCAGCTGCTCTGGAAGAGCAGACAATGCTCTTAACCACTGAGCCATCTCTCCTGCCCCCTGAAGTTATCTTCTATTAATGCTTTCTCCCCTGGTAACTATGTGGATCACAGTAAACCTCTTGGCCCTCAGACTCAGCTGCCCTAAGGTGAGGAGCCTTCCTGTCCCTGATCCCAAAACATTTGTCTGACTCCAATGCTGGGGCTATCTGGTGTGGCTTCTGCCTGCTGACTGAGGTTACTCATGATCACTGTGACTCTTGGTACTCTGTCAGCGGGACAGAGAAGCTGTTGCTACACATTGATCCTGTCTATGGCCCTTCACCTCCCCGAACCTCAGTTTCCCCACCTGTAAAATGGAACAACATTCCCATTGAAGGGCTTATGGAGAGGAGGCAGAGAGCTTATCCCCCTGGAACTCTCTGGTAAAGAGAGGCAGTTGAGAAAGACAGCAGGGTTGGGACAAACTGTTCATTCTAAAGGCTGCACCTCCCCCGAGGCCTGAATCCTTTCTGAAGCTTCTCAGACTCTGTTAATGCTCTGATCAGCCAGTGTGAAGCAGCCACACACCTGGCTCTGATTCCTTATGGCACAGTTGGTGGCGGTGGGGGAGGGGACACAACAGAGAGGAGTCCACTCCTATGGGCTCCACGGACCCTGCAGTGCCCCCAGGGCAAGGGAATTAAGAACAGGATTTGCCTGGTGTGTGAATGAAGAGGCTGGAGGGATGCACAGGGATCCACTCAGCTCTGGCTCGGGGCTGCTACTAAGTGCAATTTGGTACCCCTGTGCCTCAGTTTCCTTATCTGAGAAATGACGCGGAATGCCTGGGGGCTCCTAACTCCTACACAAGCTGTTCCTTCCACTGAGCCTCATTTCCAAAGACTTTCTCTGCCACTAGCATGGTTCCAGGCCAGGAGAGAAGTCCTGCTTGCAGAGGGCCTCACTGGAGATACTTCCTGGATGATGCAACTCTAAGATCTCTGACTTAGGAGGGAGGACCTGAGGCAGTGGGAGTTGGGGCTAAACTTTGGTCAGGCCAGCCCTGCCTGGCCACACCCTCTGAGTCTACAGCTTCTCTCTAGTAGAATGGACCCTGCAGAACTTTTTCTGTGTTACGGAGGCTCTTTCTAAAATTGTCTGCCTCTGTGGAGCTCAGGAAGTGGGGCTTGGTGACTCTGCATCCTCTTTCCCGGATTACCGCTAAGGTGAGAAATCATTGAAGAAAAGCAAAGTTGTCTCCAGGTTGGGCAGCCTAGCTGGAAGATGCCAGGGCTTCAGCAGGGCAAGGTGGGGCCTGGAGAAAAAACATCGAAACATCAAAACACCTGTGGGTGTCTATAGCCAATGACTGGGGGTGGAGGAAGAGGACTAGGATGCTGTTGCAAGGGCCCAGGTTTTGAAATTTGGCTCTGTCAGCATCCTGGTGAACTTGATTCACTCCACCGGGCTGGGTTCCACCTCTTTCTGAACTGCTGTCTTCCCCTGTAAATGCAGCCTCTCTGTGTCCTGTTGAGAACTTGGTTCTCTCACAGACTTGCTAGGAGGGGCCCTTAGTCCACTCCACTGGGAGGTTAGGTGTAGAGAAGAGTCTCCCCGCCACTGGGTGTCATACATTGAATTGAGACCCAAGGGGCATATGTGGGAACCCCAACCTCTAGGACCAGAAGATAATGTTATCCAAGTAGCTGAGACCTGATCCCAATGGACTGCATCCGCATACAAAGGGGAAGCCCGGGACTGGGAAGACAGCCGAGCAGTTAAGAACACTGGACGATCTTTCAAAGGACCAGGGTACAATTCCCAGTACCCATATGGCAACTCAACAACTATCTGTAACTCAGGGAATCCAGCATCCTCATACAAAAAGACATGCAGGCAAACCCACAAAGGATGTATTGGCTCTGGATACTCCAAGACCAAGTTCTCAGCACAGAAAAGCTTTATTTGCCCCAGAGGGACAGAGGGCGGGGAATAAAAGACAAAGACAAGAGATAGAGGACAAAGGAGAAGGTTATAGGAACCCAGGAGAGGGGGAAGGAATGTTTGTTCTGGGATAGGTAGGGGACATTGCCTGCTTCTAGATAGGAGAAAAATACACTCCCACCCCCACCCCACCCCACTCCAACCCCTGTCAGGATGGGTGTTTAATTTTACTTGGGTATGTTAATTAGGTAAGCCAAAGGGAGCTTTTGATTGCTGAACTTCAATACTTTAATAGCTGGACCCTGGTAGTCAGTCTTAGGAGAAGGAAGTGGCCATATAAGGGAATAGACTGTGGTGGCTAGCTTTAGGAAGGTAGTCTAATGCTTTTTTAAGCAAGGCGAGGGAATGGGGGAGAAAGGCAGGGCCTGCCAGAGCCATGTTCAAAAACACCAATGTACATAAAATAAAAATAATAAAGAAATTGTTTTAAAAGGGGGATGGGGGAGTTTGATGGGATTTGTGGTATATGCCTTTAATCTCAGCATTTAGAAGGTTGGGGCAGGAGAATTACCACAAGTTTGAGGCCATCCTGGGTTACATAGTGAATTCCAGACTGGCCTGGCCACAGAATAAGACCCCAGGTCTTGGAAATGGGCACCATGGTACTTATAAGTTAGTAGCTCAGACAATGGCCAGGGCCCTCTGGCGATTTCTTTAGATTCACCTCAGTTTTCCATCCATCAATATCAACTCTCTGGGGACTTATGAGGATCACGTATGGCAGGATTGGTAAATTTCTAGACAGAGCCAGAGAGTGTATTACTTTTGTGGTTCAGGAGCTCTCTCTTGTAAGACTTTGCCTCTGCAGGTACAGCATGAGACCTAGCGGCCAGAGTCTTCATGGGATGTGGGGATGAACCCCTGTATGCTGGCATTTGGAAGGCAGAGGCAGGAGGATAGCTGAAAGTCAGGAGCAAGCCTGAGCTGTAAAGAAGGAGAGACCTTTTCTCCAAGGAAAGGTTTGAGAGGGAGCATGATTATAAAACTCCCAGGAAGAAAGAAGCTATTCTAAAGAAACACTCGTGCCCTCCCTTCGGTGATCGAAACAATGTAACCCAAGAAACTGGAATTTCCCTGGGTGTCTCTTGATGGAGAAGGAAAAGACTGAAGCCTTATGTTAGCCAAGAGGGGAAATGTGTTTACTGGAATAAGATGTATAGCTTATCAGACCAATTCTCAGGAAAGACACATGCCCAGGCAAGGATGATAAACTGAGTAGGACTGCTTAGCTGTACCCATCGCTCCCCTCTATTGAAGCTGGATCTTATGACCAGACCCTGAGGAGGAGAACCTTGGGAGTGCAGTGTAACCAGACCTCTTCCTTCTTCCACTCAGTGTGGCCATATTGATTTTCACTTAAAAGGCAGGGGGTGGGGTGGGGGTATATATGCTGGAGAGATGGCTCAGTAGTTAAGAGTACTGACTGTTCTTCCAGAGATCCTGAGTTCAATTCTCAACAACCACATGGGGGCTCACAACTGTCTGTAATGGGATCTATCCAATGCCCTCTTCTGGTGTGTCTGAAGAGAGTGACAGTGTACTCACATAAAATAAACAAGTCTTTTTTTTTTTTTAAGGAAAAAAAAAGATTTATTGCCAGCCATGCCTTTAATTTTCCCCAACATGCGGGAGGTAAAGACAAGCAGATCTCTATGAGTTCAAAACTAGCCAGATCTAGAAAACAAGTTCCAGGACAACTAGGACTGTTGCAGGATCTTTGGAGTCCAGATGAGGTATTGGATCCCTGAACCACCCAGTCTATATAAGAACAACACACCCTCTTAACCTCTGAGCCACCCCTTTCCCCTGCTTTCTACTTCTAACTGGGTCTATTAAGCCTGGCTTATAAAGGCTGCCAGGGCCCAGACTCTGACCCTAATAACTCCAGTGACAGTTGTGTTCTAATAAAGCTTAAGAACACTTAAAGTTAAATTTCATATAACTTACTGGTCATTAAATAGTCTCCTCCTTTGAGGTTTTCAGACACTTAAAATGTAAAAGTTATTCTTTTTTTAAAAAATAATTGTATTTATTATAAGTACACTGTAGCTGTCTTCAAACACACCAGAGGAGGGCATCAGATCTCATTACATATGGTTGTGAGCCACCATGTGGTTGCTGGGATTTGAACTCAGGACCTCTAGAAGAGCAGTTGGTACTCTCAACCGCTGAGTCATCTCTTCAGCCCCCTGTAAAAGTTATTCTTAATTTTTGTGTGTGTGTAAGTATATGATGTGATGTGTATACATGTATATGTATGAGTATGGGCACATATGTGCCGTAGTATGTGTGTACATCAGATCACAACCTTGATATTTAGTCCTTGCCCTCTCTACCTTGAGACAGGGTTCTTGTTTACTGTTGCCTATACCATGGCTGTCAGGCCTATAAGCATCTAGGGCAGTGGTTCTCAACCTGTAGGTCGTGACCCCCTTGGGAGTGGAACAATCCTTTCACAAGTGTCATGTATCAGATAGCCTGCATATCATATATTTACATTATGATTCATAACAGTAGCAAAAGTACAGTTACAAAGTGGCAACAAAAATAATTTTATGGGGGTACTGGGAATAGAGGGGGGCCTCATATTGGGATATAAAGTGAATAAATAAATTTAAAAATTTTTTGATTGGAGGTCACCACTATAGTGAGAGTTTTGGTTTCCTCAAAAACCCAGTTATGGGAATATGTTTTTGTTTTAATCCCAGGTGCGAGATATGGGACTACTTCAGACTGTCCTCAGCAGCTGACTATGATTTGTCTCGTGCTCTGGCAGGGTGTGATTCTGCCAGCTGAATAGTTTGTGTTTGGCATTCTGGGGACTCTTGGCAGGGTATAAAAATGCCAGCTCCCCTGCTTCTGCTACTGGTCCCTGCTGCTGCTTTCGCTAGTTGCACTGATGGCTGTTGTCTGGTTGCTTTTGCTGGGTTGCTGGTTGGAGATACCCAGAGGACAAAAATTAGACTCGCCCTGAGAACTCAAAGCCCCTAATCAGCAGGAAGTAAAGTCTAAAGAGATCTGTGCCCCACTTCCCCTCTAACCTTCATTCTCTACTTCCTAGTGTTGGGTGGTAGGAGGGGACTGGGATTGAGAATGGTGGTAGATATACCATAAAGCACAGTTACACACAACATGAGGAGCTGTATTAAAGGGTTACAGCACTAGGAAGGTTGAAAGCTACTGGTCTCGGAAGACTCTTCTCTCTGCCTTTCATATTGCAGTGGGAACACTGAGATTACCGATGTGTGCGATGTGTGCCAGGCTTTCTGTGGCTCTGTGTCCTCACGGAGTTTGTCACATGCGTGTAACTAGTGCTTACCCACCTAGCCAGCTCCCTGGGCTCCCGTTTCTTTTCTTCTTGACTCAGTCTATATGTAAACAAGTTCTGGCCAGATTTGGGCCACAACTGGGACTTGCCAGCCCTGCCTGATGAGAAGGGGGTCTCTCAGCACCAGAAGTGGGCATCAGCAAGAACTGCTTCACCCTTTTGGGCTGTGCTCAAGAAAGTTCTGGAACTCCCTCACTCCCTTCTGCTGATTCAGTGAACTTCCTGTGTTATCTATCCCTCCAGCCGAAAGGTTCCCCAGTATCTCTAGTACACCTAGCTTAGGGTCCTTGCAGGTGTCCTTGAAAGAGTAGCTGGGCTTTTGAATCAACAAAGTAAGCTCTGTTATCTCTCCCTTTCTACAGATAAGCAAACAGAGCACACATTCAGGCTATTCAACTCTTTAACTCACTATGTTGCCGAATCAGGCCTTGAACTCTTGATCCTCATGCCTCCCTCTACCAGAGTCCTAGGATTGCATCATTGTGCCTGCCTAGTAATTTAAAAAGTTTTAGTATTCATTTTTTCTAAAGAACCAAAAATGGGTGCTATAATCACAGCTCCTAGGAAGCAGAGGAGGATTACTATGTGATGAGGCCAGCCTGGGCTACATGGTATTCTAATTTTGATAAGTTGTGATAGATACCATGACCTGCCTCAAGCAAACTTGGGGAGGAAAGCGTTTGTCTCACCTTATCCTCGCAGGTCTCAAGTCGTCGTTGAGGGAAGTCAGGGCTAGAACTCAAGGCGGGTGCTCAAAGCAGAGATCTTGGAGGAGCACTGCCCTTCAGATGCTGGCCCAGGGGAGCTCTAACTCAGATCTAACACAGGTGGGATCTACAGGAGGGGCACGGAACGAGCTCTCCCACCTTGCACAAGAGGTGAGTGTTGGGATTCTGTAAACCCCACCTCTCAGTTACCTAGCAACAGCCAGGTATACCCCACCCCTCAATTACCCAGCAGTGGCCAGGTATGCTCCGCCCCAGTGACCTGACACTATAAAAGGAGCTGCTTGACCCCTCCTCTCTCTCTTGGCCTCTCCTTCCCTGGTGCTCTTGCAGCCTCCCTCTTCCCTTCCCTTCCCCCCTCTCTGTCCCACGTGCTCATGGCCGGCCTCTACTCCTCTACTCCTCTACTTCTCTCTCTCTCTCTCTGCCTCTACCACCCTCTTAACTCTCCCATGACTTGAATAAACTCTATTCCGTACTATACTGTTGTGTGGCTGGTCCCTCAGGGAAGGGATTCCCAACATGGACCCCTCAGAGGCATCTTCCTTGCCCTCAGGCCTCGCTGCACCTCCATGGGCCATATGCCCCCCACTCTCTTCATCCTTCCCCTAACATTGGTGCCGTGACTCGGATCGTCATCCTTTCACAACATTGGTGCCCTGTGACTTTTCCTTTCAGTGACTTTTCCTTTTCATTGGTGCCCCGTCATCTTTTCCTTACAGTGAGGACCGACTGGGTGCTCTGTTTCTGGTGGGCACATTATGGAGTGCAGAACACCAGGGTCTATCCTCCCTTGCTGAATCTGTTTTTATTTTGAATTTTTAATGTTTTACTGTGTGTGTGTGTGTGTGTGTGTGTGTGTGTGTGTAAGGGGGAGAGAGAGAGAGAGAGAGGACAGCTTTGGGAGTTGTTTCTCTTTCCTCTGTGTGAGATCTGGAGATGGAACTCAGGTTGTTAGGCCTGCAGCCATGAGCCTTAGACCAGCTCCTGCCTTCCAGCCCCCAATCTAGACTAATGGGCTTCCTGTCCCATCTGGAGGGTGACCTGAGGCCTGACCCTGGAGGCCCAGGCAGATCAGCCGGAAGGAAGGCCTCCCCAACACACTTCACTTCGAATCGAATCGGGCGTCTGCCAGGGCTTTCCCCAGGGACTCCCTCGGGAAGCATTTCACACTTTGGTGGGCAGCCAGCCAGCGTGGTCCCCAGCAGCTGCAGGAGGCCTGAGCCTCTGGGGTACAAAGGACCAGAGCCCTGTGTCCAAGGTCCTGGAGGTACTCTCCCAACATCTGGGCTTAGGCAATGCTGGGGTTTGCACGCGCGCACACATAAACACACACACACACACACACACACACACTCCCTGTTTCTCATCCAAGTTCTGCAGGAGATAGATGGGTGGTCTGGGTGGGAACTGATACGCCCCAAGCCTTAAAATTCACCTCTGTAAAATGAGGCCCTAGATGCCTCCCTTGTGGACCTATAGAGAATGGAGCATGGCCTCTGGGAGGAAAGCCTGCCTTTGAGCTTGTGTAAGCTCCTATGGTTGCTCTTACTGGAGTCTCATTCTGTTCTTAGGACCCAAACCCAGCACAGGTCTGGGAGTGAACTCACCAGGTACCTTGGCTCACTTCCCTTCAGAGTGAGTGCACAGAATTCTACAACTTGTACACAGTACCTGGTCCTGGGGTGACGTCTTCCATTTTTCTGTCATACATATTTACTGAGTACCTACTATGTGTCACATATTTATTGAGTCCCTCTATGTGTCAGACCCTGCGCTAAACAATGGAGCATGTCTGGGAGTGAGCGGCCAGTTTTGCCCTCCTGAGGCTGGCTCATGGTCTATGGACAGGTTCAAGTAGATAAGATAGCACCGTCTTCATCCAGACATGCCTGTGACCACTGAAGTGCTAAAGGTGGGGCTGTGAACAGGATCCCAAGGAATAGGAAATAGCTAGTGACTGATATCCTGGGCCATGGCTCCAATTCAGAGCAGTTGTAGGAGAATCCCTGAGGGCAGGCCTCCCAGGGGAACTGTAGAGAAGGAGCAATTTCGTCACTTCAAGACACCTGGAGACCTCATAGGTGAGACTGCAGTAGAGAGTAAAGGGTGGGAGGTGGATGGTCCAGACCTGACTGAGCGGTAAGAACTGCCTGCCTTTGGCAGGTTGGAGGCTCAGTGTGTGAAGGTAAACAAAAGGGCAGTTGCTTACTGCCCATGTTGGAGTCTACCTGAACATGGAACATGGAGTCAGTGTACCTGAGTTATGCTCCTAATCTCCCTGCCCCTCCATCTTCCCCTGATTGCTTTAGACCCAGTTCTAGGAGGAACCAAGAAGGCTCAAGGTAGGTCACATCTGACCACTCCTTCTTTGTCTGACAATCCGGGAATAGTGATGGCTGTCTCAGTTACTTTTCTATGTCTGTGATAAGACTCATTGACCAAGGCAACATATAGAAGAAAGTGTTTATTTGGGGCTTCCAGTTTTAGAGGGTTAGAGTCTATAACCATCATTGGTGGGGAGCATGACAGAAAGCAGGTAGGCAGGCATGGTTCTGAAGCAGTATCTGAGATCTTACGTCCTGATACACAAGCACAAGGCAGAAAGTTAACTAGAAATGGGCTTTTGAAACCTCAAATCTCACCCTAGTGACTACCTCTTCCTATAAGGCCACACCTCCCAATCCTCCCCAAATAGTTCTACCAACTGGGAACCAATGATTAAAATATCTAAGTTCAGTACCGGAGAGATGGTTCAGTAGTTAAGAGCACGGACTGCTCTTTCAGAGGTCCTGAGTTCAATTCCCAGCAACCACATGGTGGCTCACAACCATCTGTAATGGGTTGATGATCTCTTCTGGTGTGTCTGAAGATGTGTAGCTACAGTATACTCATAGATATATAAAAATAATTATTAAAAAAACCCTAATGACAGGGTCACTGTCATTCAAATTATTAGTGGATTTGGGGTACTGAGGTGTCTTTGGATCTGTAGATACAGCTGTGGGTATGGGACCTATAGAGACAGTTGCAGGATTCACTGGCAGCCTAGGACACAGCATTAGCCCTGATTCTCAGACAGAGGCTGTAGGTGTCTGTCGGAGAATAGTGAGTTGGCATATGAGGATGCTCACAGCTAATATCTGGGTACAAACACAGGGACTATCAGGATGGGAGTTGCCAGGCAGGCACGGATTGTGTGTGTGTGTGTGTGTGTGTGTGTGTGTGTGTAGCTCAAGCTGCCCCAGAGCTTAAAATAATCTTTCTGCCTCATCTTCACGAGCTTGCACCACCATGCCCGACTCATCAGGGCCAAATGAAAGCCGCCTCATAAATTCCCCGAGTAGAAAACAGTGCTGCTCCTACTATGAACAAACAGAGTAACAGGTCTATCCTGGGAACTGGAAGCAGGTTATAATCCTCTTAGCCAGCTTCCTGGTGAACTTTAGGCATGACCCCTCAGGACCAAAATAGGACTTCCCTTGCTTTGTGCACAGTCACAGCACTCCGATTCTGTCACCCTGCGGTTTTCTATAGTTAAGCCAATGCTTGTGGCTTAGTTAAGCCCAGCAGTGGACACTGGGGAGTTGGCTGTTCTGAGTGCTTTGGTTTTTGCTGTCCTGTTACACAAAGGAAGCAAATTCTAAAAGCAGCTCAGTCACAAACAAGGAAGTGAGATCAGATCACCTATCTCCAAATGTATGTGATGGTAGGGCATGGCTGAGCTAGGTGGAGGCAGCCAGCCCCACTGATAGGCTGAGTAGCACAGCAAGGAACCAGACAGCAAAGCTGGAGGACACAGGTCTTGAACTTTGATCTGCCTTGGATGAGCTGTATGCCCTTGAGCAGCATACTTCCTGATCCAAGTCCCACTTACAGACTGGGACATTAAATGTAATTTAAAGGTGCTAAAAAGAAGCCCTGGTATTGGAGCTGCTTGTCTAGGGGATGAGATGGAAACAGAGGCATGGGCTGCTGAGTCAGGCAGGATGAGCTTTCAGGTCCCTCTGTCATCTACAACCTATGCAGCTATCCATGTGACCCTGGCTCTCCGGGCTCCCACGAATCTGGAGACTGTAGGGTCAGAGTTTAGGGAGAAACAAGCCTAAGGAAATTATGCCAACTATACTGTTTGTGGTACCTCTATAGGCTCTGTGGATGAGGACAGCAATTGTGGCTTGTCGTTGGGATAGTGAGTTCCAGTTGTAGGATAGCGAGATGCAGAAGCTGGCTTGGCTCTTTCTCGGTTCTCTAGCTGCCATCCAAGCCAGCTCTGCCCCAGTCTCTGGGGAGGACATGCAGCTGCCCATGCTCCCTGTGCTGTCTCCCCCAAATGCCTCCAAGATTCCATACCCTTAACCTGCCCCTTCCCCACTGTGAGCTTGGCCTTCTGGGATAAG
This sequence comes from Micromys minutus, assembly GCF_963924665.1. Classification (NCBI taxonomy): domain Eukaryota; kingdom Metazoa; phylum Chordata; class Mammalia; order Rodentia; family Muridae; genus Micromys; species Micromys minutus. The sequence continues at coordinate 16,070,937 of NC_137962.1, forward strand.
CTTAGTGATGCTCGATTTCCTTGACCATGCCTTCCTTCTTCTACAGTGAGAGTAGAGAGGGCTGGCAGGCTCTGAGCCCATTGTTCCTTATGCCGGCTAAGACACAGCACTCACTGGATTAAACCTGTTCACTCGTTGGCTCACTTAGCCCATTTTCATTAGCATGATGGTCGAATGTCCTTGGCCAAGAGGTTGAAGGTTCTGAGAGGGACTCTAGGTTGGAAAAGGTGGCCAGGAAGGAGCTACAGAGGGTGGGGGAAGGAACAGACAAAGGAAAGCCTGTGGTAGAGGCTAGGCAGGGTCCAGGCTGGGAGTTAGAAAGGAGCCCAGGACAAGAGGCCTTGGAGGTGAAGACTGGGGATAGGACAGGAGAGGAAGGGAGGGAGGGAGTGATGGGTAGGGCGGGAGTACTGGGCATGGTGCCTGCTTGTCAGTCTTGGCAACTGTCCCAGCTCTGCAAAGATGAGGTGTGACCACATGTGGCAATGGGAGGAAGGACACCATGCTGAGGGCCTGGCGGGGAGCCTTTGGGGATAGAGGTTGGGGACCTAGCCCTTGTCCTTCCACCCAAGGATGGGAGTGGGAAGGAGGCCGAAGAACAAGGAGAGGAGGGCCAGAGGAAAGCCTGTTGATAGGTGGGTCTGGAGACCACCCAGAAACAGGGAGAGCCCACTCTTCCTTATGAGACTTCATAAGGTTAGGAACATCTTCCCCAGTGCCTTCCCAGACAAAGAATCATCGGAAACCAGAAGAGTCAAGGGAACGTGTAATATAAAGCAGAGTTCAGGGAGAGGGCTGTGTACCTTGAAGGCAACACAGACAAACTAGAGAGAAAGCAGAGAGCTGCTGGCCTGGAGTTTGTCTACCAAGGCGTTCATCCAGATGGGCGTAAAAGCTGCTTTCTGCCCAGGATGATGAGAGCCCTGACGACAAAAAGTGCATCTCTGCTTGCCAAAGGACGGAGAAGCAGCTAACCTCAACCTAGCCCCCTGTACTTAGCTAAAGCCTAGTCTGTGTGGCCCCCTTGAGCTCAGGTTGGTGCTTGAGACATGGGACAGCTGACTGAATTTCTGTGAGTTTACTTCTAGCTTTTGCTAGCTTTGGGTCAGAAAGGCCCAGCTATGGTATTTCTAGCCCTCAGTTTACCCTTTAATTCCGATGCCCATTTTGAGCCCCAAGAAACTCTTCTGTTCCGGTTTTTAAACAGTCTCTTGTAGCTTATGTTGCCTCCAAAGTCACTATGAACTCCCTTTCTTCCTCCTCCCGCCTGGTCCTACAGGCAGGCATCACCAGACCTTATTTGGCAAGTTCCTGCTAAACTAAGCTATGACAAACAGTCCAAGTGTTGCTTCATTTCAAAGCTTTAAGTTGTCCTTGGGAATCAACCTCCTCCCTCAATCCCTGTCTCCTAGTGTTAGGATTCTTCCAAACGCCACTCCACAGTTACCTGGCACTGAAAAGGGGGCTGCTTGCCCCTTCCTCTCCCCATTCCCTTTCCCCCTCTCTCCCCACGTGCTCATGGCCAGCCTCTACTTCTCCCTCTGCTCCTACTACCCTCTTAACTCCCCTCCCCATGCCCTGAATAAACTCTATTCTGTACTATAGCATCATCGTTGTCGTCATGGTACTGTGCCTGGTCTCTCAGTGGTAAGGCCGGCCAGAGGCATCCTCCCCCGCCCCCCATATCTCACCACACCTCCGTAGAACCTATTCTCCTTCCCTCTTTATTTTTTTCCTAATATTGGTGCTGAAACCCGGGACATATCTTTTATCTTTTTATGAACACATCACCTTGTGTATTCCCATAGGGCAAGAGATGACATCCCAGAAGAGTCATAGATACTCAGATTCCAAGGCAGAGGTAACTACCCCATCATAAAAGTCTGTCAAAACTGCTTCCCATGGGGGGGGGTTCCTCACCTTCAGCTCAGCCCCAGTGCCTTCTCCCAGACCCCATCTGATGTGTATATAAAAAAGAAAAAGATGATGTAACAGATTTTGGCACCAATGTTAGGAAAAGGATGAAGAGAGTGGGGCGGGGGGGGGGGGTATGGCCCATGGAGATGCGGAGAGGCATGGGGGAAAGGGGGATGCTTCTGGGAGATCCATGTTGAGGATCCCTTCCCTCTGAGGGACCAGCCACATGATAGTATAGTATAGAATAGAGTTTATTCAGATTATGGGGGGAGTTAAGAGGATAGTAAAGGCAAAGAGAGAGAAGAGGAGAATAGAGAAGTAGAGACTGGCCATGAGCACATGGGGGGGGGGATAGGGAGAGGAGGGGCAAGAGGGAGAGAGCAAGAGCACAAGAGGGGAAGAGAGAGAAGAGGGGCAAGCAGCAAGCAGCCCTTTGTATAGTGTCAGGTAACTGTGGGATGGGGTATACCTGGATGTTGCCAGGTAACTGAGAGATGGGGTTTACAGAATTCTAACATTCTCTGTTTTGGTTTAATTTAAAAAGAAAAATTAGAGGCGATGGAGGAACAGGGATGGGGCATTGTGATCTCTGACTGCTTCACACTAGTTTTGGAGCAACTTTTTGGAGAATCCAGAAAACTGGGGGTGTTTGTCCAGCCTTAGAGTTGGCTGTTTTCTTGTCCAGGGTCTGTAGAACCATCTGAGCATAGGTCAGAAGAACCAGGTCCAGTAGAAGCGTCTGTGTCTGCGAGAGAAGGCTGAAGCATCTGTAGGTTGCTTCTCTGGAGCTGTTCTAGATGTAATGAGCGCCTGGTGGTAATCAACACCCGTCCCCCAAGTGATGCCCAGGGCAGGCCTGGCTGCGGTGAGTGCTTGGTAGTCCTATGTGGGGCGGACAGTATGGAACAATGGCTTTTGCAGAAATGGAGAGCCCATGGGACAAGAGCTGGTGGGGAGAGGGAAGCAAAGGCCTGCAGGAGGCTCTGGCAAGGGGAGGTCAGGGAGGACGGAGTAATGTCAGTAGGAAAGCCTCCCGTCTCAGGGCAGATGCTACCACCGCAGCAGCGGGCGTTCATGCCTAGGTGTATGCACTGTATGCTCAGCCTGCACACTGCTGGGTTCTGCACTGCACTATCCTGACTTTTTGAGCTAAGGCCCTTTCTCCAGCCCTGCCCAGTTCCAGGCTGTCCCCAGTATTTGACTACATCAGTTCCTGGCTTACTGTCCACCTAGATCTAGGCTCCATTTCCTCTATGTGCTAATGTGCCAGTCTCCAAGGGACCATGGGGTCTCAGCCATCACCAGGTCAGGTCCAGAGTAAATTCCATTTCCCCAAAATTCCAGAAGGCAGGGGGGACCAATGGCTATTGATGGCTCCTGTTGGCATATCAAAGTGCATTCTACCTTCCAGGCTCCATCAACATCCCAAGTACCTGTTACATGTTTCTTTGTTACACGTTTCAAAGTTCATGCTGGCACCCCAGCCCTTCTTACCTTCTCCCCTACCCTAAACTTGCTCCAGATCACAGGCTCATTTTTCTTATAACCCTGCTATTTTGTCTATCTGCTCTCGTTGTGAGCCCCATTCCTACCCTGTCACACCTCTCCTATGGTCTGGTTCTGCTTCTCTACAGCAGGGGATTCAGCCATGTTCAGTCTACCTCTTCTTCTTCTTCTTCTTCTTCTCTTCTTCTTCTTTTTAATCTTTGCTCTGGACTCTTCAAGATGCCTCTGGCTGTTTTCTCTCCCATATCTAGAATAAACACCTCCCCTTGAGGTAGACGTGTCTTCTAGTCTATACAGCCAGAATGACTGTCCTTTATTTCTGCTGATATGCTCACCTGAGGCATACCCAGGTGGTCCCTGATCCAGGTACCCCAAAGAGATAATTAGGGCCACATTGGTTCTCTATACCATCTCTCCCTCAAACTGTTGACCCTTTTTATATAGTGGCCTATGGCAAGGGCACAGGAACCAGCCTGGGATACACAGGTAGCTCATACACTTTTGTATGCCAACCTCTACCTGTCTTTGCCAGGCTCAGTCTAGAACACACGTCAGGCCCATGAGAACCTGAACTTCTCTGGAGTCCTGTGAACTTTTTCTGGTCTTTAGGATCAGGCCCCAGGACTGTGACAGCTCCCTGAAAGGACACAGTGCAGACATGCCCAAGGGTAGGAGCTAGGGCAGAAGGTCACAGATGGAAGCCTGGATTGGAGGCTGCTTGACACTGAAACTCCTATTCATTATGGGTGAAGTCAGGGGTCAGCCTGTGACTGACCAGGTTCCGGGCTCAATGTGTGACAAAAGACAGTGTTCAGTTCAGTCTGTAACCAAAATGACATCTGAGGGTCAGTAAATAAGAACAAGGACATGACCATTCCTAGGCGGGGTCGAGAAGAGTTTTCTTTCTTACAGTTTTGCGGGAGAGGACAGCCAGAGACATCTGAAAGACTCCAGACTGAACATTGTTATAAAAAAGTTAAGAGAGTGGATGGATAGGTTCTGTGGAGGTGTGGTGAGGTATGGGAGAAAGGGGTGCCTCTGCTGGAGCCCATATTGGGCATCCTTTCCCCCTGAGAGACCAGGTATGGAATAGAGCTTATTCAGTGCATGGGGAAGGGAGTTAAGAGGGTAGTAGGGGCAGAGGCAGAGAGAGAGAGAGAGAGGAGGAGGAGAAGGAGAGAAGAGGCCGACCATGAGCATATATGTGGATAGAGAGGGGGAAGGGAATGAGGGAATGGGGAGAGGAGGGACAAAGGGGTAAGAGCAAGAGAAGCAAGAACAAGAACAAGAGAGTGAGGAGGGGGCAAACAGTCCCTTTTTATAGTGCCAGGTACCTGTGGAGTGGAATTTAGAAGAATCCTAACAAACATGGCCAGCAGAATAGACCAAGTCATGGGGATTGGCGTAAAGAGAGAGGACCAAGAGAGAGCCAGGAGTCAAGACAGCCAGTAGCTGAAATGGCTGGGTTATATAGGAATGAAGCCCAGCCCCTGGGATAGAGGTGTTAGAGGGGTGGGTGGAGCAAGAAGTGCAGGTAGGGGCTACAGGGTACTGAGACACTCCCCCACCCCCCACCCCATCTTCGGAATCTGACAGTCAGAAGTCCTGGGTGTGGCTAGGACAAAATCTAGGCATGTGAATAGGATCAGTATTCAGGGTGTAACCAGCATAATCAAGGTTCAGTTGTCAATGACCAGGATACAGGCTCAGCATGTAACCAGAATTAAGTCTCGGGTCACAGGTATGTGCAAATCTACCAGGTTCCCATGGTAGTGTCTGGGCCAGGAGACCAGAGCTTGCAGACAGGAAGAAGGGTAAGGGTGAAGGTGGCAATAGCCGTTGGCCATGATGTGAGCTCAGGGAGGAGAGTGAGAGGAAAGGTGTGAATGGACCTTGATCATGGTGTAAACTCAGTGCAGGGAGTTGGGGCCCCGGAAGATCAGTAGTGCATCCTGAAGTTCTCAGGGCTTGGATACTTTTGGCCTCCCTGAACCCCTATTACCCCCATCTGTGTCTCTTAGGGATCTCGTGTGGGTGACTGAGGTCAGCATGTAGAGCACTCTCATGGGGCACACCCTGACCTCATGACTCTGCCTGTCTTACTTTCGCCACCCATGCTGCTGACTGCCACAGTGGGTCAGCAAGCCTTCCCAGAGTTGCCCTTGTGGGGCTGGGCCAGACCTAAAACACACTCCCTACCCGGACGGAGTTCACCCAGCCTTGGCAACGGTAAACATGAATAGTGTGAATGGATGTGATGACCATCCCAGCAGAGATTTGTTTTGATGGGAGTAAGAACAGGAGTGCAGAGCTCCAGGGAAGCCTAGACTTAGAGGCAGCTTTAAATAAGGCTAAGTTATTGTCATAAGCTACAGCTTTCTACAGGAAAGCCACACTGCAAAGGAGTAGCAGGCATAGGCCTCTCCGAGCAGCAGAAGAGGGACATGCCTGGTGTAAGTTGAGAGTGAGGTTTAGGGACAGGAGCCCCAGATAGGCAGCCTCAGGCTCTCTTAGAATGAATCTAGAGACACCAGCTCACTGTAAGTCATTCAGCAGAGAGAATCCCAATGCCTTTGGGCAAAAGCCACATTTTGTATTTAGCTCAGCAGGCTGCTGGGAAATTCAACCTGGGAACATTCCTATCCACCAGTCTTGGGCTTCCCAGGACTTTACTGGGGGCGGGGAGGGGGGGTGTGGAGGTGGCCGGTGACACTCCAAGGAATAGTTCCCCCCCCCCTTTTTTTTTTAAAGGAGGGTGTTGCTTTTGCTCAGAGTAGGTAGGCTCCAGATGAGACATCCCACCTGCTCCTGGGCTTGACTGAGCTGTTTACTGTTCTCTCGTGCCGGGCCCCCAGCCCTTCCCGGCAGGCTTGCCTGGGCAGGGCAGAGGGAGCAGAAATTGGAGATAAAGAGCACCCTCAGAGCTGCAAACAATGGCCAGGTGTGTAATTAACATTTCAATGGTGATAGTATCACCTCGGTGAGGACTCTCCCTCTCCCAGCTAGTCCACTGTGTAATCTTGTGGGTCTGCCTTAGTCATATCCCCTTGTTGAGAGGAGCAGGCTCTGCCTTCTGTGTTCCACCTTGTCTTTGCCCAATCGCAGGAGCCTATTTTATTTTATTATTTTGGACTTTTTGGAACTGGGTCTCATGTAGCCAAGCTAGCCTCGAATGCTTGGTTCTTCGGCCCCCACCTCCCAAGAACTGGAATTACAGGCTTGGATTTTTGCCTTTGTTGTTGTTGTTTTTTAAAAGGTCTCAGGTAGCCCAGGCTGGCCTCAGACTTCAAACTTGCTGTATTGCTGAGGCTGGCCTTGAGTTCCCGATTCAGAATTGATCCATCTACCTCAGCTTCCCAAATTCTGTGATTACAGGCATAGGCTAAAATGGCCCATCTGCATGTATATGTATTTGGTCTGAGAGTCTCACTGTGTAGCAAGATTGGCTTTGAACTCAGTCTTTCCGTCTCAGCTTCCGAGTGTTGGGTTAGAGACATGTGACCAGACCTGGCTCACTCAGGAGCTGTTAATTCGAAAGACAACAATATGAAATGTTTGTTGAACTGGGTACAATGTCTCACACCTGAAATCTGGAAGATTCCTGAGCATTTGAAGCTCAAGGGTAACCTTGACTACAAAGTGAACAAGTTTCTGGTTTCTGCACCAGAGAAATAGAAAAAGAAAGGAAGGAAGGAAGGAAGAAAGAAAGGAAGGTATGACTGTTCCTAAGGGGCTGAGGTCTTATTGTAGATAAAAGGGAAAACAAACAGAGGCAGAGACATCTGGGAGAGTTCAGAGTAAACATGGCCAGACAGAGCTGGCCACGTGAGAAGATGGGGGAGGGACAGTAAGAATGGAGCTGCTAACCAAGAGGGGTCACAAGACAGTGGTCAAGAAGCCCACAGGTAAAGAGGCTGGTACAGCCAAAATGGCTTGATTGTATAGGGAAGAGCAGCTGGGGTAAGAGAAGCCCAGGCCATGGGCTGGAGAAGTTTAGGGAAGGGGGCGGGGCATGTCATCCAGGAGAACCCTGTAATAGGTGGGACTGAGGAATCCTGGGAGAATCAGTGACCAGCATCAGCTCTGGTATGTGAGTAGGACCATAGCTGTTTGTCCAGGTTTGGGGTTTGAGATCTAACATGGAGTGAGACCCTGTGTCTCAACAAAAACAAAACGCAAAAATCAACCAAACCTTTTGAGTTTTCATTCTACAGAATGTTCTGGAAGACTCAGAGGCGGCTAGCTCTCAGGTCTCACTATGTGGCCCAGTCTGGCTGCAGTGGCCTAAGTACTGAGTCCTTCCTTCCACCTTTGTCTCAGGAAGATTCTCCCTTCAAGCTGACCGAGGGAGCCTGCTGTGGATGACGTTCAGCCTGGAGGAGTCATCCATCTGTCCCTGCCTCGCCCTTGGAGTCCTCTGTAGAGAGCCAGGAGTCCTTAATTCCTTGGTTTTACAGAGGACACTCTGATGGCAGCTGAGGCAAGCTGGCAGCCTCTGTCCCAGTCAGTTCTGAGCCCTCTATGTCCTTGCTGTGGATACCCAGGACCTTCCACCCACAATCCCCATGGAGAGGGAGAGGGAGGGGGGACCAGGGGGGGTCCAGTGCTGGAGGAGTTTGGCTCTGTACCCCTCCTTGGCCTTGTGGACTTTCCCCTCTCAAATGACCTGTTTGGTCAAACATGAGGGCAAAGGTGATGGCTCAGTGGGCCGTTGCTTCTTCCCAAGCTCAAAGACCTGAGTGTAATCCTCAGGACCCCAGAATGAACTGATTTCACAGGTCATCCCCTGACTTCCATATATGCCCCCCCCCACATGCTCACAGCAAATACACAGAATAACTAAATAAAAATGTTATTTAAAAAAGAAAGAGCCAGGTAGTAGTGGCACATGCCCTTAATCCCAGCACTTAAAAGGCAGGGACAGACGGATCCCTGTGAGTTTGAGGCCAGCTTGGTCTACAGAAGGAGTTCCAGGACAGACAGGGCTACAAAGAGAAACTCTGTCTTAAAGAAAAAAAAAAAAAAAGAGAGAGAGAAAGAAAAGAAAAGAAAAGAAAAGAAAAAAAATTACACATTTGGGGTTTGGGCAGGCAGAGTTGGGGGAGGCTACAAAGGTCTTCCTCTCCTTAGGGTGCTCTAGATGAGCAGTCTTCTGGTCCTTTGGGTCCCCTGGGTTCAGGAGTCTGCAATGAAATCTCCCCTCACAGCTTGGACACCAACCAGTGTGGGGCTAAGACCTACCTTCCGGAAAACATGCTCCAGTGAGTATCTTCGGGAGATCATTTACATCTGGGTTCTTCAGCATCAGAGCCTTTCCTTCTCCAGCCTCAGTTTCTCTACCCGTATCAAGCTAGGTATTCCTGTCTCTTTGTAGGGCTCAAATAAGATCACAGACTGCACACACCTGGAGACCCCAACTCTACAGAAAGAATACCAACCCAAGAACCCCCACACTTGGCACAGGTGGTTAGAGATAGAAAGAGCACTAAAGGCTTATGACCCTGACCTGGCTGGGTACAGGCCTGCTCTCTGGTGGCCAGGACTGACAGTCATTGGCAGAAGCTGATGTTTCTCAAGTGAGTCAGCAGGGACAGGAACATTAATCCATTTGAGTGCCTGGCTCTGCTAAAGGTTTCAGGGGAGAAAAGAAAGTCCGCAAAGGCTAAGCTGAAACCAGAAATGCCGAGGTGGGGAGACAGTTGGTAACTAGGGACCTGCTTTTAAAAGCACATGGTTAGCAACTCAGGGGTTGCTAGGTGCCAGACCTATCTGATGAGGGGAGGGGCATGAGGGAGCATCACACTGGAACCAGAATCTTGTGGGCCCTTGAATAGAACATGATTGGCAGTCATTCAGTGAAGAGAGCAAAGGCACAGGGGTCTCAGGCAGGAGTCCTGAGAAACAAAGGGATAAGGATTATTGAGCAAAACTGCCCAAGACTCTGCAGGGGGGTTTGACTGGCCTTCTATGGCTTGGTGGGGAAACTATATTGGGCAGAAAGATCGGGTCTGGGTGGAGAAGGGAAACCCTAAGTTGTAGAAGACCTCTAGGAATTGACTGGATGAACCTGGGTCAAGGGCTACAGGGTGGGATTAGCCCTGCTCAGATTGGGAATGGGTGAGAGGAGGTGGCCACCAGGTGGCCCCAGAAGCCTGCCTCTTCCTTGCATGCTACAGAATGAGCAAGCATTCCCCATGAACCTAAGACCATTTCTCTGCTAGCTCTGGGCCATGCGAGACCAGGGTAGGTGTACGCAAGATAAACTAGGGAGCTCCTGGGTGAGTTGTTAAGCAGATGTCTTTCCTCACTGGGGGCACCCAGGCTGATGGGTGGGGTCAGGCGCCAACACCCTTTAGCCTATTGGGAGCCTAATGCAAGCTGCCGGCAAGAGCTAGGGCTCAATTCACTTCTCAGGTTTCCAGAAGGAGGCATCTTGCCTGCTTCACCTTGATTATGACCCTCTGAATTTGTCACTCTTGGTGACAGTAGGGAGACAGGCATTTCAGGGGCCAGTGGCCAAATGAGCCCCAGGCTCTCGCTACCCAGCAGCCACTGTGGGCTGGAAAGGGCCAGGCCAATTCTAGAGCAGGGAACATGATTCTAGGACAGGGGACAGTCAGGGCTTAGCTGACACAGGAGTTAGGTAAGTAAGTGATCAGCAGGATACTGCGACACTCAGACTCACACACGCACGTGTGTGTGTGTGTGTGTGTGTGTGTGTGTGTGTGTCACACATGCACGGGGTGGGGGTAGGGAGAGCTGGTGGAACTGGTCAGTGTCTAACACGGCTTAGGTGTCACTGGAGGAGACAGGGCAAGCAGTCAGTGGATCACTTTTGTTTTTGAGAGGGTGTCATATGGCTCAGACTGGCCTCAAACTCACTTTGTAGCCAGCCTATGATGAGTTTGAGCCTCTGATCCCTGCCCCCCACCTTTGTCTCCTAAATGCTCATCACAGGCATGCGTCACCACACCCAGTTTACAATCGGGGTTAAGCCCAGGGCTCTGAGCCTGTTAGTTAAACACTACCAAGTGGTCCGCATTTCCAACCCCTGGGTATCTGTTTCATTGAGACAGGTTCTTGCTATGTGTCCTGGGCTAGCCTGGGACTGACTCTGTCCATCACAGAGGCTAGCCTCAACCTAGCAGCAGTCCTCTGCCTCAGCTTCCTAAGTTCTGGGATTCCAAATGTGTTCCACCATTTTCAAAGCCCCTTCCTGCTGAGGACCCTTGTCCCCCACACTTGGCTTGGCTTCTTACTCCCAAATGTGTTCCACCATTTTCAAAGCCCCTTCCTGCTGAGGACCCTTGTCCCCCACACTTGACTTGGCTTCCTACTGAGCACTGGGCTGAGCCTGGAGCATCCTGAGCCCATTTCCAAACACAAACAGCACCTGTGGTCTGTGCTCACACCTCCTCAGGGCGTTGTTCTTCTGGTCAGTAGATAAGGGTGTTTGGTAATAGCTTTTCACTCAGGGCACCAGGCCGACCTTTGCTGGCATCCGGTGGATGGAATGCTTGTGAGAGCACCGTCCTTGTGCAGCTTACATCTCCTATGCAAAGAGCCAGGAACCACCCCCCCCCCGCCGCCCCCCCCCACCCGCAGCTGCTCCCAGTTCTACTTCAGCCTCAGCCACTAGCTCCGGCTCTGCTCCAGGGTCTCCTCTGCCAGACTCCTCCGGATCAGCAGAGCTGCCTTTGAATTTGGCGTTTTCACTTAGCCAGACATTTTCTTCCTTCCTTCCTTCCTTTCTTTTTCTATGGGGGGAGGAGGAGGGTATGTTGAGATACAGGGTTTCTCTGTGTATCCCTGACTGTCCTGGAACCTCTGTAGACCAGGTTGGCCTTGAACTCAGAGACACACACCTGCCTCTGCCTCCTGGGTGCTGGGTTTAAAGGTATGTACCACGACCGCCTGGCCTTCTTTTGTTCTGCCTGTATACATGCATGAATATATGCATACATACACACATACATACATACACACATACATACATACATACAGGCAGATAATCCATACACGTGAAAAAAAAAACTATATATATGCATCACTTGTGTGCCTGGTGTCCTCACAGGCCAGAGGGTATTAGATCCCATAAAACTGGAGTCACAGATGGTTCTGAACCATCATGGGGGTGCTGGGATAAGAACCTGGGTCCTCAGGAAGAAGCCAGTACTCTAACCATAAAGCTACCTCTCAAGGCGTATGTCAGAGTGTCCCCTTTCTGTGGTCAAGTATCAGCCACAGAAGAATGTCTATGTGGTCACCCTTTGGTGCACACTTACGTTGTTTCTGCCTTCTGATTGTAGCAGTGGTCCAGAGGTCAGGGAAGGCCATTGGTCAAGAAATCTCTCTACCCAGACCCTGGGCTTGGTGCTAGGGTCATAGCTCTGTCTACACTCTACACCCCTTACCTTCCAGCTCCTGGGTCTCTCAGCCTATGCAAGGAGAGAAGCTTCCTGAGACTCGGGCTGGAAATCTGGAAGAAGGCAGGCCTCCTGTAGGAGGTGGCTGGTGTAGCCTGGATCTCACTAGAGCTGGTGTTTGGGAAGAGGTGTGGAAGGTTGTAGGTTTGATAACAAATTACTGGACTGGAAGGGGGAGTTGGCTCTGGCTGGGTTACTGACTGTGTGCTGGGGGTGGGCCAGTCAGAACTGCTGTTCTTCTAGACATCTTTGATGTACCCATAGGCCCTCGGGGTCAGAGGGTCAGAAAGTTCTCAATGTGAATGTTCCTGTATCCTAGGAGACTGGAGGACGGGGCCCACAGGATTCAGTGGTCCGTGCAAACGTTGTCCTTCTTGGGCCATCTATCGGCACTCCGTTGTCTGCTCCCTGGTAGTCCATACTGATTGGGGCATCAACATCTAGGTCAGCCTTGCTGTGAAGTTTGTTTTTCCTGAGCTGTCCCTTGGCTGTTCCTGGTCCTCCTGCCCTTTGAAATACTGTTTCTTGGCCAAGGCATGATCTCTTCCCTCTGCCTAAGCCTGACGTTCCACGGACCACTTTCCCTTCTTGCTGGCAATCCTGACTCTCACCACACTAGTAGAGCCTCTTGTGTCTGTCAGGAAAGGGTCAGTCCTCCTAACCAGGGATTTCGAGCGGAAGCGAGACAGTAGGGGCCAGGGCTTTGCTCATTGTGTCTGGAAGGTAGTGGTCCGTTGCCTTCTCCCTGTTCATCTGGGGTTACAGGGAAGACAGCTTGGTTTATGGAAAAGCCAGACTCTCTTCTCCCTAGTCTTCTTCCAGGTTCAACACCCCTGGGTTAATACTCTGGACAGGAAAGTAAGTGGGGAGGTTGCTAGGCAACCAGAAGGGGCCTCTGCCAGGCAGGCAATATGTAGGGTTTTTTTCTTTCTTTCTTTTTTTTCAGCTGTTGATAAGGGAAAAACACACTGTGCTGGGGAAGGTGGCTGACCCCTCCCCAGGCACTGGCCTGGGCCCCACCTCATCTGTTAAAGGAGGCTTTCCATTTATACTTGGGCACAAAAGTTTGAGGTCTATATAGGGTTTATATAGGGAGTTCTAGGCAAGCCAGGGCTACAGAGTGAGCCTCTGCTTATAATATAAATGACTAGGGGCTGGAGAGATGGCTTGATGGTTAAGAGCACTGGCTGCTCTTCCAGAGGTCCTGAATTTAATTCCCAGCACCCACATGGCAGCTCACAACCATCTGTAACTCCATTTCCAGGAGAGAGAGACACTCATAGGCAAAACACCAATTTGTGTAAAATATATTTAAAAAAAAAACAAAAAAAACCCAAAAAACTAGGTTGGAGTCAGCATAGCATTGGCTCATTAAGAAGACCTGGGTTCAATTCCCAGTACCCACAGGATGCCAGGGGACTTAGGGTCCTTTTCTGGCTTCTGGGAACAGCGGGCATACACATGGCACTTAGACATAAAATAAAAACCGACTGACTTCCCGAACCAGACTAGCTGAGGGTTTCCCAGAGGATCCTTGGACCTACTAGGGAGCATTTGGTCCCTCCCTCATCTGCCCCTCTCTAAGTTCCTGCTCCATTCGCCTCCCCTCCCACCATAGCCTGGGAGTGGGCAGCGTGGCTGTGGCAGCTCAGCTCTGTCCTCTGTGGGAAAGGACAGGCTCTGGACCCACAAATAGTCAAGTGTGGACAAAAATAGCCCTGGCTTTCACAACACACATGGAAAGTTAAATAGGAAGTCTGAGTACAGGCCGAGGATCATCCACAGCCGGGAGCTTCCTCGGACATGGGCTTTTCCAGTCTTCTTTATAGACAAGGTCCCGGAGACCCAATAATGGGAGTATTGCCTGGATTATTCTACTAGCTGGTCACCTGTGTGTCCTATGACATGGGCTCCAGTTCTACATCTATCTATGGACTTGCTGCTAGAGATGCCTTTATTAATTTCTCCCATTTAAAAAAAAAAAAAAAAACTCCTACACATCCTGCAAAGCCCAACTAAGCCAGGTTTAGTGGTTTATACCTGAAATCCCAGCATTTTGGAGACTGAGGCAGGAGGATTGCCAGGAGTGCATTTGAGGTGAAGGTAGTGTATCACATGTGACCTGATCTCAAGGGAGTAAAAAGAAAGAAAGGAGGGAAACCAAGTCGGCTTGAATGTCACGTCTCTGGAGAGCCTTCCTTTGAACCAGCTGGAGTTCTGTGGGAATCTCACCCACACTGGATTGAGGATAGGGAGTGTGCCTGGTTCGATGCTGCACACCTCAAACCACACCCCGTGTCACGAAAAAGCTGATAGCAGGTGCTCCTGAGAGTGTGCGGAATGATGAAGCAGCAGGCTGTGTGCCGTGAACTATGCCTTGTTCTTTTCCCGAATTCTTAGCATAGTAACCTGAAGAAGGAGGGTCATAGTGACCATTTTAGCAGTTAGAAAACAGCAGCTGAGGGAGGCAAAAATCACAAGCCCAAAGGTCACATCAGCCAAGGGCTGGGCCTTGCTTCCATTCCAGTGTTTCAGATGCATAGATGTCAAGGGAAACCCACCTGGAAACCAGAACTGGGCTCAGGTGAGACCTGGGACCTTTCCTCTGTCTCTTGCCCCAGCTCTCATTGTAATATGCCTTCCATATCCCACCCCCACCCCCACTGCAGGACTGGCCTGCTCACAAGGGTCCTATGAGAACTTGATGAGAAACACAGGTTGCAGAAGATTGAGCTGAGCCCATCAGCAGGGATACAGCCCATCCCACCTATAGCTTCCGGGTGGAAGCAGGAGAGGGAAGGGCTTGCTATTCAGCTAAAGCCAGATGTGACCTGCCTGGCTGTCTAGCTAGGAAATGACCTGTGACAACACTCTTCAGGTCATTCCCATGACTTATGTTCTTTAAGGGTCTGTGACAAGCACAACAACCCAAAGGGTTTCATACATTGAGGGACTTGGGTGGCCTTGGCCAGAAGCCACGGTTATGGGTAGGAGGCATATGGAAGTCTGTGGAGCTTAAAAAAAGGTTTCTGATTCATTTGTGGAAAGCCAAAGCTTTGAGCCCTCCCTCCACCCCCATCTTCATTGCTACCTTTGCTCCAGCAAAAAGCTCCTGGCAGAGGGGCAGAAGACGGGGTGATGAGCTCACTCTGTGAATGGTGGGAGAAAGGGTGGAAGAGCTATGATCTGGTCCAAGAGGTGGCAGGCACCTTGCCTGACACAAAGTCTTGCTGTGGCTGGACCCCAGATGGTTCTGGAGCCCAGAAGCCCCGTGGCAGGCCAGAAGCCCTACTGGAGCCAGGTGGTTGGCTGACAATGGTCTGCCGTTCCATGCTATCCTCTGTGGCCGAACAGCTTACGGCAATGTCATGGCCATGGCTGTTGGGACAGGGCCCACTGGTCCCTAAGGCCTGTATTATGCTTTCGGCTTGATGGCACAGGTCCAGGACTGCATGCCACTGGCACCTTGGCATCTTTCCATTACTCTGCCTGCTGCTGCTTTACCTCCAGCACTGTGTGGTTGGGTATGTGAGGTGCTGTTTGCTGGTACACCCCTATCCTCAGACCTGTTTTTCCTGCCTATGTAGTGTGCTCAGCTGCCAGCCAGATTCTATGAGTCAGGGAAGGTAACTTTCTGGGCTCCCAAATAGCAGATAAAGTGAATTTTGTTTGTTTGTTTGTTTGTTTAAAGGTAGAGCCTCTCTGTGTGGCACAGGATATCCTGGAACTTTTTTGATCTTCCTTTTTCTTTTTTAGAAGATTTTATTTATTTTATACATGTGAGTACATTGTCAGTGTCTTCAGACACACCAGAAGATCTCGTTACAGATGGCTGTGAGCCACCATGTGGATGCAGGGATTTGAACTCAGGACCTCTGGAACCGCTGAGCCATCTCTCCAGCTCCTCTTTTCATCTTCTTGCCTCAGTCTCCAGACTGCAGTGGTTGTGAGCATGCTTCACCATGCGAGGCTTGTGAACAAGATTGTCTTTCCCTACTATTTATTTGTAAGTGTACGTCTGTGTATCACCTGTGTGCTTGGTGCCCGTGGAGATCAGAAGATGGTGAGGGATCCCTGGGAACTGGAGTTACAAATGGTTTTGAGATGCCATGTGGGTTCTGGATACTGAACGCAAGCCCTCTGGGAGAACAGCCAGTGCTCTTAACCACTGAGCCATCTCTTCTGTTCTGAATAAAATATTTAAACTGGTGACCATGGGTGACTGTGGGGTGCTTTCTGCTTCCACAGATCACCTGTCGTTATAGTTTGGCATATCTGCAAGAAGGGTGGTGACTCTGTCCACAGAGGCCACCCGCTTATGGATGGAGAGGCTGGAGGCCTTGAGGCATGGCCCAAGGGAGGGAAGGGAGTTGCTTCCTGTCCAGCTCCACCACTACTCCTGGGGGTGACTCCAGGCCCGGCTACTTGATGTTCCTTCCTCTTTATCTCCTCATTGTCATATAGGGATGACAATACTTGCTTGGCAGTGGGGTTAAGAGAGTGGCTCTTCAGCGTGCTAGCTTTATACCGGGCAGAGTAGGACTCTGCTCCTGGATTAGGGCACAGTTTGCACACTATGAAACTGGGCCTTCAGGCTCCAAGGCCAGAATCAGCTGATCTCTTTGGTTCCTGGCTGGCGCCAGGGTTTAAGTGCTTACAGGCAACTGGTTTCTTGGCTGACACTGTACACAGTTTACAGGCAGGGATGCCTCCGAGCCTGCAGCATGGTTTACTCGTGTACTGAATCAGGAGAAATCAAGGTCAAGGTTGCAGGTCTGCTCAGCCACAGAGCCTGGCCACCGATGGCTTCCCTAACAGAAGGACAGCTCTCTTTCTCTCCACTCCCAGGCTCTGCACACCCACATGCCAGGCAACAGTTTGCCAAGAGCATCAGGATGAGGGTAACTCAGGCCAGAGCCAGAGGTCAGGTTTATTATCCCTGAGTCAGGGAGCTTCTACCCTGCCCAAGCCTCAGGTCACATCCCAGGGCAGCCCCCAGCCCCTCATCAAAAGCCGAGCCATTCTCGGTTTCCCTGTCTCTGTGTATCTGCTTGCTGATTGCCTGTTCTTCAAGTGTGGCCTCTGGATGCTCCTCCAAGAGAGTCTTGGTGTCTGACTCAGACGGAAGTCCTCGTGGATGGATGTTATGCCCTTGCTGAGCTCAGGCCCCCTTCCGCAGGGAAGGGCACGTTCAGAGATGACTGCCCACATACTTCCCATGAGCACAGATGAAGACATGACGAAGGTGCTCAGGACCCAAGCTGTGTAGCTGAGGAGGTGGTGAGGATGTGTGATCACTGGGCTGCCCTCAGTGAGGCCCTCCAAGAGAATAAGCATGTGGTGAGGATGTCCTCCTCGGACCCTAGCAAAAAATGGGGAAGGCTCTGCCCTTTACCCAAACTTGTCCCCTACAGGGGAGGTCCTTCCCTACAGTTGGATAAGTGCAAGGCCTCTGTCTTCTAGACTTGGTGCCCCTGGTAACCCTGGTAGAGTGGGAAGCTGGCTCCTCAGAGTGCTTGTCAGGGTTTCTGACACCTGTTCCTAGCCAGCAAGCGCCACCTGGTGGCCATGGGTCACAGATACTCCGGTGCAAATGACGTCTCCAAGGTTACAAGTTGGCCTCACTCTAGATCTATTTCAAGTCAGGATGAAGCTCAGTGATCTTGCACCCAGTCTGGGACCCGGAAATTGTTCTTTTATCTTTGGCTACCTCCAATGTATGGGATGTGTGTCAACTGAGGACTCTATCATTGAGACCACAGTGTGTGTGCGCACGTGTGTGTGTGTGTGTGTGTGTGTGTGTGTGTGTGTGTGTGTGTGTGTAGGAACTGAGAGAATGGGATAGGTTTTTCTGGAATAGTCCTGTCTTCTTAAGCAGCTGAAATGAATCACTAATTATTAAATGCTGAATACCAAGGACTGACACACAGATTCACACGTATGTGCACATGTGTACACATGCCCCTTCAGGTATGCTGACACACAGATGCACACTGATTACATACACAGGCACCACACACAGGCACTGTGACTGCAGACACAGTGTGACTAGTCACCTCACCCTCCTGCCTCCATACTGGACTGAACTCTTCCACTATAGCCTTAAATAAACCCTTTAATTGCTTCTTTTGAAGCATTTGTATTTATTACTAACTGTGTGGGAGAGTGCAGGTGTGAGCTTGATACGGCACACAAGTGGCAGTCAGAGGACAACTCACAGGATTTGGTTCTCTTCTGTCACCTCGTAGGACACGGAGACAGGCTGGTGTGTAATCGCCTGTAACTGCTGAGTCACCTTACCGGCACCCTTAAGGTGTTCCTTGTCAGCTGTTGAGTCATGGCAACAAGGGATGTAACTAACACATAACGCTGGTGCCGGAAGTGGGTCCCCCTCAAGAGACCTTTCCTATCGATCCGGCCAGAGTGGAGAGAAGTTTCTTTCTAACGGGGCTACTTTAAACCCATTCAGAAAGACAGGAGGGTGAGCAGCTCGGCCTTTTCCTCAGACCTCCATATCTGGGCTAGCTGTAGGAAGGTGCCACCCACTCAGAGGGTAGGCCTCCATTATCAAGGAAACCTCTTGGGATATGGTGTTTCCCAGGTGACTCCATATCCTTTCAGGTTAACAGCCGTGACAACCATCACATGCACACACATGCATATAGACACACAGACACATACGCAAAGGCTTATAACCATGTACACACAGACTTATACATATACATACATACATACATACATACATACACATATATACATGGGTATACACACATATAGATTTATACCTGTGTATATGTAGGCTCATACATTCATACACATATATTACATGCACATGCAGACACATACACAAAGTAACATCCTTGTATACACAGATTCACAGTCATACTCGCATACACACATATATATGTATATATATAAGCACACAATGACTTAAAACTATGCATGCACATAATCACATATGGTATACACATATACTTGTACATACATGCATATATATAGGTATATGCATGCAAACACATATATGTATACATAAGCACAGACAAATGCACATTTTCATATATATATACACATTATATATGTATATATCCATGTGTACACACACATTTAAATGACCAGAAGCATGTGTCTACATATATGTGTACATATGTACCTACTTATGCATAGACTCTCATTTGTTGCCTTCTGAGGCAGGGCCTTATTATGTAGTCTACGGTGACCTTGAACTTGAGGTGATTATTCCTTGGCCACACATACTCACTTTTTCTTGTATTCTCACTCTAAAGGTCAGAACTTAAGAGAACATGAGCAATTGACAGGAAAGTGGGAATTTCCTGTCACCTCGTTTGGATCTTCTCTGGACACCTGTCCTCATGAGGCTATGAACTCCTCAGCAGGGTTCTGGAAACTTCCCTGATATAACCCAATGGCTTTGCTCTAGGAAGAACGAGGTGGGGAACTCAAAGCCCTGGGGCTCCCCACCACGGACAAGAGCTTAGCATCATGGGACAGTGTGGTGGGGAGGCTTGCCACATCTTATCACTGTATGTTTGGATGTCTTTGCTACGCAGGGGTGGGAGGTGGCGGCAGCCCTGGTCTAGCCAGAAAGTGAAGCCCACTGGGACCTGGTCCCTGCTCCCCAACATGAGTAAAGCAACAAGAGGTTGACGCTGTCAGGCTCATGGTCTTAGAAGCCTGGCTACTGCCACCGAGAAACGATGGAGTTTGTGTGGGCAGCAGATGAGGAATAGAAAGCAGTGACCCTGGGCCCAGCTCTTCAGAGCCCCACCCCAACTTAGCAGCTCTGGCAGCCAGTGCCTGTCCCACTGTGTCCCTTGTGAACTGGTGGTCTGTGAACCCAGTCCATGTAAAATACAAAGATTGCCTCAACCCCAGAAATACTGTTATGTCATCAGCCTAGAAAGCCCACCATGGACAAGAGGCTGAGAATCAGTTCAGAGAACACAGCAAGGACCATCCCTGCTCAGATTATGACCAGCCTAGACTCTGCTTGTGTCTGCTGACCTCATAGGTTAGGATGGATTGGACTTCCACTCAGGTTTCATCTACAACCCTACCACTTGAGTCCTATGGAGCCCACGGGTTAAGAGAGGAGGAGACCAGAGGGTTAAGCAGCTTATTTACAGAACAGTTCCCATTTAAGTCTCAGACGAGATCTGATTCCAGGTGCTGGGCAAAGGGGAAGCAGGCTTGGTGGTTCTGGAGGCTCTTTCACCCCCTTGCTGGGGCTGGGAGCCAGTGAAGTTGAGTTCTAGGTGCAGATGAGGAAACAGATGGGGAAGGGGCTAAGGGAGAGGACCCCTTCTTTGCCACGAAGCCCTCCTATGACCAGGTTCACTCGCTCTTAACACGGCCTGACCCAAGCCTGGTCCCAGCTGTGCCAGCAGGCTACCAGTGCCAGGGTATAGGAAGATGTCACAGTGTGGGACAGTGGGTTCACCTGGAGAATCAGAAGGTTTAGGGTGGTTAGTGATAGACAGTAAAACAACATAGATAGTGAAGGGCTGGAGAGATGGCTCAGTGGTTAAGAACATTGACTGCTCTTCTAGAGGTCCTGGGTTCAATTCCCAGCAACCACATGGTGGCTCACAACCATCTGTAATGGGATCTGATGCCCTCTTCTGGTGTGTCTGAAGACAGCAACAGTGTACTCACATACATAAAATAAATAAATCTTTAAAAAAAGATAGTAAAGTCAGTGGGGTAAGAGTTGATGAGGGGCTCAGGGTGGAGGGTGCTGAGAAATAGATTTTATCTTTGGGTGGGCTGGGGAGAAGTGACCTCAGGGAGCAAGGCAAAGGATGGAGGTGGTCCCCAGGTGAGTAAGTGCTCTGGAGGTACTGGCAATATTGTGAGTTAGAACTGTCTTGAGATGGGGCAGAGTGAGCTGGATGTGTGTGTGTGTGTGTGTGTGTGTGTGTGTGTGTGTGTGTGTGTCACAGGCAGGGGAGCACTGTGGACTGAGGTCTAGAGGTCTTTCTAGGCCATGAGGTCCTGTGAACTCTGGAATAGGGAAGATGTGTTTAAGAGAGTGGGCTTTGGTAGTAGGAGGGGGCTTTCCACTTTTTCTGCCCTTCCCCCATACCTTGCTCTGAGGCCAAGTGACCTTTGCTGGCATTCAGGGGACATGACTCTCTGTCTCCTTGGCCAGACCCACATTTTCAGCAGCTCCTGTGTATTTGGGTACTGGCTGGGGCATGGTCTTTGTGAAGAGTTCCGGTCCGGTCTTTGGGTGACACTGGAGGGCATTGCTTTATCTCGTTGTTTTTCCAACCTCACTGTTGCTCTCCGAGAAGAGAACCAAGCCCAGAGGATATGTGATGGTGCCTACAACCAGCCAGGTGATGTTTCCGTCCCTTGTTTGTACCTGGCTTCCAGGATGCCCCTAGGAAGTGCAAGTGAGGTTCACGCAGCTGTGGCAGGCTGAGTGAGCCCTCCCACTCCAAAAGGTGGCTTTGAGTTTGGGAGCATGGATGTGGAGGGTGTGAGCTTGGAATTCACTCAAACAATTTACTGCATAGCATCAGCTGGAGCTGGACTAGCCCCGCCTCAGGCCTACAGGAAGCCAGGGCAAGCATCCGAGGTGACATTTCCTGCTATTAATGGAGGTTAATCTAAACAGTCCCTAATATTTACCTCTAGACGCCTCCGGCTGCTCTAGGGTGCCAGACAGAAAGAATGATGAGCCTTGTACAGCCAAAGTCCCTCCCTGCACCCCTTTCTCCTCTGAGCCTCCCAGGGCCAAGGCCGGTCAGGCTGCTTGAGAAGCCAAAAGCTGGATACCAGAGGACCAAGTAGAACCTTTCCAGATACATTATTCCCATCAATGAACTGAAGTGGGTACCCTCACCTTTAAGGGCAGAGACAATGGCTTCCAGGTGCTTAGTAGGCCCACAGATGGGGCAATGCTCCCCCTGCCTTTAGGTCACACCTTAAGAATCTGGTGAGACACTGTGAGGCATCTCCTGCTCATCTATCTCGTTCCTTCCTTGGGTGTCCCACAGTGAGGGAAGAGGGAGGGGCACACAGGTCTCTTTAGGCTGGGTACCCCCACCAGCCAGCTGGGCGCTGAGCCAGGCACAGAGAAAATAAACAGTGTTAATTTAAGGCAAGGACTTCTACCGAAGGATGCTGTTTACATCGGCTATAAATACACATTTCACGTCATTTGGCGTTTTGAAAATCTGGGGAGGGAAGAGAGACTGGTCACCAAGACCTCAAAGCCATGGGCCTGAGAAAAGCCCTTCTGGACAAACCCTTAGCAGCAATATCTCTGAAGTAGGGCGATGTTCTCACCTCCCAAGACCAGGGAGACCTGTCAAGATGCCTAGCCCCGAAAATCCACTCTCCATCTCCGAAGAGAGGAAAAGGGAGTGGGGCATGGGGAAGCTGAGGCCCCACAGCTTCAAGACAGGTTGTCTGAGTTCTCAGAGATGGGAGGATGGTACCAAGCCTGGCTTTTGACTCCTGAGATGGCAGCCAGTCCTCTTGGCTTGAATAGTAGCAAGCTCCTGCCTAGGTCCGAGAAATGCTTCACTAAAGACTCTTAAGGCTGAGAAGCTTCCAAGGCTCGGGGGAACACAGGTAGATGGTGCTACTTTAGACTTAGGAATGGGGGGCAATCTTCTCAGCCATTCTAGAGACCCCTTTCTTCTAGAAAATATTGTACCAGAATAATTGCAAGCTCTTTAGCACCAAGCTTAGCCGTTCACTCTTTAGTGTGAATTAGAATGATAACAACAGGGAACCGGGAGCTTTGATGAATGG
Source organism: Micromys minutus (assembly GCF_963924665.1). Lineage (NCBI taxonomy): Eukaryota > Metazoa > Chordata > Mammalia > Rodentia > Muridae > Micromys > Micromys minutus. Next base: position 16,093,571 of record NC_137962.1, read on the forward strand.
GAAAAGGCAGAGATAACAGACTGGCTGTCGTGACACCTTGAGGTTGGGGTAGGAGACTGGGGAACGCTGAAAAAGAAGGTTTGAATGATATTCATGTGAAGCCAAAGGGGCTGGTGTGGTTCCCTGTGATCACTGGCTCCCAGAGGGGCAAGCTTGGACTGATCTCTAAGCAAGCCATTGCCCTGCCTCAGTCTCCCTTTCCATTGCCCACAGCCCCCACCTCTATGAGATTTAAGTAGAACTTATAGCACAGAAGAGAGTCAGAGGGGCATCATGCCTCAGGTCATAAGGACATAGGGTTGGGGTGCACAGGAGGGTCATGAGAAGCCTATGGGAGCCTGAAAGACTCCTTAGGATGGAGTCTGGGGTCTCTGGCTCAGTATGACCTACTGTTTGAGGGGTACCTCAGTATGAGGCACAACAGAAGTCTCTACTGAGGGTCAGGTACATGGTGGTTAGGGGGTAAAAGAATGCAATGATTTTGCTCCCTGCTTCTCATGTATACAGACAAGAAGTAGCCCCAGGCAGGGTTCTGTCCCACTAATTTCATATATTTTGATGATGTCAGAACTGCAGGTCATCTCAGCCAGGAAATGGAGACCTAATTGGAATAAGGAGGCTGAGGAACAGGATGGGGACAGATGACATGACTGGCCTGGAGTAACAAAGTGCACTTGTCCCCTATGACCCCCCAGAAAGCCTTTCCTCTAAGTTTCAGGTCCTGGTCCACTTTTTGTTTGGTTGTGTTGGACTAAAAGTTGAATCCAGAGCACCATGCATGTTGAGCTAACAATTTAGCAGTGAGCTATACCCCATGCCCAAACTCCTTGTTGATTGTCTTTCTTGCTCTCACAAACCCCCCTGAACTTGGCTATGGGTACCCTGCCTGGAATCAGTAGAAACTCTATGTGCCCCTGCTCTGACTGCCCGCTCAAGTCTCAGGTCCCTGGAATACAGGAGACTTCTCACTAGACCAGTGCACATTCTGGACCCAGATCTCATCTAGTCTGTTTCAGGAACTGTGACCCAGAGTCAGCTCCTCCACTATAGACCACTCCCTCAGACACCAAACAGGAGCCCAGAGCTAGAGAGGGGCAAGAATGGACGTCTCTGGAATCCAGCATGGAGCTGGTGATCAGAAAATCATCCCCATGAGAGCTCTGGCCCCCAGAGGCGAGAGCTTACAAGACAAAGAGGCCTTGGGTTGGTGGCCCTGAATTTGAGTTGCTTTGTATCTTTGTTTCTAGCATTTTCTACCACTGGACAGGGCTGTGGCCTTGCAGAGTCTGGGGCAGTGATCAGTGGGTTCAGGAATATTCCTGGCTTAGGTCTTTGGAGTCTGGGAGGTAGCCATGGAAGTAGGAGCTGGATGTAGGGATGCTGGAGACTGTGAGATTTGGTCTTGGCGTTGAGCCCACTATAATCCAATTGTCTGGGTCAATTTCCCCTCTGTGTGCATGCGCACGCATGCGTGCGTGCACGCACACGCACGCGAGCGCGCGCGCGCGCGCGCACACACACACACACACATACACACACAAGAATACAACTAAAACTAGCTTCTTCATTTGGCGTTGCAATGGTTCAAATGTCAACCAGATACCCAAGTCCAACTCCTGGCACACAGAGGACCACCGTGTATTGCTATGCTGGCCTGTGGTGTAGCTCACTCTACTCCCTGTACATAACACTATTGCCCCCAAGATATGACCTTCTACTCTTGTTTCTCCATCTGCTTGGTTGGGTTTAACCCTCCTGGAAGTCACCAGAACATTGATCTTTGTGTTTTGCCTGGAGGAGCTTTTTCGGGGAACAAATTCACGGATGGTAGGAGCAGTTCCTAGACATCTTTTTGAGTGTTCAGTAGATACTACATAGCCACAGGAAAGGCAAACATCCAGCATTCATACCATTATACCCTATCTGAAGCCCTTGCAGACATTGCTAATCAATCACAGCACAGTGGGCTCAGTTTGTCATCACAACATACTGGACAGCCATATCCAGTGGATCAATAGGAAATCAACTTGCTGTCCAGGACCAGGATGTGTCTGGCTGGAACCTCCCAGAGCCTTGACCTTCGACCCTTGACAGAGTCCTGCTGCCTATGGCTCAGGCCCGTTGGTCAAAGGCTGGATGAGGGTGTGAGAACCGGTGCTGAGGATGTGAATGGGGGCTGAGCCCTTGGTGCTCTTGTGCATGCTGACCACATCCATACGGCTGGGCTTGAATTCTTCTCCACGCTGGTAAAAGAGGCCTCGAACAGTGGCCTGGAAGCCACTGGTGATGAAACAGTAGACGATGGGGTCCATGCAGCTGTTGAGGCTACTGAGGGTGACGGCCACATGGTAAGCCACGAGACTGGTACGGTTGGGCATATTGGGCCACAGTGCCACAACCACCTGGCGGGCATGGAAGGGTGTGAAACAGACCAGGAAGATGACCAGCACCGTGAGCAGCAACTGCATGGCCCTCATGCGCCGCTGACGACCCTGGCGTAGTAGGCCTGGCCTCGACAGTGCACACACAATGCGGCCCGTGAAGATGCTGATGACCAGCAGCGGCAGCAGGAACTCCAGAACGGTCAGAGCAAAGACACGGCAGCACGATCGTCCACCAGACTTCACACCCAGTACCGACAGGGTCACAACTCCCGCTGCCAGCCACACGAAGATGCACACGGCCTTGGCGCAGGCCGGCTGGCGCCAGCGACGGGAGCCCTCGGGTTGCACGATGGCCAGGTAGCGGTCCACGCAGATGCAGGTGAGGAAGAGGATAGAACAGTGCATGTTGAGGAAGTAGCCCAGCACGTGAGGGAAGGCACAGCGCAGGCAGCCTCGGGCACCGTAGAAGACAGCAAAACGTGTGGGCAGGGACAGACCCACTAGCAGGTCAGTCACCACCAGGTTGATGGTATAAGTGACCGAAGGTGTCTTGGCCTGCGTGCGGCAGCAGAAGACATACAGCGCCAGTCCGTTGAGCACCAGCCCGGCAAGGAAAATGGTGCCATGAACAACCATTAGTGCCAGCCACAGGCTGGGGAAGGTGCTGTGAAGGTCCTCGTCCAGCCGGGCGAATACGTGGAACAGGGGAGTCTCTGCCATACTTCCATTGGTCCACGCTGCTTCAGTGGTGTTGGGGAGCACAGCATCCCAGGACCTCGTAGACAATGCAGAGGGCATGGCAGTGGTCAGGGCACCCCCAGCTTGGAAGCAAGCAAAGGAATTATTGCAGGTATCTGGCATTCCCCCAACACACGCGTTTGTTTGCCCCAGCTCCCTCCACTGCACCCAGACACTGAACGGAGCATATGGAGCAAGATGCTAAGGCTCCAGAGATCAACCAGCCTTGCTGGACAGACAAACATGTGCGAGGAGGACCGTCCTCAGACTCCAGAGAAAAGCCAACACGTGGGGCTGCTATGCGAGCTCAGGGCTGGCTCTTACACGTCCTAGCTGCACCTCCTTAGGGAAGTCCTTTAACTAATGTGCTTTTCTTTTCTACTCCATGCCACTGGAATCCCATTGCCTCCGGGAGCATTGCAGACATAGCTGGTGGATGATGAACCAGTTCTGCTGGGACAAAGACTAGCTAGCCCACGTGGGGACTAGACACTGCCTGCTACACCCCTGCCTCACACCCATTGTCAAGGTCCCAGCCTCTAGGCACTGGTCTATTCTTACCTTCTCTCGGACCACCTCTCCAGATCACCACTGTGGACCTCCCCTGGAGGATGGGTGCTCAGCGGGCTGTATGGGTGCTGAGAGTTGGAGCCAGGAGGCAGGTCCCAGCACAAGCTGCCTAGCTGCCTGGCCTCCGGTGTGAGTCAAATAAACACTGTGCAGGGTGGTGTGGGGCAAGCAGGGGGCTGGGCTGGAGCCACCCGCTGTTTATGTTCCTGTCATAGTGTTTAACTCTGCTCTGATTTATCCCTTTATTTAAAGAGGAAGGGTTAACAGGATCCCACCCCCATCCCAGCTGACTGACCCTCCAAATATGGACATTTTTTGGGGTTTTTCAGGGGAAAGAAGCCTCTAGGAAGAGGCAGGGAGGGGAGCTGCATATAAAGCATTGCTGGTGCCCACTGCCCCACCCCCTGCAGGGCACAAGAAGACCCTCCCCACCCGTAGGCTGGTTCCTTATGTCCTCTTGTTGGCTGGCTGCTAAACAACAGCCCAAGCATTATCCATTCCCAGGGCTTGGCCTCATTACCTCAGGCAGCAGCTTCCCTCTGGCCACCGCAACCTACAACCAGCCATCCCCAGGAGGTAGGGGATGAGAGTCCAATGTCTATCTTAGTAGGGTAAATTCAGCTTTGACTTGAAGGGAGCCATCTGGTAGTGCTGGTGGCCACCTGTATCAGGCTCAGAGGTATCACTGTCTGCTGAGGTCATCCAGTATGCCTTTCTGTCCCAGAGTTCTGTACCTGGACATCTATCATGTGGAGGCTTCAGGGAGGAACTCTGTGTTGCCCAGGACACAAACCCTTTTAGGCAGAAAGTGTTTGCTGAGTAAACTGTATGGCCTTTCTGTGGCCCTATGGTTCTAAGGCATCATCAGACAGAGAGCAGGAAAGGTGTTCTATGGGTTGAGAGGGAGTGTGGAGTAAGACCTGGCATTTTGGGGCTATGTGCTCTACCTTAGGATCAAGGACACAGAAGGATCCCAGGAAGGAGAGAGAGAGATGGGTTCTTACATTACAGCTAAGAAAATGCTGAGAGAGAAGATGCAGAGCCAAGCAATGGCAGACTACTCTCTGAGAATTCTCCCTAGACTCTGGCCTTGGGTAAGTGTCACAATCAGAGACTGATAATAAACATTGCAGCTCTCCTTCTGGGAGTCAGTCCCAGGGTGTAGCCAACCTTCAGGGACCTGCTTCCCCAGAAACAGGGCCGTCTGTGATCACCAGAAGTATTATTGAGGTGTTGGGGACACAACATCCCAGTGGTAGGACTCTGGGGATCCTGAGCCTTGAGAGAGCCAGGAGCCACGTTCAGAATACCCCAGAGTCCAGTCAGGTGAGGAAGGAGGGAGGCACGCATACTGTTGCTCCACTCCAAGGTTCTGAATCCTCTTTTTAAACAAAGCTGTGTCCTGGACTGATTGTCACAGTAAATCCTATAACTTGTTCACTGAGCCATGATGTCAGTAAATCAATGAGCCTGTCACACTCTGAGATGGGCACTTGTTCACACACTGAGCCCTGACTCTTGTCAGACACTGAGCCCTGATCTCAGTAACTCAAGAAGCCTCCGCTCATGTAACGCTCTGAGCCCAACCTTAGTCAAACATTGAGCACTCTACTGGGTGTGGTGATATACACCCTTATTTCATTACTCAGGATGTAAAGGCAGGCATATGTCTTTAAGATGGAGGTTAGCCTGGTCTACACAGTATTCCAGGCTAGCCAGAGCTACATAAAGAGACCCTATTTGTGTGTGTGTGTTGTTGTTTTGCTGTTTTATTGTAAGAGCTCTGATCCCTTTCTGAGCCAGGATCCTGATTACACACTGAAACTTGATCCCATAGATAGAATGGTCCCTGATCCTAATTATACACTGTGTGAACTGAGGGTTTATGAGGCCCCAGGTATATAAGCCATGGATATGACCGCTCCAAGGTACGGTTGAGGAGAGGGTTTTATTGTAGATATGAGGGAGAGAACAGCCAGAGGTGTCTGGAAGAATCCAGAGCCGAGGGAGAAAGTAGCAAACCGAACATGGCCAGCAGACTGGACCAGGGCATAAGAGGAGGAGGGGATGGGGTGGAGGGCGAGAGGAGGGATGAAGATAAAGAGAGCCATGGGCTGAGGAGACTGAGAGAGGGGGACCAAGAGATGAAGACAAAAGAGAGAAGGTATAGACACAATAGTAGAGTTATTAGTGACCGGGAAGCCATGAGGGTGTGGAGTGGGGGGCATGGAGGGGAAGTGTCTGAGTTGGAGAAGTCTGGGGGAGGGGAGGAATGAGAAGAGCCAAGAGCACCAGCATGGACTCAGTTACTAGTGATCCTGAGAGAGCCTGAAGGCCAGCATTCACCTTGGTATGCTAATAGGCACCACAGATAATCATTTGGCCCTGAGGTTTTTTTGCATCTGATACACACAGATCTTCAAGCCTATAGACACAATAAGGCTTATCTCTGTCACACCCTGACCCAGGCTCATCTTGATCTCTGATCCTGCATGTATGGTTTTCCTCTTCCTAGACACATGTCTCTGTTGCACTCAGATGCACAGACTGAACCCTGATCCCTTGGACTCTGGTCTAGAACAGTTGCATACTGGTCCCTGATCCTGGATTATAGTTGCATAGAGATCCTGCTCCCCTCTAAGACCTGGTCTTGTTCATGAAGCTGTGGTTTTCCTCACAGCTGGGGCCTCACACTGGGCATGAGATCCTTCCTTCCTTCCTTTTTTTCTTTCTTCCTCCCTCCCTCCCTTCCCCTTGAGTTTGCTGCCTCTGTACCCATCATGACTTCCAACCCTGATATTCCCTCAAGTGCTCCCCTACTTCCAACCTCCTCCCCTCACACTGAAGTCCTCAGCACATTGCTAAGTGATCACTCCCAGACTCCCCAGTCCCAGTGGAGAGGGCGTGTACACTGGGGAAGTCTGGAAGGAGAGGCAAAAACCTGGCCCTTGAGGAAGAGGGAAGCTGTAAGCAAGCAGGTCACAGAGGCCTGTCTGAGTCTGACAGCCACACCTTCCTCCAGGAAGGAGAAGGCTTCTATTGGGACCACTATGCCTCTTTACCCTCCTCCCTGCCTCCACTGCTTTGGAGCAGCAAAGTCTGCTGTGGGCCTCTGCAAAGAGTGAGCATGCGTGGCGGAGGCTTGTTTGGCCCTGCTAACTTCCTTTTTTTCCCTCCAAGAGCTCAGAGCCAGAGCCCGTATGCTGTAGGCCAGCTGAGGCTTTGCTGAGAGCAGGCTGTCATGGGCTAGGTCTCCCAGATCACACACAAACAGCCTTCAGAGGAGTTGGGAAGCCTTTTTGCCCCAGGGACCTGAGGCTGGGTCTTGACCAGGGTTGGAGTGTCCTTCTGCTACCAAGGCTTTTGACTGCTAGAGAGACTCTCTCTCTTGCAGGTATGATCACTGCCCACTGGGCAATCCTTCAACTTGGCTTCTACTCCTTACTCAGTGGTTTTGCTATTCCTAAGATACCGTAAGCTGTACCTTCTCACTAGTCTGAGCACTTCAGGGGCTGCAGGCTGTCAGAGCCCAGCACACAATAGCCACCCTGCCAAAGCCGGCAGAACATGGCTGGTTTCTTGCCCTAACACTCATGGTTGAGCGACAGCTCACCTTCCCAGAGCCCTCAAGGTTCCACTAAGGGTGGAGCTGTGGGTGGGAGGGCTGTTACTGGTTTTTGCCTCCAACTGTACCCTCCCTATCCTCCAGCTGAGCAAGGCTAATGCCTCTTCCAGGAAGCCCTTTGAAATCACCCAGACTGCTGCGTTTGTCCCTACCCCACCACATCATTACACTCCATGGAATTGTCTGCTTTGAGCTTGTTCACCCTCCCACCCCTTGCCACCTGAACCCTTGGGATTTTCTCCACCTTGTAGAGTCAAGATTCTGGGGGCCTATGTAAATGAAGGGAGTCCTGCAGAGAGACCTGGAGGTGGTGTGTGGTTCGGTGGGAAATACCCACGTCGCCCACAAGAGAGCTATAGAGTTAGACTGAGCATGCTGGAGGATTCCAAGCGGCCATGTCAGCCAGCTCAGGATTGCTCAGAGATGTCAGGAAGCTCCCAGGGACAGAATGAACCTCTCAAGTCACCTGGCTCCGTACCCCCCCCTTTAGGTCATGTTGATATACTTTACCCTAAACACTGATTGGAGTGACTACTTCTGTCCCTCACAGCTCTGCGCACAAGGCTGTGGCGTACCCTAGTTTAGGATTCCCTATTGGTCACCAGGGGCCTTGGCTACCTCTCTCCTTAACCTGTGAGTGGGAGTAGCTCATCTTGGTGTTTCCTTAGGCTCTGTCACCATGCCTGCATATGGCTTCTTGGCTGCCTGGTGGCCCCGCAGTTGCTCTTCTGGAGATTGCCTGACCTGCCTAACTCCACATGGGACCAGGAAGCTAAAGGTTGGCTCTGGATCCTGCTCCACCTGACTTTCTGTGCCAGGCTTGGGAGGGGCAGGCACTGTGGTGCTCTAGGGTTTGGTTGGTCAGGAGTATGGGTACTCCACAGCCCCAAGAGAGCAGCAGCTTTTATAGGAGAGGCAAGCCATCTGCCCAGGGTCATGACCCTGAGGACCCAATATGTGTTGGGTGGGACCAAGAGCCATGTAGGGTGCAGGGAGGCTAGTTGCATCAGCTGGGAGGTTCTTCGGACTCTGAAGTCACAGGTGTATGTATAAATCCACCAGGGCTCAGAGTGCAATCCAATAAAGACCCACATAGCCTTCTAAGGCCAAGACAGCCATGGTTAGGGAAGCACCTTCCTGCTTATATTTTTATTACTAATTATGGTTTTTAAGACAGTTACATTCAGGTCCAGGCCAAACTGGAACCTACTATTTAAATTTAGGCTGGCTTTGAACTCACAGCAATCCTCCTGTCATAGCTACCCAAGGTCTAAGATTACGCTTGTGAACTATTGTGCTGGTCTGGGTAGCACCTTCTTTATTTAGATCCAGGAGCCCCTTGGCTTGAACTGTCCTTTGGTTCCCTCTCATTCAGTCTGGCATAAATATCTGGCTTTCCCTGAGTCACCTGGCAGCTTTCTTGGAGTCTTAAGACCCCATAGTCTAGCTTTCCTGGGAGTAGACCAAACCCTAGTGTGAATAGGACCTGGGTTGTATCTTGCTGATTTTCCCCAAAGTCACCATCTGAGAAACCTTAGTTTGGGAGTGGAACTAATGGGAATGCCTCCTGTTTCTGGAGGGGGATCACATTTGGTCACACTTGGGGGTCCTGACGTTCCCAAGCTCCCCCTCCCATTCTGGTCCCTTGCTTACCTCTAGCCTAGACAACTACAGCTTCTCCAGTCTCTGACACTCTGTTTGTCAATTCAGCTTTTCTAAGGGATGCTGGGATGTGCAGGGATTGGGGGCAACTGTTTAATTTTTCTGAGTGCCTGGTGCACATGGTCTCTGCACCTGCTGTTCTCCATCTCGGGCATGCTGTTCTTTGTGCCTGGGTTACCTAGTAGAGTCTGCACACTCTGTTCCCTGTGCTTAAATCACCTGATGTAAGTGCTTAGTACTCACAGTCGGAATCCCACACAACACTCCCTGAAGCCCCTTAAGTCTCTGCTATCTTGGATACCATCCCTGAGGATAAAGCTACCATCCACCATTCTTTGGTCCCTATGAGGATACTTCCAAAGATCTCACCAACCTCTCCCCCTCCCAAGGGAACTCCAAGTAGGTTCTGCTGACCCCATTTTGGTTGTGAGGGACCAAGAGAGGCTCATTCTGATGCCCAGTGTCACACAATAGGGGCAGAAGTACTGGGTTTGACCTCTGCACTGTCCAGTCCCCGGGAAGAAGCTCTGATGAGACCGAGTGCACAACAGCCCAGGTCTGTTGCCTGCCCTGTGATGGTTTTCCTCCATTGTTTAGAGGACTGACTGGCTCAGCCACCTATCATCCTCTGCAGACTGCAGGTAGAGGTGGGAGTTCTGCAGGTGTTAGATCTGGCTCAAACCCCAGCACTGGGGTCTTAAGGGATTTAGGCTGAGGTGGTCCCTTTGCATACAGCTCACAGCTGGAGTGGAAGCAGGACCAGGAGAGCCATCTAAGAGAGTATTGTAGGGGAAGGCTGGACAGACACAGTCAAAGTCCCGAGGGAGTCACTGTGTGGCCCAGTACTCTGTGGAAAGCCAGGGTAACCTAGGTATTCAGTGGCCTTGGTTTTGACTAGATCTATGGAGGGAGTCTTATTCAGGCAACTTTGAACCTACTTCATCTCCTCAGGGGCATGGGCACGGCTGGATCACTCACCTTCCCTAGTTCATGCTCTGTGCAGCAGTTCAATGGCCCAACCATGTCAGGTTCACCTGCTTCCCTCTTTTATTTGCGTGGTATCTGGCTGGACTGGAACTAGTGAGGGTGTGGCCTCAGTGGCCACGGCATTGTGTCAGGACAGCTGTGAAGATCACAAATGAATGTTTCTGAAAGACCCCCTCTGGAGTTGGGCATAGAGGCACATATATGTACAATCTCAGAATTTGGGAGGTGGAAGCAGGGGGATCGCTGTGAGTGTGAGGTCTGAGCAACACAATGAGCCTTGGCTACATGAGACCCTGTCTCAAAAACTAAAAATCAACTAACCAACCAACCACCAACCAACCAACCACCAACCAACCAACCATCAACCAACCAACCAACCAACCAACCAACCACCAACCAACCAACCACCAACCAACCAACCACCAACCAACCAACCAACCAACCAACCCACCCACCCAAGAACTACAGAACAACCCCATTTCCCCCCAAACCCATTGGAACTGGGTCTGACTCACTCTCTAAAGCCATCTCTTGAAAGCTGACACAGAACCATGCAACTGGGAGGTCAGCCTGATCTATGAAGCCTTCCATAGTCTATGAAGCTAATAGTTTCCAGGCTGCCTGGGATATAGATTGAGACCTTGTCTCAAAACAACAAACAAACAGGAAAGACCCCTCTGACCTTCTGGGGTTACTGATAGCCAATCCCATCTCACACTACCTTGTACAGAATTGAAGAAAGCCCCTGAAGGCTTCCAGTAGGAAGCACAGCTCCTGTCTTTCTGACTGTGCTGGAAAGAAGGACCTGCTCAGCAGACACACAGCCAGGCAGCCCCTCTGGGGAGGGAAGCCCCTGGCAGCCTGTAGCATAGGGCAGCACACAGAGTCAGGCAGTGGCAGGTAACCCCTGCAGGCTATGTTTCCCTCCAACAGCCTCAGTCTCAGTCCTGTCTAAGGCTACCCAGCTGCTCCAAGTCTGCCCCGCCAGCCACTCTGGCCACCAGCCAGTTCCCAGCTAGCCAGCCCCCTCGGGACCCTGCGCCACTGCCTTTTCACAGGGCAGCTACACCAGGGGAAGCTCAGCCCGGAAGCATCAGCTTGGAGGTCCTGTTGTGGGTTGAGCAAAAAAATCCAGCGGTGGGCCTCAGTTTCCCCACTCCTAAAGAGATAGAGAAAGGACCTGGGCTAGAGCAGAGACCTTGAGCCAGGGGTGGGTGGAAGTGCTCCCCTGCAGAGAAAGTAGATGCTGCTCTAAGCCTTTTCACCTCCTGGTGCTAGTGGGTAGAGACCCAGAACTCATCAAATGCTGCTTGATGAGCCCTTAGACCAGACTGAGGGACCATCCCATTGCTGTCCATGACAGGAGAGGAAACTGAGCCCTTGGCTTTGGACTCAGAAGCAGATACACAGCAAGTGTGCGATCGATTTCATGAATGAAATCCAGAGTGGGCTAAGTGGGCGAGGGTCACTGGGAGAATAGAAAGCAAACCCATGGGGCAGGGAGGGTGCCACTTCTGCCTCTCTCCCTCCAGACTCACTCTTTCCATCTCTGCCATTGCCTCTGTGGCAGAGGGCTGTGAACTGGGCTTGCTTCCTGGCACTGTTTCTCTTCCCTTCTCTTCTTCCTAAGACACCCAACTGGGCAATGAAGATATCCCGATCTGTGCATGGGGGTGCAGGAGGCAGCAGTGCCTGCGAAACTCACCAGCTCTTGCCGTGCCTTCCTCTGCGCTGAACCTGGGCTCCGAAGCTCTAGGTCTGTGACCCACAGACAGTGCCTTCTCAGGGCCTGACGTCAGGCTAGCCAGCTGCTTTTGGACACAGGCAGAGGGGTGGGAGGGGTAGGGGCGGAGCAGTCTCCCTCTCCACCCCTGCAAGCCTGGCTGCCTGGAGGAGCTGGGGCCAGAGGGAGCCTGGTGTTGGGGGTGGGGGGTGGAGTCAGAGATAGCACACCTCCCCTAGACAGAGGGGTGAGCCACAGCTGTTCAGACCAGGAAGAGTGGAGGGGGACAGGGTTAGCTTCTGGCCCAAGGCTTGGCCAGTTTCTGAGGAAGATCTGCTGGGTGGGTCCTATCCCAGCACCTAGGGACTTAGGGAATCCAGGTAGGTGCAGACCGCTGGCAGAGGTTGGTCTCTGGGCAGGGTTAGGGATGAATCTCTCTGGGGCTGAGGCTGTGCAGGACTGTTCCAGTTCTCTCTAGCCGTCTGCTCCAAATGTCTAGCACTCACTTCAACCATACCACAGTGCTTCCCCGAGCACCCACTTAACAGCCATCCTGACACTGTGGATGCGGGAGGGCTGTGTGCAGGAGGCCCTGGGCCCTCAGAGCTCACACTGAGTGTGATCAGGACTACAGGAAGAAGTGGGTACCTACTGGCAGATCCAGCCGGCCCAGATGGGCAGGACTCTGGAGTGGATAGAAGGAGCTGTCACAGGAGGGGGCTGCCTGGATGGGCAGAGGGAGGGGAAGCCATCCGGGCAGGGTGATGAAGCTGGGAGGGAGTGGTCACTTTCACAGTCTCAGTAGCCCTTAGGGGCTCCAGTGGTGGCTTTGATCCTATGGAAACAGAAGGTTCTAGAAGAGGGGTGTAAGGTCAGCCTTAGTCCACACCCGCCATAATATCTGTTCCACATGGGCAAACTGAGCCCCAGAAGTGTAGGAGCCAACGGCTTGCCAGACCACCTCCCCTAGGTCAGCACTGACTTCTGGTCCCGGGAGGGAAGGGTTCAGGCTTCTGTTAGGCTGCAGGGCTGCGGGTAAGGGATTCAAAGTCACTTCTGTGGGCAAGGCTCTGATTGGCAGGCAAGAAAATGGCTGGAGATTGAAGGAGCTCGCATTTCACAAGCTGGCCAGAGGTGGTCTGGAAAGCCGGGATTCTTGCTTAGGGATCAGTACCCACCTGTTCTTCTACATTCAATGCCTGGAATGACCCGCTATAGCCTGGGTGTATATAGTTCCTATTCCTGCCCTGTCTCCACGCTGGAACAACACAGGAAGGGCTGTGCTGGCCTTTCCTCCTCATTGCCCCTCCACCTCCAGGAAGCACCTGGGTGGGTCCTGTCCTGTCACTGGGCAGGGTATAGAGACCTAAAGAAAAGGGAGGCACTAAAGCTCAGGAGCCAGGGCAGCCCCGAGGCAGAGGTCTACAGCCTCAGCAGGACTCTTGGCTGCTGCTGCGCTTGCTGGACTTTGAGTGGTGACAGGGTGCACAGGTCATAGGTGACAGGCTAGGTGCTTGGGTGGGTGAAGGGGAGGCTGAGGTGTGATGGAATCTTAGGACATTGCTGGGTATCTGGGGCAAAGCAACCATTGCCAGGAGGGGAGAAGACACCGAGCTATCTTTGCCTCCTGTGGGCTGAGTGATCCTTGAAAGAACTGAGAGGGCTTCAAGGGGTCCCACCATGACCCTGAGCAAGGTGATCTGAGACAGCAGTGTAAGCTCCCAAGCCTTTGTTTTGGTGAGCTGACACCCACAGGGGACGTTGTGAGCCTCTGCTCGACTTATAGATCTTGCCATCTAGAAACATAATCAACAAGAAGTGCAGAATGAAGCCGGGTGCTAGGGCCAGACCCCTTTAATCCCAGCACTCAGGAGGCAGAGGCAAGCAGATCTTTGAGTTCAAGGCCAGCCTGGTCTCAGAGTGCGTTTCAGGATAGTCAGAGGGCTACACAGAGAAACTGTGTTTCACAAGCAGACAGACAGACGGACAGACAGACAGACAAATGCAGAATGGGCCACCCACAGTGGTATCTGTCACCATGGGCCAGGTGCTAGGCCTCACTCAACCTTTAAGTTTTCTAAGGAGCTGCTGGGTTCCAGTCTTAGGGAGGACAAATTCCAGTCTCAGAGAGGTAAAGTCACCTGTCCAAGTGGGGTACATAGTTAGAAAAAAGGGGAGCCAGACCTGGAGCTGTCTCTTTTGTCAAGATGCCAGTCACACATGGAGCCAAAGTCTGGTCTCTGGGCAAACTGCAGACTGCTGTCTCTTCCAGCATGTTGGTCCTCGGGACCATGTACTACCCTGAGTTGGCTAGGCTTCAGCTCCCTTGGTAGAACTGGACTAGGGTCAAGAGTTGGCCAAACCCCCTGCAGAGCCTGGACTGGCTTTCTATTTCAGACCTGTCTGGCCTCAAATGGTCCCCTGGGATCACGACAGCTGAGTCTGCATGGGACTGCACAGTGGATCCCACTAGTACAGCCGGAGCTGCTCTCTGAGGCTCATGGGACTGCACAGTGGATCCCACTAGTACAGTCGGAGCTGCTCTCTGAGGCTCATGGGACTGCACAGTGGATCCCACTAGTACAGCCGGAGCTGCTCTCTGAAGCTCATGGGACTGCACAGTGAATCCCACTAGTACAGCCGGAGCTGCTCTCTGAAGCTCATGGGACTGCACAGTGGATCCCACTAGTACAGCCGGAGCTGCTCTCTGAAGCGCACCGTCTTGCATGCAGCATCTGCACAGGCAGAGCAGAGATGCTGTGCATTGCCCTGCCGATATCCTTCAGGGGCACTGGGGGCACTAGTGGCGGGCGTGTGAATGGGAGGAGGGATGCTGTTAGGAACGATGTTCATTTTCTGGAAGGCTGGAGACAAATCCCTGGGGTTGACTGATGGGCAAGACTCAGAGTGGAATGACTGGGAGGGGTCACCAGCTGATGAGCAGCCAGTCAAGGTGAGCCTGGCCGGGGTTCAGGTCAGAATCCATATGGCCCCCGTCGGGATCTTGACTCCAAATTGTGCTTGAGTAAAGACATGCTGAGATCAGCTCGACAGCTTCCTGACCTGCCAGAGCAGAGGGTGCTCAGGGTCCCTATGTTATTTTGTGTATGGCCACAGCTTGCTGAGGATCATGGTCTATTTGACAAAGGGGCTCCTTAGGCTTTGTAGAGTCCTACAATGGTCATTGTGCACACATTACTGTCTTCCTGGGCTGTACACCAGACCCTGAAGTTCAAAGGGAACCAATGTTTATACTTTTTGATTGTCTCTCAATTATTTATTTTTAAAAAAGATTTATCTATTTTATGTATGAGTACAGTGTTGCTGTCTTCAGACACACCAGAAGAGGTCATCATATCTCATTACAGATGGTTGTAAGCCACCATGTGGTTGCTGGGAATTGAACTCAGGACCTCTGGAAGAGCAGTCAGTGCTCTTAACTATTGAGCCACCTCTCCAGCCCCTCTCAATTATTTTTAAATTGTGTGTGTGTGTGTGTGTTAATGTGTGGTATGTGGTGTATATGTGTGTGGTATGTGTGGTATGTGTGTGTGGTTTGTATGTGTGTATGGTTTGTGTGTGCGTCTGTGAGTGGTGTGTGGTATAATGTGTGGTTCATGGTGTATGTGTGTGTAGTATGTGTGATGTGTATGGTCTGCATGTGAATGGTTTGTGTAGTATGCATGTGTGTGTATGGTTTGTGTGTATGTCTGTGAGTATGGTGTGGGTGTGTGTCTGGTATCTGTGTGCTTATAGTGTATGTGGTGTATGTGTGAGTGTGGTATGTGTATGTGAGTGTTGTGTGTGTGTTTGTTTGTGGTATGTGTGTATATGTGTATGTGTATGTGTATGAAGTATTATATATATATATATATATATATATATATATATATATATGTATCTGACTTTGAGGGAGGTATGTGCACATGACTGCAGGGACCCTCAGAGGATCTACAGAAGAAGGTGTTGGAGTTACATGTGGTGGTGAGCTGTCTGGTATGAAGTGGGGAACTGACCTTGGTCCTCTGGAGAACAGCAGATGCTCTTCACTGCTGAACCACTCATTCATTCTACACAGTCCTGGAGACGTGGTTTTCTAGAGGAGCTGATTTGTCTTCTTTTTCCAGACCATGACACAAAGCCTTGCTATGAGTTGTCCTACACTAAGGCCTCAACATTGAGGGTGCCCAGAGACACTCATCTCTCTGAATGTGTCTTAGAGTTTGGCCCTATCAGCAGTCTTGGCTCTATTTAGTCTCTCCACGGCTACCAGCCATGGATGGACCTTCTCTGTCTCTAGCTTCATGGGCAGTATCCCCAGAAGGGCCAGCCTGGATGTCATCAGGAGTCTTTAGTCTCTTTCCCTTTCGCCTCTCCATTATCTTTCATGAGGCTCAGATGGAAGGGAGGTCTAAGACCCCAGGGCTCAAGTCCCAGCTGCAGAGCCTCAGATGGAAAAGAGCTCACTGAAAAAGAGAACAAGGATCCTCTCTGCCCTGGTGACCTCCAGGGGTGATGCAGAGAGCTCCACCTATGACAGCTGTTCTTACATGACCAGGGTCATGACTAAGGCTGTGATAGGGATTAAGGCTCAGTGTAAAATCAGAGAGGAGTATTTGAACAGAGTAAACATTATCAGGGCTCAGAATACTATCCAGACAAAAGAAGCTCACTGTGTGACCCAAACCAAGGCTTGGTGTATGAGCATGATGAAAGCTCAGTGTGCAAACAGGAGCAAGGCCCAGTATGTGACAGACTTAGGACTCAGGGTGTAATCAAGATTAGGGTTCAGAGTGTGACTAGAAGTCAAGCTCAGTAGGTAATAAAATCAGATCTTGGGCTGTGACCAGAAGCATGGCTCATAGTTTAACTGGCTATGGTTGTCCATCTACACCCCTAGGGCTTGAAGGGTTGAAGCAGGACGATTGTTGCATGTTTGAGGCCACCCTGGTGTACACAGATTTCCAGGCCTGCCAGGATGACACAGTAAGACCTTGTCTCAAAAGGGAGTGGGGGTATAGAAAAGGCTCAGTAGACAAAGGTGACTGCCACCAAGCCTGACTGTCTAAGTTCAAGTCCTGGGACACACATGATGGAAGGAAAGTCAATTCTTATATGTTTTCCTCTGACGTCTACTGTGATTGTGTGCACTTATGTGTCTGAGGTGGCAACTGGCCAGCCAACCACAAACACAGGAGGACCCCATATTGATGTCTGTCACAGTAGTGTGGCTTCCTCAAGGATCCCATAGGGGTTAGAAATATATTTACCACAGTAAGAGAAACCCCTACTTGAAACGTCTGAAGCAAGCTGAGGCTATGAGGGGTTCAGGGGCTTAACCCACCTGGCATCCAACCTCCCACTGTGTAAAACTAACAATCAGCCTTGGGAGACCTGCCACCCTGTCCTCAGCCACCTGTCCTCCTCCAGGACTCTGAAGAGATGTGGTCACCTTATATTATGGCTTTGCTCAAAGCTGGATATAAAGTTACCCTCTGTGACATGAGTATGTCCTGTCCTAAAGAGAAGTCTGGAAGTCAATACCTGTCTCTATCTCTGTCTCTCTGTCTCTTTGCTTCTCTCTGTCTCTCCATCTGTCTGTCTGTCTGTCTGTCTGTCTGTCTCTCTCTCTGTCTGTGTGTGTGTGTGTGTGTGTGTGTGTGTGTTTGAGTGTGTTTTGTTTTTTGAGAAAAAGTTTCTGTGTATCCCTGCCTGCTCTGGAACTTGCTTGTAGCTGGCCTCAAATTCAAAGCCTGCTTCTGCCACCCGAGTGGGAAGGTTAAAAGGCATGAGCCACCACCTCCTGACTTTGATGGAAACGTTAATTCCCATTATATGAGGAGGGAATGAACCCAGGGCAGTTAGCACCCCTGGCTAGCCCTGGCTAGCATCACTAATCAATTAGGCTCTTGCTTATCCAGTTTACAAAGTTCTCTTCACACCCTTTGGGTGGCAGGTGGTCTACACCATTACAGCAGGCAGTATAGCCCCAGGGTTGCATCCAGAGTCCTGGCTTCTTGTAGTCTCCTAACCTAGAGGCAGAGGAATGCAAAGTCGGCTTAGTAGCTGGGCACTAGGTTTGCAACTCTCAACTGGGCCTGTTGGAGTGATGCTTCTGGTCAGGCTCATCTGTGGAACCACTGCCATACTACCTCTTTCTGCTTGGTGAGACACCCGAAGCCTGCAGGACCTACACCTAATACTTGAGAGCTGCAAGACCAAGGGTTTGGACTGGAAGCCAGGCCCCACGTCCTACCTGTGGTCCCTTTCTCGCAGCACACAAAGTGCAGCAGATGCAGGTTGGGTCTGATGGCAACAGCCCCTGTCCTGAGGACTCTGGTCTGATGGAGGAGACAACAAGAAAGTGACTGGATTGTAGGCACATGTGGGAAAGCCAGAAGCAGGTTACTTAGTCTTATCCCCCCCCCCTGCATGATGAAGTCAGAAGCACAGGGGTGCTGTGTGAGCAGTGTCTGAGTTGTTGGATGGTCTGCACAGGGTCCCCTATGCTGTATAGCTGCAGCTGGAGGGACATCACATTCTCACAGGCACCTTGGTCCAGCACAGGTCCCTGGCCCTAAGTAGAGATGCTTTCATAGCTGCTCCAGGGTGACTGACTGATGGAGGTTGGGGAAGGGCAGTTTCCAAGCCATACACAGTGATGCTGACCAGAGCAGACCCGGGTTAACTGCTCTTACCTCCCAGATGCCTGTTTGCAGGAACTGTCAGCATCCTCTAGGTACACAGTATCATTCATTCGCTCACTCATCCATCAACAACTGTCTTCACAGTTTCTCAATTCTTGTAGATAATTCTTTTTCCCACTGTAAACTTTCCAGGGCTTCAACCCTGACTAGATCTCTTGCCTGTACCTCATCCGTGGAACAGGTTTGTTTACAGTCCACTGACGATTCTTCTCCTGCTGCCTTCGGTGTTTACATGGGCACTGCGCTCTCCCAGGAAATCCAAGGACAGGAAGGAGGTGAACAATGCAGACCTCCTGATGTGAGGATCTTGGGGTTTGTCCAGACCTGTCTCTGGCTCATGAAGAAGTCCTGGGGTTGGGGTGGGAGGCACTGAAGGACAGGAGCAGAATTAAGTTGTGGGTCCTTAGGTTCCTGTCTGTTAAGAGGAGAGAGCCCAGGCAGGCTTCTTGGAGGAGGGGGCATGGAATTGGTTATCTGTGAAGTTGGATGTGTGAGCCAGCGGGCATGGTGTATCAGATGCTTCCCAGCTTTGGGCAGAAAGCAGACCTGCAGTGGTTTGACTCTACTGGGTGAATGTGGCCGGAGTGTTAGAATGCCATCCCCACTCCAGGCTGTGTGGCCTTAGGCACACTACCTAACTCCCAGTGCCTCTGCTTCATCCTCTCTGCAGGAATACCTGCGATGTGTTGCTCCCATAGGGCTGGGCTGCAGGAGAAAATATGCTAAAACAGGGGATGCATGCTAGACTGCCTTAGGCAGTCTGGGGAGAAAGAGGAAAAAGAGAGACAGAAATAACAATAACAATAATCCCATAGAACTCTGTCTGCAGCAGGCTGGGAGTTAGGGAGGGCATCTTAAGCCAAGCCGTGTCCCTGTTGTACCTCAAACTGGCACTGAGAAAAACCATGTAGCATTTGGGGCTATGTAAGGAGTGTTTGAGATGCTGTGTATGGTCCACATGCTGTGTCACTGCAGCTGAAGGGACAGCACATGCATTCCTCAAGCACCTTGGTCCACCAAGGTTTCCACCTTGGAGAAAATTGTGCCCAAAGACGTTTGATGTTTGAATCTCCAGGAGAGTAGGCCAATCTGGCTTCTAGCAGGGGAATCTTTGCTTTTGGCCACTCAGTCTTTGTGGCAGAGCTTGGTGACATCTCAGGACACCAGGTGCCAAATTCTGGAATCTGATTTCATCTGCTTCCTTTGAGTCTGAGGACACAGTGGTCTAACCTGAGCTCACGGGGTCCCTGGTTTCTGCTCTGCCCTACTAGTCCTTCTAACAGTGTCATCCAGGGATTTGGAGATTGGTTTGCACAGATGCTTCCTGTTCAGTCAGGAGAGAGGAAAGATGGGACAGAACACACGTCAAGGTCCAAGTCAGGCACACAGTGGACACTCAGCAGGCGCCAGCTCCAACCCCAGATCCATGACTAACACACCCCTCCCCAGCCCCTGAAGGTCTCCCCACACTCTGGGAAAGCTGAGGGAAGCCAAGCAAGACATGTCAGGGTTAGGTTTCAAATCTGGGACAAAGGAGGAACCGAGGCCCTTTAACATGTCATAGCAGACCTGGCTGACAGGTTCTCCCAGCACCCCTCAGTCCCTGTGTGTTACAGGGTATGGCCGGCATATCTCACCTCCTAACCTAAACTTCTCCATCCCAGAGACCGAGATGCTCTTCTCCCAGATGCTTTTCTTTGTGTCATCTTGATATAATCCAGCCATTTAGGTTACCTGGCCCTTTTTGGTCTACTCTTTACTCTTCTGGCTCTCCCTTCTCCCATCCCCCATTGTCTCACACAGCCCAACCCAGGCTCATGGTCACTCTGGACTCTCCCAGACATCCTTCCCTCTGACTATGCTCATTTCTATATTCCCTCCTTGATACATTAAATTTTCTTCATCGAAATGAGGAATAGTCATGTCTTTTCTTTATTTCTTTCCTTTTTTTCCAATTCTGGAATTTCCAATTCCAGGTGGCACATGAAACCCCATGCCATCTAGGTATCTTGCTAGGGTGCTGTGTGGTCACAACCAACTCTGCTATTCCTTCATGGCTCTCTATTGCATAGGTGCTATTTTTGTGGCAGCCCTTTCTACCTTTCATGGCCTGAAGCCTCCTGTGAGTCCTAGGCCATTGTCACCCAGACCTGTGAGTCTTGGGACATAGTCTATGGCTCATGAACTCTCTCTCTTTTTTTAATGTCTGTGAGTACACTATCACTGTCTTCAGACACACCAGAAGAGGGCATCGGATCCCATTACAGATGGTTGTGAGCCACCATGTGGTTCCTGGGAATTGAATTCAGGACCTCTGGAAGAGCAGTCAGTGTTCTTAACTGCTGAGCCATCTCTCCAGCCCACTTGTTAACTCCTGGGAATCATCCTTAGATGATACTGGATGATCGGGGTGCTTGTACCCCAGCTCTGATGGTGACCCCTTTTCTAAAGCAATGGCTGTGTGGGTATTCTTGGTGGACAGTGTTTTATGGTTCAGCTGTGTAAGCTAGCACATCAAGGGGGAGACCAGTTTGACCCTCTGATTGATAAGACAGGACAATCCTAGTTATCAAGAGGCTAAGACAAGAAGAACAACATAAGATTGAGGCTGTGAGATCTTGTTTCAAAATACTAACCAATCACGACAGGCCCAAATCCACGGGTCCTCTCATGACAGAGATTGATATTCTCTAGGCCATGTTTTCTGGAAATAAGGGCACAGGCTCCCCTAAAAAGGCTTGATGGAAGGAGGTCAGTTGCTCTATCAGGGGACAGTAGTGTGACATCAGTGAAGTCCCTTCAGTCTTTACAGTTCTGGAGAGACACTAGACCTCTGGTGGCAAGTGCTTACAGATGCAGAGGGCTTGTGGCTCTCCACATTGAGTATCTGGCCTCTCTGAGCTCCTGTCCCTGAGTTCCCCCTGCTGGAGACTCAGGAAATGGGAACAAGGCGTAGCTCCCACACTTCAGCATAGTGAGAGAGAAGCATCTTCAAGTTCCACAGGTCAGGGGTTGAGTTTTGTCTTTTTTTGGATTCTTGTGCTCCTGTCCCAGGGACAAGGCTTCAGTTGTTCTTAGCCTGGACCTCCATGTCTTGGGCAGCAGCTGTGTTAAAGTTCCCTGATCCTGCTGTCCACACCTCTGTCCTGGCCCTCGAGGCTAACCACTGTTTTCTCACAGGCATCCTCCAGGGGGCGCCCATACCCAGGAGGTACACCTATCAGATAGACTCCTTTATGGGTACTACAGGCTTCCCAAATCCTGGGTCAATGGACTTTCTGTCCATCTGCTCTCTGTGGAGTCTCGTATGGATGCTTGAGGCATTCTGTGCCACCCCAACCCCACAGTTTCCTGCTCTACTCCCCAGTCTGTCTGAATGTTGCCAGGGAGTCGTAACAGCTTCCTTCATCTCTTCTACCAGAGACGGGGTAGGGGGTGTGGTGTGGGATCGGGATCGAGATTCGAGGAGACCACAACAGAGGGCCATGGCCCAGTCACTAATCCCTCCATTGATCCCTCTCCTCTGTATCTTCTTCCTTCTAACCATTTCCAAGGTGTTAATCTAACTTGGAGAGCAACCTAATGCCAAGTTCTGTTTTCTTTTCTTTTTTTTTTTTTTAAGATAAAAGTTGCTTTTTATTTTTTTATTTTATTTTTTTAAAGTACCTTTGCAAGCATTATTTTAATAAAGTGAAATTTCATCTTCTGAAATTCCACACTTCTCTTTGTCTGTCAGTATAAATGCAATGTGTAGTAAACATTAGGAAAAGTCTATACTGATTAATACCGAAATAAAAATGACTTGTACTGGAATTTATAAAAAAAAATTTCTAAAATAATATGTCTTGGAGCTATAGTCAAATTAATAAAAAGTTAATTTTGAAACTATCTATCTTATCTATCTATCCATACATCCATCCTTCCATCATCCATCCATCCATCCATCCATCCATCTATCCATCTATCATCTATCTATCTATCTATCTATCTATCTATCTATCTACCTATCTATATCTTTGATATTCTAGTAATGGCTATACATTATAAAATAGCAATGACAATATTTTGAGTATGCAAAATGCCTAAATAATATATTGCAATGTATTAGACAATATTATACTGCTACAAATAGAAACCATAACCATATATAAAGTCTTATAGCAGAAAGCTTTTTTTTTGCTTAAAATTATATATTTTTGTCAGTACTGTTTTTTCAGACATTAAAATAAATTTTACATAAAACCATGTGAATATATTTTTTAGTCAGTACTTGATTTTTTTCAAGGGCTTGACAGTATGCATTGAAAACGTACTAGTTGCAATAAGCGTAAAGTACATGCAAAACAAAACGCAACATGGAAATAATCAAAGTATTCTTGTTTTGTGAATATATGTATATTTTTTGTTTTCTTTATTTCTTGGACATCATACAGTCTGTGAGTTGTTTCTGGGGGAGTGCAAGCCTCTGGGGTTAGCATCCCACTATCAGTGACTACATATTATGTCTGTTCTTTTGTGACTGGGTTATCTCACTCAGGATGATCTTCTCTAGATGCAGCCATTTTCTTAAGAATTTGGTTAAGTCATTGTTTCTGGTGGCTGAGTACAAGTTCTGTTTTCTATTTCAGCCAAATGACGAACTCTCTGTTACTCTCCACAGAGGACTAGAAACAGGGCTAGTCCGTTCTGGAGCAGCGTGGTCTTTGGCGGCCTAGACACCGGTCCGAAAGGCCCTTAATTAACGCGCACTGCTGAGGCCAAAGGGGGAGGGGTGGTTACAGGTGCAGGGTCGTGTCCCCCTCCCTTCCAGCCATATGGAGGTGCTTCGAACGGATGCAGGCCTGGGTCAGGTTGCCTTCCACTCACCATCAAGCAAGGAAAAGACTATTTATGACACTTCCTGGTTCAGCCCAGGGCTGTCTGTGCCCGAGGGTGAGGCACACCAAGGACCACCAACTAAGAAGTTGCAGGGACCACACACACACACACACACACACACACACACACACAATGTGTGTGTGTATGTATGTATGTATGTTGTTGTTTTGGTTAAGATTTCACCCTCTGGTTTTTATTAGCGGTTATTAATTCACAGAGTAGCATGTTCTCTCCTGTCATTTACATCTAAGCATCTAAGCATTTTGGTTGTAACTTGCTTTCCTGTCACCCTTTTGTCCCCCCCACCCCATGGGTTCCCTTCCTATTCTCTAACAGTGTGGCTTCTACTTCATCACCCCACCCCACACCTGGCTTATTTCACTTAGTGAGATGCTCTCCACTTTCCTGCAAAGGGCATATTTGTTCTTTGTAGTGGCTGAATAAAGCCCCACTGTGTATAAACGCCATAGTTCTTTATCCATTCAGCTGCTACTCAGATGGATGTTATTAGAGCCAATGGACAGTAAACATGGGCCAGCAGGTGCTTCTGTGGTGTGCTCACTTAGATCCCTTTGTGTATACACCTAAGATATGGCATTTGTAGAAGAGAAGAACATAGCTCAGGGAGGCAGGTGACCTGTCCAAAGTCACATGGCTGGGACCTAACACATGGGGGCTCTCCATGTGTGCACTGATGTGTAGTGGGGTGCTTTTAGAGGGCTGAAGGACACGAGGCAGAGGCTTCTGAACCAGGGTGGAGAGGTGAATGGACAAAGTGGAAGGCTACAGTGCCCCATCTTAGTCACTGATCTACGAGTCTTTAAGGCCTCCTCTGGGATCCCTGACCCTCTCAATGAGCTGGTGGGGCATCTGAACCCTCCAGCTCCCATTCTGGACATGCTTGACCCCATGGACCTCAGATCCCAGTAAAATTGTCAGTTTCCTGTGAGCACCTCTCTCCCCAGCATTGACTCTAACACCCATGAGGACTCAGTGTCCCTCCTAATGGCCACCTGTGGACAACATGGGAGGGTGGTGCTGACACATAGTCCTCTGGTTTCAGTTGTTGGACAGATGGTGGGTATCATTTGAGAGCATGCTGTGCCTGTGGCATGTAGAAGGTGAAAGAACAGGGTCTCTGCCTGACATCTGGGGTCCTGACACCTAGGTGCTCCACATGGGGCCCTGGACCCTGTGGGTGGCAGTGCAGGGATGTGGCTGGCCAGCTCCCTCCTACTTGCCAGCAGCTAAGACTGCCCTGGGGAGATTTTAGTGATACAGAAAAAAAAATGGGGATCCCTTTTGGGTTCTTAGTCTCATTCATAAAGTAATGTAAAGACAAAGCTTGAGGACAATATCATTAGAGTTAAAACCAAACAGCCAGGCAGTGATGGCCACACCTTTAATCCCAGCGCTTGGGAGGTGGAGACAGGTGGATCTCTGTGAGTTCCAGGCCAGCCTTGTCTACAGAGCAAGTTCTAGGATAGCCAGGGATACACCTAGGATACAACTCTTGTCTTGAAAAGCCAACAAAACCAACCAATCAAAAAAACTTATAAT
This sequence comes from Micromys minutus, assembly GCF_963924665.1. NCBI lineage: Eukaryota > Metazoa > Chordata > Mammalia > Rodentia > Muridae > Micromys > Micromys minutus. Next base: position 16,118,405 of record NC_137962.1, read on the forward strand.
AACAAAAACAACAAAAACCAAATAGGACAAGCAAAACCGTGAATCTTGGCAGCTGCTCAGGGCAGGGAAATGAAGGAGAAAGCTAAGCAGTTAGGACCTCATGGAGGTCAGGCACACAGCGGAAAAGCTGCTACAGAGGGGAGGGAGGCTTTAGAGAAAGAGAAGAGAGCCCGAGGTGTCGGGGAAGCTTAGAGCACTATGTGCTTAGAGAGGAGACAGAAGGAGAAGCTATGAATTGTGCCAGACTTACAAAGCCACATGGTTGTGGTATGCTGAATTCTGTGCTGGGGAGGAGATCCAGGGAAAGGGAGAGTATGTTGTCTCATTAAAGGAAGCTATTCTGCGCATCTCTTTAGCACTGTCCAAAGTGAGCCTGCCTTTCTAGGGGTAGTCCCTCCACCAGGTTATTGCATTGATCCTGCCCAACTGAAATGCTAGGTCTCTACTCATGCCAGAGAGTCTGCTCTCCTGACCAGGAGGTTTGCATATTGGGCTTTTATTTCCACTTTAACACTGGACTCCTCAGACCTCACTGGACTCTGCCCTTATCCCTCTTTACCGTCTACTCCAGGCTCGACCCTGGACTCTAGACAGCTCAGGATTTTTTATGAGAGGGCAGAGACTCTCTGACACTTCAGGGTCTCCTTTTGGCCATGCAGTATTCCCCATTACTGGTCAAGCCTCTCACTGCTGAGCCTTAGAGACGGGGTAAGGACTAGTCTGGAGCTCGGCAGAGGGTTAGTGGGCTGGGTCTCGGCGTGTACCTAGAGTGGTACGTGCTATGGCCAAAGTGGTTGAGAACCACTCACTGCTCTGTGTCCTTTCAGAAATCTTGAAGCCACAAGACTCTGAGTCAGAATCACAAAACTGCTCCCTCAGACGGCAGGGATTGAAGGGCAGTAAAGCCGAAGCCAGAATGGTCCACATGGTCAACTCTGACCAGAACCACCACAAGGGGGTGCTAACGTGTCATGTCTCACACTAACACTGGCAGGCAGCTTGGTGTCTGTCTAGGCATCTTCATGGGCAGGAACTGTCCTCAAAGGGTACTTCAGGATGCTGAAGTCACCAAAGACAGTGGCAGGTGCCAGAAGAGGCCAAGGGAGCAGAGGTTGGATGTGGGGAAACACCTTTTTTGTTTTGTTTTTCTTTCTGGATGCTCTGACCAGGAGTCAGGAGACTCCCTGCTCTCTGCCTGCTGAATGTCAGCCTCCTTCCTGAGAGAATATGCATTTAGGCACTCTTTTTTTTTCTTTTCTCTCTCGTATCTGCTGTGTCTACCGACTGGCAGGCTTCTGCTCTAGACAAGACACCTAGAATGGTCCACTGTGAGGCCTAGGCCCCATATGTTGTCCTAGATGCTCCCAATTGCTGCACCTGAGCTAACTGAGTGGGCTGTCTGGCTTCCATCTATACCCTGAACTGAGCAGCCTGGAACAATGCTCGACCAATGTGTCAGGAGCCCAGCAGGTTCTAAGCTTGCAAAGGGAGTTCCTTCTGCCACTCTTCATGAAAGGAAGCAAGCTCTGACGTCTCCTTCCCCTTACCATCTCCTCTGGTAGCTTCAGAAGCTCCACTTGGACAGTAGTTACCTCCACCCCCATCTTGGGAAGGAAAGCATCTTAGTCCCACAGGGGAAGCCAGCCATGTTACTAACATTTGCTCAGTCTCAGCCTGCACGGGCCCCAGCTTCCCTTCCATGCCAGTGTGGCCAACAAAAACCATTGTTTCTTTTTTAAAAAAAGGATGTATTTGTTTTATTTATATGAGTACACTGTAGCTGTCTTCAGACACACCAGAAGAGGACATCAGATTTCATTACAGATGGTTGTGAGCCACCTTGTGGTTGCTGGGAATTGGACTCAGGACCTCTGGAAGAGTAGTCAGTGCTCTAACCATTGAGCCATCTCTCCAGCCTGAAATCACTGTTCCTTGATTCTAGCTCATGCAAGGGCGGCCCAGCTTCTTGCCTAGTCTCTACTTGACTTATATAGTACATTGGTCCCTGTATAGTGTGGATGCTCAGGCAGCCCTAGAGGAAATTTCCCAGAGGGCTTTGGGACTGCATCTTGGAGGCTGATCCTCAGACTAGCCAGCCACAGATGATCCTCTGCATCTCTGGTTGACTATCTCCTTATGGGATCCCAAGCCAGAACTGATGTTTAGCCACAGACCTCCAGCTAACAACAGTTCGGCCGATTCAGGCTATTTTAGATGGTATTTAATTGCCATCGTGAATAATCACTGCCCAACTAAGCCACGGATAACTGCCCCATCACAGTGGCACAGTTACACAACAGGGGGCCCAGGAATAAGACAGACCAGCATGGTCTCTACAGTTTTTTCTTCATGCTGCCCCAAAGCCTTGCTTCCCTCCAACGGTCTCTGTTTCTTGTCAGGGACACTGTTGCCCACTTGAATTCCCTTCATAGCAGAGCCTATCATGGGGGAGTTGGCTTTAGATGAGTTATTTTGGCAGAGGACAGCTTCTAAGTGAGGAAGCCAATATACAGGTGTACTCCTGAGGATTCCCTGGTTAGAAAACTCCAGTTTTCTGGTGGTGGAAGCTGGCCCGGGGCCATTCCTCTTGTATTTCAGGGCTCCCTGCTATAAGAGGTGACAGACTGTCATCGAGGGGAAGGCAGTGTTCTCTAGAATGGCCACACCCACTGAGGCTAATTAGGATAGATATAGGAGGTAGCTCAGAGCAGGCACCACAGTGGCTCCTCATTCTGCTTGAATTCTCTTTCTTTTTTCACAAGCTCTTTGTCTTATTCCTCATCACGCCTGTTCTCAGGAAGGATCCTTATCATGGACTTACACTTAAAAAGTGTGTCTTGGGTTGGCAAAACCAAGCAAGTATGGCCAGCGCTGTCTTGCTCAGTCTTCTCCATGGCCCCAGGATTACAACTGTTTTGACCACTCTCTATAGATGGTAAGACAAGTCAGAGGTTACATCATGCAGCTCAAGGAGGGGGCTCAAAAGTCACTTCTGTGGCATTAGCCTCACAACCTCTTCCACTTCCCCCAACCTAATCCTGTATCTAGTTCAGCATTTTCCCCGACAGGGCCCCTCCTTTCTACCCTGCTGACCCGAGGTCAGGCCTGGCGGCCAGAGGTAGTAGCTTCCTGGAAATCCACTTAGCAATGACCTCACTCACTGTCCTCTGAGCTAATCTGCTGATCCTGTTGTTTCTGAAGGCAGGTGGCTCTGGTCCTCCTGATCCAGATAGGTCTAGTGCAGAGGGCAGGATGTTTTCAGCAGGGCTATGTGTACATCTGCAGCTCCCGGAAGGATGGCTCTGACTCAGTCTCTACCTTCCCCTTGCCCAGCCCCCATCTCACCATTCCCTGTCTAGACTAAGACAGCCTGAGGTTCCTTTTGCCACAGGCACCTCAGGATCTTTTCCCCGCTGCCTCCCGCCCCTGCACCTTCTTTCCATTCTGTCCCCCCCCCCCCCCCAGAACTTCTGTCAGGGACTCTATGAAGCAGGGTTACAGAGCTTCTTCCATGGAGAGATGTGAACTTTTGGGACTTTGGATTTGATCGAGCACGTGGTCCGGCATCTGTGAGTGTCTGAAGTGCTGGATGGAAAGCATCAGGTTGGTGTCTTCTGCGGTTGGCTGCCTGGATGAGACGCGAATTCTAGCCTTCCAGAGGCCGAGTGGAAGGCAAACCCACTCATTGGTCCCGGCAGAAACGCTCGGATCAAACTACTGAGGCTTTGGGTAGGAGAGGAAGGAAAGAGTAGAGACGAAGTAAGGAGGAGGGCGCTGTCCAGGTGAGAGGGAGTCAAACGGTTTAAAAATCAACTCAGACAGACACACAGCCGTGAGATGGGCCGTGAGCTGCTGAAGCAGGTTCGGAATTGACTGAAGAGCTGGGAACACGGCCTTTCTCCTAGGACCGCAGACTGGGATGGCCCCCATTTGCCTTGCCCTCTCTGTGGATCTTTGGTGAAATACCCTAAGGTGTGAAGGCAACTGGAGAGTGTGAGGTGACAGTAATTAAGGAGCCAGTTAGGTGGGCTGGGGACAAGGTGGGGTCTCTGGCCTTCGCCAGCTTCATGGGGTCCTTGCGGAGTGTTGCATAGAGAACCCTCACTTTGGCTTTCTGGTGTCTCTCCTGTCCACTGAGGCAGAGTGGATGAATGCATGTCTTTGAAAGAGGGAAGACAACAATCTGGATGTTTAATTTGCTAGATTGGTGGTGGCTTTGGCACAGGGGCACAGGCTTGGTGGGTGTGGCACTTTGAAGGGTTCATCTTGAAGGTTCCGCAGGGTGGGCAGGGCATTCACCACGGAGGCGGAAGACAGCTTAGGGGAGCTAGTTTCCGAGTCGGTTCTCCGAGGGGCCTCTCTCCTAGAATCCGCTTAGCTCAAGGGGTCTCAAAGTCAACCACAGGTCCCCAGGCCCAATGGCTATTGCTTGCTGATCCACATGAGCCATTCAACTTTTCCTCAGACAAGGGACTTTGCTATAGGAGACCTGGGCCTGGGGTGCCTAGTTATGGAACATAAAAGTAGACCACGTCAGTCTCTAGTGGGTCCTCCAAACCCGCGCGCGCGCGCGTGCGACAGCGTGCACCGGTGCGTTCCCATTGGGTCGTGCCCCCACGTGACCCGGTGCGCGCCCGGAGACGGCGACGCCGAGGCCGCGCCCCTGCGCGCGCACACCCTGACGGCGCCGAGGCCGCGCCCTGTGCGCGCGCGTGCCGAGCCCTCCGCGTCGTGCCGGCACCGGCGCCCGGACCGCCAGGTCAGTCTCCACCGCGCCGCTCGGGCGGGGGCGCGCAGGGGGCCGTCGGCGGGGGCGCTGCCTCGGGGCCGCGCAGGCGGGAACGCGCGCCGGTCTGTGTGTTTGCTCCCGGCGGGGGCCGCGCCCCGCTGCAGCCCCTGCGTGAACCCGGCCGGTGGCTACCACGTGCAGGGCCGGAGCCGCAGGGAGGCCAGGCGTGGGGACCCAGCCAGCTGTTTTCTCGGTGTAGCGACCAGACCTGATGGGTGAAAAGGGTGACTCTGCTCCCATTTCTAGGGGTGCGGAAGCTTTCCTCAACGTCTGCTCCGTTTTCATCTTCCCCAAGATCCTTACCTAGGATTTGGTTCGCCTCAATTTCCTTCTCTGCATAGCTTGGGACATAGAACCCCATAGCCTTTCTTGCCTCCCGCATGAATGTCAATGGGTCACCTTTGAAGGCTGGGCACTAAGTCTTGGGCCCCTAGGGAACCGCGTCCTGGATTAGGCATCCTGGGTCAGGTCAGATGGGGACAGCACCTCACTGTCCATGGGTCGGTCCTGCTATAGCCTGTCCAAATGCAGCCGGCTTAAGCAGGTGACTCTACCATCTCCTGGTAGGCAGCTGCAGGCATGGTTGGACTGGATGCCATGCTTAGTTCCGAGGCAGGGAGTGACCATCCCTCTGACCCGATCACTGAGGGCAGAGTAGATTCCAGGCCGGTTATCACAGTGTGCAGTGTCCCATGGGTAAGTGATGTACCTCTCTACTTGGCTGCATGTTCTGGAGGAAACTGCCCAGAATCTTGGTATTGAAGGCAGTGTAGTGTGGACTCCTTGGGTAGTGCCTATGGGCTCAGGTCCTCCCTAAAGGTTATTAACCCCGTTCCCAGATTTTACTGAAGAAGTGGAGTCAGGTCTACCCCCTAACGTCTAACTTTGTTCTACCTGCAATGAGGAGAGGGTAGACAACACATGGAGGCTGTGGCCTGCTCTGAGGCGGTCGGTGGGGCCCCTACCCTTGTACTTTTACTGTGTGCCTAAGGATGGGACGCTGTGGGAATGTTTCAAAATGTCCCCTTGAGAAGGAACTGGGCAGCCCCAGACACCTATCAGGTTTCTTCTCTTGGCCAGTGCTGGTGGCAGGTCTAGGACCTTGGTGGTTGATGGGTAAGCAATCTGGACGGGTGGCCATCGCGGATGTCGAGGTAGGAGCCCACCAGGATCTCTTCCCCACACACTGGGAGGACTTTCTCCACTGTCTCCAGCCAGCAAAGAGCTGGGCTGAGGGTGGCCAGCCTGTATAGTTGGTCTGGCAGAAGGGGAGCTGAAGGAGGGCCTCTTCCTCAGACCAGTAGGTGGCTTGGATGGTGGTGGGCAGAAAATGGCAAGAGGACCTCTGGCTGGGGTGAGGGGAGCTGGCTGTCACCGACTCAGGCCCTTGGCTAGTTCCTGGCTCGTAAGTGCTGCCAAGTGAGCCTGACCTCACTCACTGCTGTCACGTTGGGATACAGTGCACAGAGCTGGCCTCAGGGGTGGCACAAGTCTCTGATGCCCAGTGGTGACCGTGATGCTCCAGGAGGGACCTCAATAGGAGGATGACATGGTGCCCCACTGCCCTCTTACAAGAGGCTTCCCAGCTCACCCACCTCCAACAGGAGGTTTCCTTAGCCACCCTTACCATCTCTGCTCCTTCTGGCCCATGTACATTCTCTGCCCACAGTGGCTTCTCCAGCATCTACATGTGTGTGCGGTTGTATGAGGCTGGGTTCTGCCCACCAGAGCTGGATTTCTTTCTTTCTTTCTTTCTTTCTTTCTTTCTTTCTTTCTTTCTTTCTTTCTTTCTTTCCTTCTCTTTCTCTCTCTCTCTCTCTCTTATTTTCTATACAGGGTTTTTTTTTTGTGTGTAGCACTGGCTGTCCTGGAACTCTCTGTAGACCAGGCTGGCTTCAAACTCGGAGTTCCACCTGCCTAGGCATGGGACATTACTGGCTGGCTTGGCTTCCTAGTTTCTGATTAATCTAGTCCTGAAGTTGTGTCTCCTGTAAAATTGGGGTGTGGTTTATTGGCTGGGGAGTTGGGTATAAGGATCAATTAATAGGGGGCATACATGGCCTTGTTATTCAGGTTCCACCCGGTAGGGGCTCTGGGATCAAGATGTCTTGCATTTGGGACACGGCTGTGGTGTGCTGTGGACTGGGCCGGTCTTAGCTTAGCAATGCATATGTAAAGATCCTGCCATGTATCCTCCAAAGGGACAGTCTACAGGGTGTGGAGCGCAGGGGGACTGCTGAGGGCCCTGGGGACACCAACAGTGTAGCTCCAAGCCAGTGTTATGTTACAGTGAATAAGGTAATGAAGCACAGTTGAGGAGCTAAGGAGGATGGGGCTGTGGGGTTCTGAAGGCTCCATACGAGTTCACATGGTGGAGGTTGTGTGTTTCCTATCAAGGGGTGCTTCAGGCCAGCACTCCTGAATCTCACCATAATCACTTTGAGCTGGGCCAAAGCTCTTGGGAGAGTTCAGACAAGAAGCAAGCTGCTAGCCTAGTGAAGCTGGTAACCCTCAGGGGTCTCTGCCGTCATCCTAATGACAGAACTGTGACTCAGGAGCTTGGCTGGCCACCTGGTGTCCATGTAGCTTGGAGCTCAGCCTGAGAACATTAGCACCAAGGTCTTTTTTTTTTCCCTAGAACTCTTGAAAGGGACACTAGGGTGACATTGTGTACCCAGTTGTCTTCCCTGGGACATTCTTTTTTACACCCTTTGCTGAAGTTCAGACCGCCGTGTCCCCTCCCCCCACATGCCCACCTGCTTGTCTCCCAGATGTCTGTCCCAGATGTGGGGGTCTGCTAGAAGGGTCAGAATGATGCCATGTGGTCTTTCCTGCAGACCACACACCATCCTGCTTGGGTGCTTTTCCGTTCTGCTCAGGGCGAGCTGACTACCCTGATGTGGAAGCTCTATCTTCTGCATGGCCAGGTGCTGGGGAAGGTACCAGGAAAAGTAGGGTCTCCTTAGTAGTGTCTGGTGACATTAGTGATGACCACAAGGGCCTTTGGACATCTCCTTGCTTTTCACTCAGGTTGTGAGGTTATCTTCCCGTCCTACAGCTGTGCTGGACCTAGAGGTACAGGAATGTGCCTGGGGTACTGTGCTGGTTGAGGATGGCTTTGGCCTAGGGCTGGAGTCCAGGCCCACTATTGTGGGACTATACTGCTTTCTGAGGGTTGGCTAATGGAAGGGTATGGGCTCTCATTGAGGGGGGACTTCAGGAGCAGGCCGCTTCAAGGTTTCGGGGTGTGTAGAGTTGAACTCCCAGCAGCCAGTCTGGTTCTCCTTGCCCACAGCCCTAGCAGAGTGTGGGTGCCCACAGTGTGGTTGTCCCTGGTGTGCTGGCTCACCTATGAGGAGGGTAAAGGTCACACATGCTAATGACTGGTCAGCAGGGTTGGGTCACAGGTGGTGGGGCAGGTGGCCCTAGTTTGGTTGGACCAGTTTGGGCATAAACTTCAAAGCCTCTTCAGTTCCATGTTCAAGCAACGGTGCAGCTGATTGGTTGAGCCAGTGTACTAAGGCAGGGTCCAACTCTTGTCTGGAAACTACTGAGCAGCTGGGGAGTCAGATGATTACTGGGTGAGGCTGGAGCCCAGCTGTGGGCTGCCTCAGAGCTCTGCCTTTGCCACCCCAGTGAGCTATTGTGTCCAGTGTAGTTCCTGTCACTTGCCCCAGGGACAGCATGGATGATTTGGGCCATTGTCACCTGGAGAGGCAGGCATGATGATAGCCTGCTTTATCAAGAAGTTCTGAGATTATGTTATCCAGAGTGTATGGAATGTCTACAGGGTATCTGGCTCTTCTTGACACTGTCCTGGGTGGCGTCTCTCATAGAAGGACACCCTTCTTCCCCAGCCTGAGCTCAGCAAGGCTGTCATATCCTTAGGTCAAATGGCTCTTGGCAGTGATGGCTTTTGGAACCCATGACCTGGATCTCTGGAGGGATAAGGCTGGAGGGGTTTGTGTAGGTGAAGTGAAGCTCAGGGTGGGCGTTTAGAAAGAGGGATCCTACCTCCAGGCCTAAGCATCAAAGTGGGGGTGACCTGTCCAGTCTTTCTAGGCTGCCATTTACCCTTCTAAAGGAAGTGATCATTTTTGCGTAGTGAAGGTATCCTAGCCAATGAGGTCTATCCAAGGCGTGTTTATTGCTAATTGAAAACTGAAGGCAGTGACCCTGGGAGGTTCTAGAGCTAGACAATGCTATCCTCTGCTACTGGGGCCAGAGGGAGTCTAGCAAAGGATATTCTAGAAATCAGCCCGGAGTTAGGCATGGCTCCTCCTGCTGCCCTGCCTTTTGTCCCGACTCTGTTTGGTTCCCACCCTTGTTGCTTGCTGCTCCTGCCCCTGTGTGGTCCATGCAGACAGTGGAGAGAGGGAGGAGGTCTGCCTGGACAGGTTGGGCTAGAACCCCTGAACAGGGCCAGGTTGAGACACAGGCAGAAGCTACTGGGTCTTGGCTGAGTAGGCCAGTGACCAGGGTCTGGAAGATGCAGGACCCATGTTTCCTAGTGGATGGCCTTCAGGTAAAGTTCAGCTTAATGGAGATCCAAGGCTGTGGATCGGGAAGCATCCCTGGTTGATCATGTGGCTTGAGATGCACACCCCAGGAGCCTAACATCCTTCTCTTCAAGGGGAAGCACCAGGTGGGGGGAATGGTTTCCCTGGACCTCAGAGTGCTGTTTTCTTCTTAGAATCAGCAAGAGCTATAGAGTATCCTAGCAGTGCTGAGGGACTGGAGCCCAGTATGTGGGCAGCAGATTATTTAGGTCACTGGGATCAAGGCATCTGGAGGAAGGTTTAAATGAGTGAAAGACTGATATGCTACCACAGGTCTGATCTAGGAAATCGGAATAAAGGTACTATGGGTTTCGTTGGCCAGCCTGCCTCAGTGTCTTAGCCTTCGGGTCTGAGTGGCATGGGAGACAGCCAGTTACTAGCTAGAATGCTCCTTTTAAGCCTCAGTTTTCCCTCTGTACTGTCTTGTAGAAAGCTTCTGTATTTCGTTCTCCTCCTTAGATCTGTGGGATCCCGTGGAAGCCTGTTCCCAAGGCCTTGGGTTCACCAGACACACCCAAAGCCGGGGCTGGCCCTGAAGAGGAGGTAGGTCAGCTGCAGCCGGCAGGCCGGTCCTGTCCCCTTCCCTTGGGACCAGGGCTCCCACTGCACTCTGCCCGAGCCTTCCTGTGACTCAGGATTCCCGGAAGAAGTTCAGCTGTGTTTGGAGGATCCCCTGTCCCACTCAGAATAATACTCTCCTGCCCCATCCATCATGGCTTCGGCATTGGCTCAGTGTCATTTGCTGGTCCCTGCTGCCTGTGCCCCAGAGAGGATGCCCTTTCTTCCTGGCAGCCCTCTCTGGCAATGCCCACTGGCCCTGAAACTCTGCCAAGGCAAGCAGTTCCCTCTAATCTCCCAGTTAGGGCAGCAATGAGGCCCCTCCTCCAGGGTCAGCTTTCCTCTGGCTGGCTGCCCAGAGGCCCAACAAATGCTGGGAATTGCGTTGCAGAGCTTCGAGGTGCCCAGGACTCCCAGTGGTCCCTCCACAGTGATCTTCCTGCCCCTTGCATTGGCCTTAGGGAACAGAGGCATGGCCCTGCATATACCGACCTTGGATGGACCCCACAGTAGACGGATGGCTTATCATGCACGGCTTATCATGCTGGGTGGCTGGTTCCTGGCTACCTGAGCTGAGCTGCTGCTTCTGAACTGGATGTTAGCGGGCACACAACGAATGCCGATTTCTCTCAGGCCTATGGAGGTGCTGTCTGCTGGTGCCTCGATTTCCCTTTCTGCCAGGTGATGCTCTTTGGGCTGGTGTGGACCTGTAGTGGCTTCAGAGCTCACATAGAGAAGCGCAACAGTAAACACCATTCACTGGTCAGCTTATAGATTCAGCCATGTTTGTTGTAAACGGCTTAGGGAAGAGCTCCCTTGCATGCTGACCTTCCCCTTTACGCTCAGCTCTACAGAAACAGGATGCCAACATCGCACTTGGACTTTCCCATGGCCTTGACTGTGGGCCTCTGGTCTTCGTGTCTTGAAGTGTTGTTTATTGCCTGCCTCCCCACCCCCATTTATAATGGGAGTTCTGGACAGCTAGGGACGTGCGTTTGGGGACTATGTGAATCTTTTAGTTCCATCTGCTGGCCCTGATCCCCCATCACCCCATTGCCACTGTCCTGGCTGCTGTATTGGGGGTGAGGATACAGTTCTTCCTCCCCAGGCTCCCTGGAAGCTGTCCTGGTCTGCACTGGCTTCACGGGAGTAGAAAAGTAGAAAGGGGTGGTCCTGTATCGGAGAGACTCCCACACACTGAGCAGGATTACAGGGGATTATAAGACCTTCCAGGAGCATGTGGCTCTGCATCCTAGAGCTTGTGCTCCAGGAAGGGGATTCTCCTCTTGCCAGGAAGTCAGGTGGGCTTCTAGGAAGTGGTGGCAAAAGGTATGATGGAGAGAGGGGCTGGTGGGGTACAGCCCACATCACCTGAGCAGGCCTTCACTGAGCCCTTTTGGGTTGGTGGTAGGCACTGGTCCAGGGTACCTCTTTGATTCCCAAGGTAGCCTCAGGGTAGCTGCTCTTTATTCACCACCCCATCTCCCCCATTTCTCAGGCAGGAAGCTGCTGTCTGGGGCTGGCTTCCTGCAGGTGGCACTGCCTGGAGGTGGCAGTGGGAAGTGGCTGTTGTTATGCCCTTGCAGAGTGGCCTGGCCCAGCTCTCTTGGTTCTTTTGTTTGTGATGAGCTAGAGACGGCAGCCCCCAGGTGTGTGGGGAGGAACCCAGCACAGCTGTGGCTCCCCTCAGAGAGGTGATTAGCTCATAGGAGGCACTGCCATTGACATCTGCTATCTGTGAGGGCCTCAGTTTCTTCCCGCCGGCTGTAGGTGTGAAGTCTCTGTTTAGGGACTTTGGGTGTCCTCTGCTAATGCAGGGCGGGCCTCCCTGCTCCTCTGCCCCTTTGTCCCCTCCCACTAGCTGTAGTTCCCACGACTGGCCAGTGCAGGAAGCCATCTGGAGGGCTTATTTACCCTCCCATAGCCTCCCTGGCAGGAAGTCACCGGAAGGGCTGTCCCCAGGGATCCCTTTAGGCCTGTGAGGACAGCCAGCGGCTTAGGGGTCTGTGCTGTGGAGTCCCCCAGTGGAGCAAGGGGGCAGGGAGCCAGGAGAACAGAGCTAGGCAGGGCTGGGAGCCCGGGATGTGGCTAGAATGGGGTTGAGACGTTCATCGAGGAGCCATCTGTCCACGCTCCATCCACCCCTCCCTCACTCAGAGGAGGTCCAGTAGCCCTGGTCCTAGCACCAAGGCAGAGCCACTCGGGTTCCATCCCAGGGTGGGCTGTGTGGTGTGTGTGGGAGCAGGAGGGCGTTTAACACACACTGCATAGACCACCAGGTGGAGGCAGGGTGGGGGAGGAGCGATCTAGGGGCAGGAAGCTGAAGAGGGTACAGGAAGAGGATGTGGCCTTGGGAGGGTAGGCCCCCACCCCCCGGGAGTGGGAAGTTGACTTCTCGGACTCTGGGCTGGGGGCAGAGGAGAGAGAAGCACACAGGTCACGGGGCACACATGGTACCAGTGGTTTGGGCTCTTCAGACCCCTCTTTGCCCCCTTCGCAGGCCTCTGGCCTGTTCCTCACAAGTCCTTTCAGAACTCTCTATCAGCTCACTAGACTGGCTGTTGAGGTCTAGAGACCCAGGCTTCTCTTCTGCCTTACAGGTGGAGCATGTCCAGTTGCCCAGGTATTCGGGCAGCTTCACTGTCCATTGGCTGGCCTAAGTGTGATTGACAGGGCTTGGGGACTGTCCATTGGCTGGCCTAAGTGTGATTGACGGGACGTGGGGACTGTCCATTGGCTGGCCTAAGTATGATTGACAGGGCCTGGGGACTGTTCCCACGGACACTGCCAGCTGGGCCTGCCCTGCCCCAGGAGGGACCTCAAATCCTGCGGGACCTGTGGCCTGGGTTCTTGGCAGCCTTGTGTCTGTCCTGGCTTCTCATCTGCCTTGGGGAGTTGGGTGGGCCCTGGGGTCACACAGTCCTGTCCCAGCCAGCTATGGGGAGGTCAAGGTATAGCCTCCTCATCTTCAGTTTCTCCCCTTCCCCTTCCTCCCTCCCATTTGTGGAGGCTATGGCTTATGATACGACCCTGCGCAAGCCCGTAGATGTGCCGGGGTTTCCCAGACAAGTATCCTCCAAGTCCCTGCCCTCTGCTGAAGGAAGTAAACATGGGAACATGAGGCTAGGCCAGTCTGGGTGGGAATAGAGGCTGTCCCTGGGCACAGTGGTGGCCATTGATTGTCCCAGGAGGGCCACTGGCAGGTCCAAAGCATTTGTTGTGCACACTGAGGACATGCTGTCCTGTGATCCAGCTTCATGCAGCCCTGGGCTGAGAGTACTCCACCTCAGAGGCTGTGCCAGGTTTGAAAGATGATTGGCTGTCTCTGTGAGACATTCAGAGTCGGGTCAGCCTTGGCTCATCCCAATAATCCTGCCTTCCCACGAGATACTGAGTGAATCTGAGATAATGCAGAAGTCCCAGTGGAATGGACTGGAGTATTTAAACCACAGACAACCCCAAGTGTGGCCAAGGAACATGGGCATCAAGCACAGTGGGCTAGGTGTTGGCCTCTGGGCTGAGAGTCCTGTGCCCTGGTCTGGCTGGGACAGCGCCACCTTAGCTGTGATGTTTTCCTAGGCCCAGTGTACTCACTGATACCACAGCTTAGGGGATCTTCCCTCTTAGACTACCAAGAAGAGGGGATGGACAGACTCAGGCTAATTTGGGATCCTAGGCCTGTGTTCAAGGCTGGGAGGCAACACCCAGAGACTCCACAGGATATGCCACATAAGCCTTAGGAGCGTGGGAGCAGAGGGCTGGGTCCTGGTCTTCAAAGGTGCTAGGGACAGCCATGGAGGCCACCAGGCCATATAGGCTAGGGTGGTCTGGTGAGTGTGTGTGTGGTTCCTGGCCAACAGCTCAGCATGTCTGTGACCAGTGTCTCCTGGAGAGTCCAGAGGTATCATTCAGGAAGTCTTTACCAGGGTGGGGCTACATCCTTAAGGATCCTGGAGGGCCTCCAGAGGGAGGCAGCTCCGATAGGCGTGCACAAGCAGCCCACCTGCCCTGTGCCCTTTACCATATAGGAACAGGCTGTGTTCAGAAGTGCTGGTCAGTGTTCTTCCCCCACCAGTACCAACCCCCACTGAGCACTGGCTAGACTGAAGAGTCACTGAGCAGTAAGAGAAAATGCCAGGAATCCTCTTCTCTAAGCTTTAGGAGTTAGCATGAGCCATAGGCTGCCCCAGCTGTTGTGTACAGCCCACGTGTGCAAGAACAGGTCTCTAGCAGTTACGGAAGGGTGAGTCCAGTGCCTGGGAAACCTGTATGGTCCCTGCTGCTACCCAAGCCTGGGGTCGCAGGCTTGTGTTGGTCCCCTCGACCCCCCCAGCTGCTTGCAGACCCTGGATAGCTCGTTCCCGGGCACACAGCGTCCTTTCTTTGTGTTCCCATACATAGGTGATTCTGGTTCTTTTTTGTCATGTGCTGCTTCCTCGGGGTGGGGTGAGGGGGCATGGTTGGTCTTGGTGAGGGCATCTTGGGGTAGGAGCCTTCCCTCTCTAGGGCGGGTTCCAAGTGAGGACTTTAAATTGTCCCTATCTTTGGTCCAGGCTCTGAGGTTAGGAGGCTTGGTGTGAAGGGACGAGCTTCCAGCTGTTCTTCTCCACTTCACTGGCCACATGGTCCTTGTTGGCATTCTGTGAACCCCATCCCACAGTTACCTGGCAATAGCCAGGTATGCCCTGCCCCAGTTACTTGGCACTATAAAAGGGGCTGCTTGCCCCCTCCTCCTCTTCTTACTCTCTTGCTCTCCCCCTTTGCCCCTCCTCTCCCCATTCCCTTCCCCCCTCTCTCCACATGCTTATGGCTGGCCTCTGCTTCTCTACTCCTCTTCTCTCTCTCTCTCTCTCTCTCTCTCTCTCTCTCTCTCTCTCTCTCTCTCTTTCTCTCCCTCTGCCTCTGCTCCCCTCTTAACTCTATCATGACCTGAATAAACTCTATTCTGTACTATACCGTCGTTGTGTGGCTGGTCCCTTAGGAGGAAGGGATTCCCAACATGGGTCCCCCAGAAGCATCCCCCTTGCCCCCATGCCTCGCTGCACCTCCATGGACCCCCCCCCCGCCTTCATCTTTTTCCTAACAATCCTGGCCAGGCCTGGTGTCCTGGGTGTGTAGTCCTCACCCTGCTCAGATCTCCCCACCCGCTTCCTGCGTTTGCACACCTGTTGAAACACCTACTCAGTGCAGTGTTCAGAATCCGTAGACAAGGGCACCCCTTCAGTGGGGAGACAGATAGATCCCAGGTCAGGCAGTGCTGATGGACAGCTGTTAGCTCAGAAGTCCACTGACCTGAGGTCTGAGTGACGATGAGGAGGCATGGAGAAGCAGAGAGGACCACTGAACCAGGAAGCCGGAAGCCGTGCAAAGGCCTGGAGGCAGCGCTGCCCTGTGCTTAGTGGTTTGCAGACACAGCTGGGGAGGCAGGTGCAGGGGTGGATTAGAGAACAGTCACAGGGTTTGGGGAGATTCTCCTGGGGGTGAGGGCCGCTGGAGGACTGAACAGGGGAGGTTATGGTCTCCCTGAGGTGTGTTGGGAAGATGGAGGACCTAGGATACCCAGCCAGGGCTGCTGGACTCCAGGTGGTCCTGCTCCAGGAAGCCTGGCCCTCAGGCAGGTGACTCGATAGACCCTCTTCCAGAGCCCCCGGACATCAGTGTCTTTGTCTTGTGCTGGACTCTGGGACAGGCCTGGATGAAGACAGAGAGTGGTTGGTGCCCTTGGTGACTCTGCTGAGAGCTGGCCTAGCTGTCTTTCCTTGTAGGTGCTCCCCACTTACCTCACAGTGGCCCCTTTGTTGCTGGGTCTTCCTGTGGACACCTACCTTCACTCTTCCATTAACAACGGCACGTCCCTCATTGTCCTGTGTTTCTGACAGTCTGGCAGTTCTACAATAAGCCAATGCTGGGGGTGTCTATCCCACTACACAGTTGGGTGAACCCCATAAAGGCCAGTGTAAATAGACAGTGATTATCCCGTCACATAGGATGGTGGTGACTGGCTAAGTCTCCCCAAGTCTCCCTTTTCTTCCCCTTCAACCCAGTGCTCAGGGTCCTTCAGGGAGAGGTACTCAGCTGCCCAAATCTCCCAGGAGCCTGCTACTGGTTCTGTCCAAATGAGCTCAGTAAACAGCCCCAGGGTGCTCGCTCCCCTCCCCCTCTCTTTCTTTCCTCTCCCCCTTTCTTGTTAGAATGTGTTGCAGCTTTCAAATGCTTACACAAACATTTCCTGTTCTCAGGGGAGTGATCTGAGCTCTCCAGAGGTCCCCATTGCCCATCAGACCCTCCCTTCTCCTCTCCTTTCCCTTTTACCCCGTACCTCTTCAGTGGCCACAGCACACACCTCTCCTAGCGACAATGTCAAAATTCCTCCAGGCCTAAGAAGGGGCTGATCAGGTGCTCCGGGTATGGGCTGGATCCTGTTATTCTGTCCTTGTTACTAAGGCCCACTTCTTGGCCTGGATTTAGCTCTAGGTTTCTTGGTCCCTGTCAGGGTATCACAGTGCTCTTGGACCCCAGCATCTCACAGCATCTGCCTCCCCTACTCCTGCTGGATACACTGATCAACACTGTCCCCAGCGTGGGTTCGAAATGGTCTAAATAACGTTCCTCAGCTGAGGACTGGATAAAACATGGTGTGTTTCTATGGTGGAATATTATTTGGCTAATAAAAGGAAGTGAAGCACCAGCTGGCTATAAGAAAGATTGTTGAGGACACGCTTGTATGGGAAAAGACACCACAGTGGTTCCATGCGACATCCTTTTGTACCAAAAATCCCAGACAGGGAGCCCATGGACGTGGGCTAGAGGCAGAGGTGTGTGGCTTATGGATGCCCTGTGTGCTGAGGGGAGGTACGCAGAGCTTCACAGTGCTCTTCCAGAACTTTCCTACTGGGCTACAGCCCCAAGACTTCCAAGTTTTAAATCTGGAGACAGAGCACTGTTGTATTCCTGCGACTGGCCTTCAACTGACAACAGTCCTTTTGTCTCGGCTGCCCGAGTACTATGATTAAAAGAAAATTCTCTTTAGACTTTTAGTTAAATTTATTTATTCAGGCACTGGTTGATTAATCAATCGATTGATTGGTTAAACTCTGAGGAGTTGGTTTACTTCCTCCTCCAGTCTAGGTTCCAGGGATTGAACTCAGGTAGTCATACTTGTATGGCAAGCACTCTCTTGGTTGATCCATCTTCCTGGCCACCATCATCAAAATCATCATCATCACCATCACCATTAGCAGTAGCAGCAGCATCTTGTGCTGTGGATTTTGTTGATTTGAAACTTAGGTAGCCCAGATTTGCCTCGTACTCATGAAAACCTTCCCGCCTTCCCAGCTGAGATCATAGCGCACCAGCACAAGTGTCATATGGAATCTGCAGGGAGGGTATACACTTTAAAATGGTTTGCATGAATGAGGTCTAATGCACTCCTGGAATCCCAGAACTTGTGAAGTGAAGGCAGGAGGGGTTCAAGGTCAGCCTCGGCTACATGGGGAGTTGGAGGCCAACCTATACTAGCAAGATTTGCCTTTAAAAAAATATGGTGGTGATTTTCGTGTTACTAGATTTTATTGGAGAGGAGACATCGAAACAGCCTTGCCCCAAGTGGCTTGCTGAATATGTGTTCCCTGGTTTGTGAAAGGATAGAGATGCCCTTGGCTTTGCCTAGTGTGTTAGGACTGATCATACAGGGTTAGTGCTAGCAGCTATGGTGCTGGGCCTAGGCTGCTGCCCTCCTTCTTCCTGAGGAGCTATGATCACAGTGGGAAACCTGGGACCATGAGGGGAACCTGTTCTTTGTCTTCATGGCCAGTGCTGCAAATACTTGCTTCTGTATGTCTGTCCTGTGGGCCCCCAGAGCCTAGTCATGACAAGAGTAGTTAGAGCTCTTGTGCCTAACTCCTGGTCCCCCAGGTGCCAATAGTGTTGCCTCTACAAGTCCTTGCCTGTCTTTGTCCTGGATCTCTGAGGAGCCTCTGAGTCTGGCTGACTCGTGAATAGCCCAGCCACAGTGGTACAGAATAGAGGAAAGGTTCCAACTTATCCTGAGAACCATCCTCTGGACACTGGGTCCCGTCCACCCTGTGGTCCTCTGTGTCCTGGGCTGGGAATCACCTCTGTGTATGGCTTTCTGTCTGCCTCAAACCTGGTGCTGTTGCCTCCTACCCACCCTGCTGGGACCCATGGGAGACAGGGCAGCCCAGAGAATGTCTGGTGCTTCATGAAGTACCTGCAGGTCCCTCCCAGCAAGCCAGCCTGTACTTGGTGCCAGATGCTCGGAGGAATTTGCTTTAATCCCAGGAGCAGGTAAGGTCCTTACGAGGGCCATGTGGCCTGTCTGGGCCCAGCATGCTCAGTTCACCTCCCAACACTTGCTGAGAGACCCACTCCTGTGTGTCTGGGAAATAGACCCTGATGCCCTGGGTAGGGTGACCAGGCACTTGGATGAGCAGCAGTGAGCCATGGTTGGCACCTTCTTGCTGTGTGTCAAATCTGGGGCATGGAGGGATCTAGTCTTAGGTTGCTGCTGTGGGCTACTGTATTATTCCACCTTCTTAAAATTAGTGTCAAACACATTTGGAAGGCCTGTTGGCTGTCTCTCCCTTGTCTCCATGTCTAGAATGGGGTCTCTGGGAAATCTTGTAGAAATGAAGTTACTTTGATTGTTTTCCAAAGAACCCTGGAGTACCAACCTGAGTGTGGGTCCTAAGCCCTAGTGGGGACCTGGCCCAGAGTCAAAGCTACAGGCACAGTTCGCAGGCCTTTGGGAAAGGGACACGTCTCTTAGATCCTGGACACTGAAGACAGCTCCATTAAGGCCAGACCTCCAGAGCACCCATCTCACCGATGAGCAGACAGAACACAGAGCAGTAGAGGATGCCACCCAATGTCATACAGCTCGTACAAGGGACAGGTAGCAGGGAACCAGCGGTCTAAGCTGCTGATTCTCTGTGAAGAAATAGGTTCTGCAGCCAGAAGTCAGAGCCTGAGCAAGGGTATGAGGCAGCCACCAGAGAAAGTCCCTTTGTCTGCTACCCCAGAGAGCTTGCTTGCTTTGGGCTTGAGCTGAAGGGGCTTAAGGGGTGGGGAGTCTTTCTGAGCTGCCTCAGTTTCCTCAAGTGTCTTATCATGTCACAGGGGCTGGCCAGGCCTATGGGAGGAAAGTGATTTGGAGATAAGTTGGACCCAGCAGAGGCTGTACACTTAGGGGCCAGTGCTGGCTTTGCCAGGGTGTGGCCTCCGGGAATGTGGCTTGTGTGTGCGTATGCGGGATGATGCATGTGCCTAGTGGTACCAGTCACAGCAGCTGGGGACGGTCAGCAGAGCCCCGTGGTATGGTCACTTTCTTGTCTCAGGGAAGAGGCTCACTGCCTTGCCACCCATGTGCCTTGACATAGGTTTGGCCTGTGAAACCACTGGGTCTTGTGGTCCGGGAGGCCTGATGACCCAGTGTTTTTCACCTGTGTCCTGGGGTTCTCACTGAGTTGGACCTCTACTGTCCCTCACACACTACCTCTTGGGGGTATCAGGGCTGTGTTTTATCACCAGGCCAGCTCAGAAATAGCTGTGACCTCTGTGGCCAGCCTGGCAAGGCTGGATCATAGCAGCCTACGTGCACCAGGCCAAGTCATCTCACCGTGAAGGCCAGCTATTTTGGACATGGCCTCTTGAGGCTAGGTCAGAGCTCTTTCCCGCGGCTCCTTGGGCCCCTCTGACGTGCATCCGAGGGCCTTGGCATGAAGCCCTGGCTCCCTACGTGATTTCCAGCCCCCACCCCCACCCTGCCCGTCTGGCCCCAGAGCTCTGGGCTCTGGGTAGGACTGAGGAGGAATCCCATGAGACAGACTCTGGGTGAGGGATGAACTGTCTGCGCCTGCCATGCATTAGTGGGCTTAGCTACTGTAAGGAGAAAACAAACAGGAAGTGAATCGCTGGCTGGTTCTGTGCATGCCTCAGTTTCCTCATCCAGAAAATGGGGTGATGAGTACCTTCCAGGACTGTCCTGAGAATTGGTGTGGTGTATGTGACCACCACACAACACAGAGAGGCTTTGGGGTTCCCTTATTTCATAGGTATGGATAATGGACCCAGAAAGGAGCCAGCATGGAGTGGATACAGCTTCTGAGTAGGTCACTGGGTTCATCCTACTTTCGACTGTGAAATACTTGAGTTGTTGAGTTGAACACTGAGATACTTGACTCTCCCCTCTGCCTGCCAGAGTATTCTGCTGAGCTTCCTGTAGAAGTGACAATACAAACTCATGATTCCTGCGATCCTAGAGGACCACAGCTTCCTGGGTGTGCTTCCCATTGGGCCTGCTCTAGAAGGCCAGGCTAGCCTAGCTTTCTACTTCCCAGGTTGGATGGGAGTGCAGGTTGAATCCTCACTCTAGAGCAGAGCTCTTCATCGGTCTGTGAGGATGCCAAGTGGGTTTTCAGTGTTGGTGTGGGGCACGAGGGAAAGGCCACATGGCCAGCTGGCTGTTGGCTGCAGCTGATGCTCCTGGGTTTTTTGACTCCTGGAGAAAGGTCTCAAAAAGGAGCTAAAGTTGGTCCTTCAAGCAGACTGGGTGTGGCCTGTGGCTTGGCACTTTGCAAGCAGGTGCAAAACTGGTGCACCTTGTAACCTACTTGTATCATGTGCCTTTTGGCCACTGTGATGACTCTGTTCACACTACATATACAGATTTACACCTCACTTGGAGGTGGGCCCAATTCCACGGGTACCCTGGCAGTGCAGGCAGCCTCAGTGCCTGGTGCACACCAGGCGGGGGCTGTGTTGAGCACGTCTCAGTGCAGATTTCCATGGCTCCTTGGAACCTCTGACACTCATATGGACTTATTGGGTAACTAACAAGAGTACGAGGTTAACCTTAGGCCTAGGGTCCCATTCAGCTCTCTGAGGCACCAGCTTGCAGCTCTTGTCCCCTCCTAGGGTCTGTGCCTGTTGAAATCTACAGGACTTGGGCTGCGCTTCTCAGTTTGATTCCCAGAGCCCACATGTCAGCTCACATCTGCCCATAACTGAGGGTCTGACATTCTCACCCAGACATATATGCAGGCAAAACACCAATGCAGATAAAATAAAAATTAACATTGAAAAACTTCCACTGGATGGTTTCTTGTATGACACGGAGGGCAGGAATCATCTGGTGAAATGTGGGCCAAGTCTTCTCTGGGCCTTTGTTCTTGGTGGGGGCTTTTTGTGAGAGTGGGGTCTTACCTCCCTCAGGGGTTAGTACCAAATAAGTTCGAGAATCTCTGTCCCCTCTGGGATGCCTTCCCCAATCATTGGCCCTAGGCTTTGGGGGCCTTGCAGCTTGGCTGACACTGTGGTAAGAGTTGGTACCAGCCTGGATGATGCCAAGGAGGGAAATGCCAAGACTGAGGAATGGTTTCTTATGCCGGGACTGTGTTGGGCTTTCAAGCCTTACTCTGACTGGGATCCTGGACCTGTGTGCCAGAATCGTAGGCTTATGGTAGCCAGTGACCATTGGTGGAGGTGTGTGTACAGCCTTTCTTTACATTATCATTGTTGGAACACCATGGTGGTTGAGGAGCAACAAGGGACTGGTTCTGAGAGGCAGAAGCAGCCTCTGACCTGTTTATGGAGTTTCCACTTCCCGGGGAATGAATGGGAGTAGAGGTTAGTACTGGACAGGAAGAAGCATAGGCGAGCCCCTGGGTTGGGCCTTGGTGGGCTGGGTGTGCGGCCTGGGCTACTTTCCGTTCCTTTTCCCTACCAGAACAGCAGTTTTCAACCTGTGTGTTGAGACCCTCTTTTGGGGTCAAAGGGTCCTTTCACAGGGGTCACCTAAGACCATCAGCAAATACATTGTGATTCATAACAGTAGCAGTTACAGTTATGAACTAGTAATGGAAATAATTTTATGGTTGGGGGTCACCACAAGCAAGAGGAACTGTATTAAGTGTACTGTACTGGAGGAAGTGTGAGCCCCAGCAATCACTGATGGGGCAAGTAGGACCCGAGGCCAAACTGCTGCTTGCTGGGAATATCTGGCCAGTGGTTTTGGGTATGGGGCTGCTTACTTGGAGGGTGGGGTGAGTTGAGACTTATTAGGCAGGTTGACCACCCCCTTGGGGATGTGATGACCTGCTTCCCACCCTCCCTTGTTCCTGCTAGCACAGGTCCCTGGAGGACTGCCTGTCCCCTGTCCCCTGCTCAGCAGGGAGACTTCTATTAGGCTGTGTGATTTTGGACCCTGGGCTGCCTTGAGCTCAGTCCTGGGGCTGCTATCTCAGGTCTTCTGCCTCTACCTCTGACATGGAGCAGGTAAATAAAATTAGCTGCAAGGGAAGGGTAAGCTCTGAGGACTCAGGTGGTGAGTGTCACTGGCCCTGAGTGGGAGGGTTCTTGTTTGGGGACAGCAGGCAAGAGGAGCTTATGGCAGAGGGAAGGGTGTCATAGCACTTTCTAGGAAAAGTGGGGAAGGGTGTCACCCTTGTGACCAGAGTGGCATCTTTTTCTAGCAAGACCCAAGTTCTGTCTTTCTCTCAGCTCTCTGTCCATCATGGGGTATCTGGCCCCCCTACTGTGGTATACCCCTGCTTCAGTGTAGGCTGATCCATGTGGCTCCTGTTACTTCCATAGCAGCCACGCATCAGAAAGTGGACCAGGACCACAGTGGGTGGTGATGTGGCGGTTGGCACAGCTCTGGTGGAGCGCAGTCAAGGGCACCCTCTCAAATCTGCCGCACAGAGGGATCAGTGAGGCCCAGAGCCTCCCCATCATCACCTCCGTCAGCCATATGCTAACACATGGCAGCCTGGCTTGGCATCCATCACCACCTTCAGCCTAATGGCTCCTGTGAAGTTCTGGAGAGTGACATC
Source organism: Micromys minutus (assembly GCF_963924665.1). Classification (NCBI taxonomy): domain Eukaryota; kingdom Metazoa; phylum Chordata; class Mammalia; order Rodentia; family Muridae; genus Micromys; species Micromys minutus. Next base: position 16,141,162 of record NC_137962.1, read on the forward strand.
TCATGCTGGTCATAGCTGTATATAAAGTGACAGTCCCCTTGGCTCTGACGGGTGTGTGGAGAGGCTCTAAAGAGTGTCTGGAGAAGCTCTGAGGGGTGGCTGGGGAGACTCTGAAGGCACCATGGCTGATTGGAGTGGAGTGGGCTTCTCGCCATTTCCTTTGATTGCCCATTGGGTGTAAAGCTTCCGAGGCTGTGCAAGTCACACAATAGGAGACGGGAAGGAGGCCTGGGCTAGAATCAGGCAAGCAGGATGCAGGTACCCCTGATCCCCTTTCCCTATTCTATCTGGCCACACGTAGTACAGGGATTCTCAGTCTTGTGTCTCTGCTGGGGTTTGTTTGTATGTAAATTTGGGGAAACACATGGGCCAGATTGTGAGCCGCCAGCCAGGTAGACATTGGTGTTTGTGCTGATGGAGAATGTGCCTGGTTCCTGCCCTGGGAACTGAGTCTGCCTGAATGCTGCTGTCCCAGTTTCTCTTTTCCATGGTGATGCTGTTGAGCCCGTTTCCCTGTGCTGTAACTCCCTGCCTAGCATCTCATGCTCCCTGCAAACTCTATCTCTGTGATCTTGGGGAGTTCATTATGAAATTTGCTTCCCCAGCCTTAATCCGGTGCAACCATGAGGCATGGAGGGAGCCTAGAAGTGCTTGGTAGGTAAACATGTGACTGGGAACTTGGGACACAGGGTGATCGGTGGCTTCCTGTGGGAGAGAACAGGGTACCTGGAGGTGTGAATCCCATATCCTTTCATTTCTTCCACTGGAGGGCAGTGTGTTTGGTAGGGTACAGGAGCCATGGAAGATGTGTGAGTTGTGACCGGGGGAGACATCATTCCATCTGCAGTTTGAGCCAAATTTTGAGGCCAGTCACGGTGGCTTGCTCGGTGGCTTGACAGATGGCCGAGTGTTCAGTCCTGGTGCTAATCTGTGCTGGAATGTGAGACATCAAGCTGCCTTTCTACATGAACACACGGGCTGTTACCCACTTAACACTTTTCCTGGGTGTGAGTGGGTCACTGATGGAGTGAGGAGGCCTGTGGACACCTGGGGAGCCCTCAAGCCCCCTAGGTTGGCAGGATCAGAAATCGTGAATATTGTCCTTTGAGGCAGCTGGGTTTCCCCAGCTGAGTCCTTGGATGCTTGGATGTTGTGAAAGAGGGACCAGATGGCAAAGGTGAGAAGTCCTGAGACTGGATACAGGAGAGCACTGCCGTGCTGTGGGTGTGAGCGCAGCTTGGAGCTTGCTTGTGACTGTAAGGGAGTTGGGTTTCTCAGAGGAAACTGAGGCACGGAGTTCTTGCTACTCTGTAAGAGCGCTCTCCTCCGTGACAGGAACAGGAAGAAAAGATTCAGGAGCCACGGCTTTGGGTTCATGTGTGTGGAGCATTGGTGGGAAGCACTGAAGGAAGGTAGAATGAGCTGGCCCACGGTACCTCAGCAGACAGCCCCCTTGAGAGCATTGGGAAAGCACCGCCCAACTCTGCATGAGGTAGCCTGGGAAATGGAGGTACCCCGAGTCAGGAGTTCAGGAGCATGGAGCTCAGGCTGGAGAGATGGCTCAGCAGTTAAGAGCACTGGTTACTCTTCCAGAGGTCCTGAGTTCAGTTCCCAACAACCACATAGTGGCTCACGACCAACTATAATGAGATCTGGTCCTCTCTTCTGGTGTGCAGGTGTACATGCAGGGAGAACGCTGTATATATAATATGTAAATAAATCTTAAAAAAATCCACGGAGCTCAGGGTGGACCTTCAGGGGTCAGAGGTCCCAAGTTTGAGACCTGGTGAACTTCATGCACAATGGCCTGGGCACAACAGCCCACTCTGCTGCCTGCTGGCAGAAGTGACACTTATAGCAATTGGCCTGCAGTGCTGCAGACGGAGCTGCTGCCAGGCATGAGGGTGCCCTCAGAGAGCGGGAGCTGGGGTTGGCAAATCACCACCGTGCTCCACAGGGCACTGTTTAGGCCGAGCCTTGGTGGGGACAGCAGGTGCTTGCTTTCTGGAAGCCCAGGGTTGTTTCACAGCCTGTGGCCTGCAGGGTGCTGGCACCACCTTGGAAGGTGGCTTCCCTCTCTAGCAGTGTGTCCATTTATAGAGGTGGCCTTAGGCTCAGTAGAGGCCAGCACTGGTCCCAGGTGGCACAGGGCATCAGGGCAGATAGTCAATACAGGCGCCAGGAGTGTGTCTGCCTCCCTCTTGGGTCACCTTCTCCAGGGACTCTTCCCTGCCCACCCTGCCGACCCTGCCCTCTCTTGGGTCACCTTCTCTGGGAACCCTTCCCTACCCACCCTGCCCTCTAGAGTGTCTGCCACCTGGGACTCTCCTGCAGTCCCTGTCCTATGCGTAGTTTCAGGTAGGCTTTGAGGGACTAAGTTGGGGAAGCCCTTCAAGGAAGGAGGCAAAGGGGCAGCTGACATAGTGGCTCTCTCTTGGAAGGCATGGAGCTGCTGTTAGGGTGGCATGGGTGTCCCCTCCTCTGAGGTTCTCCCAGACCTCGAGGACCAAGGTCTCGTGATAGGCTCTGGATGGCTCCCCAATCTGGACCTCTGCCTAGAACGCCGGGTCATTTGCTCCTTCCATAAACAAGCAGGAGCTTCTTGGTGCCAGGCCTGGGTGGGAGGTGGGGTATGGGTAGAGCTGAGTGCCAGGTTCCTCCTCCTTTAGGGATGCCTTCCCTGGGCAGGGCACATGGCCAACGGGGTTGGGGGTGCCATGGGGTTAGAGAGCCTGTTTTGTGAGGGGTTATACCCCTGGAACTGTGGGGCACAGGGGTGTAAGAGCTTTGGATGGGTTCCTAAGGACTGGTGTGGGTGGAGCTTGCTAGGGTCTCCCCTTCTGGCCCCAGCGATGGGTGCTCTGGGAGGGCTCCAAGAGGCTCTGGATGTGTTATATATAGACTTCTCCGAAAGGCTTGGGGCTCTGCCAGCTCTACCAGGTGCCCCCAGGCTTAGCGAGGGGCCCCAGCATGCTGGGGGGTGGGGGGTCACTTGGAGCCCTGGTTGCAGCCCTGGCTGGTGCAGTATCTCAGAAATTGCTGTCCCTGTCGCTAACAAACCCCTTTCTGGTGGGCCACCAGACATGGTTTGATGTGCTTTCTCCTAGCCAGCTGGGACTGTGGGTGGGCAACTCTCCAAGCATGGTCTAGCTTCCTGGCTGGGTGGGTGACTTGGGTGATCTACTCAGTATCTCTGAGTTGCTGGATGCTGGTACCTTGTAGAGGGTTCAGGGTCTGCTGTCAGGATGGGGACTAGTGGCACAGCCAAAACAGTGGGACTGATCAGCATCTTACTTAATACCATTACTGCTCTGGGTTTATAAGGGTGGTATATTCGGGGATTTCAGATGGCTGCCTGGCTTTCTGGGGGGGGGGTGAGTCAGGATGGGGCTGCGGGAGGATGCTCCAGCCTGGACATTATCAGCCCTACTTAACCTGAACGAGGGATAGTAGGCTCTGTGGTGCAAGGCTGGCTAATGAGACTTCTCTCTGGGAGTATTAGGAGCATGCCCTCTCCTGGCTCAGGTCCAGCCTTTCAGGGACCATTCCTCTCCCCAGCACCAACTAATGATTGCAGGGCCAGGCCTCTGTCTGGGAGCAGGGCTTGGACCAGGGTTCCCAGCAAGGCAAGCCCTCTGGGGAGTCTGTGAGCCGGAACTCAACAAATCCTGCTCCAGAAGGCTCCCAGGGCAATACAGCCACTGGGGCAGGTGTGGATTGACATCTGTCACCATTCTAGGGCTGGAGAGCACAGGGTTCCAGTCTGGGATGACTCTGGTCAGTGGAGCCAAGGAGATCCTGCTGGGGGGGGGGTGTGCCCTGGAAGGCTTCAGGAGAGTTGGGTGGGTGTCAGTTGCCTTGGAGATGAGCCTGTACAGAGTCCTGTGTGACTCGAGTGTGCGTGGGTTCAGTCCCTCAGTTTCTTCAGCTGTAGTCTGGGAGTGGCGGCTCTTAAGGTGAAGTGAGCGACCACACAGTAGCTGTTCAGTGAATGCACATGAAGCCGGAGAGCTGGAAGCGTTCCTGCAGGCCGGTGGCCCCTCTGCAGAGGAAGGTCTCCGGCCCAGCAGGATGCAGAGGGGATGGCAGGCCGGTCCGCGGTGGTCCTCTCCCTTCCTCCTTCCTCTTCCTCTACTGGCCGCGCCTTTGTTTGCGTGCTATCTTTAGGCAGCAGGTGCGGGAGCCGCTGTGAGTTGGGTCGCCCGCCGGTCACCGCCCCCCCACGTGACGCCGGGCGCTATAAATAGCTGGGCGGCGGGCGGCGGGCATCCGCCCCGGAGCCGGCGCCGCTGCGGAGGGCGCGCGCGGGTCCCGGCCCGGCCGGCCGGCGCATGGAGGCGGCCGCACGCCTGCGGGCGCGGGTGAGCCGGGCTGCGGGCGGCGGGGACCCGGCTTCGAGGACGCTCCCGAACCCTAACCCTACTGGGATGGACCCTGCACGGGATAGCGGCTCCCTGACTTCTGGGTGGGAAGCCCCGCTGAGGTGCGGGAGCTGTGTGCACTCCCCAAGTCCCACCACGGGTTCTTGGGGTCCCTAGCCCATCCATGGAGCAGCCTTACCTGTCTTGACAGCACAGAGCCCTGAACTGTGACTCCTGACTCCCTGTCACACGGGGTCCCATTTAGGTCTCTTCTGAAGCTAGATGCACTCCCACCCCATCACCCGAGGGTGGGGCCTCTGTGAACCTTTGTGTCTTCTCCCCCCCCTGCGGGGGGGGGGTTCAAGTGTTTCAGATTACTAGACTCGATGTTGAGAAAACTTGTATGGCTGGACGGCCGGGACTGGGCAGGGTCCAGAGAAGGTCTTTCCACGGTCCTCTGGCCCAAGTCTTCATCTGGCAAACAGGGACAAAAATGGGTCTTGAAAAACATGCGGCTTCTGGGAGCAGCAGAGGGCTTAGGATAATGCTAGAGGAGGCTGGGCCGGGATAGAGAAGGGGCCGTTGGAGAAAAGGCCCAGGCCATAGTAGAGTCGGTCCGTAATGAGCACGAAGGGTGGGGAGGATGTGGTGGCTTGACGGAGTGCCTGAACCCACAGTGGTGAGGGAAGGTGAGCTCAGCTTCTCAGCTTCTGCTACACCGAGAGCTGCTGGGATAGGGGTGTAGGTAGCCCGTGGGCCCACAAGCTTTGGGTCAGGCCTGCTAGAGTGCAGTAGGGGACCTCTGAGTCCCCCACCCCCACTCCCTGTGCTTGCTCTCTGGGCTTCTCAACCCCACAGAGGTGATGTGTCCAGCTGGGCGTGGCAGAGCCAGGTAGATCTCTGTGAGTCCGAGGTCAGCCTGGTCTTCAGAGTCCGTTCCAGGAGGCGGGACAGGGACAGAAACACTGTCTGCAAAGAGGGTGAAGGGAGTCATGTGTCAAGGGAGGGGTTCCTTTTGCAGGGCAGACACCATGTGGTTGAGCCTGGGTAGACTCAAGGCATACTGTGGGCATGCCTCTTTGCCCACACTTATGGGTGTGGCCCAGTCTGCAGTGAACTGTGCAGGTGTGGTAAGACACAGTCCAGCCTAGTGACACCTACACCTGGCCCACTGGCCCCATCCTCTTTGTCTTGCTGGAGCATTATAGGTGGTTCAGGCTTCCTTGACCCAGATGTTGCTCTTGTTACCCCTGGAGTCTTATAACCCACCTCCACCCCTGCAGTAGCTGTTAGGTGCAGTCAGCAATGCAGGAGCCTACCAGTGTTCTCTGGCTTCCTGGGGCCTTCTCTTCTTTTCTTCTGTACACACAAGGGCATTGCAGTGTGCACACATGGGATGCTCCTCCCAGGAGGCCCAGGTGTTTGTGTCATAGCATGAGAGAAGGCTCTCTGCTCACACCGGGCTGGTTGTGGCTCTGCATGCACAGGGGCTGAGGACCTGGCCCACTAAAGCAGGCACAGGACTCCTTTTTGCCCTCCTCCAAGGTGCCCCTCCATCTTAGCCCTTCCAGAATGGTGGCAAGGATTGAGGTGTGAGCCATGGCATTGACTTGGAGTGGAGGGCCGAGCTGTTCTCAGGTGTAGAAGGTGGCAAGTAAGGATTCTGCGCTATCTGGTACAGCCGAGCCTTGGACAGTGAGGCCTGTGCCACAAGCTGGGGACCAGAGTCTTGTGCTGGGCTGAGGTTCCAAGGGCTGCTGGAGAAGTGGGTGCTGGGGCACAGGCAGAGAGGTAAGAGGTATGGGCAGAATTCTTCCAGGTGGGGTCCAGGAGGGACCTTCCTTTCGGAGAGATGAAAGCTGGGTGGGGGATGGGCCAAGTCCAGGGACTCAGGCTCTAACTGTGGCGCCAAGTTTTTTCAGCCCTCATTGTGTAGGTGAGAACCAGGTCCAGAGAGGCTAGCGACATGCCCAAGGTCTCCCAGGCCCTCCAGGGGGTGACGGGGAGCTAGCTGTTCTTTTGGTTCCTTGCAGCTAGTATATTTGCGGAGGGGAAGGTGGGGTGAATGTGTCAGGGCAGATGTCCTCCAGTAGTGTCCTTCCCCTGGGTCCTGTCAACGGTGTGACTCCCTTCCCGGCCACCTGCGCTGTCACCTCCTTGGTATGAACCTGGCAGCTGGCTCCTTGGCCTGTGGTCTCTTGCAAGGAGAACGTCTTGTTTACCTCTAGTGCCTGGCAAGCCCCAGTGAGTTGTCCCTGTGGTAGAGATTGCAGAAAGCCTGAGGGGCAGTGGTTGAGGCCACTCACCCCCAGTTCCTCTGGTGGTACCCATTGTCCCTGCCCCTACCCTTACAGAACAATCTGAGCTTTACTGTGTGCTGTGTCCAGTGGTCCCAGGAGAAGGACCGCCGCCCCTATGGGCTGTGGGGGGGGGGACCATGCTCCATGACCTGACTTCTGTTGCTGTAGATATACTCTGCTTGTGGCGTTCATATGCTCCTGGGACAAGGCCTGATACTTTCTTCACTTCATCTTGGTGGCTATGTAGTGACTCTTCTGTCACCACAGAGGCCTGGGGTAGCCCTGGTAGGAGCCGTCTGTCCTTTTGTGTTTCACATGGAGAATCCAAGGAACTCCCATTTCTTTCTCCCTCCCATAGACTGTGCCTTCTGAAGACCAGGGTTCGATTGATGGAGGATCCCCAGGAGGGCAGCACTGACTACTGCCGTTCCCAGCATCGTGGGTGCTGCCGCTGAGGAGGCCCGTGCACCTCTGGCCCTCACCATTGCCCTTGCTTCCCAATGGCCTCTGCTGCCAGGCCGGAGGCCAGCACTGCTGCCTGAGCCCGCTGCCTCTCTCCAGGACTTGCTGTTCCCTGATGGGGTAACGTGACAGACTGGATCAGAGGCTGCCTGCCCACCACGGCCCAGGGCCGTCAGAGTTGGTTGAGTTCAAGTTCAATTTCCCTTTGGTCCTGAGTGCTGGGGCTCAACTCTGACCAAAGGGGACACTCCTCTATCCACCCATGCAGAGAGGGTGTCTCCAGCAGCGGCTGCATAGAGGTCACTGCTCTGTGGCCAGAGTCACCAATCCGAAGTTCTCTTTGCTCAGTTTTTTTGGTTGTTGTTATTTTTATTTTTTCGCCCTTGTAACTACTCCACTCTGAGGGACAGGACTTTGGAGCTGCCCATCTTGCTGCGGGGTGGGGGAGGGCTGTGTTTGTTTCTTTTTCCTTTTCTTTTTTAGAATTGGGTTTTTTGGAGTTATCCACCACCAGGCAGCTTCCTCTCCCTCTCCCCAAGTATTTGCACAATATTTGTGCGGGGTGTAGGGGGGCGAGGTTTTAAGAAGTCTTTTCTTTTCTGACAAGCACGGGGATCTCACTGGACTTGGTGTGGGGGGCTGGGGGACCCCCCGTGCAGCCCTTGCTGGCTAGCCCTCTCTGGGTCCCCGGAGGAGGCATGGCCCGCATGAACCGGCCTGCACCTGTGGAGGTGAGCTACCGACACATGCGCTTCCTCATCACCCACAATCCCAGCAACGCCACCCTCAGCACATTCATCGAGGTGAGTGGGCCCTCGGGGTGTGATGGGTGCTCGTGATCAGCTGGCTTTCCTGGAGTGGGTGTGGGGCTGGGAGGATTCAGGTTTGGGAGAATGCACATTGTTTAGGTTATGGTTGTCCAGAATCTTAGCCTCTGCAGAAACTGAGAAAATAAAGAGGCCGCCGAGGGAAGGGGACAGGCAGATGGAAGATGGGCTGGGAGAGCTGCCCCTTGGCTATTTCAGCCCACGAGCTCAGGTGTTAGGAAGCCGTAGGGAAAGAAGAGTCCAGAGAGGCCACAGGTGTCTGTTGCCTGTAGCCACCCTCACTCCACCCCTAGATGGGACCGGGTATTTTTTGCAGTCTGTGTGGGGGACTAGAGTTGCAGCTGTCAGCGTGGCCTCACTGGAGACCCTGGCTAAGGCTCTTGGCTGCAGATCTGGAGCTGCTTGCAGAGCCTTCAGCTGCATGCCCGGCAGTTTGCGGGATAGACTTTTGTGGCTTTACGTTTTTAGTCCTCTTCTCTGTGGCACGAGCTAAGCCCCATAGAAAGATTGCAGAGGAAGGCAATGGATGCCCTCAGTCAGGGAACTGGACACATAGCTGGCTGCTATGCCAGGGAAGGCTGCCCCACTCGCAGTTGAGAACCTTTGTGACAACAGGGCCTGGTGAGGGGCTATAAAATCAAAACAGAACATTCGCATGGTGTCTGAAGTGGACACTCCCTCATTTTTCTTGTGCTCTCAGAAGAGTTGGGTCTTGGCCTTGCTGTGCCTGTTGGCTATCACATGGCCAGCCAGACCGTCACCACTCCCGAAATATCTACTGGGAGCAGGTAGGTGGGGGTTGGTCCTGCTTGTGGCTGTGGGTATAAATACTCCATGTTGGCTGTGAGCTGACTGAACTTTTCTCTGGAGGAACGGTGCTTCCCCGATGGTATTTGAATGGTGTGCCACCTAGCTGGCTCTGAGGTTGCAACCCCTGCTTGCTGGAGACTTGGAAGGGACTTTGGGGAACCCACTCATGAAGCTCAGGAAGGTGGCCTCAGGCCACCCTGCTGGGGACCTAGCGGCTTTATCTGATGACCCAGGCTTTGTTGTTAAGACCCTTTGTCTTAGGTGCTGCAGAGGTATGAGGGACAGGAGGGGTGTCCAATCATAGTCAGTGGTTGAGCTGTGCGTTTTAGTGAACATGGGTGCACCTCTTCGCTTCTTCAGGTGGGACAGGGACAGGTGACCCGGAAGCACCAGCAGGAGACCCTGCTAGTCACTAAGTCTCCAAGCTCACCTGTTGATTGATGCGATCTGCTTGTCTCAGGGGAAGCAGTTTGAGGGGACACAGCTCTGTTTAGGGGTTCCAGAGGGGCAGGCCTTTGGGGATTCAGCATGGGCAGAGCTCTGGGCTGGAGCCAGTTAACTGACCCCTCTATCTCTCTACCCCAGGACCTCAAGAAGTATGGGGCTACCACTGTGGTGCGCGTGTGTGAAGTGACCTATGACAAGACCCCTCTGGAGAAAGATGGCATCACTGTTGTGGTGAGGGACATGTGATTCTGGGCACTGTGGCTGTCCTAAGTAAGGTCTAGGCAGTAGATTTGGGGCTCTTCCCTGTGAAGCTGGGCCTCTCCAGCCCCGTGATACAGCCTGAGCTAACTGTTCCTGTGCTGGTATGTGGGGCAGATGACTGTGAGGAAGTCATCACCCCTGTACCCATCTTCCCAGACTAGCCCTGAGGTGAGGTTGCACACACTTGGTGCTATTGGTCATCTTGAAGCACTTGGCTTGTCTGTGTTGGGGCCTGTGGGTCCTATCAGGTGCTCCAAGTCCATTGGTGCAAGTCCATTGGCAGCCTGTAGACTCTGTGTGGGTCCTTTTAGGAGCAATTGAAGCCTGGAGTCAGACATTCTCTTAGACCCCAGCAAAGAGGCAGGAGAGCTCACCTGGGGAATGGCATTTCCCTAATGGTTGCTGATTCTCTTACCTGCTGGGTGTATTTGGTACTACGGGTTGAGGCTTGAGCCCTGACAGCCCTGGAGACCCTATTGTACAGATGAGGTGGGGCTCAGCATGTGCCTGCCTGGCTCCTTTATGGCTCCCTGGGCCTCACTTCAGCCTCCCATTACTTGCCATGTGGGAGCCTATCTCCTGGCAGCAGTGGGTCCCGGGAGACCCTGTGCAGAGGCCATGGATAGGGATCCTAGCTGCTGTTTCCTTGGCTTCCTTACCCTGGGTGCTCAGCTAAGTGGGGGAGGAGCAACTTTATGGGACTGGTCATAGTGTTTGGAGGGCCAGAGTAGAGACAGCCATAGGGGCCACCTCTAGTCTGGCCTATTGCAGTTTCCTGGAACAAGGCCTCTCTTCCCAAAGCAGAGCTTGGATGAGCCAGGCCTTGCACAGCAGACCCTGGCTGGTGCCCAGTCCACAGCGTAATAGTGACTAGTTTACCCCACTGTGTCAGTGGGGTCTCATATCTACTGCCCGGCAGTTTGTAGAGGAAGAAGAACTTGGGCTCTCTCAGACCTGGGAGGAATCCTGTTGACCCTTCCCTCCTGTGAGATCCTGCAGGCCATTCAGAGCCTCACGGGCCTCCCATAATGTGGTCATTTAGGGGAATGTGAGCCTGAGACGAAGGTATATGAGCATCTCTTAGTGCAAGGTTGCCCCAGCGGACTTCCTTCCTGTGACCTTCTGTCACAGGAGGGACTTGGGTTAGACTCAGGATAGCCACTTAAACTCCAGGAGCTGCTGTTTGGAGGCAGAGACCCCAAGGGCTGCTCCCATCACCTAGCACCTGAAGACCCATGTTGTCACCAATAGGTCCAAGATGACCCCTTCTCCATCTTCCCCACACCATGCTCTAGCATGCCCTGGGCTGGACCCTTCTCCATGTGGGCTAGCTTCCACCTCCCACCTGGAACTCTCAAGGGACAGGGGAAGGAAAGCTGACATCTCTAGGGCTGGTCCTCGGCCTCTTCCTCTGCAGGACTGGCCCTTTGATGATGGGGCGCCCCCTCCTGGCCAGGTGGTAGAGGACTGGCTGAGCCTGCTGAAGGCCAAGTTCTACAATGACCCGGGCAGCTGCGTCGCTGTGCACTGTGTGGCTGGCTTGGGAAGGTGAGTGACAGGCGGGGCTTATGTTGCTGTTGGATGCTCCGCCTGTGGCCCTGTAGTCTAACGTTATTGCTTCATGCATTTGGATGTGAGCCACATCTGCTATGCCTAAGGCCCGGGGTTCCCAGGTCTTTCTTTCACAGCCTGGCAGGGAGGGCTTCCTGCTCTGATCCAATCACTGCACCTCATGCAGAAAAGGAACTGCCACAAAGACCTGCTGGTCATCCAGGCCTGACCCCCTGCTGGGGAGAGAACAGATGCCCACACTAGATGGAAATGGGACAGGCAGGAGAGCATCCCCTGACACCCGTATTGCAGGAGGGCTGGGAGGCAGACTCATTCAGAATGCTCACAGTTATTTTTCTAGGTGCTTAGGCACAGAGAGGCTGTCTGCATCCCTTAGGTTGAACAGGAGGGGCCAGACCTGTCTGGAGTCTGTGCCTTCCAAAGGCAGCAGAGAGAATTGGGGGTCAATCAGACTCTCAGGCCCTGTGTCTTTGTGAGGTGGCATGAGGCAGGGGCATGAGAAGGGCTCTGCTTGTCCCCACAGGGCTCCAGTGCTGGTGGCTCTCGCTCTGATTGAGAGTGGGATGAAGTACGAAGATGCCATCCAGTTCATCCGACAGTGAGTAGCTGGAGTGTGGGCAGCACTGAGAATCTATGGCCGGTTTTGACTGTCGGGTGGGGCTTAGGCTGTCACCACGGCCTTTCCTGGCCCCTCGCCTCTCACTTCTGTAGCCATTCCTGTCAAGTCCCCCTCTCTACCCTCCATGGATGCTCCCAGGCCTCTGTACCTCCTTGTGGTATGGTAGCCTTCCTGGAGAACCCCCATCTTTGTGATCTTCTGGGCAAGAACTGCACAGCTCATGCTGTGCCCCTAGCCTGTGACATGTGTGTGTGTGTGCGCGTGTGTGTGACATACCCATGTGCAGGCACCTCTGTGCTGCCTGAAATAGGCACAGCTATCTCTTGTGTCCCTGGGGCAGTCCTCCAGGGTATAGTAGTGTGGCCTAGTAGCCTGCAGGTGTCTGCAGGGGAGCCAGGGCTATGCAGACTGGTACGCAACCTGAAGAATTGCACTAAACAGATTCACAGTTCTCTTCTTGTACAGCGCTGAGGAGGTGCTGGTTTGCACGAAGCCCAGGCCTCCCTGTTTTCTCCCAGACCACCATCTTAGCCCACCTCCTGTGTGTCTACCCACTCAGGGCCTCTAGGGCCTGGAGCTCCCTGGGGCAGGCAGGGTGTCCAAGCCAGGCTTTATGACCTTCTCTCTGTCTGTCCTTGTCTGCAGGAAGCGCCGTGGGGCCATCAACAGCAAGCAGCTCACCTACCTGGAGAAGTACCGGCCTAAGCAGAGACTGAGGTTCAAAGACCCACACACGCACAAGACCAGATGCTGCGTCATGTAGCTCAGGTCCCAGCCCTGTATACCCTTTACTCTTGTACCTCATATCCATGTCTAAGGAGTCTAACGGCTATGTGCGTTCCTGCTCTGTCCCCGTCTGTGCCCACGGCTGTCTTTCTGAGGCTGTCCCTGGACCCTCTGCCAGTCCTGTCCAACCCCTTCACCCCCTGCCCAGGCCACCCACCAGGCCTGTGTATTGCAGGTGGGTGTTTTTTAACCACTGGGCCCAGTGCCTCAGCAGCACCGCCCTCACCCTAACCTTTTTCCAGCACCTTCGTTACTAGGTGCTCTGGACTCTCAAGGCAATAAATAAGGAGCTGTGGATGTGTGTGAAGAGTGGTGCAGAGTCCGGGGATGGGGTGCGGTCGGGGGAATGGGGTGTGGATCCTGGGAGGCCATTGTCCCCATCTCTTCTTTCCTATTGTTGTTGCTGTGTGCCTCCATGGCGCCCTCTGGTGTCCATACAGTGCGTGCACCCTGTTTTGTTCAAGTTCTTGACACATCAGCTTGGACTGCTGACAGTTGAGGTTGAACATTAGGAGGTGAGACTGAATCACCTCTGCAGGACAGAACCGGAAGTCACTTGCAACTTTGAAGTGGCCTCCAGCTCCCACCTTCATGCGGCTTGTTGATGTGGGGTACAGGTAGATCTGAGTGCTGGTGGGCTTAGGTGATGTGGGTCTGCTTAGGACCTCCTCATCCTGCTCTTAAGTTCTGAGCAGTGGGCTGGCTCCCCCCTTAGCTGAGGAAAGGGTACCACGAGGGACAGTGTCGTGTGGGTGTGCCGTCTGTCTTGTGGCACTGACACACTTATGGAGGTGATCCCCAGGCCTTTGCAGACCCAGTCCCTTCTGTGCTTAGAACAGAACCCGGGTGCCTCTATTTGCTGCCCGCTTGGATATCCCCCCTTCAAGTTCCACCTAGCTGTGGACTAGGTCCCAGAAACCGTTAGGGCCCACGTAGACTCCCCCCAGTAAGGCAGGCAGTGGCAAGGTGCAGCCAGACTCAGTGGTGACCTTGTGTGTGCTGGAAACTCACTACCCCTGTGGCATATTTGCACAAAGTCACTTTTTTTTTTGGTCTGCCTTCTAGGCTTTTTTTTGTTTGTTTGTTTTAAATCTTTAAAAATCTGTTTATTTATGATGTACGAGTGCTCTGCTGCAAGTACACTCACATACATGCCATCAGATCCCCTCATAGATAGATGGTCTTGAGCCACCATGTGGTTGCTGGGAATTGAACTCAGGAGGAGAAGCCAGTGTTCCTAACCGCTGAGCCATCTCACCAGCCCCCACTGCTTAAGTTTTAAGCACAATGTCACTGTCCCAAGAAACATGTAGTCGAGGGACTTGGAGAGACATGGTGTTGGGGACCCAGCTGAGGGTATGCGGGGTCTACCTACCAGAGACTTCATAAGGCCTGGGGGATGTGGTGTGGAGGATCTTGAGTGGCAGGCACAAAGCCCAGAATGGGAGGGCTAGCTGGAGGGTCCCTTGGTGAAGCTGGCTGGACTAGTGGCTCCTGAGAATGTCAGGCTCTGAGCCCACAGGGTCTGTCTGCCATTTCTTAAATAGGAACTGGGGCTGAGGAGGAGGCTCTGCCTGAGAAGGGATGTTAAAGCGGGGCTCTCAGGGAGTTGGGTACCCTCTTCTGGACTCTTGCAAATATTTAACACACCACTGGACTGTGTCGGGGCAGGCTGGTGGGCCCTGCTGGGGGAAGATGCTGCCCTGGGTAGAGAGGCCTGCTGTGATGCTGGTCACTTCCAACACCTCCACAGCTCCATGTAGAGCTCTCACCTCAGGACTCTGGAGACTCTACTCTCAGGCCTCCCCCTACTGGATGGCCTGCTCAGCTGTGGGCACTATGGCCTGGGGCTCTGGTCATGTGGATTTGATCCCGCCCCTGAACTGTCATTAGCAGAGTCTACCACAGAGTTTCCAGGTTGTCTCTGCCCTCCCTCTCCTGTCTGTCACTGTCGGTGTCCTGGAGTCTTGCCAGCATCTTCTAAGGACTTGACTTGGCCACAGCAGAGGGCTTTCGAGTGGTAGGCAGGAAGCTGGCAGCTAATACAGTTTTGTTTTTATTTTGAATCTAGGTTTTTCTTTCAAGTGAAAAAATGTTGTACAACCAAGCTCTTTGGACAGGGTAGGGGCAGGACTGTTCTGGTGGTTAGAGACAGAGAGGATGACTCAAAGTCAATTCTTGGCTTTGGCTGACACCTTCCGAAAGAATGAGAGCTGCCTGGTGGCAAATTCCCGGATGCCGGGTTCAGGGTCATGTCTGAGGTCTTTAAAAGCTTCAGGAGAGAATGGACAAGTCAGAGGTGACCCTGGCTTGGGTTACCCTCCACCCCCAACTCCAGTTTCATCTGGGTGGGAGGCTAAGAGGCCTCTTTCCATCCATTGACCAGCATGAAGTGCCTGGGTGGGGTGGGGTCTGTTCAAGAGGCCCGGGTTCCTGTCTGTGCCACCATCTGAGATGGGCATGCTGCAGGAACCTGGGAGGTATGGAGACAGGCCTAAGGTGTGGTCCACTTACTGGAGAATAACAGCTTGATGTCCTTGTCATTTATCATCTGTGACACGGCCTGGGGTTGGTAGCAGATGGTGTACCCTGTGCAAGATGGATGTTGGATGAAGGCTACTCAGCCCCAGGCCTTCCTTCCCACCCCGTTGGTGGGTAGACTGGGTGAAATGAGGTCTTCAGGCCTGGCCCATGCTGCCCACCTATAAAAAGAGCTGCCCAGGTCTTGATGTGGCGGTGATGGCTGTGAAGGTAGTTGATGGCCTGTGACAGGTGGATGCTGAACTCCTCCTGGCTGTGGGTCATCTGGTAAGAGGAGAGCTTGCCTGTCACTTCTATGGGCCTCAGGGACTGTTGATCTTTACCCTGCCAGCCTCACTTCCCCAGGAAGGAGCTATCTCAGGCCCCCCGCTATTGACCCTGCACCCTGGTCTCTCACCAGGCAGGTCCAGAGGAAGTGGCGGGCGCTGAGGCCGGTCTCCCAGGCTAGAGTGCAGAACAGGGTGTGCCGTGGCTGCCAGCGGAGCAGCACAGCACAGCGGTAGAATGTGAACTTGGCCTGCTGCGGAGACAGCCATAGGAGGGGTCACCCACTGCCCGTGTGTGACTGAGCCCCGGGGTTTCCACTCCCTAAGGCCACAGCTGCAGTAAGCATCTCAGTAGCCTGCAGTGCTCGTGCCTAGGGAGCTGGACCTACCCTAGGGTCACAGCGCCCTGTGGAAGACAGGGAGATACCCATCTCTGTCTGAATTTTCTGGGGAGCTGGCTGTTACTGTCCCCTCCCCCATGTTAGGAGAGTGGAACACAGTAAGGCAGGCTGTATTCTTGTATCAGCAGGTACACTGGTTGCCCGTAACCCGCCAAGCTCTGTTGCAGTTGGTAGACCCACAGATCTGGCTGGCTGAATATGACAGTGCATGGGAGGGACCATGATCTAGAAAGCCCTGCGGGTGGCCTGATCCTCTGCCACTACCCTATTCCACCCTCAGGCAACCAGACCTGGCTGCTCTGTCCCGTGGCCAAGATGAAAGGCTTGTAGGTTGGCACTGACCGTGACAACAGCTGGACACTGGTCCTTCAGGTGCAGGAGCAGAGGCACCATACTCTGGCATACTTGGGTCCTCAGGCCTCTCAGCTGTATGTCTGCCACCGTTGCCACCAGATCTCCAAACAGTGCCATAGCTGCTGCTCGAACTTTGTCCTTTTCCTATGACGCAGGAATTTAACATAGGTTCAAGTGCTTCCCAGCTCGGAGCCCCCTCATTTCCTCAGACCCCTTTGGTCAGGCCCAGGGACTCAGGGTAGCGTTGGTTCTCCTCTCTTGCACTCAGAGGAGTATTAGGCTTTCTCTTAGACAAGGCCTCAGGCCATCCTCACATGGAATTACCCTGTCCTCTGTTGCCCCCCGTCACCCTGACCATGAAGGTAGCTGGGTTACTTATTCCCCATATCCTAGTGGAGAGGGCAGTCATTTTGGACACCTGTCTGAGTGGTCTGTAGTAGGCCAGGACCCAGAGGAGTTGGACAGGCATAACTTGGCACTCTTCAGCCATGAAGAGGGCTGAGCACTAGCCTGACGCACACCTGGCTACATCTGGTGCACCTGTGGGCTCACAGCTTGGCAGCTGCCTTGGGTTCAGTGTCCAGGTGCAGTGAGAAGGCAGAAGGGGTCGTGAGGCCCATGGGATGTTCGGGGAGGGCCCAGGGAAGTACGCCCAGCCATGCCTGGCTCTATTCTCACGTCATCAAAGAAGTAGCGGGCGTTGATAGCGATGCTGAGACTCTGTGCACCTGCACCCTCTGTGCCCAGGCGGTGCAGAACATCTGATACCATGCCCATAATGCCGACCACCACTGCCTCACTCTTTTGGAAGAAGCCATTGAGGAAGGCTGGCAGCTGACCCTGGAGCAGGCTTTCCTATGGGGAAGGTAGTGGGTGGTGGGTGGAAGTCACAGGTCTGCCCCCTTCACCTGACTTCACCTAGGGTACCTGACCCGAGCCTCCGCCGCTGTCTTGCCCTTGAGTCTGGGGTCTAGTCTGGTTGGATAGGATTGGCGAATAGATGGGTAGGTGGAAGGATGGGGGGATGGGTAGGGTAGATGTATGGGTAGGTGGATGACTCCATACGTGGGCAGATGTCTGTCTGTATGTATGTGTATGTATTTATGCATGTATGTATTGATGGATGGATAGGTGGGTGGGTTTACAGGCTGGTGAGTGAGTGAGTGAGTGCTACATTGCTTCCACCCCACCCCATTATTAAGCACCCCATGTGCTACATGCAGTTCAAAGGGCTTTGCTGACCATGGTCACTTTAATGGTTGGACTTGCTTTAACCATGTGCAGACCTCTAAGTCTAATGGATACAGGTTGATGGTCAAGGATATTTTGGGTCCTCATTAGAATTTTAGCTCCGTGGCATCTCCATGATCACATTTTCTCTGAAAGTCCTTCCATTGACAACAGTCTCCCACAGCAGCGACAGAAGGGGCTGTGTACCTGTCACTCCCTAGGGCAGATGAGTGGACACTTCTCTACTAGTAAGGACACTTCCCCCATCTCAGTATATTTATCAGATGGAGTTCACTGACTAGCTCATAGGGTCCTGGCCTTAAGAGGGCGCAGCTCCTGCTTGTGATGGCCGACAGCAGTGGCTTGAGGGCTGACCATGGCCACCACTGGTCTCATGACCTGCCTATGCCATTTCACGGATGTGAATGCTGAGTGCTAAACAGTCTGGGAAGGGGGTTGGTTATTCAGGGCCTTCAGGTCTTGCTCTTTACACAGTGCCTACAGTGAGGGAGGTGTCAGGAACCCTAGGGCCTGAGCTGGGAGGGGTGCAGAAAGAGGGAAGGGCGGGCATCATTGCAGTCTTTCTTGCCCCCCAAGCTGCCCACTGGGAGTATGGTTTGCTATGGTGAGAACATAGGGCTCTTAGTTGGGAGTAGAAACGTGAAGGATAAGGGACTCTCAAGGGGAACACTCTGCGGGGTGAACGGTGCTGTCTGCCTGGCTCCTCAGTGGGCCTCTGGAGCTATGCAGGAGAGTTTGCCCCTTCTCACAGTAAGGAGACATGTTCCTGGCAAACAGCAGTGTCCTCTCCTAAAATACGTCCATTTTGGAAGAGAAGGAAGCCGGGACCCAGAGAGGGATAGTCAGTGTCCCAAGTGACAAAGCTAGGGTTTCAACCCACTGGGCCTTGCCCACCCTTGACCCTTGGGGCTCTCACCTTCTCCGGGTGGAAGAGTATGTTTCCTAGGCCCTGCAGGCTGGCCACACGGATCTCAGAGTTGGGGTCCTGGAGGCTTTGAGCCAGTATAGTCAGAGCAGCCTGTTTAGAAAGCACCTCCAACAAGGCAGGGCTATAGAGGAACTGGGGGCCCCCCGAGAGCAAGCTGGCTCAGGCTTGGCACCTTCTCTTGGTTAGCCTATGTCTTTGTTGTGGGCTCTGAGGCTTAGGCCTGTGCAGGGCTTGGGGAAGGATGGTTGGCTAGTCTCCCCAGGGTACCAGGGTTAAAAAAGCATCTGCAACTTTTCCATGGTCAAACTCTTCTAGGTATGGCTTGTGAAACAGAGGCCTGGTGAGGTTATTTAGCTAGTCTGGAGCCAACTTACACCCTGGGTAGGCTCATGGAACATATAAAAACAGGGCCCCAGGAAGAGCAGCTCACAAATCCTTCTGGTAGAGGGGGAGGAGGCACAAGACCCCTTGCTTGACTTAGACCCAGGTAGCTGGTACCAGATAAAGAAGTGACCTCTCCTTCAAAGCTCTGCCATTGTAGGTTCTAGGGTGGGAGTGGGTGGGGCCCGAGTTATATGTGAGCAGGATAGTGCAACACTTGAATATTATGAGCCCATACCCAAGGCTCATTAACTCTGCTTGGGTCATTGTGGGCAGGGAAGGATGGAGAGACAGGTCCCAGGCTATAGGCAGAGAGGCCCCAGAAGCTCCTGTAGACCTGGAAGGGGTTAGTTTTGGAAACTGGCCCCACAGGGTGAGTCAGGTGGACCATCTTGTCTGGGGTTCAGGCAGACGGAGGGTGGGACGTAGGTTACATGGGACCCTTGCCCCCTCCCTGCCCTACCTCGATGAGGAGCAGGATGGCTGTCTTCCTTTCTCGATCCTGCTGGCTCTGCAGGTTGGGTAGCAAGTAGCCAAGAACTGCCTTGATCTGTGTGCAGTGGTTCTGCACCATGGCCCTGGGGGCAGGGCCTGGTTTGTGGTTACCGCCCACGAGTGTACCTTCTACCACCTCCCAGGCTGGCCAGGTTGTGTCTGTGTGTTCTTCTCCTGTGTGCCAGGCCTGGGCTATGCATGAGGAAGGCAGAGGAGGAACAGACAGACCTTGTTCCTGAGGTCCCATGGCACAAGGGTGTATCTTGGGGAAAGAGTCTGCACCTGCACTCTCTTTGAGTGTGTGTGGTGTGTGCCTCTTGTGTTCTAGAGTGCCGTGAGCACACACGTAAGTCCAAGGGATGCTGCCTTTAGGCTGCCCTTGGTGGCTTCAAATGATCCAGAAAGCTCAGTGGTATAGATCGCTGTGGTCCATATGCCCAGCCTCCCCTTCCCTTGCCCCACTAGTACCTGGCAAGGAGGCCCACGGCATGTGGATAGGTGTGGATGGAGGCGAAGGAAGCCCACGCACTCTGCAGTTCCAGGTGAGCAAAGTCATGCCAGTGTCCTGTGGTGGACAGCAGGCTCTTCAGTGCCTCCAGTGACGTGCTGCAGCCAAGCAGAGAGGCCAGGCTCTATCCGGAGCTGCAAATTCCACCGGAGCCTCCTCCTGCTCTTGGGATGGGGGTGGGGGTCGGGCTCTCTCAGCTCTGGAGCCTGCCTCCTGCTAAGGCTCAGGGTGAGGAGGGCTGTGCTGGTGCAAGGACACAGCAGAACACAGTTGTCACTAGAAGCTACTCATTAAAGAAAGTATTTCATTAGGGGGCTCGTGATTTCAGGGTTAGTAGAGCCCATGAGCCATCATGGCAGAGAGCCTGGCAGCAGCCATTATGAAACCTAAAAACCCAACCACAGTGACACACCTCTTCCAACAAGGCCACACCTCCTAAACTTTCCCAAACAGTTCCGCCAACTGGGGACCAAGCATTTAAAATGTCTGAATGCTGTGGGGTCATTCTCATGCAGGCTGTCACAGTGGGAGACCAGTCATGCTTTTGGAGCAGGTAGAGTCTGAGGCTCCTCTGACCAGTTGCAGGGAACCTTCGAGGGGTCTACTGAACACAAGATGAAAACTTCAGAATGCAGGTCCATGAAGCCCAGGGGGGCCTGCCTCCTTGACTGTCTTTCCCACTCTTCTCCCTTAATGGCATGATGGCCCGTGACCATAACCATCAGACTCAGAGAGGGGAAACGAGGGGAGGATGGGAGCGGGTGGGTGATGGAGACCTCATACAAGACCGAGTGAGCATGAAGAGAAACAGACTTCTCGGGAGACAGGCTTCAGGAGCAGCTTGTTTAATTGGGAGGTAACAAAGGCTTCTTTGGGGATGAGTAGGGGGTATTGGGAATGGGTGTACAGCATTGGTCAGGGGCCGGGGTGCTGAGGGTGCCTCATTTACATAAGGAAGAATTCCATTTGCTTGCTGGACATGACCTTATGAGAGGAGGGGAGGTTTAATCTGGATGTGACTTCCTCTGGTGTGGGCAAACATGGGAGGCACAGGGCTAAGTGTGCTGGACATGCAGGCTGGAAGCTGGGTAGGGAGTCATTCCACTTTCTGTCACTCTCAAGACAAGATCTCTGGGGTTGGACAAAACTTGACCCCACTCATGCTCCAGACCAGCCCCTCCTGGTTCCACGATTCCATGGCCCCACACTTGACCTGGTTGTTGGGGAGTGCAGGAGCCTAATTTGTGGGCTTGCTGTGCCTCATGGCTGTCTAGTAGATCAGCATTTCAGGGCAGATTTGCAAGACCAAGTGTCAGAGAATAAAATTCCATTCTTAAAGACCCTGAACGGTGCCAATATAAGGGCCACCTGGCTGAACTCTCATCCCTAGCTGTCATTAAAAAGTGGTATCTTCTAGATCAGTGGTCACACCCACAGAGGGATGACAGATTTCAGGAGGGAGTGGGAGGGTGTCTGGTTCATTTTGCGACACTCTGGAATCTTCCGATCTCTGTTGGGGCTTCAAACTGAGGTCCATAGGGCTTATTCAGCCAGTGCTTTGCCCGGTGAGACATTTTTTTCCTAGCTCCTTATTTTTTAATTGAGGTAAAGTGCAGTTCGAGTTACAGTTCGCCATTATAGTTAATTTTAATTAAGCATGAGTCAGTGGCAGTAAGCCACACTGCAACAGGAAGCACAGCCCTAATAACCTCTACTACCTCCCATCTTCCTAGATGCAAACTCCCATTAAACCTTGCCTCCTGCCCCACCCTGCTCCACCCTAGCTCCACCCTACCCCTAGCCCCACCCCCACCCCACCCCTAGCCCCAGCGGCTTTCTGTCTTCCATCCCTTTAGGGACTTCTCAGGAGTAGAATTCCTTTAAGTCTTGTTAGGATCTCACGCATCCCAGGTTCGAGTTGAGCTTGCTCTGTAGCTGGTGGGATCCCAGCGCTGTGCCACCTTGCTCTGCTGTTTTCTGTGTGATGACTGGCTCTTGTCACTCAGGAGAGTGTGCTCCAGGCTCATTCACAATTTTCCATGTGTCAGAACTTCCCTTTGATTTGGAGCATCCTCTGTGATGGGCCATCTTGATTAGATTGATGAGCATCTTAGAAAATTAGTACGTACCTCTAGGTGCTGTTGTTTCTTCTGGCATACCACCTCTCTCTGCCTCTTGTTCATCAAAAAGCGGAAAACAGACCCAGCCACACGTTCCTGCTGCCATGATATTCAGTCCGAGTGCTTGGGGCTGAGCACCCATTGACGAAACCCTCCAAAGCCATGGGTCAAAGTGGAGAAGTCCTCTTTAAGTTGCTTTCCAGGTATTTGAACATAGCAGTGAGAAAGTAACTAATCCCATTGTCTGGATGGGTCACATTCTGTCCATCTGTTCGTCCATCCATCCCCGACTTGGCACATTTCCAGTTTGGGCCATTGGGAATAATGTCTGTCAGTAAGTTTCTTAGACTCTGGTGAGGTTCTGCTTTTGATGTTTATCTCAGGTGGGATTGCTGGGCCATACGGACGTTCCTCCAGGGATTTTCCCTCCCGGAGATACATTCTCTGTATGTCCCAGGCTGGCTTGGTTCTCACGGTCCTCGGCCATAACACGCACAGACTGCCACAGCTCATGCTACAGTTGGCTTTTCTGAGGGCTGTATAGCTGCTCCACCTCATATTTCACTGCCACTGAGCAATGCTTCGTTCCTTCATGTCGTTACCAAGCACCCTGGAGATTTCTTCCTCCTCTCACCTCCCCGCCCTTTTCCATTTAAAGACAAGATCTTGCTTGTAGCTCAGGTTAGCCTCAAGCTCTTTCCGTGAGGCCAGCCTCGAACTCAGGACCTTCCTGGTTCAGATGTGGAGCCGAGTGCTGAGAAAAGTGCCCACACACTCGCTTCCCTTCCTCCATCACTAGTCTCTGTCCCTCGGCTCAGCAGGGCAAAGGGCAACATGGAGGCTAGGATGAGAGTTGGAAATAGAGAAATGACTTGTCTCACAAGTGGGGGTGCAAGTGGGAAGTCCTCTGAGTGACAGGGGCCAGACCCAGCTGAGAAACAGCCTGGGTGGTCTCCAGGGCATGAGTATTTGTGAGTCAGGGCGGTCCCACACATGTCAAAGGCATGCTCTACCCCAAGCCCCACTCCTGAGTATAGGGCCCAGCTCAGCTGAACAAAGCATCAGGAGCCTCCAGTGTCAAGGATCACCTCTCTGTCACCCAGTGTCCTGGGCCATCCATCCCAAGGAGCATCTACAGCGACTGATCCACTCACCAATGGGCTCACAGATCCTCTCTTCAGCACCCCTATTTTACTCTCCACAGTGCCGGTCAACCTGGCATAAGGTGTCAGGTCCTAGACTGTGGTATATGTCACTGATGCCATGCACCCTTTGAAATGGAAAGAATGCCAACCAGCCTCCCTGACTTCCTACTGTCACCCCTGTTCATGTGCCTGCTGGGTGGCCTGCCTATGACTGGGCCCCTTTGGTTGGTCCAGCCAGGCAGCTTTCCTCTGCAGAGAGGATAGTCTCACTCAGCTTGTGGTGGGGATGAGTGCTTCCATTGGTTCTGGGATAGGGTATATGTCTAAATCTGGGCAAATCAGAGCTCTTGGACTCTCCCCAGGGTATGTTTCAGGGCCTTTGGCTGCTAGGACCTTTGTGCAGGATGTCCAGTGAAAACAGGAACCGAGGTAGAGAAGGATGCACCTCTGGCTTTCCATCCACAGGGGAAGCCACCCATGAGCTGAGGGGAGTGGGACCTTCCTGGGGTGTAGAAATAGACATTTCTGCCTTCTAGAACCTTCCATCCATAGCACAGAGACAACAAGCCAAAGGAGCAGAGATATCAGTTGCTAGATGTTGAGGGCCGGCTGCATGGTGGGGCAGGGGCTAAGGCAGGTGCTGCTGTTTATAGGGATAACTTGTCAGGACACCCCTAAAGGGAGGCCTTGACAGGTGAGTCTCAGATGAGCAAAGTTCTGAGGGCAGTAGGCATTGGAGAAGAGTAGGGGAACAGAAGGGAGGAAGCAGCCATCTTTGCGATTCTCTCCAGCTTGCTCTGAGAGGAGAATGTTTTCTTAGCTTATTAGGGAAGATTCATGTATTTTGCATGGTTGATGTGAATAAAGAAGGGATTTCGCGCATATTGGAATTCAGAGGCAATGTAAGAAGACAATTTTTTTTTCTACTGTGACATGCCTCAGGGAGAGCTGTTAAAACTGACAAATTGCATGGAGCACATTGCCACAGAGACAAATGAAAAGAGTGAGCCCCCGTGGGTTTTAAAGACTTGCGTATTGGATTTTGGGAAATAGGGCCAGGTGCCAAGAGAAGCCCAAGGGACGCCTACGGTGGCAGGATGGAATGTCCTTTAAATCCTGCTCAGGTGGGTTGAGGAGTGGGCCGTTACTGTCCACGCCATCACGCAGAGACAAACCATGATCCACTCAGGTAGCCAGAGCATTAGCTATGGTGAGTGGGGGATGGATGGTCATCTGTGGTCCAGCTCACTGCCTCCTGGATAGAGAGGTGTCAGAGCCATCCTGAGCCTCTGTTGTTCCATGTTAGGGAGGATTACATTTTGGAGCCATCACAAGGAGCCTGTACAAGAACAGGTACCCTGATGGGCAGTGGTGGTGCACACCCTTAATCCCAGCACTCAGGAGGCAGAGGCAGGTGCGTCTCTGAATTCAAGGCCAGCTTGGACTACAGAGTAAGTTTTAGAATAAGTCAGGGCTACATACAGAACTCCCGTCTTGAAAACACAAACAAACAAAAAAGGAACTTTGTCCTGGGCATTCCTACTGCTGTGTGTAAGGCCTGGGTTAGCTGCCTATGAGGCCTCGGGCTCACCTTTGAGGGCTTAGCATGGCTTCCTCCTGAGCTTTCTGTCCCTGTTCAAGCTCTGTAAGTTGGTTCAGCTCCAGGATATAGTGCATTTGGGCCAGATGGGCCAGGAACAGCTGGGGAAAGACATCCCGCACGGCTTCCTTGAACTCTCGAGCGAACTGTAGTTCGTGAATTGTGTTCATGGCCTGTTGGAGTTGGGTGAGCATGGATCTGAAGAACTGGGATTCAGGCCTAAGGTGCTTAGTCAAAACCCACACTCTATCACATCCCTCCCCTCCCCATTCACATGGCTCAAGGACCAAGTCTAAGTGTCCAGGCAGTGCCCCTTGACCTGTGCCAGCGTATGCCACCTGTGCAATCTCCACTAGAGGCTCTGGACCTGCTGTTCTGTTGCTCCCCAAACGGTGCTCCCTGGCCTGTACTCTTTAGCTGATGTTCTGTAGCCAGACGTGCTCCCCCAACCCATGATTCCCCAACCTGTGCGTCAGCCTAAGCATCTCCTGCAGGTGTAGATCTGGCCACCTTAGCAAGCAGGTGTCCTGTCTAGTGTGGGCTAAGGGAGAAAACTGGACAGAGGATCCTACAGGTACAGGGTTGCTGTCAACAGTATGGCTCCTCCAGTCTCTGACGCCAATATGGGGCATGGCTTTGAGCCCCAAACTCTAGGCTTCTTTTTGTGCATTTTCAAAGGCTCCTCTGAGGCTACCTCATTCAGTCTTCTTGGCAGTTCTATGGGCAGACCCTCCTGACTTACTTGCTGAGGTCATCGGGAACTGAGCCTGGGGACAAGGACTGTGAGGTCAGTCTATGAGTTGGGTTGCCCTATGGTTTCTAGATAGGAAATGGACTTTGTATCAATCCCGGAAGTCTGGCACACTGATCTATGTGCTCACACAGTTGCCTGCCAGGGATGGGGTCAGAGACTCACAGCCAGTGAACGCAAGTAGGGCTTCTCCTTGGGACATGAGCTGCTGTCACTGACACTAGGGGGCAGAGGCCTCTTCTGAAGCCAGGCCAGCAGCACAGTCAAAATCAGGTAGCTTGCAGGCTGTTCAGCTCCCAGGGCCCTCCACAGGCGAAAGGCATGGCTGTGGATAGAGGGGGTACTGTGAGTACCATGCTGTACCTCAAATCTGTTGGACTTGGTTTGTACGCTCTTTGTCTAGGGCCTCAGTGAAGGGCAGGGTGAGCTTGTGTTTACTTTGTAGAGAGATAGGTACTAAGGCCTACAGAGACAGGCTTGTTCAGATCATGGCCCTGTTGCTATGTGGGCACTGGCCCTGCAGCCTTCTGAGGCTCAGGGCAGGGAGGGCAGATAAGGGCTATCCCAAGAGAGAATTAAGATGCTTTCTGCTTTGCCTTGGCCTTCTTTGGGCTGGAATGTTGGATGGAAGGGGCAAGACCAGGAAGTCGAGTGGTCTCATAAATGTAAAGGTAGACTCAAGGGGGACACCCATAAGGCCCCAAGTGTGGAGGGCAAGTGGGCACAGGCCGGGTGAGAACCTGGCGGCCGGCAGCTATCCAAGACAGGGATGGTCCCAGCAGTGTGATGTCGTTGCTATGAGCACTTTTATCTCAGCTGCAGTGGGAAAGCCACACGAAAGCCCACTTGTGAGGGACAGGAGCAGGAAGTAAAGAAGAAAGGAGACAACCAGAACCCATAAACCGACACTTCTCAAAAGGGAACAATGCCAGGCCGAGGAAGAAGCACATGGAAGATGTGGACTCTAGTGGGAACCAGTGCGTGTTACCCACTGTGGCAGCATGGTCCAGGGTGTGACCTGCTAGCACAAGGATGTGTGAAAGCTGGATCCATACACTGCTGTTGGTGGAGTGGAACGTGTCGGAACTGCTCTGGGAAGGAGTGGCTGTTCTTAGTGAGGGGGTGGGGTTAGGTGGGATATGACCGTACAGCCTTGAACTTTCACTAAGTGTACACACCCCTAGCTCCCCCAAACCAGACACAGGATCATATGCAGTTTTTCTATGGTACCAGCAGGGGGCTGGCTTCAGAGTTACCCTTTGGTATGAAAATCTGTGGATGCACTGTCTGGGCATGGTGGCCTATGTCTGTCATTCCAGAATGTGGGAGGCTGATACGGGAGAATTGAAAGGGTTTGAGTAGAGCCTGGGACACAGTGAGTTCTAGACCAGTCTGCCTAACTTAAGGAAGTAGATTCTGTGCAAGTGGTCATTAAGCTCCATCACTAAGCTGTATCACTTAGGTAGCAATGAGAGCCTACTCGGGGTCAGCATGGGCATAGTGTTTATGGACGACTGTTCCGGCTCCATGGGTGTGGGAGCTGTGAGTGTAGAGGGAAGAATTCATGTATGCCAATGTTGACATCAGATTACGAATGCAGAGAAAAGGTACAGCCTATCTAGATGTCCATCAGCAGGTGAGCTGATGGGCAGAATATGTCTCAGACACACACTCACACACACACACACACACACACACACACATACACACACACACACACCACACAGGACACACACACAGCAGAACACTGTTCAGCCAAAAGAATGAAGTTATTACACATGTTTAGTCTAGAGGAACTTGGAAAGTGCAGCACCAAGGGGAGAGTCCAGGCATTAACACTGGGCCATGTCACACATGGACTTTCATGTCACATGACGACTTTGAAGGTTCTTTTCTTGTTGGAAAAGAGTCAAGATAGCGAAGTCAATCCCGAACACATTAACAGTTATAGTACATGCAAATAGAACACGTACTCCAACCAAAGACAATGATTGGTTACGACAAGCTAGATAAAATTCTGTCTACAGTAGACAGGTTTGGGTGCTGGAGAAATGGCTCTACAGTTAAGAGCCCTTGCTCTTTCAAAGGACCTGGGTTGTGTTCCTAGCACCTACATGTGGCTGTTCACAACCACACATTAACTCCAGCTTCAGTGATGGAATCCCCTCTTTTGGACTCCCAGGCAACACACACACACACACACACACACACACACACACACACACACACACATTAATAAGTAAATAAATAAATATGACACTTAAACAAAAATGTGGAAATACTAAAAGTCAAAGCTGCAACACTAACAAAGGGAACTGGTGTGTCTAGACTAAGACTAGAACAGTCTAAGTGTTGGGCAGTGTGGACTCAAGATCTGTACCAGTGTGCATGTGTGTGAGCGTATGTATCTGTGTACATGGTGCGGAGTGCCCAAGGAGAGCCACAGGGAGGCGTTAGATCTCTTGGAACTGGGATTAGGCGGTTGTGGGACACCCAGTACTGGTGCCGGGAGCAAAACTCTGGTCCTCCAAAGGAACAGTAAGTGCCCAGGGAGACACTCTACTGAGACACCCCCGGGCCCCCAGGCAGTGCTTCTGAGAGCTTCAGTAGAAGCAGCTGAGGAGGAGAAAGGCAGCTTGTGCCCTTCACTCAGTGTTCTGTGGAGATGCAAAGAGCCAAGAGTAGAGAAGACATTCTTGGAAAGTCAGAGGGGAGGCTGCTCTGTGTAGGCGAAGTCAGTTGCTGCCGAGCTGCTACCGTTTGAACTCTGAGCCTTGGCCTCGGGATTGAGGCATGGAACCCTTTGAGGGCAGGAAGTGCTTGAATTGTGAGGCTACTGAGCCAGGAGAACGGTGAGTTAGTGGTTCCGGGACCATATTGCATCATACAGGAATCATTCCAGATGGGCTGGAAAGAGCAACGAGATAGCCAACAAGAGATCCTCGGAAAGCAGCGCATGGAGTGTGAATTGGTGTCTGCTCACCAAAGGACGTGGCAGGGACAGGGAAGTAGCTGCTTCTTGGGAGATGCTCCTAACACTGCAAGCAAGAAGGGATTGTGTCCAGCTTTCAGGAAAGATTATGTTATAACAGGGACAGCCCGTAGAAAAGCAAGACATTTGGGTAGTCCCATTGCAAAATGGAAGGGGGCGTGGCTCAGTGGTTAAGAACTTGTCAGGAAAGTATAAGGACCAGAATTTTGATCCCAGAAACAACAGATGCCAGGTGGGTGTGGTGATCTATCAGTAATTCCAGCCTCTGAAGGCTGAGACAGAGCATCCCCAGAGTAAGCTGCTAATGAGTTTAGCTGTGTCAGTGAGCTCCTGGCTTGATGGAAAGACTGTATCAGAGAATAAGATGGAAGATCAGCTGAAGGTGATCCCTGACTTCAACCTCGGTCTTAGAATTCACACCCATCCACACCCAAGGCCAGGCACACACAAGCATGCACACACACATTCGTACACACATACACATAGAAAAGTGAAGGAAATGGAAAGATGTTAAGTCAAACTTAACCACAGAATTAATAGTGAAAATTGGAAGATGACCAGTACCCACCAAATAAGCTAAAACTTGAATGACTGACTACAACTTGGGTGTTGAGCATCAGTGGGGCTGCAGAGCAGGAAGGATGCTCGGAGGATAGCATTCTGTTCCTGGAGTGTGACTGGCAAGAGAACATTGGGAAATGCCCTGCACCCTCTGTGGAGATGGGACTCAGCACAGCTTTCTTTACCATGTACATACACTCACGCACGTGCATGTGCAGGCACACACACACACACACACACACACAGGAAATCTAGTTCTGAGTCTTAGGACACAGATGCTCTGTTTATCAAGGTCTCTAGTGGGAAAGAATTAAATGCTCGCTGACAGTGGAGAGGACCCTTGGCATTCACATTAGTGCCACAGAACAACAAAGCCGAGGGAGCTGGGACAAGACACCAACAAGTTGGAACATGAAGCCGGGGGAACAAAGCCAGGCAAGAAGAAACATCAGAAGAGTTCGGATTGCATGGTTCTGTTAATACTTCCAGCACATCCTGCACCACTGGGATGGGTATACTTTCTGAGACCAGGCCTTTTCTGTCTCTTTTGCTGGTCTGGAACTTGCTATATAGATCTGGCTGTCACTGAACTTGGTGGAGGAAACTCTTGTCTTACCACTTACATCTCCCCACCCCCACCCCAGGCAAGGTGGTGACTTGTTTTTGTTTGTTTCTGAGAATTTCTATTCAAAGAGTCTCCTTAAAGTTGCAGTCTGCCTATCTCAGCCTCTTGAGTGTTAAGAGGCTAGGTGACTGTTAGCATATCTATCTAGGACATGCAGGTTTTTTTTTTTTTTTTTTAAAAGAAAGATTGTCTGTGATCGGCATATAATAGGAGATCTCTCTATAGTGTTATATGCATAGCCTAGGGAAGAGAAAAATCAAAGCAATAAGTAAACAAATCTCTGCTCTTTAAAAATGAGAGTTAGGGGCCCTTTCTGTTTCAGTACCCTAGTTGTGAGGAGGGTGCTGTTCTGGGAATCTGAACCATAAAGCTTATTTTGATGTCCAAATTCCCATCACCAGTGCAGCCCCCAAGCTGCCCAGCAGTTCCGGCAGGAACTTTGATGTTTAAAACCATCACAGATGACTCTGCTCAGGTGACTGGAAGAAGCTGATGTAAATCCAGATAAATTTAGCCACGAGACTCCATTGGTATGAGGCACACAGACCCTGTAAATGTTATTGTGGAACTGAGGAAGAAAGACATAAATTTCAGCAGTGAACGGAACCGTAAACTGCTGGGCATTAGAAAAGGTGCTGCTTGTTGAGACCAGCCTTTTCCTAGATTCTTTGAAAGACAGCGCAGAGCCTGGTTGGAACAGTGTAATGCAACTTCATCACTGGGAGTGGAGAGAAAAAAAATCCCGCCAGCCCTAATGGGAAAGCTCCACCCCCACCTCAACACTTTGTGACAGACAGAGGCAGATAAGAGAAACTTTTGGAGAGTGAATACAGGATAAGGGAAAGCTCAGACTAGATCAAAATCATCTTCAGTAAGATGAATCCACTTGAAGTCTTAAAATACACTGGAGGAGAGAGAACTCTGGGAGGTCAGAGCACCAGCTACAGGGGAGTGAGTAAAACAGCACAGCATCTTCAATAGCATTGGGAATTAAAAGGGAAAAGGAGAAGACAGTGGATGGGGAAGTAAGATGGAAGGAAAAAAAAGGGAGCAGGAAGAAGAGGGGATGAGACCTTGTGGAGAAAGGGAAGGAGGGAAGAGGAAAGAGGGAAGAAGGAAACATCCCTGTCAAAGAAGAGAAAAAGCAAAAGAATTAGAGTTCATATGGTGCTGATGCCTACCAGTAAACCCAGTCTTGTAGATGGCCTTGGTCTTTGCTGTACTGACAGAAGGTGGAATAATTGAACTAGAAATCCCATGAAACACTCCAACAGCTCCTACAGTAGGAACAAAATGAACAGGGTGGTAGCTTGAACAAGAATGACCTCCATAGGCTCATAGATTTAAATGCTTAGTTATCAGTGAGTGGCACTACTTGAGAAGTATTAGGAGGTGTGGCCTTGTTGGAGAAAGTGTGTCACTGGGGATGGGCTTTGAGGTTTCAAAAGCTCTAGTCAGGCCCAGTGTCAATCTCTTTCTTGACCTATGGATCAGAAGTAGCTCTCAGCTATGTCTCCAGCACCACAGTTGCCTGCTACTATGCTCCCTACCATGATGATAACTAACTAACCCTCTGCAACTGTAGGTAAGCCACCAATTAAGTGTTTCCTTTTTTTATAAGACTTGCATTGGTCATGGTGTATCTTTGCAGCAGTAGAACAGTGACTAAGACAGACAGCTCTACAGTTACTGTAAACACTAGGAGACAGAAAGTGAAGATGCCCAGAGGGCACCAGTACCACAGAAGAATCCTGGACTCACCCACTCCACAAGGAACAAGACTACCTCTTGAATATGCTCAAGAAAGGATAGATCGTCAGTATGATCCATAAAGAACTGACTGAACTCAGGGAAGGAATGGCATGAATAAAACACTGAGTTCATGACAGACAGACAGACAGGCTTTCAAGCCTGGGAGATGGCTCAGTAGTTTAAAGAGCCTGTTTTGCAAGAATATAGACCAGAGTTCAGATACTCAGAACTTACATGCGGGTGTGGCAGCCCATCAGTGATTCCAGCACTTGGAAGGCAGGGACGGGACACCCGAGCAAGCTAGCCAGACTAGCCATGTATCAGTGAGCTCTGGTTTCAGCTGTGAGACCCTGCTTCCATGTGGAGAGAGACTAAGGAAGACTGCCTGTCAACTTCTGGCTTCCACGTGCACATGCATGTCCTATACACACGTTTATTACACACATAAAATGGCTGGAAATGGGAACGAAATTAAAGGGTATTCAGGTGAGGTAAACACCAAACGGACATTTAATAAGGGCTGTCAGGGTAAGGCAGTAGAGCAAGCAGAAGAGGACAGTGGGTCTAGGGAAAGCCAAGAGCGCCAGAGGGTGTGCAATGGGAGTAGAGATGACCGTGGAGGGAGAAGTGGGAGAAAAACAGCCTCCAAACCAAGACTATGGCCATGGGCCAACTACATTAAAGATAGCCGAGCAAACTTCTCAGAAACAAGAACGAAAAGACTTAAGAACATAATCCAAGATGCACCTAGCACTTGGGAAAATTAGTCTGGAGTACCTCACTGAGCAAAGGACCTAGATTTCAAAAGATAGAAAAATATATCATTCAGGGAACATGCGCAAGTAACTTTCAAAGGTACAACCTGGACCACTTATATGGCTCAGCAGGTAAAGGTGTTTGCCCACAAGGCTGCTGAGCTCTAGTTCCGGGACCCATGTGTTTAAGGAGAGAAATGACTCCTCCAAGCTGTCTTCTGACGTCCACAAAATAAAATGTGAACTTTTTTAAAAAAATGAGGTGAACTTGGTGGATACATTAAACTCCACATTGAGATGATAGAATGTATGCCCCCCCCTACCCCTCTGAGGACCTAGGCACCATTCACATAATAAGCTCAAAGGATCAGGAAAGTCCAGAGACCAGACAGCCACCTTTGAGCCTGAATACAATGGAAGTACAAATTGCTGATGGGAACAAAGCATTTTCCTGCCGAGGTGAGAATTCTCCCTGGAGAACACTCTAGGCTCCGGGGGAGCTCTTTCACAGGCTTCAAGTTCCCAGAGCATCATGGAGCAAAGTTAGCACCCAGGGCAGGGACTTGGGTGTGTGAGCTGTGACTGATTGGTACAGCCCGACCTGGAACTGGGTAAGGACAGGGGTTAGGGTAAGAAGGTAGGCAGGACAGCAAAATGCTGGTCCCACTAGGTAAAAGCTTGCTGGGTCCTGCAGGCAGTACGAGATCTAAGGAGAAGTTTGGGTGAGGGACAGAGGGGGAATTCTAGTCTGGAAAAGGGAGAAAGCACTCTTTGAGCGGGTGTTTTGATATCAAGAAGTGAGGAGTGACTCAGGCCAGGTGTGGTGGCTGAATTCTGGGTGGCATGGAATGAGTCTGTGGGATTCAGTGGTGGGATTTCAGGGAGGAGGGATCCTGAAGAGTAAGGAGAACCCTGGCCTATCTCCATGGGCCCAGTGACATGGGAGAAATGCCAGACCCACCTGAGAGGGCTGAGGCGGCTCTTAGAAGAGTAGGAAGAAGAGAATGAGGAACAGAGAAAGGCAGAAGGAGCTGCATTAACAGATGGTGAGGCTCTGTGGTTGTGGGGGTCCTGGCTGGAGCACTCTGGAATTAGGGAGCACTTAGATTGGGTTGTGGAGGCTGGGGGAAGATGTTTCATGTGGAATGCCAACAGGGGCCATGCCTAAGTGAACAGAGGTGCTGGCTCCCACCTACACCAAACATTCTGGGTTTCCTGTGGGTTGTGATGGGCAGACAGGAGGCAGAAGCTGTTGCCCTGGCCTGGAAAGGATGGAGGGTAGGTAATGGTGTCTGTGAGGAGGATACAGCTAGATACCTGTCCAGGGGCGTGGAAAAGTCTAGGAAGGCAGCCACCAGCTCTGGGATGTGGTTCCGGGCCAGTAGTGTGATGACACGCAGGGCACTGTCCTTGGCTTGGGGCATTTGGATGGTACAGAGGTGGTGGTGGATGGCCTGGCCCATTTTACCAACCTGCTCAGGGATAGGGAGTAATGGGAGGTGTCTGATGGGGATTCCAACTACTCTGCACACCTGCCTGAAGCAGACTGAGGCGTCTGGAAAAGTTGGCACCATTTGCCTCTCACTGGAGTACCCTTCTTATCCCACAGGGCTCCTGACACTCTCTGCACCGACTGGACCATTCTATTCACCTCTGTCTGTATCCTGTTACCCCATCAGACCATAAGCTCTAGAAGCTCAGGTCTGTTTTTCTCTGTCACCTCATTTCTCTATGGTCCAAAGCTGCATTTAACTAATGTGCATTTACCCCATAGTCCTGCTGTTGTCATCAGGGACACCAGGACTTTATGAGTCACCCCTGTATCTACCTACCCACCCACCCACCTACTCCCACCCATCCACCTATCTGTTCACCCACTCATCCATCCATCCAACAATCCACCCATCCACCTGTCCATCCATCTAGCCACCCACTCATCTATTCACTCACCTATCCATCCATCCATCCATCCATCCATCCATCCATCCATCCATCCATCCATCCATCCATCCATATATCCATCCACCCACCCTCCCACCAATGGGATTATCTGCTGCCTGCAATGGGATCCCAGTCTACCATGGTTTAGAGAAAAGCCTCTAGATGCTGCCTACTGCCTAGTCCCCAACTCTGCCCCTCTTCTCCCTGGCCTAGGGGTGGGGCCCCAATCCCTCACAGTTGCCAGGCTGTCCCCATGCTCCTGGATGACAAGGAGAAGCAAATCAGCAGCTGCCTGCACCCAGGAAGAGCTGGTAGAGCCCAAGCCATCAATGGATGTCCAGATGAGGTCGGTCAGCTCTGCCATTTCCAGATGATTCATGATCACCTGTGAGAGTAGGGAGCCTGTTACCTTATCGCTTCAAACCCTTGTGCCTGCCCCTGCCCCTTTACCCTTTTCCTTTGTCAGATTTCCTAAATCTCTGGGCATCCACTCCTCTAAGCTCTCTGGTGGGCCCAGGATACAATTTCTTCCACCCTTTCTTGCCCCAGCCAATGACTAGGGACAGGAAGGGAGAATATGAGGCCCAGCACTGGGCAGGCACAGGGCTCTTTTCCCCAGTCAGTGTTGGCTTGTTCCTGGGTGATTTGTTTCATCCTTTCTTCTTTCTGTCTTGACCCCAGGTCATTCACATATCATCCTGAGCTCAGAGTAGTGCTGCCCGTAGTTAGGCCCCATTCCTCCTTATTAGGGTTTTAATCAATGAGAATTAAACTTCAGAGCTGTGACATATCTTCCAGGCCACCTGGTCCGACCTCTAGCCCTAGAGAGAGGTGCCATGGAGTAGGGTGAAAATATGTGGGCCAGGCTGGTATGGAACTCAGGACTACTGTTCCTTGTAGGCCTTTTGAGCCTCCAGCTTTGCTTGGCAGTGACATTCTCCAGGGTCAGTCTCATGGTGAATCTCATGTCTGAATGTAGCTCACGAGCCACCCAGGAAGGTGGAGAAGGACACTTGAGAAAATAAAGGCAAGGCGATTGGTAGGGTTAAGTCCTCCTCCCTATTTCCCTGGAGAAGAGAGTTGGGCTAGATCAATACATAGACAGAACCTTCTAGAAAGAATTGAACTATGGCTGTTCAATATAACCACTCATAGTAGTTTAGATCTATGATAGACTTAAATCTATTAACATTTAATTTGCTCTCTGGGAGCCCTAGATTCACGTCAGGAGCTACACATGGCCAGCGGCTCCTCTGTTCAGTACAGATGCAGACCATGTTCAACCTTACCGAAAGCTCAAGTTGGAATGGTGGTGAGATACGCAGAATCCAGAGCACTGTACACACAGGAATGGTAAAGATCCCCGTGATGTTGAGCGGTGAGTGAATGTGAGCTGGTGTGGCAGTGATTGTGGTGATGGCAAAGGCGATGTTTAAGGGTGATTGTGATTATGACAGTTGCAGGGGTGATGATGGTGGAGGTAATGGTAAATACAACGGTAGTGATAATGGTGATGGTGATGACTCATAGTCAGGATACTGATGACAGTGATGATAGGGGTGATGCTAATGGCAGTGGAGGTGATGACACCAGTATTAACGGTAACAATGGTAGTGTGAGAGTGAATGCTCGTGGTTATGGTGGCGGTAATGGTGGTGCTGGTGCTGGTAGGGATAGCAAGGATAGGGATGACAGAGAGATGATGATGATGGCAGTGGTGATAAGGGAGGTATTAGTGAGGTCAGTGGTGGTGACAATCACCATGATGGTGATTGTGGTAACAGCAGTGGTAAAGCTGATGATGACAATGACTTTATGCAATTAGCAGATCCTCCCATTCGTGCTGCACCCCTTCTCTACCTCCGTCTACCTCATTCTACCTCCGTCTCCACTCCAGGGGAAGGCAGGGCAGATGCCTTTCTCCAGGCCCTGGGCACTATGCTTCCCAGTCAGTGGCTCATCTTCCCTCTGGTACTTGCTGGACTGGCAGCCAGTGGAACCCATCCCCCCTTTCCTTGCCTCTGCCTCCTTCTGTGCAAACTATGACTCACTGAGCTTTTCTTCAGGATAGGCAGGCCCACTGAGGTGCTGTCCTCAGGGGCTCAGAGTTTCTGTACTAAACTTCTAAGGAGCCCCAGTACTTCGGACAGTATGCTACAGCTGCTGAGTTCCAGAGTCTATGGGATCAGATCAACTTTTGCTTGGGTATCTCACAAACTTCCTGAACTCACAGGTCTTACACTGCTCTAGCAGGTTCCAGGCAGCTAAGACCAGTGTCTAAATCATAGCCTCAGGTTGTGGCTTCTGAAGAAAACACAATTCAAACTCTGGTGTGAAAGGCACAGGAAAACTGAAAATGAGAAAATCCTCTGGGCTCCCCTACAAGGCTTACATTGTCCAGTGTGTGCTGGTGTCCCTCCAACCTTCCTGGCTCTCCCTTAACATCTTAGAGAGGAATGTGTTTATCACTGACCACAGATGTGGCAGTCTGCTCTGGCCGTGCACCCACCCAGCTGAAAAGACTTTAAAGGCTTTGACCTTGAGAGCTTGGTTGCTGCTCATGTAGAAGATGCTGTCCTCTTTGGATGCCATCCTCCGGGGGATTGGTGAACCCTTCTGGTCTCCACTGCTCCATAGGGCAGCTTCAACTGCATCAGGCCCGAACAGTTCCCAGGGGTTTTCCCTCTTCACTTCTGGAGTTTCTTGGGCTGGTTAGGGCAGGCAGGGATGTGAACAGGATAGAGTGGGCTGGAGTTATGGGACAGGGCAAAAGTCCAGCTAGGTCCACTAGTAACTGGCGTCAGGTCTGGGTCTGGGTATGTTTGGCTTTGGGGGTTGTGTTAGTAGAAGGTTACGGATGAAGTCAAGGCGAAGGGTGGGCTTGGGGGAAGGTGGAGTTCAGGGATGCTGGTGTGAGCTCGCCCAGGCTGAGGTGAGGAGGGGCTAGGTGTGCTGTGCTGGTGAGAAAACTCACCTTTCTGGTACATCAGAAGCTGATAGAGATGGCCCAAAGCTTCTAGACTGAAGCACTGGATGGTCCTGTCAGAGTCCTGGTACAGGATCCCCAGCATGGCCACCAGCTGCCCGATCCTTATGAAGTTCTCCTTGGTCTATGGAGAGAGCATGGCCTTGATGTGGGCCTACCTACAGCATCCCACTGGCTACTCATGCATCCTGGAATGGCCTCCATTAGAGGATCTCTTGCATTGTGTGGCAGGGGTTGGGGTTATGAAATATACAATGACTTGACTCCAAAATATATCCTCAAACAAGTGTAGAAAATGTCCAGATGAGTGGCATGGCCTTAGGACAGGTCCTAAGTGTCTTAGGGCAGTGAACTTGTAGGAGATTATCTAACATTATCATCTCAGCTTTGGATCTAATAAAACTATTTACAAAGTAGCCACTCCAAGGACCATAGTTACATTTCTTTCTTTCCTTCATTTTTTTTTTTTTTTAAAGAGAAGGATTTATTGCAGGGCAAAGGTGGCACGTGCCTTTAATCCCAGCACTTGGGATGTCTGAGTTTGAGACCTGCCTGGTCTACAGAGTGAGTTGAGGGGGGAGGGGAAGAGCTGGGAAGGGGGCGCTCACACTTAGGCAGCGTTTGTGGTTCAGGAATTTGAAGAGTGTTGTGCATCTGTGTACAGCCCGTTGTCGTTCATGAGTCTTCTCTGATGTCAGCCAGACGTAGAGGTGCTGCAGGGTGGATATGGTCAGGTGCTTTGCCAGACCCCCAGAAATGGCCACTCCTGCCCACCCTTCAGAGCAAGGCTTTTTACCATGTCCAGATTCAACTTGTCCTGTTCCCCTGTAAGTCTCTGTTCCTAGAGTCACCCTTCAGGACTACCTTCTTCCTGTACAGCAGACACATTCCCTCCCCCACAAGCGCTCAGCCTGCTGCGTGCCAGGTGGTCCTTTCTAGAACCTTATTCCATGAACACAAACAGGAATAGACTTGCCTCTGGTAGAGGGTAGGCATTGGTTTAGACAACTGCATGGCTGAGAGGCTGGGTGGTGACCTGATCTAGACACAGGGTAGTTTGGAGATAAAGTGGCCCAGGAATGGGTGCTGAAACCATTGTGTCTTGCACCGGTCAAAGCCATTGCCACCTGGGTACACTCCTAGAGTGGCACACTCCTGGTTGTGTTGGAGCTGTGTTCTCCCTCTTGACTTAAACCAGTGCACACCAGGGCTTGGAGCTCCTGATTTTCATGGCTTCTTGATGAGGCCCTGCCCCTGCTGGGCTGAGCCACACCATAACCCCTTACCCTCCAGGCTCCAGTGGGCCAAGTTACCTCTACTGACCTACTGACCTACTGACCTGCTGACCTACTGCTCCTGCCTCTCCCTGGCCCTAGGCTACTCTTGTGAGTCTTTTTCAGGGATGGTTATGGTCTTCATTCAGGACTCTTTAGTGAACTTCCATTGGTCCTGACTTCTGGCCTGTCTTCTGGGCTGAGGCCCTCATCCTAGGCTTTTGCTGACTGCTGAGTGGTCTCCCTCCCATGGAGACCTTAGTGGGCAGATGAGGTGGTTTGTGATATCCATGTCCTTGAGGGACACTGAGGTATGGGTAGGGGTAGGGGAAGCCATTTTTTCAGCAGATCTTCCTGGTTAGGCTAACTGAAGCTTCCCTGTCCTCTCCAAACCTCTAGACATGTGAACCCTACTGGGCAGGTCTTACTTCCTGTGGAATGTCCTCTTTGGGACTTTTGGGCCAGAGCTGTGTACCCCTGCCCTGTCCCTCAGCTGCCCTCACCGACAGCAGGAAGTGTAACTCATTGGTTGTGGGGCGCTGCACCATGAAGCACTGTAGCATGTGGTCCAGCGCCTCCATGGTCTGGCTGTACAGTCCCTGCGGAAGAGAGGAGGTCAGCCAGGTCCTGTGGGGATGAAGCCCCAAAACTGCTGCAGTGCCCAGTTTCTGATGTGTTCAGGCTAGGCTCCCACAACTGACAGAGCTCATCACTGTGTTTGCAAGGGGGCTTGCCACACAGGTACGGATATTGGCTAGAAACCCACCCATGGCTGCAGGACAATTCAGTCTCAGGATGGCTGGCTCCACAGACATGTAGACATGTGACCAAGGGCTGTCTTGCCCCAGAACCCCAGGGTAAAAGGGATGTTATTTAAAAGTGATTTTTCCATCCCAAAGCTCTTAGCAAATTTTAGTTTCATTATGTATTTAGCCTCTGTGTAAGCATGCACATGCATATGTGCCCCAGCATGTGTGTGGACACCAGAGGACAACTTGCAGCAGTTTCTCTCTTACTGTGGGTTTTGGGATCAAACTCAGGTCATGGATGTTGAGTGGCAAGTACTTTTACATAGTGGCCATCTCACTGGTCCTCTTAACAAAGGCCTTGGATGAACACCTCCCCTGGTCCTGCAGAAGATATGGCTGATGTGACTTCTGGGGTTCCTATAAGGACCCTCAAAAGTGTTTCCCACTGGCATTTTCAAGAGAGAGGGGGGCGCTCACAGAAATGTCCAGTCAGAATCTCACGAGGCCATTAGGAACTCTGGCCATTTGCTATCTGGTGACCTGGAGTGATGGCTCCATGTCTAAGGCCAACATTCCTCCACAGTGGGGACAGGAAGCCAGTCCCAAGTGTCAGAACAGGAGCAGTATCAAACAGGAAAGTGGATCAATGCCACCAGCTCCCAGTGTGGACATCCAAACCTTGGTTATGTTTTATGCAGCGTCAAGGAGTCTTCCAGTCACCAGTTGCTTTGCAAGATGTTGGGAAAGACACTACGGCTTTCTCTGTCACCACCTGGTCCCAAAGGGCCCATCTATCTAGACAGTCTGGACACAGCCTCATGGATGTATAATACAAGTGAGGTCCTTGGGTAGGGTTCAGATCTTCGCATCCTCACTCTTGGATTTTTCCTTCTGAGCAGTGTACCCCTCGCCCCCAAGTCACTGTGGGAAGGTGGGAAGGGCACACAGACAGCCTGGTGCTTTTGCTCCACAAGGTGGAGCTCACTTAACAAAGCTGTCTGGCCCTTTGCTACTGACTCGCCTGGCTGGGACTATGCCTGGCAATCTCACGCGCCCTCTGGTGGTAGCCATGAGACATAGCAGGTATCTGTTCTGATCGCCTGCTGGTATATAGAAGAGGGTGGACCAGGTGAGACCTGAAAGGTAGTGTACCCAAGCAGGCAGGTAGGCGTGGTGAAATAGTCTACCTTCAGGGAAGGGGACTCCCCAAGCCACCTTTGTGTGGCAGGACAATTTCTTGCAATATCAGGGAACACATCCCTTGGAGAGAGCTATCTCTTCTGTGAATTCCTTGGGTTGGCATGGGGTTGGAGAGAAGGCAACACAGTGGTGGCTTTTCCTATTCTACATGGATCCTGAGTCAGCAAGGAAACTGTGCATGCCCTTGCATACAGAGTTCCTGAGCAGGCACACACTAGGTAAGCCACCTGCCTTAGTAACCATGGCCCAAATGATGGTCATGGACCATGTCCCAGGCAGGCAGATGGAGATCCTGAGCCTTTAGGCAACCCCCCAGGGCCTCCAACCCTGCCTGTGAAGCCATTACCCCCCATCCAGACACACACATAGCTGACTGAGCCTGATGTTCTGCCAGGGTCCCCTGGGTTGCTGGCTGTACCTGGACGTTGGGTGGTTCCAAGAGGTGACAGGTGTGCTTCTCCAGGGCATCCAGCTGTGGCAGGGTAAAGATGCTTCGGAAGCAGATGGAGAGGAGGCGGGACTTCCTGTCCATATCCATGGGTGGCCTCAGCGCACTGTTGGGAGGGTAAAGGATCCTGAGGGCCTGGGATTGTGCAGGCGTAGGTCAGGGTTCAGAAATCCCCTATCGTCTGTTTCTGACAATGAGGCCTTTTCCCGCTTCTACTTCTGGTTTTAAAAAATTACGTATTTTTGTTTTATGTACATTGGTGTGTCGACTGCATGTACATACATGTGAGGGGGTCGGATCCCCTGGAACAGGAGTTACAGATGGTTGTGAGCTACCATGTGGTTGCTGGAAATTGAATCCAGGTCCTCTGGAAGAGCAGCTAGTGCTCTTGACCACGGAGTCATCTCTCCAGCCCCGGCCCTTACTGGGATTTGTGCACACACCGGTTTCCCCAGTCACCTACTCCTCTATCAACCCAAGCACGTGTTACCTAAGGGCTCTCAGAGGCTCTGTTCCTGCAGCCATGTACCCGCGGGGCTCACTGACTTTGCTTAATAGTCCTGTTTGGGTCAGCCTCAGACTATTCCCCGGACTCTATCCGAGCACCAAGCTTATAGGAACAGTCTATGATGCAATACTCTACCAACTGTCAATCAACTTCTGGACCCAGTGCTGGGGCTCCTGCCATGAAGATGTTACATTCTCCCTGTCTCCCTTCCTGCTTCGGTCTCTTTCGGCACCCTTCTCAGTT
The DNA here is from genome assembly GCF_963924665.1 of Micromys minutus. Taxonomy (NCBI): domain Eukaryota; kingdom Metazoa; phylum Chordata; class Mammalia; order Rodentia; family Muridae; genus Micromys; species Micromys minutus. Next base: position 16,182,382 of record NC_137962.1, read on the forward strand.
CCGTGTGGTGTATGTATTCCATCTTAGGGGCATGTATGGCGGACAGAGGTGTTTGCTGCTGGCTTCCAGCTGTGTCTCCAGAGACCACAGAGGGCTGAGCACATAGAGATCACCAGTGACTGCAGCAGGTGACTAGGAAGGGAAGGCTAGCAGAAGAGAAGCACCTGGGAAATACAGAGTGGAGAGCCACCCAGCTCCATCTGCCAACCCTGCCAACCCTGCCAGAGGCCATGTGGATTGCCTGGTATGGTCTGTGAGCAGGCAGCTCTGAGCACCCTGGTCTAACCTACTCTCTGATCTGTGGGTGGAGAGATAAACCAGGTCCTGCATCACTGGCTCTCTGCATCCCTGGCTCTCTGCATCCCTGGCTCTCTCCATCCCTGGTTCTCTGCATCCCTGGATCTCTGCATCCCTGGCTCTCTGCATCCCTGGCTCTCTGCATCCCTGGCTCTCGACACCCAGTGTCACTCCTTTTCCTTGGGGCTTGGCTGGGTCTAGATGCTTGACCTCCTCAGCTCTTCCCTACTTGAGTATCTGAGAGAGGGAGTCAATTCTGGGATGGCTGTGCTCCAACTAAATGTTCCAGACCCTTCACTGCCCCATGACCTGCAGTGGCGTAGCTGTTGTGCCTTGAAGGGCTTTGATGTCTGACTTCCCTCTACCTTGTGTTGCTAGCAGCCTGGGCAGAGAGTTGGCAGTCATTACAGACTGTAACCTACCAGAGGCTGGAGACAATGTGGATGACCTGCTGGCGGATGCTGGTGAGCAGTGTGTCTTGTGGCTCTTTGTCCATCAGCGTCTGTAAGTCCACAGGTGCAGAAGCTAGTGGACCCAACCTCTGACACCTATGATCTTATGCCCACTGCATGCAACCTGGGTTCTGCTGCTGTTTGCCTTTATCCCCACTGTACTGAGATCTGGCCCACCCTTATAGAGCCAGTGTGGCCTCTGGCACGAGACAGGCCAGGTCTGAGTCCTGGATACTGAGTCCTAGTTGCCGCCCCTGGACTAGCTCCAGGATGCTCTGCCTCTTGCTTTTTTAGAAATCATCCCACTTGGCTGTTGGGTCTCAGGGCAGGGGACAGGAGCCATCCTGTTTTGATCAGTGGCCCTTTACTCCCGACTCTACTGTGCAGCTTCTTGTACATTTTTCACTATCCCAAAGAATCTATTTGGAAACCCAAAATCTTGGCTTGGTCTGGGAATGGAGTGTGTTGGCCTTTTTGGGTCTCAATGGCATTACCTGTGGTATGGGCATACCTAGTCTTCTAGGGTTCCATTAAGACCCAACTAACTCGGGGCATATGGAGTATTTCCAGATGGGGCTGGGACTGTGGTTGCCCTTTCTATGATCTGCTGCTGGTTTGAGAGAGGGAGCTCTGCCTAGGAGGACTGCTCTGAGGGGAAGGCTTCCTGTTCTCAGGGCACGTACCATCAAACACTCGAGGAGCTCGCTAGTCTGGGAGAACTCGTAGCTGTGGGCACCTTCACTCCTGCTGATGGCCCCCACCAGCATCGTGATAGCCGTAAGGAAGCTTTGTTTCATGGTCTCATCCTGTGTAGGGCAGGCCCCAGGGCATCGATCAGGCTGGGAGCCCAGGAGCTTGTGGGAGAAAGCAAGAAGCGAGGCCAAGGCCACCATCTTCACGCACACTTGAGTCAGGGTGAGGGGGCATGGCACGGACCACTGGGCTGGGAGTTGGTGGGTAGGGTTATCTTTAGGAAGGAGCACAGCTCTTGGTTTAAACGTGTGAATTCTGTGAGTCTAGTCAAAACGTAAGAGGGGCCTGTGAGGGTTTCTGGGGTGTAGTGACTACAGCCTGGTGGGAAAGACTTACTGCTGGCCATTACAACAACCAAGGTTATGGTGCTTCTTAGAGAAAAGCATCACCCTAGTCTCTTAGGATCCAGCCCTCCCCAAGTGAAAAGCTAGTATTTGCTTTGTTAGAAGTGGGGGATGAGGGTCCTCACCAGACCAGAAAAAATGCACAGCACAGGAGGCTTGGTGGGAGGGCAGGGGAGTTGGGCACAGGGCAAAGATGGCCCTGGGCTTCTCTGACTCTATGATTGGGGCAGGGCAGAGCTGGAGTTCTGGCTCTGTCCTGGGGAAGGTGCAGGACTGGGGTGATGGTGAGCGAGGTAACCTGTACCCAGGAGCTGAAGCGGAAGTAGAAGATCATCCTGGATAAGATGTTGTCCACCCATGGCAGGATGTGGCACTTGGCCCAGACTGCCATCTGGCCGTAGGAGAGGAGGATGGTGCTGCTGGCCCACTTCCACCGAAGGTCCTCAGGGATCTGGCCGTAGGGCTGGGTAGGAGTGGATTTGGTGTTGGGTCTTGCCCGTGGTTTACTTGGGGAATGGTGAGAAGGGGTACCCTGATTCAAGCCATGTGGGGGAGGGGAGTGTCTATAGGGACTTTGTACCGGGACATACTAGGCTCTACTGGAACTTGAAGAGTTGGGGCCTCTCCTGTGATAGCCCTTTCCCCATAGTCAAGCACCCAGATGGGCTCACACACCACACACACAGGCTGCTGGGGGCCTGGAAAGATCATGCTCTGTCCAGACAGACAGTAATGGGCAAAGTGGAATTTCCTGCTTGGGTGTGGCCCAGAGCCACCTCTTCTCTCAGATGTCACCACAGTGCTAGCAAGGTGACATTACCTGCAGGAGCACGGAGAGCCTCCCCAACCCAGGAATCCCCATGGAGAGGCTCCCGGGCACTGCCTTCCAGGGAGGGTCATGTAGGGTGTGTAAGCACAGAATGGAGCTCCCTCCAGTGTTCATAAGCAGTTCTCGGGCCAAGTGTCCCACCTTTTGGATAAATCTTTGGCTCAGTGGCAAACATAATCCTGCAGTGGTTTCTATGTGTCCCTTCATGCAGTGTGGGCTTTGATGTGTATCCCCACCCCCTCCGACAACCCCAGGAACCCTAAGTTGATACCTTCAGGGAAAGATTCTGTAGGCTCCACTTGATCGGTGTGCTCCGCCCAAACTGTTCTAGGATGGCCCAGGCATCATCCAAGTGGCATACTGCAACCAGTCCCACCGTGAGAGCCATACCCTATGAAGAGTCCTGAATCTGTGACCTGGATCCAGTAATTCCCCAGTCCACCAGCAGGGGGCAGGAGCTTACACACAATTTAGGACTTGAAGCTCAGAGGCCAGACACCCAGGAGGTGTCTCTTGTGGAGTCTGGTGGGTGGGTTTGGGGTGGGGGAAAGGCAGAGATAGAGCTTTTGGGGTTGGTTGTCTCTTATGCCAGATCAGCTCTGAGCAGACGTGCTCAGGGGTAGCAGTGAAGATATGTGTGAGACGCAAGAGTTTGCAACTGAGAGTTCATGCTGTGATCAGCCTTCAGGACATGACCAGGATCAGGGCTCAGTATAAGGCAAGGATCAGGTCTCAGTGAGCATTTACGGTCAGGTCTTAGATTGGGAGTAGTACCAGGGCTCAATGTGGGACCAGGATCTGGGCTCAGATTCAGACTGGAAAATCTCTGTTTGAGAGTTATAATGACTCAGTATGTGACCAGACTCAGGAGGTCTCAGTGTCAGGAGCAAGGGATAGGGGGTTCGGTGTGTGACCTTTAGGGCTCACTATGGGAGCAGGATTAACAGTCACTGTGCATGATCAGGGTTTATTGTGAAACCAGGTAGGGGGCTCATTCTGTGAGAGGGACAAGGCAGTGTATGAACAGGATCCAGGTTCAGTGTGTGATCAGAGCTCTGTGTGATGGGAACCAGGAATCAGTAGGTGAGTAGCACAGCTCAGTTTATGACCGTGGTCACTGTGTGACCCTGACTGAATCCGTGGTTTGGTTTATGCAGTTAGAGGTGGTCACTGTGTGACCCTGACTGAAGCCTTGGTTTGGTTTATGCAGTTAGAGGTGGTCACTGTGTGACCCTGACTGAAGCCGTGGTTTGGTTTATGCAGTTAGAGGTGGTCACTGTGTGACCCTGACTGAAGCCGTGGTTTGGTTTATGCAGTTTGAGGATCAAAGGACACTGGACCGCACCCTCTCACCCCCCACCTGGGCCCTCACCTCCCCCCTTTGGGAACTCACCTCCCTTTGCTTGGCCAACTGGTGAGACGTTTCCAAGAGGGTTTTGAGATGTGTTCTTACGGTGGTGCTGTTACCCTCAGCTTGAAGGATTAGCCCATAGTAGGTGAACAGGAAGGCCTGGTGGGGTTCAACATCCTGTCCTGAGCGGAACCCACCTGACCTGAGCTCCTATGATCAATTCCCTGGGTTCCCTCACCCTGAGGCCACCCTTCCTATTTTGCCCCAGGATAGCCTAAACCTTAGCCTGAGGTGAGGAAGGGAGGTTTTCTAGTCCAGCTGCCCAGGCCTAGTTCCTTCTCCCCTTAGAGCCACTGATTTTGTTCAAGGGCCCTGTTTGTCCTGTGACAGAGCCCATGGACCTGTGTGGTGAGTAGGCTGGGGCCCTTGGGAACAGTGGGGAGGGGGCTACCTTCTCTGGGGCGTGCTCTTGCTGTGTCCTGCCAGACTTGGTGATGGCCCACAGCAATTCCTTGGACCATACATCTGTGTTCAGGAATGGCACCGACTTTCTGGTAATCTGTGAGCAGGTGAGGTGGGCAGGGCTGAAGGCACTTTCCCAGAGCCTGAAAGCCCTGGCTTCATTATCCCCTGCTCCTCCCTCTAAATTTTCAGCACTTTTGCTTGCTGGATGGCTCTTAGAGATGGGGAACACATTTCTCAAGGGACCTCCAGCGGTGTTCAGGGTATCTGAAAGCCTGGGAGGCTGCAGTGTGGTACTCAGCCACATTCCCAGCATGAGCCGAGGGCTCAACCCATACAAGCTCAGCATCAATAAAAGTGGCCCTCAGACAGGGTGGGCCCATAGGCAGGGTTCAGTCTGTTTCCCAGTGTGTTTATAGTGCCTGGCCTGGTGCCAGCCTGTGGTAAACGCTCGATTGTTTCTTAATGAAATGAGGGTTCAATGCATCAACCCTTCTAAATGCAGGATTCTGGAAGGTTCCATCTTAGCTCAGTAGGAAGGCTGTAATGCTGTCTAATAGACCTCCATTTCCAATGCTCCCAGATGCTGTAAGTCAACGGGCCTGAGGTTTTTGTTTCCAACATTCTTCTGGTGTTAGGGACACCCCTTATCACCCAGCTCTTAGAAAACGTTGATAAATGGTCGGGAAAAGGTTGCTTAAAATGTGTAAGCGAAGTTGAAAGATATAGTTGAGAGTAAGTTGCCCCCTGGCCTCTCCTAAATCCGTAATGTAGATTCTGTGGCATTGCCTGTTGGAAGCATGCCATTTTGACTTTACAGGTTACAATTAAGGTATTGCCTTGAGATTGTCCTGAAAGAGACCGAACTTTAGACTTTTCAACAGTGTCGAGACTGTGAAAAGCTATGAAATGTTTCGAGTTGGGTTAAATGCGTTTCGTTCTGATGTGGCTACAAGCCTGTGGGGACCAGGGATGGGATGCGGTTGCTTGAACGGTAATGGCCCCCATAGGCTCACATATTTGAGTGCTTGGTCCCTAGTTGGTGGAACTGTTTAGGAAGGATTAAGAGGTATTGAAGGAGGTGTGTCTCTGGGGGTGGGCTTTGATGTTCCAGAAGCCTACATTTCCTTTCTGTCTCCTGCTTATGGACTAGATGTAAGGTCTCACCTACTGCTCCAGCACCATGCCTGCCTGCCTGCTGCCATGACCCTCGCTGTGATAGTCTTAGACCTACTGATGCTGTGAGCCGTTCCCCCTAAATACATGCTTCTTTATGAGTTGCCTTGGTCACGGTGTCTTTTCACAGCAGTAGAAGGGTAACCACGACAACCCATTTGAAAATTGCAAAAGGGAACGTATTGATGAAGAAGGTGTAAGCTCTACCTGGCCGATATTGCAGAAGTGGAAATTAAAGGCTGAGGCAGGGGCTCAGTAGCTAAGGAAGCTTACTGGTCAAACTTGAGGATCTGAGTTTGAATCCTCAGCGCCCACCTTAAAAAGAAAAAACAACCCAAACCAAACGGCAACCACAAACAAACCAAGCGTGGCTGCATGTGTCTGTAATCCTAGCAATGGGATTTTTAATGGATAAATATCCTAAAACGGATATTTAAAAAATGGAAATTAACACTTAACTTGGGCCAAGACTGAGTAGAGACTAGATTCACAATATTGTTTCCACCAACGGAGAAGCACAGACAGGGTCCCATTAAGTTGAAAGTTGAGCTGGGAGATTTCCATTGCTGCTGTCATACGGTCTTTGCTCCCGTGTTTTTTTTGTGGCAGTGTGGTGCCGTTGGTGGGAACAGGCTTATGTGCCACCAGGCTTGTCAGACCTGACACTTACAATTATGGTGTGGTGTGTACTCCTTGATCATGATAAATGACTTTGTTGCTGGCTTATGCATCCACTCCTTCCTTTGATCATTTCTTGGTATACTTCTTGCATATATATATATATATATATATATATATATATATATACCTTCACTCTCCAACAGTGTCAGCCGGCAGCAGCCCCATACGGCTTGTGAGTACCGACTCTTACTTTCCTCTAGACCCTGTTTGCGCAGCACTGAAAATGCCCAGCAGATCTGTGATGGGAAGGAAGTGCTCTTTGGTAGCATGGTGACTGGACTGACAGCTTATCACATGTGTATGTGTGAACATTTCGGCAGCACCAATTAAAAGACAATATTGACAGAAATTAAAACCTGAAATACATTTGTTTAAGCAGCTGAACTTTTAGGAATTTATCCTAAAGAAGTCTTAAATGAGAGACACTGTGAACTCTAGAGGGAGTGTCTTGCAAGGCAGACGACCTTCTTAGAGCGCCCCCTGCAGGTAGGATTGTTTATGTTCTTCTCTAGCGTTCATCCCCCAGAAGGGAATAGCTCTCATCAGATGGCAAAAACTGATAAAAGCTTGCTTGTCCTGGCTGGGCCCTGCTCTTGGTCTGTTCCCTACTTTCTAGGATACAGAACGGATGCCAGGTTGATCCCAGAGTACTGTGACTCCTGGGAAGCCACCAGGTCACCCAGCAGCAGCAGCAGATGTGTGTGTGTGTGTATGTGTGTGTGTGTGTGTGTGTGTGTGTGTGTTTGTGTGTTGGGGTCTTGTTTTCTCACCCAGTCCCTCCTGTCTGCTCACTGTGATAAGTACCAGGGCCTCTTGTCTGCAATGCAAATTTTCAAACTCTGAAAATTAAACATTTTTCTCTCTATAGCTCTGCAGTCTCCTCTGCATGTGGCCCAGTCTGACCCAAGATGGTGTGGCACGCATTGCAGCTCTTGGATACCTGTCTGTGCAGCATGGGCAGTGTCTGTGTTTCTGTCTGTGCATGTGCCCTATACAATGTTCAGAGCATCCAGGGACTATACAGGGCAGGTGCCATTTCACTTAGAAAAATCAGAATATTTGAAACTTTGAAGCCCATCTATACCCAATTGGTTTATATAATATACACATATATAACTCCTATCGGTGTATGTAACACATATATGTGTATAACATCACACACACACACACACACACACACACACACAAACATGCCGCAGATTTGGCTTAGTAGTTAAGAGCATTGGCTGCCCTTCTAGAGGAACTGAGCTCAGTTCGCAGCACCCACTTGGTGGTTCACAACCAGGTGTAACTCCAGTTCCAGGAGAGCCATTGCCACTGTACACACATGACACACAGACATACATGAAAGCAGAAAACATATACACAACTTGAATTCTTTCCTTCACGTGGGTCCTGGGATTGAACTTGGGCCATCAGGGTTGGTATAAGCACCTTTACTGGAGCCTTGTCACCGTTGGGAACACCCAGGTGTAGTTAACTTACAGTGACGTTCACAGCAGAGTGCAAGAGGTTTGAACGCACACTAGAACTGTGAGCTTTATGTTTCTTCTAGCTCCCGGAGTCTGCGCAGAGCCAAGACTGGCCACCAGCATGACCCTTCCTGATTATAAACTAGTGTTGACTTTTCTGGAATTGCCTGTATTTAGAGTCTTTTAGTGTGTGCTTTTTTCCCACTAAGTGAATATTTCTGAGATTCATCCAAGCTGCTGCCTGCATCAAACTTCATTAATTTTTTTTCCTTAAATTTGGAATTTGGTTGTTTTTAATTGGTTAGTGTTTGGGAGGCTTCCCCTGTCGGGCTTCCTAAGGGGGACATCGGGTTGTGGCTTCAGATCTCTAACCGGAGACATTGCTCCACCAGCCCTGCGTGTCTCCAGTTTGAGGCTAGAGCAAGGATGGCTGCAGTGCACTTTTTGTAGGGTTGCAGAATTCACAGAACGACTCCACAGAATTCCTCAGGGTCACAGAATCCCATTAGATTTCTCCAGGTAGAACTGGGCATTTTCTTTGCACACAGGAAACACCGAACAAGCCAGCTGCTGTCCTGAGCAGACAGAGCAGACCTCGCCTGCTCTTAGTCACTGTAAACTGCCTGGTGACACCTAGTGCCTCAGGAGGAAGTGCGATCCAGTCACCTTTCCCCAGGTGTGGAGGCGCATCCGTGCGCATCCTTGTGTCCAGGCACTAGGCATCTAATGAATACATTTGTTACTCTTGCAAGTCTGTCATTTAGTGACCGGCCTGCTTGCAGGGCAGCTGGTGAAGTGGGCTTGGCTTGGAACAGGAAGATGCTCCGTTGCCATCCTCACACTGCCATTGAGACCTGCTGCTTCGTGTTCCAGGGCTGACAGTCTGTCTTTTGCAGGGAATCCTTTAATACTGAAAGCGCTTGTGGGGTTGTTCATTATTTTGTGATGAAAGAGACATTTCCCTCCTCTTAATCAGTATGGTGACCTTTTGTGATGAACTTGCTTTCTTTCCTTTGTGTTTGCTATGTAGACCAGGCTGGCCTCATACTTAGGGCGCTTCTGTCTCTGTGTTGAGTGTATTTTTCCTTCTTTCTATTTCTCTTGGATTTAAGTTGTTCTTCCTTGGTAGCTTCTAACAATGAAGTTTTAGATCCTGACTAACATAAAAAAAAGCTTTTTGTATCCCAGGATGTTCAAATATGTTTTCATTAACAGTCACATAAAAATATTTTTTCTAATTTCCCTTTGGATCCCTTTCCCCTACATTTTACTGAGAAGCGAGTTGTTTCATCTTTGAGCATTTGGAATGTTTTCAGATATATTTTTTAACACCGATGCCTAGTTTAACTTTCGGGCATAGAAATCTTCTGTTTGGTTTTAGTCCTTCTGAGTTTATTGGATGCTGATACACAGCCAGCGTGTAGCGGGCAGAGGGAAGTCCTACTACTCACTGTAGTGAAGATCGCCAATCAGATGGATGTGGCTAGTGATGTCTTTGGGCCTCAAGTCCTCAATGATATATTTCTTGCAATTCTGTGTCATCTCTCAACCCACTCCTTTCTCTGCTGACAACCAACACTGAGCAGTGTGGAAGCCCCTTGGGTTCCACACTGGGCAAGACCTTCAACCCATTTCACAGATGAGCAAAACTAAGCAACAAGGAGGCAAATGCAGTCAGCCCAGGCCACAGTTCTGAGTAGTTGACATTGGACTGCAAACCAGTACAAGCCTCTGACACATCTGCAGTCAGTCCACCCAAGCCTGTCTCCCTTCCTCCCAAGTCTTAACTCTGGCCCCTGTGTCTTTTCTAGTCTCCCAAGTTGAGCAGTATGGGACTTTTCTGTGCTGAGCATTATTCTGTGCCAAGTGTCTAGAGACAAAGATCAAATCCTGGCTTCCCCGGTGACCTTGGTCAAGTCACCTCCTCCTGCCCCTATGCTGTGTGTTTATCTGTAAGTGGAGATTCCTTTCTGCCCTCCTGCCATCCCCATTTCCCCTTCCTCTGTTCAATTCCACTCTCTCCACCTTTCCCACTTCCCTCTTTCTTGAAGGCCACAGCAGGGCTCCCCTGTAAGCTTGCTGTTTCTCACTTGTTGATAATATCCCTCAGACATCCTGGGGTGAAGGGCTCCTTCTGTACCTTGGAAAGCAGATCTTTCCAGCTCCCCCTGTCTTCTTTCTTGAGATGCTCCTCTGTGGGAAAAGAGGGTAGGCTACAGGACAGGTCTTGTAACTCCCCCCCGCCCCCCCCCCCCCCCCCGCCAAACCATCTGTTCCTGCCTGGTGGGATCCAGAGGGATTTGGTAGGTCAGCCTCCAGTAGGAAGACCATGAGCTAGAATGGGGATGAGGGTCTAGAGAGCTGGGTTGGAACCCCAGTACTTCCTGCATGCTGTTGGACCATGTTTTCTACCGGTAAATGGAGGGGTCTTGGAAACATGGCCTTCTGGGATATGCTGTAGTACCATCAAGTATGGGAATGTCAGGCTGGGAAGGGACACTGATGGGGCTGAAGGCCTTTTAGGAAGATTAGGAATTCTACCATGATGGGAGGGCTTGCTTTGGGGATCCCTCTGCAATGAAAGGGCCCTCACCTTGCCTGTTAATTTGGAAACGGGGAGGCTGAGCTAAGCCTGTCCTGCCTGGTCTCAGACTTGAGCACAAACTTCCAGATTATCTTTGGAGCCCCCCCCCCCATCCCTTCTTCCTGCTTGACCTTGCTGGCTGCTGACCTGTAGCTCCCAAGGCCTGACTAGATGTGGTCCATACAGCCTGCCTCCTATTGGAAGCCCTCTATACTGGCCTTCTGACCAGCGGGTCCTGTAACAACAACTTGATTGGGCGTTTTAAAGAATAGCACATGCATGTGAAAAGAGTGAATGAATGAAGCAGGCAGAAAGCCCAGGGTCTGAGGTAAGGCAATCTCCATGATCCTGACCATCAAAGCTGGGTTTCTTTGAGCTGGAATTCTCATCTGCCTTGTGTGTTCAATGTGACAGCCAGTATAGGGAGGCGTGATGGCAGAGTGACAATCTCACAGGGTCTGGGACCAGCAACAATGTGATTCTATCAGACAGTGGGGCAGAGGTCCTTCCCCCTTTTACAGGGAGGTCCGTAGAACGGCCAGGGCATGGAGCTCAGAGCTGCTGAGAGGGCTTCAGGCTGCATGAGCCATGTGTAACTATAGCCATGGGTAGAGGGTGATCCCAGAGGCCCTCCATGGTCTCCTTCTATTGCCTGTTTTTGATCCAGCGTATGGTAGCACGTACCTTGAGAGAACAGGATGCCCATCACATACAACAGGCTCCGGTGTGGGAAGACACCCGTCAGGAGCTCCGTCTCCAAGTGCTTGGCCACTGCCGGCCATGAATGCCGACAGAGGGCCAGTAACACATTGCTGGCTGCATCTTGATATATATCACCCAGTTCCTGGGCAGGGGAGGAAGGGCGGTGGTTAACGCAGGGTGGGAGCAGATGGAACAGGGTGAGAATGACATGTACCAAGCCGGGCAACTCCACATTGCCTTTACCAAGCCATCTTTTGGATAGAATACAGGCTAAAGGAACCCGAGACGGGCTGCCTCCTGATGCTGGGCTTTCCAGAGCCCATAACTCTAGTGTTGTCTTTGCTCCCCAGCCTTTGGTACCTTTCTGTTCCTGCCTGGAGTTCCAATCCCTCTTTCTCTAGTCAAACCCACGTTTATTTGTAAGCCTACCTCCAAGCTGCTTTCCATTCACATCCATTCACAGGGTCCCTGGCTAACATCACCTTTCCCTTGGAGCCCAGGCAGCTTAGGGCATCAAACACCCCCCCCCCCCATTCTCTGTTACCATGAGTTTTGAGTAGAGGCCCTTCTCCGTCCTGCTCTCCCAGTGATGCTGGAAATTGTCCTATGAAATTTCCACCTTAAGACCTCAGCCTGGACAGCCAGGGTGTGTAAAGCTCCACAGCAGAGTCCAGCCAGGCAGCTCCCTGTCTGCCTGCGTGAGGATCATTCCCAGGCAGCTAGAAGCTCAGTGCCTGCAGCACAGCCAGGCGCCACACATTGCTCTTCTCAGCAAGTGTGCTATGTTTTGCCAAACCTGCTTCCACCCACTCAGGGTGTTACTGGGTGGGGTTGGAGAGAGGTAGATTCAGTAGGGTACAGCTGCCTGCTCAAATCTGATGGTTTGACAGCATCAGTAGGGGTAGATGTCTGAGGCCCCTTTCCCTCCCGCTCTCCCTGCGATGCAGGAAATTGTCCTATGAAATCAATATACCACTTACAGCTTATTATAGGCACGGTTGTGAGGGCCTCTCGTTAACAGACTGGATTGAATCTGATTTTGCGTTTAAAAAACAAACAAAAAAACCCCTCAAACATCACAGAAGTCCCTCATCTAAAACTGTATTTAGGAGATTAAAGGGAGGGAGCAACAGTAATCATGTTCTGAAAGCCAGGAACCGAAGGACAAGGGAGCTGACAACCTAGGGCTATGCCAGCGTCGGGGAGTACTGAGATCGAGCCTCTCTCAGCGCCATCCCCTGCATCTGAGGGACCAGTGGTCTCAGCTCCCCAACCTTTGGAACTACAACAGTGGCAGTGAAGGGGCTGGAAGACAGAGCTCTGGACATGACAGGGAGGAAACCATACAGCCTGCTGCTACCCAGTACAATCCAGAAAGAACTTACTGGAGAGAGATAGAGGCTGGACACAGACAGCGTCATCAGGTAAGACACTTTAAGGGCGAGGGGGTCTGCTCAGCTGATACAGTGCTCACTGTGGAAAGTGCAAGGACCTGAGTTCAACTCAGCAACATATAAAAAGCAGGGCACGGCAATTCGTGCTTGTAATCCTCGTGCTGGGATGCAGGGAGGGAGGGTCCCTAGGACTGGTTGGCCAGCCTTTCCTAATCAGTGAGCTCCAAGTCCTGGTGAGGGACAGTGTCTCAAGAAAGTGTCCTCCTGAGCAATATCACCGAGGGACCTGTGGCCTCCATGTGTATGGGTGCACATGTGCATACACTTGTGCATGGGTGCACACACATGTGCATCGGTGCACATGTAGGCACCATGAACATGCACTTATGCTAACCAAAGGTGAAAGCCTATTGATGCCACCAGAGCAAGAGGAGGTGATGTCCTGAATTCTATAAGTCATGCATACAGTGGCAACATACACCTTTTGTTTTAATCCATGGTTCCTTGCTCACAGGCCCCTCCCCAAGCACGGTAGAGCACAAAACCTAGAATTACTTTACACGTCCTAGCTTGCTTTCTGTTGCTATGATTACACACCCTGGCCAAAGCACTTGGGGAGGAAAGGGTTTATTTCACCTGGTAGGCTACAGCCCACCATGTACGAAAGCCAAGGGAGGGACTCAAGGCAGAAGCTTGAAGCAGAAACTGGAATACTGCTTATTGGCTCTCTCCTAGCTTCGTAGTCAGCTACCTTATTTATCTAGCCCAGGCCCAGCTGCCTAGGGAGGGTACTGTCCCAAGTGGGCTAGGCCCTCCTACATCCATTAGCAGATAAGATAGAAGCAGCTCCCCAGCTGAGGTTCCCTGTTCCCAGGTGTGTCAGGTTACCAGCAGGGATGAACCATCACATTCCCCAAGGCAGGTTGCAGCCATCCTTGTCTTTCTCTGCCTTTTTGTCTTAGAGCAGATCATAGAGACCTTCAGACTTGCTTTATCTCATGGTGGGTCATTTGATCTCTTTATTCCAGGGCATTCCTGCCCCAAGCCCCGGAGGGAGGAGTGTTGCTAGCAGTGGCAGGAAGCATCTGAGCAGACAGCTTTTGCTTGCTCCCCGAGCCAGGTCATTTATGGGAAACAGAGCCTGCACAGGAACCTGAAAGGTCAGGGTTCACAGATTCCTTGACAGCTCAACCCAGAGATGTTTCTGGAAATTGGGAGTGCCTGGAGAGAGTAGGGATGGCTCCTTCTTTCCCCACACCTCTTTCTACACACATTTCTATCCACGTTTTACAGTCTTTCCCTGAGTTCCCTTAGCTGCTTGAGATAATTAAGTGAAGATGGGGAGGTGGTTGTGGGCCTCCTGTGGTTATTGATCAGGGGACTGGGGCTGTGACAGTATCTGAAGAGGGCAGGCAGCCTGGGGACTGAGCCCAGCCTGCAGAGATGGAGGCCACCGACAGGTAGAGAGTGTGAGGGCCTCCTCGGTTTGGAGGGATGCCCTGCTGGTGCCTACAGCCTCAGAGTTGCTGATGTTGGAGCCACCCACACACCTCCTCCAAGGTCACAGGCACCGGAGGTGGGAAAGTGAAGACAAGATGTCGGTTTTCCCTCAGAGAGTGACTCTGTGAACAAAACCGAGATCTCTTGAAAATTAGACTTCTGAAGAGGTGACCGGTTAGAAGCTGCCTGTGTGTGACTGTGAATGAGAAATGTCACAGTAACGGGGGGGGGGGCATTTTTATTCCAAAGAGGGAGAGAGAGGAGCAGCGGGACTCTGGAAAGAGGTGACAGGGAAAGACAAGCTGTGCTGGTAACAGAAATAAAACTAAGCCCCAGCCCTGGCTTCCCCACACCCCCAGACTGGGGTGGGACGGGGTAAAGGCAAAGCCTCATTTACATGTGTTATAAAATTTGAGAAATGAAGATCAGGAGGGGCGATGGAGGTTGTGGAGTTGGCTCAACAGAAGACACACACTGCTGTTGCAGAGGACCCAAGGTCAGTTCCCAGCATTCATGTTGGGCAGCTCATAGTCAAGAGCTGTAGGGATCCAACACCCTTTTCTGGTCTCTTTGGACGCTTGCACACACTCATGTGCACAAACACAAAATGAGAACATGAAAACAAATCCTTAAAAATTACTAGTGCGCATATGTGTACAACGTGTGGGCAGTGTGCCGAGGTATGCATGTGGGGGTCAGAGGACAGTTTTGTTATGCCCGCTTTCTATTTTAGCTCTGTGTAGGTTTCATGAATACAACCCGGATCTCTAGGTTGGCATCATGCCATCTCCCCAGCCCAGGTCTGCTTGTTTTACTTTACTTTTTAAGCAAAGCTTTTGTATTTTTCACACCTTCTCTTTGTCTAATATTACAAATTGTTCTTTCCTGTCCAGATTTTCATCTTCTTCCTCACCCTCTTCTCTCTTGTCTTTTATTTAAGTCTCCTTCTTTCCTTTCCCCTTTCCCATCCTCTTATTTTATTTTATGTATGTGAGTAAACCAGCACTGTCTTCAGACACACCAGAAGAATCAGATCCCATTACAGATGGTTGTGAGCCACCATGTGGTTTCTGGGAACTGAACTCAGGACCTCTAGAAGAGTAGTCAGTGCCCTTAACCACTGAGTCACCTCTCTAGCCCTATTTCATTATTTTAAACACACACACACACACACACACACACACACACACACACACACACACACACACTTTATTGCTTACCTTAACCATTTTATCTTGATAGCTTACCCTATCTACATAATTTCTGCCATTTTCCTTCCTGCAGTTATCGGTAGCATAGCAGTTAGCTTTAATTGATTTTAATTATGTTTCTGTTAATTTATCTGCTTTGGTTTGGTACTGATGTTGTTATAGTAGTTTGTTTTCTCTTCTGAGTGGTGCCTGAGATTTAACCCTCAAGAAGAAAGGCTAGGAAGTCTCTAGGCTAAAGTTGGAAGAAGCAAATATCCCAATAGATGAGCAAACTACATAGGCCAGGAACACAAGAACCACAAAAAAGCAGGGCATTGTCACTCCTGCAAAAGACCATGACTCTTCAGCTACTAAATCGAAGTATGAGGAAGGCTGATATGCCAATGTGTTAATAAAAAGGCCTGGAGAGAGAGCAAAGTGAATCGACACGAGCAGATAAAGAAGCAGAGAGACGCCACAGAACCTGCAGGAGGGCCCGCAGCACCAAGGAGTTCAGTAAGAAAGCCGAATGCCTGAAAACAACCAACAGAACAACAGCCAAATGAAATGCTTACAACGAAACACTCAGTATATCAAACAAAGAACGCTGGAAATGAAGAGCCACCAATATGGGAGGCCAAGTCAGAAAAAAAATTAGCAGTTTAACGTGAGGTCAAAGAGATTTTTTTTTTCTTTTGAGACAGGGTTTTCTCTGTGTATCAGAGCCCTGGTTGTCCTGGAATTCACACTAAAGACCAGGCTGGCCTTGAACTCTCAAAGATCTGTCAGTTACTGCCTCTGAGTGCTGGGATTAAAGGGAAATACTCATCGAAGAAACCTAATATTCATAGACCAATAAAAGAACAAATAAACATAGTGCTAACTTGTAGGAATTCTGAGGGATAACTAGAAAATGAGAACCAAATGGGTAGGAAAAGGGGCCAGAATACAAATGGAAGGAACAAGAAAACCCATCCAGTGAGAAGTATAGTGGGAAACCCCCAAAGGAAGAGAAAGAGAGAGCATCCCAGAATAAGAGTGACTTAGAACCTAAAGAGACACGTCTAGGGAAGAGTCACTCAGTGCAGCTGTAGTTAGAAAGCCAGGACTGCAGAACAGAGACACAGGGCTGAGTATTCAAGAAGAAAACGCCAACTCAAAGCCCTGCTGATCAGACGGACAGCAGACTTACCAGCACAGAAGCTTCAAACCCTCTTTGAGCACCAAGAGTAAAGAGATGACAACCCAGATACCACACCCACCAACCTTCCCTTAAAATTAATGGAGGAATAAAAAAATTCACCGATAGTTTATAGGACAAGTCAGCTTGTACATGAAAACCAGAAATAAAGGTATTGTATCTTATCAGATTGTAATAGAAAAAAAAACTAGAAATAAATATCAAAGAGAAACTATAGAAACCATATGAACATACATTGACTAAATGGTGCATTTTAGATGTGAGTTGCTGGAGAAGTTAAAAACAAAAATTCCTAAAAATCAAGTGAAAGTGAAAACAGCTTCCCAGGAAGGCAGCAAAGGTGGTTCTAAGATGGAAGTTCACAGGCAAGTGCTCACATTAAACCCACCCCTGCCGCCGCTGCCACCACCACCACTGCCACCACCACTGCCACCACCACTGCCACCACCAAGAAAAATAATTCAAATAAAAAGCTCAACAATGTATCTCAAGCTCTTAAAGAACAAGAGTAAGCTATCAGATGGGATGGAATTGAGTAATAAAGATGGGGAGGAAGTAAGTGACAAGGGGACTAAAAGCTGTGATTGGCGAGCTGCTTTTCTGAAAAGATACAGTATTGCAAACTCTTTGTAGGGGGTAAGCTGGAGTGTTAAACATTCAGTGTTGTTCCTTCAAGGCAAAACATGAAAAACTTTGTCAGCCCAGGGGACTGGGGTAGATATGCTTTCTAGCCCGGTGATCTTTAAGCGATCTATGTGGCAGAAGACTGTCCCCTCTCCAACCTACCCCCAATAATCTCAACAGCTTGCATTTGTGAATTAATTTATAGACCCTAGCTTTACGAAAGCTGTCAGAGGTACTTTAACAAAGAGCTTCAATGTACTCAGATCTGATTTGGATTTAGCTTACGTTGTTCCTCAAAGAGATTTAGGTAAGTTTTGGTGTTCATGTAGGATTTAGTTGATCGTCACAAAAATAATTTTTATTTTTATTAACCAGACTGTGCTGTGATTTAATGGCCCCAAAATAAACCAACTGGTGTCAGACTCCTGCCGTTTGAAGGAACAGCAGATACTGAGTCCTGTTGAGCTGAACTGCCTTCTTGCCTCCCACAGCTCACTGCTCTGCCACCATGAAGGTTGCAGAGACACTGGCAACTCCTAGCAAAACTAACCAAGAGGAGAGAAGAAACAATTGAAAAGGTAGAGATGGGGGCAGGGGGACATTATAAGCAATACCAGTGAAACTCAGACAATCCTTAGGAATTACTTGAGAAGACATGGATAAAGTCCCAGAGACACATGACCTGACTAAATTAAATCTAGTTGCCAGAAACAACCGGAACAGATGTAGAATGAGTATTATGGAGACAGGAGTGAGCAGCCTCCTGACAAAGGAATCCCAGATCTGGGCGAGCCTTTAAAGAATTAACACCAGGACTCCTCCGGTCATCCTACACCATGGAGATGGAGAATACCAACCTCATTCTACAAAGCCAGTATTATCCTGCTGCCCAAGCTGGTTACCTTTCACATCGCTGCAGCCCACTATCTGATGAAGATAAATACTCAGTGGAAGATTATCCCTGGTCCAGTTTGAGAGGGGCGAGTCCTCATGGTGGGAAAAGCATGGCAGAACTTGTGGGTGGACGCCTTACATCTTGGTGTGTTGGAAAGCAGGAAGAACTTGAGATAGTGTAGGTAAAATTTATAATTTCCAAGGCCTGCTTTTCTGGGGGCCCTTTTTATTAACAAAACCCCTCATGATTAAGGTCTCACAACTTAACACCTAAAACAGAACCACCAGAGAGGGGCAAAGTGTTCAAACCAACACATGGACCAGTGAGAAATACATCACACTTAAACCAAAACAATAAAGGCACGTGCACACACACACACACACACACACACACACACACACACACACACAAAGAGAGAGAGAGAGAGAGAGAGAGAGAGACAGACAGACAGACAGACAGAGACAGAGAGACAAGATGCAGAGAGACAAAGTTCCCAAATGAACATAGAAAAACTTTAAATAAAATACTGTCAGACCAAATTCAAGAACACATTAATATCATTGTGGTGGTTTGAATGAGAATGGCCTCCATATTTTTGTATATTTGAATGCTTAGTTCCCAGTCAGTGGACTGTTGGTGTACTGTCTGGGTTTGTGTGTCAACTTGACATAAGGAGTTATCACAGAGAAAGAAGCCTCAATTGAAGAAAATGCCCTTATGAGATCCAGCTGTAAGGCATTTTCTCCATTAGTGATCAAGGGGAAAGGGCCCAGCCCATTGTGGGTGGTGCCATTCCTAGGCTGGTGGTCCCGGGTTCTAAAAGCAAGGTGAGCAAGTCAGGGGAAGCAATCCAGTAAGCCGCACCCCTCCATGGTCTCTGCATCAGCTCCTGCCTCCAAGTTCCTGCCTTGTGTGAGTTCCTGTCCTGACTTCCTCTGGTGATAAACAGCAATGTGGAAGTGTAAGCTGAACAAACCCTTTCCTCTCCAACTTGCTTCTTGGTCATGATGTTTGTGCAGGAATAAAAACCCTGACTGAGACAGCTGGGAAGGAGTAGAAGTGTGCCTTTGTTGGAGGAGGTGTGTTTTTGTTGGGAGGGGTGTTTTGTTGGAGATGGGCTTTGAGATTTCAAAAGTCTCTCTCCCTTTCCTCCTCTTTCTCTGCCTGCTGCCTGTGGATCAGAATAAGGAATTCTCAGCACTATGTCTGCCTTCTTGCCACAGTGCTCCCTGCCACCATGACAATGGACTAACCCTTTGAAATCATAAGCCCCTCAATTAAATGCTTTCTTTTATAAGAATTTCCTTGGTTTGGGTGTTCATTCACAGCAACAGTGACTGAGACAGAAGTTGGAACCAGGGAGTAGAGTATTACTAACAGGCCTGACCATGCTGTTGTTTGGAGGCATATGGAAGATTTTGGGACTCTGGACTGGAAAAGTGGCTGAATGTGTTAGATGGGGTTTTCAGGGCTATAGTAGGAACATGGGAGATGGTGGTACCAAGGCAGTGTGTAGTACTGGAGATTTCAGAGAAGAATATTAGAGACCATTCTTGTGATATTTTGGCAGAGAATGTGGCTGCCTTTTGCCCTTGCCCTTAAAATCTGCCAGAGGCTAAATTGAAGAGTCTTTGAGTTAATGCCACTGGCAGAGGAGACTTCAAGACGTCCATATTGACTGTGTTCCGTGTGACTTGTTATTAGCGCCCAGTTTCATGCAGATCTCCAATGAAAAAAGGGCAAACAGGGTAAGGAGACGTAGAAAAAGCACAGTCTGAGGAGAAAAGGGGCAGAAGGAAGTGTAGTGAAGTTCTGGGCTGAAGGAGATAAAAAATATAAAGATAAGTCTGATGCTAAATGGAATAAAGAGAGTGCTAGTCCAGGCAAGATACCACCTAGCTGAACTTTTAGTTTGTGAAAAGGAATTAAAGGAAAGCTAAAGTAGCAAATGAAACCCCCAGCAAAGGGAAACTGATGCAAATGTAACCCAGGGAGGCGCTCAGGTTCTGGCCCCAGCAAGCAGGATAACGTTGGTTCTGGTTTTAGAGTAAAGAATATGGGAAAGGGATTGTGGAAATTTCCTCTCCACTCAAGAAAAGCTGGGGACACCAGGTGTGTGTCAGGGAAGTCCTTGCATGGACACACGGAGAGGCCATTGTGTGAAGGCTGGGTGGTGTTGGAGATGCCAGAGTTAGGGTGTCTGGAACCTGCCCAAGAGAGAGAACTGTTGCAGTCAACAAAGCTCGAATGGATTGGCGTTCGGAAGAGCCCTTTGACGTTGGACGTGGAGAGGCAGTGTGGCATTTGCCCAGCTGGGTTTTGGATGTGCTTTGGCCCAGGATCGTCTCACGATGCTCCTTTTCCTCCCTCTTTGGAACGTAATGTGTATTCTGTGACATTATATGTTTGAAGTATGTGATCTGCTTTACAGAGAGTTCTGGTTAAGGATTCCCTCGAGTCTCAGAAGAGACGTTGGACTTTAAACAGTGTTGAGTCTGTAGTAGACCGTGGAGACTTGTGAAGCCAGACTGAATGCATTTTGCATTATGATATGGCTATAAGCCTCTGGGGGCAGGGAATGGAGTGTGGTGGCTTGAATGAGATAAGCCTCCATAGGCTCTTCTGTTTGTATGCTGGGTTCCCAGCTGGGAGGGATTAGGGGGTGTGTCCTTGTTGGTACTTTGCCCGGAGTGGGCCCATTCCAGGGTCCGTCTCTCTCTCACTGCTGCGTATGGATCAGGATGCAAAGTGCTCAGCTACTTCTCCAGAACCATGCTTGCCTTCCTGCCACCATGTTCTCTGACACGACGGTAACAGACTAATCCTCGGAACCTGTAAGCAATACCCCAGCTCAGTGCTTTCTTTATAACAGTTGCCTTGGTCACGGTATCTCTTCACAGCAATAGAACAGTGACCAAGAAAAATCATACACTATAATCAAGTTGGCTTCACTTCAAGGATCGTCTAATATATGGAAATCGATGAAGTGTTTATAGAATAGAACTAGAATGAGGGATAGAATCACATGATTGTATCACATGATCATATGGATACAGAAAATGCAACGGATAACATTCACATCCCATAATAAAAGCTCTGAAAAGGGGCTGGAGAGATGGCTCAGTGGTTAAGAGACTGCTCTTCCAGAGGTCCTGAGTTCAATTCCCAGAAACCACATAGTGGCTCACAACCATCTGTAATGGCATCTGATGCCTCTTCTGGTATGTCTGCAGATACAGTGTACTTATATACATAAAATAAATAAATCTTAAAAACAAGCTCTGAAGACAGTGAACAATGAACATTGAGTAAATGAAAGCAGCTGAGGGCATTTACCCTAAAATCAGGAGCAAGACAAACATCTCTACTCTTTATACTTGTATCTAGTATAGATCATGAATCATTTGTGAGTGTACAAAGTTAAGATACAGAAACAAGTGACATGAGGAAGAAATTGAGAACTCAAATTACCTTCATCCTACATCAGTGCTTCTCAACCTTCCTGATACTGTGACCCTTTAATTCCAACCAGAAAACTGTTTCATTGCTACTTTATAACTGTAATCTTGCTACTGTTATAAATTATAATGTAAATACCTGATATGTGAGAAAGGGTTGTCTGACCCCCACAACAGGGTTGTGAACTGCTGCTTTACTAAAACCCAAAAGACTAGAAAACTCTTAGATCTGGCAAACACTTAGCAAAGTAGTGGGATATAAAAACCAACATACAAAAATCAGTGGTTTTCTAGATCTCAATAATGCCCTTATATTGATACCACACATGCTAAGAAAGAAAGCAAGAAAACAAATCTTACTTACAGTAGCCTTAAAAACAGCAATGACAGCCAAACATAAACCCAACAAAGGAAGTGAGAAACTCACAGCATCAAAACTTTAAGACACTGCCTAAGGAATTTAAAGAAGGCACCAGAAAACAGACCTTTCTCTGCTGATGGGTTGATGGGATTAATAAAAAGCAGTAAGAGCAATGGAATAGGCATATAAATTATACTACAGGGCCACAGTAACAGAACCAGCATGGTGCTCATACAAAACCAGACAAATCAACCAATGGAGAAGTGTAGACTTCCAGAATAAACACACTATAGCCTCCTGATTTACAACAAATATGCCCAAAATATTATGTTGCACCAAAGAAGGGCTTTCAATAAATGGTGCTGGAAAAAAAGCAGATTATCTCCACGTGTAAATCTTAAACTAGATCACTATCTCTCACCCTGAATAAAATTCAGCTTATGACAGATCAAAGACCTTCAATAAGATCTGACAATTCAAAACTGCTAGAAGAAAAAAAAAATAGAAGAAATACTTCAAGATATAGGCGCTGACACACAAACCCGGCTCTCATCTCACAGGGGATAAGAGAGTTTATTTTGGAGCCGCGTATGAGTGAGCATGGCACCAGAACGCAGGTTTAGTCTTCTCTAAATTCCGTGTCCTAGGCAGGCTGCATTTCTTATGAACTCTTTATAGGGATAGAAAGAAAGAAAGCCATAGCTGAGGCATCTTCCAAATAGGTTGGTGGGTAAAGCAGGAGATGACTCAAGCAGGACGGAACTCTGCTGTAGGTCTTAGCTGCTGTCTGATGTCATCTTATCCCTTTGGTTGGTGGAAAACTTGGGTTTTGATGAATTAATACATTCTAAAGGGCTTTAAAAAATCTGCTAGAATATTAGGTCTGGCTTTATCTCTCAGTGATGGAGTATTTGTTCTCCTGCAGAGGAGGGCAAGGAAGGTCTGCTTAGGCTAAAGATAGCCCACAATAAACTGCAACTAAGCTCTGGGTTTGCACCATTCGGTCCTCTCCACATGGCCCAAGTTCTTGTCAGTTAATCAGCCTTTGAAGACACAGCTTCTTTCCAGGAACTCCGTGCACATGGGCACAGGCAAGGACTTTCTGAAAGGGACTCTAACAGCTCAGGAAGCAACTGCAAGAACTGACAAATGGGACTGCATGAAATTAAAAAGCGTTGGCACAGCAAAAGAAACAATTACCAGGGTGAAAGGTCAGCCCGCAGGATGGGGGAAAAATTGTTGGTAGCTATTCATCTGACAGGGGATTAATATCGGGAGCATTTAAGGAGCTAGGAAAATTAAACACCAAAAGACAAATCACCCAATAATGAATTGAGCAGGCAGTTCTCAAAAGAAGTACAAACGGTCAAGACTTGTCTGGGTAAAAAAAAAAAAAAGTTAGGCATCCTTAGCCATTTGGGAAATCCAAGTCAGAATTACATCGAGATTCTATTCTTTTACAGAGAGTGGCTGTGTGTTATAGTTTGCTTTTATGCCACTGTGATGAAACACTCATTAACTGAAATGAGTGTAGAGTGGAAATGGGTTTATTTGGCTTGTGTGGGAAGTCAGGGCAGGAAGTCAAACAGGAACTGAAGCAGAAACCATGCAGGAACACTGCTTGCTGCTCCAGTCACTTGGCTTATGCTTCACTATCTTTCTGCCTAGGGATGGTACCGCCCACAGTGGGCTGGACCTTCCTACGTCAATTAGCAGTTCCAGTCAATGCCCCAAAGATACACACTCAGGTTAATTCAGGGAATTTTCTTTTCCCAGTTGATGCTAGCTTATGCCAAGTTGAAAAGACCTACGCAGCACAGGGCACCATCAGGAAGGTAAACAAGTCCTGGTAAGGATGGTGGTAGGGTGGAATTTATACACTGTTAATTGGTGCAATTTTACTTGAGCAGCACCTGTGGAAATAAGTGTGGCCATTCCTCGAAGAACTAAAAGAAGATGTGCCACGTCTCTACCCCTTTACCAGTCCTGGTCTTAAGTCAATCTACAGACACATGTGCATGTCTGTGTTTATATGCACTGTTTGCAATAGCCAAGGTAAGGACTTAGCCTTGTTCTCCACTGGCAGATGAATGGATAGAGAAAACGCAGCATAAACACACAATGGAGTTTTATTCAGACATACAAAGGATGTACATCTGATTCCATTTCTGCAGGAAAATAGACGTAACAGGAAATCACGTGAAATAAGCCAGATGGGAAAAGATGGATGTCACTTATCTTAAACCTGGAATCTAGATCAAACAACATGTTTTAAAAAAATGAAACTGGACGGGAGACTACCTGGGTGAGGGAGATGCTTAGCGGTAGTGTGTAGGAAGGAACAAGGATGTATAAAAGTATCACACATGATGCACGTGTTTCTCTGTGTTGTAGAAGCCTGTTCTTTTGTATAAGGTGTCTATCCTGATAAAACCAGAACTGTTTTCTCTCAAAAGTTCTAGATGCAGTACCACAATGTTTGGTGGAAGATTTGGAATGCTGTGAACTTTTAGCCCAGAGAGATGGGATAGGAGGGGAAAGGAGGGGAGAGGCTTAGTGGGGGAGCTCTGTGTATCAGCATTGGCAGAGCAGAGGGGTGCTGTCTGTCATTAATACAGGATGCTCAGCAGGTTTCTGGAATCAGAGGACACTGCTGCCAGCTTGAGGACATATGGCCATGACCATGGCTCTGTGATTTGATTCACGGTAGAAGTCTGGAGCATGCAACTCAAAGCCATGTGGGCTCTTGGAGGGAAAACAGGACATAGGAAGGACCTGGGCTTAGAGGTTCTGAATTTTAACAGCCACACCAAGGGCACAAAGACTAGGGGACGGCGATTTTATTTTAGTCCATGTTGCAAGAGAATGGAGAGATTCCTAGACACTGAGTACTCAAAATTGGACCTTCCAAATGTTCTTGGTGAAGGAACTGTCAGGGAATGTGTGCATCCTGGGCTTTGGACTGTCTGTATACTGCTTGGACACTCCGTCAAGGATAGTATGAGACACTCCATCAAGTCCTGTGGTGCAGTGGTGGGGCACATCTGGATGTGTTCAGAGGCAGAAAATGCAGAGCGGCTCTGGCCCGCTCAGCCTGCCAAACCCCAGCCCCATGTCAGAAAGCTTCAGGAGGGTCCCTGTCCACTCCAGGGAGATGATGCCCCAGGATGCCCCGTAGCCCTCACCCTCTACCTGTGGTCCCTGCCCTAGGACGTTACTGCAATAAGTCTTCAGCTGCACCTGTGTGTGCAACTGTTTTGTTGGCTTGTTTGTTTTCTTGCAATTTCTTGATTCAATTTCTTACTGTGTAGCTCAGGCTAGCCTGGAACACACTGTGAGGTCCAGGCTGGCCTCAGATTCATGGTCATTCTCCTGCCTCAGCTTCTCATGTACTGGTATGACAGACACTCACTGTTAAGAGTTGGCTTCAGCTATGCAGTTCGTCAATGAATCCAACACACTTCACAATGATGGGGAAAGAGCTTGAAAGGAGTTAGGTGGACTCAGTCTTTTCTCTCTCTTACCTCTGCAGCCCCCATCGAGGCTGCTCAGACTTCGCTGAAAACCAGGCAGCTCATC
This sequence comes from Micromys minutus, assembly GCF_963924665.1. Classification (NCBI taxonomy): domain Eukaryota; kingdom Metazoa; phylum Chordata; class Mammalia; order Rodentia; family Muridae; genus Micromys; species Micromys minutus. Next base: position 16,207,687 of record NC_137962.1, read on the forward strand.
CAGTCTGCTCGCTACCACCTGGACTGACCAAGTCCTCTAACTGTGTGAGCCCCCACCCTTTCTGTAAAACCGGGCCATAAGAACCTTTGGTGGGGTAGACACACTTCTTCCTGTACTAATGATCACCTGGTAAGCTGGCTGATCTCAGGGCTGTGCAAAACACCCAGTGAGCCAAAGTTCTCCCCATCCTGATGGGTGTGTGAGCATTGCACAGTGGTTAGATTGTAAATATGCAACCATGGGCCCAGTTCAACCCGTGCCTCATCATTGGTAGCCTGGGGACAATCTCGTTCTAGTGACTTACCATACTCAGAGTTTCTCAGAACCTTTCTCTGTCTGCCTCCTGCCCCTGTGTAGGGATGGCTTCCACTGGATGGAATTGTGCTGGGCCACCATTTGGATGTGGCAGTGAGTATGTTATTACAAACCTTTTCCTCATGACATTAACCTTCTGTGTCATATGAGCAGAGAAATAAGCCTGGTATCACTTGCAGAATTCCTTGGTAACAGTCACTGGTTTTTGAAAACTATTTGTGCTGTGTATATGTTCAACACAGGGCTCCCCAGGGTCAGTGGATCTGGAGAAAACCACATGTCTCAGGCCCCTGGAGACCATTATGGCTTACAGAATGGCAGGGGGCATTGATATTTCTGGTTCACGCCTGGTTTGGGTGGCTGGGGCAGCCGAGTCTCAGGCTTATATGTCTCCATCAAACAGGTACCCAAGAGGCAGGAGCTGAAGCGGGTTTGGGGTCTGAGAAGTGGGTGAAGCTGGCAATAGTTCTTCCAGATGCTCGTGTATGGACATCGGGGAAGAGATGGGAAAGAAGAGACATCCAGAGAGCAAGAGGGGCTGCAGCCAGATGGTTGGGTTTTTTTTTTTTTTTTTTTTTTTTTTGTATATGGGTCTAGCAGGGTCCTGCATGAGATGGTTCTTCTAAAGAGGACATTTCAAGGTCAAGAACATACAGAAAACACATGGATGGGAGAGCTCGGAAACCCCGTACACACATAGTTTGGACCCCCAGGTAACTGACTGAAGGGCTTTTGGAAGCCCTTGGGGAACCAGCCTGTGCGCTGTGGGCGAGCAGCCTACCGTGGACTTGGTCATGTGATCCAGGGCCAGCTGCATGAAGCACTTTTGCCAGGTCTCCTCCAAGACATCGAGGGCTCCTATAACTGCCACCAGGACCTGGAACAGGCGGAATCTGTGTCGGCAGGAGATCTGTGGAGGACAGAGGCTAGATTGAGACCATGCTGTCTGACAGGGACAGGGGAATGCCAAAGAGAACACCATTGGGAGGATATGAGAGGAGGCTGGAGGGAGGCACATGTGGACACATTCACTTGGCAATTCTTAGGAGACACCAGCCATGTGCTAACCTTGAGCCTGGCCTACAGACTCGAGGAGGCAGAGCTTTTCCGTCCCCAGGGAACTGCTGTGGACTTAAAAAGTCCACCTTCTGTGGACTTAAAAAGTCCACCTTCAAAGTGAGGTTATCCCTTCATCAATACTTGGGCAGGTTTTCCTCATCCACGCATTAATGCGCTTATGCATTCAAGCATTCATAAATGAATGCTTCCATTTTCATGTTTGCTCGCTACCCACACTTCCTCCCTTCTCTCCCTCTATCATCCCACCTCTCCATCACTCTAGCTATCTACCCACCAATCTCTCCACCCAACCCTAAACCCACTATATCCACCCCTCACCCCCTCATCTGTCTGTTTGCCCACCTCCCACCCACCCACATAGTTACTCACTGGTTTCTAACATTTACTGGTTCTGTGACCTTAGGCAAACCCTCCTCCGCCCCAAGCCATAGTTCCCCATCTGTGAGAGTCACAACCTCTACCTCATGAGCGTGCTCTGAGTATGGTAAGGGTAAGTGGGTACATTTCCCTTCCTCCCTATTTAGCCCATTGGTACGCAAGGAGATTACATAAGATTTGGGGTTTGAGTCCCGCTTGGGATACAGTGCTTTCCTATGCTTCCATGCCTGCCCCAGGGGCTTAAGCAACACCACCTCTGGGTTGTCTTTGAAGTAGTCATGGATAGTTTCCATCACCAGGTTGGGGGACCTCTGAGCCATCTTCTGTATCTTCTTGGTGAGGTATTTGGTTTGGAGAAGGTCTGAGGTGCCTACGTCTCGGAGCATCTTGAAGCACATGGCTAAAGGTAACAGGAAGGCTGTGAGGATGACAGACCTTTGGGAGGTCATATTGTGGCACAGGGTTGGGTGGGTAAGGAGGGGCAAGCATATAATGAAAGTGAGGGCAGGACACATTGGGGAGTTGTCTGATATTCTCAATTTCTACATGAGACACGTTGGGAAGTCTGGTATTCTCGCTTTCTACATGGTCCTTCCTGGGGCTTAAGACGGGACAGAGCAGGGATGCATTCTCACCCGCATATTCTCATTTTCCCATTCACAATTGTTTCACCTGCCTCTCCGCCCACTCGCCCACCAATTCATCCTAATTTCTATATATCCAGTGATCTAGCTCTTCATCTCATGTCTGTTCATTTCATATTTATTTAACCACCCATTTACTTGGGTACTCCAAAATCCACCCACTCCTACACCCAGCTAACTACTATCTACTAATACATATTGTGATCCATTTGGCAATGTACCCACCCATATAATCATAAATCCACTCAAATCCATCTCTCTATCTCTCCATACACAAATTCTCTGATTATTTTCAATTGTCTTTCTCGTCACCTGATACTCTCTGGCACTGGAGGAAAGTATTCTAGAAAGAGAGATTCGTGTCTAAGCTGAAGTTCTCAGGTGTAGGGGGTGTGGTTGGGGAGAAGGAGTAACTAGGAGGAGGAGGGGCATTTAAAAATTTTTATTATGTTGGTGCTTCCGGAGGTTAAGAACAAGCCAGGGGCTCACAGACAACAGTGCATGTCCACAGCCTTTGAGATACACAAAGTCCTAGAGAGGAGTTCTTTCACTCCGAATCCCTAGGACCACTTCTGGGGAGGGACTGGGTGGGACCTGTGGCTCAGGCTACCCTCACCTGAGTTGTAGGCCTCCTCCATAAATGACTGGTGTTCCAGGGAAGTCTGGCTGCCTTTGGATCTGCACAGCCGGAAGTTGGAAGTGTGGGACTCTTGGTCCCGGGAGGCATCGTCTTGAGGTTCCTGGGTGCATGTCGACAACTTCTTCGTAGAAACAGAAACGTGGGAGAAGATTCTGAAATGGATCAAGTTCCGTGTGTAAACATCACGTGCACTTATGTGTGGTCACAGGCAGGGCACATTGGCATGGTTTACTCTGGATCAGGCTCTGCAATGTCCTTCTGTGTGTCTGTCCCTCTGTTTAGTGGTCTGGTGAGCCTGAAGTATGTGTGTGCATGTGTGTGTGTGTGTGTGTGTGTGTGTGTGTGTGCCCGCATGTGTGTTTTCCTTGAAGCTATAGGACACTGTTGAATAAGACGAAGATTCTTACACTGGGTCTCACCCCACACAGGGTCATGTATTTGCCTGTTGGAGCCTCAGAAATTTGATACCAGTAAAATATTTCTGAGCATGCAACACCCCAAGACCAAATTCAAAATCAAACAGAGGGATATTCCTGAACGTGTTTGCCTGAGCTCATTGTGTGACTTTAGCACAGCACAGGTGCAGAGCAGACCACCTACACACTGCCGTGCACACAGGATGATAGAAAATGAACTTTGAATAGTTCCCTGCCAGCATTACTCAGCATGTAAGTATGAAATTAGTGCAACTTTGGATTCTATTGTGTTAGACAAACAAGCACATCCATCTCATTAGTGCCTAATTTGTTTTCATCTGTAATAAATGGTAAGATCCTACATAGCAAATAATTGATTAAGAGAAATTGCTTTCTGGCTTTATGATCAGCCCGTGTTTGACTTGCATGCCTGTTGTATATTCCTATCTTTGGATTGTGTGCCTATTGTATACATCTGTATCCCCAGGGTCTTTTAGGCAAAAGATTCCTATGAATGGAGAAGAAGTTTAAAGTCTGGAGTAGGAAGCCTGATCCAGCAGGGAGATAGACAGACGCACTAGGAGTCCAGAAGGGCTCAGGGTGGCTCATCCCAGCCCCCCCCCCCCATAGTGACTTTGATAGCCAGGGTTTTCAGAGCAGCACAGGTAATATTCTGCCTACCCAGGTATCCCTTGAGGAGTCTGTGGGCAGATCTTCAGGAGCACAGCAGTGAGAGCCCAGATGATGCAGGGCTTTATGCTTTGTGAAAGGATGCAATGTATCTCCCTAGACTGGCAGTTACCATAAAGGGCTCTAAGAAAAGGCCCTCTGGCTTTGGACGCTGCCCAAATCTAGTTCCTCTGTGCCTCCATATTGGCTTCTGTTCCCTGCTTCACAACCACCATCTGCTGGTTCATATGTAATTCTTAGTTCCCCACGTTTCCTGTGGGGAAGGCCTGCTCTAGAATAGGCGAAGAGGATAACCCTGCCCGCAGACTAAACAAGATCAGGAGGCCTATTATAAAACAGGCATCAGGCGTGTTTTTAAAGACTGCCATTATGCTTATACCAGAAAGTCGCAGTCTCTAATGTTTTATTTATTCCTTGTTTTACACGTGACACTTGCCATACCATGTCTCTGATCCCACCACCTGTGCATCCATGATGGAGCCACCAGGACCAGATTTCCTTCTTGCCTTAGGAAGTCAGTAGACACCATCAGTCCAGGACAATGATCCCCCAAGACATGGAAGTCTACAGGGTGAGCTTCAGGTTGTGAAAGCTGGTTGTTAAGACACAACCTAGTTCCCAGCGAACACCAGGAAAGTCGGCGATGTTTGTTAGCTGCTCACCTGGAAGTAGTAGTTTGGGGAGAACTCAGTGGTCAGTGTTTGAGGGTGGGAGACCCAGGAGGAATGGTGAAGGTCTCCAGAGTCCCCTCCAGTCCCATCTTCATCTGACCTTTGTGCATGAAGGGTTAGGAGCAGAGGAAACAAACTTTGGAGCTGGTGCAGGGCTAAGAAGCATTTCTTTTCCATCTCTACAATGAGGTCTTTAAGGAGTCACATCAATTACAGGGAAAAAATCTACCCAAGCAAGGGTGTTCTTGCTCTTCCTGTCAAAGCTCGAAAGAGCAAGGCTCAAAGAGACCACTGTTTCAGCAGTCCATATTCCAGACAGAGCTGAAGAGTCTTTACGTGTGCAGGAACAGCATCATACTGAGCAAGGTCTAGTTCATGGTTACTGGCAGCCACTTGAAATTTACCAGAAATGAAACATAGTAAGAAACAATCCACAAAGAGAAGAAAATTAATGGACCATAATCAATATGGAAGACCAAGTATGAGGTACACGCAACATTAGGGAGGCTGAGGTGTGAGAGAACATCTCAGCAAGACTGGTCTACATGGCAAGTTCTGGGCTAGTCAGGGCTGCAGTGTACACTCCTGTTACAAACAAACAGGTGCATACCAATGCAGGAGTCAGTCCCAACGTCAATAGTCAAGGTCACTGAAGCAGTTATATTCCACATAGTAGAATGAGGATGCTGAAGAAATAAAGAGAAGAAACAGAAAGGACAAGAATCATGTTTCAGATGAAGACTCCAGTGGGTGGCTCCAGCAGCAGACTCTATACCTTGGAGAGAGAAGCTGACAAACTGCAGGGATCTGAAAATGAAAACACAAGCCGACCAGACAAGGTGGAACAGAGCTTTCAAGCTGCGGGGGCAACTGACAATCTCTTAATACTTTGCAGCTTTCATAAAGACAATACAGACCCACACATCTAGGACACTCAATGAGGCTCAAGCAAAGAGACACGAAGAACACAGCAAATGACATCAGGAAAAGATGCTACCTGAAACCAAAGGCAACAAAACAAAACAAAAAACCCACAAAGGGCAACAAAGATATATGAAAGGAAATGAGGACAGCAGTGTCCCTATTAGAACAATGCAATACAGAAGATCAGAAAGGTGGGGGTGGGGCTGAGGGAGGGGCTTAGCTATCTAGAAGATTCTCTGTTCAAGAAAATACCTTTGAAACCTTCAGGTGAGATATGGCACTTTTAAGAATGCGTCCCACTCCCCATGAACTCATCCCCAGAGACCCAGACCACAGACAGTGTTAGAAGAGCTCCCTCCCACGCAGGAGACTGACAGAGCCATGTATGGAAATAGCAGAAGAAAGAACACTGGAGACGCTAAATATGCAACCGAGCAGAAAAGGTCTCTGCTCGTTTAAAATATTTACTGTGAAATAATGCATTGTGGGCTTGTAATATATGTCGAATTAAAATGTGTAACATCAGTGTAAGATCAAGGGACAGTCGTAATGACGTGTTGACAGCTCTGGCAGTGTAAGTGGTGTGATCCAGCTCAAAGGCCGGACTGCGTACTATAAATACCTAAGCAATGACAAAGAAGGACATCAACACAAAGTCAGGACTGCAAAAAGACAATAAAGGAGACAGGTCACGAATGCCAAGTTACGTCAGCAGTCACACGGGATGCTAGTGATTCAAAGACGGCCAAAAGGAAGGAAGCAAGACCAGGTCTGTGTTTCCTGCATGAACTGTATTTGCACTGCCAGTGGTAAGGCTCAGCTGCAATCCATGCTCACAAGGCCGAGGCAGGGGGATTATGAGTTCATGGTTAGCCTGGGCTACATAGTGAGATCCTGTCTTAAAAACGAAACAGCAGGTGCTGGAGAGATGGCTCAGATGTTAAGAGCTCTGGTTCGTGCAGAAGAGCCAGGTTGGATTCCTAGAACTGACATGTGTCAGGGGTATCTGACATGGTCTTCTGAACTCTGTGGGGACCAGGCATGCATGCAGTGTAGACAAAATGCTCATTCACAAAATAAACAAATATCCAGGGACTAGGATTCTCTCTGTAAAAATAAAACAGCATATTAAGCTTAAGGAAAGGAAACAGCAGGAACTGGGGGGTTGGTGAGGTGGTGAGCTGTGAGGACATTTAAATGAGGCTGCATGACCTGAGATCAATTCCCAAAACCCACAGGTGGAAGGAGAGAACTGACCACAAGCCATCGGAAACAAACAAAATGAAGAAATAATAGCAAAGGCGGGGAGAATCTGGAAGGAGTTAGGGAGGGAAAAGAATATGCTGTTTGAATGAAATTTCAAAATAAAAATGAACCCCTTCCTCCCAAACAAATAGACAAAGCCAACAGAGCCTGATACTGGTTCTTTGAAAAGCCAAATTCATTGACAAATCCCTTGTGGGATTATTGGAACAAAAAAAAAAAAAAAAAAAGCAAAAAGAAGATATAAATGATCAATTTAAAATAGAGTGGTACCCGACGATACACCTTATAGCTGTTTGTAGGATGATAAACAAATAGAATGGGTAACTTTACTCATGCTATGATGACAACATAAATTGATTGGACAGACCCTCAAGGCCACAAGTCGCTAACACTCATTCTAGAGGCTAATTACAAAGCTCATATATGATAAAAAATATTTTATATTGAAATGTCCTACAGAGAACACTTCAGACCTACCAGCTCCTTACTTTTTACAGAGCATTTGGAGGAGAAACAATACTGACATTTATCTAGAAAACAGAAGAAATAACACGGTCCGGCTCATCCTCTGAGATACTCAAGCCTGCTCTTCCCATGTGTTCTTCCTGGTAGGGTCTCACTGTTTAGTCCTGGCAGGCCTGGGACCTGGATCTCACAAGATCCACCTGCCTCTGCTTCTTACGTGTGGGATTAAAGTTCTGCATCACCACACCTGACCATGAGTGACCTTGCAAAAAAGCAAAGTAGAGGCTCATACACCTCCTCTAGGGCCACAAGCTTTCTTTAAAATATAGGAAACTCCTCACTGGTCATCTCCAGGTTGGGCTCCTGTTGAGAATGCAAGGAAATGCAACTTCCCATATCAACAGATGCAGAGAACATGTTTGAAAAGTCCAACAAGATCACAATGGAAATGGAAATTAGAGGAGCCCTCACAAATGATCTTCAAGAACATAACCCCACCCCAGCTCCTCTCACAGTTAACCATGAAAGACAGACTCTTTTCCTTCCCAGTTAAGAATGAGGCCAGGGCATCTTCATGACATCCATGAAACTGTGGGGATGGTACTGCCCACAGTTGGCAGGGTCAATTAACAAGATAATTTCTCATCAAGGACATTTCTTCGGAGGCTGGAATTACAGGCAGGCTGCCATGACCACCTGGCACACCCATGGGTTTCTAAAGATCCAAATTTTAGTTCTCATGCTTGCTAGACAAGTGCTCCAACCACTGAGCAACTTTCCCAACCCAGGGCAACTGAGTTTTGACAAACGTGCAAAAGCAATTCCAAAAGAAAATGCAAGCTGAATTTGCCAGCATGTTGCACACAGTGAAATACTCGGGCACACGCTCACAAAGCAACCCCTACCTATATTTTAAACACATGCATAAAATAACCTAAAACTGCCTGGAGTTAACAGGGTGGGCCCCAGATAAAGAACTTTGAGCCAAACCCATACACAGGCAACTGAACAAGAAACAGGCAAAACAGTTCGTGGGACAGCCATTTGTAGAGAGAAGTAGACCACAGAGCATCGGATGGATGAAGCCCATTGTTTCTCTGAAGGACAGAAAAAAACGCAGCCCTGCCCCAAACAAACCAAAGCCATGCGGGGGAAACTCTGTGCATCCTAACAATAATATCAGGAAAACCGAAAACATCAAAAGCCGTGGACACGTGGAAGCAGGAAGTCCCTGCGGTGTCAGGGTAGGGATGTTACAATTTCAGCACTTGGGGGAAAAGTTGGGTGAAGTTGAATGCATAGTGGGCACGTGACTTAGGCACCCCAGCTGTGTGTGTTTGCTTGTGTGTTAGCGTTACATACAAATCCCTGCACAAATGTTTAATAGTGCCAGACTTACAACAGCTAAAACCGCAAAGCATGCAAATGCTCCTTCTAAAAAAGCCATAGCACAGCCCCAGAAATCTGGTAAAAACAGATCAACAATGACACAGACATCAGAAACACAGTGTGACACGTGAAAGAAGCCAGACCCCCAAGGCAACATTTCGTGTTATTTTTCTGACGTTATGGAAAAGGTAACACTGCTTGGTGGCTCCTGGGCTGAGTGTGGCTGGGAGCTCACTCACTACCAGGCTGTGTGGGAAAATGGAGACTGAGCTGTTTCCTGTCTTATTTGTGGTCTAGGAGACATTCAATCATATGGAAGACTATACAGAAAATAGGCAAAACAAAAACAAAAACAAAAACAAAACAAAAAAACCCAAAAAGCAAGCAACTAAACCAAACAAAACAAAACAAAACCCCAAAACCAAAACAACCCAGCGAGCAGAAGGGAGCCCACCTTGTTGGATCTCATTTCCTCCTGCTTCCTGCTCATCCCACCCTAGTCTGGTGAGTTCCGGCTCTTTCTAAACCCAGGCAAGCTACAACCTCAGGGCATTTGCACTAGCTTCTCCCTCCTATCTGGAGGTCACCTCCCCATCACTGTTCTTCCAGTCCCTTGTTTTTTAATTTAAGCAACTTAATAGATGCATATATATGTACACGTGCTTGCAGAGGCCAGAAAAAGTCATTCCCTGGAGCTGGAGTTACAGAAGATGTGAGTCCCCTGATGTGAGAACTTGAGAACCAGACTTTTCGAGAGCAGTCAGTGCACATCTTAAATGCTGAGCCATCTCTCTAGCTCCTAGGTGCTCACTTCTTTCAAGTCTTACTTAGGTGTCATCTTGACAAACTTGTCGGAAACTTCAGCCTGACCCTCACTCTACATAATTTTCTACCACTTCTCAGCTTGTAAGATATAACTGACAGCATCCCACCAATTCTCATCTCCAAGGCAACCCCAGCCCCTCTGAATCTTTGGACGGAGCCCCTAATAGCCTTCAGAGTATTAACTCAGCTGGCATGCACGCTGTCTGAGAGCACTCCAGCAGACACCCTGGGCTTGTATGTCTCCCGCTTACCTCTCTGGATCTGGCAGGATGCTCTTGGGTGGGACTGTTTCCCAAGCCCTGGGGACAAGCTTGGGGAGAAACTGTTTCAAAGTTGGGCAGAGCGGGGGCAGCAGGCACCTGGCCAGAGGGTGAGACCTTGACTGTGGAGCAGGCTGCTGCCCTGCTATGAACAGACTTTACTCCTTGCTCTAGGGCTCAGGTGAAAACTTCACTACATCTGGTGTCCTTGGAGGTTGGACTTTCCAAATGATTGGGGTTAAAATGGGTCCTGAGGATGGGGCCCAAGCATAGGGTTAGTGCCGCCATAGGAGGATGTTTCATGTGAACGCTCAGCTGGAGGGTGACTGTCATATATACATATGTGTATTTGTATATATGTGCATACATGTATGTGTATATGTGTATACACACATGTGTATACGTGTACTGTGTATGTATATATATGAATGTATACATATTTGTATGTATATGTGTGTGGCTATGCGTGTACACATGTGTGTACACCTGTATGTGAGTGAACAACAGTGTCTCTTCTCTGGGTCAAGTCTGTAAAAACACAAGCTATGTGTCCTTCCTACTCTGCCCTGAAGAAGCTGACACAGAAGTGGGCACCCATCCCTGTCTGTCCAGCTGGCCATTTGCTGGCGCACACTGTGTTGTGACCCATCTTCACCTCTGGTCCTCATGAGCAGCTTCTGTCCTCTCCTCTCCTAAGGGTAGAGCTTCTGGTCCAGTTCCACCACTCCTCCTATCACACTGAGGGCAGTGATAGCATGGGACCCATGCTAAAGTCCCTGTTAGCCTGCTCTTGGAGATGACAGCCCTAGACAGTGTGCCAGCATGGTGATCCCAGGATACACCCTCCAAGATGGTGTGTTGCTGCCCTGGTAGGTGAAAAAGCCCAGGTGCCTGTGGGCTGGGTGGCCTCTGACTCTCCCATGTCTTCCAGCGCTGAACTGACCTGGGGTTGTGGGACACGGCTGATGAAGTCCTATCAATTGAGCTGTGGCTGTGTGACCTGTCAGAATGCTGCCCATCCATGTTGAGATTCAGAGCAGGACACCCACAGGTCCCAGTTGCCAGCCCTATCCTCACTAACAGGCTAGCGCTGTCCTGGGTACTGTTCCTTCTCTGGTGCCCTGACTGGCCCTGACCTCACCCTGAGGTCATAATGGTTCGAGTGTTCACAGCACCCTTCTAGCGACAGTGCTGTGGTGCCAGCATTGTCTGAGGATGGTAGGCCATGGATGTGTGCTTGGGTCTATGTGCATGCATTGAGGACATGTGTCCCCAGTAAGGCCTCACATCTGTTTCTTGGTTCCTCAGACCTCCAACATTCTCCGTGACTTGTGACTGAATGGACCATCTGTTGTAGGAGTCCAGGACCCTGTGGTGATAGTAGGGTCTAGGCTGGGGCTGTGATTGCTCTTTAGGGCTCCAATTAAATATGAGATGCTATGCTCTCCTCTCTGGGTGTCATTGCACAGACATGCCCAGAAAACACCTTCAAGGACGCAGCTCCTGGATTGAGGCCAGCTTGGGGTTCTAGGAATAGGGTGGGGCAAACTGACCCACACTAAATTCAGCTTTCCCATTTATTGACCTTATGTCTCAGCGTCAGTCTCCCCTCCTGTGAAATGGGAGCACATCTACAGAGCTCCTGGGCCATGCTGAGGCTTGATGAGAGGATACAGTACCCCAGCACTGGGCAGAATAGGGGGCATCTTTGGTTCTGGTGCCATCCCAGTCTAAGAATCGTCTGAGAGATGGTAACAATGCCATTCCTGGCTGATGAGTGTCATAGTCCTCATCCTTGGGCATTCCTGGAATTCACCTTCACCCACAAAGTGTGGGAAGCAAAGCAGGAAACCAGGCCTCAAGGTGGGGCAGTGCAGCTGTCCTGTAAGTTGGGGATGTTAGGCTAAGGACTTGGGAAGTATTTAGGGACAGTGTGTGTAGATAGCATGAAGGTTTGAGGTCTGCTCTTGTGGAACTGTGAAGAAAAGAAGGGCTGGGGCGCCTGAGGAAGATAAAGAGTCAGGTGTGACCCATCAGGTGTCTGGGTCACCACAGAGCTGAATCCAACCCTAACATCATATGAGACTGTATGGACGACATTCACAAAGGCTAGCCTGGGAGACGTCTGGAGGCCATGGGCCCAGCTCTTCACAGCTGAGGCTCTGATCACCCTGGCTCTGGTCTGCTCTGGGGTCTCCAGGACTATTCTAGCTTAGTTTTCCTTCCTAGGAGAAAAGGTAGAAGCTGGTAACTAAGCGAATGAGGCCCAAGGGCCCTTGCCATGCAAGAGACTCTAAGAAGGTACTGTCTGCAGTCAGAAAGAGACCTTTAGATGACTTAGAGTTGGTTCACACCTTGATCCTGTCCAGACTTCCCGATGCCCATGAGCTGTCAGGCCATATGTTGTCTGAGGGGCAGAGTTGAGACCCTACGTTCGTTTAGGGAGGCTGACACCTCCTTACCTATCCATCCACGAGGCAGTGCTGTGTCTTGTGTGTGGTGGCTCCTAGGAATCTGATAAGCATTTTGCCTAGGGCCCTTGACCAGAGGTGTACAGGAGACAGCCCAGTAGGCTCTGAGTGATTCCTGAATTTTTAGGAATTTGGTGTTCTGGTTGCTAAAATAAAGCCACAGGAAGCTTAAACAGAGGATCCCAAAAGTCCGTGTGTATCCCTTCCTGGGTTTGTAACTCTGTCACTGTCCTCATGATAAAAGCATTTCTTAGCTGTATACTATACCTGTGCAGGTGGGAAACTATAATGGTGACTTTGTGTGAGCCACAAGCACCCATGGTACTCATGAGAACCTGCATTCAGCAGTGTCCCTGGCTACACCATGCGTGTATTGATCTGCCTGTGAGCACAACCAAACATCTGCCAGACATAGGTGCCCTGTCAAGTGGCGGCCACTGCTTCTTCATGCCACCCAGAGGTCAGATGTGCCCACTGTCCTGGTCTGGGATGAAATTCAGAGGGGGGGGCAGTCATTGGTCACACAGCTGTCAGTGTTAGGAGCAGGATGCAAACTCAGGCTACTAAACAAGTCCAAGCCATCTGGCACCCGCTTTCCCCGGTACTAGCTTCCCAATCTTGCCTCAATGTGTCACTTGTCTGGCTCCTCCACCATGCAGCCAGTAGGTGGCGCTGTGGTCACAGACAGATGAGGAGGGGATGTGAAGGTTCCACTGAGCCTGCCCCCCTGTCCTGGAGCCTGGGTAGTGAGCTGGTTCCTTATAGCACTCTCTCCCATCCTAAGACCAGCAGCAGGGTGTTCCGGGGTGGGAGTTCAGCATCTTACCTCCTGTGGATGCATACTGGCTCCCCTAGCACAGGAGCCCGACCCATTTCAGGGGAGCCTCTGAGTGCTCTCAGGCCTATCTTCGGCCTCCCTCAGCCCTCGGTGTTATAGCGATGCAGTTTTTTATTTTTCTTTGCAGCCCTGTAACCCTGGGATTTGCCCCCTTCCTAAGGAAACACAGTGCACCTTCCTAGCTCTTCCTGGCCTCTGAGAAGCCAGGCTTGGTTTCTGAGTTCTAGGGCGGCAGATCCTTGAACTGTGCTGGGCCAAGTGGGTGAAGGATGGGGGGGCTGCATTGTTGACGGAGGCGGCCAGGCATGGGTCTGCTCCTGTCTGCTCAGCAGTACATTACAGTCCCTTTGACCAACTCTCACCCTCTGGAGACATCAACCTCGGGCTGGGAATTAACAGCAAGAACTTTATAAGAAAACCTAGGGGGCAGGAGGCTTGACATTGGTCTCCCTGGATATGAAACCAAAAGCACAGGGGAAGAGGGCAGAGACAGATGGAGAAGACGGTGTCCAAGAAGAAACCTTCAGCAAAGCACAGGAAACAGCAAAACGGAAGGCAGTCTCCCCCGCGCATGCTCCAGCCAGGGTAAGACGCCGGGGATCATCTCTCTAATGCATGATAAGGTGTTACAGCCAAACAGTAAAAGAAGATGCTTAAAGTCATCAAGAGAAACCCCACTGAAAGCAGGGCAGGGCTACGGTGACATTCTCCAGAGTGGACAGACACCTGGCCAGCAGGTAGACAAACAGGTGCCTCCATCACGGAAACCCAGGTGGTGCCATCAGAACCACCCACGGCAAGCTGTCAGTTCCTACCTGTCAGGACAGGCTGTTGGAAAGCAAGACTCAGGGCTGTGGGGGAGGGGAACGGTGCTGCCCCGCGGGTGATGTGTGACAGGGTGCAGCCAGTAAAGAAAACAGTATGGAGGTTCCTCAGAAAATCAAAAATAGCACGGCCATATGATCTAGTAATCGCCCGTCTGGGCGCACATCCAGAACCATCAAGATTAGGATCTCAGGACGTGTCTGCCACTCTTCGTTTGCGGCCACCACCACAGGGCCAGGGTGTGGGAGCGGTCTGTGTCCATCTAGGACTGAATGGATGGAGGCAGGTGACGAGGCACTGAGGGGATACCATCCAGCCTTTAACCAGAAGGAAAGCATGTGTCGTTGCTTCCGAAGACACTGTGTCAAGTGAAAGGAGCTATCATGGCAGGCAATATGGCCGCTCTCATTCCTACCACAGGGTTGACTGCCAGCCGTGGGGAACGGTGGTTGGCAGGGCTGGTGAAAGGATGAGGGCTACTGGTCCAAGACGTTGGGGAGGCAGACAGGGTGGTACACTGATGTAGCACAGAGGGTGTGAGCTTACATGCATGGGGCACAGAACTAAAGCTCTAATGGGGTGGTGTGTCATGGGTGACCAGGAACTAGAATTCCCTAAGAGTCAGGGAAGTTGTAAGAGCAACAGCTTAGCGGTGTTGGTTTGGGGACAGGGAGGGACTTCAGCCCTTTCACTATGACTGAACGGAATTGAAAGGGAGTGGTCTTAGTATGGGCTGCCTAGAGAAAGATGCTCTTCTTACCAGGATGCATGAGGCCACAGACGTCAAAGGAGGGACTAATTCAGACAGGCGACTTCTCTTGAAGGCTCTGTGGGCTTGGAGATACAGAGCAGACCAGAAGGGCTCCTTGGAAGGGGACAGAGAGAGTGGTACCTGAAGGACAAGATGGTGCTTACCCTTCAGAGGATAGCAACACAGGAGATAGCAGATGTGGAAATGCAGATGTGGGTGGTAGTGGCGATGGACAGGCTACTCGTCCATGAAGCTGCCCCCATTCTCCCACTGCAGCACTGTTGTATCTGTCAGTACGGTTGTGTAACAAATAGCCCCTCACAGTGAGCTTGCTCACACGATGGCTGAAGATTGGGTCTTCTATCTTCCAGGCCCCAGACCCAACTACAAGCATGGGTATTCACTTCTTCTGATGTTGTCTTGGTTTCTGGGCCTTCTTACAGCCTTCAGGCATGTATGGCGGGGAGTGATACCTCCCAGCCTCTTTCAGAGATTATGGCTAGTTCCTGAACCATGAGTGCTCGGGTGGCAACCCAGGTAGGCTATGCCACAGTGCTCAGTTCTCCTGACTTCAGGGAGCCCTGCTGCCCACAGCAGTTCCTGCTGGAGAGTCTTACCTTTTCAGCCCCACATCCTTGATACCTCTACTGGTGCTGTGTCCACAGGGGCAGGGGAAGGACAAGTCCACAGAAGGTTCCTGAAGCAGGAGACTTAGTCTGGCTCTAGTCTAGGCTCTAATAGAGTTGCTGAAGCTAGGAGCTGATGATGTGGCTCTTGGGCTCTGGAAACACTCCTGCAGTGCCCATGGGAGGGTAATGTGGCCGAGGGGAATTAAGTTCTCAGCAGCCCTGTGGGAACACCAGATTGATCTGAGACAAGACAGGATATGAAGGTACCTTCTGACTCTCATGAACTCCGCCCCACCCCCTTCCAGAAGGGGCCCCTTTAAACACAAGGTTCTGTCTTCCAGAAGAACCCTCCCAGTCTCCTGGGCAGCCAAGTAAACAGAAGTGGGACCCTAGCTTCTAACATGGCTTCCCCTTGTTCCGGTGACCTCAGCCCCACTGGTTTGGCCCCGCCCCCTGTCACCACTCCAGGTGAGACATGTGGATCTGATGTCTGATGAGAAGTGTGTGTGTATGGGGGCCAGGTTCTGAGAATGTGGGAACAGGAAGCAGCGCACCAGCACTCTTCTAGAAAGTGGGGGTGGGGCCCAGGCAGTGGAGGACTTCAGTCTTTTCCTCCGAGTTCTTTCCTCTACCCATCCCTTGCCCTGGAAGTCCGGGAGAGCAAATAGGACCTTCTTTGTTCTGGTCACACCTCCTTGCAGCCCTCTAAGACCCTAGCCCTCCACCCCACTAGGGACACCACCCTCTCTGTTCAATGACTGTTCTCTATCATCCTGCTGACTTCTTCCCTTCCAGCGGCTCAGGCCTGACTCATCTACTTCAAGCTTGGTCAAGGCCTGGCCAGCATGGTGGCTCCAGCTCCCCTATATCCACCTTAGGATTCTTTTCTCTTCTGCTCCCTTGAGGAAGCTCCTGCCCCACTTGGGGGCAACACACCCTCTGTTTTTAGCTTTCTCCCTGCACTCCCAGCTGTGTCTTGCCTCCCACCTAGCCAGCCCTCTTTCCTGTCCTTGCTTGGCACCCCCTGCCCCAATGCTACCCACTCCGTTGTCTGTGTCCTTTGGGCTGGAAGAACCAGGTCTTCACCTTTTCTTCATAGCTGCCTGAAGGGTGCCTCCACCAGGCCAAGCTCCTGACTACTCTCTTGCTTGCCTGGTCTCTCTCTTAGCAACAGCCAGGTTCCTTCTCTCTGGGCCCCAGATGCTGGCTATGAACCTCTCCCCCCATGATATTGAAGCCATCATAGGACTCAGGTACTTGCCCCACCCCCACTGACCCCTGACTCTGTCCACGTTATCCACACGCAGCCAAGGACAGCTGCTCACCCTTCTCTCTGACACGGCCACACCCAAGCCACCCTCTGATTTCCTCAACCATTACCACAGAGTTGGGAGGCTCTCTCAACCTCACTCCCCTTGTAGGTACTACCCAGTTTCTCTCTCTGCTCCTTGTTTATAACAAAGCTCTGCCGGAAGGTTACTTCTCTCCCATTTTGTTCTTGATGGTGCTCTAATCGGGCTTAATTTCTGTACTTCTCCGAAGCAACCCAGGTCAAGGTCACTGATGTCCTCCATGATGCTAAATCTGAGGCCAGCTCTCAGGCCTCATTTGATGTGACCGACTGGTAGCATGGGACTTGGCCCAGTCTGCTTCTTACATCACTGTCTTCTCTTTGGTCCCCTCACTGGCTTCTCTTCTCTCTGACCTGGCAAGGACAGATGGCCCAGGCTTCGCTCTGAATCTCCTCTCTTCTCCTCTCTTCTTTCCTCTCTTCTCTTCTCCTCTCTTCTCCTCTCCTCTCCTCTCCTCCCCGCTCCTCTCCTTCTTCCCTCTGCCCTCTCCTCCACTCCACTCCTCCCTCTCTCTCTCCCTTTTCCCTTCCTTCCCTCTTCCCCTCCCTCCTCAAGTGATTTTATCCACTCTTTAGGCTCTAAATACCATCTCCCCAGGTCTGTCTCCAGCCCATCTGAAGGCTTCAAGCCAACCCATCCCAAATCAAACTCTCCGTTCCTTGGCCTCGGTTGCTTCTCTTTTATCTTTGCCCCTCTCTAGCAAGTGGTGGCCCCCCGGTTCCCTCCTCCACGGGGCTCCCACTCCATGTCTCCACACTAAGTAGCTTCAAGACATCTTCAGAAGCAGGGCTCCTCTCACTGTTGTCCTGGCCAGAGGCAGCTGCTATGTTACCAGTCTCCCTGCTGCTCTTCCTACTGTACCTCTGTAAGGGTACTCACCTGGGACTGTCTCCTCTCCCAGGACTCACTGCAGCCCTCTTTTCTCCAAAGCTTGTCTCTACCGGCACCTCAGAAAACTTCCCATGGCCCCTTCTGTGGCTGTACCCCAGCCTTGTACTGAGCAGTAAGACAGGGACTTGTAAGGCAGCTGGGGAGACAGACAGGCTGCAGGGATGGGGGCAGGGATTTCAGCGGTCCTCTGAGCTGTAGAGTATGGGTGCTGCCCTTCAGGTCCTGGCTCTCTCCACTGGGCTAGGTGGGTCACCTCCAGTTCATCTCTCCTCCTGGCCTAACACCCCTCATGCTGCCCAAGGTTCTGACTCAAGAAAGCATTTGTTTATCTACGAAGGCTTTGATGTCTGGCCCGTGGCTACAGTTACCTAGCCCAGAGTCTGAGTGCACACAGCTGGTGCTCAGTAAGTGCACTATGTAAGAAAAACAGAGGCTCCTGGGCATGGCTGTGGCACTGTGTGGGTTTATTGTAGCCCTCCCACATGACTGTCCTGTCCTTAGACCTTTGCCTGTAGCAAAATGGAATGTGGGAACCCATGTATCTTCTAGTCTGACACTGAGACTGGCCCCGTCCTGGGGGACCAGCATCTGCTGCCATGCCAGGTTCCTGCGCCCGTATCTCCATCTGAGAGCTCCACTCTCCTTACTCTTACTTCCTCCTCATGGGAACCAAGCCCAAGACCCTAGGCCAGGCTCATATTCTGTTGTATCCACAGTAGTCAGTGTGGCTTTTGTTGAGTGACTCAGACACCTCCTGCCCCAACCGCTGCTTGTTGCCACCGCCACCTGCTGGGTGAATCCTACTATCCAGGGCTTCCTGGCTAACTAGCCTCCTCCCCATCTTGAACTTTCTGCCCAGTGGCCTGACCTTCTCATACTCTTAGGACCTTGCAGGCCTCCACAGTCTGCAGATGCTGTCTCACAGGAAAGTGGACAACTTCCCCTTTGGAGGGAGAGGTGACAAGGAGGCTGGAGAAGGGTCAGGGATGAAGGCAGGCCCCTCTTCGGGGTTGAGATGGGCCCAGTTCTCATTTTCCATTGGCCTTCACTTGGTTCTTCTGGCCGAGTGGCCTCTCCTTCCATGTCCCTCAGTCTCCTCACGTCGGGGACAAGTGTGGGACCACCCCCTCCATCCCCGCTGACTGTCGCGCCCGCCGCAGGTCCGGCTGCGCCCCCGGCGCCACGCTTCCCCGACATCTACGGCGGCGACGCGCAGCTCTGGGAGGCGCATTTCCGCGGCATCGGGCGCGCCTACCGCGCTCTGGGCAAAGAGGACGACTTCGCTATCCGCGTGCTCACCGAGGACTTCACGCTGCCTTTCCCGTTCGCCTGGCCGCCAGGCCCGGACCCGGCCACCGGGCCGCTCTTCTACGACCCGCGGGACCGCGCGGGCTTCGACTTCCTGCTGCGCGGCCCCGGCGCGCCGCCCCCCGCGCTGCTGCGACCCCTGCACGCCACGGCGCAGGCGGCCGAGCGCAAGCGGCGCCTGGAGCGCCTGGCGCTTAGCTACGCGGGCGCCGGTCGGCCACCCGGCTTGGTGCTGCTGGAGCCCGCCGCCGCCTTTCCTTCTGAAGCCGGCCGTCCTGCTTGGCGCGCCCTCGCCCGCGACAGCGAATAAAGCCTTTGCCCCTCCTGTCCCCGTGTCCGGCCTCGCCCTGCACCGTGCGCCAGGGAAGCCGGGGAGGGGGCGCGGGACACGATGCCTGCACGAGCTCAACCGCCTTAGTGAGTCTGAGAATCAGGTGGAAAAGGTGACCCCCGGCAGGCTGTGAGAAGGAGGTGATCCCGGGGAAGGTGGGAGGTCAGGTCTCCACCCCCAAAACCCTCCAGCTGTCTTTCTTGCTCAGCGCCAGGATGGGAAGTCACAGCACCTCACTTAGTGAGGTCTGCCTGGTTTCCAAGAAGTAGCCTGGATGCTGACTGTCCTTGTGCCTCACTCCAAGGGCCACAGCGTCTCTGGTTTCTATGACAGCCGCTAGGGATGCACAGGAGTAGAGTGTAAGCATGGAAAATATGAAAGAAGCAGTGTCAGGAAGGAGTTTAAACAGCCTCCAGCCTGCCTTTCTCTCTGTTCCCCTCCCAGAAAGATACTGTCTACTTCTCTCTTGAAAATCTGAGAGGATTTCCTGGAATATGGCACATGTGACCTGGGCTTCCAGCTGGTCCCTATGTAAGTTGCAAGTTTTAGGCAGAAGTTCTGTCAACAGTAGGTGACAGCAAGGAAGGACTGCCTGGCCCTGGTGACGTCTCTACATCAAGTTATATCAAGCAGTCAGGCCAAGTGGCCTTTAGTGAAAGGAGCAGGCTCCACCCTGCTTGGGGGCTTTGGGTTCCTGGTGTAGAGGCCCTGCTGGTGGGCTGGAGGCCCATTCCCACACAAGAGCATCTGGACTCAGAGTTTGCTTCTGGTTTTGTTTGTTTCTTCTAATACAGGAGTTATTTATAATTTCCCAGTGCTGGGAGAAAAAAAAATTCCAAGTCTTGGCAGAACAATTTAGATGGAATGTTCACTTTAGGGGATGTGGTGGAGAAGCAGGGACAGGATGAGAAAGAAAGAGGTGGAGTAGGAGAAGAGGGAGGAGGGGGAGGAAGAAGAAGAAGAGGAAGAGTATGAGGTGGACACAGCCCAGTACCAAAGACAGTTTATTGCTACAGAGGAGGGGATCTCTTTCTCCCGCTCCCTCACTGCACTGGCTGGAACTCCGACTTCTGTTTAGGCTCCTTCTCACTTAGGACATCTCTTCAACTGTGCAGAAATGTCCAACAGTGTCATCTGATTCCCAACGAGGCAGCATCCATCCTGACTGTGAGCTAGTGTTTGTCTGTCCACACCGTATATTAGCTGTTTAGGCTCCTTAAAAGCAGCCCTTAGGTGTGGAGGTTATCCTCCCAACATGGGCAGGGTATCAAGGAAGCCAGAAGAACAAGGGAAGGGGATGCAGGTAAGGTAGATCACACTTTGGGCAACTGGAGGTCAGCCTCCTCAGGCCTCTGCAAAACCCAAAACAACTTCCTCCCCAAGCATTGCTCAAAGCTGTGCTCCCAGAAACAGGAAGCTCACTGCCCCTTCATTGTGAAGAGTCCTTAGGCCAGTCTTCTAGGTCAGCTTGCCCCGTGGGGCTGGAGCGCGAGCCTCTTCTCTCACAGTTATTTTATGATTACGGTAAAATAAAATTGGGGGGGTCGGGCCTTTTGCGTTTTTAACCTTGCCTTTCTAGAAATTTATTTTTAAAGTAGTTTTCAAAAGCATGCGGTTGAGAGCTCAGAGACAAACCCTTGGTCCAGTGTGGGAATATAGGGCATCAAGGCTCCAGAATGAGTTATCAAGTAGGAAATTAAACATCATAAGAAGATGGCATGCGAAATAATGGCTATTTCAAGCAGCATGTGAGAGCCTCTTGGAGGGGGTGGCACTTCAGCTAAGAAAAGGAAAGGGCAGAGCCTGCCTTTTGGGTAGGGAAGGAAGCTGAAGGCAGAGGAGACCTTGTAGGCAAAGGCTAGGCAATCCCAGGGAGTGGCAGCAAGTGTCAAAGGTCCCAGCATGAGCTTTACCAGACTGAAGAGACTGAGCTCAGGTGAGCATCAACCACAGAAGGGACTGAGTGATCAGATAGTTAGAATGTCATTAACACCAGCTTCAGGGAAGGTTTGCTCCCCAGGCTCAAGGCTGTCCAGGAAGCCCCTGTTCCCCCAGCTTGCCGATTGTGCCCTCAAATTGGCCTCCCCATCACGCTAGCTCAACTGACATACCGTGTCCCTTCTCCATCTCCCTGGCCACAGGCCACTGGCTGTTTCAGAAAGGACAGCCACATGTTTGAGGAGTTGCGGGAACTCAAATGTGGCCCTGTGGTGAATGCGATTCCATGTTCCAGGCAGAGTCACACACCAGTTGACATTGGTCTGTGCCACCAAAGTGAGTTCCTCTGTCAAGAAGGTGGGCAAATATTAGGTATGTCTCAGAGTCAAGCTCCCAGGGACAGGAAGCCAGGTACTTAATCAGTGCTCTCTAAGGCCTGTCTACAAGGAGAGAGGGAGCTGAGCCACAGCCAAGAAGTTCAAGGGTGTGGCCCCATGGCCAGATCCTGCTGAGTCTCCACCTTCCCTCCTACTCACAGGGAACATTCTGTCCCAAATAGCTACAGAACAGCGTCTCTAGCATCTGTGTAAAGCCTGGCCAGACATCTGTGTGCGCCAAGTGGTTCTGAGGCTGTGAGGGTAGATTCTGCCTCTAGGAGCTCACAGATGAGGGCGTGGTGATAGGAAGATCTGCACAGCCCTTCCTGACCCCAGCTTCCGTCTTTGCTGATACACAGTTGGGGGCACTCACAGAGCTGAATTTGCTATGGCTACGGACATAGCTCTGCTTCATCATCTGGGACTCTTGGCCCCTCCTCTGTATCACTGATGCTCCCTCCAGCTGTCTGCCTTCCAGGTCTCATGGTGTCTGGATCATAAATACATGAGGCATGTCCTTTCTGCTGCTGTGATAAAATACCCTGCACCTCCCCCCAAAGCTACTTAGGAGAGAAAGGGTTTATTCAGTGAAGAATTCTAGGTTCTAGTCCATCACTGTGTGGAGCCAAGGCAGGGGCTTAAAACAACTAATCACATTACATCCATCGTCAAGAGCAGAAAGACTGCCTGTTTACTTGTGCTGAATTCGGCCCTCCACTCTTAAACAGTCAGACCCCATGCTTAGGGAATGAAGCTGCCTATAGTGGGCTGGGCTTTCAGAATCAATGAACCTAACTCAGACAATGCTCCCACATGCTGGACAAGTCACAGACCAATACAATGTGTCATTGCGACCGTCTTCCCAGGTGATTTCAGGCTGTCAGGTTGGCAAAGCTAACCATAAGGCCTCAAACAAGGTCAGGGATAGCAGCATATGCCTTTATTCCAGCACTTAGAAGACAGAGGCGGCTGAGTTCTGTACATAGTTAGTACAAAGTTAGTACAAAGTTAGCCTGGTTTACATAGTGAGTGCTAGGCTAGCTAAGTCTGTGTAGTGACAGCCTGTCTCAAACAAACAAACAAGCAACTAAAAAACTAAACTAGCCTTCAAATTATCTTAAGAAGTTGGAGGGAAAGAATTTCCTCTAGGGTCACATTGGATGTTGGGACTTCACATTCATCTTTCAAGGATCTGGAGTGCTGAGCCAAGACCTATACTGGGTAAGCTGCTCCTGTATGCTACCATATCTTAAGGGCTAGCCAGTCCTCTGCTCCAAGTATAGCAGTGTTTCCCAGGGCCCCTCATTCTCTTGGGAGCCAGAGCTGCCTACTGTTTATTTGGCTCAGCCTCAGGATGCACCACCTAAGGGGGATGGGGGATGTGACATCTGGATGAAGCATCCATCTTGCCATGGTAGGGTTTCTGTCCTGGTGCACACATGGTGCACACATGGCAGATGTGCATACAGCAGGTTCTCAAGTTTGTATATAGAGCAATTATATGATCTGAGACATCACCTTTCTGAGCCAAGGGAGGGCATCCTGGGGCCCTTACCAGTCTGGTAATGGAAGAAAAGGGGAGGGTGAGTCCAGGATACAGATGTAGACTTAAGAGGCTGATCCCTCTCATCTTACAGCTGTTCCAGGTAACTCCATGTCATGCTGTATTCAAAGGAGACTGGGGCATGCTTTGAGTCCCAGGCTGCTTGGAATAGAGGTAGGACCCATCTCCCCAGGTTTTCTCAAGAACAGATTCTGAGGAGCAGTGAGGATGTTTAATTAATTGCAATTACAATCTTCAAAGGAAGCCCTGAGTTGGAAGTTGTTCCTAATTACTGTGTTATGATGTCGGCCGGCTCCCTGAATTGATTGTGTTAGACTTTCCAATGGAGGCGTAATTGAGTTGCTGTGAAGGACCTACTTTACGTCCCTCCCCTGTAGATAAAGCCTGTATTCAGCAAAGGCAGGGAATTGGGTTGGCAACGAGTGTGGGATGGGGGTGGGGGAAGACAATAGTGCCTGGATAAAGACCTCAGTGCCAGGGTCAAGGCTGATGGCTGTGGGAATGGATCTGTTGTGAACCATCAATTGGGGTATATGTGGTCACCTTTGCGGGCTAAAGAATGTCCTAGTTAAATCTACTGTCACTTCTGGGTGTGACTTCTCCTCCTGGGCTATAAGGCAAGTGGGGTTAGTAGGTGACCATTGACAGCCACTGAAATTGGGGCACCACGACCTTCCACTAGTGGGCCAAAGCATCTTGGTGGAGAAACACATGAAGACCCCTCTCTTGTGTGTCTTGAAGTACTTGCACCTGGCTTGCCCATAGTCTGGGTCCTGGGGCTGTCTAGAGATAGAACCCTGTGGAGAGAACAAGAAATACTCCTCTGAGATGTGAGATGGTTTCCTGGCGGCGTGCGGGATGGAGTGAGGATACTCTGGCTACACTGCTCATCAAAGCAGCCTGGGTCCTGGGCTGGGACTCTGCACAGCTGGGCTGCTACACACAGCAGACCCTGCCACCCCATGCCCCCAGGCTCATACGGAAAGTTTTTTTTTTTTTTTTAAACTTTTCTCTGTTAGTTTCCTTATCTGTAAATCTGAGGATGGGAGGGAGTGAGCAGGCAAGTTTAAACCCTTCCTCCTCTTCAGGGAGAACCCAGGATCCTCTTAGAGCCAGCCACAGGCCCTAGTGGGTGGGGGTCTGAGCAAAGTCGGGAGGATGGGTACAGACAGACCTGCTATAGGAAACACAGGAAGGGATGGCAAGATGTCAGAGGCTGGCCAGTGGGATCTTGAGATGGTGTGCAGAAGTAAGCTGTGTTCTCCCTAAGTTGTGAGGCACTCAGGCCTGGGGAGTGGGGATGGACCCTATCAAGGAGATGGACTGATGGGTGTCTGTCCCTAAGCCTGAGGGATACCACCCTGAAGGGAACACTGAGGTCTTGGGAGCTAGAGACATCCAACGCTGTGTACAGTGTACACACACACACACACACACACACACACACACACACACACACACACACACACACATGAGAGACGGGGGGGATGGGGAGAGAGGGAGAGGAAGGTCAGTTTTTGTAGGAGGTAAAAAACCTATCTAGACAGCTTGTTAAGTAACGAAGGAAAGATGAATGCAAGGTTGCAGACCTCCAAACTGGAAGGATGCCCCTCTGCTGAGGGCAAGACCAGACTAGGGGGATAGGTGGGAGAGTGAGGGGAATTGGGTGAGTCACGGTGTGATGGTGGGGCAGGGGCTGGTCTGGATTGTCACATCACTTTGAGGAGGGATCTGGGGACAGCAGGGGTTACCTGAAGGCAAGAACAGTTGGCTCATAGGTGATGTCCTGATGCCCACAGGTGGCTCTGCTTTGGAGGCCTTTCTAGGGTATGCTGGGGGATCTGAGCCCTTCGAGGGAGGAATTCACAGGTTGCTGAGTGCTGTACCTTTCCTCAAATCCCTGCTCTCTGCAGGCTTCTCAGCAGGGACAAGGACGGGCACACACTAGTCACTGTATGTCTCTTCTCTTCAGAGCTGTTCCTTGCAGTCTGCCCAAATTCGAGCCCAAATAGTTGGGCTGTTGCTGGGGTGATGAGTGCTCCCTGGCCCCCTAATTACTGAGTACTAATGAGCCCTAAAATTCAATTAAGTGAAGGAGCTAACAACCCTGTGTCCTTTCTCTCTGAGCTTTGGTAGAGGAGCAAGAACCTCCGGGAGGTTGGGACAGATGAGATGGGTTACTAGGCATTTGGAGTTCAGGTGTGCACAGCTGTGGGTCCCAGGAGACTGGGGTGAATGATTATCCTGGAATGACAGGAGGGCCTGACGAGGTACCTAGCCCTAGCCCTCATGGTGGCTCCACAGTTCCGGTTGTGGAAACTGGGGCATATGCAGCAAAGACAAGAGGAGTGTCTGGCACCACCTTTGGGGTCCCAAAGCCCTGGGCAAATGATTCTTGAGCGTTATTCTACATGGGAAGTGAAATCACCATAGTGTAGATCGAAGGACTCTGCCTGACTTATCCCAAAGTGACAGGAGAAGCCATGGTGGCCTCTGACCCCAGCCTTGCCATTTTACCATGCCTTCTGCCCAGTTTCAGGCTCAGAGTACCTACAAGGGCTGGGGAGTCCCCACAGTGCCCCTGCTGGGGCTCTGCACCTGTGCCAAGACCATGAATATGCCAGCACTGCCCACTCCTCCTGTAGAGCTTCCTCCAGGCTGCAGTGGACTTCTACATTAATCACTGCTAATTGCTAGTGGGAGTCGTTCTTGTCAAGAACCATTATTTCTGAGAATAAAGAGAAATAAAAGCGCCTCCTTGCAGGAAGGTAGCTCTGCCCAAGGAGGAACAATGTTAGGCCTGAAGGAGGTCCCCTGGCCCCTCCCACTTCCAGGGGTTTCCAAAATGCTTGTGACAAACTCAGGCTCCTGGCTTTGGCTGAATGCGCAGAGAAACAGAACATTCATCTTGCTCTCACATTTTCTAAAGTTGTTGTGAGTTTCCTTGAAACCCTGAAGGCTTTTTTTCTTCTTTTCTTTTTTTGGCAACAACAGCTGGGAATAAGTTGACACTTTCTGCTTATTTCTGGGGACTGGTGGGGGGGAAGGGGACCTGTGTTTGCCAGCCCATGGTCCCAGATCCCCCTTCTCTAGCCAACATCTACTCTGTCTTTGGGGGTCTTTAGGGCTGGTGCCAGGGTCATAGTCTAGGTGGTCAGTGGGGGACAGTAGAGCGGTGCAGGCTGGTTTTACATGTATTATCCTATGGACTTGCTCCCCTCAAAGGACCCAGAAAACAGATTGGGGACAGGGATTCTTCACGTTGTCCTTTTAAGACCTTTCTTATACTTATGTTTCATTGGAGTATCTTTTAAGTTAGCTTTTAACTGGAATTTTGGCTGGTATTTTCAATATTGATTGAAGCCATACACATGGGAAACATGAGACATGAGCATGACACACACACACACACACACACACACACACACACACACACACAAACACACACACACACACACACACGCACAGAGCTCACACACTCTGCATCCATGTGTATGCATAATGTTGTTCTACATGTGTCTGTGTTTGTTTGTGCCATACACGTGAAAACGTGTGCACTTGTGTATGAATACATGTATGCATGTATTCTTGCTGGCAGGCATGCATGCTGCTGTCTGTTTGCTCGTGTCATGAACATGTGTCCATATGCACACGTGTGCAGGTATCTTTGCTGCTGTGCATACACTGGGCCATATCATTAACCTGCATGTGTGCGCGTGTATACCTATGTGTACGCACATGTTGTTGCTTGTGCACACACGAGTGCGCAGGAGTCAGTGCTTGTACCTGTGTGTGATATATGCAGGTGTGCTTGTGTTTCTGGGCTCCCAGGCATGCTATTTTCTGTGTAAGTAACAGTGAGGCCTTTGTGGTTCTGGGTTCTCCATGCTGTCTCATACTGTCACAGTAGCTCCGTGAACTGTGTGTTGAGGAGAGATGGCGGCAGAGAGCAGAGGACTGGCCCCATCTCTATATTGAGACTGGACCCAGAAGGATGCGGCCTGGGATTCCTGGTTTTCAGCCCTGCATTTCACAGGGAGTCACGGAGTTGGCAGGCCACGGAGCACTCAACAGTCAGGACACGCCACTCTGAGGCTCCCCTAGTCTCATGAACTCTCAGGTCCTATCAGGTCTCTCTTCCCTTTTTGTAGATCCACCTCGAGTAACCTTACCCACCGCTCCCTCTGCTGAGGTCTGATCACTGGAAGGTCATCAGCTGTGTCCAAATCTGACACCTCCTGACACCCCACATAGGTTACAGTTTTATTTCCAGGAACAGCTCCAGTGTCCCCTTGACTCTATTTGGAATTCTCGTGTTCGTTGTACACTTTGCAAAATATCTCCACATGCGTCTGTTTGGTCTTTTGACCGAGGTGTGGGCTTCCACACCACACCTCTAATAACTTAATGATGGTGGTGGACATTCTGAGAGGACAGTGCTCTCTTTATTTCTGGCTGCATAGACTGATGAGGCTTCTATCTCCTTCCTCTTTGCTCCCTCAAATACTTCTGGAGAGAGCCTGGACCAAAGTCAGAAGAATCCATGCTCAGATCTGTGCATTCTCTTCCAGTTGGTAACTGGGGCAAACATCTCCCAGCCCAGTCTTGTATCTTTACCCGTAAATCAGAATGCTGTGAGAATGAGGCGGGCAGGAGGGTGAGGTGGCCGAGGAGAGCCCAGAAGAGCTGGCTGGGGTCGGGAACAGATAAAGCCAGGAATCTCCGTGTCTCCAAGCATGCTGGGCTACCTCCACCAGCTTTAGAGTCTCAGTGAAGGACCAGATGGTGTTTTGAGCATTTTAATAAGAGCTATTTGCAGTGTTGCTGCTGTTAAAAAAAAAAAAGCCTGCTTAATGAGCGAACGCACGTTGGTAGCGAGTTAAAGGCACTCGGATGTTTTAAATATTATGTACGTTGTGTCGTGTTAACAAACCTGATTTTTAATTACACCTTCTCCTGCTGCCTGGCTGGGCTGGGCTGGGGAAAGGGAGAGAGACAACCAGACAACAGTGTGGCCATTAGAAGTGGTAGATATTTTTGGGTCTCATGTTGCCTTGACTTGAAGCGGTGCTGAGGTGGGGTGAGTTGGCTCCCTCTTGTTAAGACTCATTTTCTAGCTGTCACCTGAGTCCTCCTGGCTGCATGTTAAACCCAATCTTGGCCATGTACTGAGCTCTAATCCCTGCTTATAGGCTGAGCCTTGACCCCATAACCTGCTGAGCACTGACCCTGGCTTTAGGTGGAACGGTGATGCCAACCATAGGCTGGGAGATGATATCGGGCACTCCCTGAATCTTAGTCTTGGTTACAAACAGTCCAGTCGCTGGTCATGGCCTGATCTCTGACCTCAGTGGAATGGAATTTTGGTCACATCAGATATGTATCAAGGCCTCAGTGTTCTCTGGTCGTGTGTCTCATGAAGGTAAACATGGTAGGTGGGATATTCAGGGAAGACCTATGAGCACCGGAATGGTATGGAGAAGGTAGGTTAGGCAGGCCTGGGCTGGGGCCCATTCAAGCCATTAAGTGAGATTTGTTGATGACTCTTCGGTCCACAGCTGCTAGAGCAAAGCATGGGACTATCTGTAACCTGGTCACCGGGAGGAAGGGCATCACCACAGGGATCCTATCTGGCCTGGTCTTGGGGAGATGATGACTGTGTCTGGCTTGGTGCTGGTGGATGGTTACTGCAGGGTTGGTGCTCAACTGGGTCTCCCAGAGGGAGAGGGTCTCCACTGTTGGGATCTGCCACTTTTATTTTGTGGCAATAATGAGCACCCTGAATTCATGAAAATGTTATGCAAATGACATGTTTTAGTGTCATATTTTTATGAGCTTTTGCCCAAAGAAAAGCTGCTTTAATTGGTGCAATTGACTCTTTAACAAGTCCCCCTTTTCACATTTTAAAAAAGTGTCACCTCTCTGAATAGGGACTCAGCTGGAATCCCAAGGGTTTTCCTAAGCTCACTCTGGTGGCACTTGAATCAGCAGGGCAGCAGAGCAGATTCCCAGGTGGCCTGTCTAGCCACGCCCCTTGTGGTACTGGCCTTCCAGCAAGCCTCCAGACCTAATCGCCAAAGGAGGCTGTTGCACAGGGGTGGAGCTGCTGTACTTCTCCCTTGCTGATGAACCTTCAGTGGCTCGCAAGGTTCCAAGGAGGAAGGTGCCATCTGGGCTTCTGAGTTCTTCCTCCAGCCCCCTCAAGGTCTCCTTTCTTTCTCCATGGAGTCATGTTCTGATGGGGTCCTTGGTAATTGTTGGACGAATGCATGAGTGGTTTCCTTGGCTACTTCCCCTGGTATGCTGAGATTAGATTCTGGCAGCCTGAAGGTTCCCAAAGATCCTGGGGGTTCATGTAATCACATTGTTGGAGAAGGCTCACTGCATCTCCCATGACCCTCCCCTTTTACTGTGTAGGGCTTGGGAGATTTCACCCCATCCCACCCTTTCCTACTTTGAGGTGTTTCATTTTACTCTCCCCAACCTCTGCCAGGGACACCCCTCCTCTATCTTTACCTGAAGGTTCCTGGTGACCTTTGGGTCTTAGGTTAGACACAGTACCAGGACCATTTTATCTTTATGTCTTGGGAACAGCTGCCTCTTCTACATGGTATCCATGGGAACAGCACCACTGGAGTCTGGTTAGCTCTGGCATGTACGGTTCATACTGTGCAGCCTAGGACTGTGGGGTCGTTTCTCTCTGGCTAGTGCACATACAACATGGTTTGAGTGCCAGCCCTGTAGGTCTGGCAGCTTCTGTACACATGCTCTGGGCTCCTCTGGACCTGTCTTTCTCTAGGTCCATGCTGGGTGCCACCTGCCCTGTGGTCTAAGCAGGAGCAAGGGCGGGTGAAGTTGCCAAGGCAGGAGGGAGATCAAAGTGCTGGCCCGGAGTGGAGCCTCAGGCAGGTAGCCGGGCAGGCCTGAGCCACTCACACTTGCAAACATCCGACACACCAAAAGCAGCCGATTTTATTTACGGTTGCTTTTGAAGATACATGGAAAAAATGCATTTTACAAAATCTTGACCTTGAGCCTGAACCTGTGGGGCAGTTTCCCATCTCAAAGCCGGTCCCAGTCATTCCACTCCCTGAGGCCCTCTTCTGCCGGTTCAAGCCACGTAGGTAGACACATTCCGGTCTCTTTCCCAGCTTCCTGGAGCACAGGGACACTGCTGTGC
The DNA here is from genome assembly GCF_963924665.1 of Micromys minutus. Taxonomy (NCBI): domain Eukaryota; kingdom Metazoa; phylum Chordata; class Mammalia; order Rodentia; family Muridae; genus Micromys; species Micromys minutus. Next base: position 16,238,105 of record NC_137962.1, read on the forward strand.
TCCCTGAGGGAAGAGGTCCCCAGAGACCTCTGCATTTTTGAGTGACAAGCATCAGTAGTGGTCCCAGGAGGAATGGTGACACACTGCTTTTTCCTTGGCTTTTCCACTGCCATGGGCTCTCCTGGGTCAAAACCAAAAGCAACAAACACAAACAGAAGCTGGGCCAGAGCCTGGTAGCACTGTGTCTAAGTGACAACAAACCCGCAGCTACTCTGTCTGTGGTGCTGAGGCTCTAATGCCATACGGCTGGGAGTTTTCTCCGGGTGTAGGTATAGGTAGGGTGCTGGGTACCAGTGCCTGCTGGAAGGAACAGTTACTCTGTGAACCTCAGCAAAGAGGTCTGTTTTTAGCTTTGCAGGGGAATCTGAGGCTATGGAGAACCTGACTCCTCTAGGATCACATAGTAAGCAGCTGGCCCCCTTTTTTGCAGCTCTGGCTTCTACAGAGAAACACGTCGAGTGACACTCGTCAGGGGCTGGCAACCTGGCCATTATCACGTGACCTGCCTTCTCACTAAGGCATGATGCTGGAGGGAGGACTGGCTGCGTGGATAGGAAGAGCTATGACTGGGGAGAGCATGGTAGAATTTGGTGCTCTTGGGGTCCTTGTCCCAACTCTTCCTGTGACCTGTAGAGAGAGCTTGTAACCTTGCTTCCTTCTGACAGCCTGGCTATTCCAGATGGCTCTGGAGCTGAAGTCTGGCTTTGAAGACACTTTTTTTTTTCTCCTGCCAGGATGGGACAGGGCAGGACAGGGTTCATTCACCCTGTGTGTCTGGAGCTGTCTAGACAAAGCTCTCAGACTCCCAACATGCACAAAAATAGCAGTTGGGTGCTAGCTCCATCCCTGCTGAGAACAGATGCTGCCTCAAGGGGGCGGCAGGCAGCCAGCAGCGGGAGGGGTTGGTTTGGTTGCCGGGAGTCCTCTGGCTGCAGGCCTAAAGCCTGGGTACTGCTGGCCATGTCATTGATTCAGGAGGCACTAACCTGTTCCAGGTCTGCGTCTCTGTCGCTAGGGCATTTCAAAGGACTTGCCTGGCAGGTGTATGTTCCCTTCCTTAGGTAAGGAAACCTGGGGAGTGAGTCCACTAGGTTCCGTAGATGGTGAGACAGAATGGGACTGGGCTGCCTGAAGTTACCGTCATGGGGAGGACACACTGCCCTTGATAGGTGGGGAGCAGACACTTCATTTATTTATCTACTTGTTCATTGGTTACCTTGCTGGGGCTGAATTCTCACCTAGACTTTGCAGGTACTGAGGACTATGCTGAGTCCATGTCTGGGACTCAGTTTCCTCATGTGTGAGATGGAGAGATTACAGTTAGTGGGCCCCTCCCTTTGCGAGCTTAGTACATGCCAGAGTGCTGGGCAGGAGAAGATTTTAAGACACAGAAGCCCCAAAGTGCATTTCACAAGTTGGGATACTGAAGTCAGGAGAGGCGAGGCAGTGTATCTAGCTTATCGCCCAGACACTGGGTTGCTTGTTCCCGGGAACCTCAGAGAGGTACCTTGTAGGTCTCAGTTCCTTGGTCAGATGGAAGATCCTTTGCCCATGGCTTGGGACCCCATCATAGTCCCAGTCCTTCAATCGACAACCCTTCCCCAGCCCATGCAAGTTCTTAGGAAAGTCTTCTTGTCACATCCTGACACCTAGTGCAGAACAAATGGTCCATGGATGGCCACCGAGTGAGTGGCTGCCCATAGAGATGCCCATAGAGGTGCTAAGCTGTCAGCTCAAAATCTGGGGTTTCATTGGGCTGGTTAGTAAATGGTGTCTTACCCTGCATATTCTGTTAACTGAACACAGCACTGTCTCCCATAGCCAGACGCAGGCAGTCTGTCAGTCCTGCCTAATACCAGGTGTCCTCTCTGAAAGAAGTTATTTCACACATCTGTTGCCTCCTTGCTGGGTGCTGAGGAGTCATGGAAGGTGCTTGATGTAGTGTGTGATGTAGCCTTCTGCAAACACTGGGTATGCTCTGGGCTCAGCCAGATTACGAGATTCATGTGAAGGTTGTAAGAGTTGAGAGGGGTCTTCAGGGAGAGCGAGCAGAGGGCAGCTCACCAAGGGGACTTGTCTGAGATGGTGCCCTGCAGAAGAGGTTGAAGCTGTCCCTTTGTCTGAAGGGACTGTGGATGTAGGAGCCATGAACAAAGGGGCTGAGCATCTCCCATTGGTTTGCTTCCTCCTATGTGTTCGGACAAGGGGGGAGAGGGTCAAGGGCTCTGAGGCCTGATCAAAGTCACCTAATTCTGGGTGAAGTGAAGAGAATGGTGTGAACTTAGGCAGTCAGGACCCCAAGCTTAAACATGGACATCAACTCATGGAGATGCAATTGCACACACACACACACACACACACACACACACACACACACACACACACACACAATACACAAAACACACACACACTACACAAACCACACACAGACATGCCACCCCATACCACACCATAAACACACACACCACACACACACATACACTACACACACACACTACACACGAACAGACACCAACACAAACAGGCACACACTAACCCTCACACTCATTCCCACCTAGATACGTATGCACATACCTCACAAACGCACACATGGGAGCACATACTTACATAAGTCCTTGAGAGCCCAAGTGTGTCTGGCAATAGGTCCAGCAGGTCTTGTCTTTGACTGCCCACCTTGTGTCAGACAATGGTCAGAGGGTCTACCCAGGCTCGGGAGCTCATTGGAGTACTTCTCATTGGCTCCATGTTCCCTGTACGGCTGGAGATTCATTGCTCCATAGGAGAGTGGCAAGCTCCAGGCTTGCCACTTCCTGTTCCAAGGCCTGCTCCCTTCTACCAATGAGCCTCTGTTGGGGTGGAATGGCAAACCCACACTAGAAACCACTTCCTGCCACGTCGCACCTTAGTTTTCTTTGGCCTATGAAATGGCAGATTCCCATCCCACTATGGTTTGACAAATGTCACAGAAGGAAGTCCAATAGCTACCTACTGCCTCTGTCACCACCTTAAAGCTTAGCCTCATAATCCAGTTCCAGCCTAAGGACCAGCCATTCAGGGTCCAGCATAGGAAGCTGAGGCATACATTTTAGTTTGCACTTTCCCACTCTGGGTATGGGGAACCCCTAGGAGGTGGGCAGGGGAGGGGCATTCTCTGCCTGACCATCACTGTCTGCTGGGTAGTGTCCTTTACCTTCAGCATGTCTGCAGACTCAAACAGAAACAAGCCCTGCCCCTCCCATGCACCCAACACACTCCAGGCTCATTACCCATTCCTGTCATACTGGCATAAAGCTCCAGTCCAGCACTCATACCAGCACAGTGCTGCAGACACAGGGCATGCAGGAATCATGTGGTCTCTTCTTCATGTGAGCACAGCACAAGGAGTTCAGTGAAGCAGCCCTGACTCCATGCCCGTGCCCTCTAGGACAGGGATTCTAGGCTATTATCTGTTCCATTATATCCCCCCACCCCCGTGGCGCCTTCCAGTGTTGGGTGCATAGGAGCAAATGTGACTCCTCATGGCTGGTACCCGTCTGCAGCTTTGCAGCTCCTCCATCATAGCGTTGCAGGGCTGGCTGCACCTCAGCCCTCTGAGCAACCTGGTGCAAGTGCGGCAGATGGAACAGCGTAGGCTGACCAGGCCCTGTGGCCCCTCACACTAGACTGCCTTCATCCTGTCCCTTCCTTTGTTATTAGTCAGCTCCATGCTGGCAAGGGATGACATTTGGAAGCAAATGTCCCCCAGTGTCCTTTAGGAAGTCACCACATTTGGAAGGAACCAGAGTTTGTCCCTGGATGTGGACACTGTTCTGTGCCAGAGGCCAAGCTGCCAAAAACATACATTTCTAATTAAAATAGGAATTAATCCTCTCCCGACTACCTGCTATCTGCAGTTGGGTGAGCACAAGTCTTATTCTTCTAATTAATGTTATCACTGGTAGCATTATTTACATAAGCAGATAGGGTTTACGAAGGCATGTGGGAGCTGATGGGAAACTTAAGTTTTTTGAAGTTAAAAACAATTAATTACCCCGACCATCCCCCTTGCAGCCTAATCACAGAAGTACAGACTCTTTATCCACCCCCACCCCAGCCCACAGTGATGCCTTCTTTAATACACTGGACACTTGTTTTAAATGAGAACCACGGAGCACACAGTGGCAGCCAGGGCCTGGAAGGCCCAACACACGTGATCTACTTTTGCCTGGTGTTGAGAATTTTTTTTTGTTGCCCAGTTAAATAGATTCTAAACACCACATTAAGATCTCAAAAAGCTCCTGTCAGATTAATAAATCATACTAAGTGTTCTGGCATTCAGCCATGTGTCGGGAGGTCTAAGGCTCTGTGGGAGGTGAAGTGTTAGGCCTTCATGGGAGGCCTTGAGTCATCTTTGCCAAGGTGTTCCTGGCCCACCTAAATACCATCCACTCTGGAGATCTTTCCCTAGCTTTGTGTCTGGGTCCTGAAGTCCTTGTTCTGTGATGCCACCTCTTCCTGGGGTGTGGCTGTGATTTTATTTTCTTCCCTGGTCGGACTGTATGTTCCTTTGAGTCTCAGTGACAGTGGGCCTAGTCCCCACATAGCATACCCAAGTGCTTGGTAACTGTTGGCCAGGGTTGTGAATGTTAGACCTGATTTCTTTTGTCCTGTGGTAAACAGAAGAATGCCCCCAGCTTGGGTGAACACTGAAGGAAGCACCCAAATTTCAGATCCCAACCCCTGTGATAAGTTTTGGTGCCTCAGCGCCAGCTGTGGCTTCTTTGACCCAATTCCCTACATCTTCTGCCAGAGGAGATGCCCTATTCCACCTGCCAACCTGAAATGGCCACACCGTACCACCTTTGGATTACACAGTTTGGGGGCTGTAAGGATGCCTGGGTAGTAGACTAGAAGACATGTGGAGAAGGGACAAGGACAGAGAGTGGCATTCTGAGGCACTACCCCCACCCTGACGCCCCCATGGAGAGAACAGATGTACCGTCTCAAAGAGTTTCCTCCTCCAAAGAGACTCCAGTGTGCTTTTCCTCTTTTTGAATGAAGGAAAGAATGAGGCTGAGTGGAGAGTAATTACCGAAATTGAGGCGGAAATCTACCATGAAAGGGAGCAAAATGAAGATCAGGCAGGAAGTGCCTGTCTCCTGGCCCCAGCCCATCCTGGAGCTTTCCTGCTCAGCCAAGGGCACTGTCTTTGGTACCCAGTGTTAGCCATTGATGGCTAGGTCTAAGGAGTGAAGCAATCAGGCCTGCTCAGGTGTACCCACATCCCTTGGCTCCTCTGTCCTGGGGCCTGTGGAAACCCCTCAAAGCCTTGTGCTGTGTGTGGTCTTTCCTTTTTCAAAGCTACAGGGATGGGGAGTGGGCAGGTTGGCTCCTCTGTGGATGGGAGGAAGCTAGGCACTGGGCAGGCTTCCTTCTGCCTAGGCTTCCTTTCTAGGTGAAAGCACCCATGTTTACAGGATGAGACTGCACACTAGTTCTGTCCTTTGGTCCTGGGCTGAACAAAAGCTGCTGCTCGAGTTAGAGAGCAGGGAACTGCTATCCTCACACCACACCAAATCTAACCTAACTCAGTGCACCAGATACGTTCAGCAGTTCCGCCCGAGAGATGGAAGGGCAAAGGTCAATGCCACGTTGTACAGAATCAACCTATCTCTGTTCTTGTCAACTTGACACAAACCTAGACATACCTGGGAAGAATTGGGGAAACTCACACCATCAGATTGGCTTGTATACATGTTGGTGGATTGTTTTCCTAATTGGTGATTAAAGTGATAGGAACAACCACACTGTAGGCAGTACCATCCTTGGGCAGGTAGGTCTGGTTTGTATAAGAACAGCTGAACAAGCCTTGGGTACAAGCTGGTACTTCTGATGTCCTCTGCTCCAGTTCCACTTACAGATTTCTTTCTGACTTGAGTTCCTGCCGTGGCTTCCCTCCAAGATGGACTGTAACATGTAAGAAGAAGTAAGTAAGGCCTGTCCTCACTACGTTGCTTTTGGTCATTGTGTTTATTACAAAAACTGAGAAAACAAGCCAGGACCCCCCACCCCCAGCCCCAGTCTATGGCTTTAGCTCTCTGGAGCTGCCTTTCTATACAGCTTCCTATGCTGTAAGAGCCTGGGGGAGACCAGAGACCCAGCCTCTAACTTCTAGCTCTTGAGCCTCTGGGGGTCAAGATGGCCTTGGGGTTTCTATGTCCTGGGAACACTGTCCATGCATGTTTGCCTATGCCTTGTGAAGGTGAGTCATGTATTCTTAAAGCCTGTTTCCTGACTTGTGGGCTAGACAGGGGGGACAGCATTGGTGTCCTTGTGTTGTGTGACCTGGCTTCTGTGTTCTAGATTCTAGAGCATCAGAGTTGTAGGATGACATATTTATTGATGGTGGAGAAGTCCCCCCCCCCCCCCGCCTGGGACAGATCATCTAGTAGGAACCATCTCGTTCCTTCAAGCACCAAGAATGTCTTCCTGTCATCTTGTATAAACACAACCCAGTGACTAAGGACCATACTTTGACCTGGACTGCCTAATTACTCAGACCTCTTGCCTTTCTCACCTCCTCAGTTCTTCTCGTTAGACCTAAGCCTCAGGTTACCACCCTGAAGATAGGTTTGTGTTCCCTGGACCCTTCTGTTCCCTTTCCTATTCAACTTCTTGCCTTACGTCATCCTTCATATATTTCATTGACGTCATTGAACTGGTGGTCAAACTTAGCTTTTTTGAGGCAGCCAGAACTGGGTCTTTTCCCTAATGTTAGGCTGTTACTTAGATATCAGCAGGCCTGAAGGTCATTGAGGACAAACTCCCCCCCTTGTAATCCGAAGCATCTAAAACCAGAAGCTGCAGGACTTTGATTACAAGGATCTTAGTTGAATCTCTGGCCTTGTGTGGAGATAGGATATTTTAAACTGTCCAAAAGATCGTAAGATTGCCATCCAGTAGAGGCTTTCAGATAAAGACCAATGTCCCCTCCCTTCAGAGTTAATCCAAATGAACTTGTCAATCACCTGGGTGGGAAAATGCCCCTCCAACAGCTGCTTCAAGGTCTAGAGACTTTAAGAAAATAGTATAAAGTCTTTGTAAACATATAAGCTGGCACCAATGGTCCTTCTAGAACTGTCCATTCTGTCTTTGAATGTGTTTCTCTCTGCAGTCCCTTTGACCACGACCATTCTCACCCCTGAGAATATTCATTTTACTTTGGAATAAAGTCTGTTTCAGCATCTCTCATGATGGAGACCACAAGGACTGGACTGGGGAGCTGAGGGGAGCCCAGAACAAGGTCTTTATAATGTTAAAAGTGCTCACAGTTCTACTGTGTGGAGCAGGACTTCTAACAACAGCAAACTAATCTTGGCCCTGTAGCTTCAGTCCCAAGTTCTTCCTATAAGGGAGTTGGGAGCTGATAAGAAAACCAGGGCTTCTGATTGTGCAACTGAGCCTCTGAAGGATTCTAGGGTTCACCAACAGGGATTTATTTGCTATTTATTTAGACAGGATCTTCCTGTGCAGCGCAGGCTGGCCTTGAATTTGAAACCCTTCCATCTCTACCACCCAGCTGTTGTGATTTCAGAGAATATTCAAGGCTGGCATGAGTGTAGCTTTTTGAATGTGTTGGGGTCTGTGTTTGCCTGTGTGTTACCCTGCTCCCTTCTCATCCTACTGTACGGCTGGTTTTGTGTCAACTTGGCACAAGCTGGAGTTATCACAGAGAAAGGAGCCTCAGTTGAGAAAATGTCTCCATGAGATTCAGCTTTAAGGCATTTTCTCAGCTAGTGATAAAAAAGGGAGGGTCCAGCCCATTGTGGGTATTGCCATCCCTGGACTGGTAGACCTGGGTTCTATAAGAAAGCAAGCTGAGCAACGCAGGGGGAGCAAGCCAGTAAGCAACATCCATGGCCTCTGCATCAGCTCCTGCTTCCAGTCCTCACTTCCTCTAGTGATGAACAGAGATATGGAGGTGTAAGCTGAATAAACCCTTTCCTCCACAACTTGCTTCTTGGCCATGATGTTTTGTGCAGGAATAAAAACCCTGACTAAGACACTGACCCTGGCAGCTTTTTTTTTTTTTGTGAGGAGCAAAGAAAAGGTTGTGTTTACAGACCGTTTCTTCACCTGCATACTAAGCAGACTGGTGGTGAGGTTGTCCTTGCACTGGGACAGCTGGGTTAGGTAGGGGATGTGAGTAGGCTACCTGACCTTCCAAAGTGTTCTGTATCCCACCTCTGGCTCCAGCTCTGCCCTCCTCTGTACCTTTCTGAAGAAGACCTCCACGTTGCTCTGCCACTCAAATCCAGAAAGGCTTGAGAGAGGGTTTAATGTCTGGAGCTCCCTCCTTACAACGCTATTCTATGTGCCAGGCGTGAGATGAAAACGCTGGGTTTATGGAGTTTGTGGGTGGAGGCCTGCCAAGGAGAAATCTTTAAGGATATGACTCACCATGGTTTTATGTTGAGGTCTTCCTCTCTTTGGCCCATACCTGTGTGTTCATTTAGGACAGGGCTTAGACCAGCCAACGTTTGTTTTACAGTGACTGGTGGGCCAGATGTCTGCCTCTGAACCTAAAGAAAACCTCTTCTTTTGTGTGAAGGTTTTGGGGCTGTGGAAAGTATTGAGTCGCTTTGGGGCATGAGTGAAATTGGGCCCCAGTGTCTGATCCTTCAAATGTGGCTCTGTGCCACCAGGTGAGGCTCCTCTACAAAATAGGAGAAGTGAGACCCCAGTAGACGTCTAAAGTATCCTGTCTCTCCCCAGGCCCCTAGACAGGCTGTTTTTGGCTACTGCTCTCTACCCAGCCTGAGTTACAGGTGTAGCAGTCAGCAATATAAAGTCAGGCTGCAGGAATAAACATGCCCAGTCCTAGGAATAACACAACACAAGTCTCTTGCTAAGATACAAGCTGGTATCTTGGTCCATTTGGCATCTTGACAAAATACCACAAACCAAGATCTCCATAAACAACAGACATATGGTCCCCAGTTCTGGAGGCTGCAAGTCCCGGATCCACTGATGGCTGTTTTTTGACCATTGGATGGTGCTGTGACTTGTGAAAGGGTATGCACTTTCTTCATTCCAGACATGGCATTTAAGGTGACAAAAATACCTCAGAGGGCTTTTCAGCTTCGGAACAGGCTTTCTGCTCCATCTTGTGTGGGGATCGCCATGAGACTGTGTGTTGCTGAGGATAGATGAGCAGGAGAGTGCCAAGAAATGGACCTGACACTCCTGCTCCTTTCCGTTGGACCGTATGGATCAGCTAGGGCTTCAGAGCCTGTTCCAACCCAGCCGCACCGAATCAGTCTGCAGAGGGCAGCTCGATACGATGCCAGCTCTCACTTCAACTTAGCATTTGCTCCTTGCTCATGCTGGATGCTCCAGGGTGGGGATATGGGGACGCAGGAGCTCTGCTTTGCAGAATCACTTGTCTGGGGAAGACAATAGACAATGGAGATCCTAATTCTGGATGCTGCTGTGTCTTAGAAAATAGAGAATGGCAGACTCAGCTACTTGATCTTTGGGGTCTCAGTAGCCTCCACTGAATGTGCCGGGAGAATGAGGGGCATGATCTGTTGCCTGCCTGTGTCTCAGGGTAGGGAATGTGCGGATGGGGGTGGGTGGGGCTCCACAGCAGAGCCACCATCATTTTCAGAAAGTGACATCTGAAGTGGCAGCCTGGAGCTCACTTAGCATTTGACTGTCACACAGAGTGTCCCCAGGGGCAGTAGTAGCTGCATTTGCAGTGACATGTCACCCGGCACAGGTTGGTGTGGCACAGGCAGGATCTCAGAGATAAATGCAGCTACTGAGTTAACAAGATAAGGTTCTGTCCTCTCTTCCTAAGCAGAGACCCGACTGTGGATGCAGGAGGATGAGAGATGAGGTAGACTACACGGGGTGGGGGTTTAGAGCCCCAACACTGTCTACAGATTCTGGCTCAGGGTTGATACCCCAAACTCCTTACCCCGGCAATGTCCCTTACTCTTTCATTGTGACACTCTGACTCATCCTCATGCTGGTCAGCAGTATTTTATACCCTGCTCCACACCCAGGATGCCCCTTTGGAGTCCACAGGAGTGGTCCACACTGCATCTTCATAGAAGTAGAGATCTAGACATGCAGAAAGCCCACACCTTCCTTTATTCCCAGATTTCTACAGCTCTGTGGGGGCTAGTGCTGTCTTTTGTGGGGGATGGTGCCCATAGCTATTGGAAATGATTCCTGTGAGACTTGTGCCTCTCTGAGGGAAAGTCCAGGATGCTCGGCTCCTTCTGTTGCTAGTTACAGTGCGGTGAGTGTCACCCCACCCCACAGTGCCCTCAGAGCTTACAATCACCACCAGTTAGTGTGAGACACCCTCCAGGCCCACTGCATTAGGCAGACTGTATTCTTGCAATGGTCAGTAAATTGGGGGTGGTATATGGAGAATTAGCTTCATGCAGCAGTAGCTTCAGTTCTGGGGGAAATAATCCTATCAGTCCCTCCACATACCTGGCCTCTGTACTGCAAGTCATCACAAGGACCAAATACCTATCAGAGACAGATTATGGGAGGAAGGATTTAGTTTGATGAATGGTTTCATTTCGTGGACCTCAATAAGGAGAGAACTGTGATGGTAGCGTGTGCTTATTCACAGCAGGCAGGGAACAGAGAGAAACAAGCTGAGGCCAGGGTCAAGTAATGCTCTCAAAGACGCATCCTGCTGACCCATCCTGCCCAGGCCTCACCATTCACCTTCTATCGCCTCCCAAATGGTCCATGCATCCTTGAGTCTATCAACAGATTAAACCAGAGCCTTCTCAATTGCTCAAAGATGCCCAGAGGCATGCTTCCAAACTTTCTAGCTTTTCTCATTTCAGTCAAGACCCAAACTAACCATCACGATAAGCAATGGCAAAGGCCTACACATGACCATGTGGTGTGATGTGCCATTGACCTTGGGACCCCTTTCTACTGGGACTATATATGGAGGAAGTCAAGGATCTGTGTGGATAGATTTAGATCTTCCTTGGTCACAGGAAAAACACTGCAGGCGATTCCCTAGAGGCATAGGCTGAGGAATGGCCAGGCCTCACCTGCTCCACTGCCTCTTTCCTTCTAGTGGAGGCAGCTGGGGTTGAGGACAGGCATGGCACAGAGGTCGTTGTCACTCTCTCTGCATCAGATCTGGGAGACAGAACTATCCATGCTCTCTTTCTCCCTGGGGGGCCTGAGTCCCTGCAAGCTGGGGACAGATCTCACCTTTCCTGGGCATTTCCTCCTTGTGCCACATGTCCTACATGTCTTTCTGAAATGGGGCTGGGGTATGGTTTCCTGGGAAGTGTCCTCGTCTGGTTCTAGGCGAACTTCTGGTCTGTGCTGGTTACTAGAGCCTCATCCATAGAGTGCAGATCCCAGAATCAGAAACTCTGTGACGTCACCTTCTTCTGCAGGTCCAGAGGTCTAGACAGCCTGTGGTCCCGTCATTGTGGCTTTTCAAAATGGCTCATTTAGATAGACAAAACCTAGATTCTGTTATCTAGGGTAACTAAGTGGGGTGTGTGTGTGTGTTTGTGTGTGTGATGTGTGTGTGTGTGTGTGTGTGTGTGTTTGTGTGTTGCAGAGGAATGGGGACAGGCTTTATGGAGTCTGTCCTTTTTTCAAGCACTGAGTAGTGTCATGAAGCTGGGGCATTCTGTCCTTTCTGACCAGCCTTCTTAAGGAAGTCTGCAGAGTTTAGCTCCAGGTTCTGTGGGGAACACACTAGTCGGCCGGTTGAGCTGGGTGAGTCAGTGGGAGGCAGATGGTAGGCATGGCCTGGAGTGGACACACCTGGCCAGGAATATCTCCACTGATGCCAGGAGAGAGAGCGAGGGTGAGGACAAGCATTCTGAGCTGGGACATTGCACAGCAGGTGCTGGGAACTCTGGGGACTTTCGGCCTCTGCCCAGGTCTGAGTAAGCCCACATGCAGTAGGTGTGCACGTGGATAGCATATGCCTTCTGTACAATACCCTTTCTGCCAGGACTCAGCCCCTCCCCCACAGCAGTCTCCCACCTCTTTGGAATGGGAGTCCTGCCCTCCCCACACTGGCTGGGCTCTCCCAAGCTCTGTTTCCACACCTATTCCTTCTCAGTGCCGAAGTGGACTAAGTGGGTTGCTGTGTTGAATTTCCCATGGACTTGGTCCCCTACTTAACCTCATCTCATTTTGATCAGGACACAGAATTGCTTCATGTGCTTTGCTTTGCTCCAGGCCAACCCTGCACACAATTACTCAGAACAAATGGACGGCGGAGGCAAAGAGCATGGCTAACAAGGCATCCTCTACTCCCACGGCCTCTTCCCTTCTTCCCTGCTGCATTTCCTGAGTCTCTCCTCCTTGACCACTGCTCCTGTCACAAGTGTGCTCAGGGACAAAAGGGACAGGGCTCAGACCACAATGCCCCAGAACTACCCGCGGGGAGAGATCCTTCAGAAGGAGCTTTGCTCAGTGGGTGGGATGGCAGCTCTGGAGGAGACTTAGTCACTCTGGCCATTCAATAAACACTTCCTGTCCTCTGAGGTACTGTGTCCTTTCTGTGGCCTCAGCTTCCCGTGGTTGAACATACTCAGTCTGGCCTGGTCTGACACTGGTTCAGGGGCCCAAGCTCTTAGTATCCTTGTTCAAAATTTAAAAAAAAAAAAAAAATTACTGTTCCCAGCAGCAACCACACCAATGCTATCTTGTGACCTCTTCACCCTGTCCTAGCTCACGTGGGTAACTGAGGAAAAAGGATGTTCATTCAAGGAGCTGGGAAGGTCAAAGCCAGGCAGCTACATCATGGTGGTGTGGGGAGGGGAGCACAGGGGTCTCGTGCCGCTGCACCTCAGGGCAGAGAACTGGGTGATTGGAGGAAGGGGGTGGAGAAGACTGGCTTGCTCCCACTGCCCCCCAGAGCTAAGTCTGTCTCCAGGCTTGCCTCCCAGGCCTGGGTCCAGAGAAACGGAGATCCCGATGCCTGCCCTTCGGGTTTCACACATTAAGCCCAGCACCTCCACACAGCGAACAGCATGTGTGTGGATGTGGATGTGAGAGTCAGCACACATCACTCAGAGCCATGAGCACAGACGGGCACCAGGTAAGCACATGGTCAAAGCCAGTGGGGTGTGAAGCCCTGTGGGAGCCACAGCCAGGTAAGAGAGCGGGGGAGCGGGCTGTGCACTGAATCATCCCTAAAAGCAACAGCTACCCATCCTCATGCCCCCAAAGCCCCCTAGGGATGGATCCGGTGTCACTGGTCCAAGGCTGGTCCTCTACCTCCTCCAGCCTTGCGAGTCCCTGGCCTCTGGTTTGTGATGCTTCCTCCTGCTCTTCCACCTCACCCAGCAGATGCCACTTCATTCTCCACCCTTGTGCAGCAGGAGAGCAGCTCAGAGCTCATGGCATCTGGGGGCTCTATGCCTAAAGTCAGGTCCCATTCATAAGCTCTAACCAACACATCTTTCAGCCTGGTGCAGGGTGGCCCACAAAGGGCAGTTATCCGACGCTGTGCATGGAAGCAGGTCTTAAGCCTCTTGGTTATCTGAGGCCAGTGCAAGCAAGAACAGTGCCCATGGGCTGCTTTGTTGCCCTGGAACTTCCTCCTGAATGTGGATTGGAGGGGCATGGCAGGCAGGTTATGTCACCCCCTCTTTGCTATTATTGTCTTCTTGCCTTTGAGGGACTCCTTGTCTCATCCTTGGGATTCTGTCATTCTAGAAGGGAGGGTTCCTGGCTGAGAGCTGCCCTATTCAGTCCTTGTTCTTCCCAGATCCTCCATGGGACTGCCTAAGGAGATCAGTTTTGGGAAATATTTTTTAGACATTGTTCATGCTGGCATTTACTGTTGGCATTCCAAGAACAGTCAAACAAGATAAATGTCCCATCCCTGTGCACGACCCATAGGCTGCTAGCTTCTCTTTGCTGCAACTTCAGTCCAAACTTCCTGCCAGCATCTGTAGTGGGTGGGGGGGGGGGGTGGTGTCAAATTCAACCCATGCAGGAACAAGAACCGTAGGCTGCAGGAGGCAGATAAAACTCTGAAACCAGATGTGACTGTTACTTGCCAATGAGTCCTGAGCCCTAGGGCATTGGACTTTGGCACTGTGTGTCTGTGGTGTTCTGACTGACTGCCACATGGCTGTGACACTCTGGACAGATATCTGGAGATAGCTCATGCCATTAATGCCTACCTAGTAGTTCAATGTGTTCTCTGTGTCCCTGTTAGTTCTGTTTCTATGTGGTCACTGTTGATCTTGGAACCTCTTCTTGCCAGTGGGTTGTGAATTCTTCAGGGTTTCCAGAGACCAACAAGACAAATAGGCGAATGGATGTGATGATAGACAGAGAGACAGATGAAAGATAGATGGAAGGGTAGAAATGGGAGGTGACAGATGGACAGATAGGTGGCTGAGGAGAAAGATGACAGGTGGTTGGATAGAGAAATTGATGTTGGATACAAGCTTAGGAGATGATGATAGATGGATACGGAGATAAAAAGACAGTAGGCAAACGGATGGATAGAGAGGGCTTGATAACAAGCAAGCAGACAGAGGGATAGATAGTAGGTGGACAGACAGGAGATGGATGGGAGGCACACAGAGGGATGAACAGCAGGTGAATAGTGCATCTGTTCTGCCTGCAGCTCCTGTATGCAGTCAGCAGGAAACATGACACAGGAAGGCAGTCAGGGAGGGCATCATGGCAGTGGCTGCCTCTGAGCTGAGTCTTAATACAGTAAAGAGTTGGGTGGGCTGAGAGACGGCAAAACACCACTCCTGGGCAGAGAGGACAGGGGGACGTGCTCGAGTGCTCACAGCCACACCCCCAGCCATCAGGGTCTCTTAAGCCTTTCTCCTGCATCCATTTCCACACAGAGGAATAACAGGCATGGAGAGTTCAGGTCTTCACCCGGGTCATTCCACATGAGGGGAGGTGCTAGGACTCACCCTCAGGACTCCACTCCCAAAGTGCTGGTCCTCTGTCCCTTTAGCCCTGGCTCCCTGCCATGACCACTTTCTTGCCTGGAGCTGTTCATAATGACTCCATCAGCTCATGAGGAATCCAGTGGGTACTTGGAGAACTGGGACTCCCAGTGGCAGGAGGTCCTAGGACACATGTCCCTAGTCTCAGGGACCTGGGATTGCAATCTGTGGATCTGTTTTTCCTGGTCTGCCTGTGGGAGGCCCGCTCTACTGGGGATGCCAGATCAGCTCAACTCCCACTGGGTTCCTGTTAGTCACTTTCTGTCACTGAGATAAACAACTTAAAGGATGAAGTTTGGTTGGGTTCTGAAGGGCTTATTGTGTGCATGTGGTTCTGTTGCTTTGGACCCATGGGAAGGCATAGTACCATGGTGTGGTGTGGTGTGATGGAGGAGCTGCTCACCTCATGGTAGCCAGGGGACATAAAGAAATAGGTCCCAATATCCCAGTTAAGTGTATACCCTCAACATCAGACCCTCCTTTGAATGTTTCTACCACCCCCTGTTGTCTCAGCAGCTGGGGACCAAACCTTCAACACAAGCTGATCCCCAGCCGCCCTGTTGTTGTCCTGTAGTAGTGTTGACCACTGTGCGAATAGGCTGCAAACGACAGACTGCTTGGTGACTGGCCACTGCTGCCTTGCCCTTCATGGCTTTCCGTTGTGCTCTATTTGGAGATGTTAGCAGAGGGGTTGGTGAGAGGTGAGGGTGTTATGTTGCTCTGGTCTGCAGGAAGGACAGAAGAGTCTTCCAATTGAGAATCTTGAAGCAGAACAGGTTGCCTGGGGTGGACACAGAAGGTCTTTGCTATTATGCCCCGTGTGAGCTCCATGCTCTGGGCTTAACTCTCTCCCAGGTCTGGTTGATCAGACCAGCATGCCCCTCCCTCGGGAGGGAGCATGGATGGGGTGGGGAGGGGAAGGATTCCCTTGTGAGCGACCCATGATGATGGCAGTAGTATCCTCAAAGTTTGTGTCCATGTCCAGTTCTGACCAGAGCCTGATAGAAGTCCATGCGATGCCTTTCCATGGGGGATTGCCCAGCCTTCAGCTCATTTTCAAGTGTGGAAACTGAGTTCAGAGAGGTGAGTGACTAGCTTGTGGTCATAGCCACATCCAAAGATGGTGGGTCTGAAATTGGCCTGGCCTCCAAAAGATTCTTCTTTACCTCATTCCTGTCAAGGAGAGTGAGGTCCCTAACCCTGTGGAAAGCAGAGTTGCTCAGAGATTGTACCCATATCTAGCTGTAAAGAAATAACATGGAGTTGATTCTGAAGCTGGGAAGATGGGACAGATTATGCTCATACATAGGAGAATGAGAGGCAACCTCTTTTTGGATCAAGCCATACCACCCCATATCTGACAGCAGATCCTTGATGACTGCCTCACTGCCCTGTCTCCTCCTTCTCATGAAGAATCCAACTTACTGGTCCCATTCTGATCATTCATCCAGACATGATCGGCTTGACTCCTGTTGTCAGCAGCACCTCCCTCTGCTCACTTATGAAGGTCTGCATGTACGTGCACAGATATGCAGCATACCCAAACAGAGGCAAATACATGTCCATGCAACACACACACACACAGACCCCAGGACACATATGAACATAGGTACACAATGCATGCACATGCAACACATAGAGATACACATGCATACATAGAGACTCTGATACATAGATGTACACACATGATGCAAACGTGCATAATGCATGGAAGCACATGTATTCACACACAACACACAGACAAAATTACATACATGGACCCAGCCACATGTGTAGGCACACACACACACACACACACACACACACACACACACACACACACCACTGAAACTCTAGCACATACATGCAGGTGCATGCAGATATATATGCAAACAAAGACACACACATCTCCGTGTGGACCATGGTTGATGGAGCTGGAATGGTTAGAGGTTACTTGTCAATCATGTGCAGTGAGTGCTGTTCCTCCCAGTGGGGCAGGGGGGCCTTTACAATTTTTTGGGGGGGCACCTTTGGCATTTTCCCACACCCTTGCTTAAACATTAAACATCTTTCTGGGCAAAGATAAGGTACCTGTCTCATTGGCTGAGAAGAACTTGTGAGGCAGGTCCTCCTGTCTCTGCCTGGGTGCCCTTCCCATGGCCCTGATCGCTGGGCCCTCTCCAAGCCCAGGCTAGTGCAGTCTGGCAGCTGATGTGTTTATTTGCCTGGCGGCAGGGTGGGCGGGAAGGCGCGAAGGTAATTGGTACATTTTGTAAGCAATCATCTCCTGGCACCTTCTGCCGCAGCGTGTGGGTCGCCTGATCCCGTTAATCACGCTTGGAGGCCTGGGGCCCCCACCAACTGACAGCCTCATTTCTCTCTCCTGGAAGGATGGGCTGCTCCACTCCCTAATGGCACTATCTGTTATCCCTGGACAGTCCTTTCTGCCGTACCATACAGGAGCCAGGCTTGTGGAGAGGGTGGCAAGCAGAGTTGGTGCCTGTCCAGATCCTGTGTCATGCCAGGCCCGGCAGGGTGCCAAGGGTCTGTGCCTAACCCTCCACAATGTGCTGTGCATATCCCTCCTGCGAAGAAAGGGCAGGAGATGCTGGTGTCCCATGAGGTCATGGTGCAGAGCTGGTGGGCTCTACTGGGTCCCCCGAATATAGCTCTTATGATTAGGACCATGTGGAATCTGGAGGCCCACAGTAAAACATGAGTGATTTCAAGAGCGCATTAAACCAACCACTGGCCATAAGAATTTTACCTCACAACAGGACAGATCACACACATATGAAGCCGCCTGCCTGTGTGTTCAGACATGTATATACATACAGACACATGTAGCATCAGACAGTGACTCAGACTCAGATATTTCTTACCCAGAGGCCATGGCAACACCTGTCTCTACCCTCAGTGTCCTTATTTCCGTGGGAGGATCTGGGATATGGTTGAACACCAGGACTGCAATGAAGCCCAGTGGGAGATCTGGCTGCTGCTGACAGGGAGACGTGTCTATCACTGTTACTGATGCTGCTGTTAAGTATAGAAATGATGGCCATGTATGAGAAACACAGGAGCAAGTTAATCTGCAGATGATGCACACGAGGCCCAAACTGTCAAACTGTGACTAATTTCTGAATCACCCTACTGCAAAAGAGATATATATCAGAGAATACACGCCATGGTGCGTCAGGTACCAATCCTACCTACCTGCTCATCCGACGATTGATCTACTCATCAGTCCAATCAGATCCTTTATTCTAAGCATCCATCCATTCATCTATCCATCCATCCATAAATCCATCCATCCATCCATCCATCCATCCATCTGTCCATCCATCCATCCATCTGTCCATCCATCCGTCAATCTGTCCATCCATCCATCCATCTATCCATCCATCCATCTATCTATCTATCCATCCATCTGTCCATCCATCCGTCAATCTGTACATCCATCTGTCCATCTATTCATCCATTCATTTCCTGTTTATTTCATCAACTCTTCCATTTATGCACTGAAACAACTGTCTATCCATTCATTTGCCCCTTTACATACCTGTTTACCTATTCATCTGCCTACTTCATCCACCTATCTATCCACTCTTCAATCTGTCTTTCCACTAACAAGCTTACCCTGTCACCAAAGTCTCATCCCTTCAGTAAGTATTCAACATGGTAGCCCTTTGTGCCAACGTTGAGGTCAGGAATAAACAGTTCCATAGCCCTATCCTGATGCCTATGCAGCTAGATAAACCATGCTTCCATTCCGTGGCTCTGTGCTGCAACTGGCTGAGGCATGTGTGGGGGGCTGAAAGAGAGGGGACTAGGTCACTGAGATGACCCTTGTCTGGGAAGAGGGAGGAATCTACTGACTGCTTGGGAAAATCACCACTGTCTGTGCAATTTGGCTTTCTCAATTATAAGATAGTGTTAGTCACGATACCTTCTCTTCCAGGATTTCAGTGGGGGCATTGAAAGAGTTAACTCAAATCAAGTATTTAAAATGGTGCTGGGCATATTGTGAGAGCATGCTATGTTAGCATGAGACACACATGTAACTCCTAAATTTATCTTTTACATTTAAAAATATTTCAGTTTGATTGGAGGGTCTGTCTCACCCCAGCCAAGAATCTAATTAAGGAAACATGGCTGGGGGGACATTCGCCATTAAGGACACACTCAGAGATCTTCTGGGGACAGACAATGGGCCAAACTCTCCTAATCACAGATTGAAAAACGTGTAGGCTGCTATAGTTTCTAGACGGTCCTTTTGAACACTGGGTTTGGAATATGTTCTTTTCTTCCTCATGGACCAACTGGCCTAAATATAAATCCTAGAAACCTAACTCTAATGGAGTAGTGGTGGGCTGCAGGAGACAGTCCTTGGGGATCTGGAGCAGAAACTGTTCAGGGAGGCCAGCTGAGGAGCAAGGAGGCCCAGCGCCTGAGGAGGCAAGGGCAGGAACAGGAGGTCAAGGTTATAAGGGACTTGGGCTCATCCTCAGGGAGGAAAAAGGGGTAGCATTTTAGCTACAACACAGAATACCCGACAGAAGCAATTCAAGGGAGGAAAGATTCATCTGGCTCAGGATCTCAGAGCCATCATGGAAGTGCAAGCATGTGGCAGAGGCTGTTCGTATCATGAAGATCAGAAATGAGAAAGAGCCCATAACCAGGGCCTGGATATAGCTTCCTAATACTTGCCACCAGTGACCCATTTCTCTCAGCTAGGCTCTACCTCCTAAAATTTCCACACCCTTTCAAAATAGCATCACTAGATGGGTACCAAATCCCCCATCTGGTACTCATCAGATGGTGGGAGTCACTTCAGGTTTAAATTATAGTGGCCGGATTTGGATCCGAGGGGGGGTAGAATTCCGAGGAGGGAGAAAGCACTGGTGATGGCGGGTCTGCCCTCTCTAGTTTGCATGGTGTGTAAACTTGTGCTCACAGCCTAGGAAGGCATGCCTGGCATCAGCAAACTTCAGTTTGGAGCTCTCTCTCCAAAGGAAAACCGATCTCAGAACCAAGATTCCTTATAGCACCATGGGGGTCTTGGGATTTCACTGTCCTTAATTATGGAGTGTTTTGGGACCTTGAAAGCTACTAACATATCTCTTGGTTTGGGAAACCTTGTGCACCAAGAACTTCTGGTGTCTCAGCCTGGATGCTGTGCTTGAGGGAGCACAAGTGCCTGTGGTTGTGCCAGTGACACGCTGGGTACTGCTGCAGAGCTTGGATTCATTGCTGGTGTGTATTCTCAGCATACAAGAGTGTAGAGTCTGGGGCTTTTGAGCTGAAGTGCTGATTCCTTCACTCATGGCTGTAGACTTCTGGAGAGTTTCCACACAAGCCCCAATGTTCTCCCTACGCACTGGGGAATCTCTGTGTCTGATGGGAGTTGATCCATTACCCACATGTGTGTGGGAACATGGGAAGGTGGCATCTGCTAAGCTCTGGCTTCTACCTGGCTGAACCAGTGGAGAATCTGGTACTGTCTTTCTGAGCTTACTCTGGCAGAGCACTGAGGCCAGGCCTGGGGTCTCCCTTGTTCTTTTCCTAATAGCTGGGGTCCTGGACTCCTCTTTGGGGATCT
The DNA here is from genome assembly GCF_963924665.1 of Micromys minutus. Taxonomy (NCBI): domain Eukaryota; kingdom Metazoa; phylum Chordata; class Mammalia; order Rodentia; family Muridae; genus Micromys; species Micromys minutus. Next base: position 16,258,664 of record NC_137962.1, read on the forward strand.
GAAAGTAAATGCAACCTGCCTGTCTCTGTACAGAAGAACAAGGCTTTGCAAGATCAAACAGTGAAACTCTGACACCATCTCAAAAGGATATTGATTTCAGAGATGCAGACAGGCTTGGGGAGGCTCTCCTCAACCCACACCTCTGGGAGATAAAAGCTGGCCCGGTCATCACTGTTGTGTTCCAGCTTGTCCCTTTTATCCCTACGAAGGGACCAGACTCTGGCGAGAGGTCCAGTTATCATGAGAACAACTGGTCCAAGCCTTGAGCTCCAGCAGTGAAATGGGGCAGGCCTGTTCCTCGAGGTAGCTGCTTGGTAAGAGGGGACCTTTATCAGTTAGTACTACTGCTAGATGAGCCTCTGTCCCCAGCAACACTCCCTGACGAATTGAGAGAGGATAGGGTAGCAGAAGTGAAAGGCAGGGGTGGCCTGAACATGCCACAGAGAGGTCAGAGAGAGACAGAACACCCGAGGCTTCTCAAAAATCTCCCCTGATGTTACCACACAATTCTGCCCATCGTGTGGGTCTGGTCATCTGCCTAGCCTGGAGGAAGCAATGGAAGATCCGTGCCTAGGAGTAGAGGGGTAGATGTAGACTCCCCTTGGTTTCTGTGGAGACACACCTGGTTTGGTCCCAGTTATACCTCACAAACAGAGACCCAGGATCTGTGCCCCAGTGCACCCCATCTCAACTTGTTCAGTTCTCTTCCTCCTTTAGGCAAGCCAACTGGACTTAAAGTCTAGGCAGCTGTGCCAGGGGCCTTGCTTACCTTTCGCCTCTTTGAGTCTGGGTTTGCCTCTGTGTGGTCTGGAAGTCCTGAATCTTGAGCTCTGTTGAGCACCAAGCAAGTTTAGTTAAGAGTGAAAATCAGATTCACTATGGACAAGGTTGAGCCTGAGGCCAAGACATTGTTTTGCTCAGTGTGGGCTGTGTACCCGGCCTGGCTTCCCCAACACCAGGAGGAACCGGCCCATCTGCTGCCCTCTGCTGGGTGTCCTGGGCCAGGGACACCCTGGTCCATGGCTTTCTCCTCTAGTTAGCCACATGGATACACCCCTCAAATGCTGTTCCTATCACTACAAACATGCCCTGCAGCAGTTTGCTTTTGCAAGCACTGAGAGTAACTATCAGTGGTTGGAACGGGGACAAGAGGGACATAGGGACCTTGCCATTTCTCTTTTCTCCTGATCCCCACCCGTGGTCCTGAACTTGCTCCATTCTGGAGACCGACTGTGTAGGGCATGCTCCCAGCAGACCTGTACAGAGGAGGTATCTTGGAAGGCAGGTTGGCTGGATGACGTGGCAGGTTTGGGAAGAATGAGACCCATGGGAAGACAGAGAAATATGGTCATTCCTCTTAACAACCATGTGGCGGGAGCTAGGGGCATCAAACACACAGGACGTTTATACCCACTAATAAAGCAGAAGTTGTAATTCTCTCCCCTATTCCCTGCAGAACCCAGGGACCAGAGTGCCCTCTTAGTCACCTCTGAAAGGAAGGATTCTTCTGTGTTCCTGAGGCCTACGGGCACAGTGATGGTGGCCGTGGTGGTCAGTGACATCAAATCTGAGTGACGATAGGAGGGCCTTAAGAGAACAAGCAACCTGCTTAATATGTAGGGGGCAAACCTTGGCATAGGACAGTAACTTTCCCTCTGGCTAGCTGGGTCCTGCAAGAGGAGACCCAGCATTCTGGGAGCTCCAGCTTTGAAGAATCTTAGCCTGCAGCTGTGTCTCACTCTGAGCCTCTCTCTGCCTTGACCTCTCCATCCTCCCTCGGCACCTTCCTGGTGGGAGCTGGTGTTACCTTCAGTGTAGGGAGCCGGAGACTCTGCAGCTGCAGCGGAGTAGCAACTGCTATCACATGGCTTTGACATGAGAATGTACAAATGTATGTTTGCTCCAAGAGAAGCTGTGACTGCCAAGGCCGACCCCACAATCTTTATGAACTTGTCTTGTCTCAGCAGCATCTAGGGAAATTCCACCCTCTAGGAGCCTGGAGTTGAATCATCTGGCTCTCCCAAGGCTCATCTCCTCTGTCCCAAGTGCTGGTCCTTTTGTTACCTTGTGGGTCCAGGAGGACCTCAGGAAGATAGTACAGGTGGAGGCAAAGCCTTGAACTTAGGCAAAGCCACTGAAATGGCTGGGCATGGCAAAACAGGGAGGCAGAGGGCTTCAAGACCTGGCTCTCCTGAGTGACAAAAGCGGGGCTCAAGTACAACACTCTAAACTCTGCCTGTCAAGTGTTGGGAGAAATGAGTCAGATGTTTAGATCCTGACCTGCATGGAATTGTTGGATCAGGATACTCAGGAAGAAGTGGTCTGCCCAGAGCCCACTGTAAGTCAGTCTGTGGGGGCCTCAGTCCACTTTGCAGGGAGTAGAGGCAGATAATCTGGTGACTCCTAGGTTCTTGCCTCTGGGAACATCAGCAGGGCTCCAGTCCTCCTGGGTAGGATGCTCCCTTGAGCTCAGCCTTCAGAAAAGATGCAACTGTGTAAAGGTGTCTGGCTTTTATCTCCCACACACTAGGTTTCCAGCCTACTTGCAATTTTCTCAAGCCTTGGGTGGCTTTTCTGGCCTAGTCCATTCCCAAGAGTGTTCAAAGAAGGGATGGAGTGGGCCGGGGTGAAGAGATGGTGACCTTGAGGCTTTCTTGCTCAGTGACAGAAGGCAACCGGCTTCACGTTGGTGCAGAAACTGGAACCAGGCCAAGATACTGCTAAAACACCCGGGTCATGGCCTAGCAGTGACCCACAGCCAACTATGCCTCTTTACAGCTGTAGAAAAATTCAGTGTCTAAGGCCACAAACCTTAGAAACTCTGCAGGGTTGTAGAGGGAGAGGGGATATGATGTAGCTGGGGGAATCTGGAGTCCATCCAGGACTTTCTGAGGTAGCTGTGTATCAACCCCACACTCAGGATTCAGGACAAGTGTGAAGAGGGTGGAGACCCAGAAGCAAAATAATACTGTACCCCAGACCCCACCCGAGTCAGGGAGCTGGGATTGGGGCAGGAACTTGTTCCTTGATATACTGTGGTCTAAATTAGAAATCACAGTAGAGGCCTGGCTATAAGTATCAGTAAAACTCTGCTCTTACAAGTGCTGATAGCGACTCCACAAAGTGCAGGTGTACAGCTTTGCTTGCATTGTAGGTCTTACACTCTGGCAGATGTGGGGGCAGGGGATAAGAGTATCTGGTTGAAGGCATACTGTGTGCTGGGCTGCCCAGGAGTTCTGTGGACTCTGCAGACATCACGCATAGAAGACTGAGGGTTGGCTGGGTGCTGCCTGCTGGCTGTGGCTCGGTGTTGGGGAGCTGTGGGCTCCTGTCCCAGGGTCAGGACAGAAGTACCTGACTTAGACACACAACACTGAGAAGAGCTGGAAGTGATGTCACCATAGGCCAAGGACCTGTCTGAAGCTCTTGAATCTGAGTGATGTGTCTTGAATCACATCAGGTGATTTTTCTCTCTGCCATCTTGATGTCTAAATCTGCTATGCCAACTGGCCTGGGAATCACTCAGATATCTGACAAGCCTATCAGAGCCTCAGGTACCTGCCTCAGGTCTGGTTCAGTTAGCCCATGGCTGGGGGCCCAGGCCCCTCTCCACAGAGGGAGTGGCTTCACGGCCAGAGGGAATGGATTGCTTAGGACTGTCCTGCTTGGAGAGCCGAACTTTCCTGACAGGGTTCAGACTTCCTCTGTATGTGCCTACGGAGTGGTCAGTGGAACATACAGTCTCTAGGAAACAGTGATATAGATCCGCACCTATCTCTGGGCTTGGCTTTTGGAAACTCCCAGAGATTCTCTGTCGTTTGGTGGGGGTGGGGCAGGAGATAGGGATGGGGGAAGCTGGGGCCCAGAAGCCTTGTGGCTATGGAGCCTGCACTGCTCATCAATTTTAATCAACCGAGAACGTGTTTTTCGTATTAAGCTTTACTAACCGTTTAATACCCCGGGACATACTGTGAGCCTGGGAACAGTTATCTCTTAGCTGTCCCCCCAGCCATGGCTGGCCTGAGGCTGGTCAGACCTCTTCAGGACCATCCTGGGCTCAGGGTGGGCTGGCAGATGTGGGCTCAGCTCTGGCCTTAATCTGAATGAGCAGCTCATTCTGAGCTCCCACCGACTCATAGGAACCTGAGCAAGAAAAGAGAGATGGTTGGTCCCTTGGACTCCAGAGAATCCATGTCAGATGTGGTGACCAAGTCTATCAGCTTCAGGGGAGAAGAACACAGGGCATACTGAGCACGCTGAGCTCCCACCAGTGATTCATCTCAGCCTCAGTGGAGTTGTGCCTTTTCTCCTTGCAGATGGGAAAACTGAGGCCCCATGAATTTACATAGTGACTACCAGGTTCGTTGCAGCCTCTGGAAGGATGGAGCAGCAGGTCCTACACGTTGGAGCTGGCCAGGGTCAAGGAAGTAGAACATCACAGGTCCCACCCCTTAATCTGTACACATAGAGTCTCTTTCTGCATGCAAGGACTCACAGAGAGCAGGAAGTAGGGGACACACCCTCTCCTGTATAGAGGGAGTGGTGGTGGATGTCTTGTGATGGGAGATGCCTCTCATTAGGGTTCATAGGAACATAGAGGGCAGACTGTATGTGGCGACAACTTGGGAGTGGAGTATTGAGAACTTTGTTGGGAACAGAAGGCTATGTAGGTCATGGCGCACAGCCTGTGTAGCCATGGTGAGGTACCAACCACTTCTACAGGCTGAACTAACCCAGGAAACATGCCAGAGGAAGGAGGTATCATCCATTGGAGGGCAGCAAATGGCCTTGAAGTATAGGAAGCCTGGAGGTGTTGGCTCTGCTGCTGTGTGATCATGCCCTTGTACTCTAGCTCCATTAGCCTCTCTCTTCCCCAGGTGACAGCACAGTGTTTTCTAGGCAGACGGTGACACTGGTACAGTAGTCCCAGAGGCACTCCTGGATTTTCCTTGTCTCCTAGATCCTGAAGTCTCCTTACAAGACCTCAGTTCAGCTCATGGGTTCAGATCTGGCTCTGATTATGGGCTTGCATCACAGGGACATAGGTGGCATCCTAGTCTAGCTATACAGTGTGTGTCTGACGGTGTGACAGGTGGGGTCAGTGTGGTTCCATGTGTTCATGACCCTGGTACCTAGACCCGGGTAATCTGTTTTTCTCAGCTCTCCTGCCTGTGGAGGATGTCCCCATGGACTTCATGGTCAAAAACAGTGACTCAACAGGATCATATGGTGAAATGAAGATGCTGGCTTAACTGAACAGTGTCATGGAGGACTTGAACCTGGGTCATTGACAGCAAATGCTACATTGTTTTGGGATAGGTGCTAAGGTCCTCATGTTGGGGTACTATAGACTCTTACGTGGGATCTAGAACTTCACAGGCCCTGGCCTACGTTTTCCTATTTTAAGTGACTAGCCAGTCAACTGAAACAGCCCGAGGCCCATCATTTAAGTTTTGTGGGGCTTATGTCAAGCAGCATAAGTCTGTTTGTCCAGCCATAGACCGCTGTGCCCCTTGGACTTCAACTCTGCTTCTGCCAGACACCCCGTGTGCCTGCAGGAGCTGTGCTCCCCTTGGAGGAGAGCAGTGGTTCTGGGCTCCCTCCAGGAGGCAGCCCCATGAGAGGAGACTGGCTCATGCTGGCTTCCAAACCCTACACACTTGCCCGGAGTTGTGGGTGGCAGATGGAAGCTGACAAGCTGAATAAATTAGGGTGCGATTACTTTTTAGCAGACGTCATCTGAAACAGCTTGAGGCCCGTTAGTTAAGCACGCTAGGCTGCATGTGCAGAGGGGAGGGTAGCCAGATGAAGTTAACCTTCATCTACAGAAGGTTCTGGATGGTGCTGTAGGGTTTAGCCTGCGGGCCTAGGCCCTCCCATATCTGAGGGACCATGATCAGGAGTCTGAAATTTACTGTCCACACTCTACTTTCTGTGGGAACCCTGGGCAGGGAGTGTCCTTTGCTCACAGCAGTTGTCTGGCAGGCTCAGCCTGCTGTGGTGATGGTTTGGATACTCCGGAATTCTGAGAGCCAGAGCTTGTCTGTTCATTCAGGAGTTATTTATGAGAGCTAAGTAAGCCAGAGGCAGTGGTGGGCCTGGATTTAGTAGTGCGCTAGAGCCAGAAATCTGCAACTTCCACCACCTCCAAGCTAAGTGTGACTCATACCTCAGATGATAGGGCTCAGTTCTGTGCTTCCCAGGTGACCTCCTGAAGAAGACACTGCAAACGTGATCATGCTGGTGACCCGTCTCTGGGTGAGTATGAGGGTACTGGTTTGTAGCCCCAGAAGCTGGACATAGGGAGGGCACGTGGCTCACGCAGAGGCACTCGGGATAGGCATTTGCATAGTGGTGGTTTGGCTCTACCTCCCTGTTCCCCAGCCTAGGTGTGCGATGCTGGTAATATACACAAGGCTTTGGCCTCTGGAGCTATGAGCTTTGGATAGGCAGAGCCCTGAGACAGGCTGCAGCTGGCCTGGTTCGCACTGGCTTGGGACTGCCAGGGTGGTCACTTTGGAGGTCGTGGCCTCTGAGCTGAGATCACACTAAAGAGGAAGTATGAGGTTAGCTGCAGCAGAGGAGTAAGGGAGAGTATAAGGAGGGAGAGAGGAGAATCAAGGACCTGTCCATGAGAGGAAGGGCTAAGGGGGTCCTAAACCCCAACCACCTATGGCAACATTGCCTGGATTCTTGGTGACGTATACTGCTCAGCTTCAGAACTTCCAAATACCCCACCACCTTGACCTCCACCAGGTCTGACTGCCCCACAGCCTTCCTGTGCCTATGTGGAAATTGCACCTCTTCCTGTCCTGGTTCCCTGCTCACCCAGCCCACAGTCACCTTTGGGAGCTTGAGGGAGGAGCTTGGTTCATGGGCCTTGTTGGTGTGTCTTTCTTCTTACACCTTTCCTGGAAAGCTTTCTTTCACTGGAAATGTCCCTTCCAAAGCTACACTGTTAGGCGCTGGAGAGATGGCTCAGTGGTTAAGAGCACTGACTGCTCTTCCAGAGATCCTGAGTTCAGTCACCATCAACCACATGGTGGCTCACAGCCATCTGTAACAGAATCTGATACCCTCTTCTGGTGTGTCTGAAGACAGCTACAGTGTACTCACATACATAAAAGCAAAACGAAACAAAAACAAAATCAACCATACTGTCACCAAAGCTATGGGAGTGGGGATTGACCCCTTTGAAGCGCCAAGGTACAAAACACCCTTGAGTAGAGTGTATGGCTCAATACAGGATCCAGCATGACCACTGGACAATGAGCCACAATTTTTAAGAGGCCACTGTACACCCGACGTTTCTCTGGACACTTCTTACGTGCCTCTCGGAGCAGCTCCCATTGTCCTCTGTCTCCAAGGAAGTGAGCTCAGAAAGTCTATGAGGCTTTCTGAGGTGAGAAAGTATAGAAAAAGCAGGTTTTGAACCAAGGTACCTGCTCTGGGCCCACACCTCTCTTCTCTTCATCTCTTGTCACTGAGGCTGGCAGTAAGTCAGGCTAAGTTAGGTAAGTTTTGGTGTTTAAACCCTGGCAGAAAGGTCTGGGCTGAAGTTGAGAATCCCATAGGCAGAGCCAAGAAATCAACCCCCAAATCCTCAAGGACAGGAGGAGAGGGAGCACATGCCCTTGTCCCTGGGTAATCTGCAGATCCCTATATTGTCTCAAGGACAAGGATCAGAGAGCAAGGAGAAAATACCTTCTGGGATCCAGTTGGGTCCTCAGGCTGGGCCTTGGCATGTTGCCTGCATGGTGTGACATACATGGCTTGCCCCTCCTCCCTTGGTGGGGCAGCATGTGCTGGCAAAGGGTTGTGAGAACCATAGTGGGTTGCTGGAGAGTCACAATTATTTGAACTCATCAGAAAGGGAAGAAGTGGGTCATGCTGAGAGCACCTCTTCCTTCCCAGGGCACCCACAGATCCACTGTGTGTCGAGTATGAAGAAAGTCCTGATGCAGTGCGAGTTGAAGTTTGGCCCCTCAGAAGCGCGACACACAGAGGATGTTGAGAAGTCTTGTAGACTCGTCCAGATTTGAGAACAACTAGGAAGAGGTGTGGCCACCAAGTTCTGGCAGTCATCATACTTTGAGGCTCATTCTGGTCACAGACTAAACACTGGTCCTTGACTGAGCTGAGATCCCCGTATACACTGAGTACCTGTGCTGGTCACATGCTGAGCCTTGCTATACGCTGAGGCACAACAGTGGTCACTGACCAATTGCAGCTCCTGAAACCATGCTGAGACCTGATCCTGGTTACACATGAAGTCCTTATCTTGGTTATATGCTGAGCCCTGATCCTGGCCACCAATTGAACTCTGACACTAGTCATAGACAGACTTGGTCATATTTATCACCCCTATGACTCCAAAGAGCTCACAGACTTGAAACTGCATTCCAGACAATTCTTTATTCAAGACTGAGCTACAAGTACTCGGGGACTAAGCAGGAAGTCAGTGAGGGCCATGTATTCAGGTCAAGCTGTGATGGCTTCACAGTACTGAGGCTCTTCTTGAGCTTAGCTGGGGGTGGCTGTGTGCCTGTGAGTTCAATGGTCCGGATTCTCAGAGGACATCAGTGTGAGAAGGCTCTATGGGACAGCCTTTGTAGGGCAAGTCTATACTGAGTCCCTTATCTTAGTCATTGATCAAGAAAGTGCCCTAAAGATGTGCCTACAGGTCATTCTTTAAAAACCAAAACTCCTAATCAATTCTTTGTGAATTTCATGTATCTTGCACCTCAGTTCCACTCATCTCCCCGACCCTCCATATCTGTCCACTGCCCTTGCAACCTTTCTGCTAAAAAAAAAAAACAAAAACAAAAACAAAAATAACTTAAAAAATAAGAAAAAAAAACTCACTGTGGAAGCTACGACATGTCACGGTGTGTCGCACAATATATTCTTTTGTCCAAATATCTTTACTTGCAAATGTTCATCACAGTGAGTCATCTGTCTGGTTCAAGGCCTCTGGCTTCTGCTACGCTATCAATACTGGATCCTTTGTATCAGGGCTCCTGTGGTTGCTCTGTGTCATAGAGATCCTGCAGCCTTGGTTTTGCATGATGGCGCCTTCATATGATCCAGCAATTCCCAGATGGGGTAGATGTTGGGGTCTGGATCTGGCCTGGATGGTAGTTGAGTTGGTCAGCCTTCCAGCTCTCCTGTGCCTATGCCACCAGGGCCAGCCCTCCAGCTTTGCACAGGCTAGGGGCAGGGCCAGCTCTCCTGCCCGTGGTAGCTAGCAGGAAGAAATGGCTCTCTCACACTTATGGCACGGGGCCAGATCTTCAACATTGCTCTGGTAGGCCTGTTTTCCCAAGTGCTGTGGCCAGTGAGGGGCAGGGCCTGTTCACACATTCTCTCCTCATCAATTAAGATTCCCCATTTCCAGGATATGTCTACGTTTGTATTCAGCTGGCAAAAAATTATCTACCACAGTGTGTGTGTGTGTGTGTGTGTGTGTGTGTGTGTGTGTTACATGAATATGTGAGTTTCCATGTTGGCACACACACACACACACACAGAGCATGAAGTAGGGTGTCTTCCTCTATTTCTTTCCAACTTTGTAGTCAGATTTTTTTTTCACTGAATGAGGAAGTTTCAGTTCAGGACAGCCAGTTTGCTCTTCAGATCTGCCTATCTCTGTCCTCTGCTGCTGAGATTACAGACCATGCCCAGGCTTTTTTTTTTTTTTTTTCTCATTAAAAAAGATTGTATTTAACCAGACATAGTTCTGGGAACATTGAGGTATACAAGAAAGATGTGATGTCCTCAGAGGTTTTCTTCTTCTTCTCCTTCTTCTTCTTCTTCTTCTTCTTCTTCTTCTTCTTCTTCTTCTTCTTCTTCTTCTTCTTCTTCTTCTTCTTCTTCTTCTTCTTCTTCTTCTTCCTCTTCCTCTTCCTCTTCCTCCTCCTCCTCCTCTTCTTCTTCTTCTTCTTCCTCCTTCTCCTCCTCCTCCTCCTCCTCCTCCTCCTCCTCTTCTTCTTCTCCTCCTCCTCCTTCTCCTCCTTCTTCATGTGACTTGATTATTCATTCAACAATCTCTGGTTCCTGTTTGAGGTTCTATGATGTACATCTACTGAGGGCAGACTTGAGCCATGTTGTTTCTTACTACCCTACCTATCTATAGTCCTGTGCCCACAGGCTGATCCTCCTTCCTGTGTAGGCTTCATAGATCTTGTTCATTGAGCAGAACTGAGAACAGCTCCAGCAGGTTGGATCTGCTCCTGTGGGGAGGAGGGGCTAGAACTGTCCACACTGTGAGTTTGGGACTCTGTTTTTATTTTTTTCTTAAATCCAGAATCATGGATGAATCCCCCCACTCCCAGTCCCCAGCCTTCTGCTCCTGTTGCAATGGTGGCTTGTGACTCACCTCTGTGGTTAGACTTCAGTATCACAGAGCTATTCTGGGTGGCTTGGATGGGTTTGACAGTGACGCGCTCTGCGATCCCGTTATTTTACTCTATGATCCTGGCACCTTATCCCGCTATTATTCTTCATGAATTGATGAGGATTTTCCGGTTCTCTGGAGAAGGGCTGGGAAGCTGGGGCAGGGAGAAGAAAGGACATGGTTGGGACAGTTCCTGAAGGCTGTGGCAGCCCTGCACTGAAGGTCCTGGGAGAAGGCAGAGTTGAGGGTACTGTGTCTCTTCCTCTGCCTCCCCCTCCCTTTCCTTTCCCCATAGTCTTTCTCCTTTTTGCTGGGAACCTGAAAGCTTATGCTTTGGGAAAATTAGGGGGAGGGGAGGTGCTCAGGCCTGGTGGGACAGAGGGAGGAAGAACAGGCTGAATGTCACGAGACAGTTATCCTGAGCTGGTTTTGCAGAACTATCGATCAGGAGCCCAGGTTTTTTTTTTCCCAGGGGTCACTGGCTCCCTCTGCAGAATTGTCTCTAGGCATCTCTCTGGTTATTGAAAACAGTGCCCAGGGGAGCACTGGCTGGAGTTTCCAGTGGGTCAGACCCAGATCTTGTAAATGATATATCCTGTCCCCCAGAGTTGTAGCCCACCCAGCCCCATGGGCAAGTAACCCTGGCTGCCTTCCCCTCCCCCAGTGGAGATCTGCTCAAACCCAAAGCCCACTCCATAGGAGGACATCCCCAGCTCACCAGGACACTGGTGACCTTGACTGCTGACTTCAGTGCACCTGAGACCCACACTGGCCTTATCTTTGCTCCTGTTGGACAGGTGGCAGTGGAACTGCAGCCCATAGTCCTGCCCCATCCTTTGTCCTTACATGTCTTCTCCCTAAGCCCTCCCCAATCCTGGGTAGAAAAAGCCATATTCAGGAAATGGACCAGTGATGCCTTATACCACAAATGTCCCCAGGAATTGAAATGAAGGAAAGCCACACTGGGAGTGGTGGCCCTGTTGCCTTTGTAGGCCACCCCCCCCCTGTCATGTGGGGTATTAATGTAACAGCTCTCCTGTCTGGTAAACCTGGGATGGTGGTGTTGAGAGAGTTGGAGGGGGGAGCTGAGTGACATGGGGGTGTGGCAAGAGAGGGAAACAGGTGAGTACCGGGGAGGGGGGTCAGGTGAGATGGGAAACACATGACTGGTGGTAGGAGACACTGGAGTTTATGTGAGTCTCTGGTTTTACGAGTCTAGGAGGCTTTGTATCCTGAAGCACGGTAATCAGGCTAAGAGCTATGAGCTGTTGATACATGGAGAGAGAAAATGACAGGCTCAGGCCTATGAGTCATCGTTTCAAACACATCTCCAGGGATTGGACCCCTTGGGGCTCTGGGAGAGAAACCTATTTTCTGCAGATGAGCAGGACTGAGCCCAAGTCGGTATTGTTGGCAGGAGGGTTCTCAGGGAGCTGTCTGTTTGCATCAGGTGGGGCCTGCAGGGAGAGCGTGGGCCCTGTTACTGGAGGTTCGGAGAGCCCTGAGCTCTATTTCCTAGGATGAGACTCTGCCATCAGCTAAGGCATCTTTCAGCTGCTCAGCAGACCCAGGGCAGGCAGAGCTCAGAACAGAGGGCCTCAGCTCTGCCTTTTATGGAGGATGGAGAGGTGGCGGTGACTTGCCTGGCAGCTGCACTGATTGACATCTGTGGGTGGAAGGTGTGGTGCAGAAGACCCAGAGTGGGATAATGAGGCCTTGTCCACTTGGAGGTGCTGTCTCCTGGTGATGGAGGAACTCTTGTCCAGGAACTGAAAGATTGAACTCCTGGATCCTAGGTTGGCTTCAGAAGCTTCCAGTACAATGTAGGGGAGGTGTGATGTAACACAGAAAACTCCTGAAGATGGGATCAAGAGGCTGAAGAATGAGCTGGCCATGATGATGCCATTGCCTAGGACCTGATAGCCACCAGCTACTCATTAGGGGTTAAGGGCTACCTGGAGGAGCTTCATGGTATGGAGGAACATGGTAGTTCTCTGGCACAGGGGAAGACAGAGTGATGTGTTCCAGGTTATAGGCACTGGGAAGGCACCTCTCTGTAGGAGTGAAGTAAGAGTTCTTGCTACTGATGGCCAGGTGGAGTGGTGGTCACACCCAGAGCACATTAGTCCCCAGGGCAGGAGAACTGGGCATCAAATCAAATATTCACATATTCATATCACCTAATAGAGCCAGGACCTGGCAAGCAGAAGGCCTGCTGCCAGACCCCATCAAATTCTTGGGCCCAGAACCCACCTAGGTGAGATGTCGGAAGGTCTCCAGTATAAAGGATGCTAATACAAGGTCCTACCCTTTCTCCAGGGAACAGGAGCTATTTAACTGGAGCCCACAGATATAACGTGTATTGAGTATAGAATCAGACAATGTAGACACTTGGGGGTCTGAGGCCCTATCCTAGCTATCCTGGCTGTTTGTAGACCTTGCAGGGATCAGTTTTCAAGTGGCTATGGCTTACTTCCACTTGGCACTGGGCCTGATAAATGCCCATAAGCCTGTATGTGGTCTTTCTCTATGTTCTGACTACACAAGGTGATGGGCTTCTTGTGGAAGAGCTAGGGGTCAATTCTTTGGCTTCCCAGTCTTGGAGATGCTGCTGTTTGCCTCAGTATTCCTGGTACCAACCTTCCTGCAACAGTATTCACCTCACTGTGTAGTGTGTCCTTATTCATCTCTCTATTTCTGGTCTCAGTGAGTCTTCAGAGTAGGACCTCAGAAGTCTGCTAGCTACAATGTGGTGTTTTGCTCAGCACTAGGGGTCATAGATGTGTAGTAGATGCTGGAGAGCCTCTTCTGTCCTTCAACACTGTGAAGGTTTGAATAAGAGTAGCCCCCATAGACTTATATCTTGGAATTCCCAGTCATGCTGAAGTGGCACTATTTGAGAGGGACTAGGGAGGTGTGGCCTTGTTGGAATACATGTAGCCTTGTTGGAGGAACTGTATCACTGGGGGTGGATTTTGAGGTTTCAATAGCCCAAGTCAATTCCAGTGTCTCTCTCTTTCTTCCTGATGCTGGTGGATCCAGATATAGAACTTTCAGCTATGTCTCCAGAACCATACCTACCTGTATCTGTGTGCCATGTTTTAGTCTATGCTCCCCACTATAATAATGGACTAAACATCTAAAATTGTATGCAAGCCCCAATTAAATGCTTTTCTGTGTGGGGGTTAAGAGTTGCCTTGGTCATGGTGTCTTTTCATAGCACTAGAACACTGACTAAGGGAACTCCAAACTTCACGCAGACACCCCACCCCAGCTCTGCACTCCCTTGTTAGGTCTCTCTTCTCTGTCCCACGCAAGACAGCCTTAGGTTAAGTATGAGCACAATGACACAGTGGCCAGATACTGTTCTTTTTGCTTTCGGCCACCTGGTTGTACTGACTCAGAGCCTGGGCAAACCAGGTCTGTCTTTATCATTCACCTCTCAGAACTCTCATTGGAGTAAGCCTTGTTTGGAGTCTTAGTGCAAGACGAAGTATGGGGGTATGTGCGGGCACCCCAGGCCTCTCTTATCCTGTGGTTCTCTGGTGCTGTCATTTAAGATGAGTAGCTTTCATCATGGGAGCCAGCTGAGACTTTGGGACTCAGTCCTGGACAGCTCTTACTCCAGTGTCTTCTTGCTGGTTTATAAATCTTGCTCTCACCATTCCATGGAAGCTCCTGCCCTTGCCCATGGATAGCACCTTTGGAGTCCTACGCATTGGCTGTGATGTTAATTGCTAGACCAGGAGGCAACTTTGTTCACTGGGTATGGGCCAGCCTGACAGTGGCTACGTTTGAAGGACAGCTGCCCCTGTGGATGGATGAGGGCATGAGGGTTAGAGTTTGTGCCTGTTGCCATGGGGTAGGCAGAGTGCTGTTCCTTGCAGGCATTGGCCAAGGGTTCATGTTTGTCCAGCCTGGACCTCAAGGAACCCCCAGGTAGCAGGGTTACCCAGATTGATCCTAGAAAGACATTAAGTGCTGAGGTCCTGGTAAGAAAGGGCAGTTCAGTGATGGTCTGCATGCTGAAGACACCATTCTCGCCTCAGGTACCTGGGAGGAACTTGTGGGAATCTGGTACAGCAGAAAAGAGTGCTGTGACTGATGGGCCACTGCAAAGTCAAGGGCTTCAGCCACAAAGTACTGCCAGCAGTAGACATGGAGCCTATATACTGCAGGACAAGACCCTGGAGACATTAAAGACTAATCAGTAAGATGCCCCGCCCTGTGGAGCTCACATCCTGGATGTGTGTGCATTTGTTACTTTTTTATTGCTAGGATAAAAAAACCACAACAAAGCTATAGAAAAAAAAAAGCTCTTCTGAGCTTTGGGCACAGTGGCTGGACTCACAAGTGGAGATCTTACATCTTGAGCCACAGGCATGAAAACAGAGGATGAATTGGAAGAAGGCAAAGGCATTAGACTCCCAAAGCCCATCCTTAGTGACATACTTTTCCCAGCAGGACCACACCTAAGCATCCCCAAATAGCACCACCAACTGGAGACCAAGTGGTCAAATGTTCAAGATACTGGGATATCTTATTCAAACCCACCATAGCACATGACTGTATACAACAAATTTCTTAACTATGGCCTTGTAGGGAAAACCAGAGGTGGGAGAGACAGAGAGTGGAGAATATAGAATTGGAGGTCAAAGGCAAAATTCAGGAGGGGTCCAACAGGAGATTTGGGTAGAAATAAGAATGAGGTGCAAGAGGGGACCATATGGGGACTTGAGGTATGCTCAGTGGCTTGGGCATGTGTGGTTCATAGGGCCTCAGGCTGCAGAGTAGAGTCCCCATGGTTCTGTACCTCAGCACATAGGTCTATCTGGATCCCTCAAAGGGCAGGTCAGAGTTTCTACACAGTTCTCTAGAGGCAAGGGGATCCAATATCTGATTCTAATATCAGCCCTTACATAGACTCATCCCCAACCCCTAATCTCATGCCTCAGTTTCTTCACTTAAGCACAGGGGTCAGGTGTTTAACGTAGCAATCAGGGTGGGTCTCTTGTGGCTGTCCTAGCTTGTGGACAATTCCTCAGAGACACCAGCTCCACTCTGGCTCCAATAATCTAGATTCATCATTCCTCCACTCCCTGGTGACATTTAATCCATGCAGGGCTGGCAGAGGCTTTATTTTTGGAGCTGCCTTTGATTGGGGAGGGATTGCTCATGGGGTCCCCTGGGAGAGGATTTAAGAGTAAATGTCATTGGTTTTTGAGAAGGCCTGGGGTGGCCCTGTGCAGATGCTCACCCTGTCCAGAAGGGTATGGGGCCTGTGTGCCTGGCTCTCTGCCAGGGTACAGCCTTTTTCCCTCTGTAAGGAGGCGGCTTCCTGGGCTGAAACTGTATTGGCCAGAGTTTTCTGCCCATCTCTGGACATGGAAGGCTTGTGGGCAAATCCATTACTCCATTCTCTCCTCTTGCCTCAGTTTCTTCACTTAGACATTGTGCAAGGTCAGGTGACATGGAATCCCTGGCCCAGTGTCTTCATGGCTGTGTGGGTGGAGCTGACCCTGGAGAGGAAGGACAGGCAGCCGCCTTGCCTTCCTGCAGCTGATCTGGGGGAGGTGTTATTTGCATATGATTTGCATGAATATGTATGCAGATTTCACAAGACTCTAGCTCCAGGCATTTAAGAAAATTCCGACAGACAGATCTGGGCATTGCGCCCATGATTGTCCTGGACCTGAGGGGTTCTGCCAAGCACTGTCCTGCAAGCTATGTCCTCTGTGTTCTCCCGCCTGGGTTCCCTTGCAGCATAAGGAAGGTTAAGACAGTGCTCATGGACCCTGGCTGGGCACAGTTGCTGTGTTTCCAAGGGGTGCCCACTGTGCCAGGAAGGGGGCTCCTGGGCCCAGGTTCAAGGATCTTGGAGTCCCTTGTCTGGGCAAGCCTCTTCTGGGTCCCTAGGAGGATGAAAGTTGGGCCTTTCATTTAGGGTGAAACTGCTCACTGGTTCTGCACCCCCCTGAGGTGCCTGCTAAGCCTAGATCCTAGGAGCTAGCCACATGTACCGCCTCTAGCATCTCTCCTTAAAACCTCCAAGTAGCTCTCACATTTCATATCATTCTCCAGATGTGGCCCTGAGTGGCTTCTCCTGACCTTAGAGAAGACAAACTCTTTTCTTGGCAGCCCTAGGACCCTTGAAACATGGCTGTCTTGTACCCCTGTTCTATCTGCACCCCAGGTCCTCCCTTTGTGTTCTTGATGGCTGATATGCTGTCCCATCTCGTTCTTCCCTACCAGGGGGTCAGACCCATTGGAGATGCTGTCAGCAGTGGGTTTCTTCACACTGTTCCTATGCTGACACTGGCCAGAACTTAGCTCCACTTGACCCTTGTCTCCCCTAGGAGTGAACACTTCTCAGGGCACATAGCACATGCTCACTGAATGAACGAATGAGAATGCACTTTTCTGACGTTTGGACCCTCATTCCTCAGGGGTCGGGTTGGTCTCGTTTCAATGTGGTCCCTGTGGGCAGAGGATATACAAGAGCCAGTCCCCATTTCCACACCAGATCAGAAAACAACTATAGCAGTGGTATTTTGTCTACTCAGCCTGGGGACCTTTGCTTTCAAAGGCTGGGAGGAAGCAAAGGAAGAGGCACGGAAGGGTCCTGCATCCATCCTGAGATATCCTCAGTAGGGACAGCTCAGCGCTGCCCTCTTGCAGGCATCTTACCTTACCCAGCTATTATTACAGGACCCTTCCTTATTGCTGGTGCCTCCAAGCTGGATCCGAATGGGAGCCCACACCTTCCTGGGTCAGGGAAGCACTTCCTTGGCTAGGTGGTTGGGGAGACCTGGCTCCAGGGTCTTCTGAGCAGCTGGTCTTCAGGTTGGGGCTTAGGAGAGACAGCTTCAGTGTGGGTAGGTTCAGCTACGATGGTATGATTCATAGGAATGTTCAGACTGCTGCTTCCTCTGGACAATGTCCTTGTCCCTGCTGCCATTGTCTCCTTAGCCTCTAAGGGCAAACGTGCAGATCCTCCAGCAGGGTACAGGGAGCAGAAAATGGTACATCAGAACCCAGGACTCATGGCTGTGTGGCCTCGAGAGAGTCTCTCACCATCTCTGAGCCATATGCAACACCAACCAGTAGGAAAAACCATCTACCATAGGCTGGAATCCAGGATACAGTTAGGGCAGCAAGCTATGGGATTCTTCTGGTCACCCCCCAGCTTTGCCCTCATACTGTGCATTCAAGGTCACTCCATTGACAACAGCTCCCCAGTGCACATGTAAGCAGGGTGGCTATTTCAATCAAACTTCATTTATAAAACAAGCTGTGGCCCTGGTTCAACTCACACGCTGCAGGTTGCTGTCCTTCTATAGCGCAGGTTGTTCTGTTTCTACAGAGATGAACCTCCTGCCCATCAGGTCACCTTGCTCAGGTAGAGTTAGTTTCTTATCGTGTGCAAACTCAGCACTGGGCGAGGACGGTCAGCACTGCCTGGAGGAGGTATGTGTGCAGAGCCTCGGTGCTATCTGGAGGTAGGTGCAGGAGGGATGGACCAGTGGAGATGTCTATACCAAAGGCAGAGGGGAAGGGCTACTGTTTGTAAACTTCATAGCGAGTGGCTGTCAAAGTCCCCAAACTGTGATGAATGCCCCCCGTGCTCTGGGCTCTGGCCCACATGCTTCTGAGTGATGGTGATTTATGGTGGTCGAGATTTTCCTTAAGCAAGTGGTTTTCAGAGAGAAAAAAGAAAGGTCACAGCAAGTTAGGCCTAACATATCTTATCTTGTTCTTCGTCAGCTGGCAATTCCCTCTGAATGTGGTGAAGCCCATGGGGGGAGGGGGCTCACACTGGATTGAACATTAATATCAGATAAACAGATGGCAGTATAAGAGAGAGACATAGCTGGGTGGGAGGGCACGCTATTGTTCTGAGGGTTTGTGGATGGAGGGCAGCTCAGAAAGGTTATGTGAAAGGGCAGATTCTCCTGGCAAGGCAGAAATGAGGCAGGAAGGGAGGACCATGGGTTGTCTGCTTCCCTTTGTATATGGATGCTGGATGGTGGTCTCAGTGACACATGGCAGGAGTGGTCAAGCCTGCCTCTGCAACTTAGGGCTGTGTGTCTCTTGATCAGTTTGTTCCAGGTCTCTGGGCTTCGAATGCCTTAACCATAATAGCTCTCCTTGGTCATCTGTATTCCTTCTTTGGTCTGTAAGTGATTTGTCTTACCTAGCTGGATCCAAGAACATACCTGTGGGTTCTTCACTTTTCTATTAGATGGGAGGGAGGGATGCATGTGTGCACATGTGTGTGTAAAGTGAGCCACATCCAGGGAGACTGGAGGAGGCAGTTACCTTCCCTATGTCTTCCTCAGAACACAGGCTGCCTCCAGATGCAGGCTCCGAATGCCAGACGGTGTGTAGGTTCTGTCACGAACAGGTCCTGTGTCACTATTAAACAGTCTCAGAGAAAGGTGGGCGTGGTTAGGAGGGGGAAAGGGACTGTCCCTTGTTATTCACACAAGCCTCTTCAAAGTGCTCCAGGTGTGTAGGGAGCTCAGGCTACTTGTCAGAGCATCCAGAAGGACCAGTGATTTATCTGAGAAGCGCTGACTGGCCAGCCATGCTTGTCCAAATAGCAAGACAAAGAGTGAAAATTTGGGCTTGCAGGACCCCCTGGGATAACTTCTGCCTTGGGGTCACCTGAGACTTTTAGCCAGGTTTCCCAAGACCTGACACATCTGTCCTGGTTCCTTGTGGTGCTTTCCTGACACCCAGAAAGCATGTTCAGCTGGACTTTATAGTGTGAGCTTTTCCTAGAGTTTGGTACAATTACAGTGGGGATGCTGAGACTAGACAGACCTGGATTATGGTGACACTAAGTCAACAGCTGATGGCCTTCTAAGAAAGAGGCACAGATGCACAGAGGAGAGTATGTATGTAGACACAGCTGAAGTATAAGCCAAAAACCTTTGAGCACCGGAACTTTGACCTTTGACCTCTAACACCCATAATGGATTTTAACCTTGATTCTCTCCTTGTGAGCTATATGTCCTTAGGCAAGTGTATTAACCTCCATCAACTTCAGATATTTTCTCCACTAGAATAAAGATAGCTGGGTATTGAGACAGTTGAAGTTGCAGCACATAAGTGTTCCCTAAAAAGTACCTGTGCTGGACACACTCCCTACCTTCTACTTCTGACTTCCTCTTGTGAAGAAGGGAATCAACATTCTGACCACCCATTTTCCCGTTGGTTGAGAGATGAGGTCAGGTGGACCTTTAAATTGTGAGTATTTACCTGGTCCTGAATATTTATGATTGGTTCACAATGTGAGACGCTCAGGTGCATCAGCCAGCTTTCTGTGACTGTAGCGAAATACCCTAGTCGGTGTATTTATGAAGATAGCAGGTTATTTTGGCTCAGTTTCTGAATTTTCATTCCATGATAGGTGGAATCATGTATATACTCACAGTGAAGCCACACATCATAGTAGAACAAAACTATCCACCTCAAAATTGCTAAGAAACAAAAGATAAAGAATACCAGACTGTCTACAGTTCCCTTAGAGAACACACCCCCAGTGGGTTTCTTTCTTAAAACCTCCCACCAGACCATCCCATCTCTCAAAAAACCTACCCCTAAGAGCACCACGGTGGGGACACAGCACATGGCCCCTGGAGACATTGCCAGACCCAAGCTAGCTGGTTTGTGATGGTGTCTCACCTTTGTGTCTGTCAGAATTCCATGGCTGTGACAAACTAAATGCCCAAGTGAGACGATATTGGAGATCGAAAGGTTCCTACTGGGTGGTGCAACTCCATGGACCAAATACAAAGGAGAAGTGAGCTGAGCACCAGCATCTCTCTCTGCTCCCAGACTGAACCCAACGTGCTCAGCTGCTTCATGATTCTGCCACCACCCTTTCCCCGTCCCGAGGGACTGGATATAGCCATGAGTGTGAGCCAGAACAAGTCCTTCATTCTTTAAGTGACTTCTGCGGGATGGAAGGTAAGTAATATGGCTCCTTGGTCTCCAGGGTCTTCTGCTAGGCTGGCACTGCGAGGAGCCAAGTGGGTTGCCAGGGAAGACTTCCCCTCCTACCCCTCACTGAAGCAGAGCCAGTTTAAACCCTGGCTACAGGCTGCCTCTCATTCTGGGCACCCTCAACCCACACACCCACTCATCTGAGAAGGTCCCTTTAGTCTCTACCTGCAAAGTCCAAAGCCCAAGTCTTGGCTTGTGTCCCTCTGTCCCTTTCTCTCCCACTCTGGGGACAGGCTGCTCACAGCCCTCCAGGTCTTGCAGTGAGTGGGTGTGGCTGTACCAGTACAGCTTCAGTTCCCTTAGAACACAGTGCAGAGGGCATGTCTACCTCCTGGCTTTCCCTGGTTCTGACTTGGTTTCTGTTACCTTATCTTTCCTCCCCCGCCAACTAGTCCACCCTCCCCACTAGCACTGATGCCCACTGAGGGCTTGTCCTGGCCATTTGCCCACGGGAAGCTGAGTGTGGTCCGATTCTCAGAGTCTGGGTAGACGCATTCAGTGGCGGCTGCTCCAAAGGAGGATGTACTATGAATGTAGCAGAAAGTACTTCTTCCTGTGGGTGCCTCCAGACCATCCTGGTGCCTGTGGTGGGTTTAGTTTGAAGTGAAAGGGACTTGAGATGATTCATGGGATCTCAGAGGGGGGTCAGAGCAGGGGCAGCCACACGGGATGCTGGGTGGTGTGGAATGATGGATGAGGGGGCAAGCTGGGGAGCTATGCCCATGGGCAGGAATGCCAAGTAAAGGGGCTCTACCCCAGCCAGTGGTATGTACACCATTGAGCAGGGTCACTGCTGGTTGGCATATATTGGCCACAGAGGAAGTGAGGACTCCTGGGACTTGGGAGTTGAATCAGAACTGTTGGCTCACTCCTGACGCTTCGTTTTGTCTGATACACAGGATTGGCTGCCTGGGTGACAGGGCCAGGGGGTGTTGGGTGTTCACAGAATGGTCTATTGTGCCCTGGTCTTGTGTTGGCAGGCACAGGCTGATTGACAGGCCTTGGATGTCATTTCCTCATAATGAAGCTTGCTTCCAGGAATGGAGAGGTGTTGTTTGCTGCAGGTGGCCACAGTTAACTAGCAGAGCAGAGATGAGCCCTTCAGGTTGACCCAAAGCCACAGAACACTGTATCCCAAGGAGCTTTCTCTAGAGGAAGTACAGACCATTTCTTCCCACCTCTGGAGGCTCTGTATTCTGTGATCCTGGTTGTGACTCTTCAGTCTCTTTCTGTTTTCACATGGCCTCTCCTTTCTCTCAAGTCTCTGTTTCTTTCCTATGGGTTGGGACATATGTCATTGAAAGCACTCCCCCAGGTAACCCAGCAAGTCCTCTGGTTAACAACTTCTCTAATTAGGCCTTCTACAGGTTCAGGGACTCAGAATGTGCCTTGGGCCATCAGAGGTGCTGTTCAGACCTCAGGCCAAAAGGACACAAGCTTTGGGTGAGTAGTGAGAAGCCTGTGTTGTGGGTAATCTGTGTTCTGAGGTTGTGTGGAGACCCTGGGCTGGGTAAGGACTGGAGAAGAGGCTGTGTGGGCTGCAGCCTAAGAGGGACAGTTGGAAGAGTGATTGGGTCTGTGAGCAGCTACCTCAGGCACACATGGCACAGCGATGCCTTGTGTAGGTGGTAGAAGGCAGTGACGTCTATCACAGCTGGCCGTATCCTGTCCACTTTTTCTATCGTTCGTTCCTGTTTTATTCTGGAAAGCTTCAGGTGAGTGGCCAAGCACAGAGTCAAAATTGTGGCCATCACCAATGTCACGTCTACTGGGGGACTGACTGTACAGAAAGTCCCATTCCTGACTTACCCCCACCCCCAGAGGAAGAGAGGCCATGACTTTGCTGTCATGCATGTTGTCCCCTGTGTGGGAACAGCCTGTAGAGTCCTGTTTGGGAGGGGCAGGCCCTTGGAATGGGGACCTTTGGGAGGGCGTATGGCTGTCGGGGAAAGAAGGGTTTCTTGAACTCTTCCTGGTCCGACACAGGGATGCTGGGCCTTCCTCGGTGGACCCTTGTAAGTGTGGGGGGCACTCTGACGATAGGCCAGACTGCCATTGCAGGGCGCAGACAGTGAAGAACAAGGAATCTCACCATGAGTAAGGCTTGGTGGGGGAGAAGGATGCTTCAAGGGCAGAGCCTCGGCCTCTGAAGGATCCAGTAGAGAAGAAACTCAGGGCAGCTAGGACCCACGGATTCAGGGAGCCACCAGGAATCTGCTCTGGTGGCAAATACCTGTACCCTGGAAGCCTGGTTGCTCCAAATGAGCCCTGGGCAGCTGGAGTCACGGACGTAGGCCTCCTTGTGCCAAGACATATTGCCTCTGTACAGTGGGAGGTTAGGTGTCATAGAAACTCGTACAGGTATCATGACCACTGAGTATCTAGAACACTCCGGGGGGGGGGGGGAACCAGGAGTCTGTGTGCAGGCAGTGTTAAGACAGCTTTGGGCAGGGAGGAGAGGCATAGAAGCTCTGGGATCTTTGCGGCAAGTGGTGACCTGAAGGGGGAATGTCTGCAGACAAGCAAGGACAGTGTCAGGCCTGCTTCTGTGGAGTGGAAGGTGGGGTGGCCTGTCCCACCCCTGTTCCTTCCATTGTCTTGCAGCTGCTGAGCTGGAAACCCACCTGGAACATGTGTCTGTCCGTCTGGTTTTATTGCAGGGATGGCAACAGATCCTAAGCCCATAGATTCCCTGCCAGCCGTGGGAGACACTGTCTCTTTGTGCCTTTGTCATGGTAACTGTCACAGGGCTCCAATCTGAGAAAGATGACGGATTGGCTTCTAGACCTTTTTTTCTGCATCACCCTGGCTCTCTTTTCTAGCACCAGGTGAGCATGGCTAGAACGCCCAGGATCAGCTCCCATGATCCTCTCTTCTCTGGTGGCTGCGACTCATCTTCTGTGCCCCCACTGCCAGATGACGGAGGATGAGCAAACATGTGCTTGTTGGTTTTCTAGATGTTTCTTAATTTCAGTGTTTATTGACTTCCTGCTGGGAGGTCATCATGGCAAGAATGGGGCAGAGATGACCCCACCGGAGGCTCCAGAATCTTCCAGAATTGTGTTTGCTGCTGCTTTTATCTGAGATGTGACCACAACTGACCTCAAGTGCTTGCGCTTGGGCCTCTCATGTTAAGTGTGACAGGTATGCTTCAGGTAGGAGAGCTCCTGGGACTGACCCTGACTCTTCCCTTCTCCCTGTTCAGGCTAAGCGGCTCTGAGGAAAGCTGAGGCACAGAGAGACAAGGCTGACTACTAGACACTGGTACAGCATGCACACAGATCTCCTGTCTCCCAGCACCTGACTGAATCCCAGAATTGAAGAAGAACCTGGGAGATTATCTGGTCCAACTACCTTTCTGCCAAGGAGACACTTTGGCACAGTGAGACTGGGGCTCAGAGAGGAGAGGGAGGCAGCTTTGTCTCCTGTGTCCTAGCCAGGGCTGGCATGAACTCATGAACCAGTCCCTTCTAGCCACTTCTTACACATGCACCTACCTGGCAAAGTTATAGCCCTTTTCCAAGGCTGTCACTATGTCCTATCTATCTGTGCCGGTGGCCCTTCTCTGTATAGCTGCCAGTCCTACACTGGGGTACAGGGACAATTGTCAAGCTGCCAGTTCTTGAGAAAGACAAAAGGGGAGCTCCATAGAAAGTGGGAGCCACTGGCTCAAGGGTTGTGCTTGGAGGGGTGTGTGCTTGGCATCCTGTATTCCAGTGGGCCAGGAATCAGCAGGATGAAGGCTAGCCCGGGCCTCTGGGCTCTACTCTGTCTTTCCCCATCTGTTCCTATCCCCACGTGTCCATAAGAATGGTCCAGCTTGTAGAGAAGGTCTTGGTCACCCATCTCCTTAAACCATGCCTGTCTTCCTATGGCACTCAAGCCATTGTGCACCCATTTGAGAGGGGCTAGGGTCTGTGAATCGTGTGCTGAGGTCCCAATCCTGGAGTGGAGCAGGAGGCAGCTGTGTGATCCTGGTGGCCTTTCATTTGCCCATTTTAGTTGAGACCAGAGAACAGAATTGCCTCCCCATAAAAGTCTCTAAGTGAAGCGACTGAATACTCGAGAATTAAGTTAAAAGCAGCAGCTATTGATGTTTTCAAAAAATAGCATTTAGTAGGAGCTGGGATGCTTTGCTTAGTACCCCCATTTCCTTTTTTCTTTTTCTTTTTTTGGTGTATTTTATTGATTTCTGCTCTGAAATAGTGCTTTCAACATTTTAAAATAGAATTCTAGGCGAAGGCATCCCAGGTTTGGGATTTAAGTGGAAATTGACATGGTTCTTCATATATTCTTAAAAACAAGGCACTCAGGAATGATTCCCCAGGCTGGTCAGGTACCTCCTCCTCACAACTCTGCCTGCAACCCCCACCGAGGCTTTCTGTTTAAATGGAATGCTGGGAGAATGGCAGTGGCTGTCTCGAAAGCCTGCTGTGATTTATGGCCTGTTTCTCTGGTGCTGAATGTGGTGGATGAGGGCCTTTGTCATCCAGCTGAGGGGCCACCCTGCTGTCCTGCGTGCCAGGCCTTTCTGCTTCTGCCTCCTCCCTCCCACGGCTAGAACTTGCTCTGTGCCCAAAGGGCTCCCATTCTCCAGAGACCTTAGCGAAGTTCTTGGTCCTGGAGGGAATATATTAGATACCCTTTACAGTAACAGAATACCGGATAGAGAATGTAAGGGAGAAAGAGTGGCTTTGGCTTACAGTTTGAGAGAACACAGTCTACCATGGTGAAGACATGTGAGAAACATTCACAGCCATGGTGGCAGGGCTATGTGGCTGCTTGCTCACATCTCCCCAGACTAGGGAGCAGAAAATCTGGGTCAAAAGTGGGACCGGTTTATGACTCAAAGGCCACCCTTTGTGGTTCTATAGTCTAATAAACTAGGCCCCACCTTCTAAAGCAGCAGGTCTCAATCTGCAGGTTGAGACCCCTTTGGGTCAGAGGAGTGACCTAAGGCCATCAGAGAGCACGGATACTTACATTATGATTCCTAACAGTAGCAAAACTACAGTTATGAAGCAGCAAATGACAATAGTTTTATGGTTGGGGTCCCCACAACAGCAGGAACTGTATTAAAAAGTTAATAGCACCAGGAAGATTGAGAACCACTGTTTTAAAGGGTCTATAACTTCTTCAAACAGCGCCACCTGTTGGCCACTAAGTGTTACTCAAAGCACAGGAACTCTGGAGCGTTCACATCTAACCCAGAGACCTAGAAAGGCGGTTGACCTAGAAAGGCGGCTGGGTCTCTGCTGGCTCAGGTGATGGTAGAGTACTACCTGAATGTATGCTCCACCCCACAGGCTAAAATTTCAACCTTTCGATGATAATATGAGGAGGAACATTAGACAGGGGAGGGTGGAGCCGAGATGAAAACCCTCTAAAGAGAGACTTCATAATGGCTCTTGCCCTCACCCTATTACTGCTCGAAATAACTAGAGGGCTGGCTATGAGCCCAGAGGTGGCCCCAAGCAGACCCGGAGTTGATATACACCTAGTCTTGGACTCCCAGCCTCCAGAGCTGTGAGCAATGCATTCCTGCTGCTTGTCACCCCAGTCTGCCTCTTAGTGACAGGACAGGCTAGAGACAGGAGGATTAGAGGGATCATCCTGCAGGCAGAGGGTCCTGAATGTGTGGTGGTGAGGCTGAGGATCCATGGTGTTGTTGGCTATTTGGATGCTACTTTCTGTTCCTAAAGATGCCTGTGGCTCTGGTCTCTAGTCTCAAAGCACCCCATAGCCAAGGCTCGGAGACACCTCTCTCAATCTAAGACTGTGGGTTGAGTCTCAAGATTGAATTTTAGGGAATAGCATTGGGAGTCTTCAGGCAGTTTGTCTCCTATCTTTTGCCCTTTTTCCTCCAGAGACTTCAGGGCTGGTCTCCCTTTGTCCAGTGTCCAAAGGGACCAGGGGTGGTAAGGTGGCCTAGGCTAAAACTGTGTCCTTATACTTTTCTGGTCTTCAGGGTGCCTGCTGCTGGGCTGTTTGTGGGAAGAGAGGCCAGTGTAACCACCATTGATCACGAGTGTCCTTTGAGCAGATGGAGATGATTGTGTTGTACTTCTGTTTCTTTGTTCAGGAACTCCAGGTGTAGGTAGGTACTACCTCCTCACCCCAAGAGGCCAGCCTTCAACATGCACACGAACACCCTTGTCCTTGGAGCCGTGAGGCAGGCACCCAGGGATGTCTTAGTTAGGGTTTCTGTGATCAAACACCATGACCAAAAGCAACTTGGGAAGGGTTTATTTCAACTGACAGTTTTGTATCACGACCCATCACCAAGGGAAGTCAGGAATGGAACCCGCAGACAGGAGCTGATGCGGAGACATGGAGAAGTGTTGCTTCAGCCTGTTTTCTTATAGCACCTAGACTACCAGCACAGAGGTGGCACTGCCCACAGTGAGCTGGGCCCTCTCACATCAATCACCCATCAAGAAAATGTACCACAGACTTGCTTGCCTGCAGGTCAGCCTCGTGGGGGCATTTTCTCAACTGACGTTTCCTCTTCTAAAATGACTCTAGCTTATGTCAAGTTGACATAAACTAGCCATCACAGATGGGGAAGGGCCCTGAAGGTGAGCTGTACCAACAGGGGTGTCTGGCATTGAGGAGTATTGACTGTGTGCAGGTGTGTCTGTGCAGTGTGGGACAATACCACACACCCACAGGTACTTGGCTTGGGAAGGCCCACCAGGATATGGGCAGCTCAGGGCTGAATCTTGCTTTGACTGCTGCTCACTACTGCTCTCTGTGATCCCAGCTGTCTCTTCTGTGCCATTTGTCCTGAAATGGGAAGCCACCAGATGTCAGCGTGGTGGTCCCTATCACCACTGACCTCACCTGTCCAGGTGACAGAGGGTTATTAGGCCAGATGGTAAAACCCAGGCATTTGGCAGCCCTGCTGGCCATGTGGGGGGTGTGGCTGTATCACCTTAATTCAGTGGTAGCTCTGTGGATGGGTAAACTTCAGCAGGAGGGAAGTTTTACTTTTAGTGCAGGAGCATGCCTTCCTAGAAGGTGTTCAGGACTGCCCTCTTTGGATGCTGATGCTGGTACCTACATTGCTGGGGTACTGGTGAAGTCACAGACAAAAAGCTGGTGGTCCAAACATGAACCTGGGCCTGGGCTCCCTTGAACTCTATGGCATCTGCCCCCATGTGCACAGAATTCCTATTGGAGTCAGTATATGGATGAAAAGCTGAGGGAAGCACTCAGCCCCTCTGTATGACACACTGCCTTTACCCTACAGCGTGGGCCTGGACCACACCTGCTATTCCAACACCCTATTCCTGTCTGCTCTTGACTCCCCCCTGGGCATTTGTTGTGGTTGTTTTCAAACCTTCAGTGACTCTTCAGTGACGTGGAACCCAGAGCTGGCTCTCTAGATTAGGACTGGGGTCTTTCAGGTCACAGTCCCCATGGTCTGGTTCCCAGGCCTTCAGTACCCCAAGCATGGCCACTGTCCAGTAGTTCTCCTTCTCCTAGGTCATTGTCCTTCAGGCTACTCCATAGGCAGCCCACGGCCCTCTGGTGTTTTGCAGATGTGTTCCTATAGGAGGGAGATACATTCTACCCCTCCAGGTACACTGCCTACTCTTTGGTTGTGAGTGAGTCTCATCAGCTTGTTCCAAAAACTCAGCTCCTTTCTGGCTAGTAATAAGGCAAGAAACACTTGCAGTAGTGTTCAGAGGAGTGGTTCCAGGGGCCACTTTTCTCCTGTCCAGCTCAGGGCTTCTACCTTTGCTGCCTGGAGCTCAATACTGCAGGGTGCCCATCCACTGAATCCATCCACCAGATCTCATCCACCAAACCCCAGCTTCCAGACATTGCCCACCAGACCCTGTCCACCAGGCCCCACCCACTAGGGTCTCAACCAGCAGACTCCACTCACCAAGCCCCACCCACCAGGCTCTCATTCAGCAGACTCCACCCACCAGGCCCCACCCACCAGGCTCTCATTCAGCAGACTCCACCCACCAGGCCCCACACACCAGGCTCTCATTCAGCAGACTCCACCCACCAGGCCCCACCCACCAGGCTCTCATTCAGCAGACTCCACCCACCAGGCCCCACCCACCAGGCTCTCATTCAGCAGACTCCACCCACCAGGCCTCACCCACCAGACTGCCCAGCAGACCCCGTTCCCCAGGTACCATCCACCAAACTCTGTCTACCAGACTCTGTCCAGTAGACCCACCTACCAGGCGTCATTCTCTAGACTCTACTTCTCAGCTTTGTCTTGAGCTGTTTGTGGTCCTATGCTTGCAGGTACAGCTGGTTTCCATGTCTTCACTTGCCCCTCTGATTCTCTTACATGGCTGTCAGCCCTGTAGC
The DNA here is from genome assembly GCF_963924665.1 of Micromys minutus. Lineage (NCBI taxonomy): Eukaryota > Metazoa > Chordata > Mammalia > Rodentia > Muridae > Micromys > Micromys minutus. Next base: position 16,287,408 of record NC_137962.1, read on the forward strand.
TCAGGGCACCAGACCCTCTAAGAAAGAATAAAAGAAGACAGAGGGACTGGAGAGAGAGCATGTTGGGAGGAAGTAGAGAAGGGGGTGGATGCTGAGGGTTAGGAGGGACCAGGGAGGGAAGGGAGCACTCTGGTGGTTCAGGCCCTGCTGGTCTTCTTAGGCCTTCTTGTGGAGAGGAAATGTAGCCTGCCCTTGCCACCCCCCACTGCCAGTTCTTGTCCCTTCAGCCCTCAGCACTGAGGGACAAGGGGGATCATCCTGTTAGCTGTGACCGTGGATTTGAGCTGATGTCAAGGAGAGCTTTGTCCTGCAGTGTGAATCCTGTTGGTTCCTCCTGTTTTTAATTCAGAGCTCCTGCTGCCTCATCTCCACAGGGCTCCTTCTCCCTAGCGGAGAGTCTGGTGAGGGTGTGTTTTCAAAATTGGGCTATAATATTTCTGGGCAATTCCTTGGGGGTTGCAAGGGAGCCAGAGTTCCTGAGACCCATTTCTTTAGCATAAGAGGCCGGTGGCATGTTAGACCCCCATGAGAGACTGTATAGGAAGTTACGGTATTTCATGAGTGACAGTCACTTGTCCTGTGCTCACTGGCACTGCAGCAGTGTGGCCAGCCTTCAGTATAAGGGGACTTTGTTTCCAAATCATTCACTCAAGGCAAATTTGTGTCATTGTGAATTTTAAATACGAGAAACTTCCCTGATGTTTCCAAAATTATGGTGTAAGCAGAGCTCTCGAGGGTCCTGGATGCTGGCCTGTACTGCTTCCATTCCAGAAAGCCCAGATAACATTGTGGCTTCATTATCTTCCTTTCAGTGGGCAGACTCCAACCCCCTAGAAGCCAGCAGCTGGGATTGAAGGCCTCAGCTGTGACATCCTCAGGCAACTGTGGCTGCCATCTCCTTCTCCCTTGGAATCTGGGACACGTCTTCCCTCCCTGCCCTTGGGAACTGATCATTCAGAGATGCTTCTAGTCAGTGTTCTGCCTTTGTGGCCTACAGGATACTGTTACCTGCCACCATAGAACAAAGGACACTTGCTTTCACAGGACAGCCCCAGCAGGTACCCAGGAAGCTGAATGACTCTCCCTGGGCCTTGGTGATGAAAGGTGAGGCCGGGTGTCAGGGAGATCGAGGCCCTGCTCTTCAGGCTTGGGTAGAGGATGGAACTGAAAGGCCGAGAGTTATTATATGGAGATACTGAGTAAAAAGTATCTATAAGCCAGTATGTTGGTTTCTTTTCTGCTACTGTGATAAAAACCAGGGTCAAGCCAACTTATAAAGAGTTTATTTTGCTAGACTCCAGAGAATCAAACAACCCTATTAAAAATGGGGTACAGAGCTAAACAAAAAGTTCTCAATTGAGGAATATCGAATGGCTGAGAAGCATCTAAGGAAGTGCTCAGACATCCTTAGCCATCAGTGAAATGCAAATCAAAACAACCCTGAGATTCCACTTTGCACCAGTCAGACTGGCCAAGATCCAAAACTCAGATGACAGCAGATGCTGGCGAGGATGTGGAGAAAGAGGAACACTTCTCCACTGTTGGTGGAGTTGTTGTAAACTGGTACAACCACTCTGGAAATCAGTCTGGCGATTCCTCAGAAAATTAGACATAGTACTACTTGAAGATCCTGTTATTCCACTTCTGGGCATATACCCCAGAGACACTCCAATATACAATAAAGACACATGCACCACAATGTTCATAGCAGCTCTATTTATAATAGCCAGAAGCTGGAAAGAACCCAGATGTCCTTCAGTAGATGAATGAATACAAAAATTGTGGAACATTTACACAATGGAGTACTACTCAGCTATCAGAAACAATGACTTAATGAAATGCTTAAGAAAATGGATGCATCTAGAGAATATCATCCTGAGTGACATAACCCAGTCACAAAAGAACAGACATAATATGCAGTCACTGATAATGGGATACTAACCCCAGAAATCTCTGAACACCCCAGAAACAACTCACTGACTGTGTGAAGTTCAAGAAAAGAAAAAAAAAAATAGAAAGAAAAGAAAAAACCATTATGCTCAATCCTTACACACCAAGAAAACTTTGACTAATTCCGGGTTACATCCTGTTTTACATGTATTTTATGCTCATTGTAACTAGTAAGACCTTAATGTACACTATCAAACCTTTGAAAAAAAAAGCCAAGCACTGATAAAAATGTATTTGTATACTTTTATGCAAAATGCTTAAAATTTGTACATTTATCTTTGTTTTTTAAAATAAAGTTGTTCAAAAAATATAAAATTAAAAAAAAGTTTATTTTGGCTGTAGTTCTAAAAGGATATCAGTCCATCATGGGTCCAGAGCTCACATCTTCACCTGGAAACAGGAAGCAGAGAGAGTGAACGGAGTGTGTATGAGGCTGTATGATCTCAAAGGCTGCCCCCTGGTGACACATACTTCCTCCAGCAAGACTGTGCCACCGGAACCTCCTCAAACTGCAGTATCAACCAGGAACCAAGGATCCCAATCTGATTGTCCCAAGCTGCCAGAGGCCCTGACTGGCTCCTTACCTACCTGAGTCTCCATCATATGGAATGCAGCAGAGACACACAGGCTTACAGGCCACTTATTCTGCCCTCTTTGATCCACAGGAAACAGGAGGTTTTGATGTGGAACTTGCAGATATAAACTTGGTAAGTAACAGGGGGACCCTTGCTTTATCCTCACATGAGAACTCTGTAGGCAGCAGTGTAATCAAATGCCACTGGTGTCGTCAACCCAGAGAAGAGATGAAAAAACCACAAGGGGGGGGGATACAGAAAATAAAGGTTGGGACTGTGGCTCACTGGAGGAGTGCTTTCCTGGCATGGATGAGGGTCTGGGTTCCGTCCACAGCAGCACATAAATCAGACACAGTGGTGCACATGGTAATTGCCACACTTGGGAGGTGAAGGCAAGAGGATCAGAAGTCTGAGGTTGTCCTTAGCTACCTAGAAAGTTCTAGGCCAGCTTGGGATACATAAAACTCTGTCCCCCTCTTCCTCAAAACAAACAAACAAACAAACAAACAAACAAACAAAAAAACAAACCCAAAACCAGCCAAGAATTAGAAGATATTTTAAGCAGTGCAGTACTACATCAACAGAGAAACAGTTTCCCCTAGTGTTCGTGCACCTTTGACTGGGTTGGCGGGTGTAAGAACAGATAGCCAGATTCATACCTCGCATGAAGGGAGTGACTCCGATATTTGGAAGCATGAGGTATGGTGGCTCAGGCGAAGGATGAGACTCTCTCCTCACCCTGCAGAGTGGGAACCCAGAGAGACTCGCATGAGGATGTTGGCTTTCTCATCCTGGCAATGGCTAGATGTCACATCCTGGTTCCTTGGCTTTCTGGGTCACTTGGCCACGGGACAGTGTTCAACCTCCTTAGGTTGCCACAAGGAGTCACACTCCTGACCCTTGGCCAGGAACTCAGTTTCCTCTTAATGCAAAGTTGTGCCATACCTTGATGACCTCCTCCTGGCCACGGTCCGGTGGGCGCTGTGGTCTCATGGTGATGCACATGATGGAGACAAGGTACTCAGACTCTCCCTGCTGTAACCGGTCATCATGGCCACCACGACAGTGCCATCTCTAGTCACTTTGTCCTCTTATCTCATTTAACCCTTTCTGTATACAGATCCATGGTTTTTCTAAATAAGCAGGAACAATCACTTCCTGGACAGCAATCTTGCTACCAACCCCCATCATGAAAGAGATGCCGCACAGAGCTGCTCAGGAGCCCCCCGAGTTGTCCAAACGGAGGCTCTCTGGAGAGCACTCCAGGAACATACCCCAAAGGCCCCTCCACCTTCTGGCTCTGGTAATTCGAAGTGACAGAGAGTTTCTCATGATTCCTCTAGGTTCAGCTGTCTTCTATGGTACCTAGGCCATGTATTTCTTTTGGTTAAAACACTTCATTCCCAAGGGTGAAGAAACAAAGACCCCTGAGCCTCACCCTTCCCTTTTCCCTCCGAATGCTTAGAGAACTCTCGGGGATTTTGAACTTGATCTGCTTGCAAATCTTCAGTCTGGGGTCTTTGCATTCTTCAGTGTGGCTTGGGCTAAAGAGCTCTGGCGCTTCCTTCTCTTCCCGCTAAGGAAAGCATCCTTGTAGAATCTTCCCGGGAAACTTCCCAGTGGTCCCCAGTGTTGGGTCTAGGATGGTTACATTCCTTCATGTGTGCTGGAGAACATCATGGCAGCAAGCATCTAGACCATGTGGTGCTTAGCTCATGCTGTCATGAGTGCTATCTGTGCTGAACGCTTGCTGTCTCCGAACTTGGACCTGGGATGATGTGGGCTGCAGGTGGCAGGTTGCTGCTATACAGAGCCTAGGAAAGGGGCCAGTGCGGAGGTGAGCATCATTGGACCCTGAGTCCAGCTGTGCCTGAGTCACACGTCCACATGCTGTGCCAGGCTCCCTGTCTCTTGCAACCAAGTTAGCACCAACATTCTGCTGACTGATGACCTCTTCACACACCTCCCGTCCCGCCCGCCCTCACATCTGCCCTCTGAAAGCCGAGTTGCAGTGCTGGCTCACCTGTAGGACTGGCCAGGGTTGAGATGAGGCGGGGCTTAGGGATGAATTCAGTAAAAATGCCTTGGTACTGTTAATCTCTTGTTTTCTTCTGACATGGTGTGTGTGCGCACGTGTGTGTGTGTGTGTGTGTGTGTGTGTGTGCACATGCGCGTGCGTGTGGGTGCTTATTCATGTGGAGATCAGAAGTTGAATTCAGGAGTCACCTTCTATTGCTCTCCACTTTTTTGAGGCCAAGCTCATTTATTCAATTAGATCGGCTGGCCACTAAGCTCCAGAGAAATCTGCCTGGTTTTGCTTCCTCAGTACTGGAATTACAGATATGCACACTATAGCCACCTTTTTACACAGATGACAGGGATCAAGACCCAGGTCCCTGTGCTTGCATAGCAAGTGCTTTACTGACACCCATTTCTCCAGCCCCACCTTTAGGTTCTTAAGACTGACCTTGGCAGTGATTAATGCATTCACTCGGCGCTGTGGAGTGCTCCTGGTGGGCTCCAGATAACTCGCACTCAGGTGTGCATCTTTGTGCCTTCATCTGCCCTTTGTCCTCACTCTCACTGCCCTGGGGTTTCCAAGAGACTCTTTCCCATGCTCTTATGTGGCTTCCAGCACCAGGTGTGTGTGTGTGTGTGTGTGTGTGTGTGTGTGTGTTTGTGGTGACTCTGTTCTCCTGGTCCCCCCCCCCCATGCTGTGTTCTTCACATAGACCTGGACTCTTCTTCCTGGCCTTACACTGAGCACCTCCCTCCCCCACCTCCTTGTTCAAGGTACAGAAGGAGCATCTGAGTCACAAGAGATGAACAAAGGGGTACGTGCAGCCCCATCCACAACAGGCCTTTCAGGACTGCAGCACCTAACCACTGACCTCTCACTGCTAAGGGAGATCTTGGCCCCTTTGTGTTCCAGGCACCACCTCACCCACAGCAATGTGAATCCTAGAGCAACATGTCAGGCTTCCTCTTACAGAGAGATGGCTGGCTCTGTCCCTAGGTGTGAGGGATATAGTGGCTTTCCTGCTCCATGGCCTGGGCCTATGCAAGTTGTAAGTATGGTTTGCTTTTGGGCATCTGGGATGGGGCACAGGTTGATTTGAGAAGCTGCCTGGGATCCACCAGCTGAAATCCAGGTAAAGCTAAGAAGTGGGGAGTGGAGGATAGGTTTGCTGAGCCTTCTGGGTTTTAGGGCAGTGCAGATGAGTGGTAGGCGCCACTCTCCAGCAAACACTGGTGGCCGGTGGGCAGTGAAGGATGCTCTATAAACAGCTGGCTGCCCAGCTTGGGTCAAGAGAGGCTGAAATGCTTGCTGTCGTCATGTCACATGGGAGAGGGTCAGGGACACCTTGGCAGTTACCATGGAACCACAGAGGGCCCAGAAGCATCATCCAAGGGGCATTCAGGGGTGAGAGGGGAACAGTCACATGAGGAGGTTGCTGAGTGGACCTGTCGATGATGCTGCCTCTGGTAGAGGTTAACCCAGATGACATTGTCTCTCTCATCAACGCCCACAGAAAGGGAGAGAGAAAAAGCTGAATATCTTTGAGAGACTTGCGGAGGGCAAGGGCACACGGTATGTATGAGGCTGGCAGCCGCTGGTGGGTGGTATGCGTCACTGTTGCCAGGAGAGTTGATACATTCCAGGGGAGTCCTGGGAACAGCTGCCTTCAGGGCAGGGGAGTTCTGTCCTCCTGGGGTGACACTGATTGGGGCCCCCTCTGGGAGCTGCTTTTTTGTCCGGGAAATGAAGAGGATTCTAAGGAGTCACGCTAATGCCTCAGGCAGTTTTGGAACAAAGATGTACCTCCCTACCATGACACACCTGCCACTCTGGTCCTTGGCTCTCCACTGGGAATAGCAACACCTTCCCCCAATGAGCTGGAGGATGGGTAGGAAGGGCCAGGAGACCATGGAGAGCCAGCTTGAGCAGGCCAATTCATCTCTGAGCTGAACTGTCTTCCTGCAAAGGTGTTGGCAAGGGCTGGTAAGCATAAGGGAAAAGGCAGGGGGAAGAGAGGCTTCTGAGAGCGTCTGGCATCCAGTCCTCTGGGAGCCTAAGCAGCAGGAATGGAGGTGTAATGACTACAGGTGACTCATAGCCATGGAAGAAGCAGGTGTCTCTGTAGGTCTTTACAGGCCCTGGTGGATCACTTGCCCCCATTCCTCTGACTGGCTCCAGTTTGACAGTGAGCAGTTTCATCTCTACGGCTGATTTTTCAGGGAACCACAGCCCGACCTGATTGCAGGGAACTCTAACCATCCACGGTGGTTCAAGCCAAAGTCCATCCCAGACCCTTTAGGCACAGACCAGGAGGGCCAAGATTCCAGGCTGCTGACTAGGAAGGTTGGCTGCCACCATCCTTACAGAGAGGTCTTAGAGTCCCTTTTTTGGGCTCATCTACAGTCAGAGATGAAGAGATTTTCTTCCAGCATGAGGCCTGTCTCTGTTGGCCTCTCCCAATCATCTCTGGCCCAGCTGGGTCTGTTTTCTAGGTATGAACTGGAGTTAGGACCCTCACCCTTGAGACTGCCAGAAACATTTAGGCAAGCACCCAGCCTACAGCTACTGACTCCCCAAGAGGGTATGAGGTGGGATAAAGTCATAACAGCAGCTTATCCTTGCCACTAGTGGTGGTTTTGTTGAGGGAGGAAGCCATCTTTGTATTGTCCTCTGCCTGCTCAGCTGTTTTCCTCCCTCAGGTGGCCAATTGGTGCTCTTTTCTCCCTCTGTCTCCAGGACATCCACAGCATCTATGAAGCTGTGGGCAGAAGTGGTGCTCTCAGATGCAGGTTTAAGCTCATCAAGGCCCAACTCCACATGCCACCCCATACCATCTGGAAACCAGGCCTCTGAGAGGGAGCAGGGAAGATGAGAGGTATTAATCTCATTTGGTTTGGTTTCTAATTGTCTGCGGAACCTTCCTATGCACTCACATCAATTTATTTTCACTTAGGGCCAGTTATACTAATTCAAATCCACTCTAAGTGTTAAAATAGTGATCCTGTGAATCAGATAATAAAAACTGTTAAGGGAACCAGGAGAGGCAAGAGAGTGAACCACAGGGCAGCAGGAGACGGGATGCTGTGCTGGAGAAGTAGGGAATTCTCTCCTCCCTGTGCTCTGCTGAGGAGGCTTTCATGAAACTTTCTACAGGACAGTAGCCCGGCAGCCATTGCTCAGAATCACCAGTTGATAGCACAGCTCTGTATGCCAAGCCCAGCTGGACTTTGGCCCATAATCTCTCATCTACTCATTACTCATATGTGCCCAACACCCCCGAGTGGTCCTTGGCTGTGGGCCTGGTCCTCCACTGGGCAAAGGAGGTAGGGTGGGCATGATCGTTGAAGGTACCTGCAGGAGGGTGAAGGGTGGTGAAGAGTGGAGAGCCCTGTGTGGAGCAAAGGGGCTGTGAGTAGCTCCTGGGCCTGGCCATACCACTGCCTTTCAGACATCTGAGATTAACAAGGCATTATTCAAGAAGAAAGGCTATAGGTAACTTTCCTCCATGGCTTCTGCCACCTCTGGTTGGTTTCCCCACTTCAGACTGCTACTGTCTCACTGTGGCTCCTACTGGGTTTCTAGAATCTATGGCCAGGATGGATACCGGATCCTGCTCTGAGCTTTGTCTGTGCCTGCCAATCCATTGGAAATTCTCTGTGCAGAGCATTGACACACAGAGAGATGGGATGCTGTCTTATGCACCTCAGGGGAAACTGCTGTACAGTTTTCATTGTATACCCTATACTTTACTGGCTAAAGAAAAGGGCCTGGGGCTGTAAGTCTTGAATAGAAAAAGGGTCCAGGCCATGCTGAGCCTGGTGGAAGAGCAGAGTCTTATTTTGCTTTACTATTGATGTGATGAAACATCATGGCCACAAGCAACGTGTGTAGGAAAGGGTTTCTTTCATTCACAGTTCTATAAAACAGTTTTTCATCGAAAGTAGTGAGGAACTCAAGCAGGTCAGGAATCTGTAGGCAGGAACTGATGCAGAGGCCATGGAGGGATGCTGCTTACTGGCTGGGTTTTCATGGCTTGCTCAGCCTGCTATCTTACAGAACTCTGTACAACCAACCCAGGTGGTACCACGCACGATGGGCTGGGTCTCTCCCCATCAATCATTAATTAAGAAAAATCCCTACAGCTGGGTCTTACGGAAGTGTTTTCCCAACTGAGGCTCCCCCTTTCAGACAACTCTAGCTTGTGGCAAGTTGACACCGAATTAGCCAGCACACCCTTGCAGACCTCATCCAGGAATCCAGGGCAGAGAGGGCTGCTGAGTATTAAGTCTTTGTACATGCTCACCCGACACATCTGCCAGGAAGGATCGAGGGAGCACATGAGCGGATGCCTGAAGCATGACAATCAGTAAGAACTCCAGCACCTCTGCAGAAGTGTCAGTACCCTTGATCTGGGACCATGCAGCTCCTCTGCTAAGGATCCTAGCAGCACCTGCTCCAGGATCTCCAAGGCCTCCTGCCCATTCAAGAGCTGAAACAGGACTACAACCCACATAGCCTGCTCTTCCTTACCCAAGGCTAGGAATTCCTTCAAGCTCTGAGGCTATCCCTTAGCCTGGACGATGCAGACCCCCTCCCCCACAATGGGCTGGGTTGGCAGCTCTTTCTTTCCAAAGCAAAGAGGACAAGGGGAGAAAGATTAAGAGGGGAGAATGCAGGAGACTAGTTGGGGGGGGTGTTGCTTCTCTGCCCAGTCTGCGGCTTTGCTGAAGCCTGAACCAGGCCACTCTCCTGAGGAGGTTTGCTGGCCTTATGCTGTCCCCTCCATCTGTGCGGTTTGCACTATGTAGGTCACCTTTCTGGACCGTGGTGACCTTAGTGGCTGAAATGGGCCTCTCCTGAGTACTCACACCCACATTGGGCAGCCTCCTTCAGAGCTCCAGTCCTTGGTGATTATGGGGGTGGTTGGAGCTGTGCCCCCATTTACAGCACTGACTCACAAGCTGTTGACAGGTGAGTCATGGGGAAGGAGGATGGAAGGACTTGCAGGTTTTCAGCCTGTTAACTGACAGAATACCTCAGCAGAGAGGAGGCAGGCCTGGTGGTTACCTACCCCAAGTGCTCACTCCATAGATCCAGACTGTATCCAGACTATCCAAACCCTACTCTTCTCCTGGACTGTTTATATCTATGAACCAGGGGACTTCTGAGCCCTGGAGACTCTCTGGTCACAGTATCTTATAACACAGATGCATAGACTAAAGTCTAGAGAAGATCATGACAGTCCTATGATGTGGGTGCTGGGGCTGCAGACCCTCTTGCTACTGAGATTAAGCACCATGACGAAGAGGAGCTTATGGGAGATTTTATTTGGGCTTATGGTTCTACAGACATAAGAGTTAATCATGGCAGAGAAGCATAGCAGCAAGCATTAGACATGGTAGCCAGAGCAGGGAGAAAGCTGAGAGAGCACTTCTCAAATGAAAGCACAAAGTAGAGAGAGTGAATTAGGAGTAGAGAGAATGGAGGGGCATGTTTATCATTCAAACCATCACAGCTGCTATTCAGGGTCATGTCAGTGTGAGAACAGAGCCTAGGGTGATTAAAGTCCATGAATAGGGTACCTATATTCTGATAAGTCTGGAAGAGGGGCAGGTGTCTCTAAGAATAACTCTTTACCCTCTTCCCCCTCCTTCCTAAGCTGGCTCCCCATTATCACGATGGCCAGGATTCAGAAAGATTCCTTCTCAAGTTACAGTTGTGTTTAGAGTCAGATGGATGAGCAGGTTGGGGTTGTGAAGATTGTGGAGGTCAATGGAAGGGGAAGTGAGGGATGGATAGTGGTGAGATGGATAGATATGTGGATGGGTAGTAGTGGACAGTTAGTTGGATGGATGGTTGAGTAAGTAGGTAGCATCTGGTTGATGGACAGGCTGATGTATAAGTGGATGTGTAGATGGGTAGATGTGTGGATGTGTGGATGTGTAGATGGGTGGATGTGTGGATGGATGGATGTGTGGATGGGTAGATGTGTGGATGGATGGATGTGTAGATGGGTAGATGTGTGGATGGGTGGATGGGTGGATGGGTAGATGTGTGGATGGATGGATGTGTGGATGGGTAGATGTGTGGATGGATGGATGTGTGGATGGATAGATGTGTGGATGGATGGATGTGTGGATGGGTAGATGTGTGGATGGATGGATGTGTGGATGGGTAGATGTGTGGAAGGGTGGATGTGTGGATGGGTAGGTGGTGTGTGGATGGGTGGATGGGTAGATATGTGGATGGATAGATGTATGGATGGGTAGGTGGTGTGTGGATGGATAGGTGGTGTGTGGATTGGTGGATGTGTGGATGGGTAGGTGGTGTGTGGATGGGTAGGTGGTGTGTGGATGGGTAGGTGGTGTGTGGATGGGTGGATGTGTGGATGGGTAGGTGGTATGTGGATGGGTAGGTGGTGTGTGGATGGGTGGGTGGTGTGTGGATGGGTAGGTGGTGTGTGGATGGGTAGGTGGTGTGTGGATGGGTGGGTGGTGTGTGGATGGGTGGATGTGTGGATGGGTGGATGTGTGGATGGGTAGGTGGTGTGTGGATGGGTGGGTGGTGTGTGGATGGGTAGGTGGTGTGTGGATGGGTGGGTGGTGTGTGGATGGGTAGGTGGTGTGTGGATGGGTAGGTGGTGTGTGGATGGGTGGATGTGTGGATGGGTAGGTGGTATGTGGATGGGTAGGTGGTGTGTGGATGGGTGGGTGGTATGTGGATGGGTAGGTGGTGTGTGGATGGGTAGGTGGTGTGTGGATGGGTGGGTGGTGTGTGGATGGGTGGATGTGTGGATGGGTGGATGTGTGGATGGGTAGGTGGTGTGTGGATGGGTGGGTAGTGTGTGGATGGGTAGGTGGTGTGTGGATGGGTAGGTGGTGTGTGGATGGGTGGGTGAATGGATGGGTAGATATAAAGATGGGCAAACAAGTGGATGAATGGGTGGTGTATGAATGAATGAGTGGTAGAGGGTGGATGGGGGATGGATGAATATGAATAGGGAAGAGGCGAACACGCAGAGATGCAGATAGAAAAATGAGGTAGTAGTATATAGACGTGTAGATGGCAGGGAGGAAGAAGAGCACAGGGATGGAAGAATCAATGAGTGAGTGGACCAGTGACAGGACAGATGGTATGTGGGAGGACAGATGGATGAGTGGATAGGTGAGTAAACAGGCCTGGGGTGAGTGGGTACATGGGTGTGACCTTTCCAGTAATACCACTCCTGAAACATTCCTCACAACAAGAGCGTGGTAGAAGCCTTGAACTTAGCTTCCACCTACCACTGTGATCCCAGGCATGTTGCTTACACTCTTGACCTTCAGTTCCACACCTACAAAGCAACATAGCCGGCCACTGACCTCTCATATCTGCGTGGGTAAAGTGCTGTCGTCTTCTGCCCCATCTGCCACCACCTCACCTCTTGGGCAAGGGCCACTTTCTCATCTCTGGTACACTTCTGTCACAGGGCCTTCTCAGGGATGGTTTCTTGGCTGACCATGGCTGACAGACTGGCAGGTGGCCTGCTGTGGTACCTTCTGGATGGGACGTGTTTGTGCTAGCCTCCCGGCTAGGTGCCAGCTAGGTCTCAGACTGTCACTTTGGCACTGCGAGGGGTTGTCGGCCTGTGTGACCTCCCTTGCTGAGGGCACAGTCACCCCCTGGCCCAAGACAGATGCCACCTGGCAGTGTGGTCAGAGGCATGCTAGTGTTGGCACTGTTGATATTGTTTTTGAGTGCAAAGTGTCAATATTCATCAGGCAACTCTGTAGGATGTTTCCCTAACCAGTCAGACAATAGGCAGAGGAAAAGCTGAATGGCAGATGCCCATGAACAGCAAGAGGAGGGAGGGAGATGCTGACGTTCCTTCTACAGTGACCACAGGGCAGCATCAGAAAAGAGATACCTGTGGTCTTGAGCACATATAAAGTGGGCATTATAATTATCCTTGGGAGCCCTACTTCCTGAAGGTTTGAATGTCCTCAGGAGTGTTCCCCTGTGTGACCAGTGAGACTATGGCCTGCCTCTAAGGCATCTTGGAGGATGGAAAGAAGGGCACCTTCCAAAGCTGGACATGGTGCCTGACAAGTAATTGTTGGTTGAAACCCATGTCCTTTCCAACTAAGCACCCCTTGCCTCTTCCTGTGGTCAGTATCGATCCTGGTGAGATATCATGGCTCAGCCTTGTCTGAGGGGCTCCAGTTTCTTCTTGGCTTTAGAGACCCAGTGCAGGGTGGACTATCAAAGTGAACCATCACAGACGGGAGACCAGTGAGAGGGACCCCCGTTGGGATCATGACTTTCTGCTGGTACTCACATGTTGAGGGACTTACATCAGCAAGCTTTTCTAGTCCTTTCTGCTCTGGCTTCCATATTGAACCTCACAGGGTGGAAGTCCTATGGTCTACCTCTCTTCTCTGCCAAGCACTGTACTGAGTCCTTGGTTCATTTGGGGCCCTAGACCATGGTTCAAGTCACCGAGTACAGCCACAGGGTAACCCTTACAGAGGCTGAGGGTGAGCCTTTGTGGGAAGGAAGTGTGCCCCAGGTTCAGAGCCAGGAAGGTACATTTATTTGTGTGACACCTTGTGAGGCAAAGATTTAGAGGGCAGTGGTGATGTGGCTTGACCCAAGGGTTGTCTGTGGCTGCCTCTTTCCATACTGGACCCTGGGCTCAGCCACCTTCAGAGTCCTGGCTCTGACTTGGACACTTTGGGCTCATTTCCCCTTCTGGATCTTAGAGTCTAGTTCTGTAAAATAGATAACTGTATGTATGCTATGGCCTATGGGATTGGCTCTAGTCTGGTAGCTCAGGTGAGATCTGCAACACCATCCACAGCTGGGCTAGAGGGATGGAGCCCCATTCAGAGGTTAGAAGGGAGTGGGAGGACCAGCTGAGTGTATACTGGGGAGCTGAGGGCCTCTGAAAAGTCCAGACTATGTGGAAGGCAGAACACGAGAACTTGGGCAGCTGAGGTGTCCTCTCCCTATATACCCTAGTATACTAGCCTCTGCTTTGATCAGCCAGCTCAGCCTGGAGTTTCAGGGATTTGTTTCCTGAGGCAGAGTCAGGGACCCCACATGGCAGGGGAGCACCAGCCTTGCATAAAAGGACTTTAGGATCCCCAGTTTTCCCTGTGACCTCAAGGAACATCGTTGGCTGGGGGAAGTGGGTAGAGGCTCCTAGGACACATTGCCAGTGGCTGGCTCCTTGGGTGACTCTCCTCTTCCCAGGCATCCAGGTTTGCACTGAGGGCTTCCCAGACTTGTAGAGGGAATAGCTGGGCTCAGACAAGCCTGCTTCCTGTGTTGGGCCAAGACTGTCAATGTGCTGGGTAATCTGGCTAGCAGCCAGCCTCTGGAGGGCAGTGGTGGTCCAGCTTCCTCCCTGCAACCAGGACTTTGCCCCAGGCCCAGCTTCTAAGGCCCAACTGTCTGCCATAGGAAGTGAGCACTAGGCAGGCTGAGGGGTGCCAGGATGGTGGGGACAAGGGCAGCTGGCATTCACCAAGCCCTAGCCACACACCTCAGCTGTCCTTGGTCTTAAAATCTGCTCTGTCTCTGGAGTCAGTGTCCAGCCCTGGTCCCCTTCAGAGCTGGTTGAATACCCCCACCCATGTCTCCACATCCCTCTTCTGCCTGGGAATGGCACACCATGCCCTGGGGGGATGCTGAGAAGTGTTACCCTGGTAGGTTAGGCTGGCAAGAAACTGATTTTGGTCTCTAGGGATGTTAATGGTAAGATAACAATGCTGACAGTTAGAGAGAGCCCGGCAGAGGCTACCCTGTGGGTTGTCACTGTACTCTGTGTCTTGAGCAAAGGGTCTAGGACCATGAGCCCCAAATGAACCAAGGACTCCTCAATATCCATAGCAGACATGGCTGATACAAAGGACAGGGCTACAGAACGGGTGATACGCTGGGAATATTCCATACTGGACACGTCTTGAGTGCCTATAGCCCCTCAGTGTAGAGTCCCCAAGGTGGGACCTCTGGGGTCTCAGGATGAATATTGGGAACTATCACACATATTATCAGGCTCAGTGTTAGGATCTATGGACCTTCCTGGGGTATGGGGGTGACCTTTGCTAAGGAGAGCTGACTTCCCTAAGGGGTTGCCGTGACTGAATGACAAAACAAGTATAAGACCTCAAGTCATGGTGAAAAGTTGAGGGACAGTAGGTGCCTAGTCGCTGGATCAAAGAAACCAGATACCTAGAAAAATACCAGTCTTACTGTGACCAGAGTAGATGGTGTGAAAGTAGAGTCAGCCTTTAGCCAGGGCTGGTATTCAGTTACAAGGCTATGTGTTTATACATGTGATGACCATCGATATCATGGGACATGCTTTGTTGTCACCAGTGGATTGGAAGGTGGTCCCGGCATCCTGTAGGTCCAGGCCAGCGATGTTGCTGAGCCTTGCAAGTATGCCTCAAGCTTAGAGAGTTGCCTTTTTAAAGAGGCAGCCATGATTGGATGAAAGATAAAGGTGTAAGACCTCAAGTCATGCTGAGTCATGGCCATGATCCTCTCTGGGAAGTGTGACTCTGCTAGGTCAGGCTGACAAGGGGCCTGTGATGGCAGGGCATTATGGTGTTGGGGACCAGGGAAACAAGGCAGAGGCTGAGACTGCAGCAGAGTGGGCAGGGGAAGAGCATGAGGCAGCAGGGTCAGAGTGGCTGATGGGTTCCATGGGTGTTCTTGCTGGAGTGTGGGTCTTAGGGGCTATGGTCCTTGAATCTTATAGGTGGGAAACTGGGCTGTAATAAAAGTCCCAATCTGTTACCTGGCAATGCAGACCACCCGAGCCTATGTTTAGAACCCTCGGCCAAGATAGGTGTTTGGCTGGCTTCCGCCACTGCTGGTGCTAAGAAAGCAGTGGAGAGATGGACAGAAACCCTCGGTTCCCAGGAATCTCTACCTGCTTCATTTACAAGGGACAGCACACGTGTTTAAAGGATTAGCTGTGATGAGAGTCACTCAGAAAAGATTCTCGCTGCCTCCTGCCTCCGGGAATCCATCAAATCCTCAGATGGCAGAAGCAGTGCCCTCCACAATACACGGGTGTCTGAGGACACCGAGACTGATCAATTAAGTCAGGTGGGCAGCTGCCTGCTGCCATCTATGTGTTGAGATGCAGTGGTCTCTGCGTATCTGACACCCAGAGTCACTCCCTCTGAGCCCCTTTACAGTTCTTGCCTGGGCAGGGTGCAGGGTGCGAAGGAGGAGGATTGAAGGCCCGTGAGCTTCTCTGCAGGGCACTGGCCTCTAAGACAGTGAGCATAGCATTTCCAGGTCACCAGGCTCTGGACTCCCACACTGCCTCTCCCTATGGAGTCCATGGGTTAAAGGAATGACAGCCAGCCTGGTTCCCAGGTGTCAGTAACCTCTGCCCACGGTAGTGTCAGAGGCACAGCTGTGGGGCTGGAGAGCTGGTTCAGCCATTAAAGGGTAGGCTCACAATCAAAACTATAAAAGGTACAGCTGTGTTTCTTGCCCTCACAGTGGACACTGTACCAGGGTCCATGGGGGGGTGCAACAGGCACTGAGAAGCTCCCCACATTCAGGATACCCTATATAGACTTTGGCATAGCCTATGAAGGAGGCTCATACAGGTGACTGATGTGCTTCTGGCCACAAGGCTGTGACTGGAGGGGCACAGGCACTAGTAGGTCCTTGTTTATCCTGTGCATTTGTGACTCTACTGTGGCCGGGATCAGGGAACAAGAGAATGACCCATGCTCTTATGGTTGACTATGAGTCTCAGTGGGGGGAGGGGGAGGCAAATAGACCCAAGGAAATAACTCAAGATGTATGATCCCAGTTCAGGGAGGACTTGAGATGGGGGTGAGCTAACATCTCTGGGGATCACGGCATTGCTGGACCCTATACCTGAGGTGTCAAAAGGACAGAGACATGGGCTATGAAGGCTCAGATTAACATTCCTGGAGCCCAGGGAAGCTGTGGTGAGGACTCAGGTCACACAGACAGAAGGGAATGTGTGGGTCTTTTTCCACCCTCAGTCCTGGGAGGTACGTGTGTGGGGCTTGTAGGGTAGTGAGCACAGGTGCTGAGAGTTGGGCTGGGTATCTGAAAAATTCCAAGTGTGGCTGTGATTTTGAAGTTGCCTTAGGGCCTTCCCTCCTCTAAACTGGACTCTGCAAAGGCCAGGCGTTGTCTTCTGAAATCTGGCTAGTGGAGGCTGGGTCTCGCCCAAGTCTATTCAGTTCCGCTCTGCCTTTCCATGTCTCTAGAATGAACCCCTCCACCCCGCTGTGTTTTCTTTTCCTTTTTAACTTTTCATTTTATGTGTGCAGCTCCACGGCCCACTGCCGCTCTCATCTGAATTCAGCAGTCACTTCTAAGCTCAAATATACTGTAGTCGAGGCAAGAAGGAAAAAGACCAAAAAAAAAAAAAAAAAAAAAGAGGAAGGAAGAAAAAAAAATTAAAAAAAATTTGGACAAAAAACTCCATTTCCAGGCGTGGGAGGCTCTCTTATCTCCTGGCCACAGTCAACAGGGCTGCGTGTGCTTAATAACCAGCAGATCTTGTCCTTTGCGGAGAACATGACAGCCTTTCAGGCAGCAAGGCCTGTGAGGTAGGACGCACAGCCTGCCCCTCCTTCCAGGTCTCCTCCTGTGGTTAGTGGAGCTGAGCTGAGAGGCTGCTGGAAGCCAAGGTAAGTTTGGGTTCTATTGCCACAGTCTGGCTGCTCCGGACATAGCAGGGGATAGAAGCCCTTGTCTTGGGCACAGAGCAAGTGTGGAGGAAAGGATTCCCAGGACCACTTTACAGATGGAGAAACCGAGGCCCAGAGAGATTTCTTTTGGGAGCATTCAGAGTGGAGCGTAAAGCCGGTGGAAGAGGATAGGGCAGAACCCAAGGGCTAGGGTTTCAAATTTGTCCTTACGTGCCCCACCACCCAGGTCATTGGTGGATCAAGGAGGAGAATGAAGAGACCCAGTCATAGGACACACTAAGGGAGGGTCTGAGGGGGACGTGTGACCTGTGCTTAGTCAGCAATCATTGTCCTAGCCTTCTCTAATCAGGCAGTGAACACACCTGTGGCTCACTTCTGTGACAGAGCTTTCAGGGTGCTGTGCTACAAGGGCGAGACCCAGTCTCTCCAAGCCTAACGGTGTCATCTGAGCTTGAGGACCAGCACTTGAGAACGTAGCTGGGGATGGAGGGCCTTTAAAGATGAAGCCCAAGTCGGAAACTCCCCGATGTGGGGTAAAGTGCAGGACAGTCTTCTGGTGTAAAGATGAAGTAGCAGACGGAGACCTGGGGCTAGTGACACCTGGGGTCACAGTGGGAAGGACATGGCCACTCTTTCCCATAGGGATGGCTTGATCACATGTGCCTGCTAGCCCAGCAGTGTTCGGAAGATCACCATCATCTACCAGATTCAGCCTCAGCCTGCCGATCAAGGTTCCATGAATCCAATCATGGCCTGTTACTGAGGGTGCTGTGGGGCCATGGTTTGAAACAGTGCCATAGGCTCAAGGCTCATGCTTTGACTGTGTAGCTCCCATTACTGTGTTACTTTAAAGGCTGTGAGCCTTTAAGAGGTACAAGTCTGGCCGATGGAAGTGGGCCGCAAGTGTCTGAAGGTTGCCTCGGTCTCTGGTTCTTACCAGATCTCTCTGCTTCCTGTCTACTGCCACACAGGCAGCCACAGAATGTTCCAACGACCATGGCTGGACTCATTCCTGCTCACCACATCGTTCTCATCAGGACAAACTGAGATTCCCCCGAAGCCCGAAACCAAGGCAAACCTGTTCTTCCTTAAGCCGTTTCTGCCTGTTGTTTTATTTATACAAGCAAGCAGTTGATATGGACTGTCGATACCAGACGGACTTGACCACATGGTTCTTAGGCCTTCACAACTGAGCTGGGGGAGGGAGGCTGATGTGTTTGGAGGCCTGTGCTTAAGGATAATGGTGGAAATGCAGACAGAAAAGATTCCTTATGGGGTTTTGGGGGAGCCAGAACTGTTGTACCTGTTTACCCCAAAAGACCTCCAAGGAGCTAACTCCAATGTAATTACACTAGGGTCTTTTAATTACAGGCCCGAGTTTGGTCCACACCGCTGTCTCTGACGCAGCAGAATGGGAAGGTAAAGCCCTGAGCACCCAGAGGGACAAGGTTTTAGAGAAAATAGTGAGCAAACGAGGGGGTTTCTAGTCTGGCACACACGGTTGGGGGGTTACTACTACAGAATTTTGCTATCCTTTAACGTAATTGGCTGGTGCTGGGAGCCAAACCATAAACTTTATATTTGCTTTTCTCCTGATTGGTGGTGGTTAGGAAGTGGAGTGCCAGGGGCAGGCTTGTAACCTTGTTAACTTGAGTTCAACCTTACGTCAGATTTTCTAAGATGGAGTCTGAACCCAAGATCTGGTCTCTCAGAACTATACTGGGATGGACTATAGGCTACTTATGCTATGTTCTGGTAAAGATCCCAACTATGTTGCACCTGTTGAATTTGGGTGAAGTTGAATTAAAAAGGAATGGAATAATTTGTGTCAGAGGGAGTTTCAGGATAACACAACGTTCAGGGCGTGGCATGGTTAATGCTGGCATCTTTTAGCCAGACTTTCAGGGAGACTCTGGAGGAGAAAGTGAAGCAGAGTTTCAGTCTCAGGAGCCAGGACATGGCTTGGGTAACCAGGGTAGGAGAGAGAAGAGGTGGAGCTCTGAGTTTGTGAGCTGCCTTTGATCATGGTCTGAGCCTCAAGTCTTTGACAGGTAAAGGGGTCGTGCCCCATACTCTCTCAGAGCTGAAGAGCTAGAGCAGAGGTCTTTATCACTACGGTCCCCCGATCTTAAGAGTGAGATATGGAGACCACACATTGTCTCATGGCTGCTCAGAGTGGATTTCCCACACACGAAGTATCAGGTGATGTGACCCACGTCACTTTCTCTGTGTGGAGAAATTCTCATCTTCACACTGCTCTTGTCTCCAGTGTTTCTGTTGACCAGTGTCAGGTAGCAAGTTGCATGTCCTGACCTGTCTGAGAAAGTGAGGAGGCATGGACTTGAGAGGACTTTAGAATGTCTGCAAGTGGCAGGTGCCTTAGCATAGGACAAGTTGACCTTAGGATCAACTGAGAACTGGTGGCCAAGGGAACCCTGTCCCCTGATCCCCTCTTCATTCCACTGGTAATGGTAACTGGCCTCCTTGCCTGTGGAAGATGCCAGCAAGAGCTCTCTGATTCCCCCAGGGTCACTGGGTCCAAGTGTTCTAGAATTTTCTGGAAGTGGCTTTCTTGGATTCTGAACATTGCTCTTGTCTCCTCATGGGCCCTACTCTTATGAATACCATCCTTGGTGGGTATTATCTGCTTTGCTTTGAGGATAAGAATGGCAGGTTTCGGAGTGACTGAGTGTCTTTTTGTTTTGCTTTGCTACTATTGTTATTTTTATTGGCTATTTTCTGTATTTACATTTCAAAAGAGGGCATTGGATTCCATTACAGATGGTTGAGAGCTACCATGTGGTTGCTGGGAATTGAACTCTGGACCTCTGAAAGAGCAGTCAGTGCTCTTAACTGCTGAGCCATCTCTCTAACAGTGACTGAGTGTCTTGCCCAAACTTTCTGCTAACCTCCTGGGTGGACTCTTCCTGCTCTGATGTAGGTACCATGGCATCTTGTACACTTCCCGGTGGACCACTTTCAAACATGATTGATTCATCAGTCCCACTCAATATAATGATTTTAATAGCCACAAGGGACCTTCCCAGCATAGGCTAAAGCAGAAGAGATTGCAGTGTGCCTTATTCTAAGTGACTGTGCTGGCCGAAGCTGCCTGTGGCCTGTCTTGACTCTCTGTGACAAGACACTGCATTTTGTCCCACCTCTCAGCATTCAGGAACAAATTCCAGGCTTCAGTGTGTTTGTGTCTATCTCTGTATGCATCCATACAATGGGCCGCAAAAAGCTTCAGTGTGTCTTGTAAGCACCCAAGAGAGCATAGGGTCTGATGTTTTCTCTCTGTGGGTTGTCTCGTACACAATGGTGCCTGATATCTATATGCACACACCCACTGGAGCTTGCCTGCTGGTAAGAGCATTATGTTCTCCACCAAGAGGATTTGCCAACCTCCCTCATCCTCCTGTTGGAACGACCCAGTGCCCCAGTCACTAAGGATCTTCTGGATCTCCAGGGTGAGCAAATGAGTGACAGCACACAGAGCCATGTAGCTCAGTTTCTTTCTAAAACAAATTGGACCCCATTGGATGTGTGGATCCGTGCTACACTGAGCTCACTTAAAGTTATAAATTATGGGCATTTTCCACATCAGCGCACAGCGAGCTGCTCATTTTTCATCCATAAACACTTTGGAGAGTATCCCTGAAAGATGTGTCCTTTAAAAAATGTACAGCTGCTCCTCCTGTCCTGCTGTCCCTGAGGAAGAATGACACCTTCTTGGTATCTCACGTGCCCTCCCATTTGTCTGATCCCAGCATATATTACTTTGCTGAATTGTTTGCAAAATGAGGTCTGTACTGAATGGAGTGGTCTCTCTGAACAGGCGCACAACAGTCCCTCCATCTCCCTCTCTCTTCTCTGCAGACTGTGGAGGAACAGACCTGTCCTTGAAGGACAGATCTGGTCACTGCTTGTGTCTCAGTGGGCAGGAAGGGCAATATTTAGCTCTCCAGTTGGCAGCCAGAGCTATGACCCCCATGAATGGCACCATGAACGGGTAGAGGTTTCAGGTGATATTGGAAGGCTTTTAAACCCAGAAGAGATGTGGAGTCCAGTCCCTGGATGGGAGGCTGAAGTTTAATATTGGCCACTTGGGGGTAGTTTCCCCTTTTAAAGCTGGAGTGGTGGCTTGAATAAAAATGGCCACCACGGACTCATAGGAAGTGACATTATTGTGGGTGTGGCCTTGTCGAGGGAAGTTTGTCACTTGAGGATTCAGAAGCTCAAGCCAGACTCATCACCTCTCTCTCCTTGCCTGCTGGTCGGGATGCAGAACTCTCAGCTGACACTCAGGCACCATGTCTGCCTATGCGCTGCCACACTTCCCACATGACAATAATGGCTGAAACTTCTGAACTGTAAGCCAGCCCAAATGAAATGCTTTCCTCTTTAAGAGTTGCTGTGGTCACAGTGTCTCTTCACAGCAATAGAAACCTTAAGGCAGCTGGCTGGGACAACAAAATTTGAATGTGTGTCAGGTTCTTAACAGCCCATAAGTGGGTTATAGCACAGAGAAGGAAAGAGCTCTGCCCAAGGTCACACAGCATGTTTCTGGTGGAGTCAAGCTTGGGGCTGTCATTTTTTTTTCCAGGTCTCTTGAGCTCAGGAAAGAATGATACCTTGCACCATGCTTCCGAATCTGCAAGCTTTCCTCATTTGAGCCAAGAGAGACACCTCCACTCTAGAGACCAGATCCAGTAAAGACGTCACAACTCGACCCCTGTCTAGCCTCAGTTACTCTTCATGTCTTTATTCCCTAGAACTTAGTGCTTATCACGACCCTAGAGGCACTGGGATCTCCTGAGCCTTTGTAAGGGCATCGTCCTCCCGAATCCTAGCCTGAAAACTTGTATGCACCCTACAAAGCCCCGATGAGTCAATGCCTCCTATCCAGTTCCTCTGCCCCTCTTCTGCCTTGGAATGGCCTCTGATAGCCCCTAGGTTAGAGACTCTGACTTGGCTGTAGCCTGTGCTCCTTAAGTAGCTGCATGGTCATAGGTTGGATCAGTTTCCTTGAGCCTCAGTTTCCCTAATCTGTGAAATGGGAGCAAGAGCAACAATGTTGTACAAAGGTGGCATGACTATGGGATGGGCTCATCATGCTTGGAGAATGCTTATGCAGTGAAGGTGAGTGATAGTAACAGTAATAACTGTGATCTTTGTTACAGTGTTACCCTGGACCAGGGCACCCAGGGGCAGCGGGGATGCTTTCCTCCCCATTGCGACTTGGGGATCATCCATGCCAAGAGTGTGGCTCTTCCTGCTCATCAGCAGCCTACGGGGCCAGTAAGTAATGGCTGATGGAGCCACAGCTGAAAACTCTGGGTGTCTCAGAATGGTCCGCAGGAAACAGGCTTTTCCCATGCAGCTGGGGAGCCCATTGGAGGTTCAAGCATTCTGGGGTAGACAAAGTGGCCCGTCGGACCCTGGCCTGTCAGCTGGCAAGCAGAGGAACCTCTGGGAGCCCCATGGGACTCGCTTGCCTTCTACACCTGCAGCTCACTCGCTGGTGTGTACAAACACCCCCATTACGCCTGATTACAAGCCATTAGAGTAATTAGGGTGGCCCTCCACCCCCTGGGGCTGGGAACCAGCTGTGCTGGGGTCTGGGGCAGAATAGTAAGCAGCTTCCTCACAGGCAGGCTTGGGGCAGCTGGCGCTAGGGGGCTTGGGCGGCAGATCCTCTGGGCCCTGGTACAGCCCTGGGGTGGGCATGGGCTCACCTGGTGGGCAGCTCTTTCTCCTGCTGGCTCTGCTGTCTTTGCACTTGCTTTTTTTTTTTTTTTCCCATGTACTCTACATTCGAAGACTGCCTGGGGTTAGGACTCCTTTTCTGGGAGCTTCATGGCTAGCCTCTGCCCACTAGATGCCAGCAGTACCCTCTGTCCATGTCATACCAACCAAAACTCGTCCAGACATCACCAAATGTCCCCATAGGGTGGCCTCCACCCCTCTGAGAGCCTGCTGGAATCTCAGATACTGATTTGTCATTCTGCCAGAGAGCTGTCACATTCTTCTGCTTTATCTGGTCTGTTAGTGCTGTAGCTCTTCCCTCCCTCCTCCCGCCCCCTCCTCTCCCTCCTCCCTACCTCCTCTTTTATCCACCCGCAGAAGCCTTTTAAGCCCGAGTGCTTATTCACCTCTGGCCTGTCACCCCCAGGGATGCCTAAGTCAGACAGACCTCACATTGTCACTGCTCTGACCCTCACACAGAGCTGGCAGCCCCATCCTGCTGAACTTAAAAAAAGCCATTTGAGGTACACACTAGCCCAGGGGAAAAGAAAAGAGGCCAATACTGTTTGTTCTGGGACTCAGGAGTGCGGGGGTGCCTCAGAGCTCAGCCAGGGATGTCCTCACTATGGCCTTGTTCACTTTTTTGTAACCTGCTCACAGCCTGGCCCAGACTCACTGCCCATATCTTTAATTGGCTCATTTCACCAATTATATGACAAGAACTTTTGCAATTCCTAGTTTCCTGAAGTTGGGGTGTTTTTATAGGGTTGGGGTACCATGGTTGCTGTGGCAGGGAGACAGCTAGGGTGCCACTGCCCCAGTTTTTTTTTTTTTTTTAATGTGGAGACTGGAACGTGTTCAGAACTGATTAAACATTGGCAGCATGTCTGCCTGGATTTGTATTACTTGATCTCCCTGCATTATGTGACATGGTGTGACACTGCTGTAAGGAGAGGTGGCTGGTCCCAAGGATGCTCTATCCTCTGGGTTGTCCTGGGTGAGGGAATCCAAAGGATTTGGAACCTTCAAGGATAAAGCAGGGAAACCCCAGCTAACTGGATCATTGTCCTCCCTCCCTTGGGTCAGGATTGGCTCTGTGACTCTGACTCTGTGACTGTTTTGGTACTTGAACATGACCAACTATGTGCTAACAATCAATTTCCTTCCAACCCAAATCCTGAAGCCCTGTGTGCACGTCTGGAGCGTTCCATGTGTAAATACTCCCATCATGCTGATTTCTAGCTGCCACCATGATGTTCTGGTACTAAGAGCTGCTGAGAGACCCTGATTGGCCAAAGGAAAGATGTGAGCATGTCCAGAGCTGATCCCCCAGGATGGCTGTGCAGGTCTTGTTTCAGAACCCACCACCTTGGGACAAGCCCAGTCTAGGCTGTTGGCAGATATCACCATTATGCATGTGGACCAGGGTATCCTAGCCTAGGCCATTCTGGGCCAGTTCCCAGCCGACTTTGAGCAGAAGGGCTGGCCTTTTCCCCTTCATAGCAGGCATGTGGTGTACAAGCCAACCTTCGGGAGACCATAGTGAAGCATGGAGCCCTCACCTCTGAGCTCATTGTTCAACCCCATGGTTTGGAGCAGTTGTATTTTCTAAGTCATAGATTTATTTTATTATTTTAAATAATGTGTATGAGTGTGTGTCTCTCTGTGTGTAAATGCATATGAACACTAGAACCACAAGAGTCCAGAGGTGTTGGATCCTCCTGGAGTGGGAGTTAACAGGTGCTAGTGGGCCGTCCAACATGGGTACTGGGGATAGAACACGGGTCCTCTGCAGGAGCAACATATGTTCTTAACTGCTGAGCCATCTTTCTAATCCCAATATTGTTCTAATAAAATTATCCTAAAAAATTCTTCATCGAGAGTGGCTTGTTATACAGTAATAGGTAGCTGACACAAAACAGTTTGTGTTGTCCCTTCAGCTAAGAGACATCATATGAATTGTTTGCAAGTTTGTGTGTTGAGTCTTTTCCAGACTGATGCTTTATGTTCTTTGACCTATACACATGTTCACCCAAACACACACACACGCACACACACACACACACACATGTATACATGCTTACCCAGAAACACACAGACACAAACACAGAGACACAAAACCACAATACACATAGATAGACACAGACTCATAAACACATACATACATATAGATACACACACAGACACATATACACACAGTCACATACAGAGACACATAAACACAGATACATACACAGACACATAGACACACACAAATACATTTGCATAAACTAGCACACAGAGACATACATATGCAAGACACACACAGGCACATACACACAGATACACAGACAGACAGGTACATGTGTGCTCATGTACACACACACACACACACACACACACACACACACACACACACACAAGCAAATGTGCATTTCCACCACCTCTGGCACTGAGATTATACTTGCTCTTGGCCAAAAGGCTGAGAGGCAATGCCACTCAGATTAGTAAATAAGATAAATCTATAAAAATTAAAAAATGTAAAGTGACTTTGAAGTTTGCAGCCTGGTTTAGCACAGCATGGGGCTTGTCACCCAGCAGGGCTGAGCCAGAGCTCAGGGCTTTCCTTCTATGTGAGCAAGGTACACACTTACCTTTGTAGAGGCTGCCATGGTTCTGCATTTTTCTGTACAGCTAGAGCCATGTGCACTGGGTAACCAGAGAGAGGAAGAGAGAACAAAGATGGACATGAAGGTCGCTTAACACAGCTTAGGTGGAGCCGCTGATGACAGGAGAAATCTCCAAACACCTTGGGAGGCATAGAAGCCATGCTAAGCCCAGAGTCCCCACAGTGCAGGCCATCAGCTCCACTCATAGCTTTAGCTGGTAATGGAGTTGTCACAGGAAATCTGGACAGGTCACTTCTGCTTTTTTTTTATTGGATATATGTTATTTACATTTCAAATCCTTTTCCCGGAATCCTCTCCATACCCCCTACCCCATCTCCTCCTGCTTCTATGAGGGTGTTCACCCACCTACCCACCCCCTCCTCCCTCCCCACCCTGACATTCCCCTATACTGGGGCATCGAGCCTTGGCAGGACCAAGGGCGTCTCTTCCCATTGATGCCCAACAAGGCCATCCTCTGCTACATATGCAGCTGGAGTCATGGGTCCCTCCATTTCTACTCTTTGGATAGTGGTTTAATCCCTGGGAGCTCTGGTTGGTTGGTATTGTTGTTCTTATGGGGTTGCAAACCCCTTTAACTCCTTCAGTTCTTTCTCTAACTCCTCCATTAAGGACCCCATTCTTAGTTCAATGGTTGGCTGAGCATCTGCCCCTGTTTTTGTCATGCTCTGGCAGAGCCTCTCAGGAGACAGCTATATCAGGCTTTGGTCAGCGTGCACTTTTTGGCATCAGCAATAATGTCTGGATTTGGTGGTTGTATATGGACTGGATCCCCAGGTGGGACAGTCTCTGGATGGCCTTTCTATTAGTCTCTGCTCCAAACTTTGTCTCCATATTTCCTCCTGAGAGTTTTTTTTTTTTTTTTGTTGTTGTTGTTCTCACTTTTAAGAAGGACTGAAGCATCCACACTTTGGTCATCTTTCTTTTTGAACATTATGTGATCTGTGAACTGTATCTTGGGTAACCAGAGCTTTTGGGCTAATATCCACTCATCAATAAGTGCATACCATGGGTGGTTTGTTTTGTGATTAGGTTATCTAACTCAGGATGATATTTTCTAGATTCATCCATCTACCTAAGAATTTCATAAAGTCCTTGTTTTTAATAGCTGAGTAGTACTTTATTGTGTAAATGTACCACATTTTCTGTATCCATTCCTCTGTTGAAGGACATCTGGATTCTTTCTAGATTCTGGCTATTATAAATAAGGCTGCAATAAATATAGTGGAGCATGTGTTCTTGTTGTATGTTGGAGCATCTTTTGGGTATATGCCCAGGAGTGGTATAGCTGGGTCTTCAGGTTGTAGTACTATGTCCAATTTTCTGAGGAACCACCAGACTGATTTCCAGAGCAGCTGTACCAGCTTGCAATCCCAGCAACAATGAAGGAGTGTTCCTTTTTCTCCATATCCTCACCAGCATCTGTTGTAACCTGAGTTTTTTATCTTAGCCAGTCTGACTGGTGTGAGGTGGAATCTCAGGGTTGCAGTTCCTTGATGACTAAAGATTTTGAATATTTCTTTAGGTGCTTCTCAGCCATTTGATATTTCTCAGTTGAAAATTATTTGTTTAGCTCTGTCCCCCAGTTTTTAATAGGGCTATTTGATTCTCTGGAGTCTAATTTTTTAAGTTATTTTTATATATTGGATATATCGTATTAGATATAGGATTGGCAAAGATCTTTTCCTATTCTGTTGGTTGCTGTTTTGTCCTAATGACAGTGTCCTTTGCCTTACAAAGTTTTGCAATTTTATGAGGCCTTGTTTGTTGATTCTTGATCTTAGAGCATAAGCCATTGGTGTTCTGTTCAGGAAATTTTCCCCAGTGCCAATGTGTTCAAGGCTCTTCCCTGCTTTCTCTTCTATTAGTTTGAATGTATCTGTTTTTATGTGGAGGTCCTTGATCCACTTGGATTTGAGTTTTGTATAGGGGGATAAGAATGGATAGATTTGCATTCTTCTACAAGCCGAATTCCAGTTGGACCAGCACCATTTGTTGAAAATGCTATCTTTTCCTCACTGGATGGTTTTAGATACTTTGTCAAAGATCAAGTGACCGTAGGTGTGTGGGTTCCTTTCTGGGTCTTCAATTCTATTCCATTGATCTACCTTACTGTCTCTGTACCAATACTACACAGTTTTTATTTATTTATTTATTTATTTTTTTAGTCACTATTGCTCTGTAATACAGCAATGGTGATTCCTGCAGAAGTTCTTTAATTGATGAGAATAGTTTTAGCTATACTGGAATTTTTGTTATTCCAAATGAATTTGCAATTTACTCTTTCTATGTCTATGAAGAATTGAGTTGCAATTTTGATGGGGATTGCATTGAATCTGTAGATTGCTTTTGGCAAGATGGCCATTTTTACTATATTAATCCTGCCAATCCATGAGCATGGGAGATCTTTCTATCTTCTGAGATCTTCAATTTCTTTCTTCAGAGACTTGAAGTTCTTGTCATACAGATCTTTCACTTGCTTGGTTAGAGTCACACCCAGGTATTTTATATTATTTTTGACTATTGTGAAGGGTGTCATTTCCCTATTTTCTTTCTCAGCCTGTTTATCCTTTGAGTAGAGGAAGGCTACTGATTTGTTTGAGTTAATTTTATATCCAGCCACTTTGCTGAAGTTGTTTAGCAGCTGTAAGAGTTCTCTGGTGGAATTTTTGGGCTAAGTATATTATCAAATCCTCTACAAATAGTGATATTTTGACTTCTTTCATTCCAATTTGTATCCCTTTGACTTCCTTTTGTTGTCTAATTGCTCTAAGTACTTTACTGAATAGGTAGGGGGAGAGTGGGCAGCCTTGTCTAATCCCTGATTTTAGTGGGATTGTTTCAAGTTTCTCCCATTTAATTTGATGTTGGCTACTGGTTGGCTGTATATTGCTTTTACCATGTTTACATATGAGCCTTAAATTCCTAATCTTTCCAAGACTTTTAACACGAAGGGGTGTTGAATTTTGTCAAATGCATTCTCGGCATTTAACGAGATGATCATGTGTTTTTTTCTTTGAGTTTGTTTATATAGTGGATTATATTGATGGATTTCTTTATATTGAACCATCCCTGCATCCCTGGGATGAAGCCTACTTGATTGTTATGGATGATCGTTTTGATGTATTCTTGGATCCAGTTTGCGAGAATTTTATTGAGTATTTTGCATCGATATTCATAAGGAAAATTGGTCTGAAGTTTTCTTTCTTTGTTGGGTCTTTCTGTGGTTTAGGTATAAGCATAATTGTGGCTTCATAGAAGGAATTGGGTAATGTTCCTTCTGTTTTTGTTTTGTAAAATGCTTCAGAGAGTATTGGTATTAGGTCTTCAATGAAGGTCTGTTAGAATTCTGCACGAAACCCATCTGTTCCTGGACTTGTTTTGTTTGGGAGACTTTTGATGACTGCTTCTATTTCTTTAGGGGTTATGAGACTGTTTAGGTGGTTTATCTGATTTCAATTTAACTTTGGTACCTGGTATCTGTCTAGAAAATTGTCTATTTCTTCTAGAGTTTCCAGTTTTGTTGAGTATAGGGTTTTGTAGTAGGATCTGATGATTTTTTGAATTTTCTCAGTTTCTATTGTTATGTCTTCATTTTCATTTCTGATTTTGTTAATTTGAATACTGTCTATGTGCCCTCTGGTTATTCTGGCTAAGGATTTATGTATCTTGTTGATTTTCCCAAAGAACCCACTCCTGGTTTTGCTGGTTATTTGTATAGTTCTTTTTGTTTCTACTTGGTTGATTTCGCCCTGAGTTTGATTATTTCCTGCCATCTACTCCTCTTGGGTGCATTTGCTTCTTTTTGTTCTAGAGCTTTTAGGTGTTTTGTTAAGCTGCTAGTGTATGTTCTCTCAAGATTCTTTTTGGAGGCACTCAGAGCTATGAGTCTTCCTCTTAGCATTACTTTCATTGTGTTCCATAAGTTTGTGTATGTTGTGCCTTTATTTTCATTAAATTCTAAGAAGTCTTTTTTTATTTACTTCTTGATCAAGTTATGATTGAGTAATACATTGTTCAGCTTCCATGTGTATGTGACCTTCCTGTTGCTTTTGTTGTTATTGAAGACCAGTCTTAGTCTATGGTAATCTGATAGGATGCATGGAATTATTTCAGTCTTTTTGTAGCTGTTGTGGACTGTTTTGTGATCGATTATAAGGTCAATTTTGGAGAAAGTACCATCAAGTGCTGAGAAGAAGATATATATATATATATATATATATATATATATATATATATATATATATATATATTTGTTTTAGGATGAAATGTTCTATAAATATCTGTTAAATTGATTTACTTCATAACTTCTGTTAGTTTTATTGTGTCTCTGTTCAGTTTTTGTTTCTATGATCTGTCAATTAATGAGAGTACAGTGTTGAAGTCTCCCACTATTGTTGTGTGAGGAGCAGTATGTGCTTTGAGCTTTAGTATGGTTTCTTTTATGAATGTAGGTGCCCTTGCATTTGGAGAATAGATACTCTGAATTGAGATTTCATCTTGGCAGATTTTTCTTTTGAAAAGTATGAAGTGTCCTTCCTTATTTTTTTTAATAACTTTTCATTGAAAGTTGGTTTTATTTGATATTAGAATGGCTACTCCAGCTTGTTTCTTGGAACCATTTGCTTGGAAAATTGTTTTCTAGCCTCTTACTCTGAAGTCATGTCTGTCTTTGTCACTGAGGTGCATTTCCTGTATGCAGCAAAATGCTGGATCTCCTGACATATATAGCCTGTTAGTCTATGGCTTTTTATTGGGGGGAATTGAGTCCATTGATGTTGGGAAATATTAGGGACTAATGATTGTTGTTTTCTGTTATTTTTGTTGTTAGAGGTGGAATTATGTTTGTGTGGCTGTCTTCTTTTGGGTTAGTTGAAAGAAGATTACTTTCTTGCTTTTTCTAGGGCTTAGTTTCCTTCTTTGTGTTGGAGCTTTTCATTTATAATCCTTTGTAGGGCTGGATTTGTGGAAAGATATTGCGTAAATTTGGTTTTGTCATAGAATATCTTGATTTCTCCATTTATATTAATAAATATTTTTTGCTGGATATAGTAGCCTGGCATTTATGGTCTCTTAGGATCTGTATGACATCTGCCCAGGATCTTCTAGCTTATATAGTCTCTGTTGAGAACTCTGGTATGATTCTTATAGGTCTGCCTTTATAGGTTATTTGACCTTTTTCCCTTACTGCTTTTAATATTATTTCTTTGTTTTGTGCATTTTGTGCTTTGACTATTATGTGATGAGAAGAATTTCTTTTCTGGTCCAATCTATTTGGAGTTTTGTAGGCTTCTTGTATATTTATGGGCATCTCTTTCATTGGGTTAGGGAAGTTTTTTTTCTTTCTATAATTTTGTTGAAGATATTTACTGGCCCTTAAAGTTGGGAATTTTTGCTCTCTTCCATGCCTGTTATCCTCAGCTTTGATTGTCTCATTGTATCCTGGATTTCCTATGTTTTGGGTTAAGAGCTTTTTGCATTTTGCATTTGCTTTGACTGTTGTATCAATGTTTTCTATGGTATCTTCTGCCCCTGAGATTCTCTCTTCTATCTCTTGTATTCAGATGGTGATGCTTGCATCTATGACTCCTGATCTTGTTCCTAGGTTTTCTATATTCAGGGTTGTCTCCTTTTGTGATTTCTTTATTGTTTCTATTTTCATTAAGGGCTTCTATCTGTTTACCTGTGTTGTCCCATTATTTTTTTAAGGGAATTGTTTATGACCTTCTTAAAGTTCTCTAACATCTTTATGAGTTGTGATTTAAATCAGAATTTTGTTTTTCTAGTGTGTTGGGGTATCCAGGACTTGCTGTGGTAGGAGAAATGGGTTCTGATGATGCCAAATGGCCTTTGTTTCTGTTACTTGGGTTCTTCGACTTGCCTCTCGCCATCTGCTTATCTCTGGTGTTAGCTGACAGTGGCTTGACCCTGCTATAAGCCTGTGTGTCACCACTACTGGGGGGCCAGCTTCCAGTATGGTCTGGGTTTAGAGAGCTTTAGCTCAGGGTCAGCTCCGAACAGAAACCGAAAGGGTCCTGTCCCAGACCGCTCCTCAGTTCCTGTGTCCTGAGTGCTCTGGGCAGGTTCCTCTTGAGCTCTCAGATGTGTCAGCACTCCTGTGAGACCAACTCTCTCTCAGCAGGGTCTGGGTACAGAGTCGGTCACTTCTGCTTAGCAAATTGCCTCACTCATACTATTGTCTGCTCCGAGACCAACTACCCAGTGTGGCAGGGACCTTGGCTGTACTTTCTGGCCTGTGCCAAAAGCCTGGGTGCAGGATAGAGCAGACAGACCTAATGAAACCACCATATGTTGCTGAGCTCCATGTTTGCTTCTTTGCTGTCTGGGATCTGGGGCAGCTGTAGTTTTTCATCTCTCACCCAGTTCATCACAAAGAACTCCCAAGGTATGCCAGAGCAGAGACCATTCAATCCATTTTGCAGACACAGGCATAGAGGTGACTTCTTACCTCCCACTGGGTGATGTTGCTAGTGCCCAGGTTCACACATGGTTGAATACCATGTCTCATCTCAAAACAGTTCCTCCAATTTCCACCCTAACTTGGGTTCTGCATGTTTTGTCCTAAGCTGTACATGTCTAAGCTTCCTGTACCCAATCATACTGGGGTATTGTGGTCTGAGAATCTTCCTGGCCTTTGAACTTGTGGTGGGGGCATCTGTAGAATGCTTACCTCTGGCTGAGGGATCTCAGAGAGTTGAGTGTAAGGAGGGCTGCCCAGCAAGTGGGCTCTGATTTGCCAAGTGAGGCCCTGATTCTCTCTCCTCTACTCCTGCTTAAGACATTTTGGGGCTGCTAGGTCTTGGGAAAGGGAAGAGGAAGCTATGGTTACATGGCTTTAACCAACTCCTTCAAGACATTCCCTTGCTCCCCTCCTTTTCTTTGCTGGGAAGAAGACGGGGCTCTGTTATTAAAACTGTTCATCAAAGGAGAATGCAGAGGCAGAAGGAGCAGTTGGGACCAGCACACAGAACAGAGCACCACAGGCTGTGTAGAGATGTCTCCTTAAGTCCAAGGAAGGATAGGACGGGAAGGTTTTTTCCACATCCCATAGCTTGCTGGTGTCCTGAATTAACCATGATAATGAACAGTTATGCAGTTCACACAACCTGGCCTCCAAGGTTTGCCTGGTAATCCCATTACCTCTGTGGCAGGGAATAATGTTCTCACTCAGCAGATGAGGCATGGGAAAGTCAGGGGGGCCAGTGAGATTGTTTTTAGTCATGTGGCAATCAGGAGGCACAGTTGTACATTGTACCGAGACTGTCAGTGACGTCACTCCCTGTTAGTGACCAGATCTCATTCACATTTGTGTACCGGAGCCTGGGTCATTTCCTGGATCTTTGAAGTCTGACCTCATCATGATCCTATGAGGCTTGTGATTATATATATATATATATATATATACACACACACACACACACACACATATACACATACACATACACACACACATACACACATATATATACACACACACATATATATAATTCTATTCTGCATATGAAGAAACTATGGCCTGAGATCACATAGTTTAATGATAAAAACCTGGTTGGAAGAAGTCACACACAGCAAGAGATCTTCTGTACCATGTGTCCGGCAATTCTGACCATGGTCTTTGTTTCAGTGACTTTGTCAAACTTTCTCATGTATGCTCATTGTGACAATTCTCCTGTCCTACACAAATGAACTCAGCCCCCATGGACTTGCTAGTTTCAGTACCATGAAAAGTTTGGTGAGTGTCCTCACACCCAGCCTGGTAGAGCTCAGATTCATCATGTCTAAGACCCTGATAAGATCTATGGGCTGTGATGCTCCTGTCACAAAGCTCTCCTGGTTGGAACCTTGAGCCACCCCAGCTCCTGTGTTAATCCATTGGTCCCCAGGAAGTGGAAGTGAGCACTTAAGTAGGTGGGGCCTGGCTAGAACAGGCCTAGATTCTTGAGCAGCTTTTGAAATATATCTTCTTTGTTTTGTTTTGCTTTATTTGAGACAGGTTTTCTCTGTGTAGCTCTGGAGCTCCCTCTGTAGACCAGACTGGCCTTGAACTCACAGAGATCTACCTGCTTCTGCCTCCTGAGTGGTGGGATTGAAAGGGGTCTTTCTGTTTGTTCTCTGGTTCTTCTTCAGTACCAGTCAACACCAGGTGGGTAGTCTCTGCCACCAACTCCTCTGCATGATGCTTTGTCTTATCTCAGACTGAAGGCAATGGACCCACCAACCTTGGATTGAGACACGTGCAACTGTAAGCCATGATAAGCCATCCTTCCTTTATGTTGTATCACTTAGGTATTAGTCACAGCAACAACTCTGACTAAAACAGGTACCAAACCACCCTGTAGTAGGAGGTCCATGAAGCCTTCTATAGGTGGTTTCTGCCAGAGCAGGTTTGGGAATCATTCAACTTGTGGCCAATGAAGGTAGTGGCATCAAATTCCAAGCAACATGTGGCCAAATACAAAAAGGCAAAGTGTGAGCATCAAAACTAATGACACCAATGATGGTCAATGACACCATCAGTAGTATCAATGACATAGTCACTGACGTCAGCATAGCATCATCAGTGATGTCATCAGCAATATTAGTGATACTATAATCAAAAACATCCACATCATGGCACAATCAGCATCAATGACATTACCAACACCAGCATTAACGACACTATCATTGTCAATAACATCACCGCAGCAACATAAAAAAAATCAGTGTCACTATTATTGACAATGACATCATCCACAACATCAATGATATCATTCTTGTCAGCAGGAAGATCATTGTCAATGACATCATTGCCACCATCAGTGACACCATCTTCATCATCAGTGATAGCATCAGCAACATCATAATAAATGCCATCATCTTCAACAATGCCAGTGTCAGTGACTTGTTATCATAAACAACACATCAGCATCAGTGGTATCATCACCAGCCATGACATGGTTTCCCTGTTGGCAAGATCTGAACCAGATGTTGTCTTCCTGTCTAGGGTCTTTTAGGCATGGACTGACACTGCCTGGATTGCTCCACCTTGTCGGCACAGGCTTGTGAGTTAGCACCATGCTGTCATCATTCCCGACACACAGGTTAGGACTTGGGAGTTCCACGAGGTCAGATTTCCTTGCCTAGTTCACAGGGTGGGTCAGGGTGAGCTTTGATGCCTTCATCTTACACACTGCCAGGGTTCCCACCTCTGTACAGCTAGTGTAATGAATGGACACTGGGAGTCAACCAGCTGACAATAACCATATCATTCCCAGCCCAGGCCTCACCAAGATGTGTGCCCACTTGTTCTCCAGTAGACAGGGCTTTCCGGAAGAGAACACAAAGCCTCATGCCCTGCATCAGCCTAACATCTGCTGGATGTAGGTGCAGGGACCAGGCAGCCTGCTCTGCTCTTACAGCATCAATCTGGTCCCCACTCCGAAGTAAAGCAGAGTTGCCTCCAGCTTCCATGGCCTGCCTTAGAGGCAGCCTCTGTCCATGGCAGAGAGGTGTCCTGCTGACTCAGTCACATAACGGACTCTGGCACTCTGAAGGTTTGTTGTGCTGCTGAGAATAGGATCCAGTGAAAGAGTGACAGGAGACAGAGCAGAGGAGGACTTCTTAGCACACGAGGAGCTATCGATTCCATTGATCATTTGCAAAGAGCCAGCTTTTTGTTCCCAATCGATTTCCATTGCTTTCTGCTTTCAGTGTTATCGACTTCAGCGTTTGTTTTTGCTCCCTGCGCACTCTGGGTGTTTGGCTCCTCTTCTTTTAGGATCTTGAGGTAGGAAATTTGATTATTGACTTGAGATGCTTCTGCTTGTCCGAGGCAGGCATTTAGTGCTGTAAGAGTCCCTCAGAGCATCGCTTTTACTGTCCCACATGTTTTGATGTGCTATCTCTTCAGTTTTATTTGGTTCAGTGTAGTTTTAAAAATCCCTGGAGACTTCTCTTTTGAACGATGGGTTAAGTGGCTTCTAAGTGGAGGTTTTTCTGTTGGCTTTTAGTTCTCAGCTTCCAGCTGGATTTGACTGGGCATAGAAGGCTCCGATGCTGCCGATCTCTCATTGGGTGAGGGTTCTATTCTGACCCAGGACATGTTTTGTGTGGTATTTTTTTCCCCAATGGCTCTTACAAGAAATGTGGGCTTTGCTGTTGTTGCATGGAAGACCACTGTGACTGTCATTGGACCCTCCTGGGCTTTGGTGTTGCTGGGGTTTCGTAATTGTACTGATTTTGTCGATTTATTTTTATTGTTGATAGACTAATGTTGAAGCATCCACTCATAACTGTGGGTCACACCATTTTGTTTTTCACTTCTGGGTTTTCAGTGTCTTGTGTCTGTTGTGTTTGGCATCTGAACATTTAGAGCATTTTATCTTTTGGGAGGACTGACATTTTATCACTGAAGTCTCATTTCCCTCTCTCTGTCACCCTTTATCAGAGGTTAATGTAAACACTCTTTCTTTCTGTGGATTAATGTTTCATATTTTTAACATCCTTTTACTTTCAACGTGCCTGTGCCATCACCTGGATCAGATGCTCCTGGGTGGGCCCTGTTGCTCCATTTTATTCTGTCGTCTTGCATTTCACCTGGTGTTTTTAGGAAATAAAAATAATAAAGAAAAGAAACCCATCAAATATCAATTTCGATTCGGAGGCCAAGTCGCACAATGTAGCCCAGGTTGGCTACAAGCACATGAACTCCCTGCCTCACTTTCTGAATGCTGTAGTTGAAGGTATGTGACACTAGGCTGGGGCTAATGTAACTCTTACGCCAGGACTGCCATGCTGGCTTTGTGTCCCTGTCTGTGTTCCCTTCTCTCTTACTCCAGTCTTCCTGTGGGCCCACCAAACTTTCCATGCAGAAATCTCCTCTTTTGGTTCATCTAGGTGGTTCTGATTATGACTCTATTTCAGTTCTCCTGCGGGGCATTTTACATATGCAGCTTTCTGTAGTCCGTTGATACCGCTATTATTGGCTTGAGTGAATATAGGCAAGCTCCTTTTCTGTTACTCTTTCTCCTCACTATAAAAGAGGAAAATTTCCATGCACTGATCTAGCACTTCAACAGGACTCTGGGTACTGCACACAGAAAACACAAGAAGGGAAAAGCTGTTGATCCAGTTGCCACCTCCTTCCTTCCTGATGTCCAGCTGTTGCTTCTCCTACTGAATATTCTAGGATTAAACATTGTCTTAATTACAATATGTTTGCATGTTTGTGTATGTGCATGGGTGTACATGTCATAGCACATGCATGGACATCAGAGAGCAACTGGAAGAATGGGTTCTTGCCTTCCACCACTCGGGTCACAGGGATTGTACTCAAACTATCAGGTTATTCACAGGTGTCTTCACTGCTGAGCCATCTTCTGACCCCACTCTTTCTGTTCTGGTTAGAGGTTCTGTTATCCATTCCTTGAGGGTAGGGTTGCTGGTGACAAATTCTCTTCACTTTCCTTCTCCTGAGAATGTCTTCATTGTCTTTCTTTCCTTCAGGATATATGATGCTGGGTGAGATATTTTTTCTTGAAAAATATTGTCCCTTCCTTCTAACTGTATCTAGATTTGTGATGAGAGTCCACATCATCCTGCTTGTTTATCTCTGTAGATGAGCTTCTGCTCTTCCCTGCCCCCTCTCTCTTCATGTTTTTTTTTTTTTTTCCAGAGCTTGGCTGTGATACTCATTTGTGTGTAGTCCTTTGGACATCCCTGCTTAGGGCTCACATACTGTTTCAAATCTGTGTGTTTATGAATATAGGCATTGCCAAATTTAGGATGCTACAGCGACTATTTCTTCAACTACACTCTGGTAACACCCTCCCTCCATGTGTCCCTCCCCCCTCCATCTACAAATCCCTTCCTTCCTCCCTCCCTCATCTTCTCCCTCCCTCCCTCCTTTCACTCCTTCAAGGACTTTGAGGAGGAGACACTTGGCCTAAGACTAGTTTCTGATTCTCTGCTCATTTCAGCCTAGTGATCCTCACTCTATTAGTCAGGGTGAACCCCACTGTTGTATCTTTAACTTCAGAGTGTCCTCTCTTGTCTCTCCATCCTGCTGTGCAGCCATGCACCAAGCTTTGAATTTCTGGCTGCTGTAGTTTTGTTACTGGGGAAAAAAAAACCTAAACAAACCTAGCTTCACTTTCTCTTGGTTGACTTACAGATCTCTAAGATGAGAAGTCTCACGTGGGCAGTGCAGTATGAAGCTTCCACTCGTTTGTCCCTGGGAGTTGTGATAATAGTTGCGTAGATGACTCTGCATGGACCTGGGGCTACCACTGCTGGAAACACTGAGTCTTACTTGGCCTGCAGCTAACAGGTGAGGATGCTCAATATCTATCTGTCTTTGTAGGCTGCCTATCCCCTTCACAGGTTAACCTTTAGATCAGATCTTACCTGGCTCTGTGTTGACCACTGAGCTTTGTTGGGAACTGTGATGCAGGCTGAATTTAGTCTGGACTTAGCTAAGTGTATCTCTTTGGTCCCTCTTCAAGGTTAAAGACACACACATTATCCACCATGACCAGAAACTTGAGATGTTGAAAGGAATGAGGAGAGTTCTAGAAGTCTCTGCTTTCCTCAGAAGAGGAATGTGCCTCCATTTGTTTTCCCATATCCACCCCTCTATTCCTGCCCTCTGTGCCTGTCATGACTGTGGACGGGGCAGACTGGCTGATAACCAATGCTCTTTTCCTTACCCTCTCTTACCTCTCCCGTTCCCTCCAACAAGCCCCCTTCCTGCTTCCATGTTTTATTAAAGAGACCCCTGCGCCTTAATCAGAGTGGATATGTGAACACAAGACTGGAGTTATTTACTGGAGTGTGGGCAGCTTACCAGTAGCTGCCCCTCTGCAGATATGACTCCCCCTTCCCAAGAGGCTACTGACCACCAATAGTTCATCAGCTAGGAGTCAGCCAGTGGTTGACCACTTATGGACTCGACTTTGTGTGGGTTTTATGTAGCTATCCTCTGTGTGCTAGGAATGTTAGGCAAGTACTCTCTAACTTCATCCCTTGCCCTGGCCCTTACCTATGTTTTATAGCCTTTTCTTCTGTCTTTGTTTGTATCCCAGGGCCTACATTCCTGTCGCTCAGTTTATAGGAGCATGTTGGGCTTAGGGCACAT
The DNA here is from genome assembly GCF_963924665.1 of Micromys minutus. Lineage (NCBI taxonomy): Eukaryota > Metazoa > Chordata > Mammalia > Rodentia > Muridae > Micromys > Micromys minutus. The sequence goes on from NC_137962.1 coordinate 16,326,203, forward strand.
GTTAAATCATGAATGACCTCTTTATTGGCTATAGTCTAGCACAGAGCTGGACTGGTGCCCCTGTCCTTATAGCAGCTGGTCTGCTGGAGGTCAGTCCTTCTGCAGGACATACCTTGGCAGCCATGGGGCGGGAGGTCTGCCTTTACTGGAATGGAAAGATACCTGCGGAGCACATTATTACGCAGGAATGCAGACCCTGGGTTGTGAGTCCAAATGGGGCCATTCTGTGAAACTTCTCAACACTCAGCTGCCAGCTCTCAGTGAGACTAACTGGCATCTTCACATCCTGTTTACCAGGACGTTAATGGCTCCAGTGGACAAGCTCGTCAGCAGTTTCCCTCCATGTCCCCAGTCCTTTAGGTGCCATCTTCGTTCTTTATTTGATGTTTTCTGCAGTCAGTGCTTATTACCTTAATAACCATAAAAGCGTTATTTTTGTATTTTTAAAGTGGTTCCTCTGTACTTCATACTAAAGGCGGTACCTCATCTCCAGAATGCCCCCGACTCACCCTGCAGGAAGGAAGATTGTCTATGGCGTTCCTTGAGCAGTTGTTAGCCACCCAGTTGTGTGTGTTCATGTAGACAGTTGCACTTTCTGATTGCTGCTTCTGGCTACCCTCCCACATTTCTGTGGTGCTGGGATAAAGCCCAGTGGCTTAAGCTTGGCAGATAAATGCTCTGCCACTGGGCTCCCGCTCAGCCTCTGTATTTGACTTCCGGTGGGTTGCTTATGTCTTTGAGCCTGGATCCCATGTGATTTCTCTTATGAGGACATCAGTCATTGGATTTGGATGCTCCCTAGACTCACGATAGCTTCATTTCAATGTCTCTATGAAAATATCTCTCCTAGGATTCTGGGCAAATATGAATGGGGGGCATTGTTCATCACAAGTTTCTGGTGACATCACACACGCAAAATCCCTTTCCTCCTCTTCTGGAGACTAGTTCCCTATGACCAGAGGGATCCTTGTGAAATGAGGGGGCAATGGGCAGTTCATGCCTCTGCCCTGCCTGGGGCCAGTGAGAACAGCTGGGCTGTCTGTCTGTTCTGAGACCAGAGCTGTGCACCAAGAGTGATCAAGGTTTCTGTAGAGCAGTGCTTCTAAACCTATGGGTTATGACCCCTTCGGGGGCCAAATGACCCACTCACAGGGGATGCATATCAGAAACCTGGATATCACATATTTACATTACGATTCATAATAGTAGCCAGCAAAATTACAGTTCTGAAATAGTAACAAAAATAATTTTGTGGTTGGGCAGCTCATCACAGAAGGAGGAGCTGCCTTAAGGGTCACAACACTAGGACGGTTGAGAACCAGATATTTAGAGGGTTCTGATAAGCAGCTCTAGTGCTCTGGGTCCTTCTGCCGTGGCCTGTTCTGCCTTAGCCTGACTCCACAGCACAGAAAGTTCTAATTCGTCGCCCATGATGCAGACATTAAGATGTCTTCTGTACATCCAATGAGAACCCTGAAACTAGTGTATAGAGAGAATACAGAATCCCTCTCTGTATTACTGTAAAAGGATGGAGACCCAGGATTGGGAAGTGTTGGCCTTGGCTCATGTTCTGTGGTAAGTGCAGGACCAGGGACAATTCTCACTGTTCCCTAGCTTCTTGTCACAGTGCCCGTGGGCACTGGGATCTGACCTTCTTACCCCAAGGTTGCATTGTTCTGAGGGTATCGCTTGCCTGGAGGGCACTGTGAGGGCATATCAGCTCTAAGTGTGACTCTTCCTAGGGCTGAGGACAGGTAAGGACAAGGCAGGGAAGTAGGGGAACATGGCACTTCAGCCTCAGCCCTGAAATCCTGGTGAGAGCAGCAGATGAAGGAGACATTACTGTCACCATCACAGGACACAATTCAGGGTTGGTCATAGTCCACTCACAGCAGGAAGGAGGTACTGTTGTTACTGTTATTGGAGACTAGGCCAAGAGTAGAGCTCGTTTGCTCCCTGAGCCAACATGGCTGTTCTTCCCATGAGCCATCTTGCTCCTTGACCTGCACGCTTTCAGCTTGCTCTGAAATTTCAGGTTGCTTTGGCTCTCCTGAGGTTAGTAAACCTGTGTGTCTGTGTGGGAATCTCTTACAGATGCTCTGCCACCCTAGAATGCCTAGCGACACCTGCTCACCCTATGTGGGGAAGCAGAACCAGAGAAGTCTGGAGACTTCCTATGGCCACATGGCTAGAAAAGACAAGAACCCAGACAAGAACACAGGGCAGACTGGGTCAGGGTCTGTGGGACTCATTCACTTCCTTACCCACTTTCATTCACTTCTGCCTCGATCAATCACACACCCATTCATTGATAAACTCATTCACTTAGCCATTAACTCACTCACTCACTCATTCATTCATTCATCCATTCATCCATCTATCCATCCATCATCCATTCATCCATCTATCCATCCATCCATCCATCTATCCATCTTTCATCCACTCATCCATCCCCCATTCACCCACCCATCCATCCCCATCCATCTACCCTTCCATTCACCTGTTCATCTAGCCATCCATCCATCCATCCATCCATCCATCCATCCATCTATCCATCCATCTATCCATCCATCCATCCATCCATCCATCCATCCTTCCATCCATCCATCCATCCATCCATCCATCCATCCTTCCTTCCATCCATCCATCCATCCATCCATCCATCCATCCATCCATCCTTCCTTCCATCCATCCATCCATCCATCCATCCATCCATCCATCCATCCATCCATACATCCTTCCTTCCTTCCATCCATCCATCCATCCATCCATCCATCCATCCATCCATACATACATACATACATACATATATACATACATTTATCCTTCTTGCCATCCACCCATGTATCCATTCATGCATTTTATCACTATGGACTCCATATCACTCTTTTGGAATGTTGAGGTTCTGGCACAGGGAGCGTCTCCTGTGAGCCCCTGATAGGCTCTCTCCTACATTATGGCCATGTGGTGCCTCAGGCTCATCTTACCCCAGCTCATTCTCAGCCATGTCCCAAGGGGTCTTAGGCCTTTCATTGGAGATGGTTCTGGAAAGTAAGACTTTGGTGCTGGGATGCTTGTTGAGCATAATTGTTGGGTGTTCCAACCCCCAGATCTAAGAGGTGGGTGTGTGCTCTCATCTGTGTATACATCCAGACCTTTCTTTGCCCATTCATCTGTGGTCCCTCCACCTCAGTTCATAACCACATGAAATATTTCCATTCATCATTGTTTGTCTCTGATCTCCCTCACCAGTAAACAGATCCCTAGCTCTCCATCCCATGGGTCAGCTATGGGGTGTATGCAGGACCAGTGGTGTAGCTGTCCCACTTGCTAGTGGCAGTGCTATTTCAGCTGGAGCTTGTGTGAACGCACAGTTTCTCTTGCCTTTTGCCTCCAGACTCTACTTGTCTCAGAAGTACTTAGGTCAGCACTTTCTGCTTGCTGTGGTGGGTTTTTGATCATGGTCTGTTTAGTTCAAAGCCCAAAGGAAGTAAAGAGAAGAACAAGAAAGCAGCTTGAATTACCCAGCATCTCAGCTCCCAGGGGCCCCTCTCTAGGCTGCTGGGCAGGCATTCATCTCCCACCTGCCTATCCCAGACTGAACCCTGAGTCGGCCTCATCTTGCTTGTGAAATGACATTTGCTTACTGTGAGCATCCTTCTCACAGCGTATCAAGAGTGCTGTGCTTGCTGCAGAACCATCAGGCCCTGGGACTCCATCAGCAGAAGTGGTGGGTGATAATCCTCCAGTAGCTCCCAGTCCAGAGTGTGGAGACAACCAGTCTGGGGCGTCCTATGTGGGATGGTAAGGTGGTTGCTGTGACAATCCTTTGAGAAAGGGAAGGTGGTTTATGGGTCTTGTGACACTGTCTGAGCCCCCCAGGAGAGCTCAGGGAAGTAAGCTTGGGTGATGATCAGGAGGAGTAAAGAGACTGGGGACATGGCTGAGTTGGTTAAATGGTTGCTGAGTAAGCATTGGGGCATGAGTCAGATCCTCAGAACCCATATAGAAATCTGGTGTTGACTCCCTTTATCAGCAGTGCTTCCTCTTCTCTGGGGGATCCTGAACCCCCCATTAACTACAAGAGGAATGCTACTTTGTCCTGCACCTGAGATTCCTGGATTGCCTCCCCATGTTAATGAGGCATCTCAGTGGCCTTAGCCTTCATCCTCTGACTTTTGCCCACCCTGGATATTCTCATGTTCATCCCCAAAACTATATAACCCCTTAGTTCACTCTAATAAAGTGAATGCATATAAACACAGCCCTAATAAATTGTATACACACAAGCTAAGATCACCTTAGAGAGCCATTTCATTGATCATCAGAGAAGGCCCTCTCTCTCCCTGACCACCCCAGCACTTGATCTCGGCTGGATCCTGCTCATTCCTGATTTTGCTTTATCCTTCCAGCTTGGTGTGCAGTGGCTTCTGGACACCCTGAGAGGGATTAAGTGGAGGATATGAAACCATACTGCACATGTATCCCTAGACACTGCATCTGTATACACACAAACATGTAACCCAACACACGTGTATGTATCTGTATATACACTGACATGCACACACACATGTGCTTCTGTAGACACACACACTAACATGCATTATACACATGTGCATTGGTATACACATACACACATGTGGATCTGTATATCCACATTAACATGTACACACACTAACATGTATGTACATGTGCATTTGTACATACAAACACACATACACTCATGTGCATGTGTACACACTAGCATGTATACACATGTGCATTTGTACACACAAACATGCACACACATGTGCATCTGTAGACACACACACTAATATGCAATGTGCACTTGTATACACATACATTGATGTGCACACACAGAAAAAGAGGAAGAAAGAAAAAGGAAAATGAGGGAAAGATGAGCCAGGGAGAGGGCATACCTGAAGAGAAAGGGCATTGACTCCATGTGTGGGATGTTGGAGAGGGATGCTGGAAAGCATGTTAATCCATGCGAGCTATGGAGGGGCTTTGAGCAGAGGAAGGTCACACTCAGACGTATGCCTTGGGGAGAAAGGAGGGTTGAAAGGCTCAATAGCTTCGAGGGAGCTGAGGGAGGTGCAGCAGTCCTGCAGAATACCCGTGAGATTTCATGTTGCCTAAACCTGACCAGGAAATTTCCCAAAGCTCTTCTTGCCTCAGGCCTCTTCCTGTGGCCAGTCAGCTCTTAGCTCAGGGCCCCGTACCTGCTCTGAGCCAGCTTCATGCTCTTTCTTTCCTTGTCCTTTGTACCCTGGCCCCAGACTCTGCTTCTCCATCCTCACCTTCCCCCCTGGCACTCTTGCAGGGCCGGGCTTGATGCTCATGGGGGTGTAGATGAAGTAACTTCTGGCTGCAAGCATCCCCAGCACAGAGACGGAAAGCACGCATGAGCTCTCCAGGGCTCTGGGTCAGGTCCCAGCCTCTGAGCAGGAGCTGTTGGGATGAATTAGCTGGGAGGCAACCTTTATTGTGCAGTGGGAAATTTGCTGATGTTATTGTTGAAACTCAGAGGAGGAAACAGGTCTTTACTTTGGCCTCGTCTCCAGGTCCTTTTGCCAAAAGCCATGAAAATGGTTCAGGCCTTTGCTGTCTGGTGGCTCTTTGTTTTCTCACACTTACAGCCTTTTATGGGTGCAGAGAGGGCTCAAGCTCTGAGGGTGAGGGGAGCCATGTGGTGCTATAAGATGCATCCAGGACAGCTGCAGAGGGAAAGATGGCTCACAGATGAAAGGAAGCCCACCGAGTCCACTCTAGCCACCTGTGTTGTGTGAGAACCACAGCCTCCAGGACCAACGAGTGTGTTCCTGTAGAGTTGTGACACTTGCTACAGCTGGATACATCAGGGAAGCCAAGAGACGACCGCTATGGGAGATCATCCTGTGCACGAGCTACAAGTGTCCCCAGCCAGACTCTGGGGAATAACCACACTCAGGGGTGCATATCCCCATAGGCTTCTGTGCAGTCAGAACCAGTCCTCCAGGGCACATCTGCTGGCTGTTTATCTATTCATTTGGAAAGCAAATTTTCCTCATATTATGGTGATAGGAGGTAAGGCCTCCTCCTGGCAGGGCCACATTAAGAGCAAGACCTGTAGCTCTGGGGTTCATGGCCTAGAAATCATATAAATGCCCCATTCAGCCACTCACAGCACTCAGCATCCACCAATGAATACAGCCATAACCCATTACTGGATCTATATGACCCTTGCTTTATGCAGTGTAAGCTCCTTTGCTTGGCTCCATGAAATTTTCGAGGCTGCACACTTGCTTTTGCTGACCTGCACCTGTCACTCCACCAGACCGTGAGGTCCTCAAAGCAGGTGTCCCCCTTTGTCTTTGAGATACTAGGTTTAGGCCAGTGTGGCAGGACATGCTGGGGTCCAGGGCACATGCCTATGATCTTTGAGCCTCACCTGGTGCTTTTTTTTTTGTATGTCTGATCCTCTGCATTCGCTGGTCTGTCCAGCTTGTTACACAGGGGTGAAGACGCTAGCTCATTTTTATAGTCTGGCTTCTACTTCCTAGGTAGTGTGTCCCAGGAAGACCCTTTAATTAGCTGCTCCAAGCTTGACCCCACGTAGATTAAAGGATAGAATCTAAGTCACAGGGTCCAGATGACACTGATTGAGGTCAACATCTTAAAGATAAAAGATTTTGGTGTGTGCAGGGAGGGCCAATGAACCAAGGTAGATGGCTCTGTGACCTCTTCATGGAGGATGGAAGGTGGAGCAGGTTGCAGTGTGAGCGTCACTGCACCCAGCCTGTCCTCTCAAGCACACATCAATATCTACGTGGCATTCCTCATAGGCACCCGCGAGTGTCTTCCCCACGGAGCTAGTGCAAAGCTCCCGTCTGTTTCCAGCCATGCACAGGACATCTGTCCCCAGACACAGACTGATAAGAAGCACACGGGGAGCAGAGAGTGGAAAAGTGTAACTTTCAGGAATGTCCTCCTGGAAGTGTCAACGGAAAGCTGCAATAAAGCTTCCAGAATAGGTAACTGCTTCTTTCCCTTACAGGCAGCCTGCATCTTGCAGAACAACTTCTCTGGAGGGCAGGACCCAGGCTGTAGGTGGCTTAGACCGTGATACCATGGCACCATGCTGCCTAAGGGACAGACTCCTGGAGGTGCCCTGAGTTCCACTGTGCTGGGGTCCTTATTCCCTGAACAACGGGACTCAAGAGGCAAGGGTTGTGGTGGCAGGCTCCTGGTAAAGTGCCTTCCACAACGGCTCCCTGTACCTACTGTGCCGTCAAGAGTGAGTTACAGCTTAGTCCAGGGTTAGGCTATGGGTGGGATGGCAAGCGCTGTTATTACCAAATGCCCTGCATGATTAACTAGGAAATTAATAGGCTACAGCTCCCTCTGCACGTGGTGAGCGGCTTGCAAGCCCGTAAATGTGCTGGAGTGCAAGTGCTGAGAAACACTTTGGCTCCACCCCCATCCATCAACTGCCCAAGACCTATGGGCCTTTGCAGAAAGTTTTCTCCAGTGCCCAAAATGCATTCCAGACACCAGAAACTGGCTTTGGGGACGACTTACTGCACCAGGGCTGAACCTGGGCATCAGGATGGTCTCAGTCAACTGGGCTGGGATTTTTGTTCTGTTTTCTGATTTTGTTTTCCTTTTGTGCAAGGGAGAAATGCTGTACCCACCTGCCAGCAGCCTGGGTACTGGAAGGTATGGTGGGGCATGGGTTCCTGTTTATTGCCTCTACTCTTCCCAATTGGAGAGTCCAGCTTTGTCCCTGGTCCTGTGGGAGGGTTGTCCCTAAAATGCCAGCCTAACTCCCAGAGCTTCTTGTCCTGTACCTGGGACCTGACTTCAGTGGACCTGTGGTCATTGAGATCACCCTGCTCGATCCTGGCTGAGACTAAAGACAGAGAAGCTTCCTCTTCATCCTGGACAGGGTGTGGGCAGAGGCACCATTTCCCCTGCTGGGGTTGGGTGTGGGCTCTGGTTCCCTCCTGGGGTCTGCTCCGTGGCGGGTGTACGAAAGCTGTCCCTCTCCTGCTAATACTTAGCCCACTGCAAACCCTCCCACGCCCACTGTAGAACTGAATTCCATCTGGATTAGCGTTAAGTATATTAAAAAAAATAGGGACCCAGAAAAGTGAGAATTAAGTAGAATTTAATATTCATCCCACCTCGGGAGAGAGCAGCTTTTCCTAAGTTTAGAACTAATACAAGGAATCAGAAGAGAAAATATGGACAGGCTTGACTGCGTCGGAATGAAAATCTTCTGTATGTCAGATGAAACTGCCAAAGCCAAAGGCCCTGGCTGCGCAGCCTGGAAAAGACATCAGCGGCAAGTGTGACAGCAAAGGCTTAATTTCTTTATTAAAGAAAGAGCTTCTCGACTTTCTCTGAGGATGTGGAGAGCACACAAGGCTGCGGAGTTGAGGCTGTTTTTAAGAGAGGAAGGTCACTAAGGGACAGGCCTTACCAGTGCCCTAAGAGAGGCAGAGCTTGAGGTGGCAGGACTAACAGTGCTCATTCATTCATTCATTCATTCATTCACTTACTAATAATGTATTTACTTATTTATTATTTGTAAATTATTACATTTTTTGTTTTTAAATGTGTATAGTGTTTTGGATGCACATGTGTCAATGTTCTGTTTGTGTGCTTGATACCTGTGGAGGTCAAAAGATAAGCTGGATCCCCTGGAACTGGAGCTACAGACAGTTGTGAGATGCCACTTAGGTTCTGGGAATTGAACCCCCATTCTCTAGAAGAATAGCCATTGTTCTTAACCACTGAAAACCCCTCCAGCCTCAACAGTTTATTTTTAATGTGGATTTTCTTCAGGGAGTATGTTTTGCTTTTAAAACAGAAGAAGAATATAAGCAGTATGTGTTCAATAGTATCTGTGACTCATAATCATTGTCATCCTAAGTGCTGTGGTCATCCCAAGCTGTACAGCAAGCAGTCCTATGCATCTGCTCATTTAACCATGCGCACTCACCCCCTTTCCATGGCTGCATTTGCTACTGTTCTCATTTTAAAGAGAGGAAAACTGAGGTCCAATGGAGTTAAGATTAAGGGCAGGATGCCAACAGATTTGGGGGGTTCTGATGTGTTCATGTGAGGCTTTGGCCCCAACATCTTCAGATCAGGGGCCCTGGCAGCTGAATCAGCCCTGAGCGTGTGTAGAGAGGCTGAGGGAACCTTCGTCACTCAGGAAGGTCAGTGTACCCCTACTCCCATTGCTTCATTTTCTATTCCCAGTAAAACAGAAAAGCAACAAGCAAACTAGGCTGGCAAAAATCTGGAAGCACTGTGGGCAGCCGAGAAGACTTCACTCACAGGCAGGAGGAGCCACGTGTGAGGTTGCCCATGTTTGTGATATAAAAATGAGGCCGAGGTGTTCTTGGACTAATTGAGGAAGCATCTTTGAGCTCAACATAAGTTGGGGAAAATAATAGAAAAGACAAAAGCATCAAGAGGAAGCTGGCACATCATTCAGGGTGGCCTGTGCTGCCCCAAGCAAATTCTCAGTCTGGTTATGCTGCTCAGAAGATGTGTCCTCAGACAAGACTCCCAAAGTCCTTGAAAGGCTTCCAACAGAATCAGACTAGAGGATGAAAGTCCCAGAGGAGAGAGCCTCAGGTTGGTGAGATTGCTGCCCTGATTTCAGGCAGTGTTCTCTGCCCACTGCCTTGAGCTTCATGGTGATATCTCAAGCTGTCTGTGGATATGGGTTTGGAGAAATTGAAAAGGTGGACTGAGCACAGCAGGTAGTTCTGACAAAAGGGGACAGTGGTGGGTGGAGTAGTACCAGCCGTGTGTTCAGGATCACAAGAAGACCACCTGGAGTCAGTATCCATGGCGCCAAGCCCCAGAGGACAGCTTCAGACGCTTCCAGGTGAAGGTTCACAGGCATCTGAGAAGATTTGCATGTGATTCAGCTGCCAAGGCTCAGGGCACCCACAGTGAAGCAGAGATGGCTGAGGAGGTGTTAAGGAGGAAATGCAGATCCCAGTGGCCCAACAGGGCAGTGGTACTTGGGGTCACCAAAGATAGTCAGATCCTCTCAAAACAGATTCTACAAAGTTGAGTATCTTAGGAGCTAAAGTGAAAGGTCTAGAAACTGGGCAATGCCCAGGAGGGAAAAGACACAGTGACCATCAATGAGAGAATGAAGTGGCTTCCTCAAAGGGGACCATGGCTGTCTCCATTCTGAAAGTGAGAAAACCCAGGGACAGAGGAGATTAGAGCCCATGCCCCACAGCCCAACATCCTGTCAGGGCAAGGTTTTTACTATTACTCAAAGTAAGGATGCCAAGAGAGGGAAGGAGGGTGGGCTCCTCTTTTTCCAAGGCTTGGGACTCAAGCTTCTCCAGGTGGCTCTGCTGTTCCTCTTGGGTCTTGAACTTCTCTATCACCCTGCCACTTCCCGCAGGACTTAAGCTTCTCCATATGGCCCTGCTGCTCCTCTTTAGGCCTTGACCTCAGGACCTTGGAAATGACTTGAGGTTAAGCTTGAACACTTTTGGGATGGGGTCCAAATCCAGCTTCTAGATATAGTAGGTACTCCACAAATCCTCTTTGAGAAGCCAGGTCCAGAACACAAGCATCCTTCTGCTGGTGAACATTGGATGGGAAGCTTATCTGAATTTACCCCACGCCACTCTTCTCTTATTTCAAGGTTCAACTCAACTCAACCCATCTCACACACTGCAGAGTCTCACAGTTCCTTCTCTCCAGCTCATTTCACACCCCCAACCAAATATCTGGTCATTTCCCATGTAATTTTCAATTTAAAACAAACAGCACCAATTTAGTTGATCTCAATCCTGTTGTATTTGGTTCCTCCTGCTCAATTCATGTTTCCTTTCTCCAATGGGACTAAATTCAGCCCCCTCCAATTCATTTCAATTGCCTTCCTACCAGAATTCTGTCTTTTAACCCAATCTTTGCCATCAATTCATCTCAGTCAAATTTTCTCTCCTACCCGAGCTGACTCAGCCCCCGCTGGGCCAGTAGTCCGATGTCCCCACTCTAGTACAATGATCTCATTCTGCTTCCCAGGTCTAAGTTTCTGCATCCCATGGGGTTCCATCCTCCTTGACGTGAAGTAGCATTCTTTGGAAAAAAAAAATACTGTTCAGACATATGTTGGCCATAGCGGAGCTGTGAACATCCATCACTTCCTGTTTTTCCCAGGACAGTGCCAGGAGAGAAACAGCTATCTGTGCCAGGGTCACTGTTTCCATGGTAGACAAAGGAAACAGACAAACTCTGTACCATGATAGAGCCTTAGTGGAAACAGGTGCATGCCTTGAACCTGGGCTATTGTTGGCAAAGCTCTTGTTTAACGTTTACTCAAAAACTGCCATTCATTGTCTGATAATATCGCTCAATGATGTTATGATGTTAGTATGCCCTAAGGCATCATACTCTTGCCTATGTTTGTTGTGGACAGCAGTGAACTGTACATCACTATTTTAATTGTAGACATTTGAGTGAGCATCCTCTGTCCCCTCCATACCATGGCTCAGTAGGCCAGTAACATCCAGCTGTGTGCCATTGCTCCAGCCACCATAGATATAGCTCCCCTAGTCCTTCTGGTTTACTGACTTGTGCTGTGCAAGTTCTGCCTGTTGCGTTCACTGTTGTACTCTTGCCTTCTTAGATGAGCTATTGCCTTCAAGAAGCATCAGGGCTTTGACAACTAGGCTAAGAGGATAATCCAAGAAGTGGGAGCAAGACCTTAGGCACAAGTGAAATTAGGGCAAATACAAATCAGAGGACTAGGTAACCAGAGAGCTTGAAGACACCCAATTTTCTTATAAAAGACACAAGGTGAGTTTATATGGCCACCTCTATCTTTTTGTATGTGTGTGTACATGTGTATGTATATGTTCATATGGTATATGTGCCTGTGTCAATGCACTTGTGTATATATGTTCATGTGATATGGAGGTAAGAGGTCAACCTTGAGTGTTATTCCACAGGAATAATCTACCTTGCTTTTTGAAACACGGGTATTATATTGGCGTGAAGTTCTCTAAGAAGGCTAAGTTGTCCAGCCAGCAAGTCCTAGGGGTCTGCCTGTCTCTACCTCCCCAGTGTGGAGATTACAAGCAGGTGCTGTCATGACTGCTTTTTACATGGTTTCTGGGAGATCAAACGGAGGTTCTAATGCTTGCAAAGGCAAGCATTTTGTTAACTGAGGTGTCTTCCTAGCTTCCTATCCCTTTTATTTTCCACCCAAACTATTTGGTCTAGTCTCTGTCCCAGTATGGAGAAATTGAAACTTCAGTACTGAGTATCTGTGGACAGCTCCCTGGAAGGCTTGGTTGTCTTCCCTCGGCTGCTCTATCAACAGTCCTGCGGACCCCCCTACACAATGACTAATCTGGCCTGGTGCAGCCAGGTCCTTCCTAAGAAGTAACAGATATGCTGAGTCTCTCCTGGGAGACAGACAGGATTGTCAGACTCTGTCTTAGTGTTATCAGGACCACAGGTCCTTACTTGTTACAAGGAATGTCTTTGAGGTCTTTTTCCAGGCACTCAACAAGAGCTCAGCAAAGAGCTAGGTGTTACAATGTTACCCCAACATCCAGTTTGTGAACTAGACAGTGGGACAGATTTGAGGAGGAAGTGGTTTCATGAGGCTTACCTTAGGATAAACCTGGGAAGGAAAACCCAGTCAATTTGCCTGAATTTGGCATTGGCCAAGTTTATATGGTGGTGACACTAAGTCCTAAGAAGGAGATATTTGACTCAAAGAATGGAGAATTTTTGGTGAGGTTTTAGCCATGTCGAGACACGGAGGAGCAGAGGGTGTCACTGGTTTATTTGGTTGCCACAGTTACCCGTGACTAAGGCTGGCATCTTCTCTTGTGAGAATGAACCCAAATCCAGACTAATAGAGAATCTCAGGTTAGAGAGGAACAGGAACCAGCTTGAAATAACCCAGGAGTTGCTGTACCAAAGCTGCTACTGACTTACAGTGTTCTTTGGATCAATGTCTCTGGATTACCCACTGACTTCCCCCATCCTCGGACTTTAGATCTTCAGTGTGCTGATGTTATCTCTTCTGGGTTTTATGATCGCATTGCAGGAACTACCATTTCTATGAGGATATGTGATTCATAAGGGGAATGAGAAGGGGCCTGCATCAATCAACCATTTCTAAGAATGACTGGACCAGGAGTTTTTTCTTCAGTCCATGAGGCCCATCTTTTCTGGGCCTGAACATCTGGTCACTTTGGTGAGGAGCCTGAGTTATGAAAAGCCTATGGTCACAGTGCAGCTGTTTTCAGTGTCTGTACTTCCCCACTGCAGGCTTAAGCTGGACTCTGGCATCTGTCCTCCACAGACAGCACCTATGGCTCTTCAACAGTCTGCACAGACACAGGAATTAATGTGTCATCAGCCTATACATGGACCAGCTGCAGTATTAGGTCCTGAATGTCTGAAAGCCACATGCTAAGTTCCATGTGACAACTTTGGGGTTCTGAAGTTGGGGCTTCTATAAACTTGACCTTGATCAAAGCCATTTTTCAGCAATGATACCTATAGGGTTCTTTCAGGGTGAGTGAAGCTGCTGGGTCAGGGAGTCAGCTATGCACATGGTTTGGGAGTCAAGGAGCTGGATGCTTGGGACAACACTGAGGTCATTACTCAGGTAAGAGTAGAGATAGATTCTGAAGGGCGGAAGAAGGGAAAGAAGAGCCCTCAAAGTGTTCCTTGCAATCTTGGTACTGAGCAGTAGAAGAATGCCGAGTACCTACCTACTCTCAGGGAAGTTCTGTAGCTGAGGAGGTGGGTGCAAGACCTATGCTCAAATCCTGGCTCAGGTGCTGAGGAACAATCTCTCTTTCTTCCAACTATAATCACATCCATGTGATAAGAGTGGCTGACTCTTGCTTGGCCCTGTTCATTGCCTATTGCTGATTGGTGAAGAGAGTCACCCACTCTAACCTGGACTAGTCAAAGTGCTATCCTGAGATTCCTAGTTGCAAAGTTCTGACTCTGGACCTTGGCTTGCCCTTCAGTGTAAGGTGTAGTCAGCCACCTCTTTGTATCAGTAGACAGAGGAGGTTGACACTCCAGGGTCAGAGGAAACACTTGTGTGTGACCTAAGATAATGCTCTGTGAAGCTTAAATATCCTTCTTGAAGAGCATCCTCAGTTCCTTTTGCTCAATCTCCAACATCCCCTTTGAGTCCACTTTGCCAACCCCTGGATGCCATTCACTCTGGTCCTCCCTCACCTTTGCTTTTCTTCCTTTTATTTTTATGTGTATAGGTATCCTCCGTGCATTCACCCTCCATGCATTCATGCAGACAGATGTATGCCTGGTGCTCACAGATGCCAGAAGAAGAAATTGGGTTTCCTGCTACTAGGGTTTTCAGCAAGTGGTTGTGAGCTCCCATGTGGTGCTAAGAATTGAACCGGGGTCAGCAGCCAGTGCTCTTTCCTACTGAGCCATCACTTCAGATGCCTTTAGATTTTCCAATTGCTCATCTCTAACCTTGGTAATCTCTATGCTTAGTGTGCTGAGGATGCTGATAACTCAATAGATACCCACCCCTCACACTGCACACACCTCACACACACTCAGTCCTCACACTGCACACACCTCACACACACTCAGTCCTCACACTGCACACACCTCACACACACTCAGTCCTCACACTGCACACACCTCACACACACTCAGTCCTCACACTGCATACACCTCACACACACTCAGTCCTCACACTGCACACACCTCACACACACTCAGTCCTCACACTGCACACACCCCACACACACTCAGTCCTCACACTGCACACACCTCACACACACTCAGTCCTCACACTGCACACACCCCACACACACTCAGTCCTCACACTGCACACACCCCACACACACTCAGTCCTCACACTTCACACACCTCACACACACTCAGTCCTCACACTGCACACACCTCACACACACTCAGTCCTCACACTGCACACACCCCACACACACTCAGTCCTCACACTGCACACACCCCACACACACTCAGTCCTCACACTGCACACACCTCACACACACTCAGTCCTCACACTGCACACACCTCATACACACTCAGTCCTCACACTGTCAGGGAAAATGAGAAACAGTTCATGAGCTAGTTGAATAGAGATGGTGGCTGCTTAGAGTTCTGTAAGCACTCTAAGTCAATCGGTGTGTGTGTGTGTGTGTGTGTGTGTGTGTGTACACATGTGCACTCATGTGTGTGTGTGTTTCCTGTTTAATGAGTGTCAAGAATAACATTGACATACCTAGCCTGTGTTAATCTCTTTGCCCCTCAGCATCTGGTTTCCACCTGCAAATTTGGAGATTGAAGCCAGAATGTGGTGCTTGGCAGCCTCTCATCACGCTGTGAGAAGCTGAGTTTCATAGAGTAGAAGGGAGTCACGGCACTGGAATGTGGGTCTCTCCTGACACACACACACACACACACACACACACACACACACACACACACACACACACGGGGATGAGTCTGCCTCTCTTAGCATCTGTCTTTCCAGCTGGGAAGTGCGTACTCAGAGAGGTCAGCCTTGCCTCCCACAAGTAGCATCTTTAACAACCCGACTGATCTCTGTGCTCAAAGCACAGGATGTGAGCAGTCCCCCTGAGAGCTCACTAGGTTGAACTCTGATAGAAGTCCAAGGCTCTCAGACTGCCTGCATGCCTCAGGATGGCTTTAGGAGGCCAAGAGTTTTGTGAAACTGCTGAGGCAGGAACTGAAGAACAAGGGAGGGCCTGTGGCTCCAGGACTTGCTCAGCAGGTATGCGCTCTACCTGTGGCAAACCTTACTTGATCTGCTCCTCTAGCTTGAGGCCTTTTGTAACCTTTTCTCATCCATCTTGTGGGCTTCAGGGAGTCAGTCACAGTACTGTTCCACGTGGATGTCAGAAAGGACTGTGTCTTTGATTTCGATCATTACCTGTTACCCAACAAGTTGGGCAGTGTGTATGTGTGTGTGTGTGTGTGTGTGTGTGTGTGTGTGTGTGGTGTGTATGGTGAGTTAGAGATCTGTTCCTTGTCTTGCTTGCCCAGCATCCTTCACCCTTCTCCAGACCATTCTTACAGTCTCTAAGGCTCTCAGCTCAGCCCCACAAGGTAAATAGGGGCAGACAGAGTGGAAATTTGAGGTCAGAGAGCCTATCCCTGTTGCCAGCCCAAGTGCCGGTGTGTGCAAGAGTGACAGAGATAATTTCCCAAACACCATCTGAGCCTGGTGAATGTTGATGAGGATGGTGGCTTTTTAAATTTTAAATTAGAAATTACATTTTTTCCCGCTGCCAAAATAAAGATGAGAAACCGACTGAATCTGGTTCTGAAGGGGGCTGGAGCCAGAGAAAACATGTCTGCCAGGTTCTGTGTTGAACAAACAGACAGGGAGCCTGGGGCACCCGTGGAGGGCAGTCTTGGGTTCTTGTCTGGCTGTCAGTGTAGCCACATACAGCCCACAATCATGGTGACTGAGGGCTGGGACTTAGGGTCCCATGATGTGTGCCAAAAGCAGGCTGCAGCTGGAGGCCAGTGAGTCTCCTCTTTGGAAGGAGGCTGGCTGCTTTCCCACTCATGAGTGTGAGGATGCTGGCAAGCACTGCAGGCCACACTGGACTCCTGAGATGCTGCTTCTGGCCCTTCCATCATCTTTGTTATATGGGTACCACTCAAAAGTGAGGCCTGAGACTGTCCCCTGGTAATGCTGGTACACATTCAGAGGCAGTAATGGGACTATTGGGGATAGAGGACCTGTAAGGTGGGAGAGATGACAGATTGCTTGTGCTCTTAGTGCTGGAGTGTTCCTCTGGGCTCTGGGGGTTCTGTGCTCATAGTAGGTCTTGGTCCCACACTATCACCAGGATGCTGCTAAACAATGCTCCCCCCAGCATCTACCAGAGATAGTTTCACTATTGTCCCTTCATTGTACAATTGGGGAAGCTGAGGCTCAGGAAAGAAGATTGGTGTTGGCTTAGGGTCTGCTGGACCAGAAGCCCTGCTCAAGTCTCCTTCTCCCAAGCTTCATGCATGCAAAGAGCCCCAGATCTCTCCCCCACTGCAGCCCCCAATCTATGTGAGTGCTTTGGCTATGGCTGCCTCTTTCTGGCTGTCCTGCTTGAGAGCTTCCCCCCTCTCCAAGCCAAACTCCTTTCTCTGACTGGCCACACCCCACTGCCTCCTGCCATCCCTCAGAACATGTTTTATTTTTCCTTTTCCATTCACTGTGGCCTCTTCATCACATCCACCTGCAAAATAGAACAAGGAAGAACAGCATGAGAATGTCTAGGTGACTCCAGCCCCGTCTTCCCGTGAGTATGTTCTTGGTTTTCCTCTCCAGCTTGCTCCTGTCCGGCTACACTTGGGGAGTTTCCTCCCCACTCTGTCCTCCTGCAATCTCCTACCTCCAGCTCATCAGAACTCTGTCCCTTTTCTTGCTTCTGCAGAGTGGGGCCCTGGCTTATTTGAAGCAAAGACTTTGTGAGTTTGGTGCTATACATGGAGCAGGGGTGAAGCTTAGGGCTTCCTGAAGGCTGAGGATGCTCATGCCATGGCTGTCCACCTTCCAACATGGCCTGACTCAGAGCCATATATAGCACTACACTGCCCCCGCTAATCAAAACTTCAGAATCCCTCAAATTTCCCTCCAGACTCATTAAAGGGATCTTCAACTATGTCTGTGGCCTCCTCTGGAGTCCTGACTCTGTCCTGTCTTTAAGGCTATTGACATGGAAGATTTTACTGAGGAAGAGCTATTCTTTGAATGATGTTATGTAGATGATATATAGATGAAGGCAGATGAGTGGCTGTAGGGACGAGACGGGGTGAGGTTAGCATCAATAGAGGGCTGAGTGCTGAGCCTGCCAGGTTCTGTGGTTTTGCTATTCACTATGGTGATGGCTCATAGAGTACATGTGTCCCACAGAAGTACATGAACACAGAACACAGGCACAGAGAAACTAAGCATACAGACACACATAGACACACAAATACATTGTACATGTGGACAAACACCAATACATGCTATACATCTAAACAACCACAGATACTATGCATATAGATACGTACATAGATACATACCATATACTTTACATATAGGTATGTAAAAATTAATGCTGTATATAGACATAAATAGATCCGATGCATAAAGATACACATAAATGCTCCATATATAGATACACATAGACACATATAAACACTGTATATATAGATGCATATATAGTTGTATAAATATATACTATGTGTAGAAACATATTAGATATATACATATATATTAGGCATATTAGCACACATACACATACACAGAGATACATACACATCTATACTGGCACAGATACACAGACATGCACACAGTCACTTACACATATATACACAGATACAAACAAACATACAAGAAACTCATATGTATACAGACAGACATGTACATATAATCATTTGTGTACATGCACAGGCATATGTGTACACCAATACACATGTACATAGACATTTATACACATAGACAGGTCCACACAGACATATAAGCACAGAACCACAGGCATATGCATACACTTAGGCACATACATACACAGATGCACTTTGACATATATGCAAATGCACACATACCTGCTGAAAGGCATAGGGGCCTGTGGTCTGCACTGCAATGGCTTTGGGTTTGCTGTGTGCTGAGGTTGGAGAAAACCAGGAGGATGATGAGTGACAGAATTTGTGTCATTACTGCCACTTTTTTGAATTCATGTATCCTGCAGTAAAATTCTGACTGTTTTGGTGGGACTCGGAGAAAGGCAGCAGGGAGAATAAAGTGGGGGCGGGGCTGGAGAGAAGAAGGGACTAGACAGGAAGAAGTGAGGATGTGGTGGGGGCAGGGCTCCTCCACAGTTGTGTCATGAGATGATGGTCTGCCCCAGGTTGGAAGAGGTGCGGTGTATCCAGGGTGTGTTGCTAGTAATGTCAGAGTAGGCGTCTGCAACGTCCACAGGCAGAGTCCTGACATCTTTGTGCTATACTCTGGGCCTAGAATATGCCCATCTTTCTGGTGAGCCTGGTGTAGCCCCTACAAGAACTTGAGTCAACACCACCTTTCTTTGGCTAGCTGGTCTTTATAAAAGGGGCTGCTGCAGGGCAAGTGTTGGGGGAGGCTATGGTAGAAACACTCTGCTAAAACTTCTCTCCAGTGTAGTCCATTGCTCTGTACAAAGGGTTATGTAGATCAAGATAATTCCCCATCTCTTCATTTTGTATTCACTCTACCATTACCTTCAGCTCTGCAACCCAACCTCACTCTCTCAACCTCTGGAGCCCCTTTCTTGGAGGCTTTGACCTACAGAGAACCCCATCACCTCAGGGCAGAGTCCAGGACGTGTGGGTTGCCTCTGGAGGCAGCTCCTGTCAGACTCCATATGTCTCTTCCACCTGTACAAGCCCACTACCAGACCCCCAGGAAGCTCTCAGCCTTGGCATGGAGAACAATCCCTCCTCATTTTCTTTAATAGGCTGTTCTGGAGTTCTTTATTAGGCTTGGCCTCTTCTTTCCAAGGGCAGGCATTGGATTTTTTCTTAGTGTTCTATTGCTGTGAACAGACACCATGGCCACAGAAGAGCCTTTTTTTAAAAAAATTATTTATTTTTATTTTATGTACATTGGTGTTTTGCCTGTATGCATATCTGTGAGAGGGTGTCAGATCCCCTGGAACTAAAGTTACAGATGGTTATGAGCTGCCCTGTGGGTACTAAAGTTGAACTGGGGTCCTTTGGAAGAACTGTCAGTACTCCTAACTGCTGAGCCATCTCTCTAGCCTCCAACCACGGCAACTCTTATAAAGGAAAAATATATAACTGGGGCTGGTTTATAGCTCAGAAGTTTAGGCCATTATTGTTATTGTAGGAAGCATGGTAGCATCCAAGTAGACACAGTGCTGAATAGGTAGCTGAGAATTCTACATTGGACCAGCCGGCACAGAAAGACTGGCACTGGTTTGAACATTGGAAACTCCAAACCCCACCCCCAGTGACACACTTCCTCCAACAAGGCCACACCTCCTAATTCCTGTTAAGAAGCACCACTTCCTCATGACCATACATTCAGATATATGAGCCAATGGGAGCCATACTTATTCAAACCACTACAGGCATACCTCACCCATTCTCCCTGCAACCTTCCAGCAGCCTTGGGCCAGCTGCCATCTGGTAGAGAAACAGTGAGCTGCCCTCCATGTGGACAATGCCCTCATTCTGGCTCCATGTGAAGGAACAGAACTCAGTGACAGGTGATAAAACATTCAGTGACATTTATGCAGAAAGTGCAGGACCTCCTGATCATCTTGGAAAGAATCTTTGAAGAAGGTCAGATGCTGATGGGGTGCTGTTGGGTTGGTTGTGGGTAACTGAGCAGCTGGCCAGGTGTGCAACTCAAGAATGAGGACAGGTGGTAGTGCCCACCCAGCACAGCAGGGAGGGAGATGTCGGTCGGAGCTGATCGAGATAAGACTGGTAACAGCTTGGCCTGGCTCTGTCTTCTAAGCCCCGAGATCTTGGCTTGACAGCTACATTTTTTAGGAGAATGTCAGGGTTGATAGGGAGACCTATGGTATCCATTGCCAGGTTTCTTTTCTCTGCCTGGATTCCAAGAAAACAGGTTCAGAAATCAGAATTCAGCTTAGTTTGCTATTTGTGGGGCAGAGAACAGTGTTATGGCTCTGTTGAGCCCCCTTCCTCTCCTCACCTACAAGGACTGTGGAAGGTCAGACTCTAAAGGACCACCAGCTATTAATTATAGCCAGTCCCACTGGACCCACAGAACATAACAGCTGGTTATCAAATACATACCGGAGGCTTAGGGTGGGCCACAGTTTGCACCTCCCCTCCCTGCTCTAGGCCATGGTGAAGCATCTGATGTCCATCTCTCCCAACCATGGCCTGAGGAAGGAAGAAAGGCCCATTTAATAGAGGAAGGTGAGAGCCAGGTTAAGCCTCAGCTGCAACCTCAATGGAGAGCTCCCAGGAGCAGCAGAGGCTCAGGGCCAGGAATAGAGGAATTTGTTGAAGCTTAGACAGGAGCTGGATAAGGAGGATATGGGAGAGCCAGATCTATCTCTGTATCTCTGCCTAAGTATCTGCACAAGGGGCCTGGCCTCAGTCACTTGCTCTGGAGGGGAGGTGACCAGTCCTTGCTGGGTGGCTCAAACAGGAACCTGACTCCCAACCCTTGTCCCTCTAATGCCCCAGGAGAACAAAGAGAAAAATGTAGGGAATGGAGCCCCACAGGTTTATAAGCTGAGCTCTGATTCTTCTTATGCACAGACCCTCGATCCCATTCTACACTGAGCCCTGATCCTGGGCACACTGGACTTGATTTTGAGACTTGATTGCAATAATTTATTCCTGATGCTGGTTATTGTCTTAGTTTTCAGTTTATGTGATAGGATACCATGACTGAAATAAAAATAAATAAACAAAACCCACTCCTACCTAGTGCTATGTTGCTATGATGGGGAGGAATGGGTTTATTTGGCGTATACTTTTATATCATAGTTCATCATTAAAGCAAGTCAGGGTCGGAGTTCAAAACAGAGCAGGAACCTGGAGGGAGAAGTTGATGCAGAGGCCATATAGGAGTGGTACTTCCTGGCTTGCTCATCATAGCTTGCTCAGCCTGCTTAGTTATAGAACCCAGGACCACCAGCTTAGAGGTGGCTTGCCCACATCAATCACCAATTAAGAAAATGCTGGATCTTATGGAAGCATTGTCTTACTCGAGGTTCCCTGTTCTCAGACGACTGACTATATCTTGTGTCAAGCTGATAGAAAAACTACCCAGCACAGCAACTTATAAAAGAGTTTAGTTGGGTTTACAGTTTCGGAGGTTAGAGTCCATGGTGTGGAGAAGGATCAGGATCAACTGAGAGCTCATGTCTGGATCTGGAAGAGAGGGAGGGGGAGAGAAGAAGGGAGGGAGGAAGAGAGAAAGAGAATGGCCTAAGTCTTTTGAAACCTGTCCAAGACCACTCCAATGACATACTTCCTCCAGCAAAGCCATTTCCTAATTCTTCTTAAACATTTATTCCAACTGGGACACATGAACCTATGGAGGGCAGTCTCAATCAAAAAAACACAGTTTAATATCGAGCCCCAAAACTGATCACTGAATGAGGCTGACCCTGGTCACACACTGAGCCCTGACCATTATCACAACCTGACCCCGATGCTGGTTACACACTGAGCCCCGTTCTTACACGCACAATGGGCCAGACCATGCTCACATATGATCCATATTCTGGTTATACTTTGATCCTGGCCTGTGCCCTCACATTGAGCATACAGAGTATGAACCTGGTCAGCTCCAGTCCAGTCCTCTCCAGCCTGGAAACTAGGGCTCTGTATGTAGTTGAGGTTGGCTAAGTTGCCTTTTCTTGTCTTTGGGACTTGGGTCAGAGCATGCCACTTTCTCTGGGAGAATGAACTCCTTGTACATAGGGTCTATGCATTCCAGTTCAGGTTGCTGGCTGAAAACCACATACCAAAGCAGGAAGCTGAGAAGACTGAGGAGTAGCTCTTCAGAGCCCTTCACACATGGTCCTGCTACCTCAAGGGGCAGACAGTGGACCCACTTTATAGACAAGGAAATGGAGGCCATAATTCTCTGCTTAAGACATACATGGGGCCCCTGGACCTTACCACCAATGCTTACCACTCATCTGGCTCCCAATGAGAGCCCAGACATTCTAAGGGCATTCAGGCCTCTGCCAAAGCTCCAGTGACCTGGTGATGTTCCCATCCTGGCCTAATGCTGCACATATAAAGTAGGTGGATGGAGACATGTCTCCCTCTGCACCTGTAGATCTGGCTATTTTTAAGTGTTTGCCAGGGAAAAGAAACCCTTCCGCCTTACCTTTGTTCCCCCCTAATCTTCTTGAGAGCCACTTCAGTGTCTAGGATGGACTTTAGTATCACTTGCAGTTGAGTATCACTTCTCTGGCTTTGTCCCAGACCTTTCAGGTCCCAGGGGCCCAGCCGGCAAGCAGAAAGAAGATATTTTATGGTTCTGGGTCTCGGCCAGCAGGGAGCCAGTAAGAGATGTAGGGTGCCAACATGCTGCTCTCAGCATGCGTCAGTTCCCCCCACATAAATATGCAGCCTTTAAAATTTAATAAAAAACATACCAATTATAAAAGCTATTTACCCAGTCAGATCAATCATAGGCCATTGGCGTGTTTATGTCTGAACACCTGATTTCAGCTCGTAAGTCACTTTTATGCCCTCCTTAGGAGTTAACAACCCCAATAAGCACTTCAAGTGATGGTACCTACCTACCAGGCCTGAATCCCTGGGCCAGTTCTGTCCCTTGGCCTATCTCATGTCAGAAGCTCAGGAGTCCAGGACTGGGACTAGAACTTTGCAGCCTTGGCATATTGTCCTTGTAGATAGGAGTTGGCCCTCCCCTCCTCCAGGAATATTTCTGCATTAGTGACTTTTCTCCTCAGGGTGACCAAATACCTGTGAAGAAGCAACTTAAGAGAGGATAATTCTGTTTTAGCTCACAGTTCATGGGATAAGGCTCATCATGGTGGCGAAGGTTCTACGCTCAGCCAGCATGAAGATGAGGGTGCTAGCTCACATCTAGGAGGGGAGAGCAGGATGAGGGAGATGACTACAGGTGCTCAGCTTCCCCCAATTTCTTTCAGTTTTGGATCCCCTCTGGTAGAATGACCCACCCCCTCCTCAATTAAAGGATACTCATAGACACACCCCAAAGTGTGTTCTCTAGGGTGTTTCAATCCAGTCAGGCTGAAAAATCAGATGAACCATTACATCCCAGTCCACCCTGAGAAGAGAGTTATCCTTTCTCTCTCTCTCTCTCTCTCTCTCTCTCTCTCTCTCTCTCTCTCTCTCTCTCTCTCTCTCTCTCTCTGGGTACTAGCAAGAGAAAAACAAGTTTAACTTATGCTTTTCAGCACATACAGGGCTACTGTTCAGGCCTGTTGTGGTGGGACGATCCCAAAGAGATGAGAAGCCCCCACTCTTACCTGGCACTAGAGGCCTGGCTAAGGTCAGGATGAAGGCAAGTGGCCTTCAGGACACAGACTTCCCAAGCATCATGCTAATTAGGTTATAGCTGGGACAATTTGGGAGTGAGACCACAATGACTATAGAACAGAGGACGTGGCAGGAGGTTCACTGTTTCTCGGTATGTTCCCAACATTTGCCTGGCCGGTAGCCTTGGGCAGGTTTTCAGACCTTGGAGCTTCCATTTCCTGCAAGGAGAAGTTGGCATGAGTGTAAATGAATCATCGTGTGACTGTGTCTCAGTACACATCTGCAATGTGTGTTCCCTCTGTCCCCACTTTCATGAATGGCATCAGTTGTTGGGGGACAGTTTGTCTTAGAGATGCATAGACCCTGACTGTCCATATTCCTGGATTTGAGGCCCAACTCTGCCTCTCAGTATGATGCTGGACACAACATTTAGATTTGTTATGTCTCAGGCTCCCTAGAGAGACTCAGGTACCACGACAAGCATCTGTCAAGATTAGACAGGCATCCTAGAATGGAGATATGAGAGCTGGAGCCAAAGTAACCATGCTGAACTACAATGAGATGCTCACGGTTCAGGATAACACAAGCAAGCTACCATAGAAGAAAATATCCAAACCCTTCCACAATGTGGGCAGTTGTCATCTGTTCTGTGTAGGTACAACACAGAGACTGTGCCTGTTCTGTCCTGGTGATGTCACTGTGTACCTGGCGGGCTCTGCATGTGTGCTATTTTCATGTCACTAACAGGAGACATGGAACAGCTTCCTGAGGAGAGACTGAGACATGGTGTGTAAGCTGTGACCCATGATGCCTGCCACAGGGTAGGGTTCATAATGGCTCCATAAATTTACTATCGCTTGCCTGCTGTGTATCATGATCCACTTGGCAATTTGCAATTTTTACTCCATTTAATCCTTCTAATGGCATGTTGTGTTTTTTCTAAGGAAACTTTGTAAACATTTCCTGTTTCTCCTCATGAAGCTTGCTAGACTCAGTGGCAGGACCCAGACTCAAGTGAGAAGAGGCATTAATGAACAGAAGTTCCTTCTTCCTTTGTAAAGGGCCAGTGCCAGCTCAACAGACCTGGCCTGGTAGTTCTGCTGCACAGGGTCTGCAGGGCCTCAGTTCTTTTGGTGGTGGTGTAACAAACATGGCTTCCATTCCCAAAGCCTTTTCACAGAGCAGAGCCCAGCACAGACCTTCTGGACCATACGGGGAGAAAGTCATGTGAGGGTAGCAGCTGAATGCTTATGGGAGCTCCTAAACTGACTTTCTATAGTCTGCTGCAGTCATTGACCAGAATCATTCATCATGTGGCTATACCTATGCAAGAGAAGTTGGAATGTATAGTCTTTGGCTGAATGTTCTCCTGTGAAACCATGTCTTTAAAATTGATGATGATCAGAGGTGATCCAAACACCTCAGACTCTCCAGAGCCTTAGCAGTTCTGTGTTATTTTTGAAGTTTTACCAGGGAGCTTTTGCTTAGCTTAAAGCTGCATTTATTAATTTCAAGACTATGATTGGAAGTAGCATGTGACTCCACTGACAGAATACTTGCCTAGCATGCACAAACCCCAGCACTGCACTTCCGTGATCCCAGCATTTGGGAGGCAGATACAGGATCAGAAGTTCAAGGTCCTCTCGACTATACAGGGAGTCCAAGGGCAGCCTGGGATAGGTGAGACTATGTCTCAAACAAATAACAAAAGCCCAAACCAAACCAACCAAATCACTCACAAATGAAAAAGCTTGCTGCCAGTCTGAGCTGAACCAGTCTTTGTTCTATGTGTGTGTGTGTGGACTGCATTTTGTGCAGCGCAGAATGTTATGGGTTAAATATAAAATGCCAGAGGACCATGTGTTTGAACACTGGTTCCTTAGCAGGTAGCACTGTTTTCTTGGCTGTGGAACCTCAAGGAAGTAGAGTCTGTCTGTCCTGCTTCTGGTGTAGAGATGGGAGTTGTGACTAAGATTTCTGCTGTTGTAATCATGACTTCCCATTGTGATGGGCTGTTATGTCAAACCAAGAGGCAAAATACATCCTTCTTTCCCCAGTGATAAAAGTTGCTGATCCCTTGGGGTTAGTGGAAGCAAATCGTCCTTACTTACAAACTTCTGATTTAAAGCAAAATTGGAAGTGTGATGTGTGCAGAAGCAAGGTCCCCAGGAGCCGTCATTCCATCTTCAGGATCCATCCCAGGGGCCTTGCACTCTCCCAGCCTCTGCCAACAGCAGAGGTGGTCCAGGTCTCAGCACCTCTCACAGGCTAGGAACTGAAAGCAGACAGCTCCTGTGGACCACGTGGTTCCCTGACATAGTCCTATCAAGACCCAGCCCAGAATCTGGACACCCGGAACCTAAGGAATCAGAGCATTAAGACTTAAAAGGAAGAAGAGAGGGCCAGTGAGATGGCTCAGCAGGTAAAGATGCTTGCTGCTAAGCCTGGTGATGTGGGTTTAAATCTCCAGAATCCACATAGTGGAAGAGAGAACTGATTCCTCTAAGTTGTCCTCAGACGTCCACATGTTCATTGTGGCGTATATACCCTCATCCTTACATACACATACAGCAAATAGATAAAATGTAATACAAATTGAAGGAAAACAAAGGCCTTTTACAGCCAGACAACAATGCAAAGGGAAAGGATGCAGTACAGAAAGGTTGGCACGTGACAAGCGACTCTCATGAGGAGAGGAAAGCCTCCAGCAAAGGCATTCTAAGGGTTGATAACTTTAGTGTGTAACGAGTTTATAAGAACTCCCAAGTAACACCCGCAGCCCCAAATAGATTACTGGTCCAAGTACATGGTGGCCCAGCCCACAGGAACCACAAATGTAATTAGGAAACTAACACGGAGACGTGCTTTCCCTCGCTGGCAATAAAGGTACACATTTGGACAAAGCACCGGGTCTCAGGCACATGGAGGGAGAGGCATTAACATGTGGAGATGGTTGACGTGTGCGGTGGGGCTGTGAGCCGTGTGCTCACGATGGCGTTGGGGGAGGGCAGAGACCCCCAGGGGCAAGCAGGCAATTGTCAACCCACGTCACACTTTCGGAGACACTCCCGGAGGCCAGCGAGATAATTGCGGGGATGCTGTCCCGGGAAAGCAATCTGAAATACAAAAATATATATTTGTAGCGAAATAATTAGAACCAACCTAAGTGTTTGCACGTGGGGGAATGTTTAAGTAAACGGTGGTCTACCCACTTGAGAGAATATTTCAGCCATTAAAAAATAACGTTTGCAAGGAGTGTGCAAAGGAATGCTCCTAGGGAGTGAGAAGCAGGATCCTAATAGGTAATATAACACAATCCAATTCCAGCCATGCAGAATAAAGACATCACACCATATTAAAAAAAGGCAATGAAACAACATGCATTAAAAATAATGGAAGGCCTTGCCTTCAGCATTGGCCTCGGCTGTCATTGCCTGGTGGGTGTACACATAGCTTCCTTTGTTTTATTTACTCTTATTTTCCACATTTCTTCATACCTGAATTGCTTTGCCTTGCCAGACAGACATATTTCGCAAAAGCCTCGCAAACCTCACAGGGTTTGTGGTGAATGATTGGTGCACAACCCTGGACTACACCACGGTTAGTAAGCTGTGAAAACCAAATGACAGCGGAGAAGTCAGGCTTGTTGACAGCACCTGCCTCTGTGTTCTCCCAGCCCAGGGACCCCTCATCAGGTATGTGGTTGGAAATAAGTGTGAACATGCCTAATAAATTCATGCAGGTAAGAAGGTGTTGGGCACAAGGGACCCTGCTTGCATTCACAAGGGTACATGCTGAACTGTAGACACACACTTGTAGGTTGATAGGCACATGTGCGAAGACATCTCTCCTGGGAGCCAGCCCAGGCTAGAGTTAGATTTCGAATTAACAACACAGCAGCTATTCTGAGCATTAGTCTCTAACTGTCACCTATGCAGGGTCATTACATGTCCCCTTTGTACCTCTGGTCCCAGCTTAATTACTGGTCATGTCCTGGTTTGGGTGAGAAGTGACAGGGTGGCTCTGTCCTTCCTGCCTTTTGAAGGAGTGGTCACGTGCTCCATGGTGACTGGCCTCAGGCATGTCTGGATCTTCCACTTGGTAGTCATGATTTAGGAAGGACAGATGGCCACTTAGAGAACCATGGGCTGCTGTGGACTTCTTGGACAATGTGAGGTCTATCAGGAGGTCATGGGGCATGCCAAGTTTCCCTAGAACGATTGCATCTAAGGTTACTCCTGTACGTGTGGTTAATGGCCTGCTAGCAACTAAGTTTTTGACAGCAATCTCAGATACATGGCTTGGGCAGGAACTTCTGCCACTTGATCAAACCCAACCATCCTTCTGAGCTGGCTGGATATGGCCATGTTGCTGGCTCTCAACTGCCAATGGTTGGAGGATGCTGAGGTAGCCAGACACATGTGTTGTATGTTGACTAGTTTTTGTCTCTGAGACAAACTATTTGAGCAAATCACCCAGAAGGAGGAAAGACTTATTTGGGCTCATGGTTTCAGTCAACAATTATCAGGCGTGGTTGCTCCGTGGTAAGGCAGAGTGTCACGGTCAAGGCAGAATATATCTAAGGGAAGCTGTTCGCTTTATGCTGGCATGAAGTAGAGGGTGAGAGAATAGGGAACCGGGGACAACAAAACACCACCACTCCAGGGCATACCCCAGTGAGCTACAACTTCCAATCAGACCCCACCTGATAGTTGCTGCCATTTCTTTCTCAATAATGTCACCCCAAAGATATAGCTATCAAGAGGCTAACACATTGAGGTCTAACCCCTCACAGTCTAAATCTGATCACTATTAAAGTCCCATTGGCTGCCAATCAAGCTGTTAACATTGAACCTCCCTGGAAATTTCAGATTCAAATCCTCATGGGTAGCCCCTGATTCTGAACCAGAAAATCCCTCTTTTCCCTGAATGTTGTCCTTAGCTGGGTTCTTGCTATGATCCCAAGTCCTTATGGGAATCTTTCTACCTATAATTGAATCTCCTGAAGAAAGTCATCTGCTTTGGGAGAAGGCATGACTTTCATGGTCTAACAACACCGTGGGGGTGGGTTCTCTAATTGAAATGGTAATCTGTGGTCTGGACACATCTTAGGGAAGCTGTGGTCATCTATACTAAGCAGAATGCTGCTACTTCCCTGCTTTCCCTCCAGGATAGGTCTAAACCATAGTGATGACATACACAGGAGCCTGGGAGTCCCTCAGAACTTGGCCAGCTTTAAGCTTATGCACCAGTGGTCATTCCTGCCCTGCCCATGTGGAAATCAAAGGCCACGTTAAAGTGTCAGACCTAAGTGATGTTCATTTCTACCTATGATGTAGTAGCAGTGGGGCCTTAGACATGAATCCCACATATTGGAGCATTAAAGGTTCCACTGTCAAATGTATCACAGTCCCAAAACCCTGGGAAATCACAGGGATCCTGAAGTTAGAGTGAATATCAGAGATCCCAAACCATAAAAGCTTCAGGGGAGCAGCTCACTCATGCTGAAAGCAGGACCCATTCCCAGGGGACAAAGAGCAGCTGCTCACCTCACCTCTGGGTCTATTTTCTGGGACAGGGAACTACCTGGCTTGGCTACCTTCTCTTACTACTTCCTATCATCATCATCATCATCATATATATATATATATATATATATATATATATATATATATATATATATATATATATATATATATATATATATATATATGAAACATTTTATTACTTATTTTAATGTTATGAGTGCTCTGTCTGCATGTACACTTGTATGCCAGAAGAGGGTATCAGATCCTTATAGTCATGAGCCACCAAGTGGTTGCTGGGAATTGAACTCAGGACTTCTGAAAGAGCGGCCAATGATCTTGACCACTAAGCTATCTCTTCAGGCCCCCTTTCTTATATTTTTTAAAAAATTGTTTCTTTTATTTTTTGGAATTAAAATATAATTCCATCATTTCCTGATCCCTTTCCTCCTATCACCGTCTTCACTTTTTTTCTTTCAAATTCATGGTCTCTTACCTCAGTAGTTGTTAAATTCATATATGCATATGCATATATTTGCATATATACATACATATTCCTAAATACATAGATACAACCTGCCTAGTATACATACTTGTATCCTCTAATGTTGCTTGTATGTATATTTTTCGGAATGACCATTTGGAAAGGACCGCTCCCATCTCCCATTTTGTATTCCTTTGTTGCCTGTGGGTCTTTGTATAAGGTATTCCCTTGTTGCTTTGTGTCCTAGCATCCTTTTAAGGAGAAAGCTATGCAGATGGAATAGCCTTGACCCTTTCAGATGGTCCCCATTCATAGTGAGCCCTCCTTGCTTGTATTGTGGGACTTAACTGCCAGCTACAAGTGTAGGGGTTCCTGGGGCTTGCCCCAACTCTGAGGTGGAGGCGTCATTGCCAAGGCCCAGGTGAGGGACTGCTGATGTTGACCTGTGTCCAGTGCTCTGGCATAGAGACTGGGACTATGGGTAGGGCTGTGTCTAGAAAGCATAGAAGTTTTGTTGTCTCTTCTTCCTGGCTCATTATGCTGTGGCTCATAGGAGGACCAGAAATGCTCCCCCTTTTATTGGATATTTCCTTACTTATATTTCAAATGTTATCCCCTTTCCCGTTCCCCCCCCCCCCAATCTCCCTATCCTATCCCCTTTCCCTTGCCTCTATGAGAGTGTTTACCCTCCCACCTACTTCCTCTCACCTTCCCGTTCTGGCATTCCCCTACAGTGAGGCATAGAGCCTTCACAGGACCAAGGGCCTTTTGTCCTGTTGATGCCCAATAAGGCTGTCCTCTGCTACATATGTGGCTGGAGCCCTGGGTCCCTCATTGGTTGGTTGTTTAGTCTCTGGGACTCTGGAGTTCTGGTTGGTTGGTACTGTTGTTCTTCCTATGGGTTTGGAAGCTTATTCAGTCCTTTCTCTAATTTCTTCATTGAGGTCCCCATGCTCAGTCCAATGGTTGGCCAGGAGCATCCACTTTTGTTTTGTCAGGCTCTGGCAGAACCTCTCAGGAGACAGCTGTATAAGGCTCCTGTCAGCATGCACTTCTTGGCATCAGCAATAGTGTCTGGGTTTGGTGACTGTATATGGGATGGATCCCCAGGTGGGGCAGTCTTTGGATGGCCTTTCCTTCAGTCTCTACTCTACACTTTGTCTCTGTATTTCTTCCTGTGAGTATTTTGTTCTCCCTTCTAAGAAAGACTGAAACATCTATACTTTGGTCTTTCCTTCTTCTTGAGCTTCATGTGGTCTGTGGATTGTATCTTGGGTATTCTGAACTTTTGGGCTATATCACTCCTGGACATACACCCAAAGATGCTCCAACATATAACAAGAACACATGCTTCACTATGTTCATAGTGGCCTTATTTATAAGAGCCAGAAGCAGGAAATAACCCAGATGTCCTTCAGCAGAACAGAGGAATGGATACAGAAAATATGGTACATTTATACAATGGAGTACTACTCAGCTATTAAAAACAACAACTTTATAAAATTCTTAGGCAAATGGATGGAACTAGAGACTATCATCCTGAGTGAGGTAACCCAGTCACAGAAGAACACACATGGTATGCATTCACCGATAAGTGGATACTAGCCCAGAAATGGTTTTTTAACCTCAGCCAAGCTTCGAGTAAAAAATAAAATTCTTAGAGGCATCTTTAGATATATATGTTTTAAAGAGTCATCCAGGGAGGCTCCTGTTTTGACTGTAGCAGGCTGTTTTCTGGCCTACAATGAAAACACATCTCTAGGTATTAAGAAACCCACAGTGGTTCTCTGGACTTCTTGTTCCACACGATGATCTAGGAAGCCAGGTCATCTCCACCAGAAATGCTTCTTTCTATGTTAACTCTGGTCTGTGTTGCTCTCAGTTACTGGACTAAATTTAAACAGTGGTGTAGCCATGGTGTCTTAGGAATATGTTCCACGTTTATGTTTATGACCAGTTACCTGGAAGTCAAGGAGATTGTCCTTGCCTGTGAGTGGGTCTCGTTCATCTAGTGGAAGGCCATGGGAGTAGGATAGGTTTCTCTGAGGATTATGTCTTCCCACTGAAGTATCAGCACCCACCTGACTGACTTGTCTCGAAGATGTCAAGCTTGCTTGCCCCACAACCCCAACTACCACTTGCTCATGACAAACGTTTTCAGTGAACAAGTGTGTCCTGCTGTTGACATCTCTGGAGAGATTGGGCAGCTGCTGTGTGTAGCCTTTATCGTCATAACTCCATCCAGTTTTACCTGGATAGAGTGGAAGGTTCCTATAGCCAGACCTGGGGCAGCTGCTTCTATGGCCACTTAGGGAGGCTGGGGACGTAGCAGAGCCATGTGCACAGGCGGAGAGGGCATCGGAGGCTGATGAGCATGAGACATGCTGCTCAGTGCAGTACCCAGTTGTCACTTTGTCATTCCCATGGTCAGGAGCCACTGGGGCTTGGCTGGGCCTCTGGGCAGATGTGCAGACTGCAGTGAGGTGATATGGACCGGCTTGCTTTGAAAGGAAGGCTCTCTGGGCTCAGGAGAGGCAGCCCTTCTAAGAAGGACCCTTCGGCTCAGCTCACATTCACATTGCCTGGGCTTTCTGTGTATCTCTCTCAGCCTCCCAAATCTGCAGGTACCAGCCATGCTAGGGAAGACCAGCAGAAAGAAATGTCCTATAAAGGAATGGAGAAGGCCATCTTGAAGTTCCAGGTTTCATAGAGGCCTTGGTACTGGTCAGCCTCATGGACAATTTCTGTCGGGTTGGGGTGGTGAGTATTAAATATGGTCAAGCCAGGGCTAGAAACCCCCTTCTCACCAGAGTACATACCTGCCCATGGTAGATGACAGACATTTTGAGGGCTCATTTTTTCTTTTCCACTGCAGGTAAGTAAAGTAAAAAAGAGGGGGAGAAGAAGAAGAAAGGGGTGGGATAGTGGGGGAGAGAGAAGGAGAGAGAGAGAGAGAGAGAGAGAGAGAGAGAGAGAGAGAGAGAGAGAGTGTCAGTGCAAGATAGAGCAGATCACACACACACACACACACACATAAAATCTCTGAGGGCCACTGGAACCTCTGAGATATGTCACCTTAAACTTATTATCCTCATGTCCTCTACTAGATTTTGTTTCACAGGGACAGGCTGCTGAGCATGGCTGTGTCCACTGTGACACAGATGCCATTCCCTTGTGTCAGGCTTCTTTACAGGGCAGGAAGGACAGGGCTTCAAGGCCACTTCCTCATGCAGACTGGGGCAGGCATGCTGACTGACGTGCGGGGTCTAGGAGAAGACGGGACCAGGGAAAATATAGTTGTACTGGGCAGTAGAGAACCTGGCTCTGGAGAAGACATACTATCATGGGGCAGGATGCGGACCACTGGATCCCTCAGCAAAAAAAAGGAGCTGGCGTTTGATGTAAGAGCAGCCATGAGGGCTATTGCTCCAGATAGTTCCTGGAGTTCAAGGTCTTGATCCATCTGATATTCCAAGGCAGACCTAGTACTTGACCTGGGCTCCTGCACTGGGCCAGAGATGGCTGTCTATTCACAGAGTCTATGGTCCACTAGGTCCATAGATAGGGCCTTCACAGGCTCTGAATTCCATCTTGAGGCTTAACACCTAACAAAGTAATGCTGGAAAGAACCAGAGCCCCAGACACTGCATTGACATCTGCGCGGGCCCTGGTACAGGACCACATTCATCTGTGCAAGATACACGTGTCCTTGTGAGCTTCCAGAGGCAATGCAAAGCATTTATCCAAACTAGAGGGAAACAGCCTCTGACATGCCAGGTAATGAATATTCCTCCCTCCCCTCCAAAACAAACAAACAAACAAACAAACAAACAAACAAAAAAAAAAAACAGGGGCCATTTCTGCTTCTGTCACTGGCAGATAGTTTAAAGCTATTTCTGATTTACTCCCATGTCTTAGCTTGCTGGTGGGCCACTTTTTTCTGCTTCCCAGAGGGCCTATACCATGTTTCTAAAATGTCTCTGTGCATTGTTTACACCTACACAGGGCTCTGAGCACTGCTCCGAGTCCTCGGATTAGGCAAGCAAGTCCCCTATGATCTTCCACCTCTTGTCTTCATGGTCAGCCCCCTGCTTCTTCAGGAGCTCTCCCAGCCAAGAGCTATTGCTTGCTCTGTCCTCTGGCTCTCTAGGTCCTCTGTCCTGACATCACAGAGGGTTTGCACCCTGCATAATTCCAGCTACAGACCTACGTAAAAGTACCCAGAACCATGGGACTATCCTTAGCTGTGAAGTCTGATGACAACAGGGGCTCCCTTTCTCCTTACCTCCCTCTGCTCCTCCTTTTCTTCCTTCCTCCCTTTGTCCCTCCTTCCCTCTCTTTCTCCTTCCCTCTTTTTCTTCCTCCCTCTCTGCCTCCCTCCCCCTCTTCTGCTCCCTCTCCCTCTCCCCTCCACCCCACCTCCTTTTGCTATTTCCGCTCTCCTTCCCCCATTCTCCACTTTCTCCTTCCCTCTCCTTTCTCCCCCTGCCACCCTCATATTTTCTGCCATATTCTAGCAATTTCTTCAGTATTTGCAAAAGAAAGGAAGGCTGTGTTTAGGGGGTGTTCTTCAGAGGAAGGGCTTCCTGACACTGGCAGCACCCTGTAGCTAGGTGCCACTGGTTTTAGGGGCATGGCATTTCTGCTCTGCCTCCCTCTCAGCCCCATGTGGCAGCAGCCCAGGGTGACAAAGGAAATCCACCTGCAAAGTGAGGGGGTGGCAGGCAGTCCCCAGGCCTCCCAGCCCTGAAAGCTCTTCTATTTATAACACCAGACCCACGTCGGCAGTTGCTATTCAACTCAGGGAAAACTGCGAAATAGAATCCTATAACAATTTATTCTTTCTGGTCCTCTTATGAAAATCTCACCTAGAACACGGTCTTCTGAGCCCAGAGACATATCAGCATCTCCTTACCACTGGCCCACCAGGCCTTGTCACTTTCTGAGGCTGGCAAGAATGGGCTACCCCTTGGCACTGTAGAGATTTATAGTTGCTCGTTGTTCAGAAAGCAGAAGAGGGCTGTTCTCCAAGCATGGCTGGACCATTCAGTGGACACTGTGTCATTAGAGGGGAAGGTAAGGTGTGCTGGAGCTGGACATTGCTGTGAGGTTGACCTTTAGGCTGAACCATAGTGGGCCTGGGGTAGTGGTATTCAGGGGACCTGCCTGTCTTAAGAGCATACCTTTTCCTGCCCAAGTGACTGTCCCCTGACTTCCTTTCTTTCTTCCAGGAATCTTCTTTAGCTCTCCCTGTCCTCAGTACATCATGCTGATTACACCCCAAGTCTTTTCTATCTATTTGGGGGTTGTGCTTTAGTGGCTCTTCAACAAGTGTGTTAGCAGACTGCACAGGTTGCTCCTGGAGCTGACCTTGGCCCCAGGTTAACTTTAGCCATAGTGGACTCAGGCTGAGCAGGTCCTGATGCTGTTGTAGTTGGGGAGCATGCACTGACACTATAACCACTGAACCTTCTCTTCTCTGACAGCCCTCTGGGCCCCCCTGGAGCAGAGCCAGACTTAAATGCAGACAACGGAGGCAGCCAGCTACCCACACAGCCTGCGACACAGCAGTATTTTTAGAACAACTTTCCCTCTGTTTCTCTTTGTAGGAACGAGGTGTGTGGACAACCAAGCTCCTCTCTGCGTGCTTCCTTGACGCACCACCACCCACTGCATGCTCCCAAGCACTCAGAGTGCCTAATCCCACTCTACCAGGGACACATAAATATAGAGGGCTTCTTGCCATGACAGTAAGGTGGGGTCAGTATGCAGCTCCAGAGGTTTCTAACTCCACAGCCCAATCCTTATATCCAGGGAATTGGAGCACCTCATCTCCTGAACACATACTCTCTATTGTCTCTATTGGCAAAGCCAGCTGCCCTGAAGCCAGCTTAACCTTCAGTGAAAGGTGACAGTGTTGGCTATGATGTTCAGAACTTTTCAAGACTAAAGGCTTTGATGGGGCCCCTTGTCCATGACTACAGAGCAGCATCAAAGGAGTTTGAAAAGTGTCCGTCTCTGGAGTCTACCAGGGCTTTGGCACACTGGAGTCCTCTCTCAAGACATTGGTTATTTATTTACTTTCTGAGAGTAGTGGGTGTGCACCTGATAGGCAAGTGCAAGTACCTACACCAAGATACAAGCCAAGCTGCTTGTTTTTATTTTGAGACAGAGTTTCACTAAGTTTTACACAATAGCCTTGAGCTTGCAATCCATGAAGGCCCAGCACCTACTTTTCCTTTGTCTGGACAGAGTTTCTTCTGCACAGGGCTTCCCCAGATTCCATCCCGATGACACCAGCAATGGTAAGAGTAACAGCGATGGTGTCACTAGGCAGGGAGGGCAGGGGGCTGCTGTGGTCCTTTATGTCAGACTCCCTGGAGAGCTCAGTGTGTATTGTCAAGTGACTAAGACTGCCAGACACCTTGCCTTCCTTCGTGGTAATGAGGCTGCACAGGCTGCCCATTGGAAGCCAGCAGGGTCCCGTGGGTTGGGGAGTCAGGGGGAGGTGGTTCCTCATGGTTGTCCTCTTCTCTGGCCTTCCTCTTGGACAACCACCTCTTCATCTGTGCCCAGATTGGAGGGACTGGAGCATTATGGGCTGTTGCCTGGATCTGCCGTTCTTTGAGCAATAAGGGGTGACATGCAGAAGGCCTAGGAGGTCTTGTACACAAGGTCAGTGGGAATCCTTCTCTTCCCACCAACTGCTGCTGAGGTCCTGTACTCATCTACACAGTTCTGAGTCTCCTTTCCCTCTCTGGCCTCAGTCCCTCATCTCCACACTGCCACTGATTAAGTATCTTCAGCGTCCCCAGCAGGGCAGGATGCTGGGTCCCATGGATAGCAAGAAACCTGAGGCTTGTACCTGGAATATAGTAATGAGGGCAGAGGACCCAGAGGGAAGACCAGGCATGTAAGGGGGAGGCTGTTCTCCCTTGAGGCTGCTGGAATCTTTGCAGCCAGGATCTCTAGAGTGACACATTTGTCAAAATTATGACCCAATTAGGCAGCGATAACCGGTGTCTATGACCGTCACACACATAATCGTTGGTAATATCACTTGGAGATACAGGCTGACTGATGGGGCAGGGCAGGATGTGGAGGGAGGAGGGGGGATGCACAGTTCTCTATTTCAAGCCTTTGGGGGGCCACCGGTGAGTCAGATATTAGCCTCCAGTGACACTGGCACTGTGGCTTCTGAGTCATGCCTTTTGTTGGTGATGCTGGATTGGCTGGAGAGAGTGATTCAAAACATCCTTTAACGCCATCTTTTTCTCTCTGTCACCTGAGTTTCTACCATGGTTTCTCCCCAAGAAACCAGGTAGGCAGGCATTCATCATTCCATGGGTCAGATCTGTCTGGTTCTTGGTAGCTCAGCTCCATGTGGTCACTGCCCACAGCCCACAGGCCCTTAACTGTATTCCTTAGCCTTCCTATTCCTTTCCCTGCACTGGGCTTTTGTGCCTCAACTTTGCTACACCTCTGCCGGGCGTTCTTTCTCCAAACTCCCTGACCCAACTGACACTTGGCAGTCCAGTCAGTGTTTGACGTGCACTTTGGCCTTCTCCTTGATCAGGTAAGACATTCTTAGGAACCTGTAGGCCAGGACCTCAGTCCTTCCTTCGCCTTCTACCACCGCCAACCTCGTGACACTTCTTACCTGTAGTCACATGACTAGTGAGCTCAGGTGATCAAGGCCCAACCTCCATCATGAGCCTGAGGCTCCTGAGGCTGTGGGTCTGGTTGTCTTGTATTCTCTACCCTAGTATCTGGTGCAAGCTGACTGAAGACTGAGTTCCACATGCCCTGATTACCAGCAACACTTCCTCACCTTACCTGTCACTCCCATTTCTCCTGGCTTCTCGTGTGGTCTCCCTGGGACTGTAAGGCCAGCCTTTGGCATTCTAGGATTCCTCTGAAACTCTGAGTACTTGTAGTGAACTGGGCTGGGTTAGATCTCATGCCTGCCTTTGCTCCTAAGCTGGGGAGAAGAATGCAGATGGCATGCATGACTCTCTTGTTCCTCACAGCTTACGTTAACATTATCCATCCTTTTTATTCGTCACCAGATTCAGGAGAGGCTGGAACCGTGTCTGAGGTGTGCCTCAATAAGGTTTACCCTACCCAGCCACCAGGCCCAGGATTTAGCCCTGGAACTTTGTAAGCAGAAAGGGTAGAGTATAACCATGTTTCTGGGGGAAATGGGAGGACACTTCCCCAGTGTATAGGTTTGGATAAATAGAGTCACCACCCTACCACACAGAGGCCAGTGAGCTGTAGACCCAACAGCAGGCAGAATCCTCATCTGGAAGAGTAGAGGCAGCCGGCATGGCCCAGTATCCTGGGAGCCTCAGATTGGTGGGACAGCCCTGGCTGTGATGACCCACCCACAGTGGCATCCCTCTGTGCCTCAGCGAGCCCTCTAATGCAGTGTGTCTCTGCAGCAGAGCAGACAGGAAGGATTCTGGGCCTCATGGAAAAGATCCAGTTTTCCCAGCTCCCCGGACAGTCTGGCTCTATGGTAATGAATATGTAAGGCTGTTCCAGTGGCCAGGCCTTCATACACATAGCCATTTGATGGACATTGGTTGAGTCATTTGCTGACACCTGCTCT
This sequence comes from Micromys minutus, assembly GCF_963924665.1. Classification (NCBI taxonomy): domain Eukaryota; kingdom Metazoa; phylum Chordata; class Mammalia; order Rodentia; family Muridae; genus Micromys; species Micromys minutus. The sequence continues at coordinate 16,364,874 of NC_137962.1, forward strand.
CACGTCACCCTGGCTGGCCTTGCGTGTGTTGTATTCCTCATCTTCCTACTGCCATCTTTTGAGTGCTATGGTGACAGGCATGTGCTACCTTACCACCTGCGCTTCATGGGATGTCGAGGATCAAACCTGGTGCTTTGTAAATGCTAAACTAATACCCAACTGAGACATAGCCTTTTCCCACTGTTTTCTCTATGTGCTTCCTTCCCAGGATGTGTAGGCAGACCTTCCTCTTATTCAGACCACCCCCAAGGCCCTCCTACCTCCATGAGAGGTTTTCCATATAAACATCAAAGAATCTTTGCAGTATCCATTGGGGCTTGCTTTCCTTCTTGGGATGGCAGATGCTGCTATGGGTGGAGGTCTAGGGTCTCCCACAGAGTTTTCATCCCACTCCAGGCTGTGGCTGTGCTAGGCTGAACCTTTCTGCCCTGGCCTTGCTCTGTGCTTAGAGAATGGACCAGCGAGGGATGGGCTATGCTAGGGGTGGAAGGAGGAGGAAAGATTAATTGGTTCTCATTAGCCTAGGAGTCAATTTGCAGATATTCGGTAAGAGCCCCTGTAAAGAAAGCTGTTGACAAATTGGAGTAGATTCAAACCAAGCATTGAGGCCCTTGAGGGACCGAGTAAAGACTGGAGAGCAGCAAGAAGCAAGCTGTAGCTCATGGTTGATTGGATCTCACATAGGCTGCCATTGTGGCCATGGGCCTGCTTTTGCTCATACTCAGCCCACACACCCTGCTGATTGGACAACTATGGTCTGATCTCACAGATGGTCACAGTGGGCCTCCTCCAGTGTCAGTGAAGTTGACCAAGTAAGGGCAGAGGAGCCAGGATCCAGAGATCACTTCCCTCAGCCCCATAGTGATATCTGGCCCTCCCAGTTCAGGGCTGCCTCTGTCAAGACCCAGGCCTCTCCCTTCTGGTTTCTAGTCTCTTCATCCATCAGCTAGGCATCCTCAGGCTGAAAGGGCTTCTGGGTATTAGGAGACAGTCCCATCTGTTTCTGCTGCATCTCTGGAATATGGGTGAGCCTCTTGTCTCTGCACACCTATTGCACTGTGCGAAGCTAGTTAACACATGGTAGCAAACCAGAGGAAAGTAGCTGAGGGGTTCCAACCCACAAACACCTCTGAGCACACTGCTCTGTGCAAAGGCTAGGGGACTAGTGAGGCTTGTCTGAACCCTGAGCTGGGTTTTGAGGAGTAGATAGGAGTTTCCTTAATGCTAGCTCAGGGTGGAAAGAACAGCACGGGACCAGGGTCAGGGAAGCAGGTGTAGTAAAGGATGGGGTCCTGGGTTGTGAAGAGACCTGATGTGTGAGAGAGTTTACGTTCAGTGTGGCCTGGGAGTCTGTCTTCTGCTGCTCAGAGTAGCAGGTGAGTGCCTGGGCATCTTGGTGGCCTGCCAATTCCCCAGGGCTTCCGGCCAGCCCCACCCAGCAGAGCTGTCTGGCCCGGTGTGAAAATGAAGATTGATCATGGCGGAAAGGCAGCCTGGCCGCAGAGCCAGCCGGGAGTTACAGAAACACCGGGCTTCATTATTATTTTAAGTGTTACTCAGCTGCTTTATTGAATTCTCCAAGTCAGGAAAAATTCTGGCAAGATAAGAAGTTGACATTTTCAGACGCAGCAGCGAGAACTGTGCAGGCGGCGAGGACAGCGAGAAGCGCCTGCTTGGCATGAGAATGTCCCAGCCCACTGCAACCACCCACAGCCACACAGGCGCATGCACAGGCATGCTGACTCAGGACAAGGGAGCCCAGCCAACCGGGGGTGGGGGTAGAGGGGCGGGAAGAGAGGGGGAAGGCTGCTTCCGAGAAAACCACTGGAGACCTCTCTTCCCTCTACCTGCCTGCCTCTCTACCTTCTTTTATTGAGTACCTACTATGTGCCAGGCTGGGATGCAGCATAGGGCTCTTTCTGTTTGCCTCAGAGTAACTGAGCATCACAAGCTGTTACTGTGGAGTAGTTTACTCATGAACAAGGTCAAGTAGAACCCAGGGGAGGAGAAGGCTAAGAGTCCTTCCAGGCCTGGTTCCTGGATGCCTCTGAGGCCACTAGCCTGGAGCAAAGCAGGTGTTGATTTTATGTTCAGTATCTGTTTGCTAAACACAGGATCACAGTACACCTGCTAAAGAATTGGACAGCTCTTTGTGGGCAGCTACATAGGAATTTCTGTACTGAGCCTAAGGGAATTATGATGATTGAGTTTTCTGAAGGGAAAATATCTCGTTGGTCTTCTGTGAAGGCCATGGCTGGGGGCAAAGGACCTGATGGGATGGCCAGTCAATATAGCCAAAGGACAGAAGAAGAGACAGAGGTATGAAGTGGAGGCCAAGGTCCAGCCATCTCCTCAGATGGATCTGAATTTGAGTCTTCCGTGAAAGAATGACATGATTTCAGTCACACACAACATTGTCCCGTGGTGGGAAGGTCCTGAGGTCGTCTCATCCTGCACATGAAGGCCAGGAAATTACTCTCCCAGAACAGGCTGAGTCTAGATCATTGTCTTTGGGTCACCACCTGCCTTTGTGGCCTCCTCCCTCACACAGGCACACTTAGGGGTGCAGACAAACAGACACAGATGCATCTACACAGACATGCTCATAAGCAAGCCCGCAGGGGCTGGTCCCTCTTCATCCTTTCAGTCTGCACAGGACAGAGCTGTCTGCACCCCTGGGCTTCACTTCTTTTCCGTAAACCCATATGTAACAGATGTGTCTGGAGTGTTCCCCAAAGGCCCATATACTAACTTAGTCATAACCAATGACATCGGAGGGTAGAACCTTTAGGAGGTGGGGTTATGTCATTGGTGACCCTTGAAGAAAGTATGGGGAACCTGTCCCCTCTCTCAGCCTTCCTGCTCTTAAGAGGTAAACAGGTCGTCTCTGCATCTCAGGTGCTTTGTCTTAGCCACAGAAAACTGACAAGAATACAGGCCTCTCACAATGTGTCCCCCATGAAAAGCCTTGTAAGCACAGAATGACAACCGTTGTTTGTAGCTCAGAGGCAGAGGCTAGACCAGGAGCAATGGGCAGGCTCTTCAGAGATATGGCCCAGGGACCATCTGTATCCTGTCAAGTCTGAGACAGTCTTGGCGACTGCCAGCCCAACCACACCTCCCTGCAAAGGATGGTGTGAATCTCTCTTTATTCAGTAGGAACTACTGCACTAATACCAGCCTGTCTCTTTCCAGTCTTCTCAGTCACTCCCTCCATACATGTCTGGAGTACTCTGGCCTGTGTCTGTGTACACTGTGTACACTGGGTGCTCAGCAAGGAACATCCTGACCAACAGCTCGCAGCACAGGCCTCAGATGCTATCTCCCTTCTCCCTAACATACTGACTGTTGAGCTTGACTAAACCTTCTAACCCACCTCTCCTGTATCCTTCATCCAACCTTCAGCTCCTGTTGGAGCTCAATCTAACCATTCCTTAGCCCGTTGGTGTAGAATTTGCCCACAACTTCAGGCCAATGAGAAAGCATCCCTGGGGTCTCTCTGGCCCTCCTTCCTCCCAGAGCCTCTGGATTGCAGATCTCTAAACCCAGCCCAGGGCCTTCAGACTCTCACCTCTACTCTCCTTTCTTGCTGTTGACTCTTCCGCTCTGTCTGTCTAATTTGATCTAGTCCATGAAGCCTGGCCACTCAGTTGTGTGTTCATTGTGGGTAAGACGGTAAAGTTACTTTTGAAGGTGGCTCATCTTCCCTAGCTTCTGGCCCATCACAGGAGTTCACAGTGGGGAAAGAGGGGAGCTTACTTCTGACTTGCCATAAGAAATCCCCTTAAACCCGTGAGATAGACAAAACTAGTGAGTTTCAGGGAAATCACAGAAATCAGGCTACTCAAGCCCAGAACCGGGCTCCATATTGAAACACCCAGTGCAGGTTTAAGTAGGCAGAACTCTATCTTATCTCTTGTGGGTCAGCAGATGAGGCCAAGAGCAAATGGAATAAAGAGAGGCAATCCAGGAAGCCTGCATGGAGGGGACAGGCGTGGACCTTATTAGTGCATGGGATGTGGGGGAAACACAAGAGCAGTGTTAGTGTCATGGGTCCTTCTGTGTTCATCTCAGAGGCCAGGCTTGATCTAGAGAGAAAAGCATTCACTGTGTTGTCCATGGCTCAGTGCCTAATCACACGGATGAGCCAGGCACCCTAGACGGGAGTCTGAAGGTTGGGTCTGCAGGTCTAGACGCAGCATGCTCCTCTCCACCAGCTTCCAACAGTGGCTGGAGCTGGAGCTGGGGCCATACTCTTGAGAAAGACTGTAAGCAAGCTCTGCTCTGCCTAAACCAGAGGTTCTCAGACTGCAGGAGTCCCAGGACCCCTCAAGAGAGCCACAGGGCTTGGGTATTCTTCAATAGCAAGCAAAGAGACACAGTAGAATGGGGCAGGGGAGGGTGTAAGAGGGTGGTTTTCTTGATTCTGTGCCAGCTCAGCTGCCCTCCCTTTGTGTCTTGGATTTAGAAAGAAATGGTTTTTTGTTTGTTTGTTTTAAATGTAGTTCATGTGTTAACATGATGGAGTCACTTTAAAAAAAAAAGAAGTCTTTAAAAGTGTTTCTTATTTCATTACTGTTGCTGTTCGTACTGTATCACAAGTGTGTGTGTGTGTGTGTGTGTGTGTGTGTGTGTGTGTATGTGTCTGTCTGTCTGTCTCTGTGTCTGTCTGTGTCTGTCTGTCTCTGTCTCTCTTTCTTTCTGTGTCTGTCTATGTATGTGTATGTGTGTGCACATGTGCTACTGATTGAGGCATGTACTAGGGGTTTTCATCTCAGAGTCATGGAAGCTGGGGCTCAAGTCCCGCAGTTGCTTGGATGTGTGTTGTGGGTTGCTGTGTCCCCTTTGATGAGCTAGTTCCCTCAGGAAGGATATGAATGGATATTTCTTAGTGGAGCTAGAGTTCTGGGTGGCTCAGTAGCGAGCTATGCTGAGTGGGTAGGCATGGCCTATGGAGAAGCAAGGAGCTGCTCCAGTCCAGGTGTGCTGGGTGGGGTTGTGACAATGAGGAAAGGCAGTACAGAATACAGGCAGGGTGTGCACACGGCCCGGAGCCCGTAGACTCGGAGCCTCCTCTGGCTTGCCCAGCCCAGTCTGCAGGAGTCTACTAGCCCATGCGGATTTAGTCTGTTCCAGCAGGGCGGAGAACTGAGAATGGGGAGGCTCCCTCCTGCTGCTGATGGCTCTGGAGATAGTCTCCCCCGGAAATTGATAGCACAGCACTCAGGGACTTTAATATCATAGCTCCATGGGGACGCTGCGGAGTCTGCCGTTGCTAAGCGGCCCGGCATCTGCAGTGTGGGTGTGGGAGGAACCGACTCACCATCCATCCATCTGCCCTTCCTTACACAGCACACTCAGTCATTCACTGACTCATTCATCCATTCCTCCTTCTACACACACACACACACACACAGCCAGAGACTCATTCATTTAGCTATCTACCTGTCCCTTTCTGTACACACTTATTCCTGTGCCAACCTACCCAGCTATTTTATCATCTGACATCCATAAGTATTTGCTTTGGGCCAGGTCACATTTCTGGGGGATAATGGTGACTTATACATGTTCTCGTCTGCAAGGATCTTGGAAGGCCATTGAGGAAATGCTACTGCAGTGGGTGGTGATGGTGATGGTGATAGATGGTGGTGGAACAATGGTGATTATAGTGACAATGAAGAGGATGCTGATGATGCTGATGGCGCTGATGATGATAATGATGATGGTGATACGAATGGTCCCATGGTAGTGATGGTAATGGTGTTGTCCTATGATGGTGATTGTGGTGGTGGTAGTGGTAATGGTAATGGTAGTGATGGTGGTGGTGGTGGTGATGATGATGATGGTGGTAGTAGTGGTGATGGTAATGGTAGTGATGGTGGTGGTGGTGGTGGTGGTGGTGGTAGTAGTGATGGTGGTAGTGGTGGTGATGGTGAGTGGGGAGTGGAAGAACTAGTTACTTGGCTTAGTGAGCAGTTGATACAATCTGTATGATCCATTACATGGCCTGGAAGCCAGTGTCACATGTGACTAGCCTAAGGATTGTCACATGTCACCAGCCTAGAAGCTCAGCTTGATCTAGAATACTGACACAGTTATAATTGAGGGGCTTGCATGACACATGTCCAGGAAGCGTTAGTGGATAGTCACATGTCAGAGAGGTCTGAGGAGCTGCCTGAAAAGGAGCCAGGGGTCCAGTAGGAGTCTGCATGTGGCCTGGAGAAAGTCATCAGTCATCTGGGTGGAGAGAGGCCAGGATCAGGCCACATGATGGGAAATGGGTACAATCAGAAGCCTTAAGGTCAGTGTATGGTCCGTTCAGGGATGATACAGAAAGATTCGTGTGAAGAGATGGTGACCTGCTCAGATCTCACAAGCATGCTGCACAGGTGAGTCTGCTACCTCAGTGGCTTAGCTACCCTGCCTGCTCAGAAACGCTCCTTGGTGGTCGGTGAGAGTCTGAGCTCCAGCCTTATCGGCTCAGGCCTGGACCCTTGGCCCAGAACTCAGCCCTTCACTCAGCTTCAGCCATCTTGGGCTGTTCTATCAGAGCCTCATCCTGCCACCCACCATAGACTCGTGGGCTTCCCAGGAGCTGGACGTTCTGAGAAGCTGCCTGAGTCACAGGCACAGAGTGCTCAGGACCCCATGTAGCCCTTGGCTCACCCAGGAGCCCGTGGGTGGCCTGGGAGAGCTTGCTCTCTTGGGTTCTCACCTAGTCCTGGACAGCCAAGCTGGGAAGGCGCACTGAGAACCAGCACGACTCCCCAAACAGAGGGGATATTGACATGGCTATTTTTAGTCTTATTAAAATAAGTCTGCTTTGCTCCTTTCTCTGCTCCTCTCTCCGGCTCAATCTTCCTTTCCAGATTGAATGTGTGTGTCCAGGCCAAGGTGCCAGGGGAGCTGAGCTGCAATCAAAATGTTAATAAGCCACTGATTGTGCCTTGGATGCTTCCTCCCCCCTTCCTCTGCCTTCCCCAGATGTTGTGGGGTCTTCGTGAGCCCTGGGAAGCTGCACACGTGTTTGGAAAACGAGACCTTGGCATCACAATCCACGCAGAGCTCTGGAGAGCTCAGGAGCAAGGGACTGGCTGTGCTGTGGATCCTTGCTGTGTCCCCAGTCCCCACTGCTTCTTCACATGGGGCAGGCACAGAGCCAAGAAACCAGTGTCCGTGACATTGGATCCACCAGCCCAGAACCAGGGGTCTCTCATACATAGGCAGTCGACACTGTCACAGGGATGGGCAGTCTCATGTCTGGGAGAGAGGATATGAGGTCTGCCAGGAGATGGGACAGGCTCTGTGAGGGAGGGACAGCTCCCTCTCTCAGGAGCATGATTGCAGATCTGTCTCTGAATTGTGTCATCTGGCACAGTGACCGTCTCTCTGATAAGGGCAGGGGAGCATCTCCTGTCATCTGTGTAGCCAGTTAATGTGTTTCTACAGAACTTGAGCCAGGAGGGAGCAGGGAGGGGCTTTTAAGAGAAAAAAAACATACATTAAGCCAGTCTTGGGGCTTTGTGGTGGAGTGATAGGGGTATCCCAAAAAACCATAGGAAGAGCCATAAACTTATATAGCAAAGGAGAGACACACATAGTGGAGAATGGGAAGTCTGTGCAAAGGCCCTATGGTTGGGAATGTGGCAGGCATGAAGGAACATAAAATCAGGTAAGTTGAAACAAGGCTAGTTGGGAGTGAGCCCATGGCAGTCATGGTGAGACCTCAGAGGGCCTAGGACTGACCTAGCAGAGTCTTGCAGATGTAGAACATGGGTGGAATGGGTGTAGGGATTTGTAGACAGCAGACAGCAGGCACATAGAAGTGACAGGCCATGTGGCAGTCTAGTGATAGTAGACTGAGGACAGAAACAATCAGGAGGAATATAACAGTGAGGGGACAGCAAACCGGATTGGGAAGAGCTCCCAAGCAAGACTAGGTATCACCACTGCCAGGAGTCAATAGGCTGCCAGGCTTATCTGGGAGAAGAGCAGGGTCTGTGTCCCCAGAGGGGTACCTGGGGCAGGATGAAGCCTTTTAAGTAGGGTGTGTTGTCTCCCACACTGCCCACACCTGCATAATATTAACCACCACCCAATATCTCACAAGAAATGTCTTCCATATTCTCACCAATGATGTGAACCCACCAGGGCAGTGTGAGGCTGCCTGGGCCTCTGACAGTGGGGTCACGAATAAGTTCAGTAACTAAGGGAGAGAGTAGGCGGCTGTCTCATCTGCCACCTAGGGCAGGTAGGGTTAGGGTCCTGAGGACAAAACCTTGGAGACTCCTTCCTTCCTGTCATTCTTCCAACAGTCTTTGTGAGATAAAGGAGAGAGGCTAGAAGCGATCTGTGTATGAAGCCATGCAGCCCACAAGACCCAGCCCAGGAGAGCGGCTGCTGGTGGTTGGAGCCCAGGAGGAGCCAAAGCCAAGGTTGCAACCCTGATCGTTACTCACACAGGACTTCTGATCACATTTGTAGGAAAAGTCCTTGGACCAGGAATGCTAGAAGCTCCCCGTCAAGGCCTGGTTCTGGATTTTCCATATCTGACCTCTGGCTTCTGTCTCTCCTGGAGTGGCACCTATTCTGGGAAGGGTGGCTGGAGGGCCATCCTAAGACTTGGCTAACATCACTTGTATCCATCTGTGCTCTGAGAAGCTGGGGAACTCCCTGGCATCATTTCTTCTTCATGGCTCAGGGGTCTAGGAACCAAGGAGCAACTCCTGCTTGTTGCACTGTGGCCCTTGGATATTGTGCATAAGTGGACTTCAATGTTATGTCTGTCCCCTGCACCATAGGCTAACCCTGTCCACTGGTCCCCAAAGCAAAGACTATGCCCAAGGGCAGAGATACTGTGGGTTGGGAGGATCTTGCAAGTGCATGCATGTGAGAAGAGGGGCTCTTGATTGTGACATGTCTGTTCAGGGCCAACCCAAGGAGGCACTGGGCCCAAGATTTATGTGCAACAGCAACTGGTTCTAGGGGGACCTAGATAACAGATTCCAGAAGCAGAGCTGGATACCCACCGATGTGCTTCCATATGCCAAGAACACCATCTCCCTAATAGTACAGGGCTTTCTGTGATTGTGGTTCTGGGAGAAGATAGGGCTAGCCTGGGTACTGGATGGGGGAGAGCTGATGGGGAGCAATAGCGACTTGAGCTAATTCCCAGGTCCCTATACTGTCACCCTTCCCAATCCTCTTCTGGCCCTCTAAGACAGGAGCCTCGTGCTGCCATTTAACAGTCCTGGAGAACTCTGACCTCAGGGTGAGTCCCAGCAGAAGGGCACCTTTCCCAAGACCAACCATACAGAGTATGTGGGAAACGCATCCTCAGCCCTGTGTCCCTCTCCCTAGTGCTCACTACTGCTCAATGCTTTCAGTGTGTGTTTTGGAAGCAAAGTCACATCCTACACAGCATTCACTGATCTGCTGTGGCAGGCTGGCTTGGGGCAGCATTGAGGACCAGCAGTTCCAATATTCTAGGCATCCTCAATCTTCTAGGACCTATCAGTGAGGTGGCTGGATCCTAAGCCCGTCAGAAAAGTCACTCCTGACTGAGGACCAGACTCTCACATGTCCTGAGGAATAGTCCCTGGCAGAAAAAGCCTCATCCTCCTGATTCCACAGGACCCTGACCTGTCATCATGGGTCCCCTGGGTGGGGAGTATTGGCAGATCCTCTCAGAGAACTTCCCCATCCCTAGAGTCCAGATGGTGCTTTGTTTACCCAGGTATGATGCTCAGTCCCTGAAAGAATTCTGGAAGGGGCAACTGCATATCTGCCCAGATTCCCACTGAAGACCTATCTCTCTTGTTGGTCCAGTCAGTTAAGATGTTCCTAGGTGATCTTGGCTTATATCTCTTCCATACCCAACCCTCAGGCGTGCTTTGGCTACCCCGAGTACAGTGGCTCAGAGTCTGACTGCCGTGTAGCAAGCTATGGATTTCATCTGCATAGGAGTTGGGCCTCATTGTTCCTCAGATCCCCTTCTCATGGGCTATCTATGGCTTTGGCTGCCTTCTCTTTCTCCATAGACCTATGCATACTTTTAGATTCTAGGGGTCATCTTTTTTCCATCCATACCTGGGCTTGGACCCACCAACATCCCCCCTGCTCCTAGGTCCTTCCATTCTCACCAGTGCAGTGAGCACCCATTAAGCATTTGCTGTATGCAGGTCTCGAAGGCTGGGTCCCACATTGCTGAGATATCTGCGATGCTCTGCAGGTCAGGAGCTCTTTCAGGGTAGAGAAGAGATCCCTCTCACCCCATTTCCCAGCCCAGCACCCTAAGACAGGATCTTCATGCGTAGTGGGGACCCTGGAAGTCACCTTATAACTACACAGAATGGAATGGAAATGCTCAATTCTTCCAGCCCAGGCGTTTCCATGGAGACTGTTCCAGCACTGCCCCTCCTCCTTCCAGCCTCCAGGGAAGAATGGGGGGTCTCCCCTGAATGACACAGTAGATATTGCAGGTAGCTTGGGAGACTGCTATTTTGTGAAATTCTCATGACTTTCTGAGGCACCTAAACCATTGAGGGAGCAACAGACCCCTGGTGTGTGAGCTCAGTGATGCTCCAATAGCAACCGGAAGCTTCCTCAGTATGTTTAGAGTCTAACTACCTTCCCAAGGGACTAAGAATGCCTGTAACATTGGGATCACCTGGAGGGGACCCCATGGCCACAATGGTAATAAGGTGACTTAGAAAATCTGGCTCAGCTCATAGTGCACAAACCATGTGGGTCACTTCTGATGGTGGACAGGCTGGCTAGGACATGAACCCTGAGCTTGTCATAGCTGGCTGTCTTTGTACTTTGAGCTTTCATAATGATCAAGGCTGACCTAAAGCTTCCAGAATCGTGACATCATAACTTGAGTGTGCTAGCGCATATCTGTGTATGTGTATCACGTGAATTTGTAAACATGCCTGTACATGAATGTCCAGTTGCAGACAGAATGCAGCTAATGACCCAGTTGCTTGGAAACCCTTCTTGTTTGCAAGGCGGGCTCTGCTCTGTCATGTCTCTGGAGCCTAAGTCAGTGCCGTCATCGAGGGCATCCTCTGATTTGGTGTGTTCTGGGCTCAGAGCTCTCACAATAAGCATGGTAGTATGATCAGTGAAAACTGCCCTGCATCCCTGCAGCCCAGGATGGGGGCGGGGGATGATGAATCTGAACCCTTCTTACTTTGTGATTTCTGACCCAATTATCAAGGTCTCGGTATTGGGGCTCTCAGGAGGAATGCTGACAAGTCAGGACTGGTCCACTGCGGTGCAGGGGGCAGGACGGGACAAGGCTAACCCCCAACTCTGCCTTGCTCATTGCCCATCCCAATTTAAGCCTGTCTCTTTCTTCCCTCCAGATCCAATCATTCAGAGGTCAGATCACTCCCGCTAGCTAACTGTTGCTTGTTAGCCAGGATCACCAGGATCCTGGGGCTCAGTAAGGCCCTGAGCCAGAAAGCCCCAGGCTGGTCCCTTCTCACTGCAGCAGCTTGTTGGCTGGACAGGGAGACCCTCCCATAGTGCTCTGTCTTTAGTGGGACAGGGAGATCCTCCAATAGTGCTCTGCCCTTAGTGGTGTCTCTGGTATTCCTTGGAAGAGGGATGACTAGCTACTCGGTGGATTCCCCAAGCAGCCCCACCTGCTCCTGGTAGAGGATATTGAGGGGTGGGGGAGGGGAAACACTTCAGTTAAAAATGTGTGTTATTTTATCACCTGGTGGGACACATTTTGCTGAGTGTTGGATGTGTGCACATTCAGTGCTCTGTGCTCTGAGTAAGCCATGGTTGTGTCAAGACCTTCCCACCTGCAAACTGAAGAGAGGTCTGTTGCGTGGTGATTCCCAGTCCCTGTGACACCGTGGCTCCGGAGTCCCGGTTGCCAGGGGCAGCTGTCTCTCTCTAAATGTCAGCACGGATATTAAAGCTCTCTGGAACGGCATGTCATACTGTCATTTATTAGTTCTCCTGCAATTTAATAAGGAGAGGGCTTGGGGAGGTGCGTGCTTCTGGCCCCGTTTATCCCACAAATTAACCGCCACATCTTCACTAAGCTCTTTGAGTAAGAGAGTTTGCTCAGTAGACGAGGGGCATATTTCCTTAGCTGGGTGGCAAGGATGGCTGAGGTGACAGACCTACATTGTCTGGTGAGAGCTGGTCGCCAAGCCTTGGGTTAGCCTTGTCCCATCCTGAAAGGAACTGCAAAGTCACATGCCAGGCAGAAAATGAGACCTGAAGTTACTTTACCTCAGCCCTAACACAGACCTCAGAGGGATGCTGGATACCCCGGTAGCCACCTTGGTAGCCACCCCAGCATGTCATTCATCCAAGGACACATTGAGTAGAGGCTTAATGTGAGAGATGTGAAGAAAGTTACATAGCGCTGAACAAGTTACTTCACCTCTCTTGACCTCAGTCTCCCCAATTAAGAAGATTCCAAACCCTGTTCCCTTCCTATGCCCCACATATGTATAATAAGTTCCTCACACAGTATGGTGCTCTAGGATGTGGTATTCTGTTCAGTTTTCTTTCCACGACAGGACTTTCTTCATGTAAATTGCTGGAGTCCAGCGTCTGGATGGGGCTCTGTCACCCTCTTCCCTTAGGGCCATTGAGAAGGTGGCTTTCTGGGATCCAGGAGAGAGAATCAGCCTCACTAAAGGGAGCAGAAGGCAGCAATGCTGGTGGCTCTTTCTGGAAGTCCTGTCTAGAGAGAAACATTCCAAATTCTGGGGGAGTTCTTGGTGTCCAACACTTGTTTGTTCTGGGTCTGAATCACAGCCACTGTCCGCATGAGAAGAAGCTCTCTCTCTGCATCCCCACCTGGAGTTGATGGTTTCATATACAGGACAGTTATTTGCTTTGGGTAATTTCTGAAGCAGAGGTCTGAAGCTCTGGTTTTCTGGATGCTCAGTGGAGTTGGGCCCATGGAGCAGTAGGTAGAGCTTTACCTAGAGGCTGCGATTTGTTCTTGACCTCGGGGTATATTTCTGGGCATTGGTTCCATCTGGCTGGGTACTTAGACCCCTCTGTCCTCCACATGAATATGGACACTCACTTGGGTTTCAAACAAAAGACCATGGAATCGGGGTTACAGTTTGTTATCATGTAAGACCTTCTGAGTTGCCCAAGCCTCTGCCTCAGTGTCTCTGCTGTCTTCCTGTGGCTGGATCCCTGGAGCCTGTTGTGACTTTATGGATGACTAGACCCCTTACATCTGGTTCTCAGCCTGTAACACTGGTATGTCTTCATTTTCCCAGGCTAATCTGCCTAACTGCTACGTGGTTCTGGCAGGGCCAAGGATATGGTGGCTCTGCCCCAATTCCCAACAGATAATCAGTGAATCAATGGCAAAAATGGACTTGATCCCAGGTGTGGGATTCTCCATGTCATCCCTTCCAACTCCACCAATGCTAATGGTGTCTTCTGGAATAGTGGGGTCCTGGGACCCATGTGAGTCCATCTTACAGCAGCATCTGAGTACTGGGAAATGTCTCACAAAATTCTCTCCCCCAGATTAAGCTTAAAGATACCCCCCCAAGCAACACTGGAGGCCCCACTGACCCCTAGAGACCTCCAAAGCAGCACAGTTATCCATACCAGATGTGCCTGGACAGCTGTGAGTTCATCTGCCCACGATCTCTAACTGGATTTACTTTTTATGCCTCCTCTCCCACAGAGCCATAGCCCAGGGAGCAGCCACATCTGCTGGGAACACAAGCTTTTGCTCCTTCTACCTTCCACTTGGGATGCTCTGTAGCCCCCTTGTCCCTCCATCCACCCAGATGGGAGTTTCTGCTCCCCTGAGGTCTCCTGTCTCCTCCTGGGACCTTCTCCTTCATGGCCTTTTGAGTGACATACCTTCCAACCCCAGCCTGGCTCAGATTCACTCACCAGACTGAGGATGGAGAGGCAAGGTTAGGTTTAAGCACTGTCTGGTCGTGTTCCATGCCTCTCCCTCCTCCTGATATTGTGGTGTCCTTGGCCTTGTTCACAGATGTTACCCAAAGGTTAACTTGAAACTCCTCACCCATTTGAGGCTCCACTCTGATTATGTTTGCGACCCCAGGCTTGTTCTCTGTCAACAAGCAGAAGCCTGGAAGTGTCCTTGGTTGTCTGTTCTGTGAGAAGGACATAAAGAACCGAGAATATTTTGAGTAACCCTTGGAAAAAAGGCAGACTTCCATGGTAATGTGCAATTCTTGACTCCAGAGCCATAGAGGATGGCAGTCTAACCATCTTGTGTCACCCCTGCATGATGTAGTCTCTCTGAGCCAAGTTCCCCATGAGAGAGCCAAAGATGCCTCAGGGGCATAGAGAGAGAGGAACACAGATACCCAGGCTTGCAGAGCTGGTCCATGCTGGCTACTCTAACTTCCAGCACACATGTCCTGATGTTAGTCTCACTTTATAGAGTCAGGAACCTAGACCTCCAAAGGAACAGCTGATTGGCCCACATCTACATGATATGTCAAGAGGAACCACATCATGTCTAGACCATAACTCTATGTCCTTTGCCATTGGTGGCTCTACATATGGGGTAGGGGAGGGTGAGTAATTCACGAGCTGGTGGGGCTGGATGGGTCCTACATCTAGACAGCAGAGACATTAGCCCCTCTTTGGCATGGTCATGTCGTATTCTATTACCTGCTTTGCTCCCGAACTCTCCTGCATCTCCTCAGGGATGCACTATTGCAGAGACCCCCTTTTCAGCTTGGAGATTGGCACGGTTGGATTCTATACCAGCTTGTTTACATATGCAAGTGGACAGATGTCATTGTGGCTGAGCCACAACGGTAGGAGCTCACGTCAAAAGACCCTGGTCCATCCCAGGAGATGGCAGGGACAAACCTGTTCACACGAAGAACATCCTTTTGTCTTTGGTGGGTGTCGTATGACTCTTTTTTTGTCACTGGTGGGACTCAGAGGCATCAGGGAGGAGCTCTGAACATCCATCAAATGCTAGGAGGGTAGTACAGGCAGATGCATCTGGATGTTCTGTGAGGTCATCCTTGGACTGGCTCTTATGTTCTAGTACGTGCCATGAGGTGGAGTGGGAGTGGCAGGTGGTGTATCAAGAAGCCTCCTGGCTCATTTATGAGGTTCTTGGAAGTACAAGACTGTGCCCCAATTTTACAGTCACAATCTTACTTCCTGATTGGCTCTGGGAGATTGGACATGTGTCTTGGTCAGGAGAAGGGTTTGAGTGGCCATAAGCTACAGACAGAGGAGGTGAGCTGACTGTCCCAAGTGCTCCAATCGATAAAAGCCAGGTGGGTGCACCTGCTGTTCCCTATAATTTAGGATGCTGCCTCTTCTGGCCTGCTACATCAGCCTCTGCCCGGCCCTGTCTCTTTGCAATACCATCTCCGGCTCACAGGGGGCGCTGAGGCCCTGCGGCTGGCTTTCCACCAGCTCAAACCCAGAAAATGCTACTTGTGATATGCCTAGGGCCCGGGCTGTGTGTTTTTCCAATCAATAGAAGCCGCTCAGTCCCCCAGTTGTCGCTTCCAAAGTCTTCACACATCTGCATCTGAAGGGCTCCAAATGCAGCCTTTTCCTGTCGGGGAGAAAAAGCAGAAGGAGAAAGGGAGATTTTTGCCTGACAGATTAGAAAATTTTCCACTTCCCAGCATTTGAACAAAGTATTTGTGCTTCTTCTGCCAATTACCCAGGCTGTGAAGGGGAAGCCAGGAAGGTGCGGGCTCAGCCAGGCGCTGGGCATGATCATTCCTCGGAGGGCCTGCAGGTGTTGATGGGTGGACCCGGGGCCCCGGAGCCCCAGCAGGCCCAGAGTGGCCTGGGTCAGCCTTGCCTCCCCTCACGTTTGACCTTGGAATAAGACTGAGTGCTGGGGAACTGTGATTTTTGGCAGCGAAACGGCTTACCACGGTTTCTTTTCAGGGTATTGGGAAGGTCAAAGCGCTTTATCTACAACACGGGGCGCCTACAGATAAACTGTATTAATAGCTTGGCAGTAATTTTCAGTTTTCAAAGTGTTTTTGAAGTCAGAGACAGTATGACTTCCTATTTGGCTTCTGTAAGAGTAAGCGGCACCCCAGGGGCAGTACAGGGGTGAAGATTCTCAGTGGACACGGGGCTGCTTGTAGCTCTGGTCCTGTTCCAGGATCCGCCTGTGTCCTTGGCATCCAACTGCCTGGTTCTTGGTCTATAGAGGTCTGTGCTGGGTCTGGGTGTAGGCGTGGGGGAAAGTCTGCAGGGCACTGGGCTCTGCCTCAGTTCTCTGGGTACGTTGAAGAAACGGATTGAGGACAAAACTCCTCCTGCAGGACTGCAGTTAAGTGCCAGGCTGGGTGTAATCCTAGAACTCAGGGTTACCCAACACAATATGTAGAGATGAGTGATTACCACAAACAAGGTGGGCTTCAGGACCTGAGTCTTGGAGTAGCCTTCTCTTGGCCTAGATTTTAAGCCAGGACCCTTCTGGAGTTGCCCACTCTGCCATACTCAGGATGGCTTTTGATAATCTGGCCTCTGTCCAGCTTCCTTTTCTTTCTAGCTCTGTCTGGGCACAGTCCTCAAGGCTGCCACTTTCTTCCTGGCTCAGCCATCATGAAGGTTTGTGTTTACAAAGTGGTCTCAACCTTTCAGCAGTTGCCAGTCCCACCTCCCTGAACCTCTGCCACCATTGTTCCTTCTGGGAACAAAAGCCATCCTCCTCCTTGGACTTCCTGCCCATTCTCCCTCTGATGCGATTTCTGGCTGTAGACAGCTCATTGTTTAGAACAAGGATCAGGGTGGACACTCCCTTGCATTGTTGCAAAGCCCGTGGTGTATCTCCTCCACACCTGGCTTGTTGTGCCTGGTCCACCTGCCTGTTCTATTGTGTTCATTTCCTCTGCATGTCTTGGTGTGGATGGTCTCATTAACTACTGCTGGCTGATGGAGTGAGTTGGCGTTTGGGCAGGGGTCTCCAGCCAAGAGGGAGGAACCCTCAAACGGAGATTGTGGGGTCTGAGTAGGAAGATCGCGGTGAACCTGTGTCTTCTGTCAGGACCAGGGGAAGAGCCACACTGAAAGCTCCAGGACGCCAGCAGGATTCAGTGCCTAGGTTCCCTTATCTGGATCACGCTGGCCTGCAAGGACAATACTCCTGGATCTAGGTGGGTCTCTGTTCTAAACGGGGTACTGGGGGCAAGCCTTCTCAGGGTGGACTTGTGTGTGATGCCTCAAGTAGGAGTGGGTGGAAGTAAACAGAGCAGGAAGCTGGTGAGCAGGCTGGTCCTCTGCATCCATGAGAGGCTCTGATCTGTTTTTCTTTCTTCTTCTTCTTCTTCTTCTTCTTCTTCTTCTTCTCCTCCTCCTCCTCCTCCTCCTCCTCCTCCTCCTCCTCCTCCTCCTCCTCCTCCTCCTCCTCCTCCTCCTCCTCCTCCTCCTCCTCCTCCTCCTCCTCCTCTTCTTCTTTTGTAGCTTCCTTAGGACCCCTGGGAGGAGTGGGCCTGGAGACAGAAAGTCAAGACAAGGCTGAGGTAGTGGCAGAGGAAATGGGGTGCATGGGGAACAGATTCTGAGGTACTCTGATCTGGAGCGATGGATAGCAATGCAATCGAATTCCCCTCCAGTCCATGCACACTGGGCAGAAACAACTTTCAACGGGCCCGTCAGAGGAAAGGTGGGGTGATAACAGGACAAAGACTATAGCCTGTACAATCTCAGGACAACAGCTCTGCACACTTCACACAGCAGGCCTTGGCATGTTCAGGTGCTTGTCTTGTTCTTTGTGAGCCCAAGCCCTGCTTTGCATGACAGTCAGTTGAATGTAGGTTTCAGGATAATAAAGTGAACTCAGGACTCCCTCTTAGCATTCCAAGTCACTTTGGAAGCCCCAGGTTTGCCTGCCCTCACTGCCCTGCCTTGTCCATCTCTGTAGCCAAAGCTCTCCTCACCAGAGCAGTGCCCAGGCTCACACAGTATGACTACCCAAGGAGTCTCTGGCCTGAAACAGACCCCTGTGACAAACCAATGTCTTTCAAGGTGTGTGACCCTGTGTGGCAGTCAGGCCCAAAAGCTGAGGTACTCAGAGAGACTTGTTAACTCACATTCCTCTGTGTATGTGTGTACATGCATGTGTGTGCATACGCATTCGTGTGTGTGTGTGTGTGTGTGTGTGTGTGTATGTGTGTGTACATGCATGTGTGCGTGTGTGTGTGTGTGCGCGCGCGAGTACGTGTGGCATCTGTACATAGCACCAGCATACTAACCTTGGGCTTGAGTCTCCCAAGCTGTGAAGAGAGGACACAGATACGTAGAACGCTCTGGCTTCATTACCCTCAGTCTTCAGGTGTTTCTATCCTGATAGGTTCTCTCCATTCCTCTGCTCTGTCTCTGCCTCTCACCTCTTTATCCTTTACCTATCTGGAGACAAAGGCCTGCATGGTTCTTTGCCTATCTCCCTCTCCCCCTCCCCCTCCAGGAGGATGAGGGACACTAGTAGCCTAGGAGGAGACCCTCCCATCCTCTAGCCTAGCCAACATCGTGGGTGGGACTTAATCTCTTTGTTGTCCATCAGTGTCCCCCCTCTTCCTCCCCGTTCCTTCCTTCCTCCTCCCCTTCCTTCCTCTACTCCTCCTCCAGCTCTAGGCTCTGCATTTCCTCTGTTTCCTTCGGGGAATGACTCACACATTTGCCTCCCACCTGAACCACCAGCTTCCCAAACCTTTATTGGCAGGGGTCGAGCTGGAGCGGATTTCAGCCTTCAGAGGCCTCAGGGCTGTGGCAGGCAGTGGGTGGTGCCCCCGTGGGCAGCATGTTCTTCCCTGCAGCCCTGCCTGCTCCTGGCCTTTCTAGAAGATGTGTGGCTCTCATTGGGTCCGTGGAGGGAGTCTAATTTCTTTCCCTGAGCCTCACTTTCAGCTTAACCTCAGACTGGCACTTTTTCTTTCCTGCATCCTGAGAAAGATGCTTCAGGCCAGAGCTGGAAACTCCTGGATGCTCTTTCCTCCCACACACCCCCTTTACCCGTAATATGGACAGGGAGGGAGTGGGACTCTGTGGAGGTGGCTCTGTTCCTTCCTGACCAGTGTGAGAGCTGGTCAGTGTGAGAGCCTGACCAGTGTGAGAGCTATTTGGTGTTTGATGCCCACTGGCTGCCCTCCTCCCTCTAGCTCTGGAGAGTAGAAGACATTTAGCCATCGAAGACATGTGACCCAGGACTTAGCCAATCTCAGTGTCACATTTCAACATCTATGGGGATTGGTTGAGAGAGGTTCACGTGACCCAGGGACAGCCAATGATTGGCAAGGAGCGTTGCTAGGTCGGGGGGTGGGAAAAAGATGCTGGCTCTTTTCTCTGGGTTTTAGTCTGTAGCTCCTGCCCCCCTCTCAGTACCTGGGCAAAGCAAGAACATAAACCCTCATCTTCCTTAACCTGGAAATAGGCGGAGAAGATTTTGTTCTTGCCACTGATAGTTCAGTGTCTGTGGCCACACAGCACTTCTTTGATCTATTATCTCATTTAAGCCCCACAGTGACTGTGCAGGGTACATTTTCTTTTCCATCTGCCAGATCCCAAGCACAGCTCAGATCCAGATCCGATGTGAATCCCCCGATGTCGGCCCTGGAACCCCAAACCAAAAGCTCAGACTTTAGGATGCACTCTACAGCACTCTTGGCAGCTTATGGGCACTGCATCTGCTGGTAGGCAATGTGGCCCTATGGGCCGAAGAGCTTCCTCATGGCACCTGGGAACTGCTATACATTTGAATCTAGGCTTAGGCCTGTGCATGCACTAGGGTGGTTCTATGAGGAACACTGCCCATGGTGTGGGGTTTGGCGGGTTAGGTGGCTGGGGCAGTTCTCTTCCCTTTCGGTCTCCAGCAGCCCATGTATAGTAGTCGCTCAAGGAACAGTGACTGTTGAAAGCCAAGAGCAAGAACTAAAGGGGTGTGTGAAATGTCCGACTCTGGTCTGGACAGTCTGGTATCATCCACCCCCTGTTGGTCATAACTACAGTGGGATCTGAGGGCTACTGGGAGAAAGCTGCTCCTTAGCATCTTGCAGATCTTCCCCAGGTTGAATTCTGGGATCCTGAATTCCCTTTCTATTCACCTGCCCATCTCAGAATCAAGTAGATGATGCACGCTTCATTCCTCCAGCCTCTGGTGCGTCAAGAGCTCCATGTGCCATCTGTGCAGAGCTTGAAACCCACCTGCTGACGGAAAGTCATGGGATAAGGCCTGGCACTTAGTCCACCATGGCACCTCCTCTTCTGCTCTGCTCAACTTAGTGCCGGGTAGGGCAGGTGGGCAGTTCTAGGCAGAGTGACTGTGAGAGGCTAAATGTCTGGAGACAGGATGGGCCAGCCAGAGAGAGGAGGGTCAGTGCTGGCCAGGACTGTTGCTATGCTGGAGACAAGAAGCAGTCCTTCCCACCGAAAAGAACATGGTGGGACCAGAGGCAGGATGTACAGAGCACTCCGAGGGTAGACATACATGCCCAGTGAAAAGGGACTCTGTGGCAGGCTTCTAGATAGGGACAGCCTTGACACCGTCATGGCCATTTCGGCCTTTGAGGGCACAGTTAGAGTTTCGGCCTTTGCTGTCCAGACAGTCTTGACTTTCAAGCACCGTGGACAGCAACCACATGGTCTGTATCTATTCGCTTCCATGTTGGGGCAGGACAAGACACAGGGATGGAGTGGAGGCACAGCACCAGGCTTGTGGGGCTGTAGCTTGACGTCCTGGAGACCATGGCTCAGCTGAGGGAATTCGGGCGGCTCTGTGGAAGAGCAGAAGAAGTAACCTTGAACATGGAGCCGGATCTTTTCTGCCTCTGGTTTCTTCTGTTTGGAGCCTATGGTCTTTATTTAGCTCAACCAGGGCACTGCCTTAGGACTTGGTTTCCCATCTGTTCACCTAGGAATCTGGTCTCCTGCCTTCCCAGCCTTCTTGGGCCTCTTCCTTCCCCAACAGGGGTCTCAGAGCTAGCGTAAATCCCCAAGGACCATGCTGCTCTGAGCAATCACTGTTACCCTTACCCGGGAGGAGAGATACAGCACCCTCCCCCACACTGTTGCATGATGGTCCTCATACAGTTCTAACCTCATTAACAAGCCCATTGTGGATCTTGCTGAGGTGTGTGCTGAGGAAGGGTTGGAGAGGCCAGGTAGGGGAGGTGGTGTCGGACAGTTTCTCTGGGGAAGCAAAACGGGATGATTTACATATTTATGAGATCATTTTCATCTCGCCCAACTCTCTGTGTACTAAGGAATGTCACCTCATATTTTAAGCTGGGATCTGGGCTCTCAGAGTGACAGCTCAAACTTCCATTTGACCTCCTGGGAGTCTAGAGAAGACAACAGCACAGGACTGGGCTTCCTAGCCCACATCTGCAAGGAATGGCTGTGTGAGGCTGGGAGGGACACTTGCCCCTGAGCTTCAGGTTTTTATACATGCAGTAAGGGTACTTGTGTTGGTGGACAGTCACCAACACAAAGCCAATGATGAGGTCATCATCATGCAGGTGCATGGTATTTTTGTCTTTGTTTGTTTGTTTCATGCATGTCAGTCTCTTGACACACCAGAGGGAGGCATTGGACCATTACAGATGGTTGTGAGCCACCATGCGACTGCTGGGACTTGAGCTCAGGACCTCTAGAAGAGCAGTCAGTGCTTTTAATCAATGAGCTATCTCCCCAGCCCCAGTATTCATGTCTGTATGAAGCTTCTCCCCTGGGGTAGAAAAGGCCCATAACTTGCTTCTAATCCAAAAAAAAAAAAAATGTCAGGATGAAGAGTTGTCTTACACAGGCAGTGATGGCATCAAACACGGCTTGATTTGTGATCACCAGTTTACAGAAGCCAGACTCCACAGACTGAGATTTTCGTAAGGATACAGCAGCAGCCAGGGGAGAGAGGAAACACAGCTTCAGTTAAGGGGTGAAAACATGTCCGTGTCATGCCTCAATCAAGTGAGTGCCCTTGCTCTTCCCAAATCCCAACAGGAGCCATCCTCATAACCCAAGTCCTAGCCCTAACAGTAGCTAGCTTTAACTACTTATTGAGTTTGGAAACCTGGTCAGGATTTGCATTTTGGTATCTGGTAGAGACTGGGATCTGGGAAGACAAGAGGTAAGAAACCGTGCCTTACTCCAGCTTTCAGTAGGCCTGGGGGTCTTTGTGGCTAGGCTGATATATTTTACTAAACTCTCTCCTGGAGATGTCTATGATAGGGACGGTCCACATCTGAGTTATCCATTAGCTCATTTGGCCATAGCTACACAGCCTTGAATGGGTCCCATGAGATGAGAAGCTAATGTTCGAAGTTATTTTACCTCCCAATGTCCACCTGTGGCCTAAGACTTGTGTGTAGGCCACACAGAACTAGAAACAGAGCAAAGCAAGCAGGTCTGCTCACTCTTGATGACTGGAGTCAGAGCTTTCCAAGAATACTAAAAATAACCTTTAAAAATAGTGCCAGGAAAAGATGCATCTTGCTGGGCTGGGGCTTGGAGGATCCAGAGGCCCTGCCCGTCAGAGACTTCGCCATCTGTCCATGGGCTCTGCTACAGGGCATGGACTTTCCCAACCCATCTCTATTTTTAATGTGTTAATCTACAGATCTGAGATTTTGCCAAGGCACAGATGAGCACGAGCCCCACCCTGTGGCACCCTGATGGTAGTTCTAGACTCCAATGTCTGCTTCATCTCACAGTCCAAAGTGGAGAGTCTCCCATGAGTCACAAGTGGCACCCTTACCACTGCTGTTACTATCATCCTTGCTAATATCACAGATCCATCAAGATCCACATCCTTTCCACTCAGTTCAGCACCATGGTGCTTCGGACAGCGTCCTGTCAGGCGTTGAGCTACACACAGGCTGAGGGGCTCAGGGGTCAGGGCTCCTGACCTCATAGGTCAGCTGAACTCCTGAAGAAGTGATGATCTTGTGGGGAATCCCTTGAGGACCACTTGACTCATGTCAGCCTCTTCTGCCTTCACGTTCACCTCAGCGATAACCGAGCCGACAGGAGCCAGCCAGGATGATGAGACCAGAAGCGATCTTAGTATCAGTGTAACAAATGTCTTATGTCTCCTTTGTGAGCCTCACTTATTTGGCTCCTGTCACAGTGGTTCTTGGAGGGGAGAGCCTCCAAGAACACAGCACAAGCCATGCCTACTGCCTAGGTTTTTCCCTATGTGGCACTTCCTGGTACCCACTGGGCCCTTCACTGGCCCTGAACTCTTGGCCCCAGCAACTGCTTCCTCTTCAAACCTACTATAGTCCTAAAGAATCCATTTATATGCCTTTAAGACTGGGTAGGGGTAGGGGATTCTTTTTCTAGGACACAATAGCTCTGCAGAGCCAATGCTGAGACAAGCAGAAACCTAGGAGAAAACCTTATAATTCCTGGCAAGCACCTGAAAAAATCTAGAAACTGAGCCATCTGTGACACAGAGCTGGAGGGAATTAGCCCAAAGGACTCCCGGGGTCTGGATGTGTGGCCCTGCACCTACCTGTCTTAAGTGCTTGTCCTCCTTGTCCTACAGCTCACAAGGAAATTCAGCTGTCCAACTAGCCTTGCCATCTCAGCTTCTCTGAACTTGCCTCTGCTTCTGTGGTTGGTGAACTGTCACAGTGCCCTCAGGGTCGTTGTAGAGCTGGGCACAAGCCTGGGGCTCAGCCACTCCTCAGCGGTTGGGCACCGTAGCTATCTATACAGGGTTAAATGTTTCATACACATACTCTTCAACAAACATTCAAAATGACCCCGTGAGAGCTAATCCCCACTTTACTGTGGGAAAGCCAGGCTTACAGAATGGCCACTCAGCTAGGACATACATGGGGCTTTTGGCACGTGTTGGGAGGCCACAGAGTGTCCACAGTTAATCCAAGAATGAAGGAATGAGAGAGAGAGAGAGAGAGAGAGAGCCGGGCTGTGAACTTCGGGCTGGGAAGGCCCTGTGTCCTTGATGTGTCTGGTTGATGAGTCAAAGCCTGGCTTTGAGGTTGCAGGGCTGCATCAGTCATGACTCCATCCTTTCGAGCTGAATCCTCATTGTCCGTGGTGGAAATAGGAATGGCCTCCCAGCTGGCTGCATGTGCTGCTGCTTTGTGGAAGGTCTGGGTCAAAGGTGGATGCATTCCTCTTTTCTCTCAAGCTGCAGTATCTGACAGTGGAAGTCATGGAGTCACAGGTGTGGCTCCGAGCCAACCTTCTTGTTTCCTCGGAGACACACATGCACATGGAACACACCAGCAGCCAGCAGGAAAGTGGTTTGGTGCTCAGAGGACGCTGGGAGGAGCATCTACATAGATGACTTATATACAAGGCCCCAGAGACCTGTCCCGGCTTTAGAGTCAGGGCTGGGATCAGGGTAAAAATGGGAGTTGGAATCTGGCTGGGCAATCCCGAGATGTGTCACCTCTCTCTCTCTCTCTCTCTCTCTCTCTGATACTGTCACAGATACCAGAGTCGGTCAGTTTATATAGATGGAAGGTTTTTTATGGTTGACATCTCTGGAGGTTCCAGTCTCAAGTCAGTTGGCCCTATAGCTCTTGGGCACATGACAAGGTGAAATGAATGGCTGATGAATGTGGTGGAGCAAAACCAATCCTGTCCTGTCTGTAGTAAGCAAGTGAGGAGAAACTAGGGTTCCACATTCTCTTGGGGGGCACACCCCACAGTGACCCAAAGACCACCAAACCTAACTTTCTTACTGGCATCACCATCTTCCATTAACACCACACTGTGGTCCAAGGCTTAACATGTGGGACTTTAGGGACCCTGTCTCTTAACGGTAGCAGGATGTTACCTTAACCGGAGAGTTTTTAGGAGAGATTAGCATCAGATCAAAGGTAAACAGGACATCAAGGGCCCTGAGGTGGAGTTACTTCTGCCTGAGGTTCTCAGCACTGCTTAGCACTCAGGTGCTCTGTACCCCCAGGTTTGGCAGACTGTTTTTTTCCAGGTTCTGGGGGGACGTCTGTTGCTATAGATGGAGGCAAACCCACCCACACATCACTGGCGCCTCATCGCTTTCTCTCAGACTGTGGTCCAAGGTGGGAGGCAGGGAACTCAGAGGTACTGAAGGTAGTGGCCCTGCACAATGCCACCTTCACAGAGGGCTGTGGGGAGGCATTGGTTCTGGAGGGAGAGGCTTGGTTGGTGGTCCTGTGCAGCATGGCGGGTGAGGAGAACAGACTTCATAAGGCTCACTGACTTCAGTCCCTCCACTTGGTACTCCTTACCTGCCATGATGCCTGTCCAGCAAAATGTAGGGACACTCTTTGGGGGATTGTCACTTACTTAAGTTGTGATGTATCCTCAGAGCTCCAGATCTTGCACTCGGAGAGCCTCATGGCTTGGCAAAGCTTGTTAGCATGACCCTTGCTCCCTCCTTTGGATTCTAGGAGTCCTGGAAGCTCTGCATTGGACAAGCCATTCTCTCTGCTTTGTGGCTCCAGGCAAACAGATCAAGTTCTTTCTGAAGCTGGTGATGGGAGCCGGACAGGTGACCCCAGGCTCCCAGAACACTGCTGCAGGGACTGTGCTTGCAAGTAAGTCCTCTCCCATCAGTCCTGCAGCACAAATACTGCGCTTTGATGCATAATCGCCAGTTTCCTGCCTGCCAGCCATTCAAAAGAGGAAAGAGAAAACCTCCTTCATTTTATCTAGGGAAGGCGGTGAGCCTGTACTCCAGCTCCCCCATGGTGGCAGCCTTTTTCTGAGATCACAGCAACAGACCAGCAATTAGACCCCAGCCTGGGAATCAATCGCAGTTACTAAAGAGCTTGCAAGGGCTGGCAATTGTGCAGTTCAATGGTGGTAGGAGTCTTGTAGCATGTGGCTGGCTCCACTGGGCCCAGAGGTGGCCTGTGTATCTCAAAGGGATGGTGGGGGCTCAGTGTGGACTCATAGGAGGATGCTCTTGGCAGGAGGGTTTCTTCGGCTCCCAGCAGATCCCATGCTACCTGAATCTTTTCCCTAGGAAGGACTCATATACCACTGGGGTCTCCTGTGGTACACTTCCTTTAGCAATAGGGGTTTAGCTCTAGAGGTAGATACTGGCTTAGCACCAGCAAGGTGCTGGGTTGCATCCTCGGCACTAAAAACCAAACCAAGCACAAAACAAATACTTTCATGCTTCATAGTGATATGTCTGGCTCTGCAGCCCAGATCTTCCACCCTCTGCTCCTGCGTCATGATCAGCCCACATATGGGGCCTCAGTGTCCTGATAGTTTCCTGTGTACCCTTCCTTTTGTCACCTCCCACTAGGGGAAGGCACACTAGACCTAGAGTGTGGTTGTTTAGCTGTCAACCTCACACCATCACTTTAGCCTATAGCTATCTTGTGAGAGGCACCCCATCATGGCAGAGCCCCACCTGCCCTCCCCTGTAACAGGGTTTTCCTTGGGCCTGGAGACAGTCATGCCCTGAGGCAGGTCTTGGTTCTTCAGGGGGACCCAGAGACGGATTATCACCCTCCGTGCAAAGCCCTCCTATAAAGCTATAAAGATCTGTCTCACTTGAGAACAAAGGCATGGCCATACCTTCCAGACTGAATTCTGGACTCAAGCCTTGATCCCAATGACTGTCACAAGGTTCCATTTACCCCGAATTTTCTTCTCCTACACCCCGATCCTGGAGCCGCCACCCCACATTAGCCTGCTTATTCTTCTTGTCAAATGTAACTGGACAGGAGTCACCTTTTCAGAAGCCATGGCCACTGGTATTCCCCTACCTCCTTACTGCTCCCCGAATGTCACCACCGCTTCATCCTTTCTTGAGTGTCTGATGGGCCTGTCACCTGTCTCCAGCTTTTTCTAGCTAAACAGGCCTTGGCATAGTGCACAGTATCTCTCACGAGGACAGACAGGATACCCCGAGGATGGTGAGCCCTCTGAAAAGCCTCTTGGTTTCTAGAAGATCCTTTTTATTGACCCAACAAGGATGTGAGTTAAATTCGGGGACAGCTTCTTTCTCCTTGCTACCAGGTGACATGATGCTCTAGGGTCCCACCAGGTAGAATGTTGCAGGACGTTGTTTTATATGATCCCTTCTGGAAGAAAGGTCCATGCCCAGCAGTGATGGAGGTTGAGCCATGCCCAGCAGTAATGGGGGTAGGGTACCTTTAGGGGCATCTAATCTGCTGGGCTGAAGTCTAGAGATGATACTGAGACTAGAGGTCCCCAAGGCTTGGACAACAGGAAACAGAAAGTCAGGATACATTTATTCGTACTGTCACACTTATAAAGCTCCGTCTCCTCTACACAAGACCATGCTGGAGCCAGGGAATCAAAAAGTAGCAGGACCTGCCTGCCATCACATCCTCAAGCCTGAGAGAGACACACACACACACACACACAAAAGACAGGGATTGGTGGACAGTGGCACACGGTGTTGGGCAAGTTGAGGAGATAGACAGGTGGCAACATCCCAGGGGAGGTGACAACCTGCCACAAACAGTTTGGAAGACAGTGGTAGGGGGCTCTTAGAAAGATCAGAGACAAAGGCTCCAGAGAGGGAGGGGCTGGGTACAGGAGACTGGGAAAATAGTGAGGTGGGAGAAGGAAAAGGGGTGTGGTCTGAGAGGAAGCAGAGATGAAGCCACAGGTGGCCAGAAATGTGGACACAGGGCCAACAACAGGAGCTGGATGCTTGGCTCTGGTAGGTAAATGGTACTAAAAGCTCAGCAGGACAATGGCCTGGGGCCAGCCTCCTGGCTCAAAGCCAGGCTGTCTTTCTTTGCTCAAGGCAGCAATAAGAGAACATAAGATCAGGATCAAACTTGGCCTGAAGTGGGTTGAGGATTTTAAATAAAAGGGCTGGGGAGAGAGGGGGGGAGGGAGGGAGAGAGGGAGGGAGGGAGGGAGAGGGAAAGGGAGAGAGGGAGGGAGGGTGTAGGGAGGAGAGCAAGCACAATCCTTTGCCTGGCTCTGTGATCTAGATGGTTTGTAAGGGTTAGGGAGGCACAGGGGTGGAGCAGAGAAAGGAGGAAGGGAAAGGGAAGCAGATGCTGTCCACTGCTCTCTGTGAGCTTGTGCACCAGCAGACCACAATACCAGAAAGCAGCCAGGGGCCAGGGTAGCTAGGATAGGGGTCACCGATAGCAGATTGGGAGATAGGGGGACAGTGGATAGAGCAGAGGCTAGGGATGAGGACAAACCACAGGCCTTTTTGAAGCAGGGTTAGGACACATTTTATGCTAACCCCAGGATCTCCAGTGGCTTGGTTTCCATAAAAAACGGTATCACTAGCAGGACCTCATACTCACTCCTGGTAAAATTAACTGCACATAGCAATCAGAGGAAGATCCTATACTAAGTCCAAGGAGTAAATGAAGGTACTAAGGTATTAAGAAAGGATAAAAGCACTTGGGAGGCTGAGGCAGGAGGATTGCTGTTAGATCAAGGCAAGCTTGGGTTGCACAACAGAATACTGGGTCAACTAGGGTTTAAAGCCAATGTAAGTTGTAAAAGAAGAGAAAGAGTAATGAAATGTGGGTGAAAAAAAAAGCAGAAAAGAAGCCAAGTTAAGTTGATAGATGAGTATAGTTTAAAAAATCTAGAATACAGAGCAAAAGAGTCATCAAAAATAAAACACAGAGCTGGACAGGTTCTTCCACAGGACCCAGGTTCAATTCCCAGCACTCACAATCACCTGGAATAAAACTCCCATTCCAATGGCCCAGTACCCTCTTCTGTCCTCCATGAATACCAGGCTTTATATGTAGTTATGCAAGCAAACATATCTATGTGATATACAATAAAATATAAATAGTTCAATTAAATAAAAATGGAAAACATTAAAAACAAAATAAATGGGTGAGAAATGAATTCAATAGGTTATGAAAACCATGGGGGATGTCAGGGAGAGGGGAATATTGGTATTGTACAGAAGGCCAGGCTGGAGAACTCACCAGGAACATCTAAAAGGCACAACCATAAAGCACAGTGGGGTCACTGATAGAGCTGTCAGTAAAGTGTTTAATGTACAAGCACAAGAACCCCAATTTAGCTCCACAGCACCCACATAAAAGCTAGGCATTGTGGTATGTGCCTATAGTATTATCACAGAAGACACAGAGACAGGAGGATTCCAAGGGCTTGCTGACCTTAGCTAATCAATGAGTCCCAAGTTCCCTGACAGTTTCCTGTCTAGAAAATATAAGGTGAAGGATGGATGAGGAATGTCATCTGATTTTGACTTTTGACTTCCACATCCACATCCACACAATGCACTCTTTACATAGTGCACATACATGTTGTATAGCACTTTCCTCTGTATTAAATCATTCCATCCTGGAAGAAGGCTCATTAAGGATGAGGAGATAAACAACTCATAACTTTTAGGAAGTTCCTAAAATTTAAAAGGATGCTCAGTCCCTTCCCAAGGCTTTCTGAGAGAGAGGAAACTGACCAGTAGTGCTGTAACATCATGCAGGGAGCTCCAGGAATGCAACTCTCATGAGTAATCACCCATGATGCAACTGTCTTTGGGTCATCTATGCTCCTGTAAGTAGCCCTGATATATTCACTGGTTCACTAAGCTAGAATTAGGTGAAAGTGCTCTTTGGTTTGTCCATTGGTTCTCTATATGAGGTGAACAGATACTTGTTCATTGCTCCCCAGGAAAAGTCACATACACCCACAACCACCACCACCATCGCCACTACCATTACCACTACCAATATCACCATTATCACCACCACCACCATCAGCACCATCACCATCACTGCCACCATAATCACCATTACCACCACCACCATTATCACCAAAGCCACCACCATCACTACTACCATCACCACTACCAATAACACCATTATCACCATCAGCACCATCACTGCCACCATTAACACCAACATCATCACCACCAAAGCCACCACTACTACCACCACCACAACTACAACTACCATCACCACCAGCATCATTACCACCACCACCACCATAATACCATCAAAACCACAGGAGTGATCCATGAAGTGGACAGACATGGTTGGAATACAGTCCACTGGAAGGAATAGGGATGTGGTGATTCTGATGGGATGGAACTTATGCTTCCCAAGAATGAGGCTCTTGGAGAAAAAAACATGGAGAGATGCAATGGGACCTCTTCATTGTTCACCCACTTGCTGACCAACACATGTGTGAGGAGATTATTGGACACAGTCAGGAACAGTAACTGTCCCACTAGCTAGGCTAGAAAACTAGTTGCTTGGGTGGTGGTGGGGTAGTAAAGGCAGGGGAAAGTTTAAGTCTGCTTCCAAGGAATGTGACTGCATCCCAGACAACTCAGAAATACTCACAAGAAAGGATCTTGCAATCAGAAAAAAAAATTTATAGTGCTTTATAGACATAAACAGTATGAAGGCAATATAATGCCTAATGTGAAGGGAAGCATAAATTGAAATAAATCCAAAAAAGAGATGTCAAGGCATGACTATGCATATCAAATATTAAGTTAAAATAAGTTGGGCATGATCCATGCATACAGTCATAACATTTGCAGGATAGAGGCAGAAGGGGTAGAAGTCTAAGGCCTGCTTGGCCAGTATTATGGGATCCTAAGTATATATATATATATATATATATATATATACATATATACATTTTGATGGATGGAACAAGGACATCATGTGGTTGTTATAGAAAAGTAACTTCTAAACGTGAAAACATAAATGTTGGATGTGGAATATGGAAGATGAGTATAACAGCAAAGCTGACATTACTGAAGGAACCATTAGGACTTGGAGATTCATCCAAATTGTCCTACATTAAAGTGATAAAAGGCTTCTAAAAATATGAAAAGAGGAAATAAAATGGAGTGTTTTAAATGAGGGGGAACTAGAATAGGAGAATTAAGTGGGGGAGGGGGTGTATCTTAGTTAAGGTTTTACTGCTGTGAACAGACATCATGACCAAGGCAACTCTTGTAAGGACAACATTTAATTGGGAATGGCTTACAGGCTCAGAGGTTCAGTCCATTATCATTGAGGCAGAACATGGCAGCATCCAGGCAGGCATGGTGCAAGAGGAGCTGAGAGTTCTACATCTTCATCTGAAGGGTACTAGTGGAAGACTGACTTCCAGGCTGCTAGAGTGAGGATCTTAAAACCCACTCCCACAGAGACACACCTACTCTAACAAGGACACACCTCCAAATAGTGCCACTCCCTGGGCCAGGCATATTCAAACCAGGACAGGATGGAAGAGTAAGGAAAGGACACAGGAAGAACAGTTAGCACTAAAGCCATTTTGAAAAACCACATGGAAGCCTACTACCGTGAAATGTTCCTAAAAGAAACACACATATAAAAAGGATTTAAATGGAGTTACCATGTAATTCAGGAGATAATGTCTGTGATGGTTTGTATATGCCTGGCCCAGGGAGTGGCACTATTTGGAGGTGTGGCTTTGTTAGAGTAGGTGTGTCACTGTGAGTGTGGACTCAACATCCTTATCCTAGCTTCTGGAAAACCATTTTTTTTTTATTTTCCTTCAGAACAAGATGTAGAACTCTCAGCTCCTCCTACACCATGCCTGCCTGGTGCTGCCATGCTTTTGGTGATAATGGACTAAACCTCGGAACCTGTAAGCCAGCCCTGATATAATGTTGTCCTCATAAGAGTTGCCTTGGTCATGGTTTTGTTCAAAGAAGTAAAACACTAACTAATACAGTGTCCCAATTAGACATCGTATGTCAAAGTAAAACCTCCAGTGTCAGGAATGGGTTAAATCTTGTTGGGTCATTGACCAGGGGACTTCATAGAAACATATTATATTGGTTGTTCTCTACAACTTGATGGTAAGGTCCTAATTCTGAAAACACCCCTTATTTGTAGTGATAGCTGGAATAAGAATGGTCCTACTAACTAATTATTTGTGCTGGAAGGTATTCTGCCTATTACTGGAAGAGAAAAGTGATCAACAGCATCTCCCAGCTACAAACTCTGACCTACAACAGTGACCTGCCCGCAATACATACTCATTCAATAGTGGTACAAATGCTAAGACAGGAACCAACCACTTTTTGATGCAATTTAAGGCCCACTCCATGAAATGGAACCCATCTTTGACATTACTAAAGTGAACAAGAACCTGATACTATATAGAAAATGGGCCCTAGGGGAGAAGATAATGCTATTGTTCTGATAGGTGAATATAGCAATAAAATGATTTCTATTAATATATTTGCCATAGTCAGGGATTGTATTCTTGCACAAAACATCATGACCAAGAAGTAAGTTGGGGAGGAAAGGGTTTATTCAGCTTATACTTCATCACCAAAGGAAGTCAGAACAGGAACTCACACAGGGTAGGAACTTGGAGGCAGGAGCTGATGCAGAGGCCATGGAGAAATACTGCTTACTGACTTGTCTCCCCTGCCTTGATCAGCTTGCTTTCTTATAGAACCCAGGACTACCAGCCCATAGATGGTACCACGCACACACAATGGGCTGAGCCCTATATCATTGATCACTAGTTGAGAAAATGCCTTACAGCTGAATCTCCTGGAGGCATTTTCTCAACTGAGGCTCCTTTCTCTGTGATAACTCCAGCCTGTGTCAAGATGACACACAAACCCAGCCAGGACAAGATCGATATACTTATCGATATACAAGAATCAGAGCATTCTTCAACCCTTATCAGAGAAGCTTCTTGCGATGGATGGTAGTCAACACATAAAGTCCCACTTGGGAAATGTGGAGAAAGTGAGAGACTTTGGAGCATTCCACCCTAATTGGGATGTCTTCAGCCAATCCCTCCTCTCAGAGCAGAGGGATCTTTGTGGAAGAGGAGGTGGGAAGATTGTAAGAATCAGACATGGTGGATGGCTCTATGGAAAAAAAAAGGATCTTTCAGTCACACTACAGGCACATATGAGCTACATGAGACTTGTACAGGTTCAAGCCAGACAGGAGCCTGCTGCTGAGATGAGGACGTAGACATGGGTCTCACCCCCAACTAAGCAACTATTTGCAACTGATACCTGATAGGGAAGGGAGAATCAGTTTTCTTCAATGGGGTATAACTGGTTATATCAACCACAGTCCAGGGTGGGCCCCATGCCCAGGAGTATCTGACTAACACAAAATGGATTCCATGTTTTTTCTTTTTTTTTTTTTCTGGACACTTCTTGTTTTGTTTTGGTATCTTTTGTCAATATGCTATATTTTTGTTTTAAAAAAGAAAAAAGAACATGAACTTGGGTAGGTAGGGAGGTTGGGGAGATTTAGGAATAGTTGTGGGAAGGAAAAGAATTTGAGTAATATATATTATCTGAAAATACTCTTAAATTAAAAGTTATGAAAACAAACTCAACAATCAATTTCCATGGCCTGGTATGTGAATAATGAAAATCTATAACACAGGGTGGGGCAGAAAAAAAATCCTAGAACAAATAATGGCGAATGAATTCAAAGTCACTAGGAAAATGACCTTGGAACCCCAGATGGTCTTCCAACCTCATGGTTAGAATGATAAAGAGACCTATACTCAAGTACATCTCAACCAACTTGAAGCCAGTGGTGGGGAGGGGGAATGCTGCATGAATCCAGGTTCTGGCAAAGGCAGGGGGGCGGGGAAAGTGGGAAGCATGGGGCAGAAGGCATGCTGATAGAAGAATTTGGGTGGCTGTTGACTCTTTTGTGTAAATTATGCAGGGAGAGTGATGATGGAGCCACAACACACAGAAGCACACAGGACCCTTTCTTATTGTTAAACATCCTTGAAGGACAAAAGAACAGGACAGCCTGTTTCAGCAGCGAAGTATCTTGTGACAGTGCAATGGGAAGGTTAAACTTGCACTTCAGAAGGCCCACTTTGTCCCCTGGAATCACAGACAAAGGTTGTGAAACAGAGCCCGGGATTGTACAGTTAATATCATCAAAGCAGAAAAAAAAAATTAAAAATGGATAAAAAAGTGTGATTAGACAATCAATGGCAAGAAGTAAGAGTTTGAGTTAGTTATGCAGTCAATGACCCTTGGTGGGGGGAGCTTAAATGGAGCCAGAGAGGATTGGGCGTGAAGTTCATGTGTGGTGTGACCTGATCCATTGTCACACAGATTCTGTGTGATATCTGATCCATTGTACGCAGATCTAGACTCATACAAGTAGAGAGGCTGTGTATGGTGTAACCCTAATGTTATCTATGGCTCTTAGTCAACAAGACTGTGTTTACGTCATTTGCCAGTTTTAACAAATGTCCAAGGTCGAGTCTGTAGGCGAGCTGCTGAGAGGCAGCTGGATTCTTTCAGCACTCATGTTTCCTATCAAACTTCTCTATGTATTTCAAAAAGAAAGCTGGAGTGCTTCTGTTCCTATCTGGTCCCTAGACTTGAGAGCAAAGAAGATTGCCACAGATAAAAATGATTTCATTTTATGATATCATGATATATTATTTTATGATAAAGGAGTTGGGTTGTCAAGAGGATGAAATCCATGTTCCCACATTTAATAGCAGTTTTAAAACCCATGAATGAGGAGTCTCCAGCAGAGCTGAGGAGAGGTGTACTGTGAAGTGATACAGGAGAACATAGCCCCATGCTCTCCAGAGGCAACCAAACCCAGCCGTGAGACTGCAGGCGCATACAATTTGAGTGACCTTGACAATTGACTTGATCTCACTGACATTTAAAGAGCAACTGCACCAGCAGCAGAACACACATTATTTTTAAATATTTAAGAATCACTTTAAAGAACAACTGCCTTTGGGAATCATGAGACCACATAGTAAGTTTAAAAGGAGTCGATCTATATATAATACATACTTTGGCCACAATGGGAGGAGAAATGGAATTAATAACAGAAAGCTATCTGATGTATCTCACTGTGTAAGAAAATTGCACTCATGCACAGGTCAAAAGAAAACTTTTAAGGGGACATTAGAAAGAATTCTTAGCCAACTACTATGAAAATGTGATATCAGGATTGGGAGTAGCATCATGGAAGTGTGTGTGTGTGTGTGTGTGTGTGTGTGTGTGTGTGTGTGTGTGTGTGTACATGTTTATAACAATATTTGCCTGCATTAAAAAATCAGATTCAAAGTCAATACCTTTACATTTTATCTTAAGGAACTAGAAAGCAAAGCAAATTAAACCCAGAGGAAGTACAGCTAACATATCAAAAGCCAATGAGACTGAAAACATAAAGACAATAGAGAAAATTGATAGAAAAGGCTAATTCTTGGCTCAGTGTGGTTGGTGGTACATACAAATAATCCCATCACTTGGGAAATGGAGGCAGGAGGTTCAGGAGTTCAGTGTGGTAATCCTTAACTACAAAGAGTTCAGTGTTATCCTGGGCTACATGAAGCCCTGTAACAAAATAAAATAAAATAAACTCACCCTCTTTGAAATGAATAAAACTTATAAACCTCTAACTAAGCTCATTAGGGGAGTCTAATTGTAAGAAAACACATCCTCACCATCATGTAGAGAGAGGAGACATCAGCATACACTCACTCCACAGATGTGGAAAGAGAAATAAAGACAGCATGAACTAACTTTTGCCAATCTACCTGGCAGCTTTGATGGACAACTTGCTTAACATACAAATTATTTAAGAAAAACTAGGTAGGGGTTAAGGAGTCATCTCAGTGATAGAGTGAGTACTTGTCTGGCAAGTACAATGACCTGGGTTAGGTTCTCAACTTAAAGAAAAGGAAAGGGAAGGGAAGGGAAGGAAAGGAAAGGGAAGAATAGAATGGAAGAGAAAATGTCACCTGCATAATCTTGTATCTGAGAGACATCATTTGTAGTTGAATTTTTACCAAGAAGAAGCTAGCCTCAAATGTCTCTGGTGAATTCAGCAGAGTACTCATGGATGAAATTGTATTAGTCTCACACATATTCTTCCAAAAAACTGATCAAGACAGAGCCCTCCCCAGCTTATCTTATGAGCCCAATATAACCCTCATTTCCAGAAAAAAGTCAAGAAAAAAGAAATCACAGGCCAGTACTTCTTAGATACATAGCAATGTCAATGTGAAACCTGATTGTTTCTAATTAAATCTGATAATGCATGAAAAGGATGGTGCGCTATGATCACATGGAGTTTATTCATGCCCTCCTGACTCTCTGGTCTCAGAGTCTTGGCTCTCTGGCCCAGTAACTGCCCCCTTTGCTAGCCATAAGCTGTTGCTGCCCTTTCCCAGCAGAGGGCCATCTGTGAACTCTGTCCACACTCCAACCAGCCCTACAAATTAAAAACTCCAGAAACTTGTAATTTAGCAATGGTTTTATCTCAGATTTTCTCAGTAAATTTTACACTCCACAAAACGTCCACACTATAAACTCAGAGCCAAATGATATGATATAATTTGCCCACCTAGACAAGACAAATCATCCAATATAAATCCATCCCTTATAAAATATTTATAACTACCTGTAACTATGTAGAGCCATGTTGCCCCTCCTCTTGCTCTCCCAGCTTCCCTCCCCCTTTCTAAAACTCTGCTCCTGCCTACCCTTTTATCTTGTCCAATTACAGGCCTCCTTTTATGTTGTGCCTGCCTTCATCTGCATAAAGACAACAATCGACACAGACCTTTGGCTTTTTTTTTTTTTTTTGAGACAGGTTTTCACTGGGTTCCCTAAGCAAGAATTGAATTTACAAACCTCCTGTCCTAGCCTCCCAGGATCTGGAATTATAGGACTATATCAACAGGTCTACCTCCAACCAGCATATGGAAGACAAGGACATTTTTCACACTGATGTCAGATTTGCACTAGAACATGCTTGTGCAAACACCCTTCATAATGCAGACTGACTGTGTGGTCCCTGTGGTTGGAACCAGCACAAGGATATTCCACCATTTTCATCCAGGGCCACATCAGAAGTTTCCATCAGCTCAGTAGGCCTGAATCAGATGGAAAGTTGTGTTAAGTGGGAAAGGAAGATGTAAAGTCTTCATTTACAGGCAATGTGACTGTGATTGTGGGAATCTGATAGAGCTTCAAAAACCCCTTGGCTTGCTAGAACCAACATCTGGGGTCAGAGATGTTAGAGAAAATGATATTCCACAAAGAGAAGCAACCAGGAGTCAAATGTAAGACCAACCTAGAGACACCATCAACTTTAAAGACAAAAATATATGAAAGACTTACACACTGGGGCAAGGGGACCCCACAGAACTGTGCTTAGTGCCTAAGTGAGGCTTTTCATTACTGTGACTAAACAACATGACCAAAGCATCTTGGGGTGGAAATGGCCTCCAACTCTCAGGCCATGCTCCATGACTGAGGGCAGTCTAAGCAGGAACTGAGGCAGACACCATGGAGGAAGGCTGCTCACTGGATTGTTTCTCATGGCTTGCTTAGGCTGCTCTGATACCAAGATGCCAGGACCACTTTTCAAAGGCAGTGCTATCCACAGTGAACTGAACCCTCACACACCAATTATTAGTCAAGAAAATGTCCCCACAGGCTTGTCTACAGGCTAGTTCGATGAGAGAACATTTTCTCTACAGAGGTTCCTCTTCTCAGATGATTCTTGTGTCAAGATGATAAAAAAATATAGCCAGAACAAATATAAAACATCAACAAGTAGAGGCATCTATCCCAAATAGGTCCGAAGATTCCAAATTGATCTATAGATATAATGTGATTTCAATCATGACAGAAGCAATTCCTTTTAAGGAAATTGATCAGCTAGTTTGAAATCTCGGAGGTAATTATAAAGGTCTGGAAATACATTTTCACACACACACACACACACACCCACACACACACACAATCAGAAGTGGATGACAAAGATCAAGTGACTTTAAGGGTTAGAAACCCACTGTGAGCTGACAGTGTAGCCCTGACACAAGACAGACAGACACATCAATGGAACAAAATATAAAGCTTAAAATAGCCCTGCTCACATATGGACAAATGATTTTCACAAAAGGTGCCAAAGCAGTGTAAGAAAAAGGACCAGCTTTCTCATAAACAGTCGAACAATGATACATTTTACACCCGCCCCTTTCCTGGGAGGCACCATATGTAAAAATGACTTAAAATGGATCAGGGACCTAAATATGAAATGCAAAACTATAAAACTTCTAGGGGAAAACATGGAGGGATGTCTTTTAACCATGGGTCAGGCAAATATTCATCACAGGATGCTAAACAGATATGAAGAAGGCAAACGGGACTCCATCAAGATGCTAACTGCTCTTTGGAAGCTGTTGCTAACAGCGTGTGGACAGAGAGGGAGAGGCCAGCGGCAGTTTGATAGTTTGTCTCCATTGTCAGCCTATCTGGATCCAGACTCATCAGGACACACATCCATGGGTGTGGCTGTGATAGTGGCTGTGGATGTAAGACCCACCTTAACTGTGGGTGGCACCATTACAGGAAGTGAGACCAAATAAGGAGAAAGGGAGCTGAGCACCAGCATTTGCTTCTCTCTGCTTCCTTCCAGGCTACTCAGTGTGACCAGCTGCCTGAAACTCCTGCCACCACGATGAACTGTGCCTCAAACCATGAGCCAAAACAAACCTTCCTCCTTTAAGTGGCCTTTCTCAGGTATTGTCATAGCAACAAGTAACTGACACTAGCTGGAAGAAATATTTTGCAACCTGACCCAAATGCATAGGAGAACACTCAAAATGCAACCAGTTCCTAAAAAGAAAAACCAGGAAGAGATTTAACAGACTCTTCTAGAAAGATCGATGGTCAGCAAGTGGGTGTATGGAAAGACACTGAACACTGTTAGTCATTCGGAGGAGACGAAGGAAAGTCGCACCGGGGAACATGTCCACCTGCTGGAAGTCACAATGAGTAAGAAGAGCCATACAGTGTTGGGGCACACATGGGGAGCCGGGACTAAAGTCATAGTGAGTAAAATGAGTTACAGGGTGTTGGGGCAAATGTGGGGAGCTGGGACTAATGCTCACATTGTATGAGTGTACAGTGGCTTTGAAATACATCTGATTATTTCCTAGAAACTAGATGTATAGCATTATGGGTTGTATGTGAAATGTCCCTTATGTGTTTTAATAATTGGTCCCTAGCTGGTGGCACCTCCTTTGGGAGATGAGATGTAGCTAGGAGTGGGTCTTGGATAGTGTGTGTGTGTGTGTGTGTGTGTGTGTGTGTGTGTGTGTGTGTGTGTATGCATGAGTGCATGCATGTGTGTGTGTGCTTGTAGGTGAGGTTTGCAGCCTAGCCCCACTTCCTGTTCTTCCTATTTTTCTGTTTCTGGAGATGTGAGAAAATGAGTAATTGCTACACACTCCTGCCACAATGGGACAGTCTATCACCCTGCCTTGCCCACCATGATGGGCAGTTTCCCATCTAACCCTTAGCCTAAATAACTCCTTCAGGCACCAAATTATTTTCTTCAGGCATGCTGCCACAGCATTGAGAAAGGGCACTGATATACTGACCATGTGATCCAGACGTCCTCTGTGAGGGAGAAGCACCCCAGCAAAGCTTGCCCAGAATGATGATAGCCACTTAGATTTCATCTGTGGCATACCACTTAGCTGTAAAAAGGAACAAGCTATGGATCCATGTTGCATGTCCATCAAATGTTAAGGGGGTAGTGTAAATGGAAGAAGTCAGATAGAGTACAGAGACTCTTCTACTCGCTGATGGGAGAGACAATGATGTTCAGGCCTACCACTGACAAAACCTTAATCTCCAGGCTGCCAAGAAAGTCTGCAAGTCAATCAAAAAGAAAAAGAAATAAAAATGGGTGAAGCATTTGAATCTCTACAAGAAGAAAACAGAATGGCAAAACACACACACAGAGGGAGAGTGAGGAGAGAGAGGTGGAGAGAGGGAGGGAGGGAGGGGGTTAGGGAGGGGAAGAGAGAGAGAGAGAGAGAGAGAGAGAGAGAGAGAGAGAGAGAGAGAGAGAGAGAGAGAGAGAGAGAGAACCCCAGCAGCAGCAGCATAGCCACACTCCAGGCACTGGGGAGAATACAATTTAGTCCCAGAAATTTTATACTCATCTCTGCGGAGTGGAAAGAGCTGGATGGTGGTAGACAGCCCATGCAATGTGATGTGTGATGGGCAATTTATGAGACCCAGAAGCCCTGCCTCTGGAAAACAAGCTTCACTGCTCCCATGTCTTATGTCTCAGCAAACGCTACTTCTAGAAATTTCCCCATGCCGTAGGAAGAAAGAGTGAGCTTGCTCTGCCATCTTTCTCTAAGCAAATATTGGAAACAACACTGCTGTCCATCAACGGTGTGATGGTCAATCCGCTGCTGTGAGCTTAACAAAAGGCCAGCATTAAATACTTGAACTAGAACCCCACTCAGCAGGCAGGTAAATGCAAATGTGGACACCTAGCTGTGCATGGGGTGCAGAGTGCATGCTATTGGTTGAGTTGAAAACCCCGTGAGAGAATGTTGTGTATTATTCACAAAGAAAGGACAACACAATCCAGTGTGGTGGGGCTCTCTCTGGAAGGGGCAGCTGAAACAGTAATGAGAAAGTGGTCAAGAGGCTGAGTCCTCTTTTATTTTTCCAAATCTAGGCTGTAGCAAGGGTCTGGCACAAGAGCTGTGTACTGTGGCATTCTGGCTGTCCAGCAAGCAGACATATCCAGACAGCCCGTTCACTCAGGGAGGAAAATAAAGGACGTGAGAGTCAGAATCAGCATGTCTAGTTTCCCCAGCTCAGGCCAGTCATCATCAACCTTTGAGTATAGCAGCTTGGCCCGCCCGCCAGGCCTTGTCCGGCCCAGCAAACCCTTCCTGCCTCTTATTGGCTATGTTAGTCTGTGGTGATATCAGAGAGCCAGAAACCGACTCCTACATGCAACTGGTTAGTGCATGCCTTTGTGAGCTCCAGGGCTTGTGGGTCTCCTTAAGAGGTTGTGTGCGACCCTTCCCACGAGTCAGGCTGCTAAGTATTCACTGGCAGAGCACAGTTCCATTTCAGAACATGTTCTGAGTGCCTGTGCCAGCATCGTCATATGCCATTACTACCCTCTGATGGTTGCATTTTTTTTTCTGAGACAAGTCTCTTTCTCTTTAGCCCAGGATGGCCTTGAACCTGTTATTGCCTTTAATCTAGCACCTCTACCTTCTAAGTGCTAGAATTGCTGGCTTGGGGTGTAGCAGCGTCATGCGTCCGTCATCACATGCAAAACACAACCTGGATCCGGGGATCTGCCACTCGTCCCCTGTGTGTTTCAATCTCAGAACATGTCTTCCATTCCTCTCTGGCATAACGTAAGTATGGTTGACAGTATCCTTTCCCCTAGCCCCTGGCCAG
Organism: Micromys minutus; assembly: GCF_963924665.1. Classification (NCBI taxonomy): domain Eukaryota; kingdom Metazoa; phylum Chordata; class Mammalia; order Rodentia; family Muridae; genus Micromys; species Micromys minutus. The sequence continues at coordinate 16,406,065 of NC_137962.1, forward strand.
CTGAGGCTGGTCGAAAGGCCATCCCACAGAGCTGTCACCGAGGGTGCTATCTGTCAATGAAAGATATTATCGCAGAGTCTGCAAGTTAGACTTCTGCAAAGCTAACAAAGGAAACTCACTTCTCATTAACTGATGGTGGGCGTGAGACAAGCTGCTTTCTAGATGCAAGGGAAGGCATAGAAAAAATGACTACCGCCAAGGCCACTCTCCCTTCTGGCTACCCATGAGGGCGATCGACCTGGAAATAACAGTGTGGGAAGATAACATCCCTACAGCATCATCCGGTGTACCTGGCAGGACCTGCTCTCATGACACAGTTGTGAAATGATGACAAACCATGAGCCTGTCAATGGGATAGTAACTGGCTCATGCTCCGAGCTCACTCACCCACCCCTGTTTACTGGGCTCTCCCTGTGTGCATGCAGTGTGGCAATTAGTATACACAACTTAATATTTCATCTCTGCAGCACCCCAGCACCCAAGCATTGCTGTTATTCCACTTTTCAGGTGACAAGCAGTCTGCCTGGATCCTTACCCACAATCCAGTAGGTTCACAGTAGCATTCAACCCAGGCAGCAGGCTCCGGAGTATGCATGCTCTGTGAACCGGAGGGGGAACCTTGCTCTCATTCTTTTTCTGTTCCAGTTTTCCAGGCGAGGAGACTGGCATGCTGCTTGCTGCTCAAGGTCAGGTGAAGAGGGATGGACACATCTGCCGATTCTTGCCTCTTCTCCTACAAGCTTGCCAGTTCCAGAAGCTCCTCAGCTCCATGTTCCTTAAGGGGTAGGTGAGCCTGCCACCTGGTTACCCATGGCTCAAGATCACTTTGAAAAGAAAATGGTTTGGGCTTAGCATGGGTCAGATGTTTACCTTGGTGGAATCTGGAAGAGTCTGCGGTTGGCATCTATGGGTCATAGCATCTTTGGGAGAGCACTGTGTGTAGGTGTCCTGGATCTTTACATCCTGGTCCAGTTGTGTTGGGGAGGGGATGTGGGCATGGAGAAATGCAGAACTTCTGTCTGTCATCAAGAGCAAGGGTGTTTCAACGAAGCCATTTAGAAATTTGAGGAAAATTTAAAAATGTTTATAAAGACCAGAATCACAAATTCGAAAACAAACACAGCAACTGGATACAGAAGGCATCAGGGCCACAGCACTGTGTGCAGAGGGAGGGTCCTCTAGCCACTAGAGATCTAGCACCGAGTTCCTGAAAATGGCCAAGAGTAATTACAAGTGTTTTCCCCAGCAATCTCGATGAGGGAGTGCAGGTGTTAGATTTCTGTGGTGCAGACCCACTTCAAAAATAGCCTGCTCTGCACAATGAGGGCTGTGTGTCTTATATGTCAGAGAGAATAAGTTAGAAATGAAATGTATAAAGTTGATATTTAGCTCCTCCCACATAAAAAAGACTTCATTGGAAAACCATTTATTAGACTGGAGGATGCGCATCTGTGGTACAGGACTAGCATGTGTGCGGCTCTAGGGTTGATCCTGACGTGGAAAAAAAGATGTAAGTAAATAAATGACAGATAGACACATATGATAGTTACATATTGACACAGATAAGTAAGTGATAGGTAAGGGACGAGAGAGGGATATAGTTAAATGCTAGATAGAAGGCAGGTAGATGATGATGGGTTGTAAATAGATGGTAGATAGACCAGTGGTTCTCAACCTGTACTTTCACAGGGGTCATATATCAGATATTGACATTAGAATTCATAACAGGAGCAAATTTACTGTTATAAATTAGCAACAAAAAAAAACTTTATGGTTGAGGGTCACCACGTCTGAGAAACTGTATTAAGGGTTGCAGTAGTAGGATGGTTGAGAACTCTGGGATAGATGATAGATAGATAGATAGATAGATAGATAGATAGACAGACAGACAGACAGATGCTATATAGGTAGGTACATTGGTAAATAGATGGGTGATAGTAGATGGATAGATGGTAGGTAGATTAAAAGATAGATAGATAGACAGACAGACAGACAGACAGACAGACAGATAGAAGACATAGTCCCACTCCTGACTCTGAGCACAGCACCATATCTTTAAGGAAAACTTGATAGTTTAGTCACCTTGGTTTTAACTTTTTCTACATTCATGTTAAAATCTTTTTTAATCTGGTGATTGAGTTTTACAGGTGTTCCTTTAAACTTTACCCCAGTTAAGAGGCTCCTTGTCCTGGGCCTAGCCATGGGTGACCAGTTTTCTCTAAGGCCTCTAAGCTTGCTCACTAGGCTTCAGGGGAGTCCTGGCTGAGGCTTAGCAAGACCCAATGACCTGTCTGAGGCTCCATGTTCCATCTTCTACTGCCCTGTAGCTCTGTGGTCCTGCACACTGCCTCCGGCCATGCACCCCCTGTACACAGATCAGCATCTTTGAGCTTCCCATCTTCCTATAGAGTGAGCTGAGCTCCCAGCCACGTGTTCTAAGGGTTCCCTTCTCTGTGGTCAGGAGTTGGCAGAGCAATGCTTGCTACCTAGCCCTGGTGCCCTTCTCTGGGTAGGAGATTATCCACAGCCTCCTTGACTGGCCCTCTAGCTCAGAGAGATGTATAGAGAAATTAAATGGATGATTGAGAAACGGCCAGGAGTCTTCCAGTTGCTGGATGAACTCCCCAGGACAGAGATAGAAATATCCCATTCTGTGAACTGTTACATTCGACATACATAGTCACAGGAAACAAGAGGAGAAAATTGTTTGGCTGTCAAAGCAAGAATCCCTGCCCCCCAAGGGTTCTAGTAAAGCACAGCTACTGCTGTATACCAATTCCATCTTGCTGCCTGTCACTCCAGGTACCGGATGACATTCTTGTCACACTGCCCCAGCTTGGAACATTGCTTACCACGTACACAGAGCTTGCTACTTGCTGTTCTTTGTTTCTCCCTCTATGTCCCTCTCCTGTGGTGTCCAGACCTCCAGCCTTGGATGGCCCTTGTCACATGGTACTGTGGAGATGCTCCCTTCTGTCCTTCTCTGCCTCCTCCTCTGGTCTATTCTCTCCTGAACAGGCCCTGCCACAGGCTGACTGGTGTGATAGGCATGCTGGAACATGTCTAGTCTCTGTCAAGGGACTGGAGCTGATTAGAACAAATGAGTAAATCAGAGGCTGCATCTGTATTTCAGAAATGGGGAAACTGAGGCTGGCAGCTAGTAGATGGGGTGGATGAGGCTCTGGAGCCAGGGTCCTAGCTCAGTTAGTGTCAAGGGCAGCTACAGCTGCTGCATCTTTGGAAATGAATGCAGAAGGGAATGAGTTAAGCCGTGCTGTCTTCCCCCAAAGCAATTAATCACAGAATTGGAGAGGCAGGCCAGACAATTATGTCCCAGACAAAGGGGCCAGGGGTGGGGGTAATAACTTCAGAGCCTCGTGCTGAGAGATTAATAAGCACTTGGCATTTGGATGGCATGCCGAGACTCTAGGCAGCTCTGCCACCAGGCCCTGCCCCACTTGCCCCCTGGGAAATTCCCAGGGCACAGGTCAATGTTACCGTGGTTACTCAGACCATGGTCACAGCCAGTGCACAACTTCATCAGGACCGTGGGGCTCTGGGAATGCCTGGCTCATCCAAGCACATGGGCGGACTGTTTGAGAGGCCAGTGCCAGGCAGCCTTCATTTAAGAAAGAGCAAGGCTCAGAAGCAGTGAGCCTGCGTTGCCTCTTATGGGGGGTTGGGGTCAGGCACAGGTCTGCAGCCTCCTCTACTAAGTAGGATAAGAATACTAGGTTCCTGTCCAGCCTTTGGAGAAACAGTGTGTCGTGTGACACCCCAGCCAGGTCAACGTAAATAGCACGTTCCTGCCTGCCTTTCCCCTGCCTAGCCTCCTTGGCTGAGGTACATCCAGATCTGTCTGTTCATCTCTGCCATCCATCCAACACCCTCAGAGGCTACTTTCTGCCTGGCCACTAGAGCCAGTCTTTCACACATGGCCATGTGAGAAGCATCCCAGGCTCATTCTGCACTTGCTAACCCGACAGAACCAATCACCACCTGGTTGCCTCCACCTTTCCTATGATGCCATGAATGCTAGACAGCTTCTCCTGGAAACCTCAGTTTCCCTTGTCATTTAAAAATCTCATTGAAATAGGGAAATTCCTATTTGGGGAGATCATTCATTCATTCATTCATTCATCCATCCATTCATTCTTTCCTGTAGCTTGTTCCTTCTAATTCTAGGATAAAGCCCAGATGTGTGTATGTGTGTATCTTTCAAGCTGAGGAGAAGCCACTCAGATAGTGGCAGACACATTTTATTCTCTTTTATTGAGGGCCAGATTTACATATGAGAGGGTCAAGAAGGCATGGAGTGTAGGCTCTCAGAGTGGGTAGGGATGGTCCTGGTACAGCACCTGCATAGAGAGGCACTTGTGAATCCAGTGTGGGCTGCACAGGAAGTGTGGATTGCCTTTGTTATATAAGCATGAGGTACAGGGCAGAGGGACAGTCTTGACTGGGAAGGCAGGGCCTCAGCTGCTGCTCCATGCTCCATGAAACAATACTGCAGTACTACAGTTCCTTCAGGAGCTTGGAGCCTGGGTGTTAGCATCTCTAAACAGAAGTGGCCTCTACTCTGCAGCAGTGGGGATGGGGTTGTGTTACATATGGCATAGTACTATCTGCCCACTGCTGCAGAAACACGCACCATCCTTCCGCTCAGAGAACCCAGAGCTGTGTGGTGAAGTCTGGGTCAATACCAGCCAGAGGACAGGACATCAGGAGAAATGAAGACATCCAGGAACTCCAGACCGCCAGACCAGGTTGATGGTCCACTCTGTGGAGCTGAGTGTCAGAGCCTACCAGGAATGTCTACAACTGTGATGGGGGCCAGGGCGACTGCTCAGCTATTGGTCACTGTCTTCATCACCTCCTGTTGTCCCTTAGGAGAAGCTGGTTTTACAGAGGAGGGACTGGCCAGAAGCCAGCCAGTAATCCAGTCATGGCTCCATTGCCAGTCTCTTCCCAGTTCCCTGTTGTTGTATTTCTTCCTATGTGGTTGTGGTTCATATCCTCTAGGGAGACTTGTAAAGACAAAGTCAAGGATGTCTGAGGTTGTCCAGTCATCATGTCTTTGTGTCCTTCTGGGCTCTCTCTAGTGAGTACACTGAGGGTCACAGGGTCATTCTGCTCTGGGTTCCTGAGGCCATACTTAGCCCATGTCTAGAAGGGGACAATCTGTTTCTCTGTGTAATGTTGGCTTGACAACAACATCCCAAAGACTGCAGAAGAGCCTAGAGGAAGCAGGGACAGCCTCTGGCAAGCCAGATCCTGTTCCCAAGATGGTTTCCACAAGGCTCTGTAGGTCCCCTGCAGTCCTCAGCAGCATCCACTCTGGGACCACTTAGCAGGATTCACTCAGTTATACTCCAGGTCTCCCCTGTAACACCAGATTTTATCCTCATCACAGTGTACCCAGGAGGGAAAGGGCAGCAAGATCAAAGATTAGTTATGCATTTGCCCAGCTCTTTCCTGGAGAGGCCTCAGCCATCCTGGCCTCTCCAGGCCTTTGAGGTGCATCCTTGCCTTTACTTGATGCGGCTCCCTTCCCCCACACACAGGGCAGGCAGGAGGGGATGAAATTGTCATTTGCTTCACGGTTCCTATCTCTGTGCAGCAGATGTGTACTGAAGCTTTTAGACACAAATGGAAAGCCTCGAACCACCGGACTTCTGCAGGCAAGCACCTTTAATTCTTCATTTCTGCCCCCACCCCCACTGTCTGTGCTTTCTGTTTAATTAGGGGAAAGAGAAAATTGTTACATCAACTCAAGGGCATCACCTCCCAACATGGTGAAAGCAAGGATTAAATCCTGGATCCAGTCACACATCCCCAACACGGCACAGCCAATCTGCCTTCAGATTTGTACAGCTGCAGATAAGAGGATGCAAGGGACAGAGTGGGGAGGGGTCTCAGCCTGCCAGAGCCAAACTGAAAGATGGAGTGTTTGTTTCTGTGTTATGTGCTGGGCTCCTTCTGTGGTGGCAGATGGACTAAACACACTACAGGTCACAGGGACCTGGCGTTGTCTGAAGAGGGTTGAGAGAAAACAGGCTTTCCATCAGGGTTCTGGGGACCTGACAAAAAGCAGAAAAAGGGCAGTTAGATGGGTGAAGAGGTGGCCTTGGAACTTTATCTATGTACCTATCCATTCATCCTCCTATTCTCCCATCTATTCACCCATTCACTTATCCCTCATCAAACCATATCATTCCCACCTATTCATCTATTTATTTATTCATCCATCTATCTGTCCAGTCACCTGTCAATCTGCACATTGATTTATCTACACTTTTATTCCTCTTCTACTCATTACCCATGTATTCACCTCCATCATCGACTCATCCACAACCCCATCCATCCACCCCATTTATCAATCCCCATCCATCTATCCATATCTATCCAACTATCCCATTTATCCATCTATCCATCCATACCCCATCCATCCATTCATCCATCCTTCTATCCATCTATCCATCTATCCATCCATACCCCATTCATCCATCCATCCATCCATCCATCCATCCATCCATCCATCCATCCATCAGTCCAGTTACCCATTTGTTCTAAGTAGAATGGTCTTCAGGCTCTGACCCTATGACAAGCAGGGTGGAGTAGTTTCCATGGAGCAGGGTGTAATGCATGGCCACCTGACTCACAAGTGACTGTGGTCAGTTCCACATTGTCTTGGCTCCATGTTGAATGTGGTCTTGGATCTGTGGAATAACATCTTGATGCCTTCTTTTTCTTGTCTTTTGCAGTGCAGAAGAGGGTATTGGGGTGGGGTGAAGACACGAAAAGAAGACATTCTTTTGTGACAGCATACATTCTGGATAAATATGTAGCCTCATCTTGGAAATAGGTGACACTCTGAGAGAGTGGGGCTTTTTTTTTCCAGACTCCTTCACATTCTTCTCAGGAAGCCTGTAGTGTGGCCAAGGATTCCTTTCTTCTTGTCCTACAGACAATTCAGTTCTCTTGGTGGACATGCAGGAGAAGATCTGGAGAGCCACTCTGGGGTGAGTGGCTGCATGGTGTGGGCAACTTCTCTGAAAGCCATCTCCTCCATAGGGTGGGTATGAGATGTGTCTACTCTAAGGACATGGTAAGATACTGTTGCTGTGCATGTTGGGGTATCACTGTTGGTATTTCATGCCCAACAGGCATAAGCTTCTATGGGTAATGTTTAAACCTAGGACAACATGGAGTCTGGTAATGTGGGGTAATTGGGGAAAAGCAACTTTCAAGAGAGAGATTCTGTGATCTAAGACTTAGAGGCCCATTGCAGGTATGGAGGAAATAAGGGGCCTGTGCAACTGTCATAGAGGTCTGGGCTTTGGGTGGGGACAATTAGAAAAATACCTGGGACCCAAGGGCAGGAACTGGAGCCTGCATTTCTGGCCCCTCCCTTCTCAAAGTCTCTTCATCTCCAGAGCTCCTGCTCTACTGAGCAAGTCCATGGACCATCCAGAGTTAGGAGGTGTTGAGGATAGGGGTGGACACGGGCAGGGACATGGTTCTCTTTGTGGTTGGGCAGGCTCAACTTCTGGATAGAGGAGAGCCCTTGTTTGCAAGCAGAGTGTCAGGCTACCCCATCTTCAGGCATCTGCCTGAGATTCTCCATAAACACAGCTGGCCAGGTGTCACCAAAGCCTATCTCTAACTCTCCCACCTCTGCATTCTCTCTGTCTCTACTCATCTGCTTTTCTCTGTCTTGGATCACTCTTGGCCTTTCTCTGTCTGTCTGTCTGTCTGTCTTTCTGTCTGTCTCTGTTTTAGTGTCTCTGCCTTCACCTCAACTGAAACCTGTAGTTTCAGTCAGAGAGGGCTTAACACAACCCTCTGAACTCAGAGGTGACCTAGTACATAATCAGTACATTGATGGCTTGCTTATCTTTTCATGTCCCCTCAGGGTCCTCCTCTATATTTATCTATAACAAAGGAGCCCAAACCCCAAAGCAGCAGACCCCATATCTTACTGTCTCTGGGATCAATGTCTCTGAGACTATACCTCACTAGTCTTCCCTGAAGTGACATTCAAGCCACCAGATAGACTGCCACTGTCAGAAGGTGGGACCAAAGTCCTGCCACCAAGACAGATCCTCTCGGGCACAGGCAGGAGGCCTCAGCTCCTCACAACTAAACTTCTCTAGAGACTTTGTGAGGTCTGTGCCATGACAGTGGCTTCTTGAGAATAGTATTTGGAGAGCTAAAGTTGAGGGGCAGTGACATCTCTCCCACTACATGTACCTGCTTGGAGGCAGGAGGGTGAGACTGAGGCATCTTATGGAGTAGAGAAGAAACCTGCTCACCCACATTTGTTTCTGTTCTAGTCACAATAACTGAGACACAGATTCAGCCTAGATGCCCATAAATCAGTGAGTGAATTGAAGAAAATGTAGTAATGTAGTACATTCTTTTCCTATGTCTATGATAAAATAGACAAAAACAATGTAAGGGAGAAAGGGTTTATTCTAGCTCCAGGTACATCATACTTGTACTGGCTGGTTTTGTGTGTCAACTTGACACAAGCTGGAGTTATCACTGAGAAAGGAGCTCTCCTTGAGGAAATGCCTCCATGAGATCCAGCTGTAAGGCATTTTCTCAATGAGTGATTAAGGGGAGAGGGCCATTGTGAGTAGTACCATCACTGGGTTAGTAGTCCTGGGTTCTATAAGAAAGCAGGCTGAACAAGCCAGGGGAAGCAATCCAGTAAGCAGCACCCCTCCATTACCTCTGCATCAGCTCCTGCCTCAAAGTTCCTACCCTGTGTGAGTTTCTGTTCTGACTTCCCTTGGTGATGAACAGCAATGTTGAAGTGTAAGGTGAATAAACCCTTTCCTCCCCAACTTGCTTCTTGATCATGATGTTTGTGCAGGAATAGAAACCCTGACTAGGATACCTGAGAAATCATAGTGTTGGAAGCTTGAGAGAACTGGTCCTATTATAGCCACTGTTAGAATAAAAGAGCAATTAATGTGTGCACAAGTTTAATTTTACGACTGTTATACAGCCCAGGACTCTGCCTAAGGAATAATGCTACTCACAGTGGGAAGGGCTCCCATCTCGATTAATATAATCAAGATAATCCTATTTGCATTTCTGGGGCTCCCAGGGGCCCATTTCCCAGGTAGTTCTTTTGTCAAGCTGATAATTAACACCAACCAATACAATGCCCATAATGAAATATTATTCATCCAAATCAATGAGATCATAGTCTGGCTCGGTGTATAAAATGCTGTGCTGTTCAAGCTTGAGGACCTAAGTTTAGATCTTAGATCCCCAGTAGTAATGTTAGAGCCAAGAATGGTGGTGTGCACCTACAACTTCAGTATTGGTATAGGATAGACTCAGATGGATCCCAGGTGTTTGTTTGGTAGCCAGTCTAGTTAGAATGGTGAGTCTCAGGTTCAGTGAGAGAAATGGCCTCAGAGAATAAGGTAAACAATAAAGAACAGCATCAAATGTAGACCTCTGCCTTCCACACATATGCATATGAACATGTTCATATCTCTACACACATACAACAACAATGAGACATTGTTAACTCACAGCAAAATGTGAGGAGGGGAAAGGCACCATGTTAAGTGAAATAAGCCAAACACAGAAGGATGGGCACTGTGTGTCCCTTTCCTACACAGAAGCCAAAAGCTTGCTGACTTGAGTGTAGAATAAGGCTACTAGTGAATGGGAAGGGAGGGCGTGAAGGCACTGGACTTCATCAGTGTACACTGTGTGCTTTTGTGGAAATAGCACACAGAACTCAACAAGTGTGTGTGGTTAACACAGATTGCTTCACAGACACCCAGCGACATCTCATTATCATGGCTTGACTCAACCTTCATTATATAAATTAGTGCTCTCTGCTCTGACTTCACATCTTGAATCCTAGACTCAACTCTCTGAGCTCCATTCTTCTTCCCTAGTCTGGGACCTTCCATCACACCCCTTGGCCCACACAGAGGGAAGAGAAGCAATACAGAGAACTCTGTCCCCAGAGTCCCATCTTCCCTACCAGCCTGTGCACTGGGAATGTTTCCTCCTAAAATCACAGAGGGCAAGAGATTTACATGCCTAAAGGCTCTGGGCCTCTTTGTCAGCCTATTTGAATCCTAATGTCTTATCTCCTTTATTTAACACCAGCCTCTTCATGGCTAATTTTTGAGAAGGGGAAAAATCTCAAGAAAAGCAAAGGAAAATCAATTTGTGTGAGGAGATGGTGTATGCCCTACAGGCCACTGCCCTTTGCAGTGAAGATTGAGACATTTTCAGAGCTAGCCTAAAGATTGATGCTTCTCTCTGCTAGAGATGAACCAGCAACATCCATCCTGCCAGGATTCCACACATGCACCACATATACATTCTTTCTCATATCCAGGCTTCTGCCCACTCAGGTAGAGCTGAGTACAGGTACAGCTGCCCATTGGAGATCAGCAGGGTTAGGACAGAGTAGGGGTATGCATCCCATTCTGTGGTCTTCCTAGCATCCATCCTGTTTGCAAACATCCTACAGAAAACTCTGGCTCCAAGAAGCTCACCTGTCACCTCCCCTCACGTACCCACCACAGTCAGTACATGTGCCTCCAGGTCATTCTCAAAGCAGGCTACGCCTGGGAGCCTGCCTCTTTCCTGCCCACATACACAGGTGATATTTTATATGCCTTCTGGTGGCTGTCAGTCATCAGGCACTGGACTTGGATCTGTTAAATGAGGTCTTGCGCAAGCCAACCTGAGCATGAAGCAAGCACAGTAGAGTGAGCCCTCCTATCTGCAGAAGAATTTGCATGGGAGGAGAAACAGTGGGCAGGAGTGCTGTGTAGGAGTCTTAACTGTATGTTTTCATTTCTTATGGATGTTTGTGCAGTAGACTAAACAGTGTCTGCCACCCCGGAAACTATTAGTTCACATCCTAAGCCCAGACTAGCAACATGGTCTTTGGGAAAAGATTCTTGCAGACTCAATTTAGTGGAGGATTTTGAGATGAGACTGACTTGAACTATCCACAGGGTCTCAAGTCTAGTCTCATTGGATTTTTATGCAGAGAAAGGAGTACCAGTGAAGATGAGTCAAGTTAGGAAGGGCACTGGGAGCCCTTGGAGTTAGAAGAGGCAGGTGGCTCCTTCTAGGTGACTCCTGCTAGAAAAGGCACAGCCATACTTGACTTCCAACTCCAGGTCAGAGAAGAAGACACACTTATTTTAAGCTACTCAGCGTTTGTATGACTTGGTGTTGGCAATTGCAGGGATAGGCTAGAAGGCAGACACAGACACAGGCTGACTGTCAAGGTCTGTTGAGGTTTTTTGGTCTTTTGCTATGGGTAATGCTAAACACTAGCCTCTAAGGCTTGGTTGCCTACAGGGATGAGAGAATCTGCACACACACAAAATAATGCTATGTGACCTTGCTCCTTCATTTAAAATGATTGGTTGAATAAAGATGCCAACAGCCTATCGACGGGCAGAAGAGAGGTAGGTGGGGTTTCAGTTTTCAGGCTGGGGGTGGGTAGGGGTGGGTCTGAGGAGGACCATGAGGAGGGAGGGAAGAAGGTAGAGAGAGGAGAAGATGCCGTGGGGTAGGTGAATCATGAAAACATGGCCATGAGGGCTGGCCAGTTGGAGTTAAGAGTGGCCCAGATGGAGCAGGGCTGGTCATATCTCAGGGTTATTGATAAGGAAGTAGACATAATAGCATAGAGGGTAGGTATCAGCCCAGTTCAAGTGCTTTAAGGCTTATTATAAATATAAAAGTTGTGTATCTTTTATCTGGAAATGGAATGATCAAAGGTGGAGCACAACCCTTCTGACTGAGATTAAGTAATTACTACAACAAAGGCCTCCACATTTGAGTCTCTTATGCTTGCATCTCACAGCACCCTGGCTCCCAGCATTTCATTCTTCAACCATTATGGTATTTCTCTATGTCTCCAGCGGTGTCTCACTTGGGTGTATCACTTATCAGTATGGGGATTTGTCTGTGGACTCCCCAGTAGGGATGGACTGAGCAGGTGTTTTTTAAATCCAGTACCAAAAAGCTCTCATTTCTGAGAGATGATACTGTGAGCACATCTCAGTGCTGAGAACTCAGTGTGATTTCAGTCTCTTCCGCAGTTTTTCCTCCTGCAGTCAATAATGATCTCATTTTTTTTATTCGACTCATTTTCCATACACTTAACGCTGATTCCATTTTAAATGCTGTCCCCAGCAATATGAAAAGATCAAGACATAAGGCAGCAATGTCCCGTGACTTCATGCCTGAGCAAAGTGCTCACCCAGCTGACCTATCTTGAAGTTGGTACTAGCTGTCCTTTGGAAATGTCCTTTAGAACCATATCAGGACCCCTGAATTGACTGTCTCTTTCTGTTTCTCTTTCTCATCTGAGTGGATGGATTCTCTTGGGTGCATGAGTGGGAAACTCTATGGCTTTGCTCTGTCTCTGCCCCATGGTGATGGGTTGGCTGTTCTAGAGTCTAGCACACCTCTCTTTTCTGTGAATGATTAGTTCCTAGCCCTTGTCTGCCACGTCCAGTGTTGACGCTTGGAACAAGGATGTTTTGATTCTTGATTCTTTGTGTGAAGTGCGTTTGTTCTCATCTCTGGTTTCTCCCTCTTTGGATGTGGGTCAGAATTCTTCTTTGTTCCCTATATTTCAAGACTTTGTAATTATGTGCCTTGCTGTGTCCATTCAGCTTCCTGTTTGTTCTCCTGCTGAATTGGGAGCTTGGTGCCTCGATGAATCAGCTATGTTCGCTGTGCCAAGTATAGCAGATCGGATGGCTTCAGCATAGGCATGTGACTCTCCCCTCAGTGGTCAGTGGCTATGGTTCAAGGTTCCTCCTCAGGTCTGTCTTCTTGGCTTGTAGACATGATCATTGTCTTCCTCCACATTGGTTGGCCCTCTGTGTGTGCCTGGGTTCTTATCTGTTTCCGTAGGAGCAATGCCAGATTGGATCAGGGCTACCTCCTTGTATCCAATCTCCATTTTAATGCCGCTGTCTCCAAATACAATCTCATTCAGGTTCTGGGAACAACTTCAGTATGAGGCCTTGGGGATGCAGTTGAGGCCGTGCCAAAGCCCTACCTCTGGGATCACTCCAGTGATAGCATAGCTACTCCCTTGCCTTTCTTGTTTGGTTCCTAAGGTTTCTGTCAATGGGCTGGAAGCCCCCTAACTCTGTCATCAGCACATACCCCTAAGCTCTTCTCCCAATGACTGTAGCCTTTCCTACATCTATCAAAATCACACACTCACTGGGAATGCTCTGGGCAGTCAGGTCTTACCTTCACTGTGACTCTTGGAGTTATTATATTGGTCTCCCAGCTCTGAGTCCACAGCATGTGCTTCAGGAGCTTATGCTGTGCCAAGTATAAGACACTCAAGAGGGTGAGTGATGGATCAGAGTATTGTGAGGCTGTGGCCTTCTGGAGACCTTGGACATGTGCTTGGCATCACAAAGATCAACATCAGGTTTAGCTTTCTGGATAACACCACTTCTCTCTCCCCTCTTGTCCCCCCTCCTCTTCTTCTGTAGCACTTCTCAAGCTCTGGCTGCAGATAGGTAGCTACCTACCCTCTGAGTGTGGCATATATATATATGTATATATATATATGTATTATATATATTATATATATAATCTCTGAACTCCTAAGCAACAAGGCTGTGCTCTTTGGTTAGGGTGCAGCAAGACATCTCCATGGGGGCTCAGAATTTACAAAAAAGACCGTAGGAAGTGGCTACTCTGGGCTCTCTGTCTTGTTAGTACCCCCATATTATCTCTTGCAGACACAGAGCCTTGAGGTTGGCTGGGTCTGAGGCTTCAGAGATAATGCTGGCCAGGGGCCCTGCTTCCCGGTTCTCCTAAGACAATTACTGTTTAATCATCTGTTAAAATACCTTCAGATTTTTTTTCCACACACATTTCCTAAAACCTAAAACTGTTCTAAAAAAATGAAGTCTATTAAAATATGTGTAATTATTTTAACAATGGCATCTGGAAATAGACTATTTACTCAATGCTTTTCCAAATGTTTCATGTCTATTTTTTTTCCTACACTCCAGTAGACAGCCATTTCATCCCTTGTGACCAAAGGAGAAATGGAGGGAGGGGGACAATCCTGGAAAAGGCCAAGCCTGGCACCCTGGCAGGTCGCTGGGACGCTCCACTGTCTGTGCCTGACCATATCTCAGCCTGTCAGAAAGTCTCCTAGCTTCGCCTACCCCAGAAGACTTCTGCAAGGCTTTTGCTCTTGATGTTTTTATGTTGAGCCAATTGGTACGGTGCCAGCCATAAGCTTCATACCTTTAATTTCTCCAGGGAGGGAGAAAAATGACTTTCCCATCAGCACAACTCACAGTGGATCACATCTCATTCTCCAAATCCCAGATGAAGGGCCCAGGAGATGAGGCAGCCTGGGCTGTGGTGACTGACAGAGAGGCCTAGAGTCAGCCTTCCAGGGCAAAACCCTTACTCAGGCTCCCCCAGCCCGGCCTTCCAGAGCCCCTGGAGGGATCAAGGGCATCTCTCTTCCTCAGATATCCTGGCAGCTGCTTTCTCACTATGACCAGGTGCCTGACTTCTCCTATTTCTGCCTGGAAATAGATATGAACAAGCCTTTGACCTGTGTCCCCAACAGGAGCTTCTCCACACACAAGAGTGTCCTCCTGTAGGTACTTCCATTTCTTGAGAAGCATCTCTGAACCCCAGTTCATCCCAGGCCTCACCCCAAACTCTTTGTGTGAGTGTCCCATCTACTCCATCATTGTCTATGTACCAACCTATCTTCTGATCGATGGAGAATTCAAACTGGAAACCGTGTTACACCATCAGCCATTGAGGCCTGTGCACAGCCTACATAAGGCACTTATGGGTCAGGTTCCTCTACTGTATAATGAACTCCTGTGGGTGTGCACAAACTCTGTGTGAAGCAGAGCTTGTCAGGCTGTGCTGTGTCTACTGCTCACATGTTTCAGACACAGTTAATGTGTCTGTACTCACATCCACTTGAAACCTGACTCTGGATGTCCTGCTTCAGGTTCATCTGGTGGTCTGGATTTGGATCCATGTGAACTGTGGACCAGACGTTTGCGGTTCATGTCAACCTTTGGCCAAAGGCTGCCTTGTTGCCTGGGCCTCTTCAACATGGCCACACAATTTATCAAAGCTTAAGTTGAATTCTGCTTGCAAGACCAATTGACAACATTCTATAACATAATTGTTTTTGATGGGTTTCCTGAGATTCTCTGGTAACCACCATTATCCTAGAGACAGTGACAGAAAACACACAGGCCAGCACAGAGAAGTAACAAAAGGAGTCAGGCTGTCTAGAGGAAGCATGACAGACAGGAAATCCCTGGAGAGGACTTCTGAGTTCACAATGTGACAGCCTGGGGTATGCAGACACTTGAAGGGACTTGGCTGGGTCCCCAGGGGGCCCATGGCAGATGCCCAGCCAATTCTGGGGAAGCTAGGAGCTCAGGTGTGAGCTGAGGTGTGTATCTATATTAATTGGGGGTGCCTTGGAGCTCATGAGGTTGGCACTGAGAGGTGAGGATGTAAGACATCACTGCTGTTTTGGTTGAACATACCGGTGCGGGGAACCAGCAGGGTGGGTTAAGGAGCAAGCCTGGAAACTGGGTGGAGACTGAGGGATAATTTTAACTTGCTAGATGAAATGATTAAGGGGTCTAATACTGTTCAAAACCTGGCCAGTGCCCAGCGAGAGCTTAGGGGTGAGGACCCATCTGCATGGTGGGGCTGGAGAACACAGGAAAGATCTGGGGGTGATTCTAAGTCATGGAGGACAGCTATGTTGAGGACTAGCATGAGCCAGAGCTGGGAAGGGTCCAGGGTAGCCCCATTTCCTTTAGCCTAACTGAGAGGCTCCTTGAGCTTCCATGCAGCTAGCCCACCAGACTAGGATCTGTGCATGGGATATAAATATTGCCTTTTTCTCCACATGATTCTCTCATCCTTAGGGACAAGTGATATGATTGTTCCTAAAGGTCACCAGAGGAGGAACATAGGGCAAAGGCCCAAGAAAATGTCTTCATGGGGAACAGGAAAGGAGCAGATCAGCAGAGGGGCTGGAATCCCAGCTCTGGCCAGCAGTAGGTGGTGTGGAAGCTCCCCAAGGAAGGAGAGAAGCTGGGCATTGACCTCTGAAAAGCATTGCACGTAGAAGGGACCAGCCCAGCAGGAGGGGTGCCCCATCTCAGGGCTCAGCGTGTGCTGGTGAAGGAAACTGGGTGAGGAAGGCTTGATTTCCTGCCAAGCGAAATGATGACCCCCTTGTCATGCCTGTGCCGAGCTCCTTGGCAACTGTGAGCACCCGCTTCACTTCTGAGTTTTATCTTCCAGGGCCTCCCCCCTCTGGCTGTGTGTTAACTGCTGTGTTTAAGCTCTGGTAAATGATTTCGACGTGGACATGACAACTTGGCCTTCAGTGGCATTTATTTTTCCTTCCTGGCCAAACGCTGACATATAAAACTCAATTTCACTTTGAAAGATGAAGCGAACGTGTGCCTGTTTAGAACCCTATTCGAGATGAACGGTCACAGCTCTCCATGGCCCCGACTCCAGCTCCCAAGAGAAGGGTCAGTGCAAGAAGGAGAGACTGAACCACGTGGGAAGGATGGTCTCTGCCTTCCACAGACTAAGCTCTGGTCACCTCCACACACTGGGTGGTGATAGCATTGCTGTGTCGCCCACACTTCCTGGTCCTCTACACATCTCCCTATGAAAATCAGGGACTCTTCCAGGTGAGGTCACATCCTCATATCATGCCCATTGCTTCAGAGCCCACAGGGAACAGGCTGGCACCGCAGGTCTTAACAATAGGTATAGCTTTGATTCTCTAAGGCCGGGTCTGTGGCCGGCTAGTGTCTCTAGTTCAGGTTCCCAGTCTATCCTCAGCTGTGACAGGAGTGATGGTGGAAAGCAGGAAGAAGGCCTAAAGGTACGTTATTTGGCATCAGGTAGAAAGCACAGAGCACAGCACAACATAGGTTCCTGGTCGTTACCCGCTGTCCCTTTCCTCTTGGTCAGGTGTCTGAGAATGTGAGGGTGCATTCTTTTTAAAGTTCCTTTGAGGACAGAGTCTGTTCCTTGGTCTCTCAGAGGTGATTGGAGAGACCAGTCCTACATACAGAGGATACACAGTTTGGGGAGTTTGGGAAAAGTCAAGCCTGTTTAGGATTCAGAAAAAATCACCAGACCCGTGATAGTTCATGATGACAGAGCAGCCAGGTCATAGGTTTGGGGAGCTAACTGTCCTGGGAGGGTGGTGGTGACAGACTGCTGGGCTCCTTTTCCACCTCTGATTTTCTGCCAGCATCTTGTTTACCCCTGGAGTCGATGGTCTGTTCTCAGATTACTCGTGATGCTAGGAAAACACATCTGGTCTTCCCTCCAGTAGTGGGCACAGGACCTTCTGCAGCCTGTGCTCAATCTGGACCTGTGACACAGGCTGAGCAATTCAGTGTCCATGGACCAGCTCTTTCCACCCCACCCCGGGGGCGTGGTCATCTCGTTTCCCACCCACCCAGGGGGCGTGGTCATCTCATTTCCCACCCACCCCGGGGGCATGGTCATCTCATTTCCCACCCCAGCCCGGGGGGCGTGGTCATCTAATTTCCCACCCCACCCCGGGGGCATGGTCATCTCATTTCACATCTTTGCTTACCTTTTTGTTGTTCCAAGCTCCCCCATGGGGACAGCAAGACCCCACAGCCATTGCCTCTAAGAGGACCAATGGAGACCAGGAGAGAAGCAGACTCGAGTCTATTCAGGGTCTGAGGTCACCTGGCTGGACAAGGTAAGCCCTCAAGGCAGGTGGGAGTCTGTCTGCCAAGCTTCCTACACTGTACTGCCCAACAAGACATTTGCATGTTGGAGTAAATGAGCAAGAAAATGAGATCTGAATGAAGAAATTGCTTTCCCGGAGTTTCTAAAATGAGAAATGGTTTTTCCTGGCCTCGCACCCTGCATCCTTCTTTCTGCAAGGAGAGCGCCGGGAGGGTAATGTCTCCAGGAGTGTGCAATTGCATTTCCTTTCCCGAGAGTTATCCTCATGTTCTTAGTAGACAGTAGCCCCATCTGGGTTCACCAGGGATATCCAGAGAGGACCATCCTGCATGTGGACTGATTACTCCTGCTGGAGGCTGGGAAGAGTCCAACCTGCTTAGAATTTTAAAATGCTGGAGTAAGTCAGGGTGCTCTAGCTCATGGTGCAGTTTTTTGGTGCATCCATGGAAAGAAAAAGTGCAACTCCCCTGCAGAGCCATGCCTGTCCCTTGCCATGGGGGCTCCTGTGGCAGCCAGGAGCAGAGCTGGGGCTGCAAGAATGAGGAGGAATAGAAGAGAATGATTGTGCAACCATCTAGTGCCTGTCTCAGCCCCCTGCCCTGATCTCCCATGAACTTCCAGGACCTGGATGCTCACACTCCTGTGACAACTCTGTTAGGTTTCCTAGGGTATGCACGTCCCTCAGGTGACGTCTCCAGGAGGGATCTCACCCTTCCGAGTCAGAGATTTAGAGTAGGATGACTCTGGTCAGTGAGCAGTGAGCAGGACCGGGTTCCTACCTGCTCCCTACTCTTGGCTATGACCTTGGTCATTTCTGCTCCAAACCATAGGTTCCTTGTTATACAGTAGGATGAACATAGACTCCATGCCCAAGGCTGTCATGAGGCCCAGAGTGGAGTGTGTGGGAAACACACATGGCGTAGTGCTTGTCACAAGGCACCCGGAGAAGAGTGAAATTGGTCATGTGAGTATGGTGTGGGCTTTGAGTGGATCATTTGCCTTGTCATGGTAAAGGCTGTGGGAAGTTACTGGCAGAATTGCTGTCATGACTGTTTCCTCTGCCATCAGAACAGCAGAGCTGTCAGTGTTGCTGTTTGTATCATCTCGGGTGCCTCTGCCGAGGCTGTGGGTGACATTGGTTGTTATTACTGATGACAGCAGTTTTAGTGTGGTTGTCTACACGACTGTCATACAAGTAGAGGCGTCAGCACTGTGGTTCATCTTAGTACTGGAATCAGAGTGGTTTTAGTGGTGGTATGCTGATGGTGTTAGTGTTGTGGGTGTTGATGACTGTGTGGAGTTGGTGTTGGCTGGTGCTGAGGGTGTTGCTGATGGCAATGTTAGTGCTGGAGTCAGTGCTATTGATGGTGTTGTCCATGTGGGAATGATGCCTTGGTGTTGGTGTGTACAGTTGCTTGTGTGTTGGCTGTACTCACATCAGGTCTGCTGCAAAGACACTCCTGTGTCTGGGAATCTCGCCTTGATGGTGACGTGGCCCTCATGGTACCCAGGGTGCTGGTGTGGGACCAAGTCACGCTCTCTTTAAAGTGAGAAATCTAAGCTTAAACGTTTTGTCAGAGTCACACAGTCAAGGCTCAGGGCTGAGTGCACATCTGGTCCTGCACGAGGTGCTGGATGGGGAGCCAGCCAGCTCCTTGCCTGTTCTGCTGGTCTCTTGAGGACATTCACTTGTGGAAAATCTAGGATAGATGGCTTTTCTTCTTTCCAGAGAGGCTGTCAGTTCACATCAGGCTCCAGGGTGACTGCATAGTTGCAAGATGTCACTTAAAGACGACAATAATGTAGGCATTTCCTAAGGCACCTACTATGTCAAGAGACATAGAGGGCAGCCTTCACAGCTGGGTCCATGGGATGCCTGCCACACCCCTTCTCCATCCAACCAGAAAGAGAAGTTGGGCCATGGAGTCATTCAGCAGTGCTGTTGTAGGCATGTGGTGATGAAGGAAGGTACCCAGACTGTAATTTCTTGAATTTCCTCTACTGCCCAAGGCTGGTGGGCTGACAAGAATGAAAAGTCACCTTCCACGGGGTTTTTCTTTATAGTGGTAAGTGGGGCAAGCTGGACAGGGCGCATGGGAGGAGGGACTAGGGGGAAGACGGGCTTCCTCTAGGCCTTTTGCCTTGCAGATGCTCCAGCCTTGTGGCTGTGGCTGGAGTCTAAGCCAGTGATTCTCAACCTCCCTGGTGCTGCAACCCTTTACTCCCTCATGTTGTGGTGACCACAACCATAAACTATTTTCTTTGTAACATCATAACTGTAAGTTTGCTACTGTTGTGAACCATAATGTAAATATCTGATGTTCTTAGGTGATTCTTGTAAAAGAATCACTTAAAAGGGTTTAAGCTACCTCTGAAGTCTCCCTTGTTCTGTTCATGTATAGTCACGTGGGCTGACCACATTGGCTGGCTCCAGTGTCTTTGGCTTTGAAATGGAGAATATATGCTATCTTATGAAAAGTCCTAAGATTGACTTGACCCTGACCTAAATGGATTGTACGTGCAGCAAGACTTCGAGGAGAAGGGCATCACTGGGCCTAGGGCCTGGTGGCACATAGCTCTGAAGAGCACGAAGGTCTGAGCAGTCAGGATGTGACATCTGGCTAGGGAAAGACAGGGATGAGGAGAGAGGGTTAGGCAGGTTCTCTACTACCTGAGCTGCCAGCCACTAGAGGTCAGAGGTAAATAGTGGAAGTCCTTGGTGCTCCGAGGTCTGATCTAGCCTCTTTGGAGTCTCCCTTTTATTGTACTTGTGGCTGACAGACAGGTAGAGACCATAGGTCCTCCTCCAATGGGTGTTCGTGACTGCAGGACTGAGCCCCACTGTCCAGGTGCAGTGAGCAGGTAATCACATACAATATCTTGATGGGTTGACTGTTGGGCCAGCAGAGCCTTTGAGCTCCTACCAGTCAGGCACAAGCAAATGCTCCAGGGTGTAGCTGGTTCTGCCAAGACCTGCCTCCTCGCTTCAGGGCACAGCACAGATCATACTCTGTAGTAACCCCTGCATAATCATTCGTCTCTCAGGCTTTGTGGGAACACAACCTAAGACAGTCATTCCTAGGAAACCCTATTACCATTTTAGGGGTTGAGAAAAAAGAGTAGTACCATATGGTAGGCTTGGAAACCCTTATGGAGGTTCATAGCACAGACGGAAGGTTATTGGTTCTGCTTGGAATTATGTTGCCAAAAGCACGGTGGTTAAAGCTGCTATAGTTTGAGCCCCAGATGATAAGTGCACAGAAATAAAGTGTGTTGGGAGGGTATTGACTAAGTACACTGCCACAGAAATCCCAGAAGGTATTCGCAGGACATTCTAGCAGCCTCCATGCCTTATTCAAGAAGTGTATGGACACCCAGGGAAGTGGTAGCATCTCACTATTTGCTGAGAGGGTGGGCTAAGCGGGAACAGCATCAAATTCTGGGACACAGTGGTAGCTATGGTCATGTGGAAGTGATGAGCTAACGGCGGTGACATGAATGGTATTGATGGTTGTGATGGTCTAGATGGTGGTGGTGATGTTGATGGTTGTCGATGGTGACATTGTAGTGATGGTTGTAGTGATGGTGAAGATAGTAGTCATGATGATGGCATCACTGGTGATGGCAGAGGTGGTGATAAAGATGATGATTGTGGTGAGAGTAGTAATGGTAGTAGTGAAGGTGGTAATGGTTATGGTGATGATGGTGACGATGATGATCATGGTAGTATTTGTGGAGATGGTGGTAGTGGTGGTGATGGTGGTAGTGATAGTAATGGTAGTAATGCTAGTGACTGTGACTACAGAAATTATGACTATGGTGGTGGTGAAAATCATGGTAGCAATGCTGGCAATAGCTGTGGTGCTTCTGATGAGGGTGACGATGGTGATGATAATGGTGGCGATGGTGTGGCTGATGTAATGGTGACAGTAGGCGTGGTAAGGACAGTATGCCTGGAGATGATGATGAGGGTGGAGGTGACTGTGTCAATGACAAGCATGTATTAGTCACTGAGACCCCTGGACTTCCATGAGATCCTTGTCTATCCCACCCCAGCGATCTTGCTGCAGGAACTTTCATTTCTAAAGGTTGGCTATTTGATGGCATCAGATAGGAATGGGGTGAGGGAGTGGGTGGGCAGAAATCCTTATCTCCTAATTGCTTTGTAGTCTCTCTCTCTCTCTCTCTCTCTCTCTCTCTCTCTCTCTCTCTCTCTCTCTCTCTCTCTTTCTCCTCTCTCCACCCTTCTTTTGACAAAGATTTCTTGGGGGTTCTGTGATTATCTATTGTCTCCTCCTGTCCTGCTAAGTTGGGCCCCACCGGGCCACTAATCTAGCAGCGGGTGGAGTGGTACAGGATCCACCTGGAGGCAGGGTCAATGTCTCTGAACAAGCTAAAGGTTGGAGAGTGTCTATGAATGTAGCTGAGTATGATGGTAGAGAGCCAATAGCAAACAAGGAATAGGACTTGATTGTTGGTCTGCAATGCCTAGGACCTAGGACACAGGCAAGGACCAAGCTATGATGCTGGGGATAACACTATGGCCATTCTCATCTTCCTGCCCCTTGGGAGCTTATTACAGGCTTCCCTGGAGATTTTCACAAGCGTTTACCCTCCCTTCTATGCAGACGCCCAGGGCACACAGGACTGGGCTACCCATGGGGGAATCCTCTTTCCTTAGGAAGGCCTCTTGGAGGCTTGAGGAAGTGAGCCTGTTACCTTCAGGGCTCACTGAATCTCTTCTAGCAGAGCTGTAGGGTGCTATGGGAGGAGCCTGAGAATCAGGCAAAGCATTTAGCTGCTGCAGTGCTTGGGTGGAGGCAGGAGTTCATTTGCTGGAAGAGAGCCAGGGCCCACTGCTGCTGCAACTTGATAATCTAAGAAAGCAGTCACCAGCAGGCTCTACCGAGTGGCCTGGGCAGTGTCAGGAGTCAAGTGACCAGATGGATATAAGGTGTAGGCTGTTCTCTGTGCAACATGCCACTGGTCCACTAGCACCAGCAGCGCTGGCAGTCACCAAATGGCACCTAGACTGTCACCATCACGTGGACAGCCAGACCAGCTATCACATCGTCATCCCCAGCCCTCTCCAACCTCCCCCTCTCCCTTCATCCTTCATATCCCAGAGTGAGAGATCTGTCTATAGTTCAGGCTCTGGCAGGGCCTGTGGTCCATGAAGCTGGTTGACAGAAGACCTTAGTGAGGTCCACTGATGAAGTGACCTGGAAAAGTGACCCTAAGATAACACAGAGTCAAGAAAACAGGATAGGGTAGAAGTGGCTAGAGAAAATGTATCATCTGCCCGCCCCCCTGGAGCTGAGCTTAGACACAGTCTGAGAACATCCCAGAAGAAACCTGTGGGAGACGGAGTAGTAGGTGGAAAAACCCCGAGGGGACAGAGACCATGGGGTATTTGAGGCTAGACCATCTGAACAAGAATATTGACAGTAAACTCCAGAAAGAGATTAATCACCGGCCCTCGTAGCTCGGCTGCCAAACAGGAAACTCCCTTTCTGGAAGCAGCAACCCTCCATCAATCAGAGAGCACTTAAGACCATGCTAATACCTCCCTTCAATGAGTGCTGCAGACAATTTGTTCTATCGTTTTATGTGCCTAAACGTTTATATAAATGGGGTTTGGTGGGTTGTGGTGAGAGTGCCGCTCTCTAATTCCGCTCTCCATTCCTTCTCATTTGAGAGGCACCCGTGCTGACAGCACAGGTCCCATTCTCCATGTTTGCTAAGTGCTTCTGCGCACCTGTCACGCGGACATCTCGGCATGCATTTGCATTCCGTGCTGATGGGCACTTGGTGTATGACCAGTGTTTTCTGTCACAAATTAAGTCCCAACAAGATTAGCTGCCGTCTATTAGGCGGATTGCTCCCCATGTGGGATGAGAGTGGTTTTACTTGTGTCTCCTCACAGACTCTGCAAAGGAGGCTCAAAGAGAAGGTGCCTGCTCTGCTGCTCAGAGAAGGGCACAGAGAAGGTAGAGAATATACAGTCCTCCCAGGGTTAAGCCACCAGGAGACATCAGGGTGGGTCCTCCCAGCCTTCCAAGGTCATGATGCAGGCCCTTGCTGTCTTTGATATCCTCAGGGTATGTAGGAGGACAGGTCTTGGGCTTGCTACTTTCAACTGATTGGCTGTCACTGAGTTCAAGAAGAGGCTCCATTGGCTGTTAAGCCATCCACTGTTTGTGAATGAGCTTATTCTAACAGATACCCACGATGGAGAGTTGTTTCTCCACTCAGCTGAGTCTTCGTGGTTTGTGAATTCTCTTTATGTATTCAGCATATTGATCCATTGTTTGCTTCTCTGTTGTAAAAGTTTGTCTCGCTTTGTCATTTTTTAAAGAACATAATTTTAAGCATATGTCTGTGTGTGGGTATTTGCACATGGGTGCAAGTGCCCTCAGAGGCCAGAGCTGGGGTTACAAGTACTTGTGAGTTGCCTGACATGGGTACTGAGTTCTGAACGCAGGTCCTCCGTAGAAGCGATACGTACTCTCCACCACTGAGCCATTGCTCCAGCTCCTAACCCTTGGTCGTTAACTTTAGCTATTCATAGGATTCACTGCCACACAGGAGCTTTTAAAGCCACAGTCATTGGTCATTTTTCTCTTTGCATGCCCTCATTATGTCTTATTTTAAAAGTCATTACTACCGTGAGGTCGTTAAATATTTTCTAAACATTAACAGTTTTAAAGATATGTTTATTATATTTAGATCTTTCATTTACTTGGTTTATAAATTTTTCTTCCAGGCAATCATCTAAGCACTATTTATTTAATTTGATGTTGAATTGACTACCTCATGGGCTAAGATGCCAACTGTCCCCCTACCTACCCTTCCCAACCCTCTAGGATTCTCAGTTTGGTGGTTGTGGGCATAATATGTCTTGCTCATGTCAGTGGACCAGGCTTCTTAAAACGTTGTAGGAAGTAGGAAAGATCCCAGGCACCAATTTTTTGGCAGCTCGTTGTTTTATTCCTAGAGACAGCGAGCGCTGCAGGTACTGGGCCTTCCTCACTCTGAGAGGCTAGCCGATGAGTAGTGCTTGAATTTCTCCTCCTCCAGAGTTTGGATTGTCACATCCCCATCTCTTGATGTCACTTCCAAGCCATGACCTAGAGGACCTTTAAGAACTGTGACTGCAGCTGAGTGGATGGTCCTGGAGCAGCCGCTGCCACTGTCATGAAGGAGGTATGTTGAAGAGCTTCAAGGGAGGCCCAACCTGGAGATGGCTGGTGATGGGTAAGGCCTAGGATAAAAGCTTATGGCCTGGGCCTTTTCAGGTCTCACCTTCTCAATCCATAAAATGAGCACACAGCAGCTCCTCACAGTGTCTTTAAGGACCGAGCTAAGTCCTGTGTATTGGACACTGGGCATAGCATGAGCAGACACAGAAGAGCTATGGCTGGTGCCAGCAGCCGCACTGTGGAAGCTGCTGCCTCTGTTGCTATCACGATTCTTGCTGCCCACAGGAAAACAAGACACTGCTCAGGGGAAGTTGGGGAGACACTGGGTGCATCAGAATTGCTGCAGCCCATGCATGGGTCCATAGGACCTATGGACATAGCCCATGATATTTATTATTAGTGAGAGGCAGGGGCCATGTTCCTGGGTCCTGTGGACTTATCTGAGCAGGCTTTCAATTTATATTCTAAACACCGGCCCAGCTACCTGTCGTGTCAAAGAATGAGAAGACCAGACAACCTCAAGTAGGTTGTCTAGGGCACCAGGCAAGCTTGAATCTCACCCAAATCTTAAGTCTATTTTTAAAGTATAAAAATGTGTATATACTCAAATCACTGCATAGAACATACTTATACCTCCCCCAAATTATTGTTTAGCTATCATTCTGATTCAGTGGTGGTGTCCTGTCTTTTGATTATTAGATATGTGGGCTCTCTTTGGGGCAAATGATCAGGACAGGGTCAGCACAGAGCCTCAGAACTGCCTCCAGGGTCAAGGTCAGAAGCAGAGTCACAGGTGGGGACTTTGAGGCAGATTCAGCTAGGAAGGTGAAGTCTTGGCTGCCAGGATGCACCATGCAGTCAAGATGCATTGTAGAGTATCGAGCTTCCTGCCCATCCTAAAAGAACTCTGGTCTCCGAAGCTACTCCACATTTATTTTCTGAACTGTGGCATATGGAGACAGTATTGAGACTGTATATAGATCATACAGTATAGAGTATATAGTATGTATATAGTATGGTCTTGGGCTCTAGTTCTCTGGTGGTCAGAGGATGGGTAGAACCTCCAGTAACTGACTCTAGGGATAGACCTAACAGCCTGAGCCAACAGTCACTGGGCACAGAAACTTGGCATGTAGAGCAGGGGGTCTGAGGCTCAGGGCTCTTTCTGTTTCCTTTTCTGTCACCTGGCAGAGCCAGGAACGTGGCTTTTAGCACGATGCCCACAAAAGCCATTATGACATCAGATCAATGTGTTTTCTAAAACTCTTATGCGTGGGTGGCACTGTCTGGGGAGGAGAGCAGACTCCAGCACAGTAGTCCTTATGAGAACATCCTAATGCGGTGACCCTTTAATACAGTTCCTCATGCTGGGGTCACTGCCCCCCCATAAAATTATTTATGTTGCTACTTCATAACTGTTATTTTGCTACTGTTATGAACCTAATGTAAATAACATGCAGGATATCTGGTATGTGACCTCTGTGAAAGGGTGGCTAATCCCAAAGCGGTTGCGGGACTTAGGCTGAGAACCACTGCTCTAGAGGCAGACAGCAGACATCCTGCCCAGATTTCTGAGCACACTCCACAATGCTCCGTCTGCTCCCAGGGTTTCTCTGTGGCTGTCCCTCCTTGTGTGGTCACATGGGGTCACATTTTGGTCAGGGTCCTCCCCAAAGCTGGAAGAGAAGGCAGTGGATAATCACACATGCTGGCTTGTACTCAGCTGACTTTGTGGTTCCCAAAGGACCTGGGGTAATCCATTATGGCCTGCCTTACCTCTGCTGTTTCTCCATAGCAGTTGGGAATTCAGGGTTTTGAGTCATCTTTGATGGAGGGGAGGGGACAGACTCCTTCTAATTGGCTGCTGCACGTCCAGATTGACTATCACGCCTGGGTGGACAGAGAACAGAGGAGGCAGGTAGCAAGAACAGAGATCTCAGACAGCAGGAGAGAGATCACCATGCCAATTCTCCCCCACCCCCCAGGTCCATCTGCTCTGAAGCTGGGAGCCGTGAGCGTAGGATAGATGGAGAGATTTGCCCAAGGTTAAGACAGTTAGGGAGCAGTGTGGAGCTCAGAACGCATGCTAGCTAGAGACATAGTTTAGGAAGGAGGTAGCCAGCCTTACTGGGTCTTGAGCCTAGGCCAGCCCAGGTTGTAGGTTCAGGCCTGACATTATCCTTAGACTAAGCATTGAAGTTCTGTGGAACTGGCTATCTCACCTGCCATGTGGACCATTTGTGCACATTTCTTGGAAACCCATTAAGGACCATGACCTTCAAGTAAGTGAAGAGGCCTCCACATGAAAGGCCTACTTTGGCTCATAGGCCCTCCTATCATAAATAACCCTTAGGGGCTGTGTCCCCCTTCCCCTCTCTCTTCTCGCCTTCCTCTTTCTCCTTCCCTGCAGAGGATTGCTGACACACAGCTGAAATCCTACTGGGGCTGACTCAGCCCCCAGCTGCCCTGCCACCCCCTCCCCAGCGTGGAACAGCTCATTTTGGTACGGAGCCCTGGGAGGCTGACTCAGAAAACTTGGCTCACTCATAATGGGCTGATAATGGACGACAGACCTGGCAGGAGGCTGGCCCCCACATTCCTAAGCATGACTCCCAGATGCCTCATGCCCGGAGACCAGCTGTTTCTCATTAGTAAAGTGGGGCTGTGGGCAACCCATCTGCACAGCTGGACACATCTGTGCTCTAAGGTGCTCCAGGTTTGGCAGGTGCAGGATGCAGTTTGGGCTATGGCTCACTGTGAGTTTTCTTTGGGATGAGCATGGGCCACACAGGCCAGTACATACATAGCACCATTTGTACCCTACCTCCTGTTCCCACACCGTCTTCTTCTGTCTCACTGGTTCCTCCTGGACCTTCAACTGTACCACCTCCCACAACCCTTACCCTGCCTCAGGCCCCTCCTAGGTTCAGCCTCCTCTTGTCGAAGCTTCCTGGACCTGCTTCCATGCCTGGAGCCAGCGGGGACCACAGGATTTGGAGAATGGTCTCAGAGGACAGGATATCATCACTGGCCAAGCTGAAGAGGGAGTACCTTGTCCTTTACCTATTCCTCATCCCTCTCAGGGAGTAAGCCTTTCTCTCCAAGGCCAAGTGGCTGGCCTCTGCCCATGCTGTGATGGTCCTCAGGAATAAAGGTTTCCTCTTTCTGGACACCTCAGAAGCATCCCATAGCAGAGGCAACTCCTAGCCAGAGGGTAGGCATTGGGTATTGGCTAGGCTTCCTCATGTGCTGCCCCTAGAGCCGAGGTGGGTGGGGTGTGCTCTGCTGGGGTAGCACCAGGTGCCACCATCTGACAGGGAAGAAATTGACACGGGTAGGTACATGCTGAAGACTGGGACACGGCAGCTTTGAGCGGCACTCCTGGAGTCACTTCCTCGGGTGTCCAGGTCTTTGCTGAGAAATGGAACTAAGGCAACACCTCCTCACTGGGCCCTCGTGCCAGCACCAGGGAAACAGT
The DNA here is from genome assembly GCF_963924665.1 of Micromys minutus. NCBI lineage: Eukaryota > Metazoa > Chordata > Mammalia > Rodentia > Muridae > Micromys > Micromys minutus. Next base: position 16,434,550 of record NC_137962.1, read on the forward strand.
GACCAGAATCACAATTCTGAGTGTGACAAGGCTGGTTTTAGGAGGTAGGAATTGTGTCAACTCACAAAGGCGATTGGCAGCTGGAATGTCATCAGCCGATGGCAGCCTGCCCCCATTCACTCTGCACACAAAGACAGGGAGGGCAGAGGTGGGAGGAGTCATCTTCTTTACCCCAGTGGGAAATAGAGGTTCACAGAAGGTTCACAGAAGACTCATGTAAGTCTGGTTCCTATCCCAGCAGGCGTCACCACTCCCTCTGCACCTGCGTGCCGGTTACCACCTGGAGCATGTTGGGTAACAGCACCATCCCATTTCACTTAGTCCTGCTTCAGTCCTCTCTGGGTAAGAATGCCCCTCATCTCACAGGTGAGGAACCTGAGGTCCTACTGGGGCACCGCCCTGGTCTGCTCCACCAGCTGCCTCCAGAGAGCACCTCTTTCGTGACCACACTGACTGCAGAGCCTCAGAGGACAGGTATGAGCTGTGTGGCCTTGCTTGCGTTGTCTGAGGTGTTGTGTGTGGCCAAGGAAAGACTCTGTAGGGTGCAGGGGGGTCTAAATATCTGGTCACTCCATGGGAGCCTTGAGTGGCCAAGCTTGGAGTCAAAATCTGACTGCATGGGTTTAAGAGCATTGGACCAGTGGGTGGAGCATTGGACCAGTGGGTGGAGCATTGGACCAGTGGGTGGAGCATTGAACCAGTGGGTGGAGCATTGGACCAGTGGGTGGAGCATTAGACCAGTGGGTGGAGCAGGGCGTGGTGGGGAAGAGGCGTAAGTCCAGCACCAGAGCAAAGGCTGCTGCATGGTTAGGGTCTTTCCCTATTTCCCCTTCTTGGGAATAATACACCTGTATGCCGTTTCTGCAACTAGGTTCTGAGACCAAGTGGTACCCAGGAGGGGCCCAGGAACAAACTTCTGGGTAAGGCTTAGCTGTGGGCACATGTGACAGGATCAGAGTGCATGAGATCTTTCTGGGGAGCCTCCCGTGTCCCCCAGGTCCTGGTGGCTCTGCTTAGCTAACTCCCTTGAAACATCCTAACTCTAACCAACCTTCTGGGCTGGGCTAAACATCCTAGCAGAGGACAGGCAGACAGGGCTCCCCTCATCCCCACTCCTCCGAAAAGCTGTCCCAGCCTGGATTCCAGTCCTAGTAAATCTCTGCAGGGTTCTGGGAAGGAGAAAGCACCAGAGACTGGTCAGGTATGAGGCTGGGGGACTTCCTGCTTTCTGGTGGCAGCTGTGGTCCTCTTCCTGGACCTGTGGATGAGGTAGAGGATGAGAACCACCCCTCCCCCACCTTGCCTTCCTGCTGCGCAGACCTTGCCTAGATACCAGGGTTCTCCGAACACTGCCTGCTCCTGCTGTGCTTGGATATCTTGGGAGGTACCCTGCTCACTTGTGGTGATCCTTGGGAGGGGTCTGGTGGGCCTGTTTTGTGGATGAGAAAATAGACTAAAGGAGAAAAAAGGACACTGACAAGTCAGGGTTGCTTAGGTGCCAAGGCTTGTTCTGTAGGGAACATACCTCCCTGGTCCCACAGTCTACAGTGGAATGCACGGTGCTTATAGGGTAGTGTTGGTTCTGAGATCAAATAGCAGATTGCCACATTCTATCATGATACCTGCACAGTCAAGAGCATGGCAGGAGACCCATGCACACTGTTGAGTTGAGGCTGTGGCTTGCACAGTGTTGAGACTATGGGAGTTATAGTTTTGGGGTGTAGGGTCATGGGTTCTAGTGTGACTTCAGCATCCCAACACATTGGCTCTGCTTGGCCTATCTTGAATAGTGGGCTTCCTTGGGACCAATAGTTCCTAGATGAAGCCTATATGAATGCTAAGGATGAGGTCTCCTGGATGGCCCAGGAGACAGGGTTAACATGCACGGACTTCTGCTGGTGCCGGACACTGCTGTAGCGGGCCTATGGGGATTCAGAGGAATTTTCTCACGCTCTGCACTGTTGGCCACAGCAGGTAGACAGCTTTCCTCGAGTTGGAAGCAGCCCTTGGGGGCCCAAAGGACTGAAGACTGAATTTGTGATTCCCCAGACAGTGTGCCGCTATCAGGACTGTGGACAGGGACTGCCCGCTCTCAGGATTTCTTCCAAGGAAGGGGGAGAGGGCTGGCAGCCAGGTCCTCAAGCCTGCTGATGCCCCCACCTCACCCTGATCAGCTCTGTTGCTCCAGATGTTGAAATTCTCAGCTTTTGATAATCTGAGGTTCTGGACTCCTAAGACAGTGTCAAAGATTAGGTTTATGCATTTTCCTTCAAGCTTAGTCAGAATAAGAGTGTCTCAGAGGACAGACTCTTCGGAAATTCTGCACCAAGAAAGCTGAGTTGAGAAAGTAGACAGCGGATGCTGCTGAGGGCAGTGCTTCCTCTGGTGCTGGCTCTCTAATTCTGTATCTCCGTGAGGTGGGTGGAGAAGCAAAGCAGCTTGGGAGGGACAATGCCCTGGCTGCTGGGCTGCTGGGCTGCTGGCTAATCTTTCCTTTGAGGGGCTTTGATGAGCTCTGGGCAGCCTGGATTCTGAGTGCAGCTGCTTCAATCAGAGGGGAATTTTGCTGAGCGCTGGGGATTTGGGGCTCAGAGGAGCGGGTAGCAGCTGCTCCTGGGGTGATTAGGATCTGAAGGAGGAGGCAAGGCGCCCACAAAGTGAGGTGTGAGCGCCACAGCATGTGGAGAAATGTGAGCACTGTGGCTGGCGAGCCCACCTTCGCCTTGCACTGTCCACAGGCCTGCTTTTGGGTCTCTTGAGAGCCTCAGGCCACTCTCCCTGGACACCCATTCCACAGGAATAAACATCAAGGCTCACAGCGACAGTCTATTAGGCTGGAAGAAGCAGCCGTGGGGGCACAATTTCCACAGTTCTTTCCTGTCCTCTGTGTCCTAGTCAGAACTTGTAGAGACAAATCTCTGTCCTTCCCCCAAGAAAGGCAGATATGGGGACTGGATATGGGGGCACAAGCTAAAGAACCTGCTTTCATATGGGGCAAACCCTGTTTTCTACACTGAGACTAGAGCATGATGTCAGAGCCAGGTTGATGGCAGGATGTGAGGTAACCTTTCTATACCTCACACGTCTCTCCTTAATTCATGCATGTTATTAACTTACTTGTGAAGTCCTGCAATCATTCATTCATACATTCATTCACTCACTCGTGCATACATACAAGCACGCATTCACGTACTCACTTCCTTCAAGAACGTACACGTTTGCTCATGCATACAATCATTTATTCCTGTGCTCATTTACTTAGCAAGGCATTCATTCGTTCATTCCTGAAAGCATTCATTCATTTACTACCAATCCAAGGCAGGGACTGGACTGAGATACTGAGATATTAAATATCCTTGGGGTTTTTTTTTAGTTCCATGTGTGTGAAGTTGGGGGAGTCCTGTCAAGGGGAGGTGACCCGGTTTGGTCCCCTCAACTCATGTGGTACCATCATTCTGGGAGCTTGCCTCAGTTAGCTCTAGGAAGGAGGGAAACAGTCAATGGAGGCCAGACTTTCTGGTAAGGCTCCTCACATCTCTGGAGCTCTTTCCCAGAGCAGAACCCAAACCTAGACTGGCAGAGAAGGACTCAAAGGCGTCAGAAATGTCCTGGGAGCCAAAGCTTGTATCCTATTGACCTGGTGTTGTGAGTAGCTATACCCATCCTGGTCACCAATAGCTGTAAGATGGCACATAAAAACCCATTTCTGGGAGTTGTCCCCACATTTATGACTGTTTATTTGACTTTTGTATTTGTTCCTAGAAGGCCTGCAGGCCTCAGTCTCTGCCAGCTCTTAGTTCTGGGAGCTTCCTGTCCTGATGGCACCTGGTATATAAAGAGACCTCCCCAGGGCCCTGTGTCTGGGGACAAAGTTCACACTTGGCTTTGTGCTCAGATCCTGGTGACCTAGACCCAGCCTACACACTTAACAGTGTCCCTCTAGCCTGATGTTCCCATGCCTCTCATAGGTACTGATTTTTCTGGAGGTGAATGGCCATGTCCCAGATGCCTCCTGGCACCAGAAAAGGAGGACCTGTCCACCCTACCACACCCACACTCATCTGAAGGTATTACCAGAAGGAAAGGCAAAGCCAGGCCAGCTGATTCTGTTGTAACCAACTCCAGCCCCTTCTATTATGAGGCCAGTCAGAAAAAGCATGGTGTGGACAGGACTGGGGACCTCCCATGGATGACAGTGGTGTTGAGACTCTCTGGGCATGTAGACAGCTGGCCCTTAGCCAGGTGTAGGGGTGGTGGTAAAGGCCATTCGCACAGACCACAGACCCCGTGGAAGATTACAGAGAGATGTTAGGCATCTCCCAGACACTAAGATAGAGTTGTGTATTCAATCTAGAGGACTGTACTTCTTAGAGTGGGCAACTTTGAGAAAAGGGAAGTCTGGCCAAAGATACTAATGCCACCTGCTGGCCCCACACTTCCCTTGAGAGATGAGGGTAGGCTGTGTGCATTCTGTGGGGGTCTTGGTGTGGAGCTAACAGCAGACCTGAAACGCATACCAGGCCTAGGCTCTGCTGGTGGCAGTAGCCAGATCTACCCTGAGCGTAATGGCTTTGACATGACAAAGGAGCTACCTCAGGTCTGCTAGTTGGGGTGAGTTTAGAAAGAAGAGAGGCTTTGGCTAACCTGGGCAGGGCAAAGAGAACCAGCATCATGCTGAGCTGAGCATCACCTTTGGGGACCAGAGATGGCATTGAAGGCACACAGCCTTCTGTTGGCTTGCTCTCCAGCCTGGGTCTCCTGCCTCCAGATCCTCTGCTGCTGGTAGATTCTGCCCAGGGCTGGACCTCACTCTGAAGGGAGGATGCCCTTTGTGATCAGAAGGGCCCTTCAGACACTGAAGAGCTGTCCCTTCCTCTCCTCCAGGTGATGTGCCTTGTCTGGGGAGTAGTGTGGCTGACTAGATCCAGGGAAGTGCCGCTGAAAAAGTAAGTACCCTGGCACTAGGCTCTCTAATATCCTCTCGGAGGGAGGCTGAGATGGAAGAGCAGGTGTTTCCAATTAAATGAAGCCCTTCAATCTCTCCCTGGGCTGTGACTCGGTGTGGGACTCTGTAGGCTCATTCATCGGCTGTGAACTCTTCCTCCACCCGCTCCATGCGGGGCATCCCCAGGCAGGCTGACTCTTCTGCTGAAGTTGCATATCCCCATCTTGCCAAGGCACTCCTGGGCTTTCCTCTCCTCACGTCCTCAACTCGAGCTGCCCAGCTGGTCCTCTTCTGCGTGCCAAGGACACTGGGTGGGTCTGGCCAGCCAGGCTGCCTAGGTCACGGTCACCCCAAAAGGGTTGAGATGCAAATGAGCCTAGCTCTCAGTTCTCATGTGGGCTGATGTTTTATGACTGCATCTGGCCCAGGGAAGGGTTTGAAGGAGGGAGGCAGCAGTGGGGCTCTGTACGGCACAGGGAGCAGCCTGGCATATTTACAACCCTTGCAGGCTTGGTTTCCCGGCTCAGCTGTCAAGCCAGTCAGAATTAGCACCTTCCACAGTGAGAGGTGAAAAAAATGTGCACGGAGCCAAGGGCTTCACCTGGTGCCTGCCAGAGCGGCAGGTGCCTTCAGGGGAGGCACCTGAGTTCGTTTTTCAGGAGTAGGAGGAAGGTCATCCAGAGAGTGATGAGGCTTGTACAGTTCACCTGGCCTGAGGGTGCCAGCTAGCTACGGAAACATAATTGCGTGTGGACTAAGCGGGCACTGGGCACATGTTCCGGCCCCTTGGTGGGCAGTCTAGGTATCATCTTGAGGTTGACATTTATGTGGAGGGCTGGCTGGTCAGGAGTATTTGGGAGACACAGATTCCTGCACTTCACAAGGCTGAGTGGCCAGCATGCTGGAAAGCTGAGTCTGCATTGCTGGGTGAGGGTGGGGTGGAATAGAAGCCATCTTCAGAGGATGCGCACACATAGCCATGTAAGATAGAGGTTCCTGCCGGTGAGTCCTCTGGCAGGTGGACATCATCCGGTGAGCAGAGGCTCCAAGAGAATCACGAATACTAATCTACACATTCAACTAATCACACATTTCCCAGAGGGTGACTGAGCCTAAGTGAGCTTCAAGGGCCACAGGGAGAGGGGGCACATGAGAGAGGGGCAGGGGAAAAGAGAGACAGAAAGATACAGAGATGGAGAGAGACAGAGTCAGAGACAGAGACAAAGACAAAGCCACAGAGCCACAGAGAGAAACAGAGACAGAGAGACAGAGAATCAGAGAGTCAGAGATTGACAGAGACAGAAAAAGAGACACACAGAGAGACAGAGATATAGAGACAGAGAGATAGAGACAGACAGGAAGACTAAGACACAGAGACAGAGACACAGAGAGGCATCTGGGGAAGAGAGGCGCTAGGACACTGAAGGTGTGTGCCACAGCACAGAAGGCAAGCAGGGAGCTGAACAGCATTACAGCTTTGAAGGCTTTGAGTGATGGGGTCAACCTTGAGCTTTTTGTAAGAGCTGTAGATAGGCAGGAGAGGGGCACAGGGAGGGAGGGAGTCAGGGCTCTGGCTTTCAATGAGGCTGGAAGAGGGGAGAGCAACAACCGTGAGAGAGGAATTAGTGGGGGTAGGGTGGGGGCTTATAAAGGGCCATAAATATTAAGAGGGGACCTGTGACTTTATTCTTGGATTTTGGTCTTCTCTGAGGCAGCTGAGCATACGTCAGGTGACCCTAAGAGGCCTGGCTGACAGAGGTCACCTGGGCTGTTCTCCCTGGCCTGGTTGGTCCAGGCTGCACAGAGGACCTTTGAGAAGGGAGAGAGGAGGGGGCAAAGAGCACTGCAGGTTGGGCGAAGGGGATACTGCAGGGCTGAAATGAGCAAAAGTGAGCCACTCTGAACAGGGAGTTGGGGGAGGAAAGACAAGGATGCGGGCAGAGTGGGTAGATGGGCCCAGCCAGGCCCACTGCCCAGGACTTCTTAAAGACCATGGATTGAAGATAAAGGAAAGAACCCTGGGTACCAGAGCCTGAAGCTTAGAGCCAACTAAAGCTCTGAAGGTAGAGTAGAGGAGTCAGGACTCCACAGTCTCCACCCCTCAGTTCTGCCCAGAGTCCCATTAAAACACGGTCCCCAGGGACACACACATGAGCTTGACTGTAGCTGTGCAGAGCTCTCCAAGTGCCCTTGTCACATGTGAGCAGCAGTGCAAGTCACTAGGGAACTGTTCCTGCTGCCCACTGTCCACACAAGACCGAAGGACCCTCCTTGCTGACTCCGTAGCCTGTACCTGTGAGACTCAGTGTGGTCAGCCTGGTGCCCATTCCTAACCAACTACATGTTTGCTGTCTCCCCACCTCTGCCCATCCTACACTGCCTTTATGATGCGCTGACTCGACATAGATAATGTGTGCTCCAGGCTCCAGGTGAAAGCATCCAGAGCTCACTTTTGCCCTGCACCGTCACAGTGCCAGGAGACAGGATCATGGACTCTTCAGGCAAAAGCCTCTGCCCCTGCCTGCCGCTTCCCAGGAGTCCCTCAGGACACAGCAGGAGAGCTAACAACTCCAGCAACACCGCCTGTTGACAGCCCCCGCAGGCTCTCCAGAGGGACTGCAAAGGGGGCGCCATTTAGCGCTGTAGATGCTTGAAGCATATGCTGTGCTATTTCTGTTTTTCAATAAAAATCAACATTAAAAATTTTTTAACAAAGCACCAGGCACTACAGAGAGCAATTAACATCGCATTCTGGACCAAACGGTGGCTTCTCAGAGGCATGCAGAGGCAGCTCCCAGTGTCACTTGCCTGACCCTCCTCCATGACTCATGGCCATGTGCTATGTCCTGTGCAGGCCAGACCTTTCTGACACTGCCAGAGCTTGGGGGCACAGGTAGAACTTCCCACTGCATATTTTGGGTCATCCCCCAAAGCAGTATTTTTGTAGTGGGTTTGGTAAGTGTCCACACCTAGAGAAAAACTCACCATCAATGACCAGAAACTGGGGTTTTATCTTTGGCCAAGAATCAAGGTTCAGTTCATACTTGGAGATTAGGGCACAATGTGACCAGAGACCAGGACCCACTCCAGAATCTCTTATTCTGAGGATCAAGGCTAAATTTATTGTCGTGATCAAGGCGTGGAGTATAAGAAATCAGGCCTCAGAATGAAACTTGAGTTAGGGCTCCATGTGACATCAGGTTCAAAGTTCACAGTGACCAGGCTCACAGCTCAAACTGGGATCTGTATCACAGCTCTGCATGAGACTTAGGGTCAAGGTGATCAAAGCTCAGTATGTGACTGGGATAAGGGACCAGTGTGTGAAGGATTGGGGCTTAGTCAGTGATCCAGTCTAGGGCTCAGCCTCTTTTACCTGATCCCCAGCCCCTTCTATTCTGTGATATTTGAGCTGAACCCCAGTGGAGTTCTTTGTGTCCCTTAACTATATATCAAACCCAAGAATATTTACAATCCACACATTTCTATAGCCTGTCCTGTTTCAGTTCTCAGTTGAGGTGTTGCATCTTCAGAGAGACCAATCCTAGCTACCCCCATGGTATCTTCTTTGTTTCTTTTGGGACACTCATTGTAATCTGGCTACAGAAATTCCTTCAAAAGATGTAGGCCAGCAGCAGAGATGGGGTGAGATCTGGGAGTTGGCAAGAGATCTGGACAAAATGGCGCTGGTCCCGTTTTCTGCTTCTTTCTGGCCACAGGCCCAGCTTGGGATAGATGGTGATGTTGATGGCCAGATGGGCCTCATTGGACCCCCAGCAGGATGGGCTACCCTCCACAGCTGGTCTTCCTCTTAAGCCAGACCTCCTTGGTCAGCCTGGCCTGCCTGGGCTCTGGTTATGCCACATCCTGGCGGTACGGGACACTCTACCAGGCAGAAGAGGGAAGCTTGCCATTGATCCATCATGATGTTTTTTTCTAACCCACAGGGAAATATAAAATATAATAGAATTGACATTTACATAAATGTCACCCCAAATAAACAGGTGTTAGCACTTAACAATATTAGCCCGCTATCTCTTAGAGTGGCAGAGAGAGGCTCAAAGCAGCCTGCCTCTGTCCTCTGGGCAAAGACTGCCTCCAAGCCAGTGTTCATACAGGAACAAAATTAACACTACTCTCCCTCATCAAATAAACTTCTCTTTGCAACAGTCTGAGACTATTACAGAAACCACGACCAATCAAAACCCACAGTTATGGAGCCCAGTCCAAACAGATACATCTACAAAACAACTCCAGTACCTAAGGCTCATGGGCATTGCTGTTGGTGGGGTGGAAAGACTGTAAGAGCCAGAGGGTTAGGAGTTTGCTGTGAGGTTTTCTCCTGTGTCAGAAGCCACAGCCAGCAAGTCTCACCAACAAGACTGCCTAAACGTGATCTCAGCAAGGACATCAATAGACACACTGACATGGGTAGAAAAAACTGCATGGCCTCAGCCCTATGCAAAGAACTACAGGCAACTAGGGAATGCCAAGAGGGAAAATAGTCTTTTCTGGAGAAGAGCACACCGATTTGTTCACCAATACCAAATGGTCATCTCTGAAGACATAATTACAAGTAACACGATACAGACTGAGCAGGTTATATTTAGGAATACATATGTATAGACGTATATGAGTGTACCAGCAGTTAATTTATAAAAGGAGGTCATGAATTTGAAACAAAGAAAGAAAGACAGCAGGAAGAAAAGGAAATGGGGAGATGATAGAACTATATTATGATCTCAATAAAAGAAGTAAAATTAACAATATTCTGTGCATCAAAACAAGTGAACATTTGGAATCACTTCGACAAATCTTTGGTCCTCATTTTGCCCCCTAACACTGTTTTAGAGGCTTGCCTTAGATAACACACCAAAGTCGCTTCTGGTTTAGTTAGAGGGCCCCATTGTGGATAAGAACCTGTGTTTATCTGTTTCCCCAACTCGTGTCCTTTCTTGGGTAGGCATTTCTGCGGTGACAAATCACAGAACACCAGAGAGTATGGAATGACTGTGAGAACTCGCCCAGAAGTGTTAATAGCCATCTTGGTTAGAGATCAAGAATGAGTTCTGCGTCCGGGGACTGTTGAGTTTCACTCTGTGGTGGTCACAGGGATCTATCTACCTGCCCACCAACTGTGGCAGTGGTCCTGTTTCTCCACATCCATACCAACGGTCAGTGTCACCCGTTTTTTCAGTATTTGTCAGTGATGGATGGGCTGGATGTCCTTTGTCAGTGATGGATGTGCTGGATGCTCTTCTGTTCCACTTTAACTGCCCATGTGGACCACTTTGTTTCCCACCTGGGTACCACTGGCTCCATCCTGCCCCTGGAACCCTCTACTCAGCTTTTGAAATCTTTCTGTCTATTGTCACGCTCCTCCTGAGATATGTTGAAAACATCCTTCCATGCTTTTCAAAAAAAAAAAAAAAAAAAAAAAAAACGCTTCACAGTTTTACATCTCACATACAAGTTCCCCGTCCATCTGGAATTTATTTCTGTGTTTGCTGTGAGATAGACATCTAATATTATCTTTGCAGATCATTTCTTCTTTGCCTCCCTGCAACACTCGTTGAGGTAAAGGTTTGAGGTACCATTTGTGTACTGGAATTCTGGTGGGGCAGCTACGAAACCTCAACATTAGGAGACTCAAATTGTTTGTGCTCCCCTGGGAAGTGGGCTGGGAATCAGCTTATGAATTTGGGAATATACACATTCAAACCATACATTCTCTTCGCCATCTCTCCATCCTTCAAACCACACACTCTCAAGAAGTCTTTGGCTGGCAGGGTAGACCTTAGTCCTTGGGTAGTGGTGGTGTTTGTTGCTGTAAAGCCTCTCCCCTCCTTCTCTTTACTGTTTTGGTTCAGCGCCCTCCCCCAGCTTGAGGAGTAGATCACCTACTTGGGCTGCAGAAAACACATGGAAGCATGTGAAATTCTCTGGCTTCTTTCCCTTCACTTTTCTTATTCAGCCTATGACAGCTATGCATAGCCTGAATGTCTCCTTTAGATTTGGGTCACAGCCATGCTAACACCCTTTATTTACAGCTGCTCAGGCTGCACTGGCCCTGTCACAGGAACTCCTTCGGCTCGTCACTACAGTCTGGAAGGCTCTGGGTGGTACCTTCATCTGGATCCTTCCTATACTCTAAAATTATTGTGTTTCCAGCTTGTCTTACACACCTCCTCCTGAGTCCCCATCTCAAATGTCTGGCAAAGAACCTTACTTCTTACAGAGATGGTTCTAGAAACCAAGCTCTGGGTTATTTGGCCACTAATTGCAGCTGGGGTACTGTTGCTGCTGGATACTCCAACCCAGGAGTGTGTATGTGCACTCTACACCATGTGTGTGTGTGTCTGTGACTCTCCTCCATCATCACATAGACTGCTGTAGTCCCTCCATTGCTTCTCTGTGATATATCTGCCTTGGGAGACAGTGGGGCCAAGAGTACAATGCCACCCATTAAGCTCCTTAGTGGGTTTTGTCAAGTGGTAAAGGCACATGGCCACATGATACTATGTAAGGTCATAGAGCTTTTCCAACCAGCTGGAGGAAGAGCATCAGCAGTGTTGTGAACTGCCTCTAGAGGTATCAAACGGGGACTCCAGTCCTTCAGCCACAAGACACTGAAGGCAAATGAACTTGAGAGAGGACCTAGATTCCAACCAAGAGCATGGACAGGCAGTCTGTGAAGCTCCATTGGAGCAGCTACCCTAAAAGACTCTCGCCTACAGAATAGAGGCATAGTGTACCTCTGTGGTTAGGCAAGTGTGTGGACACTTGCTATGGGTGGTAGATAATGATCCCAGGCAAGCCCAAGTCCCTCAGCAGCCTCTGCCCTCTGGGACTGTCACTTGGTCACTGATCACACAGCCAGAGATTTCACCATTTCTCTTTAAAATGCTTTTATTTATTCTCTCTTCCTCCCCCCCCTCTCTGTGTGTGTGTGTGTGTGTGTGTGGCAGCATATATATGGAGGTCAGAGAACAACTTCATGGAGTCATTTCTCTCCTTCCACCAGTATGTAAATTCCAGAGATTGAACTCAGGTTGCCAAGCTTTTGCTCCAGGTACTCTGCCTACAGAGACATTTTTCTGGCCCCCAGACCTTTCTTATGAAGGAGGAAGAATACTTAGCTGTAACCAATTGAGGGGTGCAGGAGAACTCCAGTCTCCCTTCATGAGTGTTATTGTGTTCACAGAAGGTTGGGTACATGATAGTTGCTACCTCTAATCTGACTCTGAGTAGCGTCCATCAGCCAGAGGGGCTGCACGGATGTTGGAACTCTGACCTCTTCCAGGAGCATCAGTGAGAGGCAAGCATCAGGGCTCCAGCAGTAAAACATTCGAGATGTGTATCCAGCTTCCAGTTCCTTTTTTTCTCTCAATGAACCATCATTAAATCTATAATGCATCTTATAATCTTGGGTATGTAAGAGTTAAAATAACATATTTCAAGAATCTAGGGATGCATCAAATCCACAAAATCAATACAGACAATCTTCTCCCATCCTTGAGCCTCAGAGTCACCCCAAACTGTGCAAGTCTACTTTCTTTTTGCTCCCAGTTAAGGACCCCAGACTGTGGAAGTACATCCTGTCTTGTTTTTCCACATCCCCAATATGGGTCTAACAAGACCTTGAGTGGAAGAAAGGTTTTCTTTTATATTATTGTGAAAAAAGGCTCTATTATCCCACAGGTCTGCATCTCCTTCAGCCCCTGTTTCCTGGGAGCGTTCCTGTTGTCAAGACAGGAAAGTACATGTCATGACCAGTCCCCAGCCACAACAGACAAAAACACAGCTGTGCTCCTGAGACTAAGTTTCCTAAAACAGCTATCGGCAAAGTTCCACATCCTCATCTTGCGTAGCCATCAGAGTCTCCTGCTCCTCTGAAGGTTACAGGCCTCAGCTGTATTTTCTTAGGATGCTGGGTCCAGCAGTGGCAGAATGGGTCCATGGCAAGAGTGTGATTTTCTGAGGCATCCTCAGGAGCAAGGATGATGGGCAGAGTGCCAGATACAGGGCACACCAGGCTTGCAGCACTGTGAAGAGGGTTCTCATGGTGATGTCTGGAGTTCCAAGGATAGGGCTCCGGGGCAAGCACAGTGTGCTTAACCTTGGAGTGACCTCATAGGAAAGGAGAGGAATATGTCTACACATGCTGGCCCCCATGCTCCTTTGCTCTGGTTGTCCTGTGAGGGAAACCCTCTGATCTTCTAGAAGCTTCTTCCAGGGACTTTCTGGAACTCTCCATGATGCCCGTGTCCAGTACAGATGCCCTGGAGGTGGCATAAGGAAGTAACACACACTGGACAGCTTAAGAACTGGATACCTACCGTGTTCAGCTCTCACGACCAGAAAGAGTGATCAGGTGTTACGGAGCTGTCTCTTCCAAGATATTGCTCAATATTACACGAGGTAATAAATTACACCCAGAATTCCATATGTATGCGTGTAAATGTATACACACATATTATATATGCTATATGCTATATGTTATGCTATATGTTACAAGTTACATGCTACATGTTACATGTCATGTGCTATATGCTATAGGTTATATATTATACTATATATTAATATTATAATTGCATATTAGGTATTAGTAGATGTAGATGTATACACACACACACACACACACACACACACACACACACACATATACATATGATTTACAGGCTATGGTCCAGCAAATCCAATAATGGCCATCCACCAATCCAGTAGATGTCAGTCCTTGAGCTGGAGTCTCAGCTGGTTTTCAGTATACCATGGGATCCTGAAGAAGTAGGTCCTAGTGCCAGGGAAGGAAAAGTCGCCAGGGAGAGTGAGAGCAAGCAGGCAAAGAGAAAAAGCTTCCTTTTCAAAATCTCATATTTTGGTTGTGAGCCTAGCCTTTAATGGCTGAGCCATCTCTCCAGTCTGAAAGTTTCCTTTCTTGTACCCTTTTTATAGGCTTCCAGCAGAAAGTGTGGCTCAGGTTAAGGGTGGATCTTCCCACTTCCAATGACCTAATTAAGAAAAACCCCTCACAGATGTACCCAGATGCTTGGCTATTAGTCAATTCCAGAAGGAGTCAGGTTGACAACCAAGAATGTCCATCTTGTGAGGATGGCACTGAGGTTATACCCTCATAATGGGAATTTCAGAGAGACACAGTCCAGTTTCTAATGCAGAGGACAGGAATGTGCAGTATAGAGTTAGGGCGCCAAGCAGATTTTACGCACTGAGCAGTGTGAGAGGCTGAAGCAGCAAGGCACTAGGATGACTCAGACTTTGTTTCCATAGCTCTGGCCCTGTCACCCTGTTCACTACAAAGCCACCTGTGCCTGAGGCCTTTTCAACCAACACAGGCAGCCTTTCCTAGTTTGGGAAGCTCCTTGGTCACAGGCCATGCAGAGTCCTGTGAAACACATGGTAAAGTATTAATGGCCATGGTACGCATTTTCAGTGACTCAGCTCATCACTGAGAGTACCCTCCTGAGGTGGCCTCAGCCTCTGCTGTCTATCCTTTTTTAATGCCTGGCTTGCCACAGGAGGGGGAACCCCAACCTCCTCTGCCGTCTTCATCCTCAGAGTGTGGTACTGCAGCAAACATGCAGATGTGAGGAGGGAACGACTTGACCATAGTCTCTAGACTGACCTTCTCTCGTTCCCCGTAGTTCAGGAGTGCTGCTTTCATAGCACGAGGTTTCCCAACAAGGTGTTCTCCTTTGTCTGGGTTTTAAGAGCCTGAATGTTGAGTTCATGGTGCAGGAGAGGACAAAACTGTTTTTAGTTGGTCCACTTCCTTACTTCCATGTCAGAATAACTTGATGATCTCACAGGAAAAAGAGTTTCTCTACCTAAGGTCCTTCACTCCCGCAGAGTTCTCCAAGAACTCTGGAATCCGGCTTCCCAGAGAACCTTGAGCAGACTGGCAGCTGTCTGTGACAGCCCTGTTGGAGCCATCTGGAACATTCAGCCACAAGATGGGGGGAGGGGGGACCAGATATGTTGTATTTTGCCTCAGGAATTCTGGGAAATTAGAAAGACTAAGGTGTTTTAGGAGACAAAAGAGAGGGGGCAGCAGATTCCCCACAGACAGGGCTCTGTCAGAAGAGTGGCAATGTCACACTCAGTGAGCCAGGGTGACACCGGGTAGCAGAGTAGGATGCAGCTGGCGCAACTGTGAGGAAGAGACACAGCCTCGCTCTGGGAATGGAACCTCAGGTCCTTAGTGTCTAAAGCAGAGCTGACATGTGAGGCTGAGACTGGCTCAGACTAGTTTCCTGTGTCACTGGCTAAGGTCACCATGGTTGCCAACACAGTAGGAGGGCTCAAAGATGGAGGTTGAGTAAAAGGGAATTGGAGGTGATACGGCAGAGTCCAAGTTCTGGCTGTTGGCATGGAGATAGAAGATGCGGGATGGATGCACGCCCCTTGTGTCCACTGCCCTCTCCTAAGCAAGCTCCTGGAAGCCAGGACTCACAAGCACTTTCTAGGCCACAGCATAGAGGGTGGAGCACTGAGACGACTCTATTATCTTCCATAGGCAGGGAATGATCTCCACAGCGAGCAAGCCATGTGGTGCTGTCTGATGGGTACAATGAAGTGACCAGGATAGATGAAAGAGGGCACATAAGGCGTTTAGTGATTTAGCAGCACCCAGTGAATAAGAGGACCTGGAGGAGACATGGCGCTTCTGGAGGGAATTTGATAGTTCCGAGCAGACCTCAGCCAGAGTTATGGATCATGGCACAGAAAAGCAATGAGGCCGAGGAGACAGGATAGGATAGAGTCCTCTGGAGGGCTGGTGCCTTTATGCTGATCCAGCCTGGGACGGTAGTGTAGGGTGGGGAAGGGTGTGTGAAAGCTGGGTAAACAAGCTGGATCTTAGTTATTTTGAGAACATGACAAGAACTATGAGACAGGCCAGGGACTATCAGCAACAACCTCTGCAATCAGGCACAAATGGGCTCCCGTAAGTGGATTCCCTGAGGAGGCAAGGGAATGTGAGTCCTCACAGAGGCATATGGAAATGCCTTTTGTGAATAATGCGGCTGTCTCCCCAGAACCCTGAAATGATGTGCCTCCCTGGCCTTTGTCCGAGTGTGTCCGCCAAGGCCCTGCCAGCAGGCAGATTTTATGACTTCTATTTGGAGAGCGAGAAAAGTGGCTTCGGTGAGTTGGAGGGCTTGTCAGTCAGGGACATTTCTACTCCCTCTGGCTTCTGACTTTCTTGGATCAAATCAGCACACACTGAAGAATGAGGTCCTTCTGCTATGTCTCTTTTTCTCTCTGCATCTCATGTAACAGTCTTCCCCCTCTCCACCCACACACTTCTCTTCTACCTCCATCATGGCCTCTCTGAACTTCTCCCAATCAGATGCACTGTGTCCTAAATAAGATGGACTTCCCACTTGTGACATGACAGGTCCATTGCTTAAATAAATGGGTCAGCACAACCTTGTCACCATACTGATGCTTGGGTGACTTGTTTCCCCCCCACTCCCATTGAATGCTGCTCCTCTGGACCATCTTTCTAGACCTGACACTAGTGCCTGGCCTCACCTCAACTCTTTCTAGGCTTCCCACCAGGAAGGCATTGGTAGAGAGAGGTTGAATGGCACTAAGCAGAAGCTGTAATGGAGGATGTCACGTGTTATCCGGTGAGAAGAACCAAGAGCAGCTGGGACAAGTAGTTAGGGGCAGAGAAGAAGAGATATAGGGAAGGATGCACAGAAGTATGATGGGGGGTGTTCAGGAAGGATGCAGAGAAGGATACATGGATGGAGGGATGCAGGAAGGATGTAAGGGGGTCCCAAGGGGGTATGGGAAGGATGGCAGGGATAAATACAAAGAAGAATAAAGGGGGAGATGAAGGGAGGGCTTCAAGGAGAGGTGCAGGGAAGGGTGCAGAGAAGGGTACAAGGGAGAATGAAGAGAGACCTACAGAGAGGTCTGTGGCAAGGGCTGCAGGGAGGAGTGTAGAAATGAGCCAGGCCTCTGAGCAAATCTGCTGATGCTTCCCAGAAGCAGAAAGTAGATAACAGGAGACTTTGAAGCATGACTTGGAGAGAGAAGCTCTGAAAGGCAGAAAAACGTCTTAACTCTATCAAGCAGCAAGAATCCACTGTCCATTGTTTACTGTAACTGGACCAGCTGGTGACATCCAGACTATGTTCCTCTGCTATGACACTGTCTTGGCCACAGAAGGGGGACCGGAGTGATGAGCCTGACCCCACTGTGTAGAACATGTAGAACTGCTACTCTCTTGGCTCTTTTGAACAATCGGGGCAAGGATGCAAGAGGGTTGGTTTGTACCCACAGCATTTGTGATATTAGCTGGTAAATAATGCATGAATCTGAATTGTGTTTGGCACAGAGTGCTCTTTCTGCAAAATATGACACCCAACAAAGTTTTTTTTTTTTTTTTTTTAAAAAAAAAAAAAAGCCAAGCAAACAGGGAACTGCATCTCGAAGGAGTGGCCCTGTGTCTGCAGTTATACTTCTTCCACAAGACACAACATCACCAGGAAGCCAGGGCCTCTGGGGCAAGCAAAGATAGAGGCAGGCAAGCCTCTGCGCAGGCTCTTCAGGACATCCACCTCCAAGATCAACTCTGGGGAGGTGGCAGCCATGCAGCATTTTCCCAGGGTGAATGGTGGAGGCATCCCACACCAGTTCCAAACAACAAGCAGCTCCAAAGGGTGCAGCATGGTTGATGTGGACAACGTAGAAAGGGAGTTGGCCTTGGATGGGTTTTAGTGGGAAGGGTTGGAGATCCTGTCCTTGACACAGCCACAACACATATGCCTTCTGATCTGTTTCCCACCACATTCCCAAAGCCAGGCAGAGACTGCATGACACAAATGTGTAGTGCACACCTGCCTGAGAGGTTTCAGGGGAGATTTAGTTCAAGGCTCGTAAGTCAAGGCTAAGGATACGGAAAATAACTGAGGTCATCACATCCCACAGTGTCAGAACACCTATCTGACACTAACCAGCCCCACCTTCACTTTTCTTCCTAGTAAAATATTCCCATCTTAAAAGATGAATATAATTTAGGGTCTTCTTGCCAGAGTGAAGCTAATTTCAGGGCTCCTATTTTACAGATAGGTAAATGGAGATTCATAGAGGGAGGCACATAGAGGTATGCACATAGAGAGATGCCCATAGAGGGATGCTCATAGAGGGATGCTTATAGAGAGATGCTCATAGAAGGATGCTCATAGAGGGATGTCCATAGAGGGAGACTCATAGAGAGATGCTCATAGAGGGATGCACATAGAGGGATGCTCATAGAGGGATGCTTATAGAGAGATGCTCATAAAAGGATGATCATAGAGGAATGCACATAGAGGGATGCACATAGAGGGATGTTCATAGAGGGAAACTCAGAGAGACTATAGAGCTGGATCCACAGGACAGCAAGTTATTATATCTTTCTGATTTTCTTAGATGCTGGGGTTGTCAGCTCCTATCAGCAGGAATGTGGGGTTATCTGACCCAGTACCTTGCTTTTGTCACCTCTCCCACTCGCTATATGACCCAGTACACTCTATTTTGGATGCTCCCAGCTTCTCCCACACGCAATGAAGTTAATAAACACTCATTGGTTTATTATATCATTGATGAATATCACTGACTGTGACCAATAGTAAAAATCCAAAGCCGTGGATCTTTGCAAGGTTTAAAGTATAAAGAACATTTGGCACAAAAAAGTAGCCCCTAGGGTAGGATTCTTCCAGATGGCTATCTTCAGAGACAGCAGAAGGAGATCTGGAGATCTGTACTACCACTGCCTGTCAAGAGACCTGCCTGAATGTCCCAGAATGCCCAGGGCAGAGCAGGCTGTGGTCGCAGAAGGAGGCCAACAGTCCCAGGACATTATCAAACAGCTTTATTTCCTCATGTTTCCGTAAAGGACAGTCCCTATTCCATCTGGAATCTTTGTCTAACAACCACTGCCACTGACAACTGTATCAATCCTTCTCGTGTCTTCTGGGGCTCAGGGCCCATGTGAAGGCTTAGAGATGGAATCTGAGTGTTGCTTCCCATCTTGAGCAACTTCAGTGTCCGCCGGTATTGGAACGCGTGCTCCCATCAGCCATTCACGAAGTGTCTGCTGGAATTAGTAAATCCCTTTCATTTACTTACGTAGGAGAAAATGTTTAATAGCTGCCACATGAAATTTGCAAATTGTGCTCCGTCTGGGGCTGATTAATAAAACACCATGGAAAATACATCAGTCATTTTGGGATTTAAATTAGCGCTGCATTCCACTTGAATCATCCGCTTTTGCAAAGCTGATATGGCCTTGCGTCCCCCTCCCTCTCCTCCTTCATCCCTATTTTTTTTCCTCCCAATCTCTGCAGTTCAGTTGCTCGGTTGAGGAGCCAAATGAGAGAAGGATGAGGCTGTTTGTGCCTGTTGCTTATCTGTCCTAGTCGACCTGTGGCAGGCTGGGGGACTCATTTATCTCCATGTCCTCTGAGTGCCAGCACACAGTAGGTAACTGAGGACTGAATAGCGGATCGTGAAAAATTGTGGAGCTTCGTTTAGTCAGGCCTTGGAACTCCTCCCCTGTGTGGTTGCCATGGGCTCCAAAGAGCTAAAATCTGCTCATCACGTCAGTTATCCAGGCACTGTTTTAAGCAACTTTTAGGGATTTCATGTTTTATGTTGCTGAACCCTCTCAGTCGAGGAGGAGCAACATCTTCTTGTTCAGATGGAGTCTGTGGCGTGATGGTGTTGAAAACCTCCTGGTGACCACCACAGAACAAAAGCTAAATCCAGGGCTTTCTTAAGTGGCAGGTACTTCAGTGAGTCTCTTCGCCCAGCATCCATATTCTGTAGGTGGAGGAACTAAAGCACAGCCAGGTACTTCATCCACAGGCACTCACTGATTGGGAGCAGCTTTCAGTCCTTAGACAGAGCACCACCCATTGATTGATACTTGGGATAGCTTGCTGTGTTCCAGTCCATATGCTGGGTGCTTAGGGATAAACCCAAGAGTCATTCAGCCAGCTATTTCACAGAGGTGCAGTGTAACAAGCTAGAAGAAGTCCAGAAATCAATCCTAGAGAGAGTGGCTTGAATCTCAAGAAGGCAAACCTGTCCAAACCCCTCATTCTGGCCAAGCTACTCTCTCTGGCCAAGCATTTATTACTTGTGAACTGGAAGTACTAACTCTTTATGGCCTTGCTGAATGCAGAACTGTGTGAGGGTTGGATCTGGAAAAAGCACACACCAAAGGGTATTTGGGAGAGCTAAGCCCTCTACAAGCAATGGATTGACTTCTATGCTTTTGGGGGACTGGAGGGATATGGCAGCCTTGGACCCCAGTCCCAGTGAACTCTTTCATCTGGTATAGCACACCCTGAGCACCAATTGTTAACAGATCTCTCAATATCCCCCAAATTAGACACCCATTAGCAGTTCAGTCTAGTTGTGATGGAGGATTATGCTTCAAGACATAACATTCTTGAAGTGGTGGTACCTAGAGCAGCCCCGGGGACAGTGGTGGCTGGCTGAATGACACAGAAGGAACTTAACCTTTCCTTTGCCCCCAACCTCACCCCCAACCTCAACCAAGTGTTGTCTTTTTTTATAAAAGGCAACTTCAGTTGGCGTTTTGACTGCTTAGCATTACAGATTAGGAGAGATGGTCCAAAGCCTGCATCTGAGCAGGAGATAAGGAATCTTCTAAGAACCCAAAGCATTGAAATGGGAGCTGCCACGTAGAGCCGGCATCCATCACTCCATGCTTCAGCCCCACTTGAGCCTCAGTATGCACAGATGTCCTTTAGTATCCCCCAGAGACTGGTCTCAGTACTGCCTATGAATACTAAAACCTGTGCATGCTCACATCCTTGTATAAAATGCCATTATATATGTATCTAAGCTATGAACACCCCCCTGTGTACTTTAAATCAGCCCTAGATGACTTACAACAGCTAATGCCATGTAAATTCTGTCTTCGTAATGGTTATGTGGTATTGTTTAGAGGATTATTAGAAGAAAAAAATCTATACATGTTAGAATGATGCATTAAAACAACAACAAAAAAAAAAAAACAAAAAAAAAAAAAAAACAGTCTCAATCCAACTGTGGTTGGTTGACTCTGAAGATAAGGTACCATGGATATGGAAGGCTGGCTCTATGTTATTCCAGTATAACACCTTTATACTGGACCTGCCTTCCCATGGCTTGTGATTATTCATAATCCTCTCTCAGGTTATTCTTTGTAAAGGGTCGAGCTCTAGTTTTCTCAGCTTTCTGACATAGAGTACAGATCTTGGAAAGTGTTCAGTAAAGGCTTTTCTGTACTACAGGATGAACCTTCACTGTTATAACCCAAGATCCAAACGTACTGCAAACGTCAATTCCGTCCACCACAAGGTGAGTCAATACACCGGGAGGCTCAAGAGTTCCCTCCTCACCACCAGTGAGAGCATCAGGACAGAGGATTGACTCAGCAGATCCAGCACTCCAGGCCACACTCATTCCATCCTCACGGTCTGAGCTCTGGGGCAGTTTAGGACTTCCCAGTAGCAGATCTACGGCAGGTGAATTCTCTTTCAGGCTCACACATGCCAAGCTCCTCGGGCGTTTGTGAGGTACCTCATTAAAGAGCAATGGCCCTGTCATCATTTTACTTTGAAAGACTATCTCTTCTGGTCCCAGGTTCTCTTTACAAGCACACCCTGTGAGGGTTTCCATCTCAGCATTGGCAGGGTAAACAGAGAGATCTGCTGGAGTCCCTGCCCTGGAGGTGCTCACAGCTTAGTTGGAAAGAAAGGAATGTGCCCAAATAATTAGACTATAGTGTGATAAATGTGGTAATTGAGGTAAAAACAAAGCCGTGTGCAAACACAGAACAGAATGTTAAGCTCTGCCTGTTGGACTGGTATAAGCCTCATGGAGGCTTGGATATTGGTGGTGAATTTTGGTTAAGAGAGTTTGTTCATCACGTACTCTCAGCTGGTAGGGGAAAAAAATCCCTGCAGACAAGGATGGTGAGTGCACCCCAGCCACTGGGCAAGACTCTCTGGCATCACTACCCTGGCCCTGAAAGATGAGGTCCTTGGGAAGGAGTGTTAAGAGCTGGTACTGGCAAAGCAGGCTGAAGTCAGGCTGAGACAATCTTTGAATTCTTTTAAAAGGTTTTCTCTTTCCCCTGTGGTCACAGGGAACCCTTAAAGGATTTAAAACTACAAAAATGACATGATAAAATTTGTGTGTTAGAGAGTGTGTGTTTTCATTAGCGTTATTGATGAAAAAGCCAGATTCCCTAACAGCCCGACTTCCAGTTCGGTCCTCATCTTCTGGGGAAGATGTACTGACACTCTGTCCCTGTTCCTGATTCTCTGAGTGACCTTTTCAAGGATGTGAGCTCAAGATGACCTTCAGCTTCAGAAATGGGTCAGCCTGCCTTATGGTGTATTGTTAGGAACTGATGGCAGACGCTGTGTACAGTATTGTCCATTGCACTTGGCCTTGTAGGTGTGAGAAGTTACCATTTTTATTTCATGAAATGCATCCCTTTGTACCATCTGTCGTTAACTCATTCCGTCATCTGTGCCAGGCTCCATCGGCCTAAGAGCAACCAAGACTGGAGACCTTCCCCAGCTAACCCTCCCCTTCTTCCCTAGCTAAGACTTCAGATTAGCTCACAGGTGGCTGAGAGAGGTCTTGTCCAAGGTTCTGAAACAGCCCTGTTAGCCAGAACGGGAGCTGGGCGCTGTCCGTGGTTCTGAACCTCATATTGTCTGCTCCCTATACACTCAAGGAGAATTTGCTGAGCCCAACTGGCAGGAATACTCCATTTCTGAGCACATCAAAAAGAGAAAGCATTGCAGCCGTCTGTTGCTCCAAACTCACTTTCTCCCAGCAGATTTACAACTCATAAGCAAAGCCGTCAGAGTCAAGTGAATAAAGCCAAGGCCCCAGCGCACTTCGGCATTAACCATGAGCGAGTAGGAGGGCTTCGAGCATCTTGTATTTTAATTCCAACCCATTTATGAAGTTGCCTTCCCAGAGAATCATTTATCAGACCCACCCCCACTCCCTCGTTCTGTGCTTCCTTGCAGCTCACACAAAGGAAGGAAATGAAAACCGTCTCAATGGCTGCAGCTGCTGCCCAGAATCTTTACGAGCTGGTGCACAAGGAGGAGGGAGGGGCACCGGCTTTGGTTCTGACTATGCTCCCAGTAATGTTTCAGGCTTAAATAAAGTCGGGGATAGATGGAAACTATAAAGTTAGTTCTGAAAAGTCTGTGGTTTTATAGTCCCTACCCTTTTCAGTGCCCCAGCCATCCCCCAAACTGTTCTTCAAGACCAATTACAATGGGAAGCATGTTCCTATTCTGGAAATACTTCTTGTTCCAGTTTCTCTTTGCTCAGCCTTTACCTTCCTGTGTTCTGCACCATTAGGACATTTCCACCCTGAGATTTCTAACCCCCAAACACACTCAAGTGAATTCCAATTCACCAGATCAATAGTTTTAATTCTGAGCAGGACACTTAAAGTCCTGTGACTCAACTTCCTTTTGGAGAAGATAGGGACAGAAACATCCACTGCTCTGGATGTGGCTGAGATACCTCTTGAGCATGGCTGAGGGTGTTCTGCAAGTATTGATCCTTGCCCCCCTTTTTCGAATGAGTGAGTTAATGATGCACTCTCTGTCCACATATCAATTCCACCGGCATGTATTTGCTCATTTCCCCTGTTTTACTAATTGTTCCCTAGGAGAACTGACCTTATTAAAGTAAATTTCTGGTTCTTTGTGTCTTCTTAAGGTCCTAGAAATTGCATCCTGTTGAGGAATCTATGCTCTGTCTATGCACAGAGACATGGCTGGCAGGCACACACACACACACACACACACACACACACACACACACACACACACACACACAAAACCTGATGATCGTTTCGTTTCTTTTTACTAGTTGCATCTCCCAGGCTGAGGAGTTTTTCTTCTTACCACTCTAACTTTTAGGAAGACACGAGGCTGAGAAAAACCACTTTGTCAAGCTATAATTGATTTCAGACGGCTAATTTATTAGCCAGGGCTGTTGTCTAGGTTGGAGTTTTTATCCACTGAAGGTGTTGGGTGGTGATGAAATAAAGCCTCCGGGGCTTTTCTGTTATCATCCTTGCAGGTCTCTGAAACACACAAAAGCAGACTCCTTGGTGCTCTACCCAACCATGGAGAAATAAAAAAAAAATTTTGATGTGCCCTCAGATGGACAAGTCTTTTCAAATAGGAGGCTGCAATAATCTTAACTTTGACCTCAAGCCCATCACTTCTTTTTCTTGTTCTATCCTGTGTCTCTCAGCTCCCCATTCCTAAGTGACCTAAAAATCCACCACCATTCCTTAGATTTCATCCTGGCACAGTGCAGCCCTGTTCATCCCTGATGCTCACCTCTCTGTCACTCCTGCCAACCTTCCTGTCTCACTGCCACAATCTAGCCAGTTGCTCACCTGGATGACTGAAGTATCCCAAATGTTTCCCATCTGCCCCAGCTCACTTCTCCCATTCAACTTCCTCTCTACTTCCTGACTATATTTTACAAAATGCAAGCCTGTCTACATCTTCCAACCTCCCAGGCACTGCATAAGGATAAACCCACAACTCTTTATCCTAACATTTAAAAGCCTTTCAAGTTCTTCCTAGATGTCTTCTGCATCATTAGCTTATTTCCACTCTGAGCCTGGTATCCCACTTCCCTGAGGCCTGTCTGTCTTGTTTCCGACAAGCTTTCCAATCCCCAGTCTCCACATTGTTGTATTTATTCTGCCTAGTGTTGCCCCAAGTTCATTCTTCAAGGTTGACCTAAAGCTTACTTTCTCTTCAAGACCCTTGCATATGCATCCAGTTCCTAGTTCTCCCAAGGGAATATGGCAATAAATATTTTCATGTTGCCTTTACATGCCTGTTGCCAGGAGAAAAAAAAAATCCAGTGACTGGAGATAGATCCTGCCCTGTCACACTTTCAGCAATGTCTACCCAAAGCTCAGGATCTTAATTCTGGGTCCATATGACTTTATTGACCATAAGAAAAGATATTTCCTGCTCTTGCTTGCATGGTGGGGGACAGAGACACTGTGCAGCACCAAGCTGCCTTCAGCATATGCTTCTCAGGGTGGACAATTCCGTTCTGCTGTTCCCAGACTCTGCTGCAGCTGTGATCATTGACTGGGGCTGCTGCTGCTGCTGAGAACAAATTATCCTCACAACTGGAGGAGCGCCACACCCTCTTCCTCTGGCATCTGCCTTCCACCTGTGGACCTTGAGCCTCTGTAATGCTGGAAAAAGAAGCATTCTAAAGCATCAATCTGACCATGACTCATGTGATCCCAAGGCACACTCAACATAGAGGTTAAATCCCATGCTGTCTGCCTGCCCTGCATACATTATACTTTTAATTGCTTTCAATTCATCCAGCACCATCTCAAGTCTCCTTGCTCCTGTCCAAGAGCTTCTCAGCCCTTGTTTATGTGCCATCAATAACTAACCATCCTCTTCAGAACTCTGAACCCTGCAACCAAGGGTTTGAAGAATTCTTGTCCCTAGAATCAGATTCAGTTCTCCTCCACTTGAATGTTGTTGACCAAACCAATACTTATTTTTGTGGGCGGAGGGTGGGGTGTTCATGCCTATGTGTGCATGTGTGCATGCATGTGTGTGTATGTATGTGTGTGTGTGTGCAAGTGCATGTGTACATGTGCACATGCCTACACATGCACTTGTGCCCTAAAGAACGGAGGTTAAAGCCGGGGGTCTTCCTCAATCACCTTCCACTTTATTCTTTGAGACTGACGAAATAGACTTAATTTTATTGAAGACCTGGAGATCATCTGTTTGTGAAGACTGACTGACTACAGAAGAAACTCCCAAATCCTCCTGCTTCTACCTCTGGGTGCCAGGATTACAGGTGCACACTGCTCTACTCAGATTTCATTTCAGTTCTGGGCATCCAAACCCAGGTTTTCATGCTTGTGTGATGAACACCTTGTTGACTGAGCCCTCGTCCCAGTTCCAGTTTCACCAATCCTTACTCTTAATAAGACAATCCCCACACACAACATTACAAAGCCTCTAATGTATACAAACCTCTTTCCAGACTCTTCTTGCCCCTGGTTTTAGATGGAATAAAAGAAATTACCTCTCCAGTTCAGGAGGAAGAGTCTTCTCCAACATGTTGTCCTTTACACTCTAAGCTAGTGTCTGCAGACACTGTCCCTACATCTGTTGATGGCTCATCTCTCTCCCACAGGGAAGTAAGTCTGTGTCCCTTGTGATGTTCACATTGCCCCTCCTTGTCCTGCTTCCTAGGAGTATCTGCCTATGGCTGTAGCAGCTGAGTCTTGAGTGCATGGAGCTTTTTCCTTGCCTGACACATTTGGTTTCCTGGAGTTAATCAACTGGTTACTGAATTTGCTTAATGTACCTGTGCATTCAGCCACTCAGCCTTGTGTTCCTGTCATTCAGCCACCACCATGGCTGCTCCAGGAGCCTGTGCTCCTCTGTAGGCCTGGCTCACTCTGGGACCCTGTGGAGAGCTGCTCTTCAGTCCTGACCGGTAGCATCCCTAACTCATCCTCTTCCTGGAAGCTTTGTCTGTTTTCTGCACAGACCCGGTTTCTGAAACCACTCTTTTTTTCTATGATCTACTGGAATTGCATTTTCTAGAAGATTTCTGAGAATGGGTGGGGGGGAAGGAACTTGACTCCAACCAATTTTAATCATCACGAACAAGTTTTTGTACTCTATGACCCGTTTAAAGTTTGTTTTTCTTTAAAATATTTAGAAATTCTGGACAGATGGCTCAACAGATACACGTGTTTGGTTCCCAGCACCCACTTGGTGGCTTATAATCACTTGTAATTTCAGTCCCAAGGGCTCTTACATCCTCTTCTGACCTATCAAAGACTGGTGCACATATGCACATTTAGGCACACAGATGTCTGTGAGTTTGAGGTCAGCCTGGTCTACATACTGAGTTCTAGGCTAGCCAAAGGTTCATAGTGAGATCTTGTCTCAAAACATTTTTTAAAAGAAATGCTGTTCTTTAGATTTTAATTCTGCCTATTTATCAAGATTTTTTAAAAAGATTTTTTTAAAAACTAAAATCCCTCATGGTTTTCTTGATATCTATGCTGTCCTCCCTGCTCCCGTTCACCTTGGAGCCAGCTTTCTTGAGTTTTTTTCCCTTGGTCCATTTCCGCAGACCTTTTTGTTCTATTTTCTGAGAGTGTCCTTACTGAACCCTGGGTGCCTGGAATTGGTCAACAGTTACATTGTTGTTTCTTAGTATCTTTCTTTTTGCTCTTCTGTTCTGCTTCCTGGAAATTTCCTTTAATCTGTAGGATCGGAAGACCTTCCTGTATTCTCCAGTTCACGAGACTGCCTTGTGCTGTGGGTTGCTTGTCCACCACACCACATCCATGCAGGGATGCCACACGCCCTCTACTCTGCTGAGCACAAGGACTTGGGCTGGTTTTCCTCCTTGCATGGTCTCCAGTTCATTTGATTTGTGTTGGTTTGCTTCTTTTGGTCTCTTTTAATCTTTGTATTTCTCTGTATTGGGGATGTATTCAAGGCAAGTGCTCTATCACTGAGATAACTAAGTCACTGGACCTTCTTTATTTTATTTTATTAGGAGCTGGTGAGATTGCTCAGTGAGTAAGGCCCATATCTATCACCCTGCACAAAAACTAACTCCAAGGGAACCAAATATCTTAATTGAAAACCCAAAACATTCCAACTGCTAGAAGAAGGCCTAGGCAGTTTCCTATAAGTTATCAATATAGGAAGGAATTTCTGAGAAGAAGAAGGAATTAAGGTCAACAATATACAAGTGGGACCCAATCAAACTGAAAAGCCAAAGAAACAATCAACTCGGCTAATAAGAAACCCACACAGCAGGAAGCAATCTCTGTCAACTATATATCTGACAGAGGATTAGTATCCACAATATACAAAAACAAACCAACCAAACAAACCTCAAAAAACAGAGTCAACAAAATGAATGACTTAAAGTGGGTTATGAATCTGGACAGAGGGTTCTTGGTAGAAGAAATAACAATGGCTAAGAAGTATCTCAAAAAGTGTTTTACTTCTTTAGCAATTGAATGCAAATTAAACCAACACTGAGGACTCATTTCAACCCAGCCAGAATTGATAAGATAAAACAAGCAAACAAACAAACAAACACCTGACAACAGGGGAATTCTTATGCATAATTGGTGAGGATGCAAACTGGTCTAGCCACTCTAGAAATCAGTGGAGGGGGGAACACTCAAAAGCTAAACTAAATCTACAGTATGACCTAGCTATGCTGCCCCTCGGCAGATGCCAAAAAGGCTTGCCACCCTACTCCACAGACACTTGCTCAGCCACGTTCATTGCCACCCTGTTAACAGTAGCTAGAAAATGGAAGCAATATAAATGTCCTACAGCCAATGAATGGGCAATAAAAATGTGATAAAAATGTGCAATGGAATACTACTCAACTGTAAAGAAAATTCAGTCATGGATTTTAAAGGAAAAAGGATGGAATAGAAAGGGTTGTATTGCCTGAGGTAACCTGGACATAGAGGGGGAAAGCCATACATTTCCTCTCATCCATGGTTCCTGGTTACAGATCTGTAGATGTGTGCATGTAACTGGAGTACCTACAGAAATAAGGAAAGTGAAAAGTGATTGTGGGGTCAGGCAAGAAGAGTGAATACCAGGATACAGAAGTTGTATAGGGGAAATTGAGAACACAGGGCTCTTAATGAGAAGGTGGGAGGATGTCACAGAGCTGGATGGAGGAGAGAAAATGACATTAAAGATGTTTGGTGAAACCTTAAAGAACCACATTGTATCCTTATCTAAAATTATACAATATAAACACATATATTAAGTGATATGTGATTTATATAAGTAGATATTTCTTAATATATATACATATTAAGATATCTTAATAGCATTAAGATATATGATATGTATATAATTAAGATATATTTATTTAATTAATATATAGCTTAAATGAAGTTATGCCACTTAGGTTGGGACTGTTTCCCTCAAGAGCCATCTGCCTAACAAAAACTTCGGTACCAAGCATGGGACTTCCAGTCAACTAAGTGACTCTCAAAACAATATATGCTATTTCTGTTGCTGTTGGTCACCCTCAGAGGTTGAAGGTAAGAAAGATCCTCCTGCTGAAGACACCACACCGCTTAGACACAGGACTCGAAAGTTTTGAGCTAAATCTAGTTTTCATAGTACCATAAAGTACTATGCAAGCAAGAAAGAGAAGGAAGTAATCCCTGTGAATCACAACACTAATCTAAGCTCTTCCTAATGGTACAATAGTGGTGCGCACATCTCAGTGGTTACCAACAGTTTTCTAATTAGACTTAAGGCTCAGTCATCAAGAGGAAATCATACTTGACTCTAGGAACCTTGCCAACATTGTGGGGCTCTACTGAGGACATGGGTCTGAAATGATGGTTGGCAATCTACCAGACAGGCATAACTACCTGCATTCTAAATACTTATCCATATATCACAGGTCAGTACGGCAGAGACCATTACAGAAAACTGCACTGGATACAATGCAGAACGCAGTGGATTATGGGAATCCCATTCCCAGTGGTTATATCTATATCACAAATCTTGCAGCTAAGACTTAAGAAATATTTTGGAAGAAGAGGTGAAAATAGTTAAAAACCAGAGGGCCAGACAATCTGCTGTGAGATTGTATCTCCTAGAAATGACAGAGAAACTACCTCAACATGATACCTCAGCAATACGCCTGCCTAAACAAGTCCTGAACAATAACAATATAAACAGACATGCTAACTTGGAAGGGAGAAATTTCACGGGTTCTATCCCCGGACAAAGAACTGCAGGCAACTAAAGACAGCCAAGACAGAAAGAATTAGTCTTTTCCAGGGATAAAGTCCCTAATTGGTTACACAGTACAAAGTGGTCAGCTCAGAAACCATGTACACACAAGCAATAAAATCAGGCGCAGCAAATTGCATTTGCATTTTTATGCATGCATGTACACACACACACATACACACACACACACACACACACACACACACAATCAGAAAAGAGGCCATCAATTTAAGAAGGAGTAGATGACGGAGAGGTTGGAGGGAGGAAAGGAAAGGAAGAAGTAATTATATTTTATTAGAGATATTGAGTTGCTAAGTGGGTAAGGATTTAAGCTGTGAATCCTGACAACCTGATCTGAATCCCCAAAACCCACAGGGTGAAAGGAACAAAACAACTCTCTCAAGTTATCTTCTGGCCCCTACACACACATGCAAGCATGCACACATACGCACGCGCACACACACACACACACATACACACACACACTGATCACACATGCATGCAGACACACATACAACACAGCATATGTGTGTGTGCATGTGTGTGTGTGTGTGTGTGTGTGTAAAGATAAATACTTGTGACGATTACTATTGGTATTGTCTGTATGATACATGGGAACACGCAGGTGCTCTGACATGTGTGGTGATCAGAGGACAGCTTTCAGGGGTCAGTTTTTTCTTCCCACACTGAATTCCAGAAACCAAGCTCAGGTCTTCATGCTAAATCATATCTCTGGCTCTCTGCTTTTTGTGTTGAGGCAGGGTCTTAATAAGTTGCTCGAGCTGGACCTGGGCTTGCAATCCTTCTGCTTCAACTTCTAGAGTATTTAAAGTGGCAGAGATGCACAGATGAATGTTTTCTACACAAGACATCGTCCTTAGGTTGAGCATGATTCAAAGTCTAGTTTAAATCTAGAGCTGGTTACAGGGCAGACAATATGCTGGGCCTGAAAGGACCTGATGAGTCACGGCAGGGCTTCTTTTCCTGGTTTGTGTCTGCAGGTACCATGAAGAGTGACCCTTGGTCTACATGGTGGGTACAAGCTGGCTTGCATCTTTGAGCTTGCTGAAGGGCTGTTGAAAGAACATGGAGTTCTGTTCTCAGTAAGCTGGTCCACTCATGATTCTTCAGAGTCTCATCAAGTTACCCAAAGAACATCTCTGCATGTTGAGGGGCAAGCAGGAGAAGGATCATAGGCTACCTTCTTTTGTAAAATTGTTCCCTTCTAAACCACCTGCACACCAGCTTCTTCCCTGCACACCCCTGGCTTCTGTGTGAGGCTATGGACTACAATTACCCTGCCTTCCTCTTCTCTGCCAGAAATTGTGTTGATATCTGGCCGTCCTGCTTCTGAAACCTCTTTGTGGTTATAATTTTGTGTCCTTTTATCCCTTGCCTCTCATTGTAACAAGGCTTGCTGACACTTTCGAGATGGGCTCATGTCCAATCCACTAGCTTAGCCAAAGTCCCTATGACACATTCTCTTGTTCCACTGAGACCAGCTGGGTGGTGTTGTTTGCTGATGTTTATCTGTCCTAAACTCTCTAATTAAATCAAGAGCACTTTGAAGGCCAAGACCACAGCTCTCATACAGTCTTGTCCTTCCCTTTAGCCCTTGGCAAGATGTCGTTAACATTTGTTAAATTGAATTGAACCCTAAATTATGCCTCTTAAACTTTCTACCATTGAGCCCACATCACAAGGCAAACAAATTTGGACCCATCTGTCCATTGGCCTCCAGGGTCAGGTACCACTCTTTGATTTGGGGGTTAGCAGGATGTACAACAATGATCATGAACTTGGAGTCTCATCGTGGTCTGGTTTTTACTATATGGAACTGTTTTTCTTATCTACAACATGGGCATAATGCCTCTTTGGGAATTGTCTTTGAGGGTTAAAGGTCTGTGTGGGAGGGGTCAGCACATTAAAGGAACACAATAAATGCCTCTTCCCCCTGCCAGTACCTACTTTCTATATGAGTTGAAGACACAGAGTTGTGGGTTGCCTTACCAGAAGGGATGATGGGAAGGTGTCCTAAGACCCAAGTTCTGACACCATGGACAGACTCTCTGCAGAGAGACCCACCTCTCAAGAGCCCACTTGTGTACTACACAGAAGTGGAGCTAAACGCCTTCCTTCAGAGCAATTTTCTGGGAGATATTTAGTAGCTGGTGGGGGGGGAGTTCAAACTTATGGAGTATCCCTATTACAGCTTTGGTGAGAGGCAAGCACACAGTCTCACATGCTTCTGTATAATCTTCTCCATTATCTATGCAGCTTCATAGCTCCGTGCACACTGTGCTGGGGTCTCCCCCAGAAACTGCCCAATGCTCATTTGTAAGCTCGTTAGCGTCTATTTCCCTCATTAAGAGGAGGGAGGAGGTATGTGTTAGAGCTGAATGGGCCGGCGGGGAAATTCAAGGGCTGAGCTGGGGCCGTAGAAGGTCATGACCTTTCCAGGGAGGGAATTGGCTCATGGTGATGATAATCACCACGAGGGATGACAAGGTGAAGTATTGACACTGCCCTGGAAATACAACACAGTATCTATCCAACCTCTCGGCTTCTCCTGCCCATTTACGTGATGCAGGCAGGATTGACTGAGCTATATTGCAGTGGGGCAGATATATTTGTGGCTGTTGAGGCCAGAAACCAAGATTATAGACAACGCATAAGTATGTAGGTCACTGTCTTCTCATTGTGTCTTCCCTTAGTGGAAGGAGCAAGAGCCAAATGCAGACTCTGGTCTCATCTTAAAAGGACACCAGTACTATCAAAGGCCCCACTTCTACACCTCCCAACACCTTCACCTGGGAAGGCTTGCAACCGGTGAGTTTCGAGGTACACCATGGTGGGAGGAATAGCTAGTTGTGGGGTTGAAAACAAATGCTCCCCATCAGTACCACTGGCACAAATGCTACACATGGATGGCTCTCAGGTTGGTGAGCAGGAGAATGAGGAGCAGGAATCCGGTGTTTCTAGCCCCACATCCTTTACTGAGTCCCCTTGGGGTAGACAGACTCATTGGGGCATACTGAGAGACTCAAATACCACAGGTCACAAAGCTTTGTGTTTAAAAATGCTCATTGCCTTTATCTTCAGTGAAAGTGGCCTGGAAGCAATGAGATGATGTTTGGGGAGGGCTGATGACTCAGAGTCCGGAGGAAGGTCATGAAGAAGTAGATAAGATAAAGACTTTCTAGTGACCCATGCCACATATGCAGGCAACCATCTGCTCTGTGCCCATCACCTGGTTCTCCTTTGTAGACACCATGGCTGTCTTCTCCTGCAGCCAGGTAGGTGCTGTGGACCAGAGCCCAGGTCATAGAGGTAGGTAGATGTTGGTGGGTGTGACTAAACACATCTGTCATCTATCTGTCACCCAGGAGCCTAAAACCCTGGCCCCAAACACAGAGGTAAGGAATAAAATGGACCAGGTGGAAGAAGTATCTGCAGAGGAGAGCTGTTAGTTCATCCTGTCTGTGGCGGATGGGAGGGCCACTGACGTGTAACCATTTGGCAATGCAGAGCAGTCTTGCTCTGATTGACTCGTGTATAATCTTGACATGAGGACAAGGTGTAGAAGGAGAGGGTGTAGAAATGAATGGGGTGGAGAAACATGTTCACCACCCTACAAGACTCCTTCACTGCCCCCCATCCCCATCTGGAACCTCTTCATTTGAAGTTTCCCTTCAAAGCCTTGTCTTCCCAGAGCTCCTCAGGGACCCTCCCTGCCATCTCCAAAAGTAAGTGGCAACCCTTTGCTTTCCCTGAAGACCCTTCCCAGTGCTACTACTGTACCGCTCATTATTTAACATCAGTTCTCTGTCTGGCTTCCTGCAAGGTCAAGACAGTAACCCCTGAATCCCTGTCTGATATGCCCCACACTTCTGGTGTCAGGCAACTGTGCCATGAACAAAGTCCACTATGAGAACATTCCAAGTTTCCTTGCATGATCAAATCAGATTTCATATGAGAGCCATACAGAAAGTCATTGTAGTAAGTGTATTTACTATGCAGTTACAGGCTCCTTCAGCTCTCAATAAACTTGCAGTGGGTTATTCATGGGTTGTAGTGCCAGCTGCACCACAGGGTGACAGATAGCAAAATGCAGATGTTTTAAGTGTACATGTAATGCCTTTGAGGATGTGTAGATTAGAGTGACCCTCATCATAATGAGCCTCATCGTCACGAAGAGCACCTCTATCCACTGTGAGGCACTGTCTTAGTCACAGTCATGTAGAATGAATGCACAATTTTAGTGAGTCACAGAGTCTGGTCACCATCCTCACAATCTAAGCTTAGATAGTTTCAGTTTCATGAGTCTCCATAGACCTACCAGAGGTCATGCCCAGGTTCTCCCCACACTCTGACATATCCTAACCTATATGCTGACTCTCGTTGGCCCATTCTAGAGACTGTTGTGTGAATGAGATCACACAATAATTGGTTGCTTATGATTGGCGCATTTTTGTTTGGTATTTCCAGGTAATTTACAATGCAGTATGTATCAAGAATTTCTTCCTTGTCATTGGAATCATAATATTCTATGTTATAGAATTATTACATTTTATCTGGTGTTTGGGTTATTTTCTACTTTGAGGCTTTTATAGATAAGGCTATTATAGAGAGAGTGTATAGGTTTTGTGTGACCTCCTCCTCCCACTACACACACACACACACACACACACACACACACACACACACACACACAATCTCCTTGAACATAAACCTAAGGACTGAAATTCTGTGGTCAGACGTCTCTGTTTAACTTTTCTATGATCTGCCTAATGCTTTCCAAAGTGCCTGTAGTATGGATTGAACCTTAAATATCTCCCCAAAGGCTCATACCTCTAAGGCTTGGTCCTCAAAGTGAGCAGTACTCAGAAATGACGTCAGCAAATGGTGAACCTGGCTGGTTGGCTGGCTGTAGATGTTCACCATTTCTGGATTTGTTGCTGTTGTTGTTGTGTGTGTGTGTGTTTGTGTTTTGAGCTGTGTATGTTGGGTATTTTGACACAGAGTTGAGAACCTGGCTGATGCAGTTTGTACAAGCAAGAATTTACCAAGGCTGCCTTCTCCACAGGAAGCATTGTCATTCACTCTCTCCGCACATGTGTGTGAAGGAATAACTTATGTTTTTCCTTTACATCTCCCTGGTAACTAGTCTGAGCATCTCATGCAATTAGTGGTCATTTGTTAGCTCTCAGGAAAAATGTCTGGTTGAGTCCCATTGGAGTTTAAATTGCTTGGTTTCCCTTTACTGTTGAGTTGTGATTTTTTTTTTTTTTTTTTAGTATATTCTGAAAACTCGATCCTATCAGATACATGATTTGCAAAAATCGTCTCGCTTTCTGTGGTATTTGTTTTTTAATGTTTTGATGGTGTCCTTTGAAGCACAAGCATTTAAAATTTTGATGAAGCCCAATTTAGCTAATATTTTCTTTGGTTGCTATTTCATCCACCTCCTGATGAGCATTTGGGTTGTTTCCAGTTTGAGGCTATTTTGAGTGAAGCTGTGATGAACACTAAGGATGACTCTCTCTCTCTCTCTCTCTCTCTCTCTCTCTCTCTCTCTCTCTCTCTCTCTCTCTCTCTGTGTGTGTGTGTGTGTGTGTGTGTGTATGAGCGCATGCGTGCACGTGCATTTCTGGATTGCCCAGTAGGTGAATCGTTAAGCAAGAAACTGCTAGGTTTTCCCAAAAGAGTTCCAGGTTGGTTTTGTTGTTGTTTTTTTGTTTGTTTGATTACTTTGCTTTATTTTGTTGTTTTAAGATTTTTCTTCATTAGACAATTGAGAATTTTAAAAAGGGTTTTGGTCATATTCAATCCTAAACTCCTTCCACGTTCCCTCCCTACCCAACTTTATGTCCTCTTTTAAAACCCATCTAGACACATTTGTGCCCTCGTATACTGTTGGATGAGTATCCTTCCACCGCAGTATGGTCAACTTACTGGGGGCTGCACTTTTAGGAAACCTGATGGGCACTTTCCCACAGCTATCATTTCTCAATAGCTCCTTGGTTAGGGATGGGACTTTATGCTCACCTGCCTTCTCCATGCTGGGACTTGGTCTGTACTGCCCTGTGGTGTCTGGGCATTGTCATTCACTCACTCCTGCTGGCTCTTACACACTTTACACCCCACCTTCCACAAGGTTGGTTGAGGCCCCTCTAAGGAGGCCTCTCTGCTTGACTACCCCTAGGAGGTCTGGCCCCCACTGTGGCTTTCAGTGTGTGGTTTGCTGGCATTCTGTAGGAAGAGCCTCTCCCCTCCTTGTGTCCTTGTTTGCCATCTTCCCTTCTCTGAAATGTCCAGTTGGTGGGGCGATTTCTTATTACAAGGTTTCCTCTAATGCTTAAGGAGCACTGTATGCCCTCATCAAGGATCTTCCCCAGGTGTGTGTATTAAAAACTTCTCCTGTGTTTAGTATCTTTCCTTTCTATTTTCTTAATGGTATCCTTGTGGTACAGAAGGTCTTCATCTCCGCATAAATTGAGGTCTAATTTGCAAATATTTCTTTTACTTCCTTGGAAGCTACCCCTGAAATCCTTGCTATATCTAGCACAGCCCAGAGCAGATGGTCAAGGTGGTACCCTGTGATTTCTATATAGAACTTTTAAGGTTTGGGGTTTTCCTTTAATTGCGTCATTTATTTCAATATTTGCTAATAGCTTGAAGTTGGAGTCAAGGTTCATATTTTTCTACATATATCCATACATTCCAGTCCTATCTCTTGCAGTAAAAGATGTTCTTTTTTTTTTTTTTTTTTTTTTTTTTTGAATTAGCTGGGTATCAGGGTGAAGCTGGAAGAGCTCATAGTGAGTCTATTTTTAGACCTTCCATTCTGTTTAGTATAAATGTCAATTGTCAGAGGGACATCACCTTCTCTTGATTAGGCTTTATGCAAATTATACAATGTTCCTCTTCAGCTTTGTTCTCCCTGGCTACTCTGAGTGGTCAGTACATTCTGAGAATTTGTGTAAAGTTCACAAAGGTGCTTGAAACACAGAAATGACAGGAGGTTCTGTGTAGTGGCCTTGTATCCTTTGTTCGCTGGCCACTCACAGGTTTCCAAAGCTTTTTGATGAATTCTTCTGTTTCCTTTTATGTTTTAAAAACATTTGGTGTATGTGTGTAAGTATGCATATGTGATTGTGTGTGTGTGTGTGTGTAATTGATGCATGTGTGAGAGATTATGTCTGTGGTCATGTGTGTGACTGTGTGTGTATGCATGCATGTATGTGATTGTGTGTGTGTGTGTGTGTGTGTGTGTGTGTGTGCGCGCGCGCTCGCATGCGTGCATGCAATTGATGCATGTGTGAGAGATTATGTCTGTGGTCATGTGTGTGACTGTGCGTGTATGCATGCATGTATGTGATTGTGTGTGTATGTATGTGTGTGTGTGTGTGTGTGACCATGTGTGTGATTGTTTATGTGATTGTGTGTGTGGGGGTGTATGTGAATGCATGCACCATGGCCCACATGTGAAGGCCAGAGAACAATCTGTGGGAGTTAGATCTTTCCTTTTACTATGTGAGACCCTGAGGAACAAACTCAAGTCATGAGCCTTAGGGGCAGGTGCCTATCGACTGAGCATCTCATCACCTCTTCATGCCTCTTTTTTGTCAACAAGAAGTCATCCACCAATAAAACTTCCATTTCTCAGTCTGTTTTCTTCACTGTCTAGCACAGAGATATCCCTAGAAGCAGGCAGGTGATGGGCACTCAGCATGGACTTCAGGAGGTGACATCAACTCCAGACCTTTCTCCCATGTACACCCTTATTGGGTAGAGAAAACTCCCTCCCAACTGTTTCTAGCAAGCACTTAACTTCATCGTATGCATTTCCTGTATCTACCAGGACAAACCCCATCTCCTCTCATTGTAACACGACGCAGGCACTTTCACACTCTAATGCTTTATCTATTAGCTCACACTTAGAGCCTTGGAACCAATCTCACCTGGTGATGGCATGTTAGCCTCCTTTGTATATGCAGTTGTTTTGTTGTTGTTGTTTTAAAGGCAGGGTCTCATGTAACCCAAGCTCACGGCAAACTCACTGTGTAATGCAAGTTGCCCTTGGACTTGACCCTCCTGCCTCCATACCCAGACTTTGGGATTACAGGCTTATGACTGTACTGCCTCCAGTGATCTCGTGGAGATTCATATCTGTACTCGAGAAGGACTTGCTTCCCTTGTTTATCCTTGTCCCTTTGCCCCTCTTTCCTATGAACCCTACTCAAGACAGGAGTAAGTATTTAGTGGACTCTTCAAGGAAGAAACCACTTCTGCCGTTTCATCTAGAGACTCCCTTCCATCTCAGATCCTCTAGCAGACACAGGGGGACCCAGATGTACTAGACTTTCTTACATTCTTTTCAAGGATTATTGTCTTTCAAGGAAAGTGTTCCCTTTTCCTTAGACTGCCAGGAGCAGCGGTTTGTCAGGTCATTCTCCCGCTCCCCTGCCTGTATCTGTGGAGTCTGACAGTCCCCCTTTTCTTCTCTACTTTGGAAACTCATGGCTTCCCTCCTTTCACAACACCCTAGCTTGGTGCATTTAAATGCTATTGATCCTTCTAAATAAACCATTTCCCCTCCCATTCATTTTAATTTCCAGCCAACTTCATTTTTCATTTCCCCTTTTTACAGCAGCTTGGTTGAATTTGAACTCTTCGGGTCCTTTCCAGGGTCTAGCTAGGAGCTTAGCCCATTGATTTGTCTCTTTACTAAAGCAGGCACCAGATGCTCAAGCTTTCCTCTGGGCACTGATTGAGCTGCATCCCCACACTTGGGACTGTGACTATCTAAATTCCCACCAATTTGCATGGACTTTCCAGCTCTGATGTGAAATGTACTTTAAATTTAAATAGTTGGCTCTCTTTTCTAGATATGCTGATTTAATCCTTTTATGGGTCAGAGAACACAGTTTGATTTGTTCTTAAAGATGCTCTCCTGTTTGTAAGCAGTGCATGATGAAGATCTCTCCCTCTCCCTGACTCCTCCTCCTCCTTCTTCACTCTCTCTCTCTCTCTCTCTCTCTCTCTCTCTCTCACTCTCTCTCCCTCTCTCCCTCCCTCCCTCCCTCCCTCTCTCCCTCCCTCCCTCCCTCCCTCTCTCCCTCCCTCCCTCTCTCCCTCCCTCCCTCTCTCCCTCCCTCCCTCCCTCCCTCTCTCCCTCCTTCCCTCCCTCCCTCCCTCCCTCTCTCTCTCTCTCTCTCTCTCTCACTCCCTCCCTCCCTCCCTCCCTCCCTCTCTCCCTCCCTCCCTCTCTCCCTCCCTCCCTCCTTCCCTCCCTCCCTCCCTCCCTCTCTCTCTCTCTCTCTCACTCCCTCTCTCCCTCTCTCCCTCCCTCCCTCCCTCTCTCCCTCCCTTCCTCTCTCCCTCCCTCCCCCCCGTATGGATTGTATGTATTCACGTGGGTGTGCCTATATGTTTCGGGAAGCCAGAGCTCAGTGTTGTCTCCCCAGCTGCTCACACACTTTGCTACATTCACTGCCAATGAACTCCAGGAACCCGCCTGTCCCTTCTTCCCCCAGCAGGGGGGATTATAGACATGTGACACCACACCTGGCTCTTTATATTTGTGCTGGGAATCTGATCTCAGCTCCTCATTCTTGTGTGGCAAGTACTTTACTGCCACCGAACCATCTCTGAATCCCTGTATGGTGACTTGTGAACCAACACCCATTCTCCTGGTGCTGTTCCTGAAGGCCCACTGGTCAAGTCCACTAGATGTTATCGGGTTAAGTTTCTACAATGTCCGGAATGTTCCCTCAGAGTGTTAAAACCTTTAAATGCATCTGTGGATTTTTTTCTTACATTTTTAATTCATCTTCTTCCTCTTGTTCAGCGCCTTCACATTTAAGATCATCTTGATGTTGTAACAACCTCCTTTTTGTAGTGTTATGGACAGATCACCTTACTTTATTGTTGTATCTGACCCCCTTTTTCATTATTAATTAATTAGGTTCTACTGTTCTGGTGTTATGTGGCCATAACAACACCCTCTTTTTGAATTAGAGTCTGGGTGATACAGGAATTTTTATTTTATAATTACACATCATCCAACTTCATATTTAAAGTCAGACTCATAAATGGCAGATGGTCACATTTTGCTCTTTCTGCCTGACCTGACAATGTCTGCCCTTTATCTTTTAGATGTAATACAATTCCCATGAACAGTTGCTGACTTCAGAAGTTATTCCATGTGCCTTGTAGAGAATGCTCTACTCTGTGAGGCTGGCTTTAAATCTATGGCTTGCTGCTTGTTTGGTTTGAGTTATCCCCCCTTCTTTCTGTTGAATGTTCTTAAGATGTCATTGTCGCCCTCTGACAACTTTCTTGGCTCCAATTCTTTCTCTTTGATATCTGTTAACCTGATGTTTGCTATGCTTGTGTCTTGTTTACCAAAACTCACCTTCAGACAACATGGTGTTCTGCATAGTAGAGAAAGTGCTCTGTGTAGTAGAGAAGATGCTCTGTGTAGTAGAGAAGATGCTTTGTGTAGTAGAGAAGGTGCTCCGTGTAGTAGAGAAGGTGCTCTGTGTAGTACAGAAGGTACTCCATTGTAGTAGAGAAGGTACTCCGTGTAGTAGAGAAGATGCTCTGTGTAGTAGAGAAGATGCTTTGTGTAGTACAGAAGGTACTCCGTGTAGTAGAGAAGGTACTCCATGTAGTAGAGAAGATGCTCTGTGTAGTAGAGAAGGTACTTCATGTAGTAGAGAAGATGCTCTGTGTAGTAGAGAAGATGCTCTGTGTAGTAGAGAAGGTACTCCATGTAGTAGAGAAGGTGCTCCGTGTAGTAGAGAAGGTGCTCTGTGTAGTAGAGAAGCCACGTCAGCTCTCCCTCATCTTAGCACACACTTGACATTTCTGTGTTCTGGCCCCATGTTACCTCATGACTTTCACTTTAGATAGCGAATTAGCTTTGAAATAATCTTAGAGATCCCTTCAAGGCCCTCCTTTTCAGTTCTCGGCATTCTCCTTTCTGTTCAGACTGACGTTTCCATCTGGTGCCAGCTTCCCCCTCTATCCTCAGGACTTCCTGTGGCAATTTTTGAAGCACCATTGTTCTGGCGATGTTTCCTCTCAGCTTTCGTTCGTCGACAGAATTTCAGGGTGATTTTGTTTCTGAAAGGTTCCCACTGCATATAGATTTCTAGATTGACAAGTTTTTTTCCCACTTTTTTTCACACTTGAAAGTACCCTTCTGTTGTCTTCTAGCTTGCATAAATAAGGTCTTGTGATTATTCTTATCTTTGATTTTTGTAACACTCTTTCTCCCAAGTAAAGTATTTAAAATGTTTTTAGCTTTGTGTCATAGAGATGGTGATGGTAGATCCAATGGTGATGTGAAAATGGTGGTGGTGGCGGCAGTGATGCTGATGGTGGTGATGGTCATGGTGGTTGGTGGCTGTGATTGTGTTGGTGGTGATAATTGTGATGGTGATGATGATATTGGTGTTGGTGAGCTAATGCTTTTTTTTTTTTTTTTTTTTTTTTTTTGCTTTTTAAAAAAATATGCTTGGGTTTGTGGGATTTTTATTTAATTGCCATAGTTTTTTAATTGCACCATTCCCTCAAGCATGCTCCTTGAGTTTTTGCCTAACACACTTATGTTCTATAATCACAATTATTATTACCAGACAGCTGATATATCCCACAGAGAGGTTACATAAAACTCTACCCACAAAACTACCTTCAGATTTAATGATTTATTATGTTTTGTTTCATTCAGTTTGCTGTGTCTGCAGGCTTACTGGTTTTTTTTTCTTTCTTTTCTTGTGTCTCACCTACTGCTAATTCTACCTTGCAAGTTTCATGTCACAACTCGGCCATATTGTTGAGATCTAGCTGTTAGTGTTGACATTTTCCAACATCCATTCCCTTCCTTGTGGTCTCTACATCTCACTTCCATACATGAGTCTGTGGCTCCTGTTCTGCAATAATCTCTTGCTTTCCCATGATTCTGGGCCCTTTGAATCTGTGCTACTGAATTGTCCTCTTGGATAAGAATCAAAGCCTCGAGTCCCTTCCAGAAGCTATTCATAGGCAAACCTGTACACCCAGCTTTCTTGAGTGCAGGAGTTTATTGGATACCTTTTAAGAATCTGACTCTGAGAGGATGTTAGGTTGCCTAGGTCTGTATTATCTTTTATTGTCTCTCTTCTTATTCCTTGGCTCTCTAAGGTAGGAGCTAGGCTTTCTTTCAGAGCCTTTGGAATGTCTACCAAATGGGCTGTGTCTCAAACTAGGGAACAGAAGCACTCACTCTGAAAGCCTTGGCATTCTGCAGCTTGCCCCTGCCCCCCATGCCCTGCACCTATTCATGGGGTACATAACCTCTCGGTTCATAGGTCACTGCTCTATATGT
The DNA here is from genome assembly GCF_963924665.1 of Micromys minutus. Classification (NCBI taxonomy): domain Eukaryota; kingdom Metazoa; phylum Chordata; class Mammalia; order Rodentia; family Muridae; genus Micromys; species Micromys minutus. The sequence goes on from NC_137962.1 coordinate 16,476,761, forward strand.
CTCCACCCTACAAACTCACATTGCCCTTGATGTAGAAAAGCTTCTTGATTCTGTTGGGGTCCCCTTCCTGTGTTGCATTAAGAGTGCTCTTCAGGTGGGTAGGGAAAGTGTCCGTGTATTTCTTCTGGAATCAGTCTTTACTGACTGACTATCACTATCTATAGATACTTGTTTTTCTTACTTTTGTACACTCCTGGGGTTTGTTTTGTCTTCAGTATCTCAGGCCTTACTACTCCCACTCGCCCTTCTTTTGGACCTCAATGACCTCTGACCTATTTGCAGTGAGAGATACTGACATGAGGCACCATCAGCCCTGGTCTTTTGGAACCAATCAGAACAGATCCCAATGCCTGACAGGCCAGCTGTGGTGGTGTGCAAGAGATAGAAGTGCTAGCCAGTCATGATTGTGAGAAAATTATTAGATCCACTGACCTTGAAGCAGCTAGACTCAGAAAATGGCAGTTCCAACCTACATGGAAAACACCCAGGAACGGCCTCATCGACACCCTGGACTCCGGCTTTGGATTCCCCACGGTGGTTTCTGCAGTAGGGAGCCCTCTATCCTCAAAGCACTCCCCGTTCTGTGAATCTCGTTATTCTAGTAAACACTGTGCTCTGAGCCTTAGGGCCACTCCTCCGCTCTCCTCCTTCACTAAGTTCTATCTCAGTTCTCTGCTCCATAAACTCTTGATCCCTGCTCTTCAGCGAAAATGGCCACATTCCTTTTTATTGCCCTAAAATTGCCTTAAATCAGTCCTCATTAGACTTTGGTCCCTAAACACCAGCCAAGTCTCTACTGCGTGGCTCTACATGTGTGAGGCACATTCTTATTTGATGGATCATAGAGTTTCCACAAAAACTCTGAGAGGCAGGTTTTACTCCAGGCAAGTAGCTGATAAAGATAAAAGGCCAGGACTCATCTCATTTATGTAGCTTTGATCCTTATCGTTTCCCCATGATTTAGGGCTCTTTGAATCTGTCGAGAGACAGTCCCTCGTCAGTGTGACCTTGGGTAATTCCGTGGGTTTGCCCAACCTCAGCTTCCTACACTGCAAAACAGTGGTCCCTGCACATAACTGCAAACTACAGCGGGGGCTGGTGACCTGAAGCATGTGGCAGATGTGGGTGAATAACTGACCCTCTCAGCTCCTTTCCTAGCAAGTGTTAAAGCTGTCCAGATAAGTCAATACTGTCAAGCTGGGAGGCAATTTCAGGATCACACAAGGTCACCCAGGGTCCCTGATACCCACATCCCCTCCCCAGATAGGGTCATGGGCAGTGCCACCAAGAACAGAGTTTCTTGGGTGAGGATTGCTCAATGCATCTAGACACAGTGCCTCATTAAGTGACCTCATCACTATCAACTGTGACAATGCAGTTGAAGGACAGAACAGTGGAATCTTGGAGTTCAGGCTACTTCTCCCAGATCACAGAGGAAGCCTGGATAGCAAACCTGCTGCCTAGCTCTGAGTGGCTCTTTTCTTGGGCTACATACTGCTAGAGTTCCTCTGAGGAGGGATTATCCTTCATCCTGGGGACAGGATTCATCCTTTGGGCACATGGGACAGCCCCTCCAGTAGCACATGACCCTAGCAGAAAAAACACAGGTGCCATATTGTTCCAGTAGTAAGCACATGAGACGGGACTCTGGGGAGCAGAGCCTGAGTTTGGGATGAATACTAAGACCCAGCATGGGTGGAAGTACACTCCTGGTCATATTCGGGTATTGGCCCAGCTCCATGGTCCCTGGCTGGAGGCAGCACAGCTCAGTGTGTACATGGATTGGTTCCATCTCTCATGGCTTGACAAAACAACCTGCTAAAGCAATTTAAGGGAGGGAGGGTTTACTCTGGCTCACAGTTTGAGAAGGCACAATGGCAGAAGCTCATGACAATTGGTTACATCGAGTCTGTAGCGGTGACAACTACTTACATTGTATCTGCAGTAGGTTACGTTGTGTCCCCAACCGAAGGTGGGGGGAAGAGATAAGTGCTGGTGCTTTCTCCTTGTTATACAGTCCAGGAACCCAGCCCAAGGGGTGGTGCTACCCACATTCCAAACAGGTCTTCCCTCTTCAGTTAAACTGTTCTGAAAATACCCTCATAGAGATACCCAGGAGTGTGTTTCCATGGTGAATTGAAATCCAGGCGAACTAGCAATTAAGATTAAGCGTCACATAGGCGTCTGCCCTGGCTCCACCGATCCAGCTGCACAGCCTTGAGGCGTCTGCTAAACTTCCCCATGCTTTGTCTCTCCACCAGGGACACGGCTGCCAAGAGTTCCTCCCACATAGGGCTGTGGTGAGATCCAGGCAGGTTCCTAACAGTGCGACTTCCTGTGGTGAATATGTAGCCTGTGACTCCGTAAATGTCTGCAGCTAACCGATTACTCCAGCTAACCGAGGGGGCGAGTGGTCAGTGGGAACAGACCTGAGCCAACTGTTCCAGGAGAATGATGGTACAGAACAAAGTCATTTATCTCTGTGCTACTCGTACCAGCTGCAGCAACTCTCAGGTCTTTTCCAGTGAGTAGAAAACAGGGTCCTCTGGGACCGCTGGATGGACAGCACTCTGAAGAATTCAGCGAGCCTCTGGCCTCTTTCTGGACCACTGCCAAGCTGACTAAGAGCAGGTGACCATGGCTGTAGCCCCACAGGCAATGTGACACCCATTCTAGCCTTGCAAGTTATCATGGCTGGTGTCCAGAGTGGAGTCATGACTACACCTCAAGCAATTGAAAGTCACACACCGAAACATGGTAGTCAGGGCAGGGAAGGAGTGTAGGGTGAGCTGCACTGCTGTGGCCTCTACTAGGGCATCCAGGCTGCAGCCAAGCATTGAGCAAGGCTGAGCTCTTACATAGAGCTCTATGGTGGGAGAGGCCTCCCCCAAGAGGTTGGCAGAGTGCATTGTCCCATGTTTGTGTGGCTCTGGCTTTTTGCTGGCCCTGAGTCTACAATGGTGCCTAAGTCTCACCTGTAGCACCTGGAAGATTGTGACAGTCCACATAGCTGTGACCTTAGTGAGCCAGCGAGGGGCAGCAGGCATTCACACTCACTGCTACCTTTGTTGTATGAAATGGTAAGAAGCTAGGCGTCATTCCACACACTACTAGGGGAGGCAGTAGCTGAGGCAGGGAATTGTGGCTCAGGGAGCAAGGAGCCCCTCAGAATCAGAAATATCCCCTAATGCCAAGAGAAGTCCTAGTCAAGAACCTCATGCTCAACTTCCCCTGCACAGCCCCTCCCTCATCCGTCTGCCCGTCAGCAGTCCTTCATGAGTCCCCTAAATGAGAATGAGCTGTGTTCTCCAAGGATATTTCTAGCTGGCACTGTCTGCCTTTCCTTTGCCTCTTCTTGGAAGCATAGCTAAGGGGTTTGTCCCAGCAACAAGAAAGAAAGAGAGCTCAACAATGAACTACCAGGCAGATGTGCCCGGGAGCCCTCTGCCAATAATCCAGTGCCCAGGATTTTGAGAGGCTGGTATCCTGCATGGGGCCATTCTCCCATATTCGATATGTCCAACACAGGGCAGGCTGAGTGGCATTATCTCACAGAGGGCTGGGGACTGTGCTAGATGCTGAGACCAGCAGATGCTGTCCTGAGCACAGCCTTCTTGACGAAGGGTCTGAGTCTTGAGGACACTGCTTAGCTGGGTGGTGATAAATGCCAGAATCCGTGCCTCTGTGGCAGGTATGCTCTCACGTGCTTTGCATGTACAATTACATTTTAATCCTCACAACAATGACTAAGAGGTTTAAATGAATTTCTGGGAGGCAGTGAGCAGAAGGAGTGGGGAGCTGACCTAAAAAAAAATCAAGAGGAAGCTGCAGCCCAGGCCAGGACCTGTAGTTGCAAACCCACTCCTGGATTCCAACAGAGGCAAGCGTCCCCTAGGAAAGAGGAATGGTAGGGGGTGGTGAACGCCGAGACAGACACAGGGTCATCATTAAGATACATGTGGGTCAACCTTCCTGGACAGTTCTCCAGGGGCCTGCCACCAGATCCTAGGTTTGCATAATAGTAAAGAGAGTTTACAAAAGCCAAGCATCCTGCAGGCACACTGCAGCAAGCATGGTGGCCACAGCTTAGTCACCCACCTCTCATGGTGGCCAAAGCTAGGTAGATCCCAGAGAGAAGACCTTTGTATATTGCCAGTGAACGCAAGACCCCCATTTCATAAAGACCCTCACAGATCCCACCTGTCTTTATGACCCTGGCAACTCAGCATGATTCAGTATCTAGCTGACCAGAAAGGCTGTTCTAACAGAGCATGAAGAGGAGGCTCACACCATTGCCCCATTCTTAAATGTTCTGTGCAGATAGATTATCAGGGCATTCAAGGGACCAGAAGTGTGAAAGATAAAGGCAAATGTCCCCGAAACACCTAAGGTCAGAGGAAACTATCCCCAGAGAAGTCACAGGACAGGGCGTCAAGAAGAATCTAATGAGCACTAGACGGCCATCCCAGTTCAGCACCCGGGCTCTGGGATGTACTGTGGCCCTGTCATGATGTTGCAGGTTGGGAGTCTGGCTAGGGGCACTTAAGAGCACAGAGCTCAGAGATGCAAGACTGTCATTGTGAGAAAATAGGTAAGGGATGCTACAATGCCTCCAGGAGTCCAAGAAGCAAGCGGGAGTCTGGAGGAGGGGGAGACGAGCCAGCCCAGAATGTAGGAACCTTCTTTTCAAGCCCAGAGAAACACACAGCCTTGAAAAGGAAGGGCCCGTGCAGTGCCAGGTGGGACAAATCCAGGCTCATTAGCAAGGTAGTGTCACAAAGTTGCCCAACAGCAGGACAGAAAATAGTAGTAGCTGTGGTAAGGGACTTCCAAGAGAGGGAAGAGTCATCTGCAAAGAAAAGAAGCACACTGCTGTCTGTTCTCTCTGAAGCAGCCACACCTTAGTGGATTCCATTAAGATCCAATTTGGAGCAAAGACTCACCCAGTCCCCTCATGTCCCATGGAGTCTGCTCGCAGTGGGACAGTGAATAAGGATTATGTTTGTCTTTGGGGAAGCTGCTTAAAGAGTGTTCTCCAGGAAAACAATGGAGAACACTAAGCCGAAGAGGAGAGTCTGAATTGGCCAGAACAGAGGGCAGAGTGAACAGCTTAGGGAAGAACACAGGCACCCTTTCCAGTGGGATTTGGGGGCTTCTGAATGGAGGGGACCCCATGTCATACATCCAACAACTGAGTGTTGAGAGAAAACACCTGGGCTGTGCAAGGCAAGGGAGTGAAGATGACAGGAGGTGACAAGAGTCCACAAAACCATGCAAACAAACAGAAGGCAGTGGGCATCCACATGGCTTAGCAGGTAAACACTCTTGCTTCGAGGCTGGAAAACCTACTTACAGTCTTCAGAAACCGTGTACAGGTGGAAGAAGAGGACCACTTCACAAAATGGTCTTTACACTTTCACATGAAGGCTGTGGTGCACACCCATCGCATGCAAAAGTAATTGTCTAAAAGGAGAAGAGAGGAGTATAAAAGAGAGGAGGAGGAGAAGAGGAAGAAGGGGAAGAGGAAAACATGAAGGAGGAAGGAGAGGAGAAGGAAAGGGAGGAGGGAAGATTATTGGTCTCAGACAGCAGGCCAGCAATAGGGAAAAAACAGAGCCTGGGTGTGCTGGCTTTGTCTGCAGTGTCTCTGTGATGGTGAGGTGGCAGCCATGGGGAACAGAACCCTTGCACCGCCTCCACCTTCTCCCTTAGGACCACATCTCTGTTACTTTCTCATTGCTGTGACCCAAGACCTGACAAGAAGCAACATAAAAGAAGAAGGTTTCATTTTGGCTATGAACATGAGGCTGCGATCCGTCATGGTTATAGACAGATGTCTAGTCCAGTCCCTGCCTGACACTGTGGGAGGATGCTTGTCCAGGCACTGTCCAGAAAGGGGACACTGTGTGCAGTCAGCTCTTCCCTTGTCTTTTGTATTCAGTCCAAGGCCCCAGCCCATCAGTGGTGTCTCCACATTCAAGGTATATAATCTACACCAGTCAATCATGTCTGGAAATGCCTTTGCAGATACATAAAAAATACCTTATTAATTCTCTTCAGGTATTGTCTTAGGGTTTCCATTATTGCAGCGAGACACTATGACCAAAAACAAGTTGCAGAGGAGAGGGTTTATTTGGCTCACACTCCCACATGGTAGTCCATCATCATTGAATGAAGTCAGGACAGGTACTCAAACAGGGTAAGAACCTGGAGGCAGGGCCTGACGCAGGGGCCATGGAAGAATTATGCTTACTGGCTTGCTTCCCATGGCTTTCTCAGTCTGCTTTCTTATAGAACCCAGGACCACCAGCCCAGGGATGGTACCACCCAGCATGGCCTGGGCCCTCCCTATTGATCGATCACTAATTAAGAAAATGCTTTCCAGGCTTGCCTACAGCTGAATCTTACAGACAAATTTTCTCGATTGACTCTCCCTCTTTTCAGATAACTTTAGTTCAGTGTTTCCCAACCTTCCTAATGCCTCGACCCTTAAATACAGTTCTTCATGTTGTGGTGACCCCCATCCAACCATAAAATTGTTATTGTTGCTACTTCATAGCTGTAATGTTGCTACTGTTCTGAATCATAACATCGATAGCTGATATGCGGACCCTGTGAAAGGGTCATTTGACTCCCAAAGAGGTCTCGACCCACAGGTTGATGTAGTGTGTGTGTCGAGTTGACACAAGACAACTACTGCACATGTGTCCGACTTCTTCACACTGGGATGGGCACATTGTTATTTACAAATTTAAGTACTTTATGATTACATGTTGGGCGGAACTGAAAGCTCCCCCACATCGACCCTCCTCTGCATGCAGCATAGGGTACAGGATGGGCATAGTTGTTAGGTGACATCAGATTTCCCTGTATCTGGACTTAGAGATGGATATGAGCAAAGGTAGGGAAATTGAACTCTGAACACCAGCAAGTACTGGTAACCACCCAGCCATTCATTAATCCAACCAAGTTGACATGCTAAATCAGCCGACATGGTGGAGTCCACCTGGAGTTTGGTTCCTCCCCTAAGAACATCCCAGAAATAGAGCTTGGCCTGGGGCACCTGGTCTGGGGGTAGAAGCAAATGTCAGGGTTAAAAGTTGGAGGGTGTAGATGAAGGTAGGTACCAGTGAGCAGAAGCAGGAGCCAAGCAGGAAGGAGCTGTCACCCTTGGCAGTGTGGAAGCAGGGACGGATGGCAGATACTTAAGCTGCAGATATACCAGCTGAAAGTATCAGACAGCCCAACGAGAGTAACCAGAACCCAGGGCACATAACTGCAGGGTGAAATTCACCCTCGTGTCATATAGGTTGACTTAAAAATACACCACGCCTTGGTTTTAGTGGCCATGGATACTGATCCAGGTCTACAGGTTAGGAATGAACATGTGTATTGTCTCATTAATGGAAGGTCACCAGCAGCAACAGTAGGACATCCTTGCTCCAGACCTGGCACTGGGATGAGCCCTATGCACTAAGGAGTTTTAATAACACATGGTTTATGATGAAGTCAAGAAGTGACAGACAAGATGACAGTTCATAATAAAGAGCAAAAACCCGTGAGCTTACTGCTCGGGGAACAGCTGGATGACCTTCATGTCCCTTACAGTTGGCACTGGCTGAGACAACCAGTTACATCTGAGCCTGAGAAAGTGCTCAGGTCACTGTGGGACCCATGGGAATGGAGTGAAGAACAGACTTCCCCTTCTCCCCTGTAGCCCTACTATCTGCTGGAGCTTGTCGGTCCTTCCTGAGTCTATTGCAATAGGAAACAGACAAGAGAGGAGTTTGAAAGGATCCAGAGTCACGTCCAGGGCAGGTCTTCACTCTCAGTTCATTCTTCTTAGGATGCTCCCACAGACACACTCAGCAGCATGCCTCATTAATACCCAAAGCATAGCTCAATCAAGCTGGGTATTCTAATTAACCATCACAGACACCGAGGGTCTTCAGCTGAGGTCCTCCTTGCTAATCTGACTCAGTGGAGTTCGAGGAGTTTGAGAGGAGGAGCCAAGAGAAGGCTCTGGAACTGACTAAACTTTGGCTAGACTAAAGGTCTATGTCATCGTACTCTGATGACTAGATACTAAAATACATAGGCTGTATTTTAAGTAGAAGAGAAGGGGGGTGGGATGAGCTCTTAGTAATGCACGCGCGCGCGCACACACACACACACACACACACACACACACACACACACACAGTGGGGACTCCTCAGAGATGTGGCCCTGTAGGCTGCTGTAAGTCTGGGGCATCTTTCATATTCTGTACTGTTACCTATGGATAAACATGAATCTTAGAATCCAAAATGGAGGAAAATAAAAATGCTCTATCTGGGAAAGAAAATCTCATTGATCATGTCCTAGTCCCTCTGTGGGAAATGGTCCTGGACTAACCTTCCCCAAATCATTATCAGTCCCATTCTACAGACACAGGGAAGGTGACTTTTCTCCAAGCTGCCCATGGATTCCAGCAGCTCAGTCTGGGAATCCCTGTGTCTGTCTGTGACACGGTGCTCTGGGGGACACCAGGTAGCTTGGAAAACAAAAGCTTGTGCTTCTTCAGTTTCTTAGTTACATGTAACCCAAATTGGAGAGTGCCAGGGTGACCCTCCAGTCTGAGTGTCTGCTATGTGGTGTTTGACAGAAACGTCTTCCTAGATTCATCCCTTGATATGTTTAACCCCTCAATACCCCAGAATGGGGATGGATTTGGAATAGGGTTAAGGGTCAAATAAGGGAATTAGGGCAAGGCCTGGCCCAGTCTGATTGTGTCCTCTAAAGAAACCCTGTTTGTGGACAAGCACAGGAAGGCCATATAGGGACATGGGGAGGTGACAGCCACTACGGGCCTCGGGGAACAGCCTTATGAGGGCCAGCCTACTGACCACTTGACCTTGGACTTCCATCCTCCAGAATGGGAGAGCCTGTGACCCAAACTACATATGGCAGAGAGAGAGAGAGAGAGAGAGAGAGAGAGAGAGAGAGAGAGAGAGAGAGAGAGAGAGAGAGAGAGCTGTTCCCAGAAGGCTCTGGTATGGGGTAGGAACAATCTAAGGAGTTGAAGAAGGGCGTGGGAGGCAACCGCATTTTAATGAATGTGTGTTCTCATCTTCTGTGTTGTCTTTGGGATTTTTATCTTGGAAATGAAATTTAAAACACATGTGGGAGGTTTAATGAATTGGAAATATCTGCCTCATGGCTGTTCCAAGGGTGGGGGGGAAACAACGAAACTAAAATTAGAAGGGAAAGTGTTTGTACTATTTGGGAAGCATTATAAAGCTAGATGCTAAACTCAGTTCCCACAAGGCTGGCTGGGTTGGGAACCGACCAGCCGTTGTGACCCAGCACAGATGACACTCACGGCATGGCAGCCCTGTCATGGAACCCTAGTTAGGAGGCAAAAGGTGATGCTCACCAAGACCCACACTGGCACCAAGGTAGTAACATAGATGTTTGCATTTCCCTGGCCCAGTGCCACTTGGGCACGATAGTCTATGATGTGTTTAGACAAAAGATTAATGGTCAAAAGACAAAGTATTTAAAAGAAAAGTCTGTGAAGTACAGGCATAGGGCAGAAAGTGGCTCGGGGAAGTTGTCCAAGTGATCAGCATGTATATGTGAGATTGTTTACAGTCAGTATGGAAGGGCAGCGAATGTAAGCAGGAACAGGAGAGCTTTACCCTCAAGAGCACCAAACATGGGAACAGCCATGACTTAATGCAAACTATGGGGGCCCATGTGACAGGCCACCTGTGGGCAGGTAGAAGGGGGAGGCGATGGCATGTGGTGCCCTTTTGACAAGATTGTCTTGGAGAGGTGGCCGGGGCTGTGTGAGGGAATGTGTATACAGAGATGGACATTAAAGAGACATGAATCCTTTTCTCAATTTCTCATCTCCCTCCATTCCTGCTATACGCCATGGACTAGGCGGACGGAGTATGTTGAACTGACAAGGGGAAGTCAGTTGGTTCTCTTGCAGAGTCTGGAGGACCCAGCTGTCACTGAGCACACATAGAGATACTGTCTGGGTGCCTTTAGAGAGCTGCTCCTACGGGAGGAGGTGGGTGTACCTGCGTGAGAGCAAGCTGACTGTCTTAGTTAGAGCTTTACTGCTGTGAAGAGACACCATGACGACGGCAACTCTAATAAAGAACAACATTTAACTGGGGCTGACTGACAGGTTCAGAGGTCCAGTCCATTATCACCAAGGCAGGAGCATGGCAGCATCCAGACAGGCATAGGTGCAGGAGGAACTGAGAGTTCTACATCTTCATCTGAAGGCCGCTCGCTATGAGAAGACTGGCTCTCACATGGTTAGGAGGAGTGTTTCATTGCTCACCTCAAAGTGACACACTTCCTTCAGCAAGGTCATACCTATTCCAACATGGTCATACCTCCTAAAAGTGCCACTCCTTGGGCCAAGCATATTCAAACCACCGCACTGATCCTCGGGGAAGTAGGTAGAGGAAGGTCGAGGAATGACCAGGTTTATCATGAGACTCTCAACCCATCCTGGAACTACTCTTTCTCCTCTGTGCCCCAGGAGGCCCTTGCAGGAACGATGCCACCATCCTGTGCACAGGCTGGACAGGAAGGAGGTTGTTGGGGACAGGGGCAGATGGTGTGAGCTTTCACAGAAGCAGAGACTCAGAAGAGGGGATAGGGCAAGCCACTGCAAAGTGTGAGTGTGGTAAACAACCGCGGTTGGGTAAGATGTCCTCCACCTAACCTCTGGAAACTGAGAAGGTTGACCACAGCATGTACTGTTGATATATACGAGAGGAAAGGAAGGGGGGAGAAGACAGCACACCCCCAAACTGCTGATGTTTGTCTCCATAATTACAGACAATCTTCTTCCATTGTTTGTTTCCCGAGTTCTGCATTGAACAAATATTGACCATGTAATCTAAAGAAATGTATTATGAAGAAGATAAAAGTGGCTTACAAAACCTCCTTGCTTCTGTCTTGCTGGATTCAATCAGCTGGCCGCCCTGGGCTCCTATAAGTTGGCAGCTCAGCTCTACTCCAGCTGTCTACCAGCTGTGCATCCTGCAGGACTTCCCTCAAAGGCTGCTGGTCAGGCTGCCCACCCTATCTTCCTGTGGTATGTCAGGGACACACTGTCAGGATGTGCTGTGCCCTGGCCCGGCAGTGTCCCAGCCAAGCGGTGTGCAAACACACACATACACACACACACACACCAGAGTTGTGCATCAACACACATACTCCACTATGCACACTCACATTCAGCCTTGCATGCCTAATCTCATGCACTCCAGAGACAGAGGCAAACAGTAAGGTAGACCTGGTGAGGATGAGCAAGCTCCCACCCCTTCTGAACCACCCGGATCTTGGGGTGACTCATAGCTGCTATCTCTCTCTCAGCAGTGAGGGGTACACTGTGCTTGTTTTCCCAGGACACTGGTAGTTCGGGTGTTAAGGAAGTTGCGGGTGCCCTGAGACATAACATACACTCACACTGGGAATCTGTAGCATTCATAGCTGAGGGCAGGTGCTGAGATGAGACATACCGCATGTAATGGTCATTGTTCTGGGACACACAGCCCTCCCTGCAGTGGACTGGAGCAGTTGGGACACTCACCAGAAGGGCTGTTAGTCCTGATCTCTGAGGAGTGTGGGCTGCTACCAGGAGGAAGGTGATAAGTGGTCCCTCAAGGAATCACCCAGTTTAGGGCAAGGCAAGCTGAGTTAGGCCTGCAGCATCTTTGGCCATCCTAGAACCTGGCTGTGGAAAAGTGTGGGCTATTTCCACCTCAAAGAATCTGGACCTTCTAGAGGAGATATAGTAAGCCTGTCTCTTTATACTGACTGTGCCAGCTTAAGCAAATTTCTTAACCTCTCTGTTTTTGGTTTATTAAGGATTAAGCTGAATAACACTTTGATGACCAAAATAGCTTTTGGGATACATAAGTGGTTGCCTGTAGGGGCCCAAAGTACCCCATCCAGCTCCCAGAGCACCCAGGAGGTTCTGCTCTTAAGAAGGTTTGTGTGCTCCCTGACCCTCTTCCCACCTCTACCCCATTTTTTCTATCATACCAGTGCTCTCAGATACCTATAAGATAGCAACACTCCAGAAGCTTCCATCTGATTCTTGAAACAATTACCTTTTATTCCTCCTCCTAGAGAAAACAGGATCTGGTCAAATGTGCACCTGGAGGAGGGAAAGTGCCCTGGGGTTCATAAGTGAGGCACAAGGGGACATGTTTGAAAATGGTGGCAGAGAGGCAGGGACATGCAGGCCATACCAGACTCGAGGGTGAGGCATCCCTGGCTCCTGGCTGTGGGCTGAGGAAATCCAGTCACGGTTAGATGCCTGTCATCTGACCTCATCTTCCTAAGAAAGTGTGGGGCTGGGACTGGGGCCTGAAGCAGCACCGTTGCTGCTTCTGGGTAATAAACTCCTCTTGCACAGAAATGCAGGGCGGGGGCAAATGTTATACTGAGAAGTATTTCCATGGCAGGCTCACAGTAGGCTTTTAAGGGATGACCAAAGTGTGCATACCTGGCCATTTGCTCTAGAAATAGGAATAAATGGTATTGTTTGCTAATCTCAGATGGAAGTTTCTGGAAGGTTGCTGTCTCATAGGGGTTTGAGACCATCAATATGATAGGGCAGTGGAGTTGTGTGTGAGGGGAGGGTCAGGGAGCCGCAAGCCCACCAAAGCCGTGCCCTGGGGAAGCATAAGAAACATGACTAGGCATGTGTCCCTTGGAGCTGACACTGCTCACTGCATGAAAATGTCAGGCACAAGTAGCCCTAGGTGGGGTTTCAGCAGGTGTGCGGATATCCAAGGCAGAAGGTGACTGATGGGCAAACAACAGACATGGGGTGGTGACAGATGCTAAGAATAAGAGGGGAGGCCTAAAGCTATTCTGCTTGAGTATTAAGTTGTACAGGGTTACAGAGAGTGAAAAGTCAAACTGAAGTCAGAAGGCATTGTTTGGAGACCTGAATGATTTCCATACTGTGTGGAAGTTCTGGGGCCCAGTTAGAAAGCCTTGTGGACCGGCACACGCAGGGGAAGAGATAGGCATGGTGTCATGAGAAATGTTCTAGAGGAAGAATCAGACCTAGGGTGGCCCCCACAAGTAATAGGGCCCCCAAGAGTTCTGAGAGAGACCAGGGAGACCAGAAGAGTCAGCTGCTGGCTGAGAAAGAGAAGAGGCCACATGGGTAGAAAGGTTATGTCAGGTCAACCAGCAGAGAAAGAGCAAAAGCCATGCAAAGCATGCAGCCACATGTCCACCCTGAAGATACCCCAAAGGAGCCACACACAGATGGACTATGTGGAGTTTTTTGCTTAAAGACATCACTGTAGAGTGGGGAGGAGGACAAAGGCCATGCCAGGAGGACAAAAAGAGGGTCACCATCAAGGAATGTGTCCCCAGTAAGTCCCAGAGGGTTGTATATGGGAGTTCAAAAGAGGATACATCCACAGAGGAGGTAGGTTTGCTTAACGATAGGCTCAGGCAATATTTAACAGCAAATGAGACAATAAAACATGTAATTAGCAGACGTGTGACACGGCTGCCAGGCTGACAATAGAAGGCACCAAGCCAGTCGGAGATTAGTAGATTAGTTGTCAGCTCATAAGGGAGCTAGCTACAGGCAGGTGGGCTCTGAAGGAGGAGGTGGGGGAGGGAGGATGCTGGGAGTGAGGCTCTGGGGTTGGGAAGAAAGGCTGTGAGTCCCGTGCTCTGCTCGTGGCCTTGGGCACGCAGCTCTGTGTCTGTGTTCATATTATGGGGCTACTGATGACAGGGACTTCATGAAAAGGCCGTGAAGACCCAGTGGAGACTACTTACCACTCCATGGACTGCCTGGCTTAAGGGATGAGTTGATACCGCTGTCCTTGGCACAACTCATTGCCATCAACAACTATCACTTTCAGGACTGCCAGCATCTACACTGTCACTGTGAGCATCAACGCTATTGTTATCACCATCCCACTGCTGACACTGGAGCTGACACCACAACTGTCCTAACTGTCACCCTCACTCATACCCTCAGGTCTATTGGTATCACCACCACAACCATCATCCCTGTCATCACCATCACCATCACCATCACCATCACCATCACCATAACCATCACCATCACTATCACCATCAGCAGCACCATCACCATCACCATCACCATTACCATCACCATCACCATCACTATCACCATCAGCAGCACCATGCCATAACTGTCCTCATCACTTACAACACCAGCATCAGATGCCATGCCTATCCTATCACCACCATCTTTGCTACTGTATCCACAGTCACCATCCCTGTCATCATCACTCTCCTGACCACTGTCATCAACCTCATCACACTAGCATCACCACTATTGCCACCACAGCCATCACCACCAACAACCTCATCATCTCTATCTCCACCACCAAGAACAGCAGCAGCATCCACCTCACTGTCCCCACCATTATGACTGTTGATGGGACCATCACTGATATGATGCAGTCATCACCATCAGTGCGCCCTTGTTTTCATCATGGCGGCCATCACTGTCCCTATGGTGATGTCAATACTGTCACCCCAAATACTGTTGACTCCACACCTAAGCTACACAATCATCTTGCTTTTATCCCTGTCTTCAATGTTATCATCAACATTATAATCAACACTCAGTCCCCTGACAGGGTCTGAGGGAACTCTTGACTCTTGTAGGAGCATCTGGATGCAGAGTCTTTCTGCATTCACATTGGTCCCAAGAGGAAGGAAAAGAGAGGCTGCACGACTTGGCCAGTGTCACAGAGCATTAGTATAGTATTACTTGTGGATACCAGAAGTGGCCACCAACCACTGTACCTGTTGTGGACACTTACAAAACACTGTTTTGTTCCTTTCTCTTACTAAGGGAAGTCGGGAAGGAGACAGACGTCATCCGAAACATTGCCTATGTTCCCAGGCAATTCCTGAGCTCAGTCCTCACAAGTCCCCAGGGATTTTGAGAGGAAGGAACAGTGAGATCACAACAGGGAGTGTAGTTAGAGCAGGGTTGGAGTAGACAAATGAGAGTAGGGTTGGAGAGAGTGTGTGGGGTCAAGGCAGGGCTAAGTCACCCTCACTAGCTGGGTGGCCTAGGAAGTCCCTAGCCTTTCTGTACATCCAGAACTCTACTTTGCCCAGAACAGGATAGACTTCAGTATACACTGATGACCTCTGCATCCCTTCTTTTCTTCTGAAAGAAGCAGAGAGAACCTAGAGTCTGTCTTCAGGTCCACACTCAGGGCAAATTGAGTTCTGATGACTTGGCATCTTCCTAGAAAGCCTCTAGGGCCGAGGGGTAAGACAGCCTTGAAATACACTCCACCCTTGCATCTGTGCCGGGCTTACCGCATCATGGTGCAATTGGATATTCATCTTTCTCCTATCAGACACTCATGAGGGGCCATTATGTGTAGGAGGAGGAAGCTTTTTCCATGATCACTGGGAAAAGGGGCTGGGAGCCCTGGGTGGGAATCAATTTGAGCCGGGAAGGACTGGCCATCTATCTCCCTTTGCTGGTAATTTAGGCCTCTGAGCAGATAACAGTGGCTGTGGTGGTGACCAGCTTGTGCTGAGGCTGAAGAATGGCCATATCTGTACTTTGCTGTGGAGAGAGAGGGGAGGAAAATGGCCCTGTCTGAAAGAATCATGTTTCCACTTCGGATGGCCTCTGAGGAGGTGGCAGTCACAAGTCCCCACTGTGACCTTCCCAAGGTCACTTCTCTGTGGTGACCTCCATGTGGCCCTTGGTTTATAGGATCAGAACTGTACAGCATCCCTGGGAATTGATATTGCCACACACACTTCAGGACCAACAAGGGCTAGGCACAGCCTGTGAAGGCTCCTGGAGGCAGGTCCACCACCACCAGTCTATCACACAAGTCAGCCATGTCAGACTGTCTCCAGCAAACCATACACACTTGAGGCACCAAAGAACTTCAGGATAAAGGTTGCACAGTGGGGGTTCATGGGACACCTAGTGTGGTCTACCCAGAAGGCCACCTTACATAGTCTACGCAAACTAGACCACAGCTGTCTCCAAAGAACCCATCATCCTCAGGTATAACCTGGCTTAGATTGTTCACTGTGAGGCCCCAACCTGTCCACAGAAGTCAGACCCCAGAAAGGGCCCACTATAAACCCCGCTGAAACCTGAAAGCCAGGAAGTAGTGAAGCCTTTTTAACTGCTAAGCAAGGCACCCCTACTAGAGATCCCTAACTCCTCATCAGGTCCTTAGTCCCTCTGGGTCCCCATACCACACTAAATCTTCTACCCTCCTGAGTCCCCATCTCACACTGGAAACTCTAGCTAGTATCAGCTCATCATCTGATACAGCTCACACCTGGGTCATCACTGGAGGAAGAGTTTAAGGGTCACTGTGGTTCAGTGACCTAACAGGGCCACTTGGTTTCAAAATTAAGTAAGGCCAGCTCAATGAGAGCTCTGGCCTAATTTCAGCAATGCAATAAACAAATAAATAAGAAACAAAGGGGGGTTACAAGGAGCAAGGGAAGCAAGAAACATACATACACACTTCAGGACTAACAAGGGCTAGGCACAGTCTGAAGGCTCCTGGAGGCCGGTCCACCACCACCAGTCTATCACACACAATCAGCCATGTCAGACACTTGAGACACCATATACTGTCAGAATAAAGTTACACTGTGGGGGTTCATGGGTCACCTAGCATGGTCTGCCCAGAAAACCATCTTGTGTTCATGGAGTCCTGGATTGATTATTAGGCCACAGAGAACAACAATGCAGCAAAAATGTATGTGCATGTGTGTATATGTATGTGTACATGTGTGCCTGGATGAGGATCAAGGCCCGATAGGAGACTTTACCTGAGCTTGCAGCAGGTCCCGAGTCTGAGGTGACTTCAGCTGGCCTGAGTGACTGGTGGCCACTGGGAAGCACAGTGAAAAGCTCACAACTCCAAGTACGGAGCCATTAAGCCCAAGGCCACCGAGACCTGCAGGCCTCAGTGAGAACGAATGCATTGTACTCCGCCTACAGTAGCCGCCCACGTGGGCCAGCACAGAGCCCAGGAAGGGCAATGTTCTGAGCCCTGACAGCTGCATTTCTCAGAAACCTTGCACAGCAGTTTTCAGACCCTGTAGCCAGCAAAGTATAATGAGACAGGTATGACATACCCAATAGGTGCCACCCAGCCTGGCCATTGCTCTCATTCCATGGACTGAGGATAGCAACCTAAGGAGGAAATAGTGACAAACCAAGGGAGGGATATCATCCTCGTGTTAATAGTGGGTACAGCCTCTGGATCTGTCCCACAAGGCCTCCTCCCGAGCAGAGACACATGACAATGATATTGGAGCACATGAGCTGTGGGTAAGGGAGACCCAGGAGAGCCAACACTGAGATGGAAGGCCTCTGATTATCCAGATGTCTCTAGGTATACCCTGTAATTCATTGCCAGCTGACCCCCAGAGTCCTCTGCTGGGCAGGGGGTGTGCCTTTATGGAGCAATGACAGCAGGTAGTAACCTGGACAGGAAGGTGTAGGGAGGGCTGAAGGGGTGGTGAGAATGGGTGGATCCTGTCTTGCCTGCCATCATCTTGGTTAATTCAGTTGGATCAGGAGCATCAGAGAGAGTACCCAGTTTCTCTGGTACACAGCGGGGTTTATAACTCCCCACCTCTCCCATATGGCAATGGCCAGGAGAAAATCAGGACATGGACACCTCCAAAGTCCTTCTAACAAGGTCAGGTTTGCTGTCCTCCCTCTAGCAGTGGGAGTGGTCACATGTCTTGTAGGCTGAGTCATACAGCCTCTTCCTACCTTGAGTCACACTTGTTAGCAGAGACAGAACCTGATTTTTGACAGACATCCATAGCTAATCTCAAAAATATTAGTCAGTTAAAGTGACTTTCCCAGAGGGGGGGAAAAACCTACAAGATAAAAATTCCAGGTCCTGCAAAGAATACAAATGATTCGTCTGTTGTTTCATTAAGACTCTTTCACATGTCTTGCCACAGGCAGGAGCTCCAGGCCCTGGGCCGGGAACTGAACAGGAGCTGAGAGGACCTTGGGCTTCTCTCCTTCCATTCCCTGTACTCCACTGGTGACCTTGAGAGAGCCAGAGTCTCCAAAGTCACATTGCCTATCCCAGGCAAAGGCAACCAGCAATCAGATGGCCTTGGGGAACAGAAGTCCTGGGAGACAGAGGACCTGGGGGGCAGAGGACCTTAGGACACAGAAAACCCGAAGAAAGGCTCCTGACTCAGGTGCCTCAGCATCCCTGGAGGAAGATACCATCAAGATGCAACTGGGGCATGGCTGAGCTCAGGCATGGATGCAGGGTTGGGGAGCAAGTGCGGCATTCTCTAGTCTTCAGGCATCTTAGGGTATCACAGTGGTGGGAGGCTGTTCATCGCACAGCAGATGGGAAGTAGAGAGCAGAGCAGCTCACATCCCGGAGGACAAGAATCACCTTGGAGCAGCAGGCAACAGTACCAGAGAGATCTGGCCCCCAAGGATATGATCTTACTTCTGACCAGCTCGCCTGGCAGAGCATCATACTCTATCTAACCGCTCTGAAAACATCTGTTCCACTAACTTCCTAGAGGAGTCAATCAAGTCGTGTTGACAGCCAGGATTAACCGTACCATATTGGACCTGATAAGTCAGACAGATTCATTAGCATGGGGGAAGGGGAGTCAGGAGACATAGGAGGACCCACAGTTTTGTTTACTTAATGCTGTTTTTACTCCAGACTGTTTTGGGAGTCCACGAGTCACTGGTGGGGACTCTCACACACCCACACAGACTATTAATTAGTCACACTACGATGGCTCGTTCTCACAGTTAAGGTTGACACACATGTAATGATGGATGTTCACACTCTGCCCGGGGTCCCCCAGTCTCTCCTGATACTGTTTTCTGCTTCAAGGCCCACTGTAGGTGCCACATAGTATGTGGTCTCTGTATTTCCAGATTAAGTAAGACGTCCTCTCTGGGACAGTCCTTTCCTATGAGAAAGACTGGCTTCCTGACTCCACTGGCTCCAAACTGCACCTCCAGGAACTACAAGGCTGATATTTTTTTGTTTCTGACCTTGAGTTGAAATACTTAGAGAACACAAAGAGCAAAGAAAGGGGCACATTGGTTCCCACAGCTCCCAACACTGTCATGTCTCTGTTCATGGCTCCTCCTCCTGGCCTGCAGCTGTCATCAGGAGCCAGCTTCCCTGGCTTACAGCCTCCTGCTCTCGCCCTGCCAACATAGACAGAAACCAGGACTACGGTTGGCTGAAGGCCTTGACCCTCACCAAAACAGCATCACTCTGGATTTGCCAGAGTGCTTCTGCCTTCCACCATCTGGATAATCTCCTGCACTGCATCCTTCATCCAGGCCCATTATGGTGTCTATCTGGAGAGCAGGCATCCCTCTGTTCAGTCCCACACTGCCAGTGTTAGGTCTCTTCTGTCCCGCATTGGGCGGCAGCAGACAGTGCTGAACAGGACTGTGAGTTTCTGCCCTGTTTATCTAGGTAGAGACTCTGGGCTGCACCGGCTGCATGTTCAGCATGACCATGGGGCTTCTCGCTGTCCGTTTGTCTTTGTGCGTGCATCATGGTTGCTAAACAGCGCTGACTGTGTGCCGTCACCATGCTCCCGGCACTGAGTGGTTTACTTGCACCCACAGCATTTCCATTTGTTTGTGTGAAACTGCTCACGGTCTTTCCCGCTCAGCATCCTGTAATGCTAATTTCTGCTTCCCTGCTTCCCTTTCTTCTTTCTGCTCGTCAGAGGTCAGTTTATCTTGTCATCTTTCACCAAAAAAAGCTACAAACAAAACCTGCATTAAGCCCAATGTGGCTGCGTTGCGCTCTATTTTTGAATGTCTGTTTCCACTTTATTATTATATTTTTTTACTGATTTTGACAATTTATGTTGTTTTGTGATTGTTCTTTTTTTAGCTCTTTGAACTAAAAAATTAACTATTTTTTTTATGATATCCAAACGCCTGCTAAATGCATCAGAAGCTAAGATTTGGCAGCGAACATCAGTGTGCTTTTATCCTTGGCTTCCCAACAGTGTTTAGATCTCCACTTTTTCTTTTTCTTTTCTTTTCTTTTTTAAGATCATGATAGTTTCACCAAATTTTGGAAGTTTACAGCCATTGTTTCTTCAAATAGTTCTTTTCATTTGACACTATTGTGTGTGTCCCTGGGGCTGTGCTCATTTGTCTTTGGTCTTTCCCCCTCCCGTTCTCCAGATTGGATAATTTCTATCGATCCATCCTCAAGTTCCACTTACTCTTCTGTCGGCCCCAATCTCTGACAAGCTCTTTCAGTGAATTCTTCATTTCAACCCTTGTATCTCTCATCTGAAGGCACCCTGTGTGTTTAATGCACTGCCCTTTATAGGGCCAAGATACAGAAGCCACTGAGATGGATAAACGGAGGAGGAAAATGTGTACCAGACACACAACGGAGTATTACCCAGCCACGGAAAAGGGCAAAATCCCATCAGCTGTAGCAAAGTGGATGGGTCTGGAGGACACTGAGTAAAATGTGTCAGGTACACAAAGGTCAGCACCATGGACTCCTTCAGAAGTAGAAGCTAAAGGCTCACTTTGCTTTATAGGAGGGGGGGGGAGAGGAGAGGATGATGGGCGGGGCAGGGGAGGGGGGAGGGGAGATGGGGAGGGGAAGGGGAGAGGGAGGGGAATGGGAGGTAACAAGAAGTAGACAATGTATACCTGGATGTGGGTGGACAGGATGCAACTGGATGTGGACAATGGGCTGGGAGAACTCTAGCTGGGAAATAGGTAATGGTTAACCTACTGTAAACCTCAAAGTAGGTAGAGGAGGGGACTTAGGGTGCTTCCCAAATAAAGAAGCCTGTGATCACCGCACCTGTGTACTTACATCAGAACAGCCCATGCAGTCATGAAGCTGACATGTTATCTATCACTAACGGGGTACCTTCAGACACAGCCGCACAAGTCAAGATGGAGGGACAATTTCCACTTGGTCTCTCATGATTTCCACTTCTTAGCAGAGATAGTTTTCTGGTCATTCCTAGGAGCCCATTTCCTTTATTCCATTGAAAATAGCTTCGTGGGAGAACTTGTGACCACCCCCAAGAACCCCTTACCTGTAGGAAGAGGGCCATGTTAATTCTGTAACCCACTAAGTCATTTTTTTTCTCTAGGCTCTGAAACAATATTTGGGGAACTACTCAATTCTGCAGAAGGCCTTTTGGCTGGACTCCAACCTGGGCTAGCAGGCTATGAACTCTGTGCTCTTTCTCAGAGGCTTTTTGATTCTCCAGTGGCCGGCGGTGTATTACAGTCTAGTCGCTAGGGCCTGCGATATTTAGTGGCTTGGCCAACTCCCATCAGTGAACAGCTGATTCCTGCCACCTAGGGCTCTCATCTGGGGCTTGGTGTCCCCGTTAGTAACTATAGTGAACTCTTGGCTGGCCTTTGCCTCAGCTGTCCCCAGAGCCTCAAAGCCCAGTTTGTACATCATCTTAGAGGGTTCCCCCTTCCCCATGCTAAATTTGCTGTCCATCACATACTGTGGGAAAGCCTGACTTCCTCTTCTTGTGCTGATCTGAGGTGAAGTGTGCTCGCTCAGCACCTCAGGCTCCTTTGTGTCAGACTTAGGAGGCCCCTGAGATAGAGCACGTGCCAAATAAAATATACGAGCTTAAGAGTCTAGTTTGATGAGGTGTGACTGTGGTTTCCAGAATATTCTCAGCACCTAAACTACTTTCACACTTG
Source organism: Micromys minutus (assembly GCF_963924665.1). Lineage (NCBI taxonomy): Eukaryota > Metazoa > Chordata > Mammalia > Rodentia > Muridae > Micromys > Micromys minutus. The sequence goes on from NC_137962.1 coordinate 16,498,528, forward strand.
TTAACATGCCCCCTCCCCCGAAAGAAGCACCTGCTCCAATGTTTCTGGCAACATGCATTGTTTACTTGGTACAGTCCTAGAACTGCCAGTGAATAGAGTCACACACAACAGGGTCCCTTTGACTCCGATCTTCCCTTTCTCGAATTTGGGAGTTCATTATTGTGGAAAATACCTGGTTTATTTCTCTTTGGAGTCAAGACGTTGTTTGAATACAGTATGCATCTGTTTACTTATTCTCAAGGTAAAATAAGACAATGCCAGATCCTGGCACAAAAGCTAGACAAAGCAGGTGAGGTTAGAGCCGAACAAAACGCAGAGAAGAGTTACGGTGTGCAAGGTCACACACAGGTCACGGTAGGCACAGTGAGGTGGAGTGAGGCCCTCACGGCAGATGCAGGATGTGCTGGCAATAATGAAAACCTGGGCCTCACGGGGCTGAGATGTAGCTCGGCTGGTAGAGAACTTGACTAGCACACACAGAGCCCTGGTTTCAATGCCAGCATTGCATGAACAGAGTAAGATAGCACATGCTAGTAATCCCAGCACTCTGGGAAGTGAGGGTGACAAAAAGAGAAGCTTGGGTCATCCCCATTTACATAGTTCAAGGCCAGCCTGTCTCTAAATAAATAAATAAATACTGGAGCTGGATAACCTTGTGTTTGGTATCTCATAGTCAGTAAAAAAGGTTTGGTACCCTGAGGTTCTCGGGTCCTGTGATTTGGACCTCTACCTTCTGGGCTGAGCTTGCTGGGTGTGGGGACATAGGTACATGTAGGACAGGAGGAGCAGCCTGGCTCCTACTTACCCAGCAAGCATGTTACTGAGGGCGTGGATCAATACAATTCCTGTCGCTTCTGCTCGGGGCTGTGCAGGAGCTGAGAAATTGATTTCGTGAGCAGATACCTCACTCATGCAGGAGTGAGGAATCATCTCTGGCAGGGAGGAAATGGGCTTTGCATCGGATTTTGCCTGGAGGCGTCCTGCACACTGTCATCTCTGAGATGCTGTGAGCCCACAGAGGAGAGGGAGCTGCCCCCTGGCAGCCCTGTCTTCCGGCCCTGTATGGTGTGCCAGGCTGCCACCAGGTATGAGACAAAGGGTGTGGGTTCTCTCTGTCAGCCTACACTTCTCTCTGGCCATCATTCACATGTATGCCCAAGCTGTCAGAGCCTGGTGTGTGTCCTTGTTTGAGGGCAACTTTAGTTAGCACTGGCTGGGCCCTTCCAACCTAGAGAGGAGATTGTGCTGTTGGCCCAAGACTGTACAGTCTATGGGTAAAGTAGAAGTACCCCAGATGAAAGAGGCTCTCTGGTCTTTTGTAAAGGCCCTGTTAACTCCCCAGACCTCTGGATCTGGGTGGGCATTTCCTTCCACACAGATGGACTCTTACAACATCACTAAGAGCCAACCTCAAATGGCAAAGATATTCATGAAGCAGAGCACGTCATTTTCTAGGTGGAACCGAGTCTATGAAAGAGCCTTTAAACAGCTCCGATGCTGGTTTTCTCCTCTGAAAAATAGAAGCTATCAAATAGATAACTGAGTAATGGCAAGCTTTTGGTTAGGGTAACTGTAGGCCCTCAAGAGAGTGAGCCCAGGCCACTGATATTCCTGGATCTCTTCTCAAGGGGATGCTTGAATTCTGGCTTCAATGCCAGGTCTCATGTGGCACATGACTTAGGACATGTAGCCTACTCTTTTGGAACCCTAGTTATAGAAAGCAAACCTGACCCAGACAACCACTCCTTCAAGCAGGAAAGAAGCACTTCTTGCCCAAGAATCCCCATCCAGAATCTACTGACACTGCCAGGGACTCAAGAGCCTCACATAACATCCACTTCCCAAGGAATGTGTGATGGGGCTAGTTCTGGGCAAGGTTGGGAAGGTAGAGAGACTCAAGAAAAGAGGAGAGGAGAGGAGAGGAGAGGAGAGGAGAGGAGAGGAGTGGGTAAGGAATCTCACTACTGAGGAAGTTCAGCTCCCAAGAAGGTTTGAATGCAGAAGTCACCAATGGAGGAGACACAGAGCCCAGATTTAGGTCATCCTTCACACAGCAACTATCACGTAGATGAGGGTTACACCTTAGCTTCAGAGAACAGAAGAAACTGGCCAGGTACTTTGTTAGGTTTATCAACAATGCAACTAGAAAAGAGCTCCAGTGGCCAGTGCTGACTGTCAACTTGAGAGCCGGGAGTCACTTGGATAGGGGGTCTTCGAACATCTGAGGGACTCACTGGATTTGGTTGATTGAGGTAGGAAGACTCAACCTGAGTGTGAAACTGTAGCAGTTCATGTCTGTCCCGCCTCCACCAGATCACCTGAAAAGGAGAAGCTGAGCCCAGCGCCGGCCCTCACAGCCCTCTGCTCCTGACTGTGGCTCTGATGTAACTGTCCTTGGAAGCTTCTGCTTCCTTGACTTTCCCACGGTGATGAACTGAAGCCTGGAAGGCAAACGAGCCCCTTCTTGATTAAGTCACTTTTCTGTGGGTGTTTTATCATGGCAACAGGAAAAGAAACAAAGGCAAGTGGCGTATCACAAGCACAGCAGCTTGGAAGAGCACCGATCTACAAGAAAAAAAAAATGTCTATGTGTGCTAAAAGATAACAAAACCAAGGCGGGCACCGTGACACATGCCTGAAAACTCAGCACTTTGGAGGCAGAGGTAGGAGACTCGTTCATTGGAGATCACATTGGCTGTATATACAATGAGGGTCTGCCCCAAAGCAAGCGAACACACGAAACAAAACACCAGTGTCATAGTATAAAAGTAGCAGAATGGGGCTGGAGAGATGGCTTAGTGGCCAAGAGTACTCTCTGCTCTTTCAGAAGAGCCCAATTTAGTTCCAGAGCCTACATAGTGGCTCACAACCATCTTTTACTCCAGATCCAGGGATTCTATGCCTTCTTCTGGCTTCTGCAGGCCCTAGGCATGTATATGGTGCACATACATACACACATGCAGGCTAAACACTCATGTGCATAAAACAAAATAAATATTTTTTCAAAAGACAATAACAATATAGAAAAGTTATTTGTGAGTGTTTAAAAAGAGAAGGACTAGTATCCATGATACATAAAGAACATCCATGCATTGGCAAAGAAGGGGCGTGTTTACAGGGAGGTGTGGTTACAGGGAGGTGTGGTTACAGGGAGGTGTGGTCAGTTCTGGGCAGAAGGACTCAGGCTCTCATGTGAAATTCGAAAAGTTGTGTGTCATCGGCAATAGACAAACAGATCAAACCAACATCCAGGAACATATGAACGTGAGAGGTTACCAAGTGCCACTGAGCTATGCCATCGAAGGATGGCATGACTTTGAGAGGCATTTCAAGGTGCCTCTTGAGAGATAGTATAGTGAACTTGTCAGATGAAACTGACCATCAGCTCCTGTCATGAAGATGTGTGTGTGTGTGTTTGTGTGTGTGTGTGTGTGTGTGTGTGTGTGCGTGTGTGCGTGTGTGTGTGTGTAAAGGTAGGAAGGATAGATGACAGTGAGCCCAGAAAGAGTGAGAGGACAGGGCTCACAGGAAGGCAGCAGAGAGCTTCTCAGTGGGAGTGGGTTCCACATACCCATCACATCAGCAGCATCGTGCATGCCTTTCTTAGCAAAAAGTCAAGGAGGAGAGCAAGTCCTGAAGGAGAGGACTGAAAGAGGCAGGCTGGGGCTGGACTTCGTGGTGTGAGCCAGTCTCCCCAGGAAGGATTGGCCCCTTGCCAGGACACCCAGTGTGAGAGCTGGGTGTGCTTCTGGGGGTGAGCAACTGATGCTCGGGAGGTGGTGAGAAGCAAGGAGACACCAGAGACTGAGCAAACTCAGCATAGGAGATGAGTCTAGGTCAGCGCGTGTGGCTTTAAGGCTACTGGGTGCCAGCCTCTAGGTCAGTGATTTACAGGGGCTAGTACTGAGTACTACAGATCAGCTAAGCAAACACCACAATGTCAGTGGGTCACAGAGCCCTGCGCACAGTAGGGGAAGCTTCTTCCTGTCTCTTCCAGCTTCAGGGTGTCCAGGTGTTCATGGTTGTACTTCCCTATCCCAAGCTCAGGAGTTACCCACTCCCTCTGCCTGTCACAGCATGAAGGTCCCCTAGATAACCATGTTAATCTCCTAATCCCAAAAGCCTGGAATTGGTCACATCTACAGAAACCACACGAGGTCACTCTCACGTTCTTCAGGTATTTGACTAGTAAGTCTTCCTGGGAGCACTCTTGTAGAAAGCACTATCTTCCCTTCAGCTTGCCAAAGTGATAGCCAAGACCACGTCCATTAAATCATTCTATTTCCTTCTCAGGAGCATGACACCTGCAATGGGGCAGGGAGATTTGTCCAATTAATCTAAAACTGTACTGTTCCCCAAGTCATCTTCATGAAAGTGGACCTCTGGATTAAGATGGGGAAACAACGCAAAGACTGGAGTTGCTTCTAGTATGACATTTCAAAAAAAGAGGGTGGGGGGACAAAAAAGAAAGCACTAGGTCAAGTTGCCACCTGGAATGACAAAGTGGGGGTGCAAAGGGCCAGTTGACAGCATGTTGCCCACATAGGTCTCCTGCAACAGCAGCAAGTGTAGCATCCTGTGTTGTCAATCACAGGCTGTGGTGGAGAGAAACATCTTAGCCTTCCACCTGTGGTGACAGCTGTGGGTCTCATCAAGCTGCGGGGGATTGAGCAGGGAAACCAGACCCCACACAGCCCCAGCTCATCTCATTTCTGTGACAAAGGGAAAGCCATGTAGTGGTTTTAGGAAAAGAAGCCCAGAGGCGGTGCAAGACTGCTCCTGAACTCAGGTTGCTGGTGAGTACGCAGCTTCTTCCACACAGAACTTTGTCTTCAAACGCGGCTGGCAAGAGCCTTGGGCAACTTGCCTTTGACTCCACATTCAGGGAGAGCAATGCCAAAGGCTATAGCTGAGCAGGAACCTGTGGCATCTCCTGTAGGTTCTCACAGCATGACCTACATGCAGCCCTGAGCCTGCAAAAGAAGAGCTGTCACAGGGGACAAAAGAGCCATGGAGGGTGAGAGGCACTCAGACAGCAATTGTGAACTCTCTGAGTGTGTGATCTAGCCTGGGAGAGAGGGGCAAGCTTGGGAGTGCCAGACAGCCGAAAAGGAATGCAGAGATGTGACCTTGAGAGTGACTTGGCTGGACTAGGAGAGTCATCCAGTCTGTTGTCAGGGTCAGGTAGCTCTTGTCTCACTGTACTTTTCCAGGCTGAAACTGGCAGACTGTCTGGGTGTCCTGGATCTGTGTGGGCCCATCATGGCTGTGAGTTCACAGTTTACTGTGGGTGGGGCTGCCAGCTACCTGGCCAAGGACATGAAATTGTATAGGTCATGGGCCCAGGGAAAATCCTAGTGTTATTGTCCTATTAGGTCAGCTTCTTACAATAATTGGGAAGTAATAAAGAAACCTACAACTGAGTGATGTGGAGAGAGAGAGAGAGAGAGAGGAGAAGAGGAGGAAGAGAAAGAGGGAGAGGGAGAAAGAAGGGAGAGTGAGAGGGAGAGGAAGAGGGAGAGAGAGAGAGGAAAGGAGGGAGGGGCGGAGGGACTGAGGAAGGGAGGGAGGAAGAGGAAGAGAAAGAGGGAGAGGGAGAAAGAAGGGAGAGGGAGAAAGAGAGAATGTGAATTTGTGTGTAGAAGGTGAAGAGGATCTGGAAGAAGTTGAGAGAGGGGGAAAACAAGATCAGGGTCGAGTGCATGACAAACAAAATTTTAAGTGGTGAGACTTCGAGACATCCCAAGCCACCAGAGAAGGAGAGGTGTGACTACACTCAGATGGCCCCTTTCAGCTGCTCGCCTGCTGTCAGTGCAGTCTGGGGTCTGTGGAAGGACCAGTGGGCTGTGCTGGGGACACTGACAGAGCTGGGTGGGAGGCATAGTCCTCACAGAGTCCTGGTGTCTCACAAACTCAGCTGGGGGAACCCATGTTCCTTAGCCTTCCCAGGGTCAGGAAGAGCCTTCTCCCCCAAGTGCTGGTCAGTGATCAAGGCCCATCATCACCCCATCTCCTGCTCAGTTCATTCTCTACTCAGGGCCCCCACTGATCCTGTCTCCCAGGCATGACACAGATCTCTAGTCCTGTGGCCTTGGGGTATCCATCTCCATGACAAGGGATAGGACGCAGATGTGGCAACTATCAAACGATTCCTTCAAATTGCACACTTCCAGCATGTCCTAAGATATGAGTGTTCAAGCCGGCCATTGTCTTGTCTAATGCCTGTTGCTCAACCCACCACACGGGCCCCTGTGCATTACCCCTTCCTAATCTCTTACATCTAAAAACGGTTTTCAATGACACTTGCTGGCCATCATCAGATGGAAGGGAACAAAGACAGTGTTTAACTCTTCTCCCACCCCGTGGGGCTACAGAGAGTAACCTCCACTCTTCAGATCTGTTCTGGATTCCAGCTGGGTTCCCAGAACCTAGCATGGCTCCTGGACCCTCCTGGGACTGAGAACAAGGTGTCTTTACAAGGTAGTTGCATGAACAGCCTATGTGCTATGGGGTGCGTTGTCTCCCTCCAGCCTAGAGAGAAGAGTTCTAGTGACTAGAGTTACAGTAGCACAGGAGAAAGAACAGGTAATGAGCTCAGAAGAGCAGGTAAGAAGCTTGTTTGGCAAAATGCCTGCTTGCACTGAAGTCCCTGCCCGGAGTCCTCCCGGTGCCCTCATGACTGTTTTCCATCCGGAAGTACACTAATTGGCTGGAGAGAGAACAATGAGGAAAAAGAAAAGGATGTCTCAGGTTGGTCAAGGGAAGCAGCACCTGCTGCTGGAGAACAGAACAAGCTCTTTAGGCTACTGTTCTATATGTGCAGTCAAAGCATAGCTCTGTCCTCCCCATTGTGCCTCTGTGTCAGCCTCACTCCCATGGCATCCAGGAAGTTTCCAGTGTTACCCATGCCTCACACTTTCCTGTTCCTTGCTAGGTGCTACGGAGACACATTAAGCTGTTAGTTCCTCTTGAGGAGCCATAGTCCCCTGTGCCAGCTTCTTTCCAACAGTAAGATGCAGAGATGGTTGGCCTTGCCCAAGGCCTCCCAGTATCTGAATCTGGAGTCCAGGCTAGGCCCCGTGCTGCTGTGATGTTGGGCACTACTCTCTGGTCCATCCTGGCAGGCTAAACGGTGATCGCCTTTGCTGTGGCCAGCGTCACTGGTTGTGAGCACACTGTGAGGCTTCTGAGCACTTGGCACTAATGAGTCACCAACTCTCACTGCTGCAGGGACCTTGTGGAGCCCCACCAAGGGTTTCTTTCTCCTTGCCCATCATCCAGCAGTGCTGAAAAGTTGATATTTTCACCTTTTACACGCATGTCCAGAGAGTAAACCCAGGGAAGTCGGCCAGGTGACAGTGTGTCTCCAAGCTCTGTGTGTCTCGTTCTGCTGCCCTCCAGGGCTTTTGCAAAGAGGCTCTCTGGGCTCTCCCAGCTTGAGCTTAAGAATTCAGAAAGGTCAAGCTCATGAGTCTTAGCCATCTGGAGGGTGCCGCCGTGACAGCACAGGGAGCCCATGACAGCACGAGGTGGCCGGCGCAGCACAGAATGCCCCACAGACGCACCTGCCTGTCGGAAGACTCCCCCTCACTGTGGATGGGAGACAAGCTCCTCAGCTTTGAGCACTTGAGTTATCTCACACCCTGGAGCAGTAAAGAGAGCCACAGGAAGGGAAAAAAGAGGAGCCTCCAGACTTTGTTCAGTGTTGGGGTTTGACATGCAAACTCTCACTTCCGCCCCTTTCTGCCTGTTAGAATTAAGGCTTCCCTCCAGCTCATTCTGGGTTGGGAGGTAGGAGGGACATGGTTCAGTCTTTGGATGTGGAGTGTCAAAGTGTGTATACGCATTGAGGTTGAAGGGAACAAGGTCTACTCTTTGGGAGGTGGGGTACCAAAGAGTGTGCAGGTGTTGGGGACTTGTACTGCGGGTAAAGCGAGCATCATTCTCACTGGGTTTTCTCTTCTTCCCCAGAGACCACTTACTCCAGGCGTTATCTTTCATTGCCTCCACTGGTGCAGTCCCTGCTCTCCCTGCTGCGGTTTACAGCAAGCCCCTCCTGGGCCCTTTGGTTCCGCTTCCTCTGCTTATTCTCTCTCCCTCCCTAAGTGCCCGGGTGGCTCCCACGCCTTTTCTCCTTCACGGTGCTGTGGAGCCACATGGACCTGAGAATCCTGTCTTCCTTGTGTGGACCTCACTCAGTAGTTTGTAGGGTGGCCGGGTGGGTGCATGATTCAAAGATGGTTTTTAAAAGGAGGAAGAAACGATGTGTTGCAGTGGGTGTGTGTGTGTGTGTGTGTGTGTGTGTGTGTGTGAAACAATCATGCAATAGAAAGATTCAGGGACAGGTCTCTCTTCAGGTACTGCTACATCCAGTGCCCCAGTGATTCCTGGGGACTCAGTTTCTCTGAATCTCTCAGTTCTTCCTCAGGGTCCACACAGGTATAGCATGGCTTCAGTCTTCCCACCTACAGGAGCAGCCTCAAAGGAGCATATCTGACTCTAAGCTTACTTGTCAACTCAGACCAACTGGTAGGATCCGGCAAGCACAGGCATGTGATTAGAAAGGCATGTGCTACATGCTTGCTTCTGAGTCTTGGGGTTACTAAGGTCGCATGACATCATGGTGGGGGTATGCTCTGCAGCAAGACTGGGCTGGGGCGGGTGTCAGAGGAGGAGGGCTCGGAGGCTGGGAAGCAACTGTGCTGTGTATGTGAGACTCTGGTATCTCCTGCTGGCCTGCTGCCTCTGCAGGCAGAACTGCCATACATTGCTAATAAATGGGCCTTGCACAGTTGGAGAGAAACATACGTGCTACACAAGAAACTCAGCCTCAGGAAAGTTTATCCAGGTAATAATATCGATCCTGCGAACCTGACATTTTTCTCTGAAAGTTCAAACAAAGGTCCTTCAGCAAATGAATGTGAAGCCAGGAGTAGTCATGTAGGCAATCAGGCAGCTGAGGCAGAGGGATGGCTATGAGTTCAAATCCAGGCGAGTCTACGTAAGAAGATATCAACAAAACAAGGAAGAGAAAGGAGCCTGAGGGTCTAAGGCATGGCTCAGTGGCAGGGTCTAGAGTACAAAAAGTCCTTGGGTTTAAACTTATCCTTACAGAAGAGAGAAATCTGTGCTGACTAAAAATGAGTCTGGAAGCAGCTCTCGGGTGAAAGCCACAAGGGTCCAAAAAAAAAAAAAAAAAAACCACAGAGCATAGCTCTCAAGGGGGATGAGATCCACAAGAACAGCAGCAAAAGCAGTCTAGGTTAACATGAGATGGGGATTGGGAGGCAGAAGCTAGGCAGTTGAGCCTGCCAATCTAGGTATCTGGCATCCTGGCCTTTTTGATTCTTGTCCTCTGGGACTTTAGAACCCATTGGGCAGACCAGGGTGAGGTCCAAGGTTCATGCTGACAGCACAGAGCACGCTTGCTACAGTCTGAGGTGACATGTGGAGTCCCGGGCTGTCGAGCTGACAACTTCCATTAGTGCTGCAATACATTTTTAATACATTCCATTTTTCTTTAATTTCAGATTATATTGGGTCTGGTAGACTCTCTCTTCATTACGGAGCTGTGCATCGTTAAGCAGTTAAAATAGTAGCCTGCAGAGCGTGATGGCCTCATTACATCTTCCTGAAACCCCCTCCTTGGAAGCCAAGGCTTCGGACTTTAGTTTAAAAGCACAGAGACATGATGCTGGTTCCCCCAGGCCACAGAGCACATGTGTATCAGTCTGGGATGCCCCGAGTCCTCCCTGGGATGCCCGTAGCCTTCTATGGGAACCTGGGCTTGTATCTTCAAGTGGGGGAGGAAGCTTTTAAATTACATGTGTCATTTATATACACAGCCTTGGGGTCTCCTCATTTATTTAATGGGGTTCCAGTAACCAGAACATCTCCAGCCCCTCTTCATTACACCATGATGGCCAGACCAGAGGTGTGCAGTGAACTTAGAGCCAATCCTGAATTGAACCTTCTGGGAGGAAAACTAAAGACCATGCAGCATCCTGTCAAGTGTATAGTCTGCCTGTACTTTTGCTGTCCTAAATGAAGGGTGCAGGCTGGTCTTCTGCAGACTCTAATCTACTTAGGGATAAACATCATTAAGGATGAAGTGATTGGAGGCCATCCACAGACCCACCAGTACCAGAGCAGATGAATGCGTGCACCCAAGGTTGAAATAAGGGGAAATGCATTAATCTGGTGGCTGAAATTAAATCACAGCCATGTCCCTGTTTAAATTAAGTCTCTCATTCACACTGTTTCTGGTCATGTGGCAAGAACTGTGGCCACTGACGTTACTTTATCTCTCCTCTGTGTGACTCAGAATGTGACCCAAACCCACCAATGACCCATCATGTCTCTAAGAGACACACGAGGGCAGAGGAAGGAAGTTCAGATGTGAAAATGTTTGCGTGGGTTGTAAACCTGAAATCTTCGTCTGAGGACTTTCAGTGGTCTCAACATCCACAAAGCCTCTCTGGTCACTAGCTAACGTGAAGGTCTCACGTGGTCGAAAGCTTCCCGCTTGAGTCTGGAGGACCAGCCCACTGTGGCAGCTTCGCTACTTCTCCAGATCCTCCCTCATCCCTCTTCTGAGGTCTTGGCCACGGTTCTCACTCTGCCCTCCAGCGGTACATCAGCTGGTGACGTCGTCCCTAGGAGAGACCTCCCAATGTCTCCAGTGGTATTGAGTCTTGCTGGACACCTAAGCCTACTTCTCTTTAAGTGATTCATGCCTAGGACTCAGCACCAGGGACTCACTAATGACTTCTCTTCTCATGAGCTCTTAAAGCCAAATGCTACTTAACTTGCCTGAGAGTTCAGGCCACCATGCTAGGGGTCAGCACGGGGTGCCAGCCACAACTCTCTGCTCCTCCCGAGAAGCTCCACAGTCAAGGCCCTTTAGTCCTGGGCAGGGATCCTGTCTATGTGACTGTAGTCACTCAGACACTAAGTTCAGGCTGTCAGTGTTAGAAGGGGAAGGTTGTCATTGCCACCCACTCAGGTCACTGTGGGAACTGAACAGAGGTGGACAAGGGCAGCCTTATGAATCAAATGCAGCCTTTGGAACGAGTCGTTGGGCTCGTGCCACTGTGGACACTCTAGTACAACCATTAGTGATGTCCCCATGACCACCACTGTCTCTACTCTAGGTACCATGGTTGCCACCGTTTTTGCAGACATTGCTGCTTTTACCACCATGTTTGCTTCTGCTGGTTCTGCTGTGTAACAACTGCTACCGTTGTCCCCTGTTACGGCCACCACTACAGCTGCTATCGCTCTCGTTACTGTCACCACTGTTCCTGGCACGGCACGACAGTCCATGCTACAACCATTCCCACTACTGATGCCACCATGCCCACTGCTGCCACAGCTATGACTCCTAACTGCAGGGGAGCCCTCCTTACTGGAGAACGAACTGGGTTACTGCTTACTAGAATTTAGCCCCATCATTCGCGATGGATGAAATGATGGCTGTGGTAGACCATCTGGATGGCAGGCAACAGATGCACAAAAGAAGAAGGAAGGTGTAAGAGTACAGGGCAGGGGCCTCAGTTCCACTGGGAAATGCATGCTGTGCTGATTAGAACTGCAGGCCTCACTGGTCTAAGTGAGTGGAAAAACTTAGAACCCACTAGCACTTTAAAGAGATGCTCATGGGCCTGGAAAGGTGGCCCAGGGTAGGGGTAAAGATACTTGCTGCTGAAGTCTGATGAGTTGGGTCCCTATAGCACATATAAAAGTGGAAGGAGAGATTTTTCTCTGTAAAGTTTTCCCTTGACACTCATATGCATGTTTCCCCAACACACATGTGCAATGATAAGTTAAAATATTATTTTAGAATGAGAGAGAGATGCACAGAATACGCAAGAGAGGTAGAGGCCTGGAGGATGAACTTGGAAGGGACATTAGTTAATGTGCCTTTGGAAAGAAGAGAGACAGACACATGGAGAACTTAGGGAAGAACACCCTGAGCCAAAGAAAGTAAAGTCTTCAGGCAGGAGATGTTAGTTCTGACCCCCACAGGGGTGCTAAAGGCAAGAAAGCAAGGTAATAAAAATCAAATCACCAAGAGAAGTGGTCTAATCTGGGACTGTATGCCCAGCCATGCTGCCACATAAAGATGGTAGAATAATCTAGGTGACAGCTGAGTCAGCATGGTGCTTGGAGCCCTGGGTTCTGTCCCCATCACTATATGGTGGTGTATACCTGTCTTTCCATCACCCACGAGAGGCAGAAATTCAATGTCATTTTTGACTACGTAGCAAGTTCAAGGCTGATCTGGTCTACACGAAGCTTTGTGAAAAATAACACCAGAACAAAAAGACAATGAGTAATTAATGATGGGAGGGTTAGGTTTGTGAAGAGGGAATGGATGGCTCCTCCTGACCTTGATCAGAAAAATGGAAATTCTGAATGATTCCATTCTTCTTGAGAACTGAAAAGTGACCACTACCATGCTTGCAGTAGAATTCTCCTCTAAATCTACTGCAAGGTATCAGAAAAACAGAAGCCAGCCCTGGTGAGGTAGGATGTGGGTGCAGGCTCTCCCTGTTAATATGGAGAAGCCTTCATCTCCACACGATAATAGTAACAAAGGTCTGTGGCAGTGGATGAGGTCATGGGAAAGAGCCTTCTCAATCTAGTTAGTGTGCTTGTAGGAAAAGGCTGGTTGGAACACGTGTCCTCCTGAATCCCCACCTCACAACGTCTCTTAGAAGTAGCAGTCTGAAGACTGGCAAATTAGCTTCACCCAAAACCAGATCTATTAAGCCTTGACACCAGGTACCCCAACCTTGATGGGTAAAGGCTTAAGTGAGCCACACACCCAGGACATTTGTAATATAGTTCAAATAGACTGAGACAGAGGATGAGAAGGAAAGGGGGAAAGAAAAGGAAAAACACAGGAGGCGAGTTCAATATAACAGCACTGAATTTAAATAAGTGTACATGTGCTAAAAAAAAAAAGTATTATAAAATGGGAATCTATGTGAAACTCATCTGTGTGTAGATGGAAAGGTTAAAACAAAAGCAGAGATTGCTAATTATAGTACAGAAATTCTAGCAGTATCAATGGCAGGCGAGACTGATTCTAGAGTACTTGAGTCAGAAAAAAGGCTGCAGACTGTGAGATACTCCACGCTTGCTCTTCAGTGGAACCTGTTGTGAGCAGTGAACAAGGGATCAGGGAAGGGTTTCATGCGACTGTGCAAATTACATGATTGTCTACTTAGAAAACCCAGGAAAAGGTGGGCAGGTTATTAGAGCTGAGGAGAGGACCTGGCAGCATTCCTGGTGCAGTGACCAATGCAGCAAAATGATAGAACTATCACTTGAAAAAAATCAATGGTGTTCCCATGCACCATCAAGGAGCAAATAAGAAGCATAATAGAGGAAAAAATCCCGCTCATATTGGCAACACCAATTACACACTGTCGAGAAATAGATGTGGTGAGAGAAAATGTGGATTTCTTTTATTTTTATGAAGAAAATTGCTAACTGAGCTTAGTGATTCAGTTTGCAACCCCACTTACTTGGGAGGCTGGAAAAAAAATGGCTGCTGGTTCAAGGTTTGCGTGGGTAACTTAATGAAACTCTGTCTTGTCTTAATTTCATTTCTGATTGCTGTGATCGAATACTTGGTACAAGCGGTGTAGAGGAAAAGGTTTTTCAGCTCACAATTCCAGGTGATGGCAGGGCAGTCAAGGCAACAGGAACTTGAAAGAGCTAATCATACTATATCTACAATCAAGACCAGAAAGCAATGGATTAAAGCATTCCTGTCTATGCTTAGCTAGCGATTTTCACTTTTACAAGGTTCCTTTGCCCAGGGAATGGTGCCACCCACAGTGGGCAAGTCTCCCAACTAATTAAGAAATCCCTCCAGGACGTGTCCACAGCTAATCTAATCTAGACAGTCTCTCATTGGGACTCTTGTCCCATATGATACTAAATTGTGTCAATCTGGTAATTAAAATTAACCATCACACTATCTCATGATAACACAAAAAAGATGGTAGAGGAAATGGTATGCCTTCTCTCCTACTTTAATCTGTAATCAACTTGATATAGCCTAGAATTGTCCAAAGGGGTTTCAATTGACAGAGTCCCCAGACCAGACTGGCCTGCGGCTACATCTGTGAGAGATTGTCTTGGCTGACAATTGGTGCAGGAAAACCCAGCCCACTGTGGGAGGGACCATCCATAGGCAAGTGGGTCCAGGCTGTAAAGAAAGCTACCTGATCATGAGACTGAGGGGCAAGCCAGAAAAGAGCATTCCTCCATGGTTTCAGCTTCAAGCTCCTGTACTTGAGTTCCTACCTGGACTTCCCTCAGTGATTGCTATCTGAACTGTGATCTGGAAATGCAAGGCAAAGAAGCCCTTTCTTCCACTAAGTTACTTTTTGTCAGAGTGTTTTTATCACAGCAACAGAATGCAGCAAAAACATTTTCCTACCGTGTACAGGAACTTGGGATCAGTCTCTAGTATAGAAAGACGTAAGAGGGGAGGAAATAAGTAGAAACTATGAAATGTATTAATGGATACAAAGATATGAAGAAATGGAACACATTTCCTGGATGAGTAGATTCTACATCACAGAACTGACACCCGTTCCCAAACTAATTAACAAACCCGATGGTACCTCAATCAAAATCTCAAAAGTCTTGTTAGCGAAAATGGACAAATCTATTCCAGAATGGATGCGGAGAGGCAAGTGAACAGAATGGTTTTGAAGAGAATAGGTTTCAGAAAAAGGCATGTGCACAGAAGCCAGGAAGCATTACAGAGGCAGAGTAATCACCCTGAGCTGCCCTGGTATAGGAGTTGCAGATGGATCGGTGGCGTAACACAAAACACAGCAGTCTGTGCCAGAATGGCACACACGAGCATCTGATGGATTACAGAGGTGGTGCTGGGAGTCAGTGAAGAGGAGATGGATGACTTCATATGGGGACTTTCCACCAGAAAAGGAGTAATTAGACTTTCACATGACTAAAGATCAAAAAAAGGGATTTTTTTAAAAAGAAGCTTTAAAACTTCTCAGGATTATAGGATATCTTCATGATGACCTAAGAATTTAAAAAATGATTTATTAGACAATGAACAGTGTCTAACGAGAAATAAAAACAACAAATGGAAACTTCCCCATCACCCCCTGCAGAAACCTCCCATAAGCTTAAGAAACAGGCAATGAGCATCATATAGTTGAGAGACCAAGGTGTACTGGTGTCCTCTGGCAACCAACACGAAAACCCAAGAAATGGGCAAAAGGCACAGATTTCAAGCCGCCAAAGAAGATTCCCAGGTGTCAGACTGAGGGTAGAGGAAGAAAGCTCTGTAGAGCCAGCAGCCGCAGGTTAGTAGCACATTCTTCTTCCTACCACATCAGGAGCAAAACCAAGGCATGCCAGAAATGCCAGCAGCTGGTGAGGGAGGACTCACAAGAGGCAGCCACCATGCAAGAAGCACCCTCCCCGTGGCCAGAAGCACCCACCGCTTCAATACCATAGATAGTGTGTACCCAGACAGAATGAATGTTAAGCCAGAAGCTAATTAGGACACTAAGGAGCAGGACCACATGGACTGATACATCGTCACTGCCCAGATCCTGAGAGCAGTATGTACCAGTGACACAGCCGTAGGGACAATAAGCCTCTCTTATAAAGTTCCGAGTCGAGTGAGGTTCTGTCCGACCTCCACAGAGAAGGTACAGCTTGTATGTTCAGTCTCCATTATATCTGTTTTAAAAAGAAATGCTTTTACATACAAGAATCTTATATGTTATACTGGCTATTACAAAATTTGCAAAGCGAATACTTGATAAAGAAGAGGCTATTTGTTTGGCTGATGATCTGGATAGTTGAAAGGCCCAAACAGCATGACAGTGGAAGTTCATGAGGGCTCCTGGCTCATCACAACATGGCAAAGATGAGGAAAGGGAATCAGATGCATTTAGAAGGGTCCATGCGTAGGAGCCTTGTTTTATAGTAACACAACCTTGTGCTTACTAACCCAGTCCTTAAGACATGATGTGCTACTGTAGGGTGGCATTGACTCATTGATAATGACTCCTTACACTAGGGGATAAGACCCCACATCTAACTGCCTTCACCACCCTATTGAGAACTGAACCTCCAGCATATGAAACTCCTGAGGTTAAACCACATCCAAACCATCATAGTATGTCAGGTTGGGTAGAGATTTACCTATGTGAATACTCAGATAGAGCCCTCAATATTGTCATAGACTGGTTCTTCTTAAACATATGCAGATATCATGATGTTTAGCACCCCTGGCCTCTTACCTCTATACTCCAGTAGTATCAGCACTCCTATAAGCAGGTGCTGGCAGCTTGACAACAGATAGTATGCCCACTATGTGCCAGGACAGCTTGACAACACACAGTGTGCCCACTATGTGCCAGTGCCCTGTCTCTTGGGTAGATACAGAGAGCAATGAATGAAGTTGTCTAGAGTGGTACTTGTGATGGGGGAATAAGTGTAGAAAAACCACATGTGCCTGAATGTCAAACAGCGATTGTAAACTCTGGACGTCTTAGCTTCCGATAATTGTGGATAGTGATGTGGTTGTGAGGCAGGGGATCACTGACTGTGTGCCAAGTTATCTTCACCTGCCTGAAATCTCTACACAGGCTGTCAGAGCACTGAGCAATGGAGCAGAAGAGAGCCTGTAGCTGAGACACAAATCTAGTCAAGGGACTTCATCTAAGATGTCATAGCAGACGCTTCTCTCATGAAGGAGGAACTGGTTCTTCAACAAATGGTGCTAAAACAATGGGTCTCTGCATGCAAAGCTGCATCTCGGTGCCCAATCTCCATGATACACTGGAAGGAACTCAAGAGTGAACAACAGTTCTAGGCATGAAGGATGTGATTCTGAAGCTTCTAGAAGAAAGCATAAGAAACTTTCTGTAACCTTGAGAAAAAGTAGAAATAAACTATGGTCCATAATCCAAGCCCAGCCAAAGGCCTGTTTTTAAATGAGCTGCTAGTGATTTTTTAACACTTTCAAGTATCTCCACGCATGCACATGCGCTCACATAGTACTCCCCAAAAACACAGAGCAAACCTCAAAACTATGCCACAGAAACAGACCAGACAGCCTGAAGAGCCTAAAAAACGGACTCCATGATCCTTCCAGAAATGGTCAAACTCACCATGGAATCCTAAACCACACCACAAGGTTCTCAGCCTTACCATGGAATGCTGGGCCACAGTTAGATGTTCAGTCATATCACAGAGTAAGATGACCAACATCTTACATTGACCAATGTAAGATGTGGGGCCACATTACTGGAAGCTGGACCATACTGAGAAATGTTCAGCTTCATGATGGGATGGGTGCCCCATAATACCTGTACCACTATTGACTCTGTAGGCAGGTCTTGCCTGGCAGTTTATATTGTAGGTCGTTGGTTCTCAGCTGGGTAAGAACGCAGACATCTTTTCTCCCCTGGTAAACTCCATAGCACCTTCTGGAAAAATGAAAGCTAGCCAGTAGGGATGAAGCTTCCTTGTTGTTCTAACTCTCTCCATATCTCGGTTTCTCTATATCTTGCAACCAAGGTGTGTGGTCTCTTCAGCAATAGGACTTTTTTCATCTGAGAAAAACCAATGGGAAGAGCATGTACCTGTATTGTTTACAGGCCTCGGTGGCCTGCTGGACCAATCACATTTTATATAAGGTAGTCCTCATCTAGTGGGGAGATCTGTTTGACAATCATGGTGCTTTAGAACAGCAGCATCAAGGCATGTGGAATGTCTCCCTTCCAACTCTTTCCCTTTTTAATTTTTTTTTGCATTCATATTTTTAATTGGCTTACAAAATAGCAGGTTTCCAGATCAAACAGCAATTTTTAAATATCCGACATTCTAACCCAGCACCATCCAAAGATACACTAACTTGACACTTACACACCGAGCAATGACAGTATAAAAATATCAAAAGTAGTTGTTTTGCGTGGTTGCTATACTTTGTGAGAGCGGGGTTGCTTGCACAGCGAAAACACTGAAGTCACAACAGAATCCCCATCTGAGCTGAGATTCTTGTGCTGCTTTCAGTGTTGCTGTATGGAGTAGCATGCAGATGGGTTTATATACAGTACAAAGTGCACACAGTTTATGTCCAGAGCCAAAGCTGCACTGAGATCCTGAGATACTACACAGGCCATCCCTTAGAGAAACACCTGAGGTTCTTTACACATAGGTTTGGAGCTAATCTTTGGGCGTTGCTTGTTCCTAGCTTCTGAGCTGTGGTATTTTTCACAACTCCACAGTCAGCTATGCATCCCAAGAGGTTATGACCTACAGTTTATAAAGCTGGGATCTAGGGGATGCAAAGGCTGATTGGAGTCTAACATGAATGGGGAATAAATCACCCCTGGAGGCTGTCCATTTTAACATTTAGAATTGCAAATGTTGGAAATCCAAAAGGCAGGGGTCTATTTGTTTGCATGTATTCTGAGGCAGGTTTAAGATGCCAGAGGTTCGGGGCGGAAAGAATGCTGTGGACCAGTTCCAAAAGCAACTCCAAGCGAAGGCAGTGGGCTGTGAAAGGCCCCCAGCACAAGGGCACATAGTGATTGCTTCATCATAAGTGTTGACTTATAAATCAACCAAAGGGGACTTGTTGAAATTCTCAAGGCCAGTATACAAGCTGGTCACTGAAAACACGTCACAGCAATAAAAATGTAAGCCACAGAAAGCCAGTCTTCAAAGGTAAGAAAGTAAATTTTCTGGGTCGTAGTGGGAAAAAAGACAACATCGACTTCTGGGGGGATTGTTCGTTTCTTATGCTATAAAACTCTGTATCAAAGCAGACATAGTGTTTATTTGGATGAATAGACACAAACATGTTTTTAATGTGCTAAGGGTTCCTTTTTTGAAGAAGTTGTATCCTCTGCCTGTAGACACATGGCTTCCCCCTAGCCTGCCCTTCTATACCCTAATACGTGGGGCTAGGTCTGGGACTTGGAAAGCCATTGCCTCCAGCTTCTTCTGCTAAAGGGACAGGTCAGCAGAGGTAGCAGGAAACCCCTCATTGCTAAGTTCCGAAGTCAACTGAGTGCCTACCTAGCATTCAGCCAGGGGTTCATAACTGCCTGGCTCCCTTTAGGTCTGGACACCACGGGGTCCTCTGGCTCTAGAAACTCCTTGTGTCTGTCAACTCTGTATACTTCGGCCTCCAAACCAACAGCAGCAAAGGTGGGTCATTGATACTTTCTGTCAAGCCTATTCACAGCCCTACACTAATTCAACGTTCCCTGTGCTCCAGTGACACCCCATACTAGATAAACCCCAAAAATGGATTATTCTCTTAAACAGTTGAAAAGAATATATCTAGAAATCATAAATCTCAGTGACTGTTTTTAATCACTCCATAACATGAACTGTATAGCTATAACAAATTATACTATTTTATGGTATGAAAAAAATATAGACCACCAGTGAAAGAAATCAAAGAGGTCCTAAATCTGCAAACCATGGTCATCAAGTTAAGGCTCAGCATATGATGAGTGTTACTGATGTTTTTCCAAACTGATGCACAGATTTAGACAGATTTCAGGTGACATTCTAGTGTGGTGTTTTGTTAATGTAGTTATGGAAAGACAAGTAAATTGCAAAAGCTAAAATGGAAAAGGGGGATGAGAAAGAGGACGAAGAGGAGGAGGAGCGCAGAAAGGGAAAAGAGAACAGAAAAGAAAACCAATTTGAAGATTAAATTTTATATCAAAATTAACTCAGAATGGACCACAGATTTAAGCATAGCTATAAAGTTTTTAAAATATACCACAGGAGAAAATCTTGATGAATGGTTCTTAGATCTGACATCAAAAGCAAGACCCATAAAAGAAAAAAAAAAAGATAAATTGGATCTCAGAAAAATTAAAAGGTTCTATTGTATAAAAGTGCCTTCTAAGATTAAAAAAATTACAGTCCATGGACTGGGAAATATATTTGAAATTCACATATGTAATAAAAGACTCATAAGTAAAATACATGGAAAATTCTCAAACATTAATTACCATGAAAACAGAAACTGAGTTAGGAAGTGGGTAGAGGACTAAGGACCAATCACTGAGGAGAACACATGAACACAGACTCTCTGGGGATGGGCTGATGACCCCTGGAGATAGGAAGGCCCATGTTGGAGCCCATGACGAACAGCAAGGAAGCAAACAGTAGTGCTAAAATTGTTACACGTATAAATAAGGTGACAGACAGGTGGGGGGTTGGAGAGACCAGGCGTCCATAGATTTCTGGAAGGAAGAGAAAATAGTAAAGGTAGTTCAGAATATGGTCATGCAGTTCCTTTTTAAAAACCAATTAAATATTTACCATATGGCACAGAAACTACACTCTTGGGCATTCCTCCCAGAAAAATGAAAGTCTCTGTCTACTCGTGCTTAAGAATGTCCACAGCCGTTCAGCCTCCAGCAACCAGAGCCACAAACAATCCACATGACTGTCCACCCTGTGGACCACAACCTGATCACTACCCAGGAGGACTGTTCAGAACTGCCCAGAAGCACTGACCAAGGAGACCACCCAGGAGCACTACTCAGGAGCACTCCGGAGTCAAACAACAATATATGTAACAACTCAGTTGGATCTCAATGGTGTGCTGAGTAGGAAAACCAGCCAAGCCCCAAAGCTCTTGTATAGTTTGACCTCGGGAACATAACATCCTTTACATGACAAAGTCATTCATGGAAAGTAGGATGGTGACAGAAGGGGGGCTCTGTGGGGATGCAGTGGCTTTGTTGCTACCACAGTGAAGCTGATGTAGCATCAAGCATCACAGAACCCAATACGTCTAGTTTCATGTCGGACCCCTGGTTACAACTGGGAGCTATTGGCTTTATTAAACTGCACAGCAGGGTGTTCAGAGTGACTACCAAGGATTTTGTTAAAGGGGACAGAGGATCTCAGTACCTTATCTTATACTATGACTTCCTAGTATTTCAAAATAGAAAAAAAAGTTTGAAAGTGATGATTACAGAAATTAAAGGACACCCTAAAAACCAACTTACAAGCCCAAGATATGACTGTCCCTCTACCTTTTCCACAGCAAGAGTCTGAGGATCTGGTCTTTTTTATGAAGCTTACAAGGAGTTGGGGTGTGTGTGTGTGTGTGTGTGTGTGTGTGTGTGTGTGTGTGTGTAGCCCCATGCTAGATCTGGAAGCGCGGGGTCACTAACAATCTAATGATTTCCCAGTGTGCCTCCTGGGTCCTGTCAGTGACATGAAATGACGGTAAACAAGGCTGGTAACAGACATCAGATGCTTTGCAAATTGAAAAGGTGTTATGGTGGGTGATTCCTGCTCTCAGCTTGATTGGACTGAGAAATGCTTGGGACAGCAATGTGGCCCATTTCTCGATGTGTCTATGAATACCTTCTGGAGAAGAATAACTGAGTGGGAAGCACTCACCTTGGATGTGGTGACAAACACCATCCCCTGAGATAGTTTCAAACAGGTAGAATCAAACAGAGACAAGGAGAAAGCTGCTGAATGTAGCATTCACTTCTGAATCCACCAAGATGTGAGCAAATAACCCCCTGCAGACACAGGCAGGATCCATACCCTCCCCGCCCTGCGTAACTGTATCCCCTGAACTGTGAGCCAGGTGTTTAGTCCTAAAAGTGAAAAGTTCCACCTAATCCAGGTGGGATGCTGGGAAAGCAGGCATTTCCTCACTGGCTGCTGAGCTCCTAAGAACATCCTGGACTGTGCTGTGTTTCCCTGGATCCTGGGTGCTGACGCAACCTTAGCAAACAGCGAAAGGATAGCTGCTTTGGCTCTCAGATGGGAGGACACAGGGGAAATGCCATTTCTCCTATCTGCAGGGGATCGGCAGCATGGAGGTGAGGCACCCCACCTCTGTTCCCAGGGCCTCTGAAATGGCAGACATGAGTGGGAGGCTGGTGACAGCTACAGTCTTCCAAAGAGCAGAGAGGGCGGGCAAGCTGGACAGCTGGAGGCCTCCCCCTGAGAGCTTTCATAATTAGAAGCAAAATCAAAGAAAGGCCCAGCCCAGTGATGGCTTCAAACAGGCCTATTTTTAAATCATCTAATGCCAGGCCTTGTCTGGAGATCATGATTAAACAGGGCTGTGTGTGCATGTGGTGTGTGTGTGTGTGTGTGTGTGTGTGTGTGTGTGTGTGTGTGTGTGCACATGCACGTGAGCATGTGCGTGTACACCAACATGTGTTATCACATGAAGCACACAAGTGTATGTACATGCACACATATATGCACTTCTACATGGTTTTAATTTTTCTGTAACTATTCTTTGCCTTCTCTAAGCTCAGCATCTTTCTGGCTTCTGTAGACTCTTCCTGTGAGCATCTTGAAGCTTCATATTCATCCTTTGGGTGTTTTCTCTGGAAAGAGTGACCTCTGACCCATTCAATCATGGCTGACTGAGCAAAGTCAGGGTTAGGCCCGTGCCCATCCTCCCAAAAGGAAAGTCCAGTGGCTCAGAAAAATGTTTTCCAGAAGGTAGAGAGTATCCAGATGGGACACAAGAACCCCTCTCAGCCAGAGGTCCAGAGCACCTAGTGAGTGACAGGAAAGGACCCTTTGAGTTCCTTCTCTGTCACCCAGATTAATCCAAGCAAACTCTCAAGGTCATGTTGTCTCCCCTTTGTCCTCTCACCCTGCTTTGGGCAGCTCAAATGCCGTTGACATAGCAGGTCTGGACAGACAACCCCCATAGCTCCTTTCTCTTTCTCTTACCCTTTGGTTAGGCTGTTAAGGTCCTAGACCTATCTTCTGTTCAGGACTTCTTGCCCACAGTTCCCTGACCCACTAACCTCTGCCTCCGTTCCTGTATTTCACCCTGCCTCGCCTGCTCTCTGCCTCATAGCCCAGCCAGAGCATCAGTCAGCTGCCATCTAGCTGGGAGCCCACCAGACATGGGGAGCAGACAGGCAGGGTTCTAGCCCTACTAGGGAACTTGCTAGAACAAGATGAGTAGAGGTCATGATAAACAGAGGTCATCTTACTGGCTAAGAGACCAGGGATGCTTCAGGGGATCTGAAGTTTCTATAGGGTGGGGAGATCAATGGACCCACAGGGGCTTCACTGCCCTTGCTGTCAGGGAGGCCTCCTCCATCCTGACCTTGGGACTTCATGTGCAGAACTTCAGTGCCAAGCTGTTAAAAGGATCCCCACAGGATGAGAGGTCTGAGCAGTGCCTGACGGCCCCCTACAGAGAGCCATCAATTGTCCCAGTGTGATTTCTTAATCATCTCGCAAGTAATTAGCCAGCATCCTCATTAGCACACCGAGCTTTGTAAAAGTTTCAGGGAGGAGGCAGCTGCAATGGGCAAAATTCAAATTGGGTGATTTTTAATTACAGCCGAACCTACCAGGGACAGTCACCCTGTCAGTTCTGCAGCCTGTGTGTTCATTTCCTACCAGCTCTCAGAAACAAAGAGCAAAATACTGTCACTCACCCTTGTTCTCACACTGCAGGACACAAAATGACAAAGGAACAGTGGATAGACAGACACTGGCTGAGGAAGATCCTGTCTTGGACATCCAGGCGGGGCTCCTACATCTTGAAAGGGATGGGCTCACAGGGAGGGATTGCCTTCACCAGCCTGACTGCCATAACAGAGCAGCGGAGAGTGGAGCCATCAAAGAGTGGAGTGCTCACTCACAGTCCCGGTGCTGAGTCCCAGAGCCAGGTAGGCACTGAGGGTGATATATGACATATGCTCTTTCTCCAAGAACACCAAGAGAATGACCAACACACAAGTCTCACCCCAGAGGGCCACAGAGGAAAACCCAGGAGTAACTGTTAGCTGATGAGGTAAGGTGGCACATGTCTGTCAGTTATTGTCAGATGCAAACAAATTACAATGACAATATGGCAGTTCCACTTGAACGATTAAGATAGTCACTGGAAGACTCAGGAAGGGGCCGGGGTGGCATTTGTCATAAAACTGATGGCTTCCTTTATGGCTCATGGTGTTTTGCTTTATGACACTTATTAAACCATATACCCTCAGTACAGCACAGGGAGCTGTCTCCACCTAGCTGGTGGCAGAAATAGACACAGGTGTGCTCTGCACAGCGTGCTGGAGGTGCTCGGGTTCGGGTAGGGATGGCCTTGTGACTGTAGGGTTTACCTATCACTTGGCTAATACTGCCAACTTGATAGGATCAGAAATCACACGGGAGACAAGCCTCTGGGTACATCCATGAGGAATTAATTGTCTGGGTTAAATAGATGAACTGAGGCACGAAGAATCACCTTAATGGCGAATGGTGCCACTCGGTGAGCTGGTGTCTCTAGCTTAACATAAAGGAAAGAACTCTCTGAGCCAAGCATTCATCTTCCTCGGCTTCCTGACTGTGGGGGCAACATGGCCAGCTGCCTCATGCTCCTGCCAGCGGAATGTAAGAGACTCTAGCCTTGAAGAGTGTATAAACCCTTCCTCTTTTAGATTGCTTTGCCAGACATTTAGTCACTAAAACACCTCCCTTCTCTCAAAAACTCTGTTCTAGAGGCTGGAGAGATGGCTCAGCAGTAAGAGCACTGGGCACTCTTCTAAATGACCAGGGTTTGATTCCCAGCACCTACATGGTGACTCACAATTGTCTGTAACTCCTGCACCACAGGGCATCCGATGCCCTTGTCTGACCTCTGTAGGTACTGCATAGGTTCAGTGCATGGTTGTACATACAGGTTAAACATAATAAAAATAAAATAATAAAATAAAATATTCTGTGTCATCCTAAATAGAGTTGGCATCAACGTCAGAGCTTCTTGCCCATCACAATCCTCCTCCAGTATCAGGCTTGGTGGCTAGGCAGGATAACACTCAAGCAGATATTGCCCTGGCCCCAGGGACAAATAGGAAAGGTTAATATCCATTGATGAAAGTGACTCTTTCCCAAAGCCACAGGCTTGTTCAGACCTGGGCACATGGCCCATATAGGTCGCTGAAGCCTGAGAGGGATGCAGGGTGGGGGAGGGGTACTCCTCAGGCTTCAAGGATGTCTTTTCTTTTGCAAAAGCCTTAGCTGTGAGTTGACTGGAGATCTGTGCAGACAGGACACTCACAGGGGCTGGCGTGAGGCTGAGGCCCTGGTGAAGAAGCAATGCTATCCAGGCAAGCCCGACACTGATGCTTTTGGGGGACTGGAGCGAAATAGCTGCAATCTGTCCTAGAAGAGCCTTGTTCGGGATGCCCCCGAGTTAAGTGACAGACAGATCAAGTCATCACCCTAACATTTATTAAATATCACTACGCAGCAGACTCCTTCCGAGGTGAGTAACGTACGTTGTCATGTAATTCTCCCAGAGACCCTGTGCTCATACCTCCACCGTCTAAAAGTAGACAGGAGCAGTCAAATCACTTAGGCAAAGATCACACGGGTAACAGGAGGTGATGTGGGAGGACCATGGTCCTAGCAAGCCATCTCTGCTCCATCCCTTCCTTGTCTGCTGATCTGAGATCCAGACTCTGCTTCCTGCTCACCCTTTCTGGTGAGCTTGACTTCTGGGACCCTTGCTGGAGGGAGAAGAGTGGACTGGGGTGTTGGTACCCCCAATCCCCACTTGCTATGTTGGGCCAGACAACTGCTCTTAAGAATTCTGCACCTTTTCCTTCCTTTGCACCTCCAGTTCTGGGGTATGCTTAGCTT
Organism: Micromys minutus; assembly: GCF_963924665.1. NCBI lineage: Eukaryota > Metazoa > Chordata > Mammalia > Rodentia > Muridae > Micromys > Micromys minutus. Next base: position 16,524,214 of record NC_137962.1, read on the forward strand.
TCTATGGTGCTAATTCTGCTGGCTTTCCTAAAAGAGCCCACATGCTTGTAAACAGCCCTTGCCATACATCCCGTGTGAGCACACCATCTGTTTCCTGGTGGAACCTGGTCTGTGTCGAGGCACAGGAGGGATAAATTGGAGAGTCATTAACATAAATACAAACATTAGCGCTACAGGTATCTGGGAGATCTCCCAAGGAGAGATAGTGGAGGGATGAGGGCTTCCCATTACTCTTGACAGACATCAGAATGGAGGGGCGGGCAGTCAGGCAGGAGAGAGAATGCTGGGAAGGTAGGAACTTGGCTGTGCTACCAAGAAAAGGCAGAGTGTGGGCACACTGAGCTGTCCACTGGGGTAGGGACCAAAGACAAGCAGATTTACAAGCAGGAGATGGAAAGGGGGAGATGGATCAGGCTTAATCAGGGAACTGAACCTGCAGACAGGAGGAAGCTACACAATCAAAAAGGCAGCAGTGGGCTGAGTTTCCTTTCTGCTCCTTTGCCACAGCTCTGTTCTGGGAGATGGGTACCTGTGACCTGAACCAAGAGTGTCTGGGCCTTATTTCTCCTTCAGTATACACAAAAGGAAGCCAGGCAAGAGAAGTAGAGGACACAGTTGCTTATTCTGCCCTCCTATCTAATTTCTCTCTAGACCTCAGTAGGGTGCCTTAGCCAATATGGAGGGATTCAAGGATGGACTAAGGACAGGAAGAAGCAGAGGGATGGGAGTAGAGGCTCCCGCAGAGGGGACAAGGCCAGCGTGGGCACCAGTGGAAGTGTTGAACAGTGACCAAGTCCAGAGTCCTGAGTGTGGGATGCCTGAGGAGAAGTGCAGTGGGGTCAGGGGAACAAGGTAGCCATCAGGAAGAAGGAAGACACCCACAGGAGCTCTGTGGTTATGGTACCTCAGCTTGGTGCTTACTGGCCAGGGAAGTAATGTTAGCACAGGAACCTAAGAGCCAAGAGGATGGGAAGCTTAAGACTGACAGGCTTGAGCTGATGGCCAGGGTCAATAGTTCTAGGTACAGAGAATATAAAGGAGGGTAGACCTTAAGTGACAGAATCATAGTATGTCATCTACAGCCCTGTAATGGCAAGGGTCCTGTCTATGGTCAAGGGCTTGAGCCAGAGGAATCTCTGAGGCAGGAACTGATACCCAGCCCGATTCCTTGAGGTCATGCTACCCTTCTGAGAACTCACTGCAAACTGGCAGCTCTACCTTTGTCATTCTTTGTTCTCAGCATCTCTTCCTGAAGCCTTCTTGCAAGGCCCCTTGCCTTGGGCACTGCTCAGTGAGAAGTGGGGGATAGCGTATCAGATATGAAGGGAGGGATGAAGAGAATGGAAAGGAAGGAAAAGAAAGCAGAGTTTTCCATAACATGTCAGCTGAAATAGAGGACAGTGTTCAATGGGGAAGTACTGTTGACTACCAGCTCCTTGCTGCCCTAGCCTTCCCCATGGTTCTCCACTTAGGTCACATCCAACATGTACTTTTGACCACATCTCAATTCCCCTGGCCCCCAGATAAGAGATTTCTCCAGATGGCCCAGCATCTGTTGTACCTAAGAACTTCAGAACAAAAGGACTGGATTTAGGACATCTGCAATATCTTCTTTCCCATTAGGTCACAGTTTCTTCAAGGGATGTGGAGTATACTGGGACAACATTATAAAGAATGGATTCACAACTTACAGACATCTTATGCCACTTTTGACCTCAGAACTTGTCTTCCACACTAGACTCAGATACTTACTTCATTGGCCAGAATCCCCACAAATGAGGTTTGGTAGTCTCCACAGGTTCCATTAAGTTCTAGAAAGTGAAATATTCCCAAAACTTGGACCCTCCCATCCCTCTTCCTTCAGGTTCATCCATCCCAGTTCCTAGGAGAGCATCATGCAAGCTAGCTCAGTATCCTCGGGAACAGCCCGCCTATACATGGTCACACCTCTAAGGTGGGTAGTGGTTTCCAGAAGCATCGTGTTTTCTAGACATAGAAAAATGCCCATATTACATATGTGTTAGCCCTATCCCAGAGTAGGGAAACAGGGGGATTAGCTGTTAGTTTTCCTAGGGGGTTCCTCTCCTTCCCTTCCTCCTGGGTCCCTGAATCCCTGACACTTGGCTAACAGGAATGACAACAATAGATTTTTCTCATGTTAATGCAGGTACTTTCCTTGGTCTTTAGGGACCTATGCCACAGGAATTTCTGGGGTTGAGTCTTGGCTACAGATACTTTGATCTGCAGCAAGTCTGCAAGGCTATGTTCCTTCTATCCTTTGGGCCTATCCCTCTGTTTCTGAGACCCATTAATTGAGTCTTCTCAGGAGACAGATGCAGCAGTTTCCCCTGGGTAGAAGGTCTCAGCACTGGGAACCAGGAGCTCAGAGACAAGCAAATTAAAATCACTTGCCTTCGCAGACATGCAAGGACAATCTTAAGGTGGGAAGGGCCTGTCAGGTGTGATCCACCTCTGCCTGTCTCATCTGTAGCCCTTCTGTCCAGGGCATGTGCATAACTCATGTTTGAGACTGCAGGGCATGGGCTATTTGAGTCCTTGTGAAGAATTAGATGGTCTTGGGGTTGTTAACTGATTGAGTTTCTCTATATAAAGGCCTCTGTTGATTCTTACGCATAAGTGGGGTTAATAAACTCTCTGTTGCTGTTATTTTGCCAAATAATGAATGAAACCTGAAATCTAAAGGCTGGTAGCCTGACCATCGGGGTCAGAGGTTACATAGAAGCTACACCCCTGCCTCTCCGCTTCACTGGGTCATCAAGGAACCCAAGCGGTAACAATTAAACACCTATTATAAGCCACAAGGGCCATTCTGCCCTGGCAAAGGAAAGGACCTAGACTCCACTTTCAAGGGAGGTGAGGAGAACATATATGTGTAGTTCAGGGCCGTGTCTGGGATTTTTGGAAGTGATGCTCTAGCCAAGGATCCTGTAAAGAGGGAGGAAATTATGAAAACGGAGGAGAAGTATGGCAGATGAGACAGGTAAACAGGAAGCTGCTCCTTCTAAGAATGAGGAAGCCCAAGCTCAGGGCAGGTTTGGGAGTGAGGGGGATGAGGCAGGAGCCATCCCTCATTCTGAAGATCTGGGGACCCCACCCTGAGGTAGCTATGTCCTGACATCTGGGGCCCCAGGAGCAAATGACTCTGAAATGCTGTGATGGCAGTTGTCCATGGTGATGACGTTTGTTCCTAAGAAGCCTGAGGTATTACATGAGGCACGAACAGGGAGCTGGGGCTGGTTGGGGTGTCTAAAGAGAGCAATGGTGACCATCATGGAGGGTTGACAGTGACGGGAGAGACTGGCAAGAGTGGTAAATATTTCTTCATAGAATAAGAGCAGGTCCCAGCAGGAACCTTGACTGCTTAAGGAAGAGGCACAGACAAATAGGTAGGAGGGGTGGGAGTCAAAGGCACTTAGCCCAGAGGTTGGGTAAAGCAGTAGACACTCTACAAGGCTTGAAGAATGGTGGTTCTAGAGGGCCAAAAGCCATGTGGGGCCCAGAGGAGCTAGGAGTGTCTGAGGTCAGAGGGAAAGTGCTTTTCTGTGAAGCATTCTGGGGAGATGGTCAGGGAGAAAGGGCAGTGTGGTGCAGTGGTTGTGTAGGATTAGAGCTACAGTTTCTAGAAAAGTAAGCTGAAGTCAAAGTCCTGGGATTGTTTCTTATGTGATGAAGATCTGGGCTTGTTAAATACAGATACAGAAAATATCAAAGAGGGCACTCATTTTAGAAATATTTTATTGTAAATGATAAGTGTGGAGGTGAGTGCAGGTGCTAACGGAGGTCAGAGAGGGAGGATGCGCCTTGTTATTTTGTTATAGGTGGATATGAGCCACCTGAACTGTGTGCTGGGAACTGATTCTAAGTCCTCTGGAGGAGCAGCAAGAACTCTGAACGAACGAACCATCTCAGCTTTTTAGATGCAGCAGAAAAGAGACAGGTCCCCCCTACACGGAGGCTGAGTCAAGAGGACATAAATTGACTTGTGATGTAATACTCAGTAGCGCCTGTAATCCAAAAACCACAACCCTATTGTTAGTTGAGGTCTCACATAGGTGGGTGGCTGCTCTCACACAAATATCTTTTCAATAGCTTCCATCATCCTGACAGCAGGAACTTCAGCACCAAGGACAGGTAACAGCACTTGGTGACTTTCCGGCTGGATGACCTTGAACTCAGTTCTCTTGGAATACAAGATGTCCAGATTTACCAGTGGGTAGGATCTGCTAAGCCCTCCACCAACTAGCCATTACTGTACAGGGCCATGTGCTTCGTGTCCTGTGAACCAGATGCCAACCCACACCCTGCCCTGGCTCAGACCCAGGCACCAGCAGAGAAAACTCAAGCAGGTGCCAGCCCTGAAGTGGGCCTGGAACCCGAATTCACATTCACCATGTGCTGTAGAAACCATCAAGGCAATAACTCAATTTAAGGGATGAACAGTGTTCCAAGACCCCAACAGAGTAGGTTCATGACCCTGGGGGAACAATCCAAGAGTCAAATATAAAACCTTAATGACAACAAGAAACTAGTGGGAATCTGCTGAAAACAGACATGCTCCCAGCTTGCTGAAGCCAAAGCAATAGACTGAAAAAGATGGATGCCCTTGACCCCACCATGAGGATAAAAGACAGACCATACTTCATGATGAAAACGTCATCATTAGAAGTTAGGAGGGAAAACCTTCCAAATTAAAACCCAGCACAGAATAATAAAGTTGCAACTTTATTGCAATAAGGAGAAGATAAATTCATGAAATTGGAGATCAACGGATAAGAGAGAAGGCCAAGGCTGGTCTCTGAAAAACATTCATTAAAATAAAAATGTTAAAGCTGCAGAGATGGCTCAGAGGTTAAGATGGCTTCTCTTCCAGGTGACCAGACTTTAATTCCTGGCACAGCACTTCTAAACATCTGTAATGCCAGTCTCGGGGTCTGATGCCCTCTTCTGGCCTTTGAATGCACTGCATACATGTGGTGCAAGGAAAAAAAAAAAAACACAAACAAAGCAAAACAAAAAACCAAATAAAATCTTCAGAAAGATGTTTTAATAAAACGAGGATGTAGGTCATGGTGAGACATTTGTACAGTCAACAAAGGTCAAGGCCGGTGGACAGAGCTGTCCAGTGGACAGGGTTGGACAGGGGATTGAACTATAGTTGTGAATTGTAATGAGAAGATTATCAGAGTGTGTAAGGGGCAGTGGACTGGCCTTGTGTCCTCCTTTGACAAGAACAACTTGTGACCATTCGCGTAGTGAAATTACAAATAGATGCCAGAGTATCCTTGCCATCCCAAATCCATTAGACCCCTGAATGGTGAATTCAAGTTGGATTTATAGTAACTTGGTTGTAGCTCATTTGTTCTGACCTCTTCAGCATAATGTTGACAGATAAAAGAAATCCCCCCCAAAGGACACACACATCTGCCTTCACTCCTATGAAGCAACAGCCTCCTAAGTTACACACAGAGGGAGTGAAGGACACAGCAAAGAAAATGATGATTTATGGCAGGGTCACAGGGGAGAGAATTCTGTGATCCCGAGGCTCAAGAAACGCTCCCATTGTCTAGTCCCCTGGAAATGCTGTGGACACTCAGGTCTCCGTGGGTGTGTGGATACGCCATACTCTGGGCATACGATGCATTTTAAGCTGTTCCGTTGATTAATGAACAGTGTCTCCTTGAACAGTGGGAAAGAATTACATGTACACCAGAACTTTCTGGAAAGCCAACAACCTTAGCTCATGCACAATATCACCCTTTCTTTGAAGCAGGTGCAGAAACACTTGGAAAATGAGCCAAGATGCCAAATTTTTTTTTCTTTGGACAGGAGAGAGGCAGAGGCTGTTGGCAATGGCAGGATAGTACAGTGGGTTAAATGCACACAGGGGCACAAGGGAAAGTGGGCTATGCCAGAAAACCAAGTCAGCAACATCCTTAATTCCATCCTCCCACCTTAAGGGAAAAAAAATCTTTTTTTCTAGAGTGGACAGAGAACAGCGATTGAAGCTCTGTGAATGGAAATGCTTCTGGGGATGCCTGGCAGCCTAAAACAGTTCTGTAGAACACAGCTGAAGTAACATTACCGGACAGAAAGAGAACGGTGCAGGCAGGTCAAAGGACCTGTCCTTCCCCGGTGCCATCAGAGGAGTGCCAGGGGCCTGCCAGTTACTGCTCTATTTCTGAGATTCCAAGAAGGAATATGTCATCCTGTAGCACTGTCAGGGAGAAGAATTATACTACAGAAGTGCAAAAATAACACAAGTCTCTGATTCCTCGTCCCCGGTGAGAAATGCTAGAGGATGTCAGAGCCAGGCGTGCAGACATCGGAGGGGAGTCCAGCCCGTGCTTCCAGAGGGCTCTCCATGGGAGATGAATGGAAGGCTACAACTTAAAACAAGCCAAGGGAAGGATGGACAATGGTGAAAGTGCGATCCAGCCGGGAAACTGTAAACAGATAGTTGGGGACTGAAGCCCTGGGTGTGTCCATGAGTTGCCAGAGGGTGAAGGACAGAGGAAGCTGGGATGACAATGGGGTGCAGAAGCCTGTCAGGGAACTGAGAGCTACCAGAGAGGAGCAGGAAAGACTGGGACGGGAACCAGGCTGGGCATAGCAAGAGCGTATCTGAGACCCATGGTGGGCAGATCGGGTCCTTATACCCAGAGTGCCTATGCCGAGGGGAAAGAATCCGAGTAACAGCTGTGTCTGTGGGTCCTGCAGCACAAATGGTGGCTGTGTCTGTGTGAGGAAGAGCCTCAAAGCAAGCTCCATGTTTTCCCTCAGCCGGTCATGGGCCCTTGTGGCCAGTATCTGTGGGGTCACACCCACGGTATTTTCCACCTGTCTCCTATGACTTCCATCTGCCTGCCGTGCCTCCCCCGCTTGCCTCCCATGACTTCCACCCTGCCTCCATATTGGCACAGACCTCTTGGAGGACGGGAGCCAGGCCACCCTCCCAGACCACCCAGCCGGCCCTCTGCTAACCATCAATTACTCTGTCTGACTGGATGGATTTTCTGGCCTGTGTCGTCAGCACTCCCAACTTTTCCCAGGGGCCAGAGGTCAAAGCTGAACCAATTAATTTGAACTTGTCATTCCGCAGTTAATAACTTCCCGACACCAAGCTCCTTGGGCGGCTTCACCGGCAGGCTGATGGATTGATGATGTTTTTCTATGGTTTATTGTGTTTTTCTTCTGCCCTGTTACAGGGTGGAGGTGGGGAGGGGAGCTGGGAGGGGGTTCCCCAGGGAACAATTAAGGATCTTTGCTTCTGTGCCAGATTTAAGATCCCAGTGAGTCACACCTGTGAGCTGGATTAGCTGGGGGACACCATGGCACCCCCTTGCCATTCGAGGTGAAAGGTTGAACTGCTGCTTCCTTCTGGGAATCACCGCTTCCATCTGCCGTCGCAATGATAGGAACATTTACATATTTTAAAGGTCAGACTGAAGGCTGAGTATGAATGCGTACAGGCTCTTTGCTGGTCTGTGCATCAGAAAAGGAGATGGCAGAGGTGGCTATTGGTCACCCTCAAGCTAATTCAAGGATCATTAATAGGCAGAGAGAGCGAGAGGGAACCAATCCTGGGAGCTCCCCGCAGCAGCGCCACCTTCAGGGCAGATGCCTGGGAGAGCCTGCCCCTGGGAAGGAGCCAAAGCTCACTTAGCAAGAGGCCATAGTGGGGCCCTCATTCTGCTATCTGGGCACTCCTCGGTGACATGTGTCAAGATGCCTGTAGATACAGTGTGAGTCTCAGGGTGACTCAGATAAGTGGACGGTCTAGAGTCATAAAGCACTGCTCTTTATTAAATATAGAACAGTAATACAGGGATAATATAACAAACACAGTATTGTAATGAGCCAGGGGGCTAACCCTCCATTCTTCCTCTCCGATGTTATTGATAGCAGCACCTATGGCCCTAAGGTACAGAGCTGAATGTCAGAATACTGTTAAAGTTTTTTTTTCCCCCTTCTTATGTTAGCACATGGATCTTAGGCTCGGGACTTGCCCAAATTTCTTCCTTCTATAGAACCTTTAAGGTGCTTAATTAATTTATTTAAAATGGTTACTAATTTCTCTGTTCAAATACCCGCCTCTGCATGTTTTTGCCTGATTTGGCGCAGCCCCCTCCTTTGCCTCTCGCTTTGTGTGTCTCCCCTGCACTGCCTTCCCTCCTAACCCCAGATGGGATGCGGCTTCCTGCTCTAAATGATGATTTATGCTGCACTGTGTGTGCAGGGCTCTGCAGTCGCATTGGCTTCCACCTGCCTAACCTCGTTTGATGCTCCGGGGGAAGCCCGAGGGAAGGCAGAACGGGACTCAGTGTGCACTCCACAGAAGGCAAGGGGCTCTGGAGGAGGAAATGGATCCTCTGGGCCCTCCCAGCAGATCCCAGGAAGACTGGAAAGTAGCCAGAGCTGCAAGGCTGCCTCGTGCCAGTGCCTAACCTAGAGCTAGGCCTGCAAATGGCACTTAGCACGTTGTAGGGCTTTTGGCCTGCCTCCAACTGACCACAGGCAAAAGGGGAAAGCCTGGGGGCTCCAACCTGTCTCCATCTCATAGTGTGGCTATGTTCAGAGACCAAGGTGGGCAGCACAGCATTGGAAGACCAGCTAGTATGGGATACTCCTATGAATCTGGTCCCTCATTGCTATATGGGATGTCGGGACAGAGCCCATGGACCTTGCTGTGGCCCCATAGCATGATGTCCTGCACTCGAAAGGCCTTTAAATACCATTTGCTTCTGAACACAGAGCCAAAAGGAGTCACCAGGCTGGCTAGCTTACTGTCTAAGCCCTTGCCTTGGTTGCAGCGCTTTCTCTCCATTCCTTTGCTGACCCAATAGCCCACGGTCAGGAGTTTCATTTCCACGCAGGAAAAAAGAAGAGTGTGGAAATTTGGCTCTTTCCCCACCCCAGCCAAGCAACTGCTCAGAAGAGGACCCTTCACAGAGGGGTCCAAAGAATATGTCTAGCTGGGGCTTTACCCCTGGGAACGAATAGAATTTAGTTCCTAAGCAACAGGCAAGACCAGTGAGGAGTCTCAAGGCCCTTTTAGTCTGAGAACAGCAGCAATGTCAGCTGTATGGACTAAAAGCACTCAGGCCTAGGCTAGACCTTCTCCCTGACTTCACTCGGATGATCTGGCTGCTGCAATGGAAGCCACAGGAATGTTTCCTCTGCTTTTCTCAAGCCAGGATGACTGGCAAGCTATATGGCCTCGTTGGGCTCTTTGGGCTGAGTTGAGAATGGCCTCCAAAAACAAGAGCATCCGAGCTGGAAGCCAGCCAAAGACAGACAAGATGGAGGCAGTGTTCCTCAGAGATGTACTGCTACCCGCCATGGTCTACCAAACACCCTCTGAGTCAATGGATTCTTTCAGGCTATCCTTCAAAAAGTCACTAGTGTGATCAGGCCTTCCTCCTATAGGTCTGAAAACACCAAATTAGTTGTTTTCAGGAACCAAATACTATCCATTCCCAAGGGTAAAATCTCAGCTAGATATATTCTTCAATAGAAGGGTCCTCTTCTGAACACTTGGCACTGGGTGTTGGCTGAACCTTTGCAGCCTCTTGGGGCCTTATCATTGGGGATGAGTTGTCATAGGCCAAAGAAAAGCCACACCATCTCAGGACATGTGTCCTTCTGCTGACTTCAGTGGGTCAGGGCTAGCCTGGGACCAACATAGAAATGACCCCTAAATCCCCAGTGGTGGCAGGGGGCTAGCTTAATTATCACAGGGCTAAGGGGTCATGGGAAGCATTTGAAAGAGCACTGGAGCCATCTTAGCTAAAAATCTACTGTATCTTCAGGACTCCACAAAGATCTGCCTACCCAATGACTGCAACGCATCAGAACTAAGAGACAACAGATGATACCATTCCATCCACACTCTGTGCACCAGGGGAGGGCCAGAAAGAGACCTCTCTGCCTTGAGGAATGGGCAGATAAACCTCTCCAAACGCTATGACCCTTAACATAGTTCCTCATGTTGTGGTGACCTCTAACCATAAAATTATTTTCGTTGCTGTTATCTAATAGAAGTATCTGTGTTTCCGATGGTCTTAGGAGATCCCTGTGAAAGGGTCATTCAGTTCCCAAAGGGGTCCAGACTCACAAGGTGAGCATCACTGGTCTCGTGTCCCCAGAGGCCATGCCTTGCCCACATTCCAGTCCCCATGAAGTTCTGACACATTCCATCTTGTCCATTCAGACACATTCTCTGGGAGCCTTCAGGTTCCAGTCCAATACATATCAGACCAGTGGTTATTTAAAACCCTGCAGTTAAAATCCACATGATGGCATATTGGTCTGATAAAACTTTGTGTTTTCATTCTGAGAAGCTCACTCCAGGGTCATTCGCCCTGGAATTTCAGAACTTTGCTTGGCCAACTTCTGCGTACTTGTGCATGGTTCTAGAAGTTTCTCGAGGCAGAGGCCTTGACCCGAGCTGATGGTGTGGGAGTGGGATGCGGGTGATAGCAGGTAAGCAGTGGGCTGATGGCTGGCTCCTTCCACCCCCACCTCTTTCCCAGGTGTTTATGAGTCCTCAAGGCCCCCCGAACCTGCTTCTCATCAATGCATCCTGCATGTCAGACTCTCTTCCCAGAGGCAGCTCAGCAGCGCGATGAAAACCACCTCGGGGCTTTTCGTGAGCTGCACAAAGGAGTCAGTGGTGGGGAAGTCACAAAAACTCTATGTGTGTGTCATCAGTGAGCCTAATTAGAGTCGCACTGACAGCCCTGGAGATGGTACCAAAAAGGCCAGAGTGGGCAGGGAAGAGTCATGGGATCCCAGCTCAAAGAAATCGGCTCTGAGAACATGAGCCCCATGGAGGTCCACTCCCCAGAGCTGCTGTGAACATCCGGTCTGGTTGTCTCCACCTCCACAGGAAGCTCACCTTACCTCACAGCCTTTGTGAGTACCACCCAGGAGGGTGGCACGGGGCTGATACTTGGTCAGTGTGGCTGACTTGTACCGTGAACGTGAGAAGACAGAAGCTGGGGCGAGTCTGGTGGACCTACCTAGTTCACCAGGCACCCCACATGCCTCTCAGCCCTCGGTGAGCCTCACTGGTTTGCTTAAATAAGGAGGCTGATCAGACATGGAAGGAAGCTCTAATACTAATTAATCCTCTGTGTCAGAGGCGCTAGGCTGACAGGAGCTGCAGAAATCAGAAGGTACACCTTTTTAAAGAAGGCCCATCTCATTGTGAAGCTGAGGTTGTGGAGATTTGGGGGCACCCAGTGACCCCCCAACTTCTCTCTGAGCACCTGTCTTGGCCCGGGCTGCTCGGTTCAAGTGGTTCTGGCTTGTGTTCCCCACCCCACAGAGGTCACAGGCTCAAAGTCTGTAACAGGGGCTCAGCTGGATCCCAACGGGGGCATAGGAGGTGGACTAAGGTGAGCACGGAGGACACTCTCTCCAAACCCTGGAGTGCTGGCCTTCAGACCTCGTCAGGATCTGGGGGCATTGAAGAAGGTCCCGGGAAACTTCTATAACCATGCTACAGGGTTCCCACATGTGACCCTAATGGGGGCTGCAGAGAAGGGGCCTGGGCTCTAAAGTCTATCTATCATTCCTTCACTACTGTCTGACACTTTCCTTCGATCTTTCTCACCCACTATCTCCCATCCTGGTTGCTCAACCCGGATGCAGCTGACCTGGTCGTTGTCAGAGGACCATCCTACTGACAAACTTGATCACTGAGTCCAGCATTTGGCCTTGACCCCCATGCACTGAAGCCTTTATTCCTACCTAGATGAGATAGCAAAGTGTCCCTAAACCCTGCTAGTGCCCTGGGGGCTATGCCACTGAGAACCTTGGCTTAGCCTCATTTTTATTGTGGTAACACACATCTCTGCAAAGCTCCCGGAGTGAGCCACGAGTAACAATAGCAAACACGTGGTCTCAGAGCCTGTCCCGGGCTGTCACACTCATTAGTTCTTGTAAGACTCGCAGCAGCCTACGAGGTGGGAATTACTGTCACCCCCCCTCTTTACATGCACCAAAAAAAAAAAAAAAAAAAAAAGCAGGAGTCATTTTGGTATGTGGCAGAATTTTAAGTGCTTAACTATATGGGCCTCAGTCCTGGTTTATCTTTTGTCAGGGCTGGAAAGGCTCCAGGGGCAACCTTGAAGGGTCAGGTCTGATTTGGCGGCAGTTACCGTGAGACCCTCCAGCTACGGTGTGTGGCCTTTCACCTACACACAGTTCAACAGGCATTCCTGAGAGCCCTCTTTTCTACCCGACCCCACCGTGTCTTATGACAGTTGGAAAGGGGGAAAGGAAAACCCGTACCAGCTAATTGTAGGTTCTGCAGAAGTAGAGTTCGAGGCGTCAGCATTGAAACCAGCTTATTATCGATCAGCAAAGACAAGCCTGCACACGGCCGGCCTTTGTTGTACGACGGCTGACATCGTCGCGTTGTTTTTCAGCTGCTAATTCCTTAAAGACTGAGACAATGGTCGTTTAATATCGTTTGCTCAAATGAACAGTTCCCCCAGCAAATAATAATAATAAAAAAATGTCCCCAAGAAGCCAATTAGACTCTGCAGCTTGTACCCAGCGACGGCCTTTTTAATAGACGCCCTTTTTACAAGCACAGCTGTGTCACCCAGATGAAAAATTGGCCCCCCTTTTGCTGCTGATATGTAAATAAATGCAGGCGATTGCATATGTAATAGCTCTCTTCCATCAACTGGCTTTAGAAACCCGGTAGGAATACTTCAGATAAAGGAGCAATTTGTGGAAGAGATTTTTCTGAAGAGACTGAGGAATGGTGGAGGGAGGGGGAAGACGAGGGATGATAGGGGTCAAGCAGTGTGTCAGAGCCCAGGAGAAAGCACAGCTTTCCAGGAACAAGTGTATCTGCCAGGACTTTGTTTGCACGGATGCTGGAAAAAGCATTCGGTCATAGCATTCTCAGGGGGGTGCACACACCTCCTCAGGGTCTCCAGGCCCTGAGATCTCTTCTCTACAAGTTCACATGTTCAGTGTTCTCCATGTATATCCAGGGGTTTAGGGACCTCTGAAGTCTGGGTTTGCATCCTAAATCAAGATCACAAGAGACTTTGGGGGAAGGGAACCCCACTGGGGCCATTCTGCCTCCCAGGGACACGTAGCAATGTCTGGTGGTATTGCTAGAGAAACAGTGGCCTCTCTTGGGTACAGGCCAGGACTATTTCTCTACATACTATCATACAGGGCAGCTCTGCTAACAAGGAGCCACCTAACCTTGGTCTCTGTGCTAGGGATGAGACACTGGCTGTAAGGGACTTACAGTGGACCCCACACAGTGTCCTTCCAACTACTTTGCCCTTGTATACCGGGGAACTGAAGCCCAAAGCAGGACAGAGGATTTTGCTTATGCCCAGGTCTTGATGTTCACAGAGATAGGTCAGATTCAAGCAGTGCAACCAGCCAACCTCCTGGCTCAGCGGGTATCCATAAAGGCCCTTGGTGACTTGGGCAAGGGCCCATGAAGCTTTAATAACCTTGGTTGTGACTTGGAAGGAACGACTACTCACTGGCTTCAGAACATGCAGTGGCCTTTAGTGTTTTTTGAGGTAGAGGAAGAACAGGCTAGCACATGCCTTCCTATTTGGCCACAGGGTCAGACACAGCCTGGCCACAGCTTTACTGGAAGATGCTAAGGCCACCTGACACGGAAAGGGTAGCCAGAATGGTCAGCTGGAAAGGCTTGACTAGGAAGCAAACATCTCAGAGAACCACAGGAGCTTGGAGTCAGGAGGAGAAGAAGCAGGAAGAGGAGGAGGTGGAAGAAATTAGCTGAGCATAGGAATGGGTGGATGCTAGAAAAGAAAAAGTGCTTTGGGGGATACCAGCAGCTGGACAGTTGGGCATATCCTAGCAGGAGTCATTCCTCTAGTGCTCTCGGAGGTTGCAGAGAGAACCAGGCAGCAAAGTCATAGTGGACAGGGTCATCTCAGGGAGGGATCTTCCAGTAATAGAGCCCCTGGCTACTGGAAAGAGTCAAAAGTCCCTGTATTTGGAACCCCTGCCTGCCCATCTGGCAGCCTGGCCATTATACACTGGAGGCCTGGCCTTAGCGGCTGCTCCCTGGAGTTCCATCACCCTTTGTGTCCTGTGTGTTCTGTGCTAGACTCCTATGCCCATGGGGCCCCATGGAAATCCTTCCAGGCAGCCTTGTCAGTTAAGTTCTGAGCACCATGACCTTGGGCCTCTGTCTCTGTCTCCTCCAGTCTCTCACCTCCACAAAACCTGAAAGATGCAATATCGGGGCCTCCCACTTCCTCAGACAGCAGGCAGGGTGTTCTGGAGCCCCAGAGCCCGTCCTGTGGGTTGCTCCCTCACCCCAGGCCTGGGCTGCCCTGGCATGGCTCCTCCCCACCATTCCTTGCTGTCCTTTCGAATTCTCTTTGTGTGCTTTTCTTCTGACAAATGCCATGTCACTCAGAAGCCCCAAGAACAGACAAGAATCAAGGTCCCATTCTCTCCATCCTGCTCCACTAAGGCCACTGCAGAGATGAAATGGCACCTGCCCCATTAGCTTGTTTTCATTAATCTCATGCAAACACGGGGCAGTGTGAATGTGTGTGTGTGTGTGTGTGTGTGTGTGTGCGCGCGCGAACGCGCGTGATGTATGTCTGTTTGGATGCGTAAATATGTACTGTGCAGCCTTCCTTTTTTTTTTTTAAACCAGAATGGAATCCCACGGTCTCTGTCCCCAGAGACTCTTGGCTCACGTAATAATCTGCAGAGGCCATCATTTGGGTCAACGTACCATGCTGGGCCTCATCCATTTTAATAGCTGCATAATAGCATCTTGCCAGGCCCTGCGCACATCTTTATCACTGCTGAGCAGTGAGCTTCCTGGGAAGGATAGGCCTCATTCAGCTCTAGTGACCTCAACAAGATGTGTGTGTGTGTGTGTGTGTGTGTGTGTGTGTGTGTGTGTACCACAGGTTCAGATGAAAGGACAGCATCCTTTTAGGTGCTGTTCCTTACCTACAGGTCTTGACTTTTCTACAACTTTATAGCAGCTTCTTACATCCATTATGGAGCTGTGAGCTCACAGAACCTTCCTCGAGGCATGGGACTGAATGAAGGTTTACTCAATGAGGACTGTACTGGCCTGCCCTGGAATTTTGAATATGGCATTTTCCTTTCATGTACTGACTACAGCCACTGTGACAAATTGCTATACTGAGTGGTTATACAGAAGACATTGAAACCTCAGCAGTCTGGAGGTTAAAGCCCAAGATGAAGGTTGCCAGGGCAAATTCCTTCTGAGGCTTCTGCCCTTGGCTGTGGTCATCATCTTTGCCCTATCTCCTTGAAAGTTCAGTCCCTACACTTCTGCATTCTGATATCCCATAGGATTAAGGACACCCTGTTGACCTCTGAACAATCTTGGCAAAGGCCCTATATCTAGTTGGTTCCGAGTTACTGTTGGGGTTTGTGTCTGAATTGGGAGACATGGTTTAGCTCTTGTCAGTGTCCCCATGTGAACAGATGTCTAGATCCCCTTTATCATGAAGATTTGTCTAGGAGTACCACAATGTCTTTAGGGTAAGACACACATATTGAAACAGGAATTCTAAGCTTCCTGGTTCTGGCCTAGCTGTGCCCCAGAGAACCATCACCCCAATGAAGAGTGCTGTGTTCTAGAGTGCATGGTGACAGGGTTTCTTCCTCAGACTTTTCTATTTTCTAACCTCTTGACCATCTAGCAACAGGTCTAGGAGGAGGATTGGACCAAGGGCTCTGATGATAGTCTTGAGTATCCTCTCCTGCCTCCCCAGAGCCTATACAGGCTTCTTGAACATGAGGCACCCATTCCTACTCATCCATAGTACTTGCCTCCTGCATCCCCCTGATGGCTGTCACATACCATGTGGATGTCATAAGCCACACAGTCATCTCCTGTTCTCTCTTCCCTGACAGCTGACAACTGTGTCGTCAGATCCAATTACAGCTGTCACTCGATACCAGGGTGTCATAAGGGAAGCAAAGTTTAAAAGGGCCTGCAGCAGCAGGGGCCCACCTGCATGCAGATCTGCCAGACTCCAAGCTACTCCCATTGGCCCCCATCAATCCTGCCCAGACTCATTTTTTTAAAGACAACCTAGAAAGTGTGGTCCCTAAAAGCCAGTCCAGCCCTCCGGCTGCTTCTACCAAGTAAGAAGATGAAATGCAAACTCACTCTGCATGCAGCAAGCTGGCAAGCAATCTCCTCCAACTTGTTTGTGGGTCATGGGGAAATTGAGGCAATGCTGAGATGGCATTGCTTACTCTGCCTCCCTTAGAAACCTGAATCCCAGCAGCTCCTGCCTACCTGTCTTGATGGCCGTAGTCATTGCTACAGTCCTGTAAGAGCCTAGCCACTGTTTGAGCCCTTGACATGACCTCACAACTTTCTTTATCATGGTGGCCCTGGGACATGGTGCCTCTTGTCAGAAGTAGGCAACTTGCTTAGGGCCACACAGTAGGTTGACCACAGCTGGAGCCCCGTCTACCTTTCAGGAACCTGAGGCATCTGTGGAAACACACCTACAGTGCCCTCAGTTGTGCAGGAGGTGACAGAGCAGGAGTGAGACTGACCTGAGGCCTTTTGAATCTTGCTAGGCGACTACAAGTCACCAGCATCCCTACTCCTCTGCAGAGCTGGCCCAGCCTCCCACTGAGCTCTGACCTAGGCAGTCGGCGACCAGGTTATCATCTCTGCCTCACCTCTTCTCTTTGGGGGCCACCGATCGTGAGGTGCTTTGGTCACATGCACTGGACAGCAGAAACAATTTGTGACCAGGTCTATCCTCTGACTGCCTGAGAAAGGACAGTCAGTGAGTTCTGACTTTAAATTCTCTGCACAGAGGCCCTGCTAAGGCCACCTTCCACTGAGATTCACCATCAAGGTGCTCTCCACAGAAGAACTCTCCTCCCTACTCACCTGGGCTCAGTCAGCTATGTAGACTGTCCTCCTGTGTTGACATGCAAATCAGCAGGATGGAACTGTGAAGTAACCACTGGTATTTACTAAGCTTCTATGTAGCCTCCCATAGACCTCAGCTCCTTCAACCTATTGCCTGCCCTCCTGAGCAGTCCTTGATCAGCCACCCCCAGATCAATAATGAGACTCAGGCACTGAGCACTGTAGGGACAGGCCAAGGTCACATGTCTCATAAATCATCCAAGAAAGCTGCAAAGGTCTATCTGATTCTAAACCCTCTGCAGAATAGCAACTGGCTTGCAGTCCTGCAATGGGTGTGTGCAGCCTATAAGTCGGTGCTAAAAAGTACCACAGAGCTCCCTGTATGGGCGAGGTGGCTGAGTCTCCAGGACGGACAGGAAAACAGTGAATAGGAAATCAAGTATTTGGTATTGAGGGCTGGTGACCAGAGAGCCCCTTGGAACACTATCCATACATCTCTCCATCCATGCTTCTCATAGTTGCTGATCAATCCTGAGGCTCCGTCTGGGAGCTCCATCCTTATGCCCACCATGTGGCTGTAGGTCATACATATATCACAATCACCACCCTGCTGGGTCAGTCCACCAGACATAGACTAGGGAAGGACAGTATGAACCCAGTCGTCAACCCTGGTGTGTGGGCCCGTGTCCCACCGGAGACCCTATGCTCCATCCCCACAGCTCCCAAGCAGGAGTGACAGTGACCTAGGTTTTGATCCCCAACAGAACCTGTCTGATTTCACATAACAGCTTGATGGTTCAGCTCATTGAAGATGGAGTTCCCCTCTGAACACAGGCAACACATCCACCAGCAATGGTAGGACACTGTCTCAATGATCTACCTACCCAGGAGGTCGAAATCCAAGATGGCTGGGGTAGGGTGGAAAGACAGGGGAGATTATGAGTACACAGACGATAAAGAAGCCCTCACCCCAGAGTCAAGTTGAAGCCTCTCACCAGCTGAGGGTGATGAAACCCGACACAGTTAACATTTGCCGTGAAGGCTGTCAATGTGCAGACACTGTTTCTTTTACTTAGAGATATTTTTGTAAAGAAGTGTTAACATACCAGTAACCATGCTTACGGGTGTGTGACCTCCAGATACTGCTGCATTCTTTCTCTAGACATAGACTTAAACTTCCCTGGAGGTCTCACAAACAAGACTATAAACTGCTAAGCTCTACATTAAAACTTCTCAATAAACTCCAACACTGCTTCATACCAGCGTGTCCTAAAATCCTTTTCTGCGGCAAAGAATCCTCACCCGAAGCAGTCACTGGGAACTCTGGCTGCTGCGTATGACGTCATGGCGCTGCATCTCTGACTCCACCCCTCTGCTGCTGACAGTGGGCGCCCTGACCACCCAAGGGGCACTGCTGGAGCAGGTGCGTGTACTGGGTAATAGTTCGAAGAGGGGACAGCTCTGGTGAATGGCCTGAGAAAACCATTAGAGGTGTCATCCTGGGAAAGTCGGTGAGGAAGCTGAACGGGTGAGACAGGGGGATGTACCAGGAGCAGAAGCTGGAACACCTCTGCTTCCTCCGACTCTCGTTCCTGGAACAGGGTCCAAATTGAGAAGTAGGGAGCTGGGGTAGTGAGTACAGGTTAGCATCTTAGACCCTAGGTAGGTTCTGTAGTCTTCCCTGGGGTCCTTGGGTCTGGCCCGCTGCCAAATGCCTTCACATTTGGGAGCAGTACTATGGGTTAAACAGAAACCTGCTGGGAGTGCCAGGCGATGGGTGGGGCCCAGAGCAAACAACCAGGAAAAAGGCATTGACCGAGCATCACAGACACCAAAGCAGGAGGCTGAGAACGAGCTTTCCGGAGCGTTCAGTCAAGTCAGCGTGAGTCCCTGCGTACTGGCATGAGATGGGCTGAACTTACAGGATATCAGGCAAGGGCCTGGCAGACTTGGCATTGGAGGCACTATATAGACAGCTCCATCTCTCATTATGCTTCCCTCTGTACTCCCTCACCTCCCTCCCCTGAGCTAAGCAAGGCTTCCATAGAGGTGGAGCAGGCTGATGCACGTGTATTATCCCTTAGACCTACCCCTGGCCCAGGGTCTTCCAGCTGTCCCTCATCCTCTCGACCTTGACATCCAAACAGCTGAGGCCTCAAGTTCAGCTCCCGTCCCCTACCCCATACACAGAACACCCCTTCTGGTAGTTGCACTGGTGATATGAGAAGGAACTTAGGAATCCCCCATATAGAAGGCTTTTCAGGTCTGGAAAGTTCTGGATTGCCGCCTGGGACTCCTGATTCTCATGCCGTTTGTCCTCTTAGAACAATATGTTTCTGTGGGGAAAGCAGTGTCCACGCTCTCGAGCTAGTCGACACGTTGCTCAGAGACAGAAGCCGGTGACTGTGCATCAGTACACCAGGTCCTGACCCTGATTTAGGAGGCTCTGGGAGATCTTCAAAGCCGATGGATGGCACAAGGGATCCTGGGGCCTCCGGCAAGCACCCAAGCCTGGTCAGAACCTGCTGTGAGTATCTCGCTGCCGCCAACCACACACGCACACTTTTAGCTACATCAGCATTTTAGAAAATGCCAGCTCCAAGCAGGGACCCTCATGGTCTGCCATGGCTGCCAGCCATCCAATTTTTACATATTCCGGCCACCCGAGCTTCATCTGTGCACAGGAAAATGAAAAATGCCGCCATGCCCAGCAATTCTAATTTAGAAGTACTTCAGGATGAGGGGCTATCTTGACTTCCCCACTCTAAAACTCCCACCTTCCATAGCCTCTGGGGATTCCTCCAGGGACCAGACTGAAACTTCTCTAGGGACCTTGCCTTTCAAAAGTCCCCTTGTGGAGCAAGCCTTGTGCCAAAATGTTCCCTGCCTACCCCTCCCAGGCTTTATCAGATAGTGAAGGAGAACCATTGGAGGCTGCCCAAGAGGAGCTTTGAGCAAGTAAGTGGCCAGGACTTAAACACATGAGAGAGGCCTGATTAAAGCCTCACATAGACACCCTATGAGGTCACAGAGACTGGAGACAATCATGGGATGCCCAGCTGCGTAGCTCAGGGCTATCTACTGTTACAGCAGCCAAATTAGCATGTATTACTCAACCATAAACACACACACACACACACACACAGAGAGAGAGAGAGAGAGAGAGAGACAGACAGAGACAGAGACAGAGAAAAGAGACAGAGAGAAAGAGAGAGAGGAGAGACAGACTGACAGAGAGAAGGGGAGAAGGGAGGGGGAAAGGAATGGAGGATAGAGGAGGAAGAAAAGGCTCTGGCTCAAAGAATAGCTGGGAAGTCAAGTATATCTGTGTGTTTCAGTTGAGTTAGGTCCAGGAGTCCAGGTTGGCCTTGTCCCCTCTCTTACTTCATTCCCCTGTAATTAGTGAGGTGAGCTGTTCTGGGCTCATGTCCTCAAGACTGATGACATTTCAGCTCGAGCCTCAGTTACTGATTAGAGGTTGTCACCCACCCTTTGCTCGGCAGTGGGGCAGAGGTCAAGTGTAATCCTAGGCCTGATAGGGGCCTGTAGAACACCAGTGCTGGCTTCGAGGGGAGCAAAATGACAGTTTCAGACCCCATGTCTTTGTCGGTAGGTGGATGAGGTGAGATGCCAGTCTCACAGCTGAGTCTAAACATCTGCTCAGAGCCCAAAGCCACACCATCTGGAGAAGCAGAAGGGCAGGACCTGTGCCTGAGAAACTCGTGTCTGCAATGTGTCACCTGCCACTGATCAGCCCGGGCATCATGTTGAGTTCCCATCAACAAACACTCAGCGGTATGCAGGTACTGAGCTGCATATATCCGAGGTGCCCAATCCTGGCACCACATTCAACCTGCTGATCTTGATGTTAAAATGCATCCCTGGGAACTCAGATTCAAATGGTGCCAGGCTGAGGCAAGCCTGGTAGAACTGAAGAATGGAGCCAGAGTTAGCCCATTAGGGTTTCCCGAGGAGTGGTATATATGAAGAGGGTGTGGCCAAAAAGAGTGGTATATATGAACTGGTGCTGGGTCCAGGCTGACCTTTGATGGTAGTGACTCTGCTGTATGTGGGTGTGGTAGGGCACACCTGTAATCCCAGGACTTGGGAGGTAAAGATGGGAGGATTAGGAGTTCAAGACCATCCTTGGCTGTATACAAAGTGCAAGGCCAACACAGACTCCTTGAGGCCACAGGTCAAAAACAAGAATAAACGATCCCACAGCTAGGAGGGCACAAGGAGACCAGTGGAGGTGGTACTGAGAATGGAGCAGGCCGGTGTCCGTGGAACAGATCCTAGAGGTTCTCATCCTCAAATGCTGATCAACAGTCTCGGATAGGCAGGGTTCAGAGGACACAGTGAGGAAAGGAAGGCAAAATTCAAGAGCAGTGTGGGAAGGTGCATACCAATGGGATGACTGCATTAGGGAAGCATTCAACTCTGATGTCCCTGCCCCTGTTGGCTGACCTCCAAGGGCTAATCTGGTTTTAGGGAGACCTCTGAGAACCTGACTGACCCTAACCACATGGAAACTGAAGGCTTTTAGTGAGCCTGTGGGTCCAAGTCCCCCAGCCCCTCTTACAAAGCCACTTCCCAGTGGACAATATGTCCCTGGAGATATTATTGGCATCCAACCTGTGACTCTACACCCGCAGCTAGTGAGCCTTGTCCCCTCTGTCCTCTGAGGGGTAGCACTGTGCTCCCCATTTTTGCCTATGCCAGAAACCACTTAGAGAGCGTGTGTGGAGTCAGTGGAACGGACTGTGTCTGGTCATGAGGGACAATGGACAGGTTTGTATGTTGTAAAATGTGATCACTCAGTCTGCCCCCATGGCCTCTGATTGATTTTGTGGCCACTTCTTGACTTTTAACCAACAGTGAGGCCTTAAGGAGAAAAATGGTTCATGCCTATAACCCAGCCTCTAAGAAAATGGAGGTAGGAGGATTGCCTCTGGGTCAAATTCAAGGCCACCTTAGGTTTCCTAATGAGCCCCAGGCCAGACTCGGTTGAGCTACAGAATGAGACATCTCAAGAAAAGAAAAAGGGGGAAAAAAAAGGATAGGAAAGAAAAGTTTCACTCCGCCCCCAGGTCACAAAGGTATTTTCCAAACTATAGATGCTATCTTTATTGGTTATCTTTCTAGCTGATGTAAGGGTTCATCTGAAGTTTAGTTAGCACGATGCGAGGGATAAAATGTTATATCTTCTCCGCAGTTGCCAGCATTTCCCAACCCTATGCAAACAGCCCTTTTTGCCCACATCATGGCCACTTCTCCACGTCCTCTTCTCGACCTGCCTTGCAACTTTCCTGTACAGACCTACACCCCCATTGCCTGTGGCTGCCCCTTCTGTTTTGAAGTTCAGTGAGTGAGCTTTATCCAGCCCTCTTCCCCCAATTTTTGCTCATCTTTTTCAAAATGTGCTAAGCTATTCGTAGCCTTTATTTTTCTACGCATAAATTGGAATTTGATTTTCCAGTTCTAAAAATGCTGACTGAGAGTTTGATCAGATAATGCCAGGCCTCACTGAGCAGAGGAGAGGCTGACACCTTAGCACAATGCTTGCCTGGGTCTGACACAGTTGTACTAGTCAGCACTTGCTGTGCTAATGGTGTGTAACAAGGACCCCTGCCCCAGAGACTCACGGCAGCAAGCAACATGGCTTCTGATAGGGCTGTGGAGCTGTGAGCCCAGCCATCGGGAGAGTGAAAGGCTGCTTCCAGTGTCCTTGTTTCTTCTGGGCCAGCAAACTGGCCAGGACAGAACTAATAAAGGGAAGAACTCGTGTATAATAGCGAGTTACTGAGGACTTTCTTCACATTGCCTCTGGTACCTTTCATCAGCCGAAGGTGGACAAGTGGCATAGCAGCTAGAGCAGGAAGTAATGGATCATAATCCTGGGATCCCCCAGATCTCTTGGTAGGGGACAGGGTACCTAACACCCTTAGAGAGTGGAGGCTAGCAACTGGTACTACATCTCTGGTGCAAAGGAATCTTATCCATTGCTTCCCTACTTTCAGGTAATTTCGAGGGCTACCATGTGCCCTAGCTTCTTCCTCCTGTCCAGCACCTGCTTAGCGACCCCAAACTGGGGCAGATGAAAACAGGACCCCTGCCCCTCCATCAGCAAGGCTCTAAGAATCATCATATGAACAGCTGAAGACTGTTGAATACCATTAACAGAAAGAGCTCAGGGGTAACACTGACACCAATTCAGTCAGTAATGTGTGTGTGTGTGTGTGTGTCCCCAGTGTCTGTGTCTTCCTAGTGCATCCTCAGTGTGTCCCATGTGATTTCTAGGTACATGATGATGTCATATCTCATTCCAAGCCTGTTACATGCCACAGGACTGGAATCTATGGCATCTGTGGAGGTAGAACTGGAGAGCCTGCCTATGGGGATGCATCTGGCTGTTTAAAGGGGGTGTGTATATACAGGGTCCATGTATATTTGTGTGCACATGAATGTATGCTTATGTGTGCATTTGGGGACATGGGATGAAAGGAAGTCCATTGTGTCCATGTCTCTAGGGGAAATGGAACAGAAGGAGCCATCTACTCTAACATGGCTATAAAGGTCAGCCCAGGAGCTGATGTCCAGAACACAGAGAAATGACCTCAGCTCAAGCCAAGGCAGCATGTTTGTCCCTGTGGAGTTTCCCAGGAATGGTTGGCTCCATCTGGGATCCTCCAATGCCCTTGGCAGTGAGGCCTAGGCTATGCAGACAGTTGGCCTGGGCCCTGAAGTTTTCAGATGCTAACAGACATGCCATCTAAAGTACCCTTCCATGTCCCGCAGCATAAGGAAGGAAGGCCCCTCACTAACCTTTTCTTCTTTGCACACAGCTTCCGTGGACATGAATAGGCTCCAGTGGTAAATCTTTCAAATCTGTCTAGGGAATTCCTAGGCTGTGTGACTTTAAACTCCTTGGGGAGGAGTTTGGATGGGAACGGACAGAGAATAAAGACAAGGTGGGCAGGTATTTACCTGGGAAGAGGACATCTGTGCTAAGCACACATGGAGGAACTGGCTGTGGTTTAGAAAGGAGTCCAGTATCGGGCATTCAAAGCAGAAAGCAGAAATGAAGCAAGGACAAGTGAAAAGTCCTCTTCCAAGGCCCACAAGTGGAATCCCGGGTCCCTGGGTCCCATGGGGTTCCATGGGTTCCCCATGTTACAGGCTCTATTTCTGTCCAACTTTCCCAAAGAAAACATCAGTAAGGCATACCTGGGCATCCCATGCTGAGGGTCCCACAGCTATATAAGAAGTAAATAGTTGCTTGGTTGGGACTCAAGTGGTGTGGCTGCCTCTAAGCTCTCCTGTGGTTCACGATTCTATGATGATTCGTTTGCATGCTTCAGCCCCCCATACTATATATGGGATTCTTCAGCAGGATATCTGCCTGTAAGTGTCCCTGGAGACCTTCCTGGTGGTGTACATGTCCTTGAGTTTCCCATACTCCTATAAGCAACCCTAATAAACTCATCACTTCACCAGGCTGCAGTTAGAATTCTTTCTTTGGCCTTCTAGTTCCTCTCTCTCTAAGAAAAGTCACATGACAGGGAACCAGGCAGGCTGTGGCTTTGCACAGAGCTGGTGGTCCAGAGGACAAAAAGGAAGGAAGGCAAGGGCTTCCCAGAGCTGCTACTAACAGAAGGAGCAAGGTTAATAATAATTCAGAAGGTGCTGGGCATGTTGCCCTGAACAGCTCTGCCTAGTATGTGGGATGATTCCCCCATCTTTTCCGGGAAGAAATAAGGTCAGGAATAAATCATGCAGTTCAAGGTCACATTACCATTGACAGCTAAAGGCTGTATTGCCTAGAAGACAGGAGAGCCCTGGGTCTCCCTTTGGTGCTGTTTCTGAGCACATCTGGCTGCTGATGGGGTTGGTACCTCATGTCCTCACAGGCTTCAAGGCAGACTTATCTTCTATTGATTCTTTTCAAAATTATCTGGAAAATGAAGATGCTGAGGCTGCCAGGGATGGCACAGTTCTAGCAACCGCACTCCCAAACATCTCAGCCTCTGCCTCAGTTTGAGAAAAGCCTATACTATCTCCCACTACTCCAACCACCCTCTGCTTCTTCTCCACCTGCCCCCCTCCCATACCCCACACCCCTGGTCGCAGATCACCCTGCCTTGTTCCACCCAGATGTGGCAGTCTCTCCCCACAGCCCAGCAGTCCCCTTCCTGTTTCCATGGCAACCATATACCCCCTTCCCCTGCAGGAGGATTCTCGGGGTTTTCCTCCTTTCTGCAGCCCCAAGTTCTAGCAACGGAACAGGTGTCTTCAGAATGCAGCCGGAATGGGAAGAAAACATTTTCCTCCACAGCACCTTAATGAATACCCACTCTGCCAGACTGAGTCAGGCCTAGCTCAGGACTCTAATAAGCTACAGGGTCAAAGGAGGGAAAGGCAGGGCTTTTTGTGGGGTCAGAGAAGGACACAACTTAGGCAATATAAGAGTAGCACAAACGGCAGCCCCCCAACCCCCACGTTTATACACATCACTCCGTCTGGCTCTTCTGACTTCCATGAGGAATTCCGGAGACAGAGACTACATTTCCCTTTAGTTGGCAAATGGAAAAAGTACGTAACTTTCTCAGAACTAGAACTGCAGCCTGGGTCTGTCTCACCTTCAAAGTGATAGCTGTGGGTGACTCCGGAAGGACAGGACCTGTGACGTTGCATTTAAGATATATGCTTGCTTTCCTTTGAAGGTGAGATTTTAATGGAAGAAAACACGCTTGTGCCCAAATCTGCCTCTGAGGCCTTATGGCACAGAATCACTGTGACTTAGGCCATGGTGGTCACACCAGGAAGAGAGAGGTGTAGAAAGACAGACTGTGGTGGTCACGTCAGGGACAGTGTGACTTAGAGAGGCCATGGTGGTCACACCAGGACTATTATCTGCCCTGGAAAAACAAGTCCAGGTGGAGCTGAACTCATATGAGCAACAGCGTTTGCTATGGCGGGAGTCTGTTAATATTTATTTAAGAAATCCAAATGTTTGTGTTGTCTGTACTCCAAAGCACCACCAAATTATTCCTCATTTTGACTGGACTTTGTACAAGCAGACTGGACAAATTAGGACCCAAGATGACTTTACTGAAATCATCCAAGTAATTGCTTCAGTTCAGAATTTTTTTTAAAGCAAAAATTCATGTTCACCGGACCCCCAGAGTGTGCTCAGGACCAAATTAGGTTGTGTGAAATTGAAAATTCAGAGGACAACGGAGGACAGGAGCACTCAGCCTGCTTATGGGAAAGCTAATTGCTTGAAGCAGATGCCCACTGCAGCTAGAGCGCTATGTACCAGCCCAGCCCAACACAACAAGCAGCCTGAGAGCTAGGCAATGCCAGAGAAGGTGCTGCCTCGGGGCACCCTTGTGGTCTCCCAAGCACAGGGAACACAGAGGGAAATCAAGGCACACTGGGGCTCAGGCAAATTCTACACTACTCATGCTGAGAAGACCAAAGAGAAACTTGGGGCTATCTATGATGTTTCTTCCCTGTCCCAAGTCTTAAAGAGTCACAGAGGTTTAGAAACCAAACAGGAAGCCACTGCACAGGGTTGGGAAGCATAAAGGGAACTAGGGAGAGAATTGCTAAACACGGAAGAAGATACTTGGGGGGTAAAATAAGGGCCGGGGGGCACCTTCTCCTAGAAGGTGTGCTGAAACTGTGGGCCATGAAGTTGAGGTGTTACAGAACCAGCCCAGCTCAAAACAGCCCAGCCCCTGCCGTGGTCAACATCTTTCACTCCACCCCGTGGGCTGGAGATTACGGATGCCTAGAGAAGGCGACCTCATGAGGAGCTGTTCGCGCGCAGTGTTCAACAGTCAATCAAAACATATCAGGCGTGAAATGACTTGGAAAGAAAAACAAGACAATGGCAACAGGCCTGCACGGAATCTAGATTTTGAAGTTTGCCGGCACAGATTTTAAAATCGCTTTCATTAACGCATTCAAGAAAATGCATGACTAAATGAGAATTTTTATCAGACGACCAGTAAGCGCATCTGTTGAGAAACATAATAACTCAGGAGATGGACCATGTGAGTACTAGGGACCTAGCCAGGAGATCACAGTCATTCACAAAGGAGCTTTAATAGAACAACGACCTGATAACAGAAATATATATATATATATATATATATATATATATATATATATAACCACACACACACACATATAAAGGTCATTCAGAACACAGAACACAGGGACAAAACTTCATGGCATGCCCTCCTATAGCAGGACCATAGCACACCATCAAAGAGAATATTGGAAATAGGAGACCGTGAGGTCGCAGGTCCAGCCCCACTAGGTGGAAAAGATTCCACAAGGCCACTGTACAGTAGGGTAGTGCCTGCAGAGTGGGTGATGAGACTGTCTAGGGAGGGGTGTGCTGTGTTCTGCCTTTGTCAGGAAAACATGGTGACTCACTGGGGAAGGAGAAGCAAGGGGAAGGGTGAGTGTGGGTAACTGTGCTGAGAACTGACAGGCTGCACACACATGTACAACAGAAAGACTTGAGAAGCTCCCAGCTCCCAGAATGGGAAGTGGCTTATATTAGACTAACCTTCTTGCCAAAAGCAATTATAAACTCTGGGGAAGGATTAAAATGACTGTTGGAAGGCACCGGAGAGTGACTAAAGCAGGCAGAAGCTGGAGGCAATGCCGCCCCAGAGATCAGGGATTTAATTTGGGCAAGCTCTGCATTTGTCTGGCCTTTCTCCCAGGGGAATCCCCATCACAGCCCACAGCAGGTGTGAACTAGGTGGCAGAAGGCTGGTGGGGCTGTGGAGTCAGGAGCTATGTTTAGGACCATAGGAAGCTGGAGGTGACAAAGACCTCCTGCAATAAAAGAGGTCACATGGTATAGGTCTTGTATTATACACACACACACACACACACACACACACACACACACCAAAGGTCAAAGAGACTGAGCAGAGAATCCAACAGCTGACAAACTAACAAAAACTACGCCCTAAAACTGAGTCTGCCTAATAGCCTGTAGAACTTCAGGAGCAGTAAGCTGTTCCAGGCTTCTCATCACTGGGACACAATGCCTGGTGGAATGACTCGGAAGGAAAAGTTTGCTTAGCTCATACTCTGAGAGGTTTGAGTCCCTGCCAGCTGGCTCCACAGTCTCTGGGATGTAGTGAGGCAGAGAGCTGTAAGGTGAGGACCACGTGAGAGCAGAGATGCTTGCCTTGGCCGAGGAAGCCATCTAACACGTCCATTACTGAAAGAGACAAAGGATAAACCGTCGTCTTTAATGCACAGTAGCAGAAGTTCCCCAACTGTGTCTAAGACACTGATGTTTTTAAGCCAAGAAATTCAATAAAGTGGAGCCAGTGAGGTGACTTGGAGCACAAAGGTGCCTGATGACCCAAGCTGCATCCAGGAAACACAGTTGATGGGAAGGGAGAAACAGCTCCCTAAAGTTGTCCTTTGACTTCCACTCACGCGTGGCCTCACACACGTCAGACATACACATACACATCAATCATAGGTGAAATGTAAAAACTAAGAGAAATTCAATAAAGTGAATGGTAATGGGAAAGCTTGAAGCTCACAGGGTGAAACCACTAAGCACCATAGTTAAAAGCAGAGATGACTGTTTCCCACAGACAGCAAAAACAAGAGTCACAGCCCATTTGTCTGCAGGAACAATGAGACCGAGAGACAATGAGACGAGCCATCTTTAAATCTCAGCCTAGACATCTGTGCCCAGACACAATGCCTTTAAAATCAGGGGTCAAATGAAAAATGTTTTCATAAACATGAGAACAGAGAATCCACTATCTGGATTCCCACACTGGAAGGAAAGATAAAATTCTTTCCGCCGAAGGAGAAACGAGAGACACTGCTCAGAGAGCTAAACGGTGGGCAAGGAGCGACTGATTTTCCCCTTAAATTCTTGAAAAGCCAGTTGACAAATAGAAAGCAAAAGGGGAACTACAAAATGGAAAGGCAACCTTTGCAACCCAGGGGAAGGAGAGGCTGCAGGCATTGACAGCCTGGGGCTATTTGTATGGCAAAATGAGATACACTCAACTTCTGGCCAGACACCAAATAACGACTTTCGAGAGGGCTTAAGCCTTGGCCTGACCCAGTCCCTGGCTTAGCCGCCAATGCGCAGGAAGGCATAAAGGACAGCGGGTGTAGAGAATGCTATCGGCAACATCCAGCCCGGAGGGAGTCTATGAGTCTGAGGCTGCCGGCTTCCCTGCAGATAATGGCTGAGAGAGGAAAGAAATAAGAGAAGAGTTTACAGGGTAAAGGAAACAAAAAGAAAGGCATGTCAGATTTTCAAAACTCACGCAGGACTATGCTGCAATGTCCAGGAATTCACATTTAAATGATAAAACCAGGCCTTCAGATACTGGCAGGCGGGCTGATGCTTGCTGGAGAGTGAAGGGAGTGGCTGGCGCAGAGCTCATTCCTGGACAAGCAAGCTCTCTTTCTTGAATACGTGTTTGCTGGAGGAAAAATGTGTTAGCCACATATTTGCTTTATGTGATTTTTTTTCCTGTATGCATTTTATTCTACAATATGGTACTTTTAAAATGACCTGATAATTTTAAAGCATGAGTAACAATTTACTGTGATCTTTGGTTTCTTTTCTGGTTGCTCTAATTGCCTTCTTTTTTTTTTTTTTTTTTTTTTTTTTTTTTCTGGGGAAGAGCCTGTTTATGCTCACAGTCCAAGGCAAGGCCACCATGGCAGGACAGTCAGGCAGTAGCCTGAAGCAGCTGCTCACGTGGCATCTGTCACCATTAATACTTTTCTTCATGTACTCAGCCCAGGATCCCAGCCACAGAACGTTGCCACCTTCAGTGGGAGAATTTTCTTACCTCCATTAGCATCATCATCATGTCCTCCTGACGCATGCGCAGAAGCCTGGCTCCCAGGTTTAGACTCTGTGAAGTTGACAATATCCCCTACCACAGGGGTTTGGACACACATGGAATAAGAGGACAGTGATGGGACGTGATGAAGAAATGCACAGGGCTAGAGAAAGGATTGCCCTAAGGACCATAGCTTGATGACCCCTTAGACTCCTGCAGGCAGCTTGTCACAAGAGCGTCCTCTCTCAACAGCAAGGCTTCAAACTTCACAGTCAGAAGGGTCCAGAGAGCCTCATCCTGCCCTGGCGTGGTGCTTCACTTTCTCTAGATTCACGGTGGCCTCAACTCACCCGACTTCAGAGAAGATGTGGAAGGAAGAGTCCACTGTGTCCATGTAACTCATCGGTGGGTCCCAAAGCAAAGCTCAAGGATGTCTGTAAAAAACCAAAGTCTCCAGCATGTCATAAATGAAAGTCACTTTATTCCAAACAGCACACACACACACACACACACACACACACACACACACACACATTGCTTCTTCATAACTGTAATCTTGCTACTGTTATGAATCATAATATCTGATATGCAGGATATCTAGTATGTGACTCCTATAAAAGGGTCATTTGACCCCCAAAGCAGTTTTGAGACACAGGCTTGGTAGGGTGTGTCACAGGAGCAACAACAAACCAGACAGTCGGCTGAGTGCTGGGCCCATCAACTGTCAGAAACACACACATTAAGATTACAGAACAGTTATATCTGGAATGGCTAATCAGCATTTGAATACTTGTGTGTGTGTGTGTGTGTGTGTGTGTGTGTGAGCACATGAGTGAGCACATTGTGTGTATAGAGATTGGGGGTCAACCTTGGGCTGTTCTTTGGGAACTGTCCAGCTTGCTTTTTGAAACAGTCTGTCACTGGAACCCAGGGTTCTCACTCTCCTGAGAATGGTCTTGTGCCTTCACAGAAGAGGTCTCAAGCTACACTCTGCCCAGTGGACTTCTGCCTTCCACTACCTGAGGCTAGTGTCTCTCTCCTCAGGAAGATTTAGTCTCCACTGACAGGGACCTTACAACCTCAGAGCTGTGAGAGATGCTTTCCTTAGGCATTACCCAGTCTCTGGAATGTTGTTCTCGCTGCACCAATGGGCAAAGATGTGATGCATGGTATGTTCAGGGACTGCAATAAACCTAAATCAGAAATCAATAGCAATATGATCCCCAGAAATGCCCTAAATGCTTTAAATACAAACAACATATTGGTAAATAACTCACGGATCAAAGAAGACATCTAGAGAGAAATTTAAAAGCGTACTGAGAAGAATAGGGCCTACAGCACAGCATCTGATGTGTAAGGTGACACTGAATTGTAGGTGGAGAAATTTAGAAAGGCCCAGGTTAGAAAGAAAGGTGTCAGATTAGAACCCTCTGCTCTCCCTTAAAGAAGTTGGTGAAGGGAAAAATATGAAGCTGAAATTGAGCAGAAACAAGGAGACAAAAAAAGGGTGTGTGTCGGGGAGGAGTCAATGGACAGAGAGTAGAAAAACAGCAAAGAGATCAATGAAGCTACAGCTGATGGCTTTGAGACTGTCTCAGCCCATAACCAGATCAATCAGGAAAAAAGCAGCAGTGAACTGTAAATCTCAGAGGCCAGAAAGATGACGTCAGTACTGGGTGTCCTGACACTGAGGAGACATCCAGGAAAGATTGTGAACTCAATTCCAATAACTCTGACAGAAAAAAAAAAAAACCCACAGATCATCTAAATATACAAACAGCCAATGTCTCCCTGGGAAATGTATTTTTATCAGCTGAAAAAAGTCAGTTTTGCCCTATAGCTCTTCCCACAAAGGATTCCCTCATTCCAGATAAAGTAGAAAGAGATGATTCCAAAGACCACAGTGGCTTAACCAAATACCCAGATGAGATGAAATGAATGTTCCCTCCCTCACACCACCCGAAAGTGGTTTAAAACCTATGCTGGACTCCAGTTCCAGATTCAATCCTAAATGAGAAAAGTTAGACAGTAAAGCTTCTACAAGGTAGCAGCTTACTTTCTTTGTGACCTTGCAGATGTCAGTAGAGAGGAAGGAACTCACACATTGTACTTCATTAGAATCTATACTTTAGGTTGACTTGTTTTATTTAAAAAAAAAAAAAATGTCTGCTAAGTTAGTGGTGAAACCAGGCAACCCATCTTTCAAAGAATTGCAAACAACTCGGTAGGGTGTATCACAGGAGCAACAACAAACCAGACAGTCAGCAGAGGGCCCATCGACTGTCTGAAACACACAGACATTAAGATTATAGAATAGTGTTATATCTGGAATGGCTAATTAGCATTTGAATATTTACATGTGTGTGAGCACAAAAGTGTGTGCACATGCACAAAAGTGTGCATAGAGATCGGGGGTCAACCTTGGGCTGTTCTTTGAGATTTTTGAAATAGTCTGTCACTGGAACTTGGGGGTCTCAGATCAGATTCTGAAATCCACAGTGCTAGTATGTCAGGCACAGGCCACAACATCTGCCAATTTGTTTCTCCCATGCTATTGCTCAAATTTGGATCCTTACGTTCACGTAGCAAGCACTTTACCAACTGAGCTCTCTCTCCAGCTTCCCTTAAAGAATTTTATTTATTCTGCAGTGCTGGAGACAAACCCTGTGGCCTTAAACATGCTGACCAAATGCTGCATCACTGAGCCACGCCCCAGACAGAATGTCAAAGATGTAATGCGGTTGAAATGTACGGTCAGAGAAGAAAGAAGATGGTCTTCTCAATAGATTCCATGTATGAAAACTGTTGACTTAAGTGTATCAGTTGTATTATGGTTAGTTTGTGCGTGCGTGCGTGTGTGTGTGTGTGTGTGTGTGTGTGTGTGTGTGTGTATACATGCTACAAGCCTCGACATAACTGAGAAGAGGAAATGTAAATTGAGACATTACTTCTATAAGATTAGTTTGTAGGCAAGTCTGTGGGGGTACTGTCTTGATTAATGGTTGGTGTGGAGGACCTCACTCATTGTAGATGGTACCACCAAGGACAGGTAGTCCTGGAGAAAGCACTGAGCAAGTTGTGAGATGCAAGCATTCTCCTGTTGTCAGGAAACCCTGATGCTAAGTTTGACACTACCAGAAAGCCCTGAGCTCCATGTAAAATGTCGGACTCCCTTTATCAGCAGGGCTTCTTTTTCTCTGACTTTGTCTTGGTATCCTGAAACCCTCTACCTTTGGAATGTCACATAACCTTGGTTAGATTACAGGCTAAGCTTCCTTTATCCCAATAAGAACCCATTCAGCAAACACCCAAGATTCCTGAAATGCCCTCCCATGCTAGCTAATGGAGTATCTCAGTATCTTAGCCTTCAGCCAATGACCTTTGCCCACTCTGAATATCCTTAACCTCTTCTCTAAAGTTTTATATAAGCATTATTCACCCCAAATAAAGTTGATCTGTCTCTCCAAAGCTGGTCCTGGAATTTCCATTTGTCATTTCTATTCATACTCACAAGCTGTCCCAAACCCTGTTTGTCAGCTCACTCCCTTCATCCTCATGTGACAATGACACCTAGAAGAAGAAAGACCCATATTCCATGGCTTCTGCATCAGCTCCTGTCTCCAGGTCCCTGCCCTATTTGGTTCCTGTCCTCATTTCTTTCAGCAATAGAGTGTAACCTGAAAGTTGTAAGCCAAAGTAACCCCCTTCTTTCCAAAGTTGTTTGTGGTCACAGCAATAGAAATATTGTCTATTTTACCTCTAACAACCTTGTCTCAGGGCTGCAAGAGGGGGCTGCAATGGCTAAGGAAGCCTAAATGTGTTCTCCCAGGTTAGGATGCAGCAGGTGAAGATCCTGGATTTGAACTCAGAACTCTGTTGAAAACATAATATTTCAGAACTTGGTTCTTTAACATATGTGCTCCTGATGTTAATATCATGTTGTTGTTTTTTTAATTTATTTTTACCAAGAGATAGGTATAGAAAAGTTTATAGCTACTTGTATATTGTCCGGAAGCTGTTTGTATTTTAATGTTAATTCCACTTCAGCAAGAAGGACTGGTTAGTCACATGACTCCAACTGAACCTTCCCATTTTAATTAGTAAAATAAAGGAAAGCCAGTGACTGGGCAGGGAGAGGGAAAAGGGAGGGCGGAGAGCTCTGAGGAGGTCAGAGATTGTGGTAACAAGGAGCTTCCCAAGGACCAGCTGGACCCAGGTGGGATTTATTGGTGTTAAATAGCTATGAACATTAAAGATTTTACAGGTTTAATATCTCATATAGAAGGGCAGTTTGTATCTTTGTCTATTTGATGCAATCTTGTGGTGTAGAGGATTTGTGGATTGAGAGTTAAATATATAAACCTGTATGAAAAGCTATTGGGCTGTAGAGTTGTATTTGTGTGGGATTTTGGGGTACAGAAACACCCCAGGATAGAGGCAGAGAACAGGTGGTAGAAAACTGCTAAGGGAGTTGTGTGGACGAGTTGGGCCATGGTGGCTGGGACTGGGTGCCAGAGGTGCACACAGCTCTGTATCAGGGTCAGGCCTGAGGAGAGAGACCCCAGGGCCGGTAAGGAGATAAACTGATTTTAATTTTTTAATATTTACTGCAACAGCTACTGTATTTGTAATAGCCACAAAATCAGAGCCAATTACACTGCCTGTCAGCAATGCCTCAGATAGAGATGAAAAAAAAAAAAAATGCATGGGTTCACATGGCACACTATGCAGTCACAAGAAGCTGTTCCTATAGTAGCTGATGAAGAAAGGAGTCATGAGGGAACATGGGTAATGCCTTAAGCAAACAGAGCTGAGATCTGATACTCAAGGGTAGGAGATGGGTCCAGCAGGAGGCATGGAGGTCTCAGGATCTGTTGTTACTCAATTCCTATCCTGCTTGGTTTTAGCTGGAAGTTCACTGTGATGTCTTATCAGCTTGTTAGGGTTTTACTGCCATGAACAGACATCATGACCAAGGCAAGGCTTATAAAGGACAGCATTTAAATGGGGCTGGCTTACAGGTTCAGAGGTTCAGTCCATTATCATCAAGGTGAAAACATGGCAGCATCCAGGCAGGCATGGTACAGGCAGAGTTGAGAGTTTAACATCTTCCTCTGAAGGCTGCTAGTAGAAGGCTGGCTTCCAAGCAGTTAGGATGAGGGTCTTATAGCCCAAACCTACAGTGACACACCTACTCCAACAGGGCCACACTTTCTAATAGTGCTGAGTATATACAAACCATTGCAGCCTGTTTGTTCACTTATGAGTTTGACATCATTTAGAATGTTGATTCTGTTTGAATAGAATGTGAATATGAAATGAGCTAGTCGACAAGACATGAACAAATGCCTTACAAAGGAAGTTCTGGGTTCAAATCCAGGTCTGGCTGCCACCTGACCCTAACCCTAGTGAAAAGATTTCACTATCCTCCACTGCAATGGTCCCATCTTCCAGATTCAGGACGACGATGCTTTAAGGTGAGCAAACAACAGAATCAGATGCACCTAAGCCAACACTTGTCTACAACAAACTATATAACAGGGAGAAAATCAAAATCATCCGAGAGACTAGGTCTCAGCTGAGTGTGAAGGCTCGGGCTCCAGCTGCCTAGGGTGGAATCTAAGCCCCGTGCCTGCAGCTGCCTGACCTAGGAAGTTACTCAACATTCTGTTCTCTGCTTCTTCATCTATGAAATGCACCTAATGATGTGAGAATTCCCCTAGTTAAGACTTAGAAAGCACACAGAATGTGCCATCTCTGTGTTCGTAATTATTCTAATTAGAGCTTGGGGAAGGAAATCCTGTAGGTGGCAAGTCGTGGGAAGACTATGAGATAAGGGGGACCTCAGGTGGCCTCAGAAGATGAGAGTTGAGACATCTTAATTCAGGTGAAATGGGGCTTGCTTCCTCCTTTGTTTCCCTTCCACTGAGTCTAAATAGCATTCTCTGCCAAGAAAATCAAAGTGCTAGCAGTCCTGCTTTGAGCTACCCTATTCTGCTTCATGAGAAGAAATCTCTTATCCAAGATGCAGGGACACCTTCCAGGTTCTGGGTGGATCTGAAATGGGCAGAACCAGGCTGGTTCAGCCTAAGTTGGGTGGTCCTGGTGGCTACTGCCTAAGATGGGAGGTTCCAGGTTTCAACTGTTTGAGATGGGAGGGGCCAGGTTGCTACTGTCTAAGATGGGAGGGACCAAGTTGTTACTATCTGAGAAGGGAGGGGCCAAGTTGCTATTGTCTGTGATGAAAGGGTCTAGGAAGCTATTGTCTGAAATGGGAGGGGCCAGGTTACTATTATCTGAGAAGGGAGGGGCCAAGTTGCTACTGTCTAAGATGGAAGGGGCCAGGTTGCTACTGTCTGACATGGGACGGGCCAGGTTACTACTGTCTGAGATGGAGGGGCCAAGTTACTACTGTCTGAGATGGAGGGGCCAGGTTGCTATTGTCTGAGATGGAGGGGCCAGGTTGCTACTGTCTGAGATGGAAGGGCCAGGTTGCTATTGTCTGAGATGGAGGGGCCAGGTTGCTATTGTCTGAGATGGAGGGGCCAGGTTACTACTGTCTGAGATGGAGGGGCCAGGTTACTACTGTCTGAGATGGAGGGGCCAGGTTACTACTGTCTGAGATGGAGGGGCCAGGTTACTACTGTCTGAGATGGAGGGGCCAGGTTACTACTGTCTGAGATGGAGGGGCCAGGTTACTACTACTGTCTGAGATGGAGGGGCCAGGTTGCTGCTCTTCCGCTCGCCAAGCCACCTCAGTATACTCTGCACTCTCCCATCTTGCCAGGTTCTGTTGCCTAAGTATCCAGTGCCCAGCTTCCAGTACCTCACAAGCAGATACTGTATCCATGTTCTAGGTTTGACGCCCAGCTTCAAGGACTCTCAGGAGCACAGATGAAAAGGGAAATCTTAGCCATTTAACTGAGAGAACATGTATCTTTGTGCTGACATGACCATCACCAGCTTCCTCCACACCCCCCTTCCATCCAGCTTCTGAGCAGTAAGCACTGAGCTAATGGGTCCGCACGGCTTTTAAATCCCACATTCTAATTATAGTTCAAAGAACCTCATGCAGATTCAGGCATTTTCTCTTACCATGTTTCCTGATCTTCATGAAGAACTAATTAAAACCTTTTTTCTGTTGTTGCTTGTCTGACAGTTTTGTCAATTTGCAGTCTGACACTCGGAGCTAATTGGGAGAGAAGGCCATCAGCAGATCTTTCTGACTAGGATGCCAGGGCCCAGGAGGGCAGGGGGATGTGCCTCTGAGAATCATGGCACACCAGAGATGAGTCAGCTGCTAGATAAGGGCTTAGTGAAGTCACTAGGCTTGAGAGGGCCACACTGATGTCTAGCAAAGCTAAGGTCACCGTGGAGTAGGAACATGAACCAGTGCATAGAAGTGTGGCAGATGTCCTCTAAGGTCCACTACTGCTTTACATGGGACACTGAGACATTCGGGTCAGAGATCAGAAATGACAAATGTATACTTCCTTAACTTCTCCCAGCAGCCCTGCAAAATGTGATGACTATCCTCATCACCCAAATTCAAAAAATATCAAAGCTAAGAGGGGTCTGGGGATTAACGAATCTCCCTGCCACTGAGAAGAGACAGGGTTTGACTTTATGTCAAACTGAAACATGCCCTCCTCCCACATTTTGAAATTGATCAAATTCAGGACCAGGAAATAGCATGGGCACATGCCTGTATCATGGAACTTTCAGACCAAGACAGTCTCTTCTATGCATGTGTAGGTGTACTAGGTAGATAGATAGATAGGTAGATAGATAGATAGGTAGATAGATAGATAGATAGATACATACATACATACATACATGCATGCATGCATACATACATACATACATAGGGGTAGATGATATAAACATGTATATGATGGGTGGATAGAAGGTGGATGGATAGATATAAACCAATAATAAATAATAGGTAATTATATGATAGATGATTGATTATATGATAGATAGCTACAAGTAAATGATGAATAAAAATAAGCCAATGATAGATAAATGATTATATAGATTAAAAGTATATTATAAATATACATATTATAGATAGATGTGATAGATATTAAACTGAAAAGTAATGAATAATAGATGATCATATAGATGGTGCATTGTAGATATACAGATATACGTGATGGATATGACTGGTAATAGGTATATAGTACATATATAGGTGATATGATATGTAGGTATGACAGGAAAATAGACAAATAGATAGGATAGGTATATGTGATAAATAA
Organism: Micromys minutus; assembly: GCF_963924665.1. Classification (NCBI taxonomy): domain Eukaryota; kingdom Metazoa; phylum Chordata; class Mammalia; order Rodentia; family Muridae; genus Micromys; species Micromys minutus. The sequence continues at coordinate 16,562,271 of NC_137962.1, forward strand.
ATATGATAAACATATAGATAATAGGTGGATAGACAAATAGATGATCAGGCAGACAGACAGAAAGTCTCTCCATGTAGAAGACTGACCCTGACTATAATCTAGGAGAAAAATGAATTTTAGGTATGTCACATTAAACTGTAACACCTTGCAATACAGACTTTACAAGAACCTTCCATCTCAAAAGCTTGCCATGGGCTCTTTCAGCCAGTCCACTGGCCTCTGGCCTTATCTTGATGTCATGGTTCTCACGGAAACCATGGTAGAGGAGGTAGAGATGAAGACAGGAAATATCTCTTTTGTAAGGTGGAGAAGTCTTTGCAAATGTACAAGGGTGTGTGAGCACAGTTGGCAAACTGCTGGGCCAGATGCTGACATTACTGTTAACAGTCTTGAGCCACTCTGATAGAAGCAACTGGAGGGTGACCTGTGAGTACTATAAGATCCTTGAAATCTGGCCTTCAGTGTATCTGCATATGACAGGGTCTGTGAACACAACCAGCCTTTTCCCCAGACAGTCCCTTCTAGACTCCGCCCTGCTGCACAGATGGAATTCAACAGATTATGTAATGTTTGTGATTTTATGGGTGATAAAATAGCAATTAAACATGCATTCGGATGTAACCACACACCAACCCATAAATTGCACATTGAGCACCTTCTATGTGCTCCCAGGGTAAGCTGAACTGAAAATTAAATTCAGAACCACAGAAAACACTGCATAGAAAGCAGGGTGCCGCTGAAGGTCCTGGGCCCAAAGAGACTAGGACCTTAGATTATTCCATTCTTGGGGCTACTGAACATTTTTTTCTGCATTGTGATATTTATCACTCTCTTGAATTATAACCATCTGTTGCAAGTATCTTTCATGAATAACGTAGCATGCATGTGTGTATGTGACAATATGTGTGCATGTCTATGAAATATATATATATAATCACTTAAGGCTCAGAGAATGGTTCAGTCAGTAAACTGCTAAGCATGAGAACCTATGTTCAATTCTTGCCATCCGTGTAAGGCAGGTGTGGTGGTACATATTGATACACATTCTAACAGAGGAAGGCAGAGAAAAGTAGATCTCCAGGCCTTGCTTGGTAGCCAGCCTAACTTGGTCAGTGAGCCTCAAGTCCCAGTGAGAACCCCTGTCTCATAAAAAAAAAGTAGATGTCTACTTAGGAATAACAGCTTAGGTTGACCTCTGGCTTCCACATGCATATGAACTCACATGTATGTGCACACATATGTTCACAGTCCAAACACAAAGGAATGTATATAATCTTCTGCACATATATGTTAAGTATGTGCTTATATTCATATGTACATATATGTGCTCATGCATACAAAATGTGACCCTATGTGCCTGTCCCTACCCTCTTGATCATCACATGGCCCAAGCAAATGCTATGCTTGTTTCTGCCACCTCTCCTTCTGTTACCAACTATAACACTAATATGGGAGTTTCCTCCATTACTGGACAGCTTGTCAGCAACTCCCTGTGGCCAGGCATCATGGTCATTTCTCATGCCTCATTTGATTCAACCTGTTGCCAGAATTTGGCAAGATGATTCACTCTGCCTGCCTCTGCTCCAAGAAGGCCATGCATTCTTAGTTCCCCTCCCTTTGTCATAAGTCTACAGGTCCCGGGGATCACCCTCAGGTCAGTCTTTTCTCTTAACTTACTCCCTACATGGGACAAGGGTCTCAGCCTACTTTTTCTTCCTAAATTTCAGATTCATGTATCCACCAAGTATTGGATCCAAACTACATCCAGAGATCAGAGGTTTAAAGGATGTGGCAAGCCTAACAACTCAGCCCTGCCTTCCCAGACACCTCATCTCCTCAGCCACAAAGGATAGATCTTCTCAGTGGTTTCCTGTGTTGGAGATACTCTGGCCCATTCCTCTGCATCACACCAACTACATCCAAGTCAAGAAGAGAAAAGCTTTCAGAATAAACTAAGGTGCCTACCTGCCTCTCACCACTACTGCTGGTACTTTGGGTCCATCTGCTGCTCTCTCACCTTGTCGTACCACCCCCCCCCACTTACCCCCTATTGCTTCTCTATTCCTCTCTGTCTCCAGTTCTCTACACCCCATCTCTCCCGTCTCTCCTCTGTGTCTTTACCTCTATCTCTCTGTCTTCTTTCTCCTCTTTCTGGTCTCCATACTCTCTGTATCTCCCTCTGTCTTTGCCTCTAATCTCATTATTTTTCTGTATTGCTAATACCTTACTTCCTCGATCTGATTCTCTTTATCCCGCTACCTCCTTCCTCTTTCTTCCTCCTCCTGTCTCTATTTCTCTTCCTCCCCATTCCCTTTTCTTCACTCATGGCTCTCTTCTCCTTTATGTCTATATTCAATTTCAGGCCATTGCTGACTAAATAGCCAGTGCATCTTCTTGACTCACACTCTGCAATGTCTTCCACCTCTCTAAAAATGTAGCCTGAAGCCTGGGAACTTCCTGAAAAGCCCTATGTCTCCCCCCGCCCCCCCTAAACTCTTGGCATCATACATCCTCCTGATGCAAAGTGCACAGCCAGGGCTTTTTTCTCCCTTGCTGCCCTCTGATGGCACTGCTGATTCTTCCCCAATGCCCTCCATCCCTCTCAGCCTTCATCTCTCAGAGTCATCTCAGCAGGTACCTCCCCTGCTTACTTTTTGCAATGGTTCTTTTTGTCTTCAACACATATCCCCATCTCTTGTTCTCTGTTCTAATATGTCCATATTATGTGGACAGGGTCCAGAGGGGATAGAAGAGAATGATGGCACTGGCCATGCCCTGGCCATGACTTGCATACTGCTTTGTTGTGGAAGTCAGGGTGGTCAGGTAATCTGAGTTTCTTGCCTCCAATTCACAGGGTATATCCTGTTCCTCATAAGTTCTGTTTTACCTAGCAGATTACTAAGGAGTGGAATGACAGCTGCCAGGATGGGAGGGTCCTGCCCTGGGGCCCTTTATAGATCATGTTCTCCTAGCTTGGCCTCAACTCTATGAAGTTCAAGGACTCTGAGCCATAGGTGGCATTTAGGTGGGAGAGGTCAACCAGTTGTATCTTACGGCTGGTTTGGCATAAGAGTGAAGAAGCTATGCTTTATAACCTGCTGCAACCTTCTGACTGGGACCTCCACTGAGGCACATTTCTCCATTTGTTTTCCAGTGTAGTTAGATCACAGAGGGATTAGAGCCAGCACACCCCAAGAGAATCCTGGGATCACAATGATGTCAAGGAAGAAGCCTGAGACCCCTACTTCTGAATTCCCCTCAAGGTTTATGCTTGATGAATACCAATCCTTAAAGTGACTGCTCAGAATGCTCCCCCTCCAAAGGAAGATGGGCCTCTTGCTGTCTGTAAGAGTCAGACAGCTCTAATTCAATCAGAAACTCATGGGTGATTTGGTGGGGGCACCAGTCCACAAGTATGTGCAGAGGAGAGGCACACGGACACCTACGAATTCTTTCTAAGTGGTTCTATATAATGAATAAACGAATAAACAGACACATCATAACTCAGGCCTCGAAATGCAATCATATACTTGAGGGAAGTGTGGCCATGTCTGAAATGGATAAACCAGGGAACAGATTTGTGGTGGCAGCATGAAGCTTCCTACTCAAAGTCATCCCTGGGCATTTCACCAAGACCCACCATTGGAAACACGCGCACTTCGTCACTGTTAATTGTGCTCAGGGTAGTTATGAATCTGGTTGGCTGTTAGCAAGTTGGCCCTGCCGCAATTAATATTTACATGTGCAGCACCCAGTGCTGATAATGGACAGCTAACAGGCTTGGTTAATTGGTTCGCCACCCCCACCCGCTCACTGTATCTTTCCTGACCAGGGAAGGAGTCTTTCCTGGGGAATCTTATAATGGGCTTTTCATGTGTTGGTGATTTTAATTACTTTTTTATTGCTATGCAAATCTCTCTTTCTCTAATCTGCCAGCTAAAAGCAGGGACCATGGAACAAGCCAGAGTCAAAACCAAGTGACAAGACTTGCTTTGCAACTTAAGGTGAGTCAGGAAAGGCCACCAGGCACAGGCCAGGTTAAGAGGGGCTCCATCCCTGGGGGTAGTGTTCAAAGTTAAGCCCCATTGGAGAAGGGGTTCCCTGGAGAACAAAGGCAGCCAGGCACTGTCTCTTGGAAGCCTGTCACACAAATAGAAGGACCAACTACCATTCTCTGGCAGTGGCATCTAGAAAAGAAACCAAGCTTGGAGAAGGTGACAACAGAGTGTAGCAATGGGATCAATAAGGCTGCTTGAGTGTGTTGTCAGAGTCACCCCCATCCCATCCCCCAGCTGTTCTTCCATTGTAGAAGGCCAAATCCTGCTCACCATGAGGAGACTTCGGGAGGTAGGGCCTGGTGTCCTGGTAGTCTGAGAGCATGACAGGGGACAGGATGGAGGCAGAGAGGATTTCTGTCTAATGCCTCTGTCCTAAGTGGGGCTGGAGCTGCAGTGTCTCGGCAGTCTGGAGTGGTGTGTGTTAGAGGCAGTGTCCAGGAACAACCTAACATGGATGAGGCCTATAGAAATTTAATGAAGTAGTCAAGGTAGGGTGGGGTCTCGTCCTCCCAGTCAATCATCCTTGGTTCCTCTCTCCTTACACCTAGATGTCAGTCTGTACACAGTAGAGTTCACAAATCAGAGTGGCTGGCCCACAACTACAGTTGCTTCTCCCTGGCTTCTCTGACTGGGCAGAACCAAAGATATGTCTATAGAAGATAAGGTAGAGACAAATGGGACACTTGCTGGCCTGGCTTTCCACCATTGGAGCGAGCCTGCTGCCTGCTGGTGTCTCAGTCTGATGTGACTTTTGCAAGCTGCCCCCTCCTGCCCTCCCATGGCTCTCCTTTCCCAAATGCCAGGGCTCTTTGAGGAGGCTTTGCCATGCGACCAATTTGAAGGTAAAAAGAACACATTGAAGTGACCAGTTGCAGTATTCTTTTAATATTTATTAAGGAAATGTAGAGGAAGCCATCAGGCAATGAAGGTAGGACAACCTGGGATGCTTAGAGAGATCCTGTCTCAAAACAAACAGGGAAAAGTTACTGAGGATAATGAGAGAGCAGCTGCCAAGGGCACTTGCTATAGGACTGAAGAGATGACTCTCATCCTTGGAACCCACATAGTGGAAGGAGAGAAGCAATTCTCACAAGTTGTCTCTGACCTTTGCGCACACGCACACACACACACACACACACACACACACACACACACACAAAACTTTTTCAACAGAAAGAAAGGGGGAAAAAAGAACAACAATCATATCAAATGCAACAATTTCACAATAGCATTTTGTAGTATCCTTAAAACAATTAACAAAAGAAAAGATTGTAAGGTTAGTTAAAAGCTGGGTGCTAGCTATAGCTTGACTCTGAGTGGGTACGATTAATTGAATTTCGGGAAAGGCAAGGGGAATCCTGGTCACAAGGTCACGCATGGTTGCAGCCTTTGTGTGCAGCCACATCCTCAGTGGCCTCTCCTTAGCAAGTGCAGGCAGATGCTGTGGAGCCCAGATGCCACAGCGAGGGAGCTCAGGCCTCTAGCCAGGCTGCCCCTAGTCCAAACAGAGAGAAAGCCACATTTAAAAGGCACTCACTCTTGCTCAGAGACACACATGCTCCTGCAGTCCATAAATCAATTAGCTCCTGGAACTGGGTAAACTGTGAGGAAACATTCAATAACCCCCCTAAATGTTCCATCCGGGGCCCCTCAACGGCTCATTAGGCTATACGAGGTGTGGGTAATTGCCCGAGAAGTAACTCCCCATCTCATTTCCTTGCCTCAGTCTTCAGCTGCCTCTGAGGCAAAGCAGGAGGACTCAGCTCGGGGCTACACAGAACACTGAGTGAACATGCACAGACACGCATATGGGTGTCTCTCTGGGATGAGAGCCCTGCCCATGCTTACGGTGGGAAGCCGAGCTGTCGCACAGAACATGCTGGCTTAGGGGGTCCTGATTCTGCTCCATTCTCCTCTCTGCAGGTAGGGAAAGGATCCAGTGTCACAGAAGCTTAGGACCTGGGGGACAGAGCAGGTTTCTGCTGTGAGGACAGCACCTGGTTAGCCATGGAGACCTGGGAGAAAGAGGCTCAGGTCACAGGGCAAGATCTAAAGGAAAAGAAGGAGCAGATGTTTCCCATCTCTTCCATAAGAAGGTTTCATGCCTTCATCTTGCGATTCTAAGAGGTGGAACAGGGCCACCCTGCCGTGTGCTGGACTGGGCTGTAGGCATCTTTCACCATACACCTGCAGAACTTGTGTGGTAAGGACTGTGAGAGTAGTTTAGGTAGAGCCACACTCTGTCAGGGAGTCCTTAACACAATGGCCAGTGTTCTTCTATAAAGAAGAAAGACAGAGAGATGCATGTAAGAAGTCTGTGTGGGGAAAGGTGGCAAGGAGTGCCAGAACCACCTCCCTCGATACTTGTAGCTGCCCATACCTCGCCTCCAGCACTGCCAACCATCAAAGCTCTACCGCCTGATAGTTTGTATGGGCTCAGCAGACAATAGAGGAAGAAGGGAGGTGGGTTCAGAGCTCTCCTGCTACCATTTCAGCTGGGGATTTCAGCATCTTTAATGTTAAGGGACAGCTGGGATTCAGGTAAGCCACCCTGGCCACTGATGTCTTCCCTGCCCTACGGCAGCACACACCTGTAAGTGACAGGGCCCAGATGAAGGAGGGAAAATATGGTAGAGAGGAAGAAGATACTGGGTTGCTCACAGCAAGTGTACCCTTTAGGGGAGGTATGTCTGGTCAGAATCCCGATACCGAGGAGGACTTGACCCTGAAGGACCACATCCCAGAGTGTGACCCAGAGGTAAGGGAGAGGAATTCATGAGGAGACACATCTGAGGGAGAACAGGTGGGGCTCAGGGGCACCAGGTGTGTGAGAAACTGATACCTGCTCAGTGTGGGGACAGACAGTGCCAGCCTAGAGAGAAATGAGTTATGAGGCAGCAACACCAAAGAAGGCAGCTACCAGACTCTCACCCCAGTGCCCTGTGGAGAGGCAGTCTGCCCTTTACCAGGCTTTTGGAAAGTCTAATGACTGACCACATTGCTCATATGCCTCACTAAGATGGCTCCCTCTTCAACATGATCACTGCCATATTCCCTTATCATGGTGTTAAGTGAGGGCTGTGGGTAAGCTCCTAGTGTCCTGCTTCATTGACTCAGGGCCGGTGAGGGGTAGGGCTGCTCCCTACAGCATACCCCAGGGGTTGCTGAAGCAAGATGCCAACAGCGTAGGCAGGGTGGGAATGAGTAACAGAAAGGGCATTAGTGCTAGGGTCTGAGACAGAGAGAAAGCTGGCCCAGCCTAACAGCCAAGGTCAGTTGGAGGACAGTAGCAGATTTATGCTGGTGGCCTAAGAGCTCCTCCTCGGGCTTGACCAGAAAAGAGAGCAGGATCCGGGTTGGTCTTGACCTCCTGATTCATCATCCATGGAGCCAGTGCTGGGATGCAGAGGGCCCTAGAGTAAGCAGCCTTCCTGAAGCTTCTCTATGCCTGGTCCTCCCAGCCCTCATCTTTTCTGTCTGCATGGTCTCCCAGGGCCACCAGCTGGCACTGGTAATTAGCGGTTGTCTTTCTGGCTGTCGCAGTCACTTCCCAGGAAGTCCCACTCTGTTCTTCATTAGCGACCATTCACTATACCAATTACCAGGCAGGAACAGGACAAAGAATGGCCAGGGCAGCTCCTTACTCAGCTGGGGGACTTGAAGTTGAGTAGGACTTTGGGGGCAGCTGCTCTACCTGCCTCCTTTAGTGTAGGTCACCTCCATAGATGGGGGAGGGGTGGTTCTTTGGACCTTACTGAGCCTAATTTCAGCATTCTGGGGCTCATTTACAAGCCCACTGTATTTGATGCTATAGAGTTTGCTCCCTTGAGCTGTAGTGGTTCCAAAACTCACACCACTAGCCCTGTTCCTGGCTTTGGGAACCACATGCATTGTAGGTGTTCACTTCAACCTCCCCCCCCATCCTGCTGATGGTCACACTGGCTTCCATGGCAACAGAGCTAAGGTCAAAAGACTCTTTGGTGGCCATGGTATCCTAGAGTCTGTCCTCAGGTGTTTGTTCTTAGTGGTACCTCAAGTCACAGAATGTTTCAGCATCACCCATGCGTGTCTGTGGTTCAATGAGCTGCATCCCATGTTTAGCAGGCCCCTTTCAGGATGCCCACAGCCACACAGAACTGGTGGGAGCAACCAGCAGCTAAACCTGGACCTCTCCGCAGTCCAGCTGTTCACCGTAAATTCAGCTCTCTATCCCTGGGGTGACAAAAGATGCTGATCCACCCATGACACAGGTTCAAGCATCCCAGGCCTTGGTTCTGGACACACAGAGAGATGAGATGTTGTGGTGATGTGCATTGGTCTACGTGTGCACTGCAGGCTGAAGGCCCAGAAAAATACAGAGATGCATTCGGGCTGTACCGGGGCCGGCTCTGACTTGTTGCTACCATTTACTTCTAACTGAGGTTCGCTGCGTAAGTATCCATGTCTCATGTGGACTGCAGGTCTGTGTGGTCCTTAAAATTTACCCTCAGGACTTACAGAGACTAGGGAGATGGCTATGATACCAGTGAGCACTGATCACTTTTAAAGTCTCGTTTCCTGCTATATCATGAAACTCCAAGGACTACCAGACTCTCACCCCAGTGCCCTGTGGAGAGGCAGTCTGCCCTTTACCAGGCTTTTGGGATGCCTAATGACTGACCACATTGCTCATATGCCCCACTAAGATGGCTCCCTCTTCAACATGATCACTGCCATATTCCCTTATCATGGTGTTAAGTGAGGGCTGTGGGTAAGCTCCTAGTGTCCTGCTTCATTGACTCAGGGCTGTTGAGGGGTAGGGCTGCTCCCTACAGCGTACCCCAGGGGTTGCTGAAGCAAGATGGCAACAGTGTAGGCAGGGTAGAGTTGGGGATGAGCAACAGAAAGGGCATCAGTGCTGGGACAGACCTTGAGGCAGGACAGCTGTTCCTTTCAGTCAAAGAAGAGAGGCTGGGAACTCTATAGCAATAAAGGCAGATCTCCTCCTGAGTGCTCACGTTAACCACTTCCTGATGCTGGCACTTTGATGGTTTAACCAAATACAAGGCTCTCATCCCTTCTTAGACTAGTTTGTGAGTTCTGCCTGCCCTCCCTCAGTTCCTGGTGATTATAAACATAGAGCACCCATAAAAGCACCTAAGGCCCCTAGGAAGGGGCTGCTGTTCACCTCTCCCTGCCGATGGGGCTAGAGACCTGCAAGAGCTGAGACTCAGCAATACAATTCAAGGTCAACAGTTCCCTGGCCTGCAGGACATCAGGAATGAAAATGGAGGCCTGTCATATGAAGCTGGGTGCTGTTTGTTTGGCACTGGACTCCGCTTGGAGCTGCGGTTGGGGTTGACACAGTTGTGGCTGCAGTTTAGGACATCAACTCCCTGTAAACTCATGATGTCCGTGCCCAAGGGCAAGTCTCCTATCCATCATTTACCGAAGAGGCAGGAATGGTGTGGACATGCCTCGATCCCCACACTAAACCAGTCATCGAGCCTGCATCTAGTTCAGTGGGCTGCATTCGTGAACTTGCCCCTGCTCCTGGTAAATCAGTCAAGATACGCAGCGTGACAGCAGGAAGCTGTTCCTAGGACTCTTAATGTCCTTGAAAGGCAGGGTACCAGGGGATCTGCATGGTCACAACCTCTGCTCAGGAGATTTGCATCAGGTGTTCCAAGCTCAGAGTCCCTCTGGAGCAGGGGCCAGGAAGGGTGCCAAGATTTCAGGTCATGGCCAAGGTCCTAGGTCTGTTCTCCACTCACCAACACCCAGCAGCTCTTGGTCCTTGACTGGTCCACACTCTTAAGGGAGGAGAGCTTTTCCCTACCGGCATTAGCCTCGCATCAAGAGCCATCCTGTTCAGCTTCTCTTATATGCAACATTAGGCCTAATTTGTCCTAGGAGGCACATTTGTCAGCCGAGGTGACAGGACTTACAAAGCCATTATAACTGGCCTTGCAGAAAGCAAGATGCTCTAAAGAGGCACCTGTGCCTCTCAACCCGAGTAATAGTCTGATGACTATCAAAACAATGGGCTTCAAAGAAATGGGCATTCCCCAGGAATCACACACTGGGAGAAGAAAGGGCACCAGGGGGAGGGAGAAGCCGGCTCCCTTCTAGAGGTATTCCACTTGTCAGACAACCTGTCAGACCTTACAGAATGAGACTGAAGCCCAGGCAAGAATGGGTAAATGGGGGTGGGGGAGTGTCAATTGTGGAGAACATTGTCACTGGCACTGCTTACAATCTTTGGGCTTCCATTTAAACTTTAACCTCATTTCAGAAACACAGAAAGACAGATTTGGGGTATTCACTGAATCTCTTTGTCCTTCTTCCCAGGGTGAGCACATTGACTAAATCTCCCCTTTATGCTTTCTATGTTTCATTCAATTCTTTTAGTGGGTTTAATGAGGAAGGATGGCCAGACCTGACTTGGGGTACAGATTTCAGAGTTTAGTAACATTCCCTGGTATTTAAAAGGTCAGAAGAAAGTCTTGCCCGGGAAAGTGTGCAGGTGAGTTCAACCCCATAGTCCAGCTGAGCAGTCAAGATGCAAGATGGTACCTTTATTATACCAGTGCTGGGGAGGTGAGGGAAGGCAGATCACTGTGGTTCACTATGGTCAGCTTATCCTACTCAATTAACTCCAGGTCAGTGAGAGACTCTGTCTTCAAAACAGGGTGGATACACTTTGATGGATGGCACTTACACATAGGCACATGTCCAACAGCCTGGGCACACAAGAGAAAGGGGGGGGGGAGAGAAAGAGAGACAGAGACAGAGACAGACGGACAGAGACAGACAGAGACAGACAGAGACACAGAGACAGACAGAGACAGAAAGACAGAGACCAGAGATACAGGAGGAAGAGGAAGAAAGGAAGGAATAAAGGAAAAAAGGCAGAAAGAAAGGAAGGGAGGAAGGAAAGAAGAAGAAAGCAATCAAATTGGGCTTCTAAGGGTGGGGCAGGTCTCCTACAGCACCCAGAGGACATAACACACAACCGACTCACTATACAAACATGCAGACAGGGTCCCATATGGAAAACCAGGAAGGGAAGGACCAACGAGAGAGAGAGAGAGAGAGAGAGAGAGAGAGAGAGAGAGAGAGAGAGAAGAGGGGAACGGATGATGGGAGGGTAGGTTTGCCGAGGGAGCATCTGTATTGTGTGTGTGTGTGTGTGTGTGTGTGTGTGTGTGTGTGTGTGTGTTAGCTGTGTCCGCAGGAACAGGAGTGCATTAGGTTTCTTTCTCAAGGGCCTCCTGCTGCCTTATGGATCTGTCCTCTGGGAGCAGAGGTTGAGGGAGGGATAGGCTTTACCCATCTGGAACCGGGCTATTGTGGTGACACTGAATCACAAGCCAAGATTGTCTAGCTCTACACTGAGGGTCAGAATTCATTGACAAGCTGAGCCACCATCCCAGCAGTATCTCGCTCCTGACTGCAGGTTTTTACATTACCCCAGGAGTACCATATCCCATTTGGTACCCAAAGACTGAGGGCTATAAGGGGTAAGCAGTAAGGTGACCAAAGCTTTAGACTTATGCATCCAGGCATTGTCTAGGAGTACAAGGGTGAGGGGATCCACATATACAGGAGTTCATGTTTGTCCTCCCCATGAAGATGTTCTCCCAAAGCCAGACTATTCTCATGGCCCCTTCAACTCTTTGTCACCTTAAAGATGGTATGGTCTTCCAACTCTGAGACTGTGCACCTCCATACCTGCATTGGGACCTAGCCCTCTTTTTAAGTCGCCTGGCCATTACTGGTCAGCCAAGGACCACCCCAGCAATCTAGAGCCCACCAACATTCTGCAAAGTATCCAGCTATAGTCCTGCACCCACCCCCACAGATCCTATAGGGGTCCTGAGGCACATTGGTGCCCTTTGCCCTGCCCCTTCTACATCCTGAACCTGCATCCTGATGCAGGGGACCACCAGCTGTCACTTTAGCTTCTGTGCCTGGACACAGCCTCTTTCAAAGTTCCTCTTTTAAAAAGAAATGTCTCCCACTGTGGTGGAATCCTCAATGACTTCTTACCTGGGATAATAGGCCTGGAAAGACACTGCAGAAATGTAGCAGACCTTCTGGATCTCCGGCTGTCAGCATGCGGCCCCTTTCCAAGTCCCTCTACAACACAGAGGCAGAGAACTGCCCATCCCTCCTCATGCCCCCAACCCACACTTCTGTAGCTACTACACAAGCTTGGGCCCCATTCAATCAACCAGGCCATTGTCCTGGAATGCCAAGATACAAAAATACCCACTCAGGAGGATTACACTGCATTCTGTCAGGGGTTTCAGGGACCTCCCCAGACTAAGACTTGGCTCATACATTTCCTGCCTGGCCTCGGCCTGCCATGTCATTTTGTGAGCTATCCTGTGCCCTTTCAGGACAACCAGCTCTAGCCGAGTCTGAGGGTCCTCTCGCTTCCTCTAAGAAAGATCCTTGGAGAAAGACCAATCAAGCCCTCAGTCCTCCACGGCTCCTCAGTCACAAACCCACACACACACCCAGAAAATGCTGCCTTTGATCCAATATCAGCACCAGTGGATCCTTCCCAGGCTCACGTGCTTTCCACGGTTCCTTGCTACTATCAGCAGCTGAACCGTTTCCTCCCACAGACCTACACTTTCATCCATCTCCCCCTCTGCCCGCCCCTCTCTTCTCTAGGCCAGTCCCCCTCCTCCATTCTGTTGGTCCACCCAGGACATAACTATTACAGTTGTACCCACCCAGAACACCCTTCCTCCTTGCCCACTCCATGTGTGACCATCAAAGCGTGTCCCCTGCACAGGCCAGTGGCTGCCTCTTCCCAAGGTCCTCTCACCTCCAGACTGTTAGCTTTCTTTCTCTCTCTCTCTCTCTTGCAGGCTTGGGGTGCTTAGCTGGAAATAACTGTCCCTTCTCCCGTCCTTGCCAGGACTGGTGACTGGAGAGACACTTATTCTGCACAAGACAGTGTGAAGCCCCTTCCAGGCTGTCCCTGTTCCAGCCCCGGGAGCCTCCCACACTCTCCGGAAGCCAAACCCAAATTTTGGCTGGCCTTGTGGAGGCAGTATTGAAAAAGCCCAGGCTGCCTTATGTGAAGTCTCCTTCTGGCTCCTCCTTTGTGATTTTGGAGCTAAAAATAAAGTCCCTGGAGACCCCGGTCACAGCCATTGTGGCTGCTATCAAAACGTGATAAGCGCCTGATCAAAATTATTATGCATTGTTGACAGGGGGGGCAACCAAGCACTTATCTAGCAGTGACTTTTAAATCGAGCCTCCTCCTTTCGTGCCAGGGCAAAGCAATAATTTAGATAATTGGACTGCGAAATGAGTTAGAGGTGAGTCACTGGGTCTCCGGGACTTCTGTAATACCTCCTCTTTGTAGAAAAAAAAAAAAAAAAAGAGGGAGAGAGAGAGAGAGAATGGAATTAGAAGAAGCAGGTTTTGGTCAAACAAAGACCCTGGGCAGGATGAGATTAGACAATGAAGACTCTGACACTCTAGGGCCTCCTGGTGTTGTGTCGCTGCCTTCCTGTATGGCTTCTTGAGTACCTAGCCTCCTTTTTGCTTCAGGAGTAGAGAGCCTCTGAAAAGAGCTCTTTTGTGGGGGATGGTGCTTTTGTGGGAGAACTTATCTTCTTCTGTCCTTGGTGTCACATGGGTAGCAGGGCTGTGAAGACCTGGCCCCTGGACATGCATTGTAGGGTTTTGGTCCTATTGGTCCTCACTTCCTTAGGGTAGTGGTTAGGGGATGGGCTCCATAGGGAAGCACTGACCCTGTTCTGATGTCCTCCCAGCCTCCAGCCTGCACTGTTTCCCTTTCAGAAAATGGTTCTCCAACTGCCTTTGACCAGAAACCAGCACTCAGAAGAATTCTAGAAATAAATACCTGGAATGTCCTCTTTCCCCCCTGGAGACAGCTCTACTGCCTGCCTGTCAGTCCCAATGGCTTCTACCTGGGGTATCTCTACTTCCTGCCTTGAGACAACTCCACTTCCTGACTCTTTCCATCTGAAGGCTTCTGCCCCTCACTTCTCCCATGCCTTGTGAGCCCACAGCCAGAATCTTCTAACAGCACAGACAGACCATGGCTAACCTCCTGCCTCAGTTCATACCCAGGCTTCTTACAGTCACCTCCAGTTTCTAGGGCTGCCCTTTCCTCCCTAAACTCCTCTCTGATCCAAGGCTTCTCTGTTCCTTGCCTCATGTCACCTTCCTCCAGGCCAGGATGCGTAGGCAGGGGAGGTGCTGCTCTGAGACTATAGAGGACACAGGAGAATCCTGATTTGGAGATCAGCGGTCTGAAGGCTCCTCTGTTCCTTCACCAGACCACACCGTCACAATCTCTATAGCAAGGAGTGATGTTCTGAAGTAACCATTGGAGAATTCTGGTACCAAGAACTATACCCAATCCCAGCCCCTGGTTATAGGCCAAGGAGCTAAGGATGCATCCTCATACTTTATTTAATGTGTGTCAAGATTAAGAACAAGCAAGGCTTCCTTCATGGGAGGGGGAAAAATGAATCAGGAAGCTCAGATGCCATGATACACACATATAGTAGGCCAAATACCGACATCTCTCACCCTAGCATAGTTCTGTCAATATCTCCAAGCCTATAACTCACAGAAGGGTTTGCTTCTGCTTCTGCTGCTGCTACAATTCAGTTAGTTTTGGTGCTTCATGCAAAGTAGCCCAGGAAGTCCTTTTCACTTCTCCATCCGTCTCCCCATCACATCAGACCACGTGGCTGTTGCTGACTTTTGCCTACCCTCTTGAGAAGGACATGGGCTTGGAAGCCTAGTCTGTAGCCTTCTTAGACAAGTTTTTCCTAATTCACCCACTAGATCTTCAGCCCAACTCTTTCCTGTCATATGCCTTGGTTGTGTGGGGGGCTAAAGGAACCCAGCCCTGACTGCCTAAACTAGTGCCGGCAGACTTGGTCCCCACCTATTCCTCACCTTGAACTGATCTGGGGTCTAGCTCCCCTTTCTCACTCCAGTAGAATCCAAGGCAGGATGTCACAGTCCTGCTGGGTGGCCCCTGAAAGGACAAAACACCTAGCACTGCTCATAGTGGGGGTCACTCATTGGTGCCTGGTGGGGCCTCATACAGGAAGTTCACCCAGGCCTCCTTAGGCAACAATTCAGGGCCAGCACACTGCTCAGGCTACCCTGTCCCCCCCCCCATACTTCATGCTTAAACCATCAGGGCACATCTGTGGCTCATTCTGGTCTGTCTCAGTCTCCTACCACCCACCAAGATCCTTTTATCCCTCCCACTTTCCATTTCCACCAAGTATCCCATGGAAAAACTAAATCATAAAAATTATCTTTTAATACTCAGAAAAGTCTTCTGAGGGATATGTGATTTGCCGATGTAATATATGTAAACTGAAAGTTGATAGGTCAAACCATTCCTCCAAGATTCTACAGCTTCCTAAGTCTAACCACACAGAGACCAACCTCTGTCTCCTCCCACTTGTAGTATGGCCCTGGGAATACCTCCAATAGGTATCTGAGACTGGCTTTCTCTATTGTAAATCATAGACTGCATTATGGAACACAATAACACAGGATTCAATTAACTAATTCTCAGAAACATCTGGCACACCGCATGCAATTAATGAATCAACCTATCCATCATCCACACATTCAACCAACTCTTTAGCCATCCACATGTCCATCTGGTACCCTTCTGTCTATCCTCTATCTACCATTCATCCCTCCATCCTCCATCTCTCAGCTGTCTGTCCATCCATGTATGCATCCACCCACTCATTCATCCATCCCTCATCTACTCATCCTCCATCCACTGTCCATTCATTCATGTATCCACACTCTCTGTCCATTCTGCATCCATCCATCCATCTACTCATCCATCCATCCATCTACCCATCCATCCATCCATCTACCCATCCATCCATCCATCCACCCATCTATCCATTCATCCATCCACCTACCCATCCATCCATCCATCCATCCATCCATCCATCCATCCATCCATCCATCTACCCATCCATCCATCTACCCATCCATCCATCTACCCATCCCCATCCATCCATCCATTCATCCATCTACCCATCTATCCATCCACCCACCCATCCATACATACATACATCTACCCATCCATCCATCCATCCATCCACCCATCCATCCATCCATCCACCCATCCATCCATCCATCCATCCATCCATCCATCCACACATCCATCCATCCATCTATCCACCCATCCATCCATCCACCCATCTACTCATCCATCCACCCACCCACCCATTCATCCATCTACCCATCCATCCATCCATTCATCCATCTACCCATCTATCCATCTATCCATCCACCCACCCATCCATCCATCCATCCATCTACCCATCCATCCACCCACCCATCCATCCATCCATCCATCCACCCATCTATCTATTCATCCATCTACCCACCCATCCATCCATCCACCCACCCACCCATTCATCCATCTACCCATCCATCCATCCATTCATCCATCTACCCACCTATCCATCCACCCACCCATCCATCCATCCATCCATCTACCCATCCATCCACCCACCCATCCATCCATCCATCCACCCATCTATCTATTCATCCATCTACCCACCCATCCATCCATCCACCCATCTACCCATCCATCCACCCACCCATCCATCCATCCATCCACCCATCTACCCATCCATCCATCTACCAACCCATTCATCCATCCATCCATCCATCCACCCACCCATCCATCCATCCATCCACCCACCCATCCATCCATCCATCTACCCATCCATCCATCCATTCATCCATTTACTATCCACCATCTATTAACCTACCCTGTCATCTATTCATCCACTATATATATACACATATATACTTTATCTTCCCATCTTTCTAATCTTCTTTGATAAAGTCACCGATGTTCATGGGCTGAAGCAGACTGTGGAAGATCTGGGATTCACAATCACATTATAGTGATTGTCCCACACAGAGAAGTACTGGATCTAATATGCCATAGTGACTGGAGATAGAAAGGTCCTGGGGTCTGGAAGGTAGTTTGTTCTCAGTGACTAGACTAGACACTAGTGCTTATTTCCTAAGTTCCTCACCTTTAGAAAAGACCTGCCCCTTCTCACCTCTCTTAGCTGGGTGGATCTGTGTGGCAGGTAATGGGTTGGCATGTGCTGTGCAGAGATGTGTCCCCTGGGTGCAAAGTGGCATGGTAAATTTGCAAGGAGGAAACATACTCCTCCCTCATCTGGAACTAGCAGGATATTAGAGGTGTGGCTATGGAGCCAGCAGTGTAGTGAACACAGTCCCTGAGTATTGTGGTGAGCAAAGGATCCTGCTGACTCCCAAAGATGTGGGATCTAGTCCTTGTGGCTTCAAGTTATCCAGACATAGTTCATCATCTTTCCAGTTCTGACAACGTGTGCCAGCTTCCCTGTGGAGTGTCTTGGAACATCCTTAGCTTTGAGCTTTGGTTCCAAGGGCTAGATGAACTCCCATAGCTCGGTGGCCTAATATAGCCTACATGTGTTCCCTGGTAGATCAGGAAGCTGTGTTTGGAACAAAACTATGGCTGATGTGGCTTCTTCTGGAGGCTTGAGGCAGGCTCTGTCTAGGCCTTTCTCAGCTTCAAGGGCAAAAAGTCTCTCTGTGTCCTGCCCCCTTTGAAAAAACACCAGAAATTGATCTTTAGCGCACGCGCGCGCACACGCGCGCGCACACACACACACACACACACACACACACACACACACACACACCCATGGTGAGCCCAAGCTCATCCCTTGCAAAGATGTTCTCTCCAAAAGAGGTCACATTTTGAGGATCTGGGCGAATATGAAATGTGTGCATTCTCCTCAACCCAGTCACTGCTCTGAGCTCTGCTCAGCTGTAAGCATTCAGAGAGACTCCCCCTCCCTGGCCTGTGCTAGCATTAATGATGTGTGAAGAATTCCACAAAAGGTAGCATGTTAGAGACAAAGATCTTGGAATAGTCTGATGGCAGAAGCAGAGATACTCTGAGATACTCTCCTATAGTACAGAGGGTGCATACAGGCAGAATAGGCCTTGCTACCCCAGGAATCATGAGAGCCCTATCTTTCACATTAACCTCTCTGCCTCAGGCTGGGGCCTGATTGTGAGAGGGTATCTAGAAGTGCTGCTGGGCCCTGTCACCTGGCTCACACACCTCACCTCCCATCCTTTGTTCACAGAGACCATCTGTGAGAGACCACGGGCCAGGCTGTCGTGGCTGTCACCCAGCTGGCAAGACTGGAGATCTGTTCAGCGACCCTGGCCCAGGCCCTTGGCTCCTGTGAGTTCACCAGCACCCACTGGGTTCATCTATCACAGCAGAATCCCCGTGTCTACGTCAGCTTCCTCAGCACGGGAAGTCACACGACACTTGGCTCTTCCTCTGTTTTCCAGCCTGACTCTTCCTGCATTCTGTACTCCCTAAAGGGTCTTGCTCTAGATGGGCCAGAGCACACTGCGCACGCCCTGCACCCAAGCACACTTGATCCCAGCCCTCCCTCAGTCCTGAGTAATATTTTGGTCTCTCTGAGGGAACTCAGGCCCTCCTCCTGAGTCTTGGGGAATAGAGGTGAGCGGAGGATACTGCCAAAGGTGTTAAAATCACCTTTGATAAGGGTGTCCCCAGTCTGTGACATATGCCTGCTGGGTAAGGGAAGGTGGAAGAGCCTGAGGAGGAAGGAGTGGGCTTGGATCACCTGTTCCCTGATCCACTGACCTCTTCTGCTTGTGTCTGTGTGACAGAACACACTGTGGTGAAGAGGCGACAGATGAAGGATGACAAGCAGGCCCCCAAGCACAGCGTTGCACAAGGGCAGAAAAAGACCCAAACAGGGCCAAGGATGTATATCCCAGAGTGTGCATACGGTATCTACCAGGGACCCAGACTGTAAGGGTCTGTGGTGATCTTCCCAACAGGAAAATGGTGGAGGACTAGAGACCCAGGAAACCCCTGATGCACTGCAGTCTCAAACAGAGCTCAGCGTGAAGCTTCCTTAGCTGTTCCAGAGGGGAGCTGGTTTGCCTTTTATCTTACAGTGTGAAGGCTGCTTTCAGAAAGTCACTTAGGGTCTCCTCCAGTCTCCCTTTGAGACGCTTGCCTCCAGGGACTCAGGTTCTCTGAGACCCCCTGCTACCCTATTCCTTGTTGGTCTGTTGGGCGAAGCAGCTATTATCCCAGGGTAGGGTACCTGACTGGGGACAGATCTCTGTCACCGGATATGTGGACCCCTATACCCCCAGGACAGAAGAGGGACTATAGAAGTGGCCAATTATAGCTATGGCGGCCACCAGCAGCAGGGACAGCAGCCCCCACCCCTCCCATTTCCTGCTCCTGCTGCTGTGCTCCGCAAGGACAGCCTGCATCCACCCAGTCACAGCTGCACCCCTTGACAGCTCCACAGTGATCAGCAGAGATATACAGAACAAATGAAAACAGCATCTCCCGGTGTCTCATGAACTGTGTAACCACACGCA